>NC_072794.1:69683144-71015287 GCF_028583425.1 Eublepharis macularius
GTGCAAGCCATGCATGTGCATGGCTGGGACGAGGCTGGCCAGGCAAGGTGGTTCCCCCCCTTAAAGCTCCCATTGCCCAGCTGTAAAGCTGGGGGAGGACTGGCTTGTCCAGGGGTTCCCCACCAGGCAGTCTGTCCTCGCAACTGGGCCATGAAGCAGTCAGCCGCTCCTGACAGACCCCAATTCCCCACCAATGAGGATATGGCAAGGGTGCTCATTGGCCTGCTCACTTTCCTCAACTTCTATCCTGCCAACCTGGCTCTATTTGAATGCCTTCTATCTGCCCTCCTTTTTGTTTCCCCAGGCTTAAGGCCTGCGCTGCCAGTTCCCATGGACAGGTACTGGCACTTGCTTGCAATCTGGCTGCAGCAACTTTTTAAAAGCAAACATCAACATCTTTGGATCTCATTTGTTCATGTGGAAATGTGAAAACTAACAATTATCCTGATAGAATGCTAGGGGCCTCAGACTTCAAAGAGGAATGTTGTAAGCCTATCTTAGCTTTGCTTTGTGTTGCTATGTAACCAACACCCTACATATTACACCATATTAATCCTTAATAAACATCTTTATTACAAGGGCTTTGTCCTCTTTTGGAGTATCCTACAAACATAAAAGCAGTGTCTGGCAGGCCCTGAATTTAAAGTAAGACAGTAAGATAGAAGGCCTAAGAATCAAGTTTATAGGATGACAACCCTTACTGAACCTATGACATGCCATACATGTGACTGATAGGGTTGCACTGAAATGACGTTTCACTAACACTACCCTTGTAAAATGTGCCCCCTCCACCAGCGGATCTTGGGAACATTGTTTTTGGTATGTTGTTATTCACACTGGAGGCTTTACAGACAGAACAGACACTACTTGCTCATGCACATCTAGGTAATCTGCCTGAAATTCAGGTGGCAACAGCAGCAGCCTGAACCTCTTTGCAGATATGATTGGTTAAAACTTCAGTTTAAATCGTTTTTTAGTTGCAGTCATACAGCCAATTAGATTTACCTGTGTGTCAATTTCATATCGCACAAACAAAGCTATTTCAGTTTGAGAATAATACTTGCTCATTAGAAGCACTGGCTTCACACTGAGTGAGCTTCATTTGACCTTGGTGACATCACATAGCCAAAGTGATGTCACTTCTACTAGAAAATGCTATTTTTCACACACAATTTAAATGATGTAGCTGTTAATAGCAGTGGACTGGCACAGAAAGACCAAGTTTTAAGGGACTTTCAGGACACATTTGGAGCCCCCTCCTGGGCTCTTTTTTATATCAAAGATATTTGCTGAAGAGATTAAGAAAGCCGAGCATTATAGCCTGGTGTTGCTCAATGGGTTTCTGATGTAAATTACATAATAATTTTAACGTAGCATATGTAGAGCATTTATTTTAAAGCTGAATTACACTGAACATTTTCATAGGCATAAAGCTATTGATTGAACAGGTAAACATATTTGAGTAAACATGTCTAGATTTTAATGTAAACATTTTTTTCTCAGATTGCACCCACCTCTTTTGGGAACTGATCTGGTTCTTCAGCTGAGCCACCCATGCAACGCTTTGGAATGGCACAATGTAGAGGTACTGCTGCATCACAGGTGCTTGTCTCACTCCTGGGCATTGATTGTGGGGAAGGTGATAGACAACACCTCCTGAAGGCCAAGGGCTTCACCAAGACCCATCCAGTGATGTTGTAGGAGGAAATTATGGAAGTACTTTGCTTGAAATGGCAAAATACTTTGAACCAACTGTAGCAGACTGGGGCCCCCAGGCTGTATTCCCTGGGGTCCCTCTTGCTTTAGGTATCAGATACAAAAGTTCAAAAGCTGGGAAGTGAATTCTCACTTTCCAGGGTAGAAATGCCACCACTTGCGTCTTTGACTAACCTGCAGCTCAAGACCAAACAGCAAGCCTCAAGCCCTTTGGGTTTCAGCACACCTAAGTCAACCCTACAAGGTAGGCACTTTACAGGCTAAGTCCAGAAACAATTACTTGGGTAGCTTTTGGCAAAATGGTCCAGGTACTGGATTCAGATTGAAGCTGTAAGTAACACTAACGCCACAGATGTATAATTAATAACATTTTTTAAAAGAAGTGCAAAATACAACTTATAGAAATGTGGAATCAGGAGAAGCAAAATAACGACAGGCTAATTGCCCCCCCCCCCCCAAGTTGGAATAAAGAGGCAGACACAAGACTTGGGTACTAATGGACCACAACATTAGCTACAACAACTGCAAATATGACAAGGGCCTAACTAGCGGTACAGGTCAAGCTCAGGGTCACCCTTGGAACTCTGTGTTGACCTGTCTGGATGAGCCCGACTGCTCTGGGTGTGAGCCATCCATGCGCATAGTTGGGACCTGGCCAGCCAGGCAAATGGTTCTCCCCTTAAAGCTTCAACCACCCTAAGCCATGGAGGCTGAGGAAAGGACTTCTACAGGGGATCCCACCAGGTAGTCTGCTCTCACAACTGGCAGCCATGAGGCCTGCCAGCCAATCCTGACACATCCCAATTTCCCTAACAATGGGGATGTGCCAAGGGTGCTCACCACACACCCCTCACTTTTCTCCAAGTCTATCCTGCCAGTGACCAACCTATTTACAGCTCCACCTTAGACCAATTACCATGACCTATGCACGTAGTGCAAGGCAGGCAAGAAAAACCTCTCCCCAACAGCCAATTGGGGACAGGAGAAAAAATTCCTACCTAGTCCTGGCAACAACAACCATCTAAACCCACACTGCTACAGGGCTGGTGGGTGGGCTGAGCATGAGGCTGCAACAGCTGAGCTGGAGGGAGGGGGCAGAGCCGCCTTTTAAGGCACCAGGCTCTGCCTCCCATGCCAAGTATCTGGATGGCTGGGAGAATGCTACCACTTTCCCTTTCTGGGGCAGCAAAGGCGGCCACAGGCTTTAGCAGCCAGTGTCTGCTGGCTGGGAGGGCTGAATTAGCTATGCTAGCATAAACTTTACAACTTGCAAACCTAAACCAGATGTAATCTTTCAAATAGGTCTTAAAATCCAGACAGGAAGTTCAGAATCTCAAGTACAGAGAATAAAGAAAAGATGGTATCTAGTTGCAGGACTCCACCCATAGCATAGCAGTCGGAAACAGAAGACTTGATCCTCCAGGCAGAAGTTACCCCAAGAAGGACAAAAGTTAGACTAAGAATACAAGCTTTAAGGCTATCTACTTGCAGTGTAGCCTCACCAGCTTGACAAATCATGAAAGGGCTTGACCTGTGACTACACACTCTGCAGTTAGGGTTGCCAGCCTCCAGGTGGTGCCTGGAGATCTTCTGGAATTACAACTGATCTCCAGGTGACAGAGATCAGTTTCCCTGGAGAAAATGGCAGCTTTGGAGGGTGGACTCTATGGCACCCTACCCCGGTGAGCCCCTTCCCCTTCCCCAACTCCACCCTCTCCAGGCTCCAACCCCCAAATCTCCAGGAATTTTCCCACCTGGACCTGGCAACCCTATCTGCAGTTGCTTTCTTCACAGGTGGGGGGAAACTAATCAGTCTGTTCCTATAATGCCATGTGTTGATGAGATGAAATGCAAGTGCTATACTTCCTCTAACATTCTGTCCACCAGCTCATCCACTTATCTAGCTTGGAACTCACAGGGCCATCTCTGCAACAGTTTTGCAGAAAAAAACTTTCTTTTCCCCAATTGACTGCACCTTAGCTAGGCCAAGAAGCTTGAACCAAAGTGTGTGAATAGGCCAAAAAATGAGCTAGGCAAGTGAGCTTCTTGACACCAACCTTGTTTTGAGAGAAAATTCAGAAAAGTAGAGAAATTATTGGTAATGTCAGTTTGATCTATGCCATGAATATTCTCATGCATAGTTTGAAGTTCCCCAATGTACAGCAGTAGTTATCAGCACAATTTAGCTTCTAATAAACATACATCAATACAGTATTTTTTAAAACTATAAATAATGCATAGAAAATAGAGCAGATCATATTTACAACTATAACCGTCATGTAATTTTGGAATCAACCAAAATTCTGGATCAGGACAAACAGCATCAAAAGTCATCATTTCCCCACAAATATTTTGCCTAAAAATACTACAGTCCTTTATTTGCCCAGTTCTGCTGAGCACCAGAAGCTGTGACTTTGCTGTATTTTGGCACTGGAAAACATTTATCTATTACTTCCATATGTAATTAATTGGGAAGCGGTGGGTGGTTGAGTTTCTTTTTTTGTCTTATAGCAATGTGTGGGTGATTGTTCCAAAAACAGGCAATGGATTAGCCAAGTGTCTGTTAACTAACCAACCACTGCTGTGCTCCTATGTTAGGCATCTTAATGCGGAAGTCATAGGACATCCAAACCTTATCTTTTGACTGTGTCCATAACAAAGCTTTAATGCAGTAGGAAAAGTGGCCAGAAAATGATTTAAGTAAGAATAACCATTTGTGAAAATACTCAATACACTTTAAAACAAAATACAATATATTTTTTGCCTGGTCCCTCCAAGAAGCATGCGCTTCTTTTCTGTGAGATTTAGATTTACCCACCCTTGATGTATCATTTTAATAAAGCATAGCAAAATTCAATACATTACAGTTTCTCTTCTGCTTGCTGCTATCTAGCATGTGAATGGAAAATGGAAAGTTCAATAATTCATAAATAGTATCTTTCCTCTCTTGCTCTCTTTTTCCTTGCAAGAAAGTATTCAGAAAGAGTGAGTATAATATTGCCATGTACTGTGAGCTCCTTCTCTGCCTGAAGTAAATCCCTTTAGGAAGAACAAAGCTTAATAAACAGGAATGTATGAGAAGCCACCAAACCCTTTATTCCAGGCAGATAGCTAAGGCTCCCCTGTTATTTCTGCTCAAACTCATTTAATTGTCAAGGTTTTAAACGTTCTCTTCATACCCAGTTCCTTATGCCCCTTGTCATGGCCTTTCTCTTGTTCTGTGTTCATGTTGTTATTGTATCTGAGCTGTGCTATCCATTCCTTTAACCCTCAATGGTTTTCTTGCTTAGATTCAGCTTCTATAACAAAATATGTTTACTTATTTACTGCTTTTGCTCCCCCCCGTCTTTGCCCAAGATGCCACTATGCATTCAGGGAAATAATTTGCTGTTTCGCATGAGTGCATAACATCAGCTTCCGCATGACACAGAAGAGCTCTCTATAAGAGGAGTAATGGAGCTCATGTAATGCCTTCCTCTAAACTACCCTCTGTTATCACAGAATTACAAGTTAATAGACTTCCCACTGTCAGCAGCACAGGACTTGGTGATCCAATGAGATATCTGGCAGCAATTCTGCACTTTCCTGGAAAAATCTCAGGCATGCTTGTAGTCATATATATACTAGATGCTGGAAATCACAAAGAAAAGTTGGGCTGAATGTTGTGGATCTGATCATTTCCAGTTATGCTCTGAGAATCTAAACCTCAACATCAAACTTCTCCTAGCTTTCAAAAAAATCTGCTGTATGTTCATCTTAGTCCAAGAAGATTATATTGTTGTCATATGACCAATTACTGCTTCTGCAGTTGTGTGTGTGTATAAGATCAAGTCTGAAAGCAACCAGAGTGCAAATGAAAGACAGTGGCTAAAGCAAGCCTTAATTTCTCAGTTTCAGTCTCCTCTCCCTCTGTAATGTAGAGAAAAATACTGGATACCCTATGCATTGCAGCAGTATTGAATATTAAGTACCTTAAACACCTCTTGGTTGGGACACTAAGGTCACTTTCTGCAAGTGGAAGGGAGGGGGTGATTTTTTCTGATTTCCCCCTCCCACTGCAGGATTCTGCCTTCCTTCCTAACCGATTATTGGGGGGGGTCTTTCCCCCCTCCCAGAATCACCATTTGGGGGACCTCAGTGGGTTTCAGCAGAAAATAAGAGATGGTGAAGTTGTTTTTCTGCTGGGAAAAGTGCCCTGTCTTGACTAAAACTGACTTTTGGATCATCTCATATTTTTATATTTATGCAGGGCCTTTTCTTTGGTCACACACCTGTTCCCTCAATCCTGTGTACTACAATCCCATTTTTCCTACCTCAGGCAAAAAATCCATTGAAATAGCCCCACAATTTGCAGCGAGATATATTCCTCCAGATAAATAAATATAGACTAATTTCTCTCATTTGTTTCTGCCCCATTTCTAATTTTTCACCTCAGAATATATTTTTTGGCGCTCTTAATGGCCTTTTAGTTCCAAATCCTCTTGAATCTTCCTGTTCCACCATGATTTTATCATCTTGATATGCTGAGTAGCAAAAACAAGAAAACTGCTTTTGCAGATTTAGGGTCCAATGCGTTACTATTATCTTTAATATATGTCTCAATTTACAATTGCTCACATACTTATAAAGCAATAAAAACATTAACAAACTGCCAGTTTTGTTTATTTTGTTGTGTAGGTTGCTTTATAATTATAGGATGATGGTAGCAACCGAGTGTTAAGACTAGCTGTTGGATTTTACTTTATGTGTTTCTATAAGTACTAGAATTAGTAGAGGAAGTTAGCACTCATTGAAATGTAATTTCCAACCATTCAGTAAAAAATTCATGAGATGGCAAGATATTATTAAGTGAACTCATCAATGGATTAAAGAGTTTTAGTGGATTCATCTTCTGCCTTGTATTGACTTAATTGGTTAACCAATCCATAACATTTAAGTACATTTGCAGTTCACGAAAACCTAAATAAAGGTGTTTTCTGAAACAATGAAGGATTTGTAAGATTACCTTCAAGTTAATAAACAAAAGTAAGCTCTGCTTATTCAAAAAAGGTACTGTCTAATATTTTGTAATAATAATAATAATCAGTACTTGCTTTTTCATACCCTAAATTCTATTTTAATACTAATCCTTTTTCATATCCTAAATATTCCTATACAATAAACAAATATCATCTGAATTCACAGCCTCAACAAGTAAAATCTGTTTACTGATTAATAAACTATAGTTCTGATGTATTACCAGTTCTTGTTACCCCAGAATTTTATCTAGGGTAAGTGAGCTGGCCCAGTGGGTGCAAGACCATCCCAGGATGTGATTAACTGAAATGCTTGTTTTATTTAAATTGTATTTTGTATCATTTGTAAGCTGCTTGTCTTATTTAAGTTGTATTTTAAAAATCTCCACTGAGTAGAAAAGGAGGATAACAATAGTTAAATAAATAAAATAATATAAAACTTTTTGGACTTTGTAGCATACAGGCTGAAAATTGCTTGTATATTAAGTCACATTGTATAGGAACTAATCAAAGGAACGTATGTTCTCCAAGAAGGGACCAAGATGAGCCCTGTTTTATGTCCCATTTTGCTTTACTTCCTATGGTCTTGGGAAGAGCTGGAGCACTGACCATATTGGCCAATGCTATAACATAGTCCCCAATTAATATTCCTTGTCATTAGTTGCTTAAGCAGCTTAAGCATATCCATCCTGCAGTTATACACAGATAACTATTATAGGAGTCTTATGGGGAGAAAAGGATTTCAAAAGAATTAACTATCCTTTGTCTGTTGCCTTGCATACTCTAACAAAATACATGATACTCTATTCCATCCTCTGACTTTATAAATCTGAATAGGAATGACTGTGCCAAAAGTGCTGTGCAAGGACCTATCAAAACAGTGTATGTCTGGATTTGATCCATTACCTGTACCTCTCAAGCTGAGTTCATTCTTAAGAAAGGGTGGCTGGGAATATCACCAGCGTCAGACACTGAAAGTTCCCCCCATTGCTTTCATGAATCATCTGTCTTTATGATGCACTCTTGTAATCCTAATGTCACAGTTGTAAGCTTACTAATGTGCCATGAATAACCAGGGCTAAATTCCAAAGACATGGCTTCACAGGTGGATCAGCCTGCTTGGCTATGTGCTCCCTGTAGCTTACCTTGAAAAGACATGTCAGTCTATTGAATCCTGCTTGCAAATAGAGGCCATTATGCCTCTGTGAACACATGGGACAGAGCTGTACGGTGACCAAGCAGTTGTAAGACGTCATAATCACTGTCAGAATAGATCGCTGTAATTTCATGATGCTGTGCTTTTACTTGCTGAGTGAGTTCTTTCATGTAGAAAAATCCTTCACTGAACCTTCCATATCACAACCAATAGAGATTTTTTTTGTCATCAGTCTTCATGTCTGCAGGATTAGGCCACAAAACAGGAACCATCTCTTAGTCTTCTGTGCCTCATGGAAAAAGAGCACTCTCTTTAATGTTTTCCCACAGTAGCATTTTGAATGAACAGAATCCTTCATTATCAGACATAGAAAAAGATCTCAGGACTCTGTGACACTTCTATGGATACCATAAAAGTTGTACATCACACACTGATTATGGCACAGTCTGTGCAAAACGAAAACACCACATATTACTCCCATGCCTTTTCTCTGAAACCAAGTCAAACAAATATCATGCCTGCATGTATGGATAAGATTGTGTTGTGCACCTCCTGAACTATATCTGTCAGCAAAGGATGCCCATTGTCAGGGCAGAGGGCCATTTTTAGTCCGAGCCTTGCAATGGATACAAATGCATCTCTTTGCTTTACCTCATAAAGATAACATCTGGAATTCACTTCTACAGAAGAAAATTAAACATCAGTAAGCATGTGGCCTCTTGAGGATAGCATGATGCACCACACAACAGTCCAGTACTATGATCAAAGCACAGAAGCCTGACAGCTGGCTCTTATGAATAAAATGAGTAGTGATCAATGATCATCACTCTTCTTTTCAGATCAGGACTCTTTAATATGAAAAACAGTGTTTCTACATTGTACGGCTTATTTGTGCACACATGTTCTTACATTGCTTTCCTTGTATCCATTCTCATCTCCCTAACCAATGACTTACAAAAGAGCTATTTCAAACGTTCTTGGGCAGATGTGGGGGTTGACTCAGTTTCCATTCATAGAGGAGTTCAGCTCTGAATAACAACAACTTTTCGCCTATGCATTATTGCCATGTATTGCTATAGCTGTCCTCCATCCATTTACCAAAGAAGCACCACCCCACCAAAGTTAACTTTAAAAGAGTGGCACTTTCAATTGTCCTGATCCTGCTCGGGGAATGTGTGGAGTGTGAGGGTGGGGAGATGTGGCTTGTCCTTCTAGAATTCTAGCTTTGCCCAATTTGTCTGCCTGATTCCTAAAGCTGAGTATGTTGGTGTTAAAAATAAACAAAAGCATAAATAATATGGTAAAACCCCATTCACCCCCATCCCCAAGAAAATGCCTGCAGTTTAAATCCCATCAAAATCTGATACATGGTGTTACATGGCCTTCTGAAGGGAGCCACTATAGAAATGGAACACTGGTTATTTCCACACAGCTTACTTTATTCTGCAAAATAGCGAAATCTCGCGTAAAATCTCACGAGAAGACACGATAACAGCGTCTTCTCACGAGATTTCACACACGATTTCGCTATTTTGCAGAATAAGGTAAGCCGTGTGGAAATGGCCACTATCTAACAGGTGCCAAGTGGGCCACCTTAAACAGACAAAGAACTAGAAGGAGGCATCCAGAAGACCACAGCTGACACTCAGGGGTTGCAAATATGTTATACATTATCACACAGCCACCAGGGAATTGTAGGTCGATGCAGGGCCCCCACATTGTGGGGGAGAAGGGATACACTTTATTGGGCCTGGAGGTCCAGAGGGGCCCAAGCCTATGAGGGAAAAAAATGAGGATAATGAGGATACTTACAGAAACTTATTTCCTTGTATGTATGTCTTGGGCATTTTTCAGAAATGTAGAATATGTAACAGTAATTTCTTAACATTTTATGCATGACCTACCTAAGGTGACCTAATCCAAGCAATCCAGTAAATCATGCCATAAACAGTGCCAGTTACTCAGTTACCCAGTTCTGGTGGGGGACCTCCCAGTGATGCTTCCTATCCCCTGCCATTACTCAATAGAGTGATGAGGTGGGGATGGAGAGGAAAAATGGCATCAATTGATGCTGGACATCACTTCCTGTTTTGGAACAGGAAGTGACATAATGACACTCCAGGAATTTAAAAATTCTCTATAAGTTAACCATACAGATTTTAAAATTTCTAGAATATCATGTTGTTACTTCCTGTTTTGGATGGCTCAGAAGTCTCCTTCTCTGCAATGCCCCCAAGGGCTGGCAACCCTAAATATCATAAAAAGGAGGCCACCAGAGAGTATGTAAACAACAAATAACTTTTTTTGTAACCACAATCGTACATCAGGATAAAACTTTAAACTGAAGTGGCTGCTATCAAGACCCCCACTGAACTGAAACTACACAGTGAAACTGCTCTTGCTAAGGCACATTACATTATGTGATTGCCATGGGGGCTTGAAGGCATATGGCAGCTGTGAGTTCCCCATGGGGATTCAATTCCAAAACACCACAGAGGTCTAATTCAATCAGGACCATGGCACAAGGAGAGGAGGAGTGGCTCTAGCTTTCCTTCTGCACCATTTTTCTAACCCAAAACACCCCTAGGGTATTATTTGCGAGCATTCAGTGTACACATGCAGGCTCCCATGGGGCAAACAACACCCCCCAAGGCTCTATTGGGTTTCTAAATGTGTTAAATGTAATGAGCAGTTTGGGTCTAAGTAGCTGAATTCTTGCAATTCCTAACAAGACAAGCTGAGAGGGCCAATACACTACAATCAATATGAATATATGAGAAGACCTAGACATTGTGAACAAAGCAAGCTTGTTTTTAGAACACTTCCTGTGCAAATATCAAATGTGAATCAGCCATAATGATAAGTAATATTCTGTACTAAGAGTGTGGAGTACGGAAGTCAAAAGACTGAATCATACTCTCCTGCTTAAAAACATCCACTACAACCTGACTGCAATTATATGACCAACAACAAATTGATTTTTTTGCTGCCCTATCAAAATGTATGTAGGGAATATTCATTTGACTCTATGCTTCTTTATTGTCCAGAAATAAGGCACCAGCCTTGCAACTTAATGACAGTCTTATGTTCTGATGAGAAGTTACCCCTCCATTTTGCTTGTCATGAGAGTTATTTTAATTTTAAACCAATTTTATACAGTGCCAGACTCAATATCATCAGTGTCACCACCACACCTTGCTGCTGCAGAACGGTTGCTGCTGCTCCTGCTAACTCCGTGGCCATGCATGTCACCACTGATAATTTAAGCCTGACATTAGAAAGATTAATTTACTGTGAAAATGACCCTCCAGAGACTAGTCCAGGCACTGAATGATTCAGACTTGAAAAATTGGATATTTCATTGTTTCTGAACTTCTAATTAGGTCTTTCAAAGTAGCACAGATAGACATGTCATGAATACCCCACTCAATTTCCCCTAGGTGCTATGGAGCATGGGGCAGTCTTTGATATTCCCCTTAGATTTGCAATGAAAGCTTTGAACATCTGGAATTCTGCCCATAGCTGGCAAACTAAACTTTAAGAGAGATCTGATACACAGTGTATTTTAAAGTTTTGTTTTTTTAAAAAAGATGATTGGTTTACAGAACAAGAAATGCCATACTCTGCTTTGCTTGCTAAACATGGTATATCATTTTAGCTAGAGTGGCACAGACTTCTGTTTGCATTGCCACAACTCATACAGTTGGTCTGAGATGTGCTTGCCGTCTAATAATGGGTTTATAGATTTGCAATGCAATCCTATGGTGACTTACTCCAATCTAAGCCTATTTAGAATCACAGAATCATAGAATCACAGGGCTGGAAGGGACCTCTAGAGTAATCTAGTGCCATCCCCTGCAAAATGCAGGAAATTTCCAAATACATCCCCTCCCCACACAGTAACTCTTACTCCATGCCCAGAAGATGGCAAAATTCCCTCAGGATCCCTAGCCAAACTGGCCTGAGGGAAATTGCTACCTGACTCCAAGGTTGTGATTGACCATACCCTGGGCATGTAAGAAGAGGTCATGAGAACTAAGCACTGATGTAACCCTTCCTGCCCTCCCTATCAAGATCTGTTTGGGTTCACAGAAAAAGCATTGCTGTCAGATGGCCATCTAGCATCTGCTAAAAAACCTCCAAAGGAGAGCCCACAACCTCGCGAAGAAGTCACTGAGGGACTGCTCTAACTATCAGGAAGTTTTTCCTGCTGTTTCACTGAAAACTCTTTTGATTTAATTTCAACTTGTTTGTTCTGGTCTGACTTTCTGGGGCAGCAGAAAACAACTCCGCACCATCCTCTATATGACAGCCCTTCAGGTACTTGAAGATGGTTATCATAACGCTTCTCAGGCGTCTCCTCTCCAGGCTAAACATACTGAGCTCCTTCAACCCTTCCTCATAGGGTCTCCAGACCCTCTCAGCATCTTCCTTGCCCTCCTCTGGACACGTTCCAGCTTATCTATATCCTTCTGAAAATGTGGTGCCCAAAACCAAACACAATACTCTAAGTGAGGACTAACAAGAACAGAGTAGAGTGATACCATCAGTTCATGTGATCTAGACACTGCTTCTGTTCATACAGCCCAAAATCGCATTTGCCTTTTTAGCTACCACATCATACTGCTGACTCATATTCAGTGTATGGTCTACTGAGACCCCTTGATTCTTTTCGCACATACTACTGCCAAGATAAGTCTCCCCCATTCTATAATTATGCATTTGATTTTTCCTACCTAAATGCAGAACTCTGCATTTATCTCTATTGAAATTCATTTTGTTTGTTTTAGCCCAGTTTTCCAGCCTGTCAAGATCATCCTGTATCCTGAATCTGTCTTTGATCATATTTGCTACCCCTCCCAATTTAGTATCATCTGCAAATGTAATAAGCATTCATGTTAGTCAAACTGCCTTAGAGATGGGGAATTAATAGACAGTAGGCTTATATTAAGGGATCATGACCTGTGTATACCAGGGTCAGAGTTCCTGGAACACACCCAACAAGAGAGGAGACTAATACTTCAATGAATCAAAGACTTTACTTAATAACCTTGAGTATACAAAATACAAGGAACACACACACATTCATTATAAGACTAGGAAATAAAAGGTGGGAAAGTATAGAGACTGTTGCATTAGCAGAAAGATCATTGTTTGGGCGATACTCGTCCGTTGAGAAGCAGAGATTCAGCAGCAAAGGAAGGAATGCCTAGTGCCTGCAATACACGAGGTGGGGTGAGGTAGGAACAGGAGAGACCAGCTCTGTAGAGAGCATCTCTCTTAGGTCTTAAATAGCCAATTTCTATCTGGAGGCAGGACCTAGGGTGGGTACATGCCTTGCAAGTGGTTCTCAGGCACTTTGACAAAGAAAAAAATGGATGTGTTGTGCTAGGGTGATCAGAACGATTGATCTTTTTTTTAAGGCCCCATCAAACATTTGGCATTAGTGACACCTCGAAATGATCAGAGGGGTAATAAGGAAGGATGGGTGAGAACTGATTGGATCTCCAGATAGTCTGTCATGCTCTGCATATCAGAGGCAAGACCTTTATAACCTGATCTGCACGTCAAAGGTCTGTATATCAAATGTGAGGGCTGCATGACTAGAATGCTTGCAGGTCATGGCTCCAACAGGAAGATAGTTGCCCTGTTAAGCTGTCTCTGGAACATGGCTTCTCCTTGGTTCAGTGCTGGCCCTGGCACTTATAGGGGCCTCAGCAGTAATGGCTGGCATCTTGGCAGCAGGCACGCAGATCTGGGTGCAAAGGGTAGCTATGTCAGAATGGTAACCTCAATACCAAGCCGTGCACAGCTCATGTATATATGCCTATGTCCAGCTGCTACAGGCAACATTCCTTCTATTCATTTATAAAAATGTTGAACAGAACAGGTCCCAGGACCGATCCCTGAGGCACTCCACTTGTCACTCTTTTCCAAAAGGATGGGGAACCATTAACAAGCACCCTTTGGGTGCCATCTGTCAAGCAGTTACAGATCCACCTAACAATAATAGGATCCAAACCACCTTTTACCAACTTGTTGACAAGAATATTATGTAGAACCTTATCAAAAGCCTTACTGAAATTGAGATAAACTACATCTACTTCATTCCTCTGATCCAGCAAGCTAATAATTTTCTCAAAAAAAGTCTGGCAAGACTTGTTCTTGAGAAACGCATGCTGGCTCTTAGTAATAGCAGCCATTCTTTCTAAATGCTCAAGGACTGATTGTTTGATGATTTGTTCTAAAACTTTTCCAGGTAGACATCAAGCTGACAGGTTGGATCCTCTTTTTTAACCCGGATCTTCCCTTTTCCCCTTCTTGAAGATGGGGACAACGTTTGCCTGCCTCCAGTCTTCTGGCATCTCGTCTGATCTACAGGAATTCTCAAAAGTAATGTACAGAGACTCAGAAATTACATCTACAAGTTCTTTTAGTACCTTTGGATGCAATTCATCTGGCCCTGCAATTCATCTGACACTAGGTCTTTAAATGAATGTGTCATTCCTAGGCTGTAACTCCCTTCCCCCTTCATGCGTTTTGTCATGTTGAGCACCATTTCCCTCACAGAAGAAGAAGGAGGAAAAGTAGAAATTGAGCAGTTCTGCCCTCTCTTCATTGCCTGTTACAATTTCACTTTCCTGTCCCTGCAATGGGCCTACCATGTCCTTGCTCTTTTTCTTACTTTGAACATAAGCAAAGAACCCTTTTTTGTTTTGTTTTGTTTTTTAGCATGTCTTGCTAGCCTAAGCTCATACTGAGCATTACCTTTTCTAATGCTCTCCCTACAAGCATTGGTTATTTGTTTATATTCATCCTTGGTTATAAGGCCCTCCTTCCATTTCCTAAATTAGTTTTTTTATTTCTCAGGGCCAAGCTACACATGATGAATGACACTTGAATGGCAAGTGTATTTCTCCCTGTTCACTTGCCCTCCACTCAATCCACTTGCCGTTCAAGTGTCATTCGTCATGTGTAGCTTGGCCCACAGTTCATTAGAAAGCTGTTTATGGAGCCACCTTGGCTTCTTTATGCTCCTCCCATTTTTCCTTCTCATAGGAATCATTTGTGATTGTGCCTTCAATATTTTGCCTTTAAGAAGGTCCCACCCCTCTTGAATGCCCTTCTTAAGTATTTCTGACCATGGGATTCTACCCAGCATAACTTTCAGTTTGTTGAAATTTGCTTTCCTTAAGTCTGACCTATATATCTAACTATTCACAGCTTTTTTCCTTCCACAAGACTGTAAATTCCAAAATTACATGCCTGGAAGCCTTTTTCCTCTGCATATGCAAGAAGCCTTTCTTTTCTGCATATGTGAGTGTTGCATGGAAATCCCAGAACCTTGCTTGTAGAACACTGAATTCCACCATGGATGTTATAAGTCCTTTGAGGGAGAGGGTGTCAGCCAATCTCCTCACGGGCCATGGACCTGATAGCCTCCATGGTGGCATTAGGACTCTCCCAGTTTGTATCAACACCCACACATCAAGCAGGACACACGCTGGATTTGATCTTTGGGGTGGGGATACAGGTGGATCTGGATGAACCTATAGCAGTGCCATGGTCAGACCACCTCGTCCTGAGGGTTTGTCTGAGCACCATGACCCCCGCCCCCGCTTGGGCGATGAGCTGATTTATGCTTGCCCGCAGAGACAAATGGATTCAATTGAATTCTAGAACACTCTGTGGGATCCGATGCCCCCTGGTGGCTCATTGGAGGAGCTGATAGAGGACTGGAATGCCCATCTCTCTGAAGCTATTGACAAGATTGCTCCCCGTTGCCCTCTCCGCCCCCAAACTAGAGTAGCTCCTTGGTATACTGATGAGCTACGACAAATGAAATGGGAGCAGATATGGCTAGAGCGAGTGTGGTGGCGACTCTGTGACGAAGTGACAAGAACATCTTATAGGACATTTATGAAGGCCTATGAGATGGCAGTGAAAGCTGCAAGGAGAGACTACTATGCAGCTTCCATTGCATCTGCTAGTTCTCGCCCAGCACAACTTTCCAGAGTGATTCAGTTTTTAACGTCCCTCACACATGGGACAAATAAAAATGTAAATTTGGTAATAAGCGGTGAGGCTTTTGGAGACTATTTTGCAGATAAGATGTTGTCACTCCGCGGGGATCTGTCTACCACGGATGATGCAGTATGTGTACTGGAGGCCTCTTAGTTATCCTCAGGGTTGATATTAGATCAATTCAGGCCACTGTCCCAGGAAGAGGTAGGCAGGATCCTGCATGCTGTGAAACCTACCACATGCCCACTGGACCCGTGCCCATCATGGCTGGTGAAAACTGGTGGTGATGGGATTCGGGCACCATTAGATGACATCATTAATCTTTCTCTGAGGTCTGGGTAAGGTAATTGACAGGGCGGTAGCAGAACAATTGCTGGTATACCTGGATGATGCCTCTATCCTGGATCCATTTCAGCCCAGCTTCAGGCCTGGCCATGGTACAGAGATGGCTCTGGTTGCCCTCACAGATGATCTGCTGTGACACGTGGACTGGGGTGGGTCGGCACTGCTGATACTTTTAGATCTTACAGCAGCGTTCGACACGGTTGATCATAATCTTCTGACCCACCACCTTGCCGATGTGGGGATTCGTGGAACAGCCCTGCAATGACTGAACTCCTTCCTTCGCAATCGGGGACGGAGGGTGGCACTCGGGGAAAAGATGTCCGCTCGCCATTCTTTGGTGTGCGGCATCCCTCAGGGGCGATTCTTTCCCCGATGCTATTTAACATCTATATGCACCCCCTTGCCCAGTTAGCCGGCAGCTTTGGGTTGGGTTGTCACCAGTATGCGGATGACACTCAGCTCTATCTGCTGATGGATGCCCAGTCTGATCTTGCTCTGGATTCCTTGGCCATGGGTCTTGAGGCTGTGACAGTATGGTTACATCAGAGTCACCTGAAATTGAATCCCCTGAAGATGGAGAGTCTGTGTCTGGGTTGTGGAGCAATCGAGCTGGGGACCTGGCTCCCAGCCCTCGATGGGGTACAATTGAAACTTTCATCGATGGTGAGGAGCCTGGGTGTGACCTTGAATGCCACACTTTCAATGGAGGCCCAAGTCATGACTGTTGCCAGGTCTGCCTTTTTTCATCTTCGACAGACCGGGCAACTGGCACCCTATCTTTCCCCCTGGGACCTGGCCACAGTAATCCATGCAATGGTCTCCTCCAGTCTAGAGTACTGCAACTCACTCTACACTGGGCTGCCCGTGGGCCTCACCCAGAAGTTACAGCTGGTCCAGAATGCATACCTGTGGGACTGCCTCTTCTGTTACATCCCCTGCAGGGTGTTGCACTCTGCAGACAAGCAACTCCTGGTGGTCGCCAGCCTGAAGGACATCCATCTGCCTCAACCAGGGCCAGGGCTTTTTCTGCCCTGGCCTGGTGGAATGCTCTCCCACTGGAGATCCAGGCCCTGCGGGACTTGTTACAGTTTTGCACGGCCTGTAAAATGGAGATGTTCCGCCGGGCCTTTGGCTGAGTGCCAGCGGGTGTCCTCCTTCTTCCATCTAAGACCACCACTTCTTTTGGGGCTACCCTCGGCCATCTGCTATGCCCGTATACAGACTCCCAATATTTGTTTAAATAGCCTGCTCCTGGACTATTTTAATGATTTTTAAAAAATTATTATTGATTTTATGTTTTTGTGACTTTTAATGTATTTTTAAAATGTTGTTAGCTGCCCTGAGCCCATCTGTGGGGAGGGCGGGGTATAAATTGAATAAAATAAATAAATAAATAAATAATAACCTGGAATGTGCAGGCCTGTAGGTATAGCTAACACTATGTGTGCGCACTATTTACCTATACTCCATGGCTATATGATGGGCAGAGCTATCCTTGGGGCATCAGCTTTCCCATGGCATAACTAGCTGGCTCCAATTTATTATATCTTTGTATATTTCAGCAATCGGAACACTGTGCTGTCACAAAGCCTATCTGGCACCCCAACAGTGCAATCCTATGGAGAGTTACACCAGTGTAAGTCCATTGACTTCAATGGAAGCAATCTGTTCCAGGATCT
The DNA here is from genome assembly GCF_028583425.1 of Eublepharis macularius. Classification (NCBI taxonomy): domain Eukaryota; kingdom Metazoa; phylum Chordata; class Lepidosauria; order Squamata; family Eublepharidae; genus Eublepharis; species Eublepharis macularius. Next base: position 69,701,081 of record NC_072794.1, read on the forward strand.
CCCCATAGATATTGATTCTGGACCACTGGATCAAGGGCTACTCCCCCAGACTCTTCAAAACTTGAAGGAAATTTTTCAGACTCCTGTTGATGAGAGGACTCAAGCTTCTGCTCCCCAACATAGAAGAACGTGTGTGCTGGTAACTGGGGATTCCCTACTAAGAGGTGTAGAGGGTAAAGTGTGCCAACCTGACTTGTCATCTCAAGAGGTATGTTGTCTACCAGGTGCACGAATCCAGGATGTGACAGAAAGGGTAGGAAGACTCATCAAGCCCATAGATTATTATCTCTTCTTGCTGATACATGTGGGAACAAATGATATTGCCCAGCATAGGTGTAAATTGTAGATTGCTAATCTCAGGACTTCCTCCTCATGACATCCTTCTCTTCCTCCCTTTGTCACATTTCTACTTTTTCTCATCATCTTGCACCATGGAGGCAGACTTGTCCTGCTATCCATGCCTAGCCTTAGATTTAGGTAGATAGGCATCTGTCTCTCCACTTTCCTATTGAAATATGGAGTTCCTGTAATCAAGAAGTTTTACATCTTTTCTAAACCTAAGGCAAGTATAAGTTTGTTATTTTCTCTCTCACACTCACACCAGCCGCCATGCTCCAACTGCCCATCACATTTTCTCTGCAATCTATGCTACTCTGTTAAGGAAGGACCAGTTTTTGTTCCTTTTAATAGGGAAAAAGTAAGTTTATATTTTATTTTACTTTTCAGTTACATTACCATTACATTGTATTTAAATGTAATGAGCAGTTTGAGAAGAGGCTTCTTCGAATATAATGAAGAGGCTTCTCCGAATATAATGATGCAAAGACATAGAGTCCGCTTTTACTTTATCATACCACATGTATGCATGCCATCCAAATATTTTTTTATGTCCCTCCAAGGCCAGCAACTTGCGATTTTTTAACGTTATCCAGTCTTTCAACCATACCATACTGCCTCATGGTACAGTCTTATGTTGGGCAGTTGCAAGCCACCTCTTTCCTTCGCATCTTGTAGAACCTTCATTTTCACTCGTGGTTTCTTGCCTGCCCACACAAAGTCTGAGATTTTCCTTTGCCATTTGTCAAATTGTTTGGAGTCTCGGATAATTGGTATAGTTTGCAGCAAGAACATCACACATGGTAAGACTTTCATTTTTACAGCTGCAATTCTTCCCAGCCATGATAAATTCAATTTGTTCCATTTTATTAAGTCTCTCTCTATTTGTATCCTCAATTTCTCGTAATTATTTTTGAACAAATCTATATTTTTCACTGTCAATTCAATACCAAGGTATTTTACTTTATTAGTCACCTCACAGTCTTTGGTAGTAGTCCTCTTTTTTGTGAGCAGCTTTGGACAGCTTGTCCTCTTCCAGATTTGTAACTCCATTGAAGTCGCCCGCCAAAATTGTGTGATCATAGGTCAGTTCATCTAGTTGTTTCTCTAGGTCCTTAAAAAAGTTTTCTTTTGCACCATTAGGTGCATAGATCCCAATCAACAATATTTTCTTAGAGTTCCAAATAATATTTCCAAAAATCAAATATTTCCAAAATCAAAATAAACAACAATGGAGACAAAGGGCAACCCTGTCTAATTCCTTTATTGATTTTCAATTTTTTTGTCAAGTCTTCGTTCACTATGATCGCTGAACTCTGGTCTCTATAGATTCCCTTGACCGCTTGTATGAATTTTTCTCCCATTTGCAGCTTTTCCATGGTGGCAAACATAAAGTCCCAGTTCAGATTGTCAAATGCTTTTTCCGCGTCTACGAAGAAAAAACCAACCTCCCTGTCACAGTGCTTATCATAGTATTCAATAGCATTTATTACTGTCCTCAGATTGTCTTTAATTTGTCTATTAGGTAGAAATCCTGCCTGTTCTTCGGCAATGAATTCCGACATCCATCCTTTCAACCTCTCCGCCAACACCTTTGCAAATATTTTATAGTCATTATTCAACAACAAAATTGGTCTATAATTTTTGACATTGGTCAAATCTTGACCCTCCTTCGGAATCAGCGATATATTGGCTTCGTTCCATGAATCAGGAATCCTTTCATCTTGCATCGCTCCATTCATTGCCTCTTTCAGGAAGGGCGCCAGTTCGTTAGCCATCACTTTATAAAACTTTGCTGTCAGTCCATCTGGTCCTGGCGCCTTTCCTATTTTCGTTGATTGTATGGCTTCCTTTATTTCTTCTTCTGTCACTTCCTTATTTAATTTCTCTTTCCATTTTTCAGGAATTGTCGGAATTTTCATCTTCTCTAGATATTCCGCTATTGAATCTTTGCTCACTTCTTTTTTTTGGTATAATTTTGCATAAAACATGAAAAAGGCTCTACTAATAGCCACTTGGTCCATTAACACCTTGTCATCCTCTAGGATTTTGCTTATGATTTTCTTCTCCTTTCTTTTTTTTAGTTACCACGCCAAATATTTCCCGGGTTTATTTGCACCTTCAAACGACCTCTGATTCATTCTCTTTAAATTCCACTCTAGTTCTTTATTGTCCATTGCCGTCAATTGTTCCTGCAGAATTTTAATATCCTGATAAATTTACTTTTCCCCCGGTCTTTTCTTAAGTTGTGTCTCTTTGACTTTTATTTTATCCAAAATTTCAGATCTTTTTTCCTCCTTTCTCCTACTTCTTGCGTTCAAGTCTATTAGTATGCCTCTTATCACCGCCTTATATGTATCCCATACTTTATTAGTCGGCACTTCTTTATTCAGGTTATATTGCATGAAAAATTTGGTCTCCCTTCACAGCAACGTGATATTTTCTTCTGATTGTAACAAGTCCTCATTTATTCTCCATCCTTTTCTTTTGTTATTTTTCCCAAATTTCCACATAATTGGATTATGATCTGAGCCTATCTTTGGCATTATCTCCACCTCTCTAGTCCATAATGCCAGTTCTTTAGAGGCCCAGATCATATCTATTCTTGATAGTGTGGAATGTCTTGCAGAATAAAATGTATATTGTCTATTTTTAGGGTATTGTCTCCTCCACACATCCTCTAAACTTTCTTGTTCTTTAAGCGTAAAAACGCCTTTGGTAGTAGTCCTCTTTTTTGTGAGCAGCTTTGGACAGCTTGTCCTCTTCCAGATTTGTAACTCCATTGAAGTCGCCCGCCAAAATTGTGTGATCATAGGTCAGTTCATCTAGTTGTTTCTCTAGGTCCTTAAAAAAGTTTTCTTTTGCACCATTAGGTGCATAGATCCCAATCAACAATATTTTCTTAGAGTTCCAAATAATTTCCACTGCTAGGTATCTGGCTTCTGCATCTTTTAGAACTAATCTGGGCTGCAGTTCATCTTTTATGTACAATACAACTCCCCTCTTTTTCTTTTTAGAAGCAGCAATGAATTCTTTCCCCAATTTAACAAATTTCAAATATTTTTCATCTTGCTTTCTAATATGTGTCTCTTGCAGACAAATTATATTACATTTTTGTTTTGATAGCCAGTGGAAAGTGGCTTTACGTTTACAGGGTGAATTCAGTCCATTAACATTCCAAGATATAACTTTACACTCCATGATCACTTTCTTATAGTTTTTGGTAAGTCCTTTTCATTTTCCCTAATAAAGGTCTCCATCTCATGGCCAGATCTGATGGTCTTTCTTACTCCACCAAACTCAAATGTCAGTCCTTCTGGTATTTCCCATCTATATCTAATTTTCAGCTCCTTTAGCATCTGAACCAGTTCTCTATATTTCTTCCGCTCGAATAGCACTGATCTGGGCAACTCTTTCATGATTCTCACCACTTTTCCATCGACTTCTAATGGATCCTGAAACTGTTTGCTCACAATTAGTTCTCTTGTATTTCTAGTCATAAATTGGACAATCATATCCCTTGGTAGTTTCCTCTGAGCTGCAAATCTGGAATTGATTCTGTATTTTGCACATCTGTTAAAGTTTCTACCGTTCCCTCTACTGCATTAACTCTCTGCTGTGTAGCTTGTAGGTCGTTTTGTATTTTATCCATTCCTTTTGTCAATTCTGCCATCTCCAATTTAAGTGTCTCTTTAAAGTCTTTTAATTCTTTCGCCATCTCTAGCATCATGTCCTTAAGCTCTTTATTTCCCTCTGAAACTTTTTTATCCAAATTCTCCATTGTAGTTTGCCACTCTTTCTTCGACATCGTGGGGCTAGCTTTGCTTCGCTCCCACGAGTCTGCCCTTTTCCTTAAATCTGTGACGCTAATTTAATACTCTCTTTTATTTTAAAAGTCCAATTCCAGTTTATTTTTGTCAAACACTATTTTAAACTGTCCAAAATGTCGGGGGGGGGGTTCTCTATGGTTTTATACTGAAGCACTCGCCCTTACCTTCTTCAAAGATGGCCTACTTCCGTTTTCATTGAAGTCACCATTTGCCCTGTTTCAAAACGGCGTCGCCCTACTTCTGCCGTTTAAGAAGAGGGTCCTTCTCTCCCATCTCTTTATGGTTTTGACGTACTTCCTGTTCCTCTACGTTGCACAGCAGTTCTCGCAATTTTTAAACTTTCTCACAGTCCATTATCTCTTCCCCACCACAGGTATGTAAACAATAATCCAATTTCCGCGCTAACTTCTCCTTGCAAAATTACTTTTTCAAATTTTTTCTTGCCGGAATCTTCCCCCTTATATAACTAGCCTGTTGCAGTTCTTAAATCCACTTTAGCCACTTATTTCTTTTTAAAATCTGTCCCGTACTGAGAGATAGCGATCTTTACCTCCTTTAGCATTTTTCTTGGGTTGTACTCGCTGCTTCTGTTATCCGATCAAATCCATTCCCTTTGTTGTTTTTCTGAAGCTTGGGCATGTAGGTCTTATGCCAGAATTTGACTCCAGAGCCACTGCAGAGATCTTGGCAACCTTTCTTCGGGTGGGACCTCAAGGGTGGGTGAGAGTTCGTTGTGTAGAACCCCTCCTCACCCGAGATCAACACGCCCTCCGGTTCTTGAGCATTCTCGCCTGTTCTCCGCCTGAGAACAGGTGGCTGCGGGCAATTTGCGCCCCTCCAGCCTTCCAAACAGTGGCACGGACAGCTCAGCTCTTAGAGCTGTGTTAGACCTCCAAGGATCCCAAACCAGAAGTCTATTTTCAATACTTGTTAATGCAGCTACAAAAAAAAATTCTTTCTACCATCTTCAGTTAGCTCAGAAGCTGGCTCCCTACTTTGACTTGGCCCATTTGGTCACATGGATCCATGCTAGACTAGACATTGGTTGGCCTTTGTCAACTCTGGATCCCAATTTAGAAACTCCAGTTGGTACAGGATGCTGCAGCTTGGTTGCTATTGGGAGCTTTGTAAAGTGCGAATATTGCACCATTCTCCAGTATGGTATAGTGGTTAAGAGTGGCAGGACTCTTATCTGGAGAACTGAGTTTGATTCCCCACTCTTCCACTTGAAGCCAGCTGGTGATTGTTGTGAGGATAATAATTACACTCTTTGTAAACCACTCTGAGTAGGTGTTGTCCTGAAAGGCTGTATATAAATCAGATATTATTATATACCCATTCATGGCCTTGGCCCCTCATATCTGCATGACTATTTCCCCTGCTGTGCTCCACCATGATAGCTTTGCTTATCTGAGGAAAGCCTTCTGAAGATACCAGCCAGCAGGTGGGTAAGTTCTATGGCTGCCTGGTCACAGGCATTTTCTGTTGTGAAAACAATTGTTCAGGCAGGCATTTTTATAAAGGGAATAGGGTTATAGTATAACAGGATCAGTCAGGGAGGAACTTTTATAAAGGGAATCAGGACTGGTTTATGCCACTCTGTATTGTATGTATTATCTGTCTATTGTACATAATAACCTGCTTTTACTACATTGTTTTCTACTTCTGTAATTCCGTGTTCTGAATTGTTTGACGTATTATGTCTGATACTATTTATTACTGCTATTTTTGTAATCCTAGTCCGGTTGCATTGTTTATTAAGTGTCTCATGCGAATTGATTGCATTGTTTTACACTGTGAAATCCCCTATGAATCACACCGAGAAATCCACCATGAATCTCACTGAGAAATACAGTAAATAACTAAAATTGTTAAGTCAGATTTGATTTTAATGGACTCTAATATTTAATCCTATCTATCTACCTACCTCATTACCTGTTCAGAGTAGGAGCAGGTAATATAATTTTACTTTATATATATCACATGGACTAGCCACTCCATGACTCATTTGTACATTACATGTCTTGCAACCCTGATTTTGCCAGCAACTGCACTATGAGAAATGTGCAGAAACTCTAGTTCAGGGATCCCAAACTTTTTTGAAACCGTGAACACCTTAGGAATTCTGACATAGGGGTCCAGCTGCAACCACAAAACATCAGGCAGAGCCAGTTTGGTGTAGTAGTTAAGAGTGCGGGACTCTAATCTGGAGAGCTGGGTTGGATTCCCCACTCCTTCACTTGAAGCCAGCTGGGTGACCTTGGGTTAGTCACAACTTCTAGGTGCTCTCTCAGCCCCACCCACCTCACAGGGTGTTTTGTTGTGGGGATAATAATAATGACATACTTTGTAAACTGCTCTAAGTGGGTGTTAAGTTGTCCTGAAGGGCGGTATAGAAATCAAATATTATTATTATTAAATATCAGGAAATGAGGTTATGAATAACTCTAATAGCAACTCTTCAGCATTTCAGGCAGAATCTCGGCTTAACAGGATGCATCTTTAAATGAACATATTCTTTAAAAGTATTTTCTTGCTTAGACACAGATTACCTTCAGTCAAACAGTGAAGATCTTTGTATTGTGGTAGTAGCTGCTGCCAAAGCAATTTTTTAAAAATTACACAGCCAATCAGATCTCCAACAGCCAATCAGAAGCCCTGTTGGGCAAAAGCTCCACCTGGCCCCACCCACTTTCTAAAAACACTTGGTGATGCCAGGAAAGGTGTTCGCAGGTACCATGGCACCCATGGGTACCATATGGGGAACGCTTGCTGTTGTTAAACAGCTGTGATATCTATTTCCAATTGGACTACCACCCCTCCTCTCCCATTAGCAACAGTGCTTATTATCCAAGAACTCCAACTTTCCTCTAGTGACTCCAGGGCTACTGGTAAACCAAGAGTTATGAAAGACACAATACCAAAACCACAACAGCCCTATAATGCTTGAAACAATACCCTAACTGGGGGAAAATGAATTTAATACAGCAGCTGAATTCTTGGGGCCATTTGTCACCAGCTTGATAATGTAGGCAAAACAGTCTGCAGCTGTTAAAGAGGGAAATGGCTCCACAATGACATGTCTATCAGTGTCACTGAGACTCTCTTACTTACTGAGAAGGCTGATGATACTGGCTGTGGGGAGAAAATCATTGTTATCTGCCTACACACCATCCAGCAAGCCAAGTGTCCTCTGTGCTGTATCTGGTAAGGCTGGTGGCAGACTGTCAGAAAAGTACTTTGCACAGTGCATGCCACATTGAGCATATCTATTGCTTCAGAATGAACCTGGAAATCTTTCCAGGTGATATTGTACAGTTCGTTCTTTTGGTTTTCACATCAGCAACATAGGTTAGATGAGAGGAGTCAAGCTTCAGTTTGCGCTGTGTCTCATGGGGGAATTTTTTCTTCTTACAAATTTATTTCAGAAAAGAAATCTCCCTGGAATTGGTGAACTGGGGAAAGCCCAACACCTTCCCTGATCAATAATGTCTGAAAAGCAAGAGCCGTGCAGGTTATCTCAGGTTGCTGAAACATCTGCAGAATATCACCTGGCAATTTCACTGTTTGGGACATAGCATTCTAAGATCCATTTACAAAAAGCTTTATCACAAAAATGCATTTAAGATTAACCTTTTCTTTCCTTGAGATGTTTTAAATTCTATATAAGTGATATTTCTTAAGTTCTATTTAAGGAAATCACATGAGAAGAATGAGTGGATTAAATACACATTTGGAGTTATATTCGAACATTGTTTTGCACTGGTGGAAACCAATTTTGGCAGTGTGTTTTTCCTTGATTTTCCCTTCCCACTCGAGGCCCCCATTCATGCCCAGTGCTGTTCTTTGGGGTAGAGTTTGTGGTGCTTAACAATACTACCTTCTGAGGGACATTTTATATACTTATCACCAGATACTGAAAATGGAAAAGTTGAATTTATTCTGAAACTTCAGTTTAGGGACTCAGGTTTATTAATTATTTATTTATTTACAAAATTTATACCTTGCCTTCCTGCCCTCATCAGAGTCACCAAGGAAGCTAACAGATCAAAAACATACATAACACATCTTAAAAACTATTAAAAGCAAACAAAACCAAAGGGACATCATAAATAGCGTAGTTGGGGAGGGTGGGAACAGACATAGAGCTGACCAGTTGATACACAGGCATATCTCAGAGCATCTGAGCAATATCCCAGTGTAGTACCACATTGGTGCTGTACCACAGCTAGTTATAAGTCATGCAACACCACTGGCTCAAACTACTGCACCAGAAAGTGAAGAAGTGGAGCCGGAAGTAGTCAGCTCCCTAAGCTTCCCAGCCCAGGACACCCCCCCCCCCCGCAACTGGCTGAAAGTTACACCAGCAAAAACTATGGCATGCCCGCACCCACAGTCCCCTAGCACCATTTAAAACTCAGGCTGCATACCCGTCTAGGTCTGCAGATTCCTTTCGATCTTCAGAGAGTCCTCATGCAGTTAGTCATGCAGTCCACCCTCTGAGCTGTGCTCCTGCCCAGGCTTTCTATTCTCTGCTCTTGGAGTCTTGGATGTGACTATGGGATTATTGGTAACTGCCCCTCTCCTTCATGGGCTACTCAGCAATTTCAGGTTCTGCTGGTGGTTCCTGCTCCTGAGCCTCCTGAGTTTCTGGTCCAATAATCACAACTGCCCACAAGTTCCTTTATAGCCTCTGAGGTCTGAGGGCCTATGCCTTAGGTTCTGTCATGGTTTTTTACCCCATGGGATCTACCATCATGGTATTCTTGTCTGCTGATGAGGCACTGTTAGGCCCAATCCTGACAGTCCATGCCAGATGGCTAACATGTCTGTTCAGAACCCTAACAGGTACTGCATCTCTGGAGATAAAAACCAAAGGGGCAACCACACTCTGTTAGGTGAGCAAGTGTGGGTACCCAGCAGGAGACCACACCCTCCATCCTTGCACAAACTCTGGGTGCTGCCTCTCCAGTGGGGACTCCCACATTTGGAACTACAAATGTGTGCCTAGGGGGCTGTCAGTGGCCCTAATAGGCCTACACTTTAAGACATGCTGCCTGGCAAGGAAAGCAGTTGCCATCTCCTGGCCAGGGGACTGGAAAGTACTGAATTGTAGGGTCATGAGAAAGGCGAGCTAACAGCCTGGCAGCCCCCCAAATGTGCAGATTTACAGATCAAAGTAGTGATCTTTCTGGAGTTTCTGATCTCAATCCCTCTGATCCTCCCCCTCACCTCTTCCCTAATTGCAGCACTCAGGAATCTGAGGGCTCTTCCTGCCCCACACTCAGTGAGCCATCAATCAGCCTTTTGGTATTAATAGATGTGCCTGATCTAAGCTTCTCTGGTTTTATTGTGTTACAATGATGGAAACAATCGTTTCAATTATTGTGATAGACAAAAGACTCCATCTTGCCCAATAGGATGGATTTTTCCTATTAAAAGGGTTGCTTTCACCTTTTGTATGTGTTTGTGTTGTTCCTATGCACATCCTCAGACTACTTGTCTGTGCCCCAATCCCTCACCTTGCTGTGATATGCTGGGCACTTTAACGTTGCTTCTCTATGGACTCCTATTGCCTTCAGGATTGGTAACTAGAGCCTTTTTTCTGCTCTACTTTCCCACTTTCCTTACTGTTTTCTAGTTAGATCTGTGTGTGAGTGCTTGTGTGTATTCTGCGCAATTGTTCTTTCACTGCTCATTTAATAAAACCACTCCTGTTGAACATCTGTCTGTTTCTTAAAGAGTTCTGTAGAGGAAGTAATCCTCGTATACATTGGTTTCTCCTCTCCTTGCTAATTCCCCTAACTCAAGAGGAGACTTCCTCTTAGGGCAACAGGGCAGTCCAGAGCAGCAGTATGCTGTGCAACTGTGCCTGTGACAGAGGGTAGGCCAAAGGTCAAGCACAAAGCCAACCTGTTGTTCCACACAATGTATTAGAGTTTGTTTTGTGTCAAGAAAACAAGGCAGAGGAAATGTTTTACCCCCCTGTGCCAGGGGCCTGATACAAATCAGGCTAAAAAAAAAATCCTGCAAGTTTAAGATGAGGTATCCCTAGCATTTCATCTGGCTTGGTCCTGAGAGAGAATGTGCATAATGGATTAGCAGGGATTCAGACCCAGGACTCCCCAGTCTGAGTCTAACACTTTTTCCATTGTGCCACACTGGGTCTCATAAAGCAATTTGAGAGAGAAGTGCTGAATGGTTGAGCAGCTTGGTTGTGTGTGCCCTTGATTAAAAGGTTGTTGAACAGATATTTTAGGAGGGCAACATTCAAAAGCTGTTTGAAATTGACAAGTAATGAATGGCTTTTCTTGATAGCATTTTTATAGGTACAGATGGGTAAAAAAAATCAGCCACAAAGGGAACTCAATTTTATTTATCATTAATTGTGACTTGCTTCAGCAGATGTTTTTGGAGAACCATTTTAACCTGCTTAATTTGTCTTTGTATAATGGGAAGCTGATAGCCTCAATTAACAGAATGATTAGGAATTTCTTTAATGAATTCCTATAGTTTGACTCATTATTGCTGATTCAGTGCACTGAATTCTAGGAGCTGGGATTTGAATATTATCCCCTCTTTTTTTTTTAAAGGGCGGGGGGGGGGCTGCATCTGAAATTCTCCTTGTCTGAATTTCTCCCCAGATCTTAGTTTAAAATTACCAGTTCTTCTTTAAAAAATGTAATTGATGAATGAAGAATTCTCCACTGTTCTGTTATTTCTAAATTCTATAGGCATCATTGTTCATGTAAATGTGTGGGTGTAAAATGTTACACTACAAAAAAGCCAACTTGATATAATTGTATTGGGGGCTATAGTGGGAGACGGATGCAAGAAATTTGTGCTACGATGGGAGAAATTGTTCCACTGGCTGACATATTTGTTTGGATCCAAGCCACAGCAGTATACTAGGGCACATGTAAAAGCATGCTGTGTGGACCATAGGTAGAGTTTTAAGCTCACAGCTGATTTCTAAAAAAAGAGATACCGGGTTTAAAGAATCTCTTATGAGTCACAATCTTTGTCCTGGAAGCCATATCCCTAGGCTTTACTTATGCAACTGGGAACAATCAGGGTTCTGATCATATATACAAAGACTATGTTTGTCTGTATACAGGGTTACCTGCTGTTTATCAGAGGCAAGGATGTGTTATCCATCAACAGAGCTAAAATGGAAGGGAAAGAGAAAGACAAATAAAAATGGAGGACTGATGGCAACTCTGCAGACATTCATTTGTATGTGTGGACATATACAAGTGGACACAACTTTACTCCCTCTGCATGTTTTGAATACCTCAGCAGGATTAATTCCTTCTTTAGTACTACTACTTGAATTCAAAACCAGTCAGTTACAGTTAGTATTTGTTCAAAGAAAGCTGAGGATTCCTCTTCTCACATGAAATGGCTTGTAGGATTTTCCCCCCTTCTGAAGTAGGAAGGAAAGTGCACAGGGTAGTCCCCTGTGCAAGAAAAACTTCTACAGATATGTGAGAAGCAAACGCAAGGTAAAAGAGGCAATTGGACCACTGTTGGGAGTAGATGGAGAAACTGTAACGCAGGACAGAGAAAAAACAGACAGGCTTAATGACTTTTTTGCCTCTGTTTTCTCCCTGAAGAACTCAGGCACATCTAGAGATAGTAGAAAATGTGGCAGGACACCTGAGTGGCTAACTGACATTGACAGAGAGATTGTGGAGAGGCATCTGGCTGCACTGGATGAATACAAATCCCCTGGGCCAGATAGGGTGCACCCAAGAGTACTGAAAGAACTTTCTAGAGAACATGCAGAACCCCTGTCCGTCTTCTTCAAGGCCTCCTGGAGGACTGGCGATGTGCCACAAGATTGGAGAAGAGCAAATGTTATCCCAATCTTTAAGAAAGGGAAGAAGGATGACCCGGGAAACTACAGGCCGGTCAGTCTGACTTCTGTTGCTGGGAAGATATTAGAACAGATTTTAAAGGGATCAATCTGTAAGCATCTGAAGGACCACTCAGTGATCTGGGGAAGTCAGCATGGTTTTGTTCCTAACAGATCTTGCCAGACCAACCTGGTTTCCTTCTTTGATCGAGTGACCAGCTTACTGGATCGGGGGAACTCTGTTGACGTGATTTATCTGGATTTCAGTAAAGCTTTTGATAAGGTCCCCCATGACATTCTGATGGGCAAACTGGAAGACTGTGGAGTGGACTATAGGACAGTTCAGAGGATAGGGAACTGGTTAGAGGACCGCACTCAAAGAATGGTGGTCAACAGCATTTCATCAGATTGGAGGGAGGTGTCCAGTGGGGTGCCGCAGGGCTCGGTTTTGGGCCCGGTACTTTTCAATATTTTTATCAATGATCTGGATGAAGGAGTGGAAGGGCTGCTCATTAAATTTGCTGATGATACCAAATTGGGAGCAGTAGCAAACACCCAAGAAGATAGAATTAAAATTCAACAAGACCTGAATACTCTGGAGAAGTGGGCAGCTGTGAATAGGATGCAATTCAACAAAGACAAGTGCACAGTATTAATAATAACATAATAATAACATTCGATTTATATACCGCCCTTCAGGACAACTTAATGCCCACTCAGGGCGGTTTACAAAGTGTTATTATTACCCCACAACAATCACCCTGTGAGGTGGGTGGGGCTAAGAGAGCTCAAGAGAACTGTGACTCGCCCAAGGTCACCCAGCTGGCTTTGTGGAGGAGTGGGGAATCAAACCCGGCTCTCCAGATTAGAGTCCCGTGCTCTTAACCACTACACCAAACTGGCTCTCAGTATTACATCTGGGCCACAAAAACGGGAAGCACAAATACTGGATGGGGGATACACTTCTGGGCAGTAGTATATGTGAAAGGGATCTTGGGGTAAGAGTGGACTGTAAACTAAATATGAGCAGTCAGTGTGATGCGGTGGCAAAAAAGGCTAATTCAATCTTGGGTTGTATCAAAAGGGCCATAGCGTTGAAATCGCAGGAGGTCATAGCCCCTCTCTATACTGCCTTGGTCAGGCCACACCTGGAGTATTGTGTGCAGTTCTGGAGGCCTCACTTCAAAAAGAATGCGGCCAAAATCGAGAGGGTGCATAGGAGAGCGATGAGAATGATCAGGGGTCTGGAGACTGAGCCCTATGAGGTAAGGCTGAGGGCCTTGGGAATATTTAGTTTGGAGAAGAGGAGGTTGAGGGGGGACATGATTGCTCTCTTTAAATATTTGAAAGGCTGTCATTTGTAGGAGGGCAAGGAGCTGTTCCAGTTGGCAGCAGAGGGTAGGACCCGAAGCAATGGGCTTAAATTACATGTACAAAGGTACCGGCTGGATATTAGGAAAAACTTTTTCACGGTCAGAGTAGTTCAAAAGTGGAATCAGCTGCCTAGGGAGGTGGTGAGCTCCCCCTCACTGGCAGTTTTCAAGAAGAGGCTGGATGAATACTTGTCAGAGATGCTTTAGGCTGATCCTGCACTGGGCAGGGGGTTGGACTAGATGGTCTGTATGGCCCCTTCCAACTCTATGATTCTATGATTCTATGATACAGATATATGAGGAAAACAGGGAATATTTTTTTGTTTATATGTGGAGGCATTCTCTCCTCTACCACACCTTAATCTCGATTCTTTTTACGTGCTATCATTATCGTTTACTGTTCTTTTTAAGGTAAAAAGGTAGGTAAAGGTAGTCCCCTGTGCAAGCACCGAGTCATTAGTGACCCATGGGGGGATGTCGCATCACAATGTTTTCTTGGCAAACTTTTTACAGGGTATTTTGCCATTGCCTTCCCCAGTCATCTACACTTTACCCCCAGGAAACTGGGTACTCATTTTACAAACCTTGAAAGGATGGACGGCTGGGTGAACCTTGAGCTGGCTACCTGAACCTGGCTTCCACCAGGATCGAACTCAGGTGGTGAGAAGAGCTTGGACTGCAGCACTGCAGCTTACCACTCTGCCCCATGGGGCTCTTCTCTGTTTAAGGATTATACATAAAGTTTACTTGATATTGAGTAAGAGCTACATGCAGATAGTGCCATGATACAGTTCTTGTGAGGTAATCCCCAAATCTCTTTAAATATCATCACGTAATATTGTTGTCTACACACAAGTAGCCAAGAAATGATTTCTTAAGACCAAAGTCAAACTCTTCAGGATCTCATCAACCCCTACTCTAGTCAAATTTTGATGCTCTGAATCTATGGGATTGCTCCTGTAATACTGAACTAGGAAGGGCTCACACAAATGGCACCCATGCCTACCACTATTTAGTCAGCACTAACTTTCTAATGTGCACAATGGACACGAAAATGATGTCTCATTTCTTCCCCAGCACGTGCTTAATTAATTAACACTGTAGAGTCCACAACAATGCCTCTATCTTAAGGATCTTTTACTTTAGAGCTTCAGGAAATAGTATGGAATAATCACACTGCTTCTGTGTGCACTTTACAACCTACATGCTTTATAATATTTTTCTTTGGGTATTTATTTTTCTTGGCATCTCTGGATTTGAGTGTTGACAGCAAAAAGAGTACTTGCCCTTTGCAGTGAAATAATGGAACTCCCCCCCTCCCCCATTGCACTGTTTTATGGAAGCATAAAGTTTCATGACATTTATGAAAGTGCATGTTTTGAAGCAGATGGCTTGTTAGCCTTTATTTAGTAGTCTCATCCACACACTCATGTTATATCTTTGTCACACATTCCTGAATAATGCAAAGATGCTATATGATATAGCCTTCAAGGAGAAGAAAGAATGAACACCTGAAGACTGGACTGAGGAGAGATTTGTCTAGTCACTAACATATTTAAACTTCCATTATCCTTTAAGGATATAAAAAGAAAGGGAAAGAATAATTGATTGACATACTGATAGGTGAGAGATGATGCTCTGATGGAATCCAAAGCTCTACAGGGCTATAAACATTGTACTCAACAGAAAGAGATGCTCTCTGTATTCTTTCATTATAGAGAGACTTCCCTGACATTAAAAGGGAACATTGGCATGTTAGTATTTGAGAAGCTCTGTGTCCATAATAGAACTTCCCTAAATTCACCTGACCCTGAGAATTGGGGCATCTGGATTCATCTTTTTAACTTTATTTCTAAGGACATGCCTTTGGATATTAACTAATTAAAACCCAGATTAAAAAGTGTCACATTTATTAATATAGTTACTATAGGTAAAGGTATACCTATATATAGTTACTATATAGGTAAATATAGTTACTATAGGTAAAGGTATACCTATACCTATACTCGGTGCAAGCACCGAGTCATTACAGACCCATGGGGGGACGTCACATCACGACGTTTTCTTGGCAGACTTTTGTTATGGGTTGGTTTGCCATTGCCTTCCCCAGTCATCGACACTTTACCCCCAGGAACCTGGGTACTCATTTTACTGACCCCAGAAGGATGGAAGGCTGAGTCAACCTTGAGCCAGCTACCTGAACCCAGCTTCCGCCAAGATCGAACTCAGGTTGTGAGCAGAGCTTGGGCTGCAGTACTGCAGCTTTCCACTCTGCACCACGAGGCTCTTCTATAGTTACTATAACCAATCCCAATGGGAAAAAAATAAACAACAGATGATAATATTTGGAAATCTTTGGCACCATTATTTGTTCTATAAATTGTACAAATGAGATTGTAAAATATAAGTTAATGTAATATTATTTTGGTGATAGTTTTGGAAATCCCTGGATATAAAACATGGATGTTTTCAGAGGTTAGAAAAGAGCAAGTGCTGCTGGCCACTGTTACCAATGTTGTTTGTGTGGTGCCTTTAGAGGCAGGAAATATTGTAATTGAAAAAGTGGTATTTTGTTGCAATAGTTACCTATTGGGTGGAAGTTTACAGCTATTGTTCTACTTTTGGCAAGAAGAAGAGACTGCTGATCTGGTTAGTGTAAGAGGTGGTCTGCTTGAAAAACCAAGGTGGTTGGAAAAAGCTGAAGCCTGCTTGGCTGACCACTTTTGTGTATGTGTGAGCATAATACCTTTTCTTTATAATCTTGAACACATTCCTTGGGGACTACATGATTCATTGATTACTTCTCTAAAAATAAATATTATAATAATTAGTGTATTCCAGACAAATGTCTGATAACAGCCAAGTACTGAAAGAGCTCAAAGATATACATAGTGGTTATGGCAGGTCTCAAGTCTCTGTCAGTAGATGGCAGAACACAACTGAGTTGTCATTTGTAAAAGGGTAACTAATCTGAACAAAGTTTTGTCTAATTTTGGGGTCTGAGCTGACACCATCCAGCCAGAACACTTAGCCATATTTACATCAAATAGCATTACCCTGATAGGAATTTACATTCACATTATTTCCTCCTGATCACATTGCTGACTCGTTGGCTTGATGAAGGGTTCAGCAGCACATTCGCATGCAGGTGTGTGTGTGTGTGTCTACGAATGGATGCATTTTTGAGTTTCCCTAATATGGGACACATGGCTAAAGAGGGGCAGGCTTTTTTTGTGGTGGTACTCATAATACTTGCATACTGGCACCTTGGGTGTGTGTGTGTGTGTGTCAAGTCCTGAAGGTGGAATTGATGGAAATTAGTACAACTTTATATATGAGTACCATCACCCTTAAAAAATAACACTTTAAGGAGGTAATACCTGTGCCCTCCTGTACTTTATTTCACTGTGCTCTATTGTTTCATACACTTTTTCCAAGCAAGCCCACTAGGTCCTCAATGGATCACAGAAACAACGTTTAATTAGGGAATTAAATTTTCCCCTAGTAAGTCAAATCACTCCTCAATAGATTCTGAGAAGTAAGGGCTGCAAGAAATACACTGAAATAAACTAACCTTGCACAGGCCTCATTCATTGATCCTTGCCATTTGTTTGAAAAATGTCTCCACCTCATTCTGCCCCAGCATCATGTTAACAGCAATGGAAAAAGAAGAAAGAAAAATTCATCATCATACTTCTGTGTATCCACTTGGATGAATTATTTTTTAATGATCTATGATACTAGATCCCCCCCCCCCACACACACACTATCTATAAATTGGCAGGGAGGATCCTTTGGGTAAATTCCTGATAATTTCATCCCACTACACAGACAATGGCATTGTCTCCCTCCCAATAGGGTCTTCGCAAAGGAAGAACCCTCCTTACCTATCTGTTTTGGAAACATTTGGAAGAGGGAATGTACAGATTTCAACCATAGGCTGCAATTCTAAATACACTTCCCTTGGAATAAGTACTATTGAATAACATGGCACTTACATCTGAGTAGACATGTTTAGGGGTGTTTCTTGGTTTGTTTTGAGGTGCTACTCAGACATTGGTCTGTCTTCTGCACCCCTATCTTTTTTTTTGAATTTTTTTGAATTTTTAATATCTAACATAAAAAACTACAAAAAACTACAAAAGTATAAGGGGGAGAGAAAAAAAAGGGAAGGGGGGCTGGGGAAAGGGGAAGAGCAACATACAAACAACAAATGCTACACTACATGTCTTGTATTCCCTTCATGCTGCAATTTTTCTTAAAAGTTAACTTTCTAATATGCTATCAGATTGGTAGATCTTATACAATACAGACTATATTCAGGATCAGGTTTTCTTCCCCCCCCCCCCTGCGTCTCGGTCTCTGTTCTCTCTGCGCAGCTGGAGCAGCTGCGCCCGCTCTCTCCTCCCCCCCACTTTCCCCTTCAGACTTTGGACTTTCTTCTTGCTGGAACTCCTGATGGTTGAACAAAAAGTCTGTCAGCTGCGCTTCCAATGTAATCTTGTAGGTTTGATCCTTATATCTAAACCAGACGCCTTCTGGAAACAACCATTTATATTTTACATCACATTTCCTCAAGAAAGCCGCAAGTCCTTTATACTTAAATCTTCTTTTACGAGCCAAAAATGGAACATCCTTCAATATTTTAACCTTGTTGCCCAAATAATCCAAGTCCACATTGTACGAATTATATAAGATGGTGTCCTGAGTCTTTTTAGATGAAAAGTCAATAATAATCTCGCGAGGCAGCTGACGCTTCATTACATACTTTGAAGATGTCCGCCGGACTTCCAAAATATCGCTTTTTAACTCTTCTTTAGTTGCCTTTGCGAATGGCGCCAAAAGTCCAGACACCAGATCTTTTAAATTTTCACTTTGCTCCTCTTTTACATTCTGAAGATGCAGTACCGTTTGGGCACGGTCCACTTGCAATCCTATTATTTGATTCTCCAAAAGCTTCACTTCCTTACTTGTTGCTTTCATGAGTACTGCGTTCTCGTGTGCAGACTGCTCTGCTCCGGTCGCTGTTTCTTTAATGGTTTTCACTTCGCTTTCCACTGAATCAACCTTTTGCCCCATTTCATTCAGTTTCGCTACAAAGGGCTGCACAGCATCAAAGACTGCTCATCTCACCATCTCTTCCAAAGTTTCCCCCTTCCCCTGTAACGTCGCCATCACCGGTTTACTCATTGCTGGACTCTGCTTTTTCGTCGCCATCTTGGGGGGGGGGGCGCCAACTAAGTTCCGAAACTCCATGAAGGGGAAGAAATCCGCGCCTTCTTAGCTTCAACTCCCACCAATCCTTTGCATACGCTTAGAAATCAGAAGGGATTTGCTTACTTACAGGTTTTCCCCTCTAATCTGCTTATTGCCGTTCTCCATGGCCCGGCAGCACGCGAAGTGCTGCGCAAGTCTGCCGGCCTCCGTTGGAGCAAACGGGCAATTTACCCCCTGCATTGCTTTCAGGGGGTTCTTCCCGCTGCGCTCCGGACCCCGTCTCCCTCACTGGGAGTCCTGGGGGTTAACCCTCGCGGATCAACCGCCCGGTCAGGCTGCTCGGACGTTTCCTCCCAGACCTGTGGAGAGGAGCGTCCGACATGGCCGGGAAAACGAAACCGAATCTTCTTCTTCTGCACCCCTATCAGAGCACTTGGATGGTTGGTTGCTATGAAGTAAAGTGCCACTGTAGGAGGGCTGCAAGTGGTCAGTTCAATCTGTCAAACTTGATAAAAGCCCTGGAAGACTTTGATCATAAGCTGCAATTCTAAATTCCCTGGGAGTAAGTACTCTTTTAGTGCAAACCTTATAGTTTAATTCCTTATTGGCACAGTGGCAGAAATCAGCTTCCAAGCTATAGATGTTATTTCTTTCAAGATTCACTTTTCATATTATTTAGATTATATCACATTAGATAGCAGTAAGATTGCCATTCAGAAGCAAACTCTGAATAATTTTCCAAACTGAACCAATTCATGAATAGAACTAAATATTCATGAATTTCCAAATTACGGTAAAAAATGATCCATCACATGATAGGGGTTTAAAGAAACTAGCTTAAATTTATAAAGAAGTGGCAAAACATGAGTGTAAGAATTTCCACTTTATTTGTGCTTCCACTAGGAAATTGTTTTATGAGAAACTGTTTCCTTGGGAACTCTCCTTGGTATTCTCATGATAAATAATGCCAAGCAAATATTCTTGAAAGATGAGTTATCCACCACTACCAACTCCAAAGCACATGGAAACAGAAGTTTTATATATTTATTTAGTTCATGTGGTGCAAAATTTGAGACCCATCAAAACTAGAAAGTATCTTGTATGGCCTAACTGAAACATATTCCAGAATTTTTTGCAACACACAGGTATTCTGTGACAGATGTACAAGGGTTCTTCAAGAGATGGCTTGATTTCAGTGGGTTCTGAAACAACACACAAGTTTAAAATCTACTAAACTACTCTACAATTGTACTGTCTGGGTACAAGTCTGTGGCCTTCAACTTTCCTTGACCTCACAAAACTGGAAGTCCTATAGGAGTTTCCCATTGAGTATTATTGTGAAGGTGTTTTAAGACACTCTCTGTAAATGCAAAATGTAAAGGTCATCTGTCTCTGCCTTTTCCAGAAGACACTTATCAAACTGTTGTTTGCCATAATTAGGTAGTTAATATTTAATAATGAGGGTTCTGCATTACCGCCAAACCTGCACTTAGGGCCACCTGCTATCCATGGTCACTAGTGCTAATAGCTGGCAAAATCACATCCCTGTGAGATCTGCTATCTGTTGCATATTGCTTTCCTCTCTAATAGGCAACCACCTGCCTATCACACTTCTGGCCACCTGTGAGCCTGCCCAGCTGTGTAAATTGCACCGCAATCAAGAGCCACTTTGAGAGGGTAGAATATTTTCTATCACATTAGGTGCTCTTTGACTTCATAATTACACTGAGAAAGTAATTTGCTTGACCTTCGAGTGTTTATTTATTTATTTATCATTAAAAGGCACAGAAGAGCCCCTGGTTGGCGCCATAAATCCAGAAAATATCTTATTGCCCCCCCTCTTTTTCATATTAAAATACCAGCTGTCACCATAAGCAATGAATAAATAAATAAATAGTCTCTATGGTGACCGTTACAGACATGTAGGACTGTAATCCATTAATTGAAGCCCTGGCCAAATTCCCAGCAGAGAGATCTCAGAGTTCAGGAATTATGAGGTCATTTCCAAGATATATGTGTCCCTATTCTTCTCCAAGCATTGAACAGTTGAACATATGAGACAGCAGTAGATCCAATCTTCTTGGCAGCTTCTTCAAAATGACCAATTAGTTGTTTGCTTAGGTCATTTGGCTTTATAATTCTTCAGCATAAAATATATTCCAATGGACACATTTGAGTTTGAGGTGTTATGCTGAAAGAAACTCTTGCCAGAGAAAAAAAGGAATGAAACATTAAAATACCCTTTACTATGAAATGCTTCCCAACAAAAATGCCACTAAATAGATAACAGAATGATCTACCTCCTTGGACTACTGCTTTAGTGTGATTATCTATGCAATAATCCTGGAAAAGATAACTTTTTTTTTTTTTTTACAAATGCTAAAGTGAATTTAATATTACAATATTTATATCCTGTCTTTGGAAAAAAAGATCTTCAAGGTATCTCCAAAAGACAACATAAGATTTAAAGTGATATAAAAGAAAAGAAAATAATAACAGTAAAGATAACAGTATCAGTATCACAGAAAATTAACCATAAACTAAACACGAAAAACTTGCATTATAAAAGAACATATAGTGCCAAATGTCCTTCAGAATAAAATAGTTTTGAATCAGTATCTAAATCTCCATAATGATTGCAAACCAGGTTCCCCTGACCACAAGGTTCCATAATTTTGGCACAATTTCTAAGAAAACCTAGCTATATACTATAGGGATCCCAGGCCCCCCAGTGGGGGTGGGGGATCCCACTGTCCTCCTGCTACCACTCACCTGGCTGGCAAGGGTGGGTAGAAGCAGGGAAACAGGCATCCCGGGTGTAATTTGCCTTGAGTCTCAGCGAGAAAGGCAGACAGAAAATAATGTAAATAATAATAAATAAAACCAAACAAAAACACATAATTAAAATGATTAAAACCAAACTAAAATGCACACTTGAGTTACATGCTGTCAAATTGTTTCTGACTTATGGCAACACTATGAAATAATAACCTTCAAAGCATCCTACCATTAACAGCTTTCCTCAATTCATGTAAATTAAATTAAAAATCATGGCTTCTTTTATGAATCAATCCATCTCATTTTGGGTTTTCCTCTTTTCCTACTGTCTTATCCTTTTCCTAGTGTTATTGTCTTTTCAGTGAGTCTTATCTCATGATGTGACCAAGTACAATAGCCTCAGTTTCATTATTTTCGCTTCTAGGAAGATGTGAAGGAGGCCTATTTGGGCCCAAATCAGCCCACTGCTAAGAGCAGGAGCACTCTCACAGCAGCATGATGATGGCAGTGGACTGCTCCTAAGTAGGAGAGTGCTTCAACAAGTGCAGTGCAACAACATTAAAAACAATCCTGCTCCATGTTCACTTTTTTCTTTTTCTATAGTACCAGTAACTTATTACCTTTGCATCCTGCTATTGCCTGTTGCTGCTATGTTTCCTTGTGCTGTAGTTTTGTTCCATGAGGTGTGAATCCAAATCCTTCCTTTTGATGCTCAGTGTCTGCTGCAAAATGGGGAATACTTGCTGCCAATCTTCCCCATCGCTTAAATACAGCAGGGAGGCAGAATGACTGATTGAATCCCCCCCCCCCATTTCTCCCAAACAGACTTATGTTTTTCCCATAAGTTTTCCTTTTGCTGTGGGGGTAGGTAGGATTATTTTTGTAAGGACAGAGTAGGTACATGTTTACCATTTGACTCAGAAAAAGAGAGAATCCTGAAAGATTATGGAAGCAATCCTAAACAGGTCTACTCAGATGTAAGTCCCATGTTACTCAATAGTGTCTTTTGCATTGCAGCCTGTGATTGAAGTCCCCCTTCCAAATGTTCCCAAAGCTGATAGGAGGGGAGGGGGGTCTCCCCTTGTGAGTACGTGATTGGTAGAGTGGAAGAGAATGACATTTCCTGGATAATGATGAGGGGAGGGTAAGGGAGATCACACATGCTTATTGGTCTCATTCCCCCTTCCCACCAAGAGGGTTAATTAATAACATAAGGTCTCTCTCTCTCTCTTTGGGATCTGATTGATGAATGTTGTTCAGGAAAAACAAGATGCTGCCCTATGAGGAGAGCCTAGTGCCTGCCTGCTGCTGGAAGGTACAACCAGAAACAAAACACAAAGACTTTTTAGTGGGAGGGATTTGCTACAATTTAATTTCCTGGATATGGTTCAGCATTCCAGAAGTTGCTTTAACAAGCTGAACCAGCAATTTCTGTGTGTTTTTTCATTTCTTTTTTCCATTTTGCACACTTTAGTGAATAGCTCCATTTTTGTTTTATTCAAGGTGAATGCATTGATCAGTAGCCACTGAAGTAATTTAAAGAAATACTTTTACAAGGAAGACTAAAATAGCATATCAATAGTTATTCCCTAAAATAACCCCCCTTGGCTGAAGTCCTCCTAAGATCCTTAGCCTAAGCAGAATGGGTCTCAGGATCACAGTCTGGAAGGGGCTTTCACATCTACTATTTGCTTCCAGGCTCTGCCGGGAAGATGGTTTGTATACATGAAGGAGCCATCCTTCTTTGCAACAGAAGAGAGCTACAGGTGAAGCAAAAGCTCTTTCATGGAGGATTTCCCCCTTGGGTAGCTTCCTTGATGCAACCCAAATTAGGTTACTCCCACTTGGCTAGTCTGGAGAAAGCAAACCTAAGAGAGGAGATCACTGATGGGTTGCCCATAAAAAGACCAAAAGGTGCATTGGGATAAAGGGGCAAAGATTTTCAGATAGGAAATGAGGAATTTTTTGCTTGGTGGGGATGATGTGGGGAAAGATAATCTGACAGTATATACTGACTGCACTTGGAGAAGAAAGAGGCTAATAGGAAGATGTGGAGGGTACATTCCGTGAATGGAAGCAGAAGAGAAGGGAAAAGCATCTCTGCCTGCCTTTATAAGAAGGAGCACCCAGTGATTTCAATGTGTAGTGGTTTCAACAGTGGAAGAAGAATCAGGTTCAGAAACAACTACTGGGAAAGAGGAATTACTGTTGCTTCTTGTCAATGGGAGAGGGGTGGTGAGATTTGGGAGCAGAGCTAGCTACAAGAATGGAGGGCTTGATTTGCCCTTATACACATTGATTTACTCAGGTGCAACTAAGTAAAGCAGGACTATTGTCTAAATTTGGTACAGAACTAGAATCTCTTATGGCATTGGGCCAAAAGTATAGGATTTGGTTGCCCACTGGTGATATTTGGGCTGAGTTGTCATCAGTGCAAATTTAGGATCTGAGAACTCATTGGTACAAGTGTCAGAATCTAAGCTGTCATAGAGCAATTAAAACTTTGTATTATAAAGTGATACTAAAGGAGAGTACCTAGGTGATGTACGGGAGACCAGGAGGTATGTCCAGCTGCTGCTAATTGTGGCAAATGTATGTGAAGTGTGACCCGGGCATGCTGACAACTATCCAGGGATGTGTTAATGGTCCTTCTTAGATCCTTCATTTGGATCCTTCATTTGGTTTTGAGAAAGATCTATATTTTGAGAATGATGTGGAGAAGAAAGATAATTATCCTGTTAACTTGGCTTATCAATTATGACCAGGGACATGAGGAATTTTGGACAGCCATACAAATGAACTGTGATTAATGTACCCTTGGATAGCTCAGGCCACAGGCGACCTCTTCTTAACAGTGCCTGGGGAAATATATGCCTCAATTGAGAAACCCTGGCTTGATGTCAAGAGACTGATAGATTCACCCCTGCCACTGACTCTTGATGGCCATAGGAACTTTGGGGTGCCAAGAGACTTGGTTGTCAGGCCAGAGGAGGATAAGGACACAATGGGAGGCATCACCATCTTCCTTTCCCCCAGATAATTGGTTAGATCCAATCCATGGAAAGAAGAACACTTTAATCCTTTAACCAAGAAACAAAGGCAACACTGGACAATTATGATTAACAAACTGGTCATCTAGAATGCTTATAGGGTATTGTGCCCTATATATGTTCACTGTCAAATCATGTAATTCAAAATTATGGTCTAGAAAGAAATTTAAACTATATATGAATGTTTAAGGTTAATATTATTCCAATCAATCATTCACAAGATAAAACTGACATCTTGAAAGACTCAAACCAGCCCAAGTTAAGCAATTGTTTTATCAACTGATTTCAGTGAAAGGTTTTAAAACATATCTTTAATTTTCTTTAATTTTCTCATTGAAATTAATGTGTCTTGAAAGTGATTAACTCTGGCTAGTTTGTGCCCAAGGAATACATCCACCAGGTTCATTACAGTGATTCTGATGAAATTCTAACATGAAAAAGCTCATTGTCTGAACATACGTAGATAAAAAATTTGAAAAAAAAAAACATTACAAGAATGTTTTTCTAAATAAAACAACAGAATGTAAAAGAAATGGATATTTGGCAACTTTTCTTCCAATAGGAGAATTTTTAGAGAGACAAAATAAAATAGGTAGGCATTACAACTATTGATCTTTGCACTAAACACCCTAATCCCCTTCTTTCCCCATAGGACATCATTCAGAGTTAATGGTCCTGAGTTTCTGATAAAGTCACCTATTGGGCTGCTAGGTTAGGTGTATAATGGCAAAATTGTATTAAAAAAAGTTGACTGAGATAATCAATCCCCAAACTATTACAGGCTTGTAATTCTGAAAAGAAAGCTTATAGGCTTTTCCCAGCAAAAGAGGCTTGGTGATCAGGGTAATGTGCACTCATTTCAAATGTGCCAGAGATCACTCAAGCTGCTGCTGCTGCAGTCAGAAGCAAATGCAGTTTTTGTAATGACCAAACTGGCAAAACTCGGAACTGTGAATTACAATAATCCTGTCTAGATGTTGTTAAAGCATGTAAAACTCTTTTCAGATCAGCAAGGGGTTGGACAAGATTTAATCTTCACAGTGTTTTCAAGATGAAAAGAAAACAGTTTTAATATCATTGTAATACATTAGTCTCCACAGATCTCTTACATTATCACAACTTTTAGATTATTCACAGATGCAGTTGGCATATGCTCACAACAGATCACAATTTTAAAAATGTGCTGGAATCAAGAGTTGAATAAATAATATAATACTGTCAAAATTCATTCTGATTTGTGTGTGTGTGGGGGGGGGGAGTTAAAACTGAGGAAGGGAGTATGGTTGTTTTTAATTTAAGAATATACCCCAAAAAGAGCCTAAAATCAAATGCTGGTGTTTTGGATTAGTCACCCTGAAGCAGAAATGGCTCAGTGAGGTCATTTCAGGACATACTTGCTGCCATGCGTATTGATGAATGAAGCAGAAAACACAGAGTCAAAGGAGTGTGGATAATACTCTTAATTTTCATAGCATGGTGGTTCATACTGCTTGCTGTCTTGCAGCATGTTTGTTGGAGTTGACATAGATATAGCGTTCATAGTGCATGGCAGTGTTCTTGCACTACTACCAATCAGGGCTAGGGCATTTATCAGGTTTGCCACCTATTTATATATTTACTAGCTTGACACCTGTACTTCACTATAGTATTTAACTACTTTAAATCCAGTTATACTACTTATAGGTATGTAACATTTTTTGGCTTGTGTGCGTGTGTGTGTGTTTTTTTTTAGTTGATTTTGTAGTGTAATAGCATAGTACAAACTGTCTCGGGGATGGGGGTGAGGTGTGGAATGTTGTGAGCCCCAATTAGCCCGCAATAGGCAAATGACCTTGAAAGGCTGGCCCAGTCAGGGAAGAGAGGCCAAAATGGCAGTGAGTGGGGGTGCAAGTAGACAGCAGACTGCCAGCCACACAGGGAAGCAGTATCCCTATGGGAAAACACATTTTACCCCTTTTTACCCCCTTAAGGAGTGAATTTCTTAAAATCCCTTCTTAGTGGGTGTTTACATCATGAAAGGAATGTTCTCCCCAAATTTCAAGTTTCTAGGTCCAGGGGTTTGTACTGGGCGTTGATGAGTCAGTCAGGACATGTGTCTTTATATAGAGAGATAGCTTGATATCTGTGCTTCACTGCAGTATTTAGCTACTTTAAATCCAGTTATAATATTTATAGGTATGTAACATTTTTTGGTTTGCAGTTTTTTTCTTGAGTTGGTTTAGTAGTATAATAGCATAGTACCTGAGCTTCACAAAGGTGTTTGAATAAAGCAAACCATGTTATCCTTACTCAGGAGTCTTACACTATCTTTCTTCAACTCTCTGCAGTTTATTTTACCTGATTTTTACCTCAGAACACAGAGTTCCTCAGCTGACCAATCAGAGAGAGGGAAGTGCAAGCAGGCAGGAGCCTGCCAGCGACAGAGGGGAGCTGTATCCTTTTGGGAAAACACATTTTACCCACTTAGGGGGCAAATTTCTTAAAATCCCTTCTTAGAGGGTGTTTTCATCATGAAGGGAATGTTCTCCCCAAGTTTCACATTTTTAGGTCCAGGGGTTTGGGTTGGGCATTGATGAGTCAGTCAGGACACGTGTCTTTATATATATATATATAGATAGCTTGATGCCCATGCTTCACTATGGTATTTAACTACTTTAAGTCCAATTATAATACTTATGGGTATATAACAATTTTGGTTTGTGGGGGGTGGGGATTGAGTTGGTTTTGTAGTATAATAGCATAGTACCCGAGCTTCACAAAAGTATTTAAATAAAGCGAAGTGTGTTGATGCCGAAAACTGATGAAGTGAAATTCGAAATGTAACAGTTATTTAAGAGATTTTTAAAAGGAAAAGATTGTAGTACAAGAAATAAAGTGAAAAATACTTACAACCAGTTTTTTTCTACTGAAGGACCTCTTTGTAGACCACATTGGTGGTTTTCTCCCCAAATTTCACATTTCTAGGTCCAGGGGTTTGGGTTGGGCATTGATGAGTCAGTCAGGACACTTGTGTCTCTCTCTCTATATATATCTCAGGTGCTAGGATCACCAGCTCACATGAGCTGGTGAGCTCACATAGAACTTCCCATATGAGAAGCACTCCTCCCTAAAGTCAATTCCTGCCACCTGTCTGGCCTTGGGACTTGTTGATCGTCATAGCAAAGAAGGCCTTGAGGGGGAACGGCAGTCTTTTGAATTCAAAGGGGTTCTTTGATTGTATGAGTGGTATGCATGGTATGAATACTGACTCCCCACCCTGAAAACTGCCGGTGAACAATGTGGCCTCAACATTCCTGTGGAGGGCTTTCACTTGCAGTCTGGTGTCATTGCAGAGTTTGGGTGGGTTGAGGTTCTGGAGCAGTATCACTGGAGAAACTTGTGGGCTGGGAAGCCAGGAGGGTTGAGCATGTTGAGGAACTCCATGGGGTAGTGGACCGCGTCATCCATTTGCAGCACTGAGTCCACAGATCTGTACTCCATTTCTGCCTTTTCCAGGGAGTTAGGTTGTGTTTCATTAATGATGGCAGCCTTGTCGTTCTTGGGGCTCAGAATGGCGTCCTTGCACAGGCCGTCCATGGACTTCTCCATGATAGTGGCAATATCAGGGTATATCTTGGCTGTTAGGTCTGTTAGGGTCGTCACTACTGTGCCCAGGCCTGCAGGGACGGTCACCTTTCCCTTGGACTTGGGACTTGCTGGTTCTTGGCCACTGTCTGCTCAGTGCACCGCAGGAGTACGATGTGCATATTTCTCTGCCACATCTCTAAGTTGCTTCCTCCTTTTAGCATCAGTATATCTTGCACAACGTCTGCCATGAGGCTTCTTGGGGGCATTAAGAGAGGATGGCTGCGAGAGGTGTGAGGTGGAGTTGGACTGAGGGAGGGGTGGTGTGGTGGTAGGGTTGCCAGGTCCCAGTTGGGAAATTTCTGAAGATTTTTTGGGGGGGGAGCCTGGAAAGGGTGTGGTTTGAGGAAGGGGAGGGTCTGTTAGAAATAACAATGTCTGGTGTACTGCAGCAGCAAGAAGTAAGAAGAGCCTACCATGCAGGGGGCAGCAAGGATCACTTAGTTAGGACAGTGAGAGTAGCACCTCTCTTGTTTCCTGGGGGTCATTTCCTTGTCTTGTCTCCTATTGGGCTAAACAGGGCAATATCCTGCTTCTTCTCTCTCCTGCCACACTTCTTCTCTCTCTCTGCAAGATGTAGTCAGATAGCTAGGATCTATCTCTCCCTCTTTCCCTTCAAGTATGTAACTTCCTCAAATAAAGCTTTTGCCTCTCTATCCAGCTCGGCGTTTAATTCCGCAGCATTGTTTTACACTCGTTCTAACAGGGTCCTCAGTGGGGTATAATGCCATAGAGTTCACACTTCAGAGCAGCCATTTTCTCCAGGGGAACTGGTGTTGGTTGCTTGGAGATCAGTTATAATTCTGGGAGATCTCAAGCTACCACCTGGAGGCTGGCAACCCTTTGTTGTTGGCACTTTGGCAGGTTCATGTGAGAGACTCACATCGAAACGGCCCCTAGAAAGGTTGTGCACCATGTCCCCATGAACATTTGAAAACCCAGTTGCCATACTGATTTTTAAATAAAGTCCCTGTTCAGGAGTCTTGTACTGTCTTTCTTCAACTGTCTGCAGTTTCCTTGACCTGATTTTTACCTCAGAACACAGAGTTCCACAGCTGACCAGGCAGAGAGAGGGGAGTGCAAGGAAGCAGGCCTCACAGTAGGGTTGCCACATCCAGGCTGGGAAATTCCTGGAGATATTGGGGTTGGAGCCTGGATAGAGTGGGGTTTGGGGAGGGGCTGGGCCTCAGAATGCTATAATACCATAGAGTCCACTCTCCAAAGCAGCCATTTTCTGCAGGGGAACTTATCTCTGTCACCTGGAGATCAGTTGTAATTCCGGGAGACTTCCAGCCACGCCCAGGAGGCTGAACTTGGAAAAAGTCAAATGCAGAGGGCAATACCAATGAAAAGAATTTAAAGAGATTAAAGATGTATTACAAAAAGTGTTACTATCGATATATAGAGTGCAGGTAAGTAACAGTAAGTACTTAAAAGGAATAATTCTTCCCTACACCACAAGGAGATTAGCAACCCTAGTGAACTTTTAGGGGAAGACTGGGAGGTGCCTTTCACCTCAGGACACATTCAATGATTCCCTTAGCAACTGTTTAGAAGTTGGGCTGAGTCCCAATCAGGCAGCATATGCAAATGACCTTGAAAGGCCAGCCCAATCAGGGAAGAGTGGCCAAGCTGGCAGTTGGGGTGGGTGGGAAGCAGGCTGCAGCCTGCCAGCCACACAGGGAAGCTGTATCCCTATGAGAAAACACATTTTACCCCTTTTTACCCCCTTAGGGTAGCGAATTTCTTAAAATCCCTTCTTAGTAAGCCTCTGCATCACAAAAGGAACATTCTCCCCAAATTTCACATTTCTACATCCAGGGGTTGATGAATCAGTCAGGACACTTGTCTTTATATATATAGACTAGCTTGATGCCCATGCTTTGCTATGGTATTTAACTACTTTAAATTCAGTTATAAATCCAGTTGTGGGGCCTGGAAACTCTAGTGAACTTTTAAGGGAAGACATGGAGGTGCATATGACCTCAAGACACAGTCAATGACTCCCAATAGCAACTGCATACTGTTTAGAATGAGGGAGGGGGTGATGACCAATCAGACCACATACGCAAATGACCTCTGTGTTCCAACTGTCTCGGGGGGGGGGGGAGATGAGGTGTGGAATGTTGAGAGCCCCAATCAGTCTGCATATGCAAAAGACCTTGAAAGGCTTGCCCAATTAGAGAAGTGTGGTTGAGCTGGCAGTGGGTGGGAGCGCAAGCAGGCAGCAGCTTGCTAGCCACACAGGGAAGCTGTATCCCTTTGGGAAAACACATTTGACCCCTTTTTACCCCCTTAGGAGGCAAATTTCTTAGAATATCTTCTTAGTGGGTGTTTACATCATGAAAGGAATGTTCTACCCAAATTTCATGTTTATAGGTCCAGGGGTTTGGGCTGGGCATTGATGAGTCAGTCAGGACACTTGTCTTTATATATATAGATTTATATTGCTGCTGCAAAAGAGCTGGACACACCCAGTAAGTGGATCAAGCAAATCAAACTGGACACCAAGAGCGGTATGTTATTCTAGTATTTTATGTCTCTGTACTTATATAGCCCACATGTGCCTGATCTTGTCACATCTCAGAAGCTAAGCAGGATCAGTCTTGGTTAGAAATTGTATGGGAGACCTCCACTGATGACCTGGGTTGTAGAGCCAGGCAATGGCAAACCATCTCTATTAATCTCTTGCCATGAAAACCCTGTCAGGGGTTGCCATAGGTCAGCTATGACTTGTAGGCATTTATTCTAACTGCATTCAACCATACCCTATACTTCAAAGTTGTCTCTTGTTCGTAAGGATAAAGTCAGTGGGTATTGGCACCAGCACCTTCTAAATCCTTTTATTTCAATGGACTTAGAAGGGCATTGTCAAGGATGGGAGTATTGATCCACAGGCTTTTTTTATATCAGCATGGCATGTGATTCACCTTTTCAAATTCAGCCCTGGATAAGTAGGAAGAACAGGGCAATAAACACCACTTATTCTAACTGACATTCTGGGGTAGATCAAGGGATATTTTTCTAAGAGGTGTTGTTTTAGCCTTTTGGTATCATCATAAAACCAGAGGCATGAGAGACAAGGGCAACGTGACAAGAGGGCCAGCTCACCATGGAATTTGGGAGAGACTGATTGTGTGGGATGGAACTCCTACCCCCACCTTGAGAAAGAGGGTACAAAAGGCTCTGCAACCTATTGTGTGTGTGGTTCAGCAGTATGGAGAATGGAGGGTCCTAAAAGTTACCTTCACCTTCCCAAGGGCTGGACACCCATCCCAGCAGAGAATGCCTCAAGTACTATTTGGGAACTCTAAAGGGACAGATAGATATTAGACTTGGTTTTCTTTCCTTTCTCTCATTAGCTGAAGCCTTATGCATATATTCTGTGCTCTATCTATTTTATAGTCTACTGTAGTATAATAAAGATCAATTTTTGGTTAAGTAAAGCTGTGTTCAAGCTTCACGTACGAACCTTTTGCTCAGCCACTTGCTAGAATGCTGCACATGCACAGAGGTTCAGCAGCTTCCCCAAACAGCTGGTGAAGGGTCAAGCCTAAATATGGGCACGCGCCAAAAAAAAAATTAACCGTGCGGTTTGTGGTTCTTCGTATTTCACAAACCACGAACCATGAATTTTCAGAAAATCGACACTTCCAGGCCATCAGAAGGTCTGCAAGAAGTCCATCCCTGTTGCCTAGGAAACTGATTGATCAGCGCCAGGCTGTCTGCAGTGAAGAACCAAAAAATGAACCAAATGAAGCAGCCGAAAGTTTGCGGCGGTTCATCAGAAATGGGCTCTGACAAACCGCCGGTTCATGAACCATGAACCAGCCTGGTTTGTCATGAACTTTGGTTTGTGTTTCAGTTTGTGCCCATCTCTAGTCAAGCCTTTTTCAGTTTGGGTGGTAGCAGCCTACTCAAGGAACCAAAGATCTGGGAGGAAGTGAAAAGTCCCCCCCCCCCCAATCATAACAGGTATTACCCTGTTTAGGATTAACTATATGACTTGGATTCAGCAATGCACAAATGGAAACATAACTGGACTTAATGCAGTTCTGCTTGCACAAAATATTGTGCAGTAGCTCTTTCCTCCCTAGAAATTGCCCAGAAATTGGTTGAACATGATCAAGCAGAAATACAAGTTGAAATACAGTAAGTTTCATGACTAAGTGCAAGTAGCTACCACCACAGTCTTTTTCTTGCATTTCTTCTAGTGCAAGCAGAACTTTTGTGATGGCTCCCATCCTCTATGCCCTGTTTAGTTTCGTTTTAAAGCCATAATATAGCAGAAAGAGATCTGGCGCCCCTTTGGTTTAAGTAGTCACCATGAGAGTTGGTAGTGCAAAAACCAAAACATTGATTTCAGAACTTTTGGATCAGAACTTCATTATGGTTGTGTCTCTTCTGTGATTTACTGGCATGTGAAAAATGCACACTTTCTCTATTCCTTTGAATCTTTGATTAACTCTAGGCATTATTGATCATGGACTGCACTTACCTCATACTTCCCCCACATACCTCATACTTCCTGTTTATTCTCCACAGACAAAACTGAAATATAACTTTTATAGCTCTCCTGTGGTGTTGTACAATCCTGTGCATTGTACTATACTGAAGGCTACTTTAGACAACGTGGAAAGGAGTGGAGAAACAAAAGCATGAGGCATTTTAATTTTCTATCTCCCCTTCCTTGAGTTCCATAACATCCAAACTGCTTTCCTCAGAGAGAAAAAATAAGTTAAAACCTGTAACTTATACAAGTTAATTTATAAAACCTGTAACTTCATACGCAGATCACTGGTATCAGCAAATGTGCCATATATATATATAAGGTTAATTTTAGCATTAATCTCTTATTTCTGCCTGAAGAGAAGCTGTTGACTCAGTAGGATAAGACAGCAACCCTATGCAGGCATACCTTGCAATAAAGCAGGGAATACAGTGGGACTTAATTCCGATATAACATTGCACCACATGATGATCAATGGAATTAAACAATGGAATACATGTATTTCAACAGTACATAAGTCAGTCAGTCAGCCACAGCATTTCAACTGTAATTCAACTGGTTTATGATAAAATGTGTTGTAATGTGAAATTTGTTGTGATGTGCACAGTGCTTGCTTGGTTATTTATGTGTACATTAGGATGGAAGGCATATTTGTGACAGAACTCTAGAAATCTTTCATGTGTTGGTATAGTCTAAATATTCCCCTAACAGGGAGTAGCAGAACTTCTGAAACCTTTATTGCTCAACATTTAATACTGGAAATATCCTTTCTATTTGACAGCAAAATGATGAATGCACATCCAGGTTATTTTAGTTTATTTGGCTGGTTTGTGCCAGTCTACTTTGTGGCCAGCTTGTATCTATTCGAAGTATTTGGGTTTGATAATCTGATGGGTGCCAACTGTTCATGGTTTCTCTGTCCACCTGCTGGCTCCCTAATGCAGTCCTGCTGATACCTTGTCCATCTGCGTAGAATTTGAACATAAAATGCTTCCAGCTATATTTAGTGTGTTCCTTGGTGTGGTGGCAGGGTAGCAGCTTTCATGTTTCTCAGATAACATTAAGTATAAATCAATCTGTAGAAATGGCCTAGCAGTTGTATTTCAATTTTGACTTCAGACTACTCAAATAATCAACTATTCTCAGAACAACATGCCCCAAGTACGTTCTTATGTGCAAGACTTTACAACCTGGCACACACAATTTCTTGATGTGTTATTCTGATGAAGATTTCTCTGTTTAATTTGGTGTGTAGTATAGAAATAGACAGTGTGTGTGTGTGTGTGTGTGTGTGATTTTTTTGGGAAAAGGTGCTGGTACTCATATAGTTGCATATTTCCACCAATTCCCCAATCAGGACAGGGGAGAGCCCCCTCCCCAAAGGCACTGGCACTTAGTATGGGTGAGTACCACCTCAAAAAAACACTGGTGATAGAATTTAGGAGATGTTGCTTTATATTGAACCGTGTTAAAGAACTGCTAATTTGTGGACTTTACCTAAGTTCACATAACATTAGTTAATTGAAGAACAAGAATTAGAGACTGTTTCACAAGATGTTTTAGGTTTTTCTATGCTAAAGTTATTTAACACCATTCCTAATTTTGTATTTTTCACCCAGGGATCCAGAAATATTGTATGTTGCCTAGCCTTTCCAAGTTGACTAGCCCACTGAACTTAAAGGGATTTAACTCCTGTGGAGGCACAGAGAACTACAAGCTTACCTACATAAATCTTAACGCACAAACCTTAAGAGTCAAATGTCCAAACTCGAAATGACAGCATCCTCATGGATGTCATGGGGACACCACCACCATTTAGAAGTGATTCAAAACTATTACAAGAACAGACCCACAATAAGATGCTATTTCAGCATTTGAAAAGGTGCAGGGTGGGCAATACAAGACCACCATGCTGCACCTCATGACATTTTAAATCTTTTTTAAAATGGTGGCAGTGTCCTCATGGTAGCCATAAGGACACTCATAGAATCATAGAGCTGGAAGGGGCCATACAGACCATCTAGTCCAACCCCCTGCCCAGTGCAGGATCAGCCTAAAGCATCTCTGACAAGTATTCATCCAGCCTCTTCTTGAAAACTGCCAGTGAGGGGGAGCTCACCACCTCCCTAGGCAGCTGATTCCACTTTTGAACTACTCTGACCGTGAAAAAGTTTTTCCTAATATCCAGCCAGTACCTTTGTGCATGTAATTTAAGCCCATTGCTTCGGTACCTACCCTCTTCTGCCAACTGGAACAGCTCCTTGCCCTCCTCCAAATGACAGCCTTTCAAATATTTAAAGAGAGCAATCATGTCCCCCCTCAACCTCCTCTTCTCCAAACTAAACATTCCAAAGGCCCTCAGCCTTACCTCATAGGGCTCAGTCTCCAGAGCCCTGATCATTCTCGTTGCTCTCCTCTGCACCCTTTCGATTTTGGCCACATTCTTTTTGAAGTGAGGCCTCCAGAACTGCACACAATACTCCAGGTGTGGCCTGACCAAGGCAGTATAGAGAGGGGCTATGACCTCCTGCGATTTCGACGCTATGGCTCCTTTGATACAACCCAAGATTGAATTCACCTTTTTTGCCACTGCATCACACTGACTGCTCATATTTAGTTTACAGTCCACTCTTACCCCAAGATCCCTTTCACATATACTACTGCCCAGAAGTGTATCCCCCATCCAGTATTTGTGCTTCCCATTTTTGTGGCCCAGATGTAATACTGTGCACTTGTCTTTGTTGAATTGCATCCTATTCACAGCTGCCCACTTCTCCAGAGTATTCAGGTCTTGTTGAATTTTAATTCTATCTTCTTGGGTGTTTGCTACTGCTCCCAATTTGGTATCATCAGCAAATTTAATGAGCAGCCCTTCCACTCCTTCATCCAGATCATTGATAAAAATATTGAAAAGTACCGGGCCCCAAACCGAGCCCTGCGGCACCCCACTGGACATCTCCCTCCAATCTGATGAAATGCCGTTGACCACCACTCTTTGAGTGCGGTCCTCTAACCAGTTCCCTATCCACCGAACTGTCCTATAGTCCACTCCACAGTCTTCCAGTTTGCCCATCAGAATGTCATGGAGGACCTTATCAAAAGCTTTACTGAAATCCAGATAAATCACGTCAACAGAGTTCCCCTGATCCAGTAAGCTGGTCACTCGATCAAAGAAGGAAACCAGGTTGGTCTGGCAAGATCTGTTAGGAACAAAACCATGCTGACTTCCCCAGATCACTGAGCGGTCCTTCAGATGCTTCAGATGCTTTAAAATCTGTTCTAATATCTTCCCAGCAACAGAAGTCTGACTGACCGGCCTGTAGTTTCCCGGGTCATCCTTCTTCCCTTTCTGTCACATCTAGTTTGGCCCAAAGCTAGTCTGGTGAGGTGATGCCCTCAACAATACCCACAAAGAGCAACTACCAGACTTGTGAAGTCTTCAGAGTGTACTGCCTGGGAAAGGGAGATATCAGACACAGAAAAGTTATACGGGTAGACAGCAGAGCAACAAAAATCTTGTAGTGAAGGATAAAGGCTGAACTGGAATGGTAATTGTCCACATAAGTTAGTCTGTGTGGTAGACCGCCCCCCTCCCCCTCCTTTGAGGCTTTCAGCAATGTGAGAAGAGGGAGAACATTTAACTATGCTCTGGTAGAGTGCCACTTTTTAGCTTCTAAATCATAATTTGGGATTACAACAAAATCCAAGGGAGAAAAACTAGCTCAGTTTTTTAATCTATATTAATCTTCGATTTTATGTGTCTTCTTGTGCCATGTGAGAATGACAGCCTTGAACAGCCTTTTAAGCCACTCTGTGCATCCATCCATTTTAGTGAAATGGTGAAACTTTTTGAGTGCTCTTACCACAACTAGTGATCAGTAATTATATCTATTTGAAGACAGGTCTGTTGGCCACCTACTTTGCTACTACTTCATTACTAGAATAAACAGCAGAATTGCAACCTGTTATTGATCACTGGCTTTTAACATCTCTGTCATGGGGTATAAAAAGGACAAGCCTCATCTACTAATTGATTAGCAGTTGGCTGACTTCAAATTTCTAT
Source organism: Eublepharis macularius (assembly GCF_028583425.1). Taxonomy (NCBI): domain Eukaryota; kingdom Metazoa; phylum Chordata; class Lepidosauria; order Squamata; family Eublepharidae; genus Eublepharis; species Eublepharis macularius. The sequence continues at coordinate 69,737,720 of NC_072794.1, forward strand.
GGTTTATTTTTTTTAAAGGATCTCCTGGCCTTTATTATTTGTTTTAACTTTATAAAGCAAGTGTATATACTCAGGATTTCTAAAACAAGCAGGAGTCTAGTGGCACCATAAAGACTAACAAAATTTTTGTGGTGGTGTTAGAGGTTGAGATTATGCTTGTGTGACTGTAGGTGGGTGGGATGGGGGGACTGAATGGTAAATCAATGTGAAACATTAAAATGTTTATATGCAAATATTCTATAGGCCAATATCATATTTAATAATGTTAACAAATGAAATGTTATTTATTTATTTTTAAAATTACAGAGTACCTGTTAGACACCTTTTTACTCACCAATGGCTCAAGCACTAGAACGCTAGTTTATTTATAATCATATAATCATATATGATTATAATATATGATATATGATAATATATCATATATATTATCATAATATATTATAATATATCATATATGATTATATAATCATATAGAATTTTGTCTTTACTTTTTCTTTGAATTGCCATAACCCAAAGGATTAGGAGATTTACTTTTTAAAAATGAAAACTGAATATCTAGGAAAATAGCCAGAAATATTTTGACAGGGCCAGGCAATGGCTCTGTAGTGGTTCCTTATCCAACTTTTTTTTTTTGAAAAATTTTTTATTGGGTTAGAACATTTTTATTTTTACATTACAATCAATTTTCCCCTAATTTTTCGTTTCTAACCCCCTCCCTTTCCCCCCCTTTTGTTGACTTCCAACAGCTTTCCCACCCTCTGTCCCTTTTCCCTTACTTCTATTAAATTCCTCTGTCTAAAACAGATATACATTCTCCATTATATTAAGCAGTGCATCATTAACTCCTTTAATTATTATACACCCAAACTATACGTCTTTAGATAAACAATTTATCCCATTTTCCAGTTTTGAATAATTCTATATAAACCTATATATCATAAACCATAAAAATTTCCCACATTTAAATCAAACAATTTGATTTGTTCTCTATATATTACTCATTTCAACTTTTTATGGTAATTCTATATAACTCCTCAGATACTCAATCAATTTAACTCTTCTATACATTCAGTTTGGTGCATATAAATCTTGTCAAAGAAAGAAAATATTGTTAGTTAGTCAATCCTCATGTTTAAACCTTATCATTAATTATTCTCTATCAGTTGACCTATACATATCTATATATATCTCAATCAATTAATCTAACTGCTTATAAATTCACATTTCTCTTCCTCCCCCGGTAAAGTCACCCCTCTCTTTTATACTTTTATTATATTTCAGTAGTTCTCAAACTGCCACAGTTTTCCTCCCACCTCCCATTTCTTCTCCAGGTATTGTTTCAGCTTCTCCCAGTCTGTGTTGAACTGCCCTGAGTCCAGATCTCTCAGTTTTCTTGTCATCTTGTCCATTTCAGCCATATACAGCAATTTGTAGATCCAATCTTCAATAGTTGGTACTTCTTGTACTTTCCATTTCTGCGCATACAAAAGTCTAGCTGCTGCAGTCATATAAAAAATCAACGTCCTATGATGGGCTGGAATTCCCTCCATTCCCAAGTTTAGCAGCAGGAGTTCTGGGTTCTTATTTATTTGAAACTGTAAAATTTCACTCATTTCTCTTATTATTTCCCCCCAGAACTGCCTAGCTACCTCACACGACCACCACATATGATAGAGGGAGCCCTCATGTTTCTTACATTTCCAGCATTTATTAGAAGTATTCAAATTCCCTAGCGCAATCTTCTTTGGTGTCATGTACCAACGATAGATCATTTTGAAAATGTTCTCTTTAATATTAATACATGTCGTTGTCTTCATTGTAGTTTTCCACAAGTATTCCCATGCCTCCATTGTTATTTCTTTATTGAAATTTATAGCCCATTTCACCATCTGTGTTTTAACTATCTCATCCTCAGTATACCATTTCAGCAATACTTGGTATACCTTGGATATTCTTTTCTTGTCTTCTTTAAGAAGGGTCTGCTCTAGTTCCGAGTTCTCTGTTCGTATGCCCCCTTTTGCAAAGTCTGAGTTGTATAAGTCTCTAATCTGTCTATACTGAAACCAATCATAGTTAGGTGATAGTTCCTCTTGCGTCTTTATTCTAAGTTTAGATACTTCAATCTTAGTTATTTCTTTATACGTTAAACATTGTTGTTCATTATCCACAGCTCTCGGATCTATCACCTCATATGGAACCACCCACAAGGGGGTTCCTTCTTGTAAGTAAGTTCTATACTTCTTCCAGATTGTAAATAGACTTCTCCTTACAAAATGATGCAGGAACATCGAGTTGACCTTTACTTTGTCATGCCATAGGTATGCGTGCCATCCAAAAATTTTTTTATATCCCTCTAGGGCTAATAGTTTCTTATTCTTTAATGTCATCCACTCTTTTAGCCAAACTAGGCAGATTGCATCATGGTAAAGTCTCAGATTGGGCAGTTGCATTCCGCCTCTCTCCTTTGCATCTTGTAAAACTTTTACTTTCACTCGAGGCTTCTTGCCTGCCCAAACAAAATCTGATATTTTCCTCTGCCATTTTTCAAATTGTTTAGAGTCTCTGATGATTGGTATTGTCTGTAACAAAAACATTACTCTTGGTAACACATTCATCTTAACTGCTGCAATCCTGCCCAACCATGACAGGTTCAATCTATTCCATTTGATCAAGTCTCTCTCTATCTGAGTCCATAATTTTTCATAATTATTCTTGAACAAATCTATATTTTTTGCAGTCAGCTCAACTCCCAAGTATTTCACCTTACTAGTTACTTCACAATCCGTTGTTTCCATTAACAATTGTTGTTTCTGCTTAGTCATGTTTTTGCATAATATCTTTGACTTCTTTTTGTTAATGAAGAAACCTGCCAAATCTCCAAACTCCTTGATCTTGCCTATCACTTTTGGCATGTTCTCCAGTGGGTCTTCTACAATTAACATTATGTCGTCTGCAAATGCTCTGACCTTATATGAGTAGTCCTTTATTTTTATTCCTCGTATTTCCTCATCTTGTCGAATTTGTATCATCAGAATCTCCAATACTAAAATGAACAACAATGGAGATAACGGGCAACCTTGTCTTGTTCCTTTACTAATCGTCAATTTTTTGGTCAATTCATCATTCACTACAATTGCTGCAGTCTGGTCTCTATAGATTTCCTTGATTGCTCTGACGAATCTTTCTCCCAGTTGTAGCTTTTCCATAGTGGCAAACATAAAATCCCAGTTTAAATTGTCAAACGCTTTTTCAGCGTCTACAAAGAAGAAACCAACCTCTTTGTCACAACGCTTGTCGTAGTATTCAATAGCATTGATCACTGTCCTTAAGTTGTCTCTTATTTGTCTGTCTGGCAAAAAGCCTGCTTGTTCCTCCTCTATGACTTCCGAGAGCCACCCCTTCAATCTCTCCGCCAATATCTTCGCAAAAATTTTATAGTCATTATTGAGTAGTGATATAGGCCTATAATTTTTCACGCTAGTCAGATCTTGGCCCTCTTTTGGGATCAATGATATATTCGCTTCGCTCCAAGTGTCTGGAATTCTTTGATCCCTAAAAACTCCGTTCATCACCTCTTTTAGGAATGGTGCCAGTTCATTGGCCATTGTCTTATAAAATTTAGCCGTAAGTCCATCTGGCCCTGGCGCCTTTCCTAGATTTGCGGATTGTATTGCCATATTTATTTCCTCGTCAGTTACTTCACTGTTCAACTTATTTCTCCAAGCTTCCGAGATCTCTGGAAGTTTGGTTTTCTCCAAATATGATGCTATTGATTCTTTGTTTACTTCTTTTTTATTATACAGCTTAGCGTAAAATTTATAAAAGGCTCTACTAATGGTAGTCTGCTCCAAATACGTTTTGTTTTCTTCACAAATTTTATTTATTATTTTCTTTTCCCTTTTCTTCTTTAATTGCCATGCCAAATATTTCCCAGGTTTATTAGCACCCTCAAAAGCTTTTTGATTCAGTCTTTTAAGGTTCCACTCCAATTCTTTGTTACTCATTGCTGTTAACTGTTCTTGAAGAATTTTGATTTCCTGATGTATTTTCTTTTTCCCTGGTCTCTTTTTTAACTGTACTTCTTTGGCCTTTATTTTCTCCTCAATCTCTTGTCTTTTCTCCTCTTTCTTTTTCCTTGCTCTACCATTTAAGTCCATTAGTATGCCCCTTACAACCGCCTTGTACGCGTCCCAAACTTTACTGGTTGGTACTTCTTTATTCACGTTGTATTGTATAAAAAACTTGGTCTCTCTTCTCAGTGTTTCCATATTCTCACTTTCCTGTAACAGGTCCTCATTTATTCTCCAGGCTTTCCTTTTTCTCCTTTTTCCAAATTTCCACATAATTGGGTTGTGATCTGAGCCTACCATCGGCATTATTTCTACCTCCTTAGTCCATAGCGCTAAGTCCTTTGAGGCCCAGATCATATCAATTCTTGATAATGTAAGATGCCTTGCAGAATAAAAAGTAAACTGTTTGGTTTTAGGATATTCTCTCCTCCATACGTCTTCGAGAGTCTCTTGTTGAATCAACTCAAAAAAAAGCTTTGGCAATAGTCCTCTTTTCTTTTGTGCTTTTGTAGTCTTTTTGTCTAATTCCAAATCTGTCACTCCATTGAAATCTCCAGCAAGAATTATCTGGTCATATACAAGATCGTCTAGGTGCTTCCTTAAGTCCTCAAAGAAGCTTTCCTTTGCACCGTTAGGTGCATAAAGTCCGACTACCAACACTCTCTTTAAGTTCCAATTACATTCCACTGCTACAAATCTAGCTTCCACATCTCTCATAACAAATTTTGGCTGCAGCTCCTCTTTTATATACAACACCACTCCTCTTTTTTTCTTGTTGGAAGCCGCTACAAATTCTTTGCCCAATTTTCCAGATTTTAAATATTTTACATCCTGTTTTCTAATGTGGGTCTCCTGCAAACAAACAATATCACATTTTTGTTTTAGTAGCCAATGAAAAATATTTTTTCTCTTATTCGGTGAGTTTAGTCCATTTATATTCCAAGATAAAACTTTACACTCCATATTCATGGTTTTGTTGGTAAGTCTTTTTCATTGTCCTTGATAAATCTCTCCATCTCCCGCTCAGATCTGATACGTTTTTTTGCCCCTCCAAACTCAAAGGACACTCCTTCCGGTAACTCCCATCTGTATCTGATATTCATGTCCTTCAAAGTCTGAATTAGCACTCTATATTTTTTCCTGTCCAATAACACTGATCTGGGCAGTTCCTTCATTATAATAATCGTCTTGCCATCAATCTCCAATGGATCTTGAAATTGTTTGGTCACAATCCTCTCTTTCATATTTCTAGTTGTAAACTGCACAATCACATCCCTTGGTAGTTTCCTCTGGGTTGCAATTCTCGAGTTCACACGATACGCCACATCTAGGATAGCCACAATTTCCTCCTCCTCCTTCCCCAGGTAATCAGCCAACACCTCAGTCATCTGTTCTTGCGCTGACTTCCCTTCCACTTCTGGCAGACCACGAAAACGAAGCTGCTTCTCCATGTGTTTAGTTTCTGCAACTGACATCCTCCCCTTCACCAGCCTCATCTCTGTTTGTTGCGTGTCTATTAAATTCTCCATCGCGTCTTCTACTGTTTTAACTCTCTGCTGCGTTCCTTGTAATTCACTGCTAATCGTTTCCACACCTTTTTTCACTTCTGACAGCTCCGACTTTACTGTCTGTGTAACTTCCTTGACCTCTTTAATAAGCTCCAATTTCGTGTCCTTAAGTTCTTTCATCATGTCTATAAGTTTTTTGTCCAAGTTTTCTATTGCCGATTGCCACTCTTTTTTCGACATCGTGGGGCTTGCTTTAGCTCGCTCCCACGAATCTGCTCTCTTCCTCAGCTCCGTGGCGTATAATTAAACGTTTTCCTTTTTTTTAAATGTCCCAATCTTTGCCAAAATTAATTTTTTATATCCAAAATGTCGGGCGTCTTTTCTCTATGGTTTCTCTATGTTATTATAATCCAAGATGGCCTACTTCCTCTTCCGCTGAAGCCACGACCCTTCCACTTTCAAAGATGGCGATTCCCCACTTCCTGTCCTTTGGCAAGGGCCGCTTCCCTCCAGCCACTCTATTGTTGTTACGCACTTCCTGTCTCCCGTCTTCCCACAGCAGGTCTCGCGATGGTGTCTTTTTCCCACAGCTCCAAAACCACAGGTATTCAAAACAATAGTCCGATTTTTGTAATAACTTCTTTAAACTTAGTCTCTTTTAAAATACAACTCCTGCCGAGTCTTCACCTCCTTTTCGCTAGTCTGTTGCAGTTTAAAAGTCTACTTTCTTTCCTCTCTGTTTTTGTCAATCTGTCCCGTTTCAAGAGATAGCGATCTTTACCTTCTCTCCAGCTTTCTCGGGTTGTAATCGCTGTTTCGATCTCAAATTCTCCTCTCGACTTCCCTCCCCGATCGAAGCTTGGGTATGTAGGTCTTATGCCAGCCGAATTGGCCCCAAAATTGCCGCAGAGATTATAGCCGACCCGTCGCAAGGTGGGACCTCAAGGATCGGGGGGGAGACTCCTTGTGTAGAGCCCCCCCTCGTCCGAGATCTAACTCACCCTAGGGTCTTGAGCGTTCTTTGCCTGCTCCCCGCCTGAGAGCAGTCGGCCGCGGGTTATTTTCACCCCTCCGGCCGGTTAAAACGGCAATCCGGTCAGCTCCACAAATGGAGCTGCGTTAGACCTCCATGAATCCCAAACCGGAAGTCCGGTTCCTTATCCAACTTGATTGGCTGTATAGTTTTCTCAATTGTGGCTTGGAAGGCAGAGGAAGACAAAAGAAAAAGACAAAAAGAAGACAACAGCCTACTTCCTATTTCCAATTTCTTTTTCAGGCATCATGTTGTACTGTTAAAAGGGATGAAACTAACTGCTGAGCGATCATAAGAAGAGTAGCCATGTGAGACTGTAACAAGGGTCCATTTAGTTCAACATCCTGTTTCCTGCAGTAGCTAGTCAGTTGCCTCAGAAGTCTACAAGCAGGGCGCTCTAGTAACAGCCCTCACCTGTTCTCTGCTGCTCAGCATCTAATGATCAAAGTCATTCTGAATGCTGAGGTCCTACTTAACTATTGTAGCTAATAGTCAGTAATAGCCCTATCCTCCATACATTTTCCATTTCCCCTTTTAAATCCATCTAAGCCATCAGTACGCACCATGAGAATGAGGTTCACAAGTCAACTACTTATTGTGTGAAGTTGTAGTTCCTTTTTGTCTGTCCTGAATAGACTGCCAACCAGTTTCAGAATGACACAGGGGTCTAGTATTATGGGAGAAATGAACATTTATCTATTTTTTTCACACCAGGCATAATTTTGTTAATGCTCAGTCACCTTTTTTTCTAAGCTAAACGCCTCCCCCCCCCAAGCCCTAGGTGCTTTAGCTTTTCCTCAGAGGTAGAGTAGGGAAATTCCTGGAGATTTGGGGATGAAGGGACCTCAGCCGGGTGTAATGTCATACAGTCCACCCTCTGAAGCTGTCATTTTCTCAAGGGGAATTGATCTCAATTGTTGGGAGATTAGTTATAATTCTGGGAGGTCTCTGGGTCCCACTTGGAGGTTGGCAAAGCTACTCAAAATGCAGGTGCTCCAATAGTATGATCATTCTGGTTGCCCTTTTCTTCATTTTTTCCAGCTGTTCAATAACCTTTTCAGATGGAGCAAACAGGACTGTACACAGTATTCCAAACATGCAATTCCAAACCCAGTACTGGGAGTTGAGAAATTCACCCCAATGAGGTAAAAGTTAAAAACTCTGAACATCTTTTGCTCTGTGTGCATTTCAGTGTGTCCTGTATGTGACATTGTTCATGTGAGTGCATGTGTGCAAGCTGTGTCCCAGTAAGACCAGGAGCAGGAGAAATAGAGGGGTGTTTTGCCTCTATGGTTGATGTCCTAGAGAAGATCTGCAATGAAGGGGATGTGAGGTAATATCTGTAAATTTCAAGTAGCCTAGCAGAATGTTTTTATATTCTTCTTCTTAGTTCTACAACAGTCTTTGTGTTTTATTACTTCCCCTGTATTTCTGTGCACTGTAGTCTGTCTAGAATATAATAAAGATCTTTCTCTGTTTAAGAAAGCTGACTGTGCCAAAGTTTTTCTCCATGTGCCTAGACATGTATGTACTCACACACTGTACTCTCAGAGGCTCAGCAGAGCCAAACTGCTGGTGAAAGGGAAGCTTGAAAATCAGCTTGCTGGTGGCAGAACTGAAGGACAGCTCACCAAGAGTTTGAGGCTCTTAGACACCTGCACTCTGGGCTGTAACAGCCTCATTTCAGTCTCTGGCTACTGAACATTCTTTTTTGTTGGTTTCTTTTGTCATCCACCATTTTGGCTCATGTCCTGCTTACCAGTCATGATCAAGGAGCCAGTTGTTTGCCTAACTATTCAGATGTACCTGAGTGAATTTGAATGCATCCATTTACGTGATTATAGTGCATTCTCATATGATTAAACTTCTTTCCTGCAGCTACTTGCCCCATGCACATGGGTCTCCTATCTCCTCCATTTTTTTTTAATAAAATCACATAGTAAAAAAGAAAAAAAAATGTTTGAAGACATTTTTTCTATTGTGATTTACTACTTAGATGTATCTGTGTGCCTTTGCTGTGTACCATGGACATAGCTAATCTTGTGATCAGGTGGTGTGATCAGTTCACAAATGGATGCCACTTACTGTGCAGGGATAAAAAGCAGGCAATTTATCCAATGTCAGTCATTTAAAGGATGCATCTGACTGTGCACATACAAAGAGGAGATTAATGGTGAGTAACTCTGTGCTTCAGAGACAGGTCAATTTAATGATCTAACCATGCTCATGGCAGGGGATAAATGAGACGATTTACTTTGTGGGCAGTGCAAAAGCAGCTGCAAGATCATTTCTTACTTAGGCTGTTTCTGTACTTACCGCACTTTCTGGCTTTTCTTCGGTTGTCTCGCATGTTATTCAGAAGCGAGGTGGGATTTCTCCTTCCTGATTTCACCCCCTAATCTGCCTTTTCTGTGCTTACAGCCTGCATTTTAGCTTATATACATTATGAAAAGATCCTGCCTTTGCCACTATTGCACGCCCCGTCTCCTTTGGAGTGTTGTCCCTTAAATATTTTTTTGCGCATGTTTGCTTTAGTACTATACAACTGAAGAGGCACTCCAAACTTCTTCCCCTAAGTGTACCCTGCTGCTTGTATCAGTTGAAACATCTCCTGCCCAAAGGACTTAATTTCTATTGATGGATCCAATCTTGCCGCAATTTTTGAACTCTATTTAAAAGCAGATTTTAAACCTTTCCAGATATTTGGAGAGGTAATTGTGATACAAGAGACATCTCAGGAAGTAAAACATCATGGTTTCTCAAACCAAACTGATTCTGTTGTGTGTACAGTTGCTCATATTGACTTTGAGAACCTAACAGTTAGTGATTTTCCTTCAACATGTGGCACAGAGAAGGCACATTTTCTTGAGGCTGAATCACAAAACTAAACTTTTTTTTAAAAAAATATGTTTTTATTATTTTATTAGTGTGAAACAGAAAAAATAAAAAAGCAAACAGAAGAAAAAAAGGAGGAGGGGGGGAATCCAGTGCCTCAAAACTAAATCTATGATGCTTTCTGGTGTGTCTGGCCAATGTGCTTGGCAGCTGAGGCTTCGATTGTGCAGGTATGCACTAGTTGAAGAGCATATTCCTCAAAGTTGCTGGATTTTTTCTATCAATACTGACTGATGGGATATTTTTATCCTTAAAATGTGAAATGACCTGTAATGGATCAAAAGCTTTAGAATAACAAGGGAAATGTTTGTTGCTATCCTCTCACTGAGGCTGCAAAAACAGACAACCTTATGAGGAAGATGGTTCTGGTAGACCAGTGATTGGCTGCAGCAATATGGTATTTGGTGAATGCAAACTGCTACCAGGAAGTCAGGAAGCAATTTGGGATTGGCTTGTCAACAGTTGCTGAAATTGTGCTCAAAGTGTGGTTTTCTGTTGAAATTGACCTTCTAAGGAAAATGATGTGCCTGGGCAGTGAGGTTATTAATGGATAATAATGTAATATCGATATTGCGATGCTATAGGCTATCAAATAAAATTATTTGTCTGATTTACTGTATGGGGATTCCTGTGGGTTGAGATTTGTTCTCAGCCTGTATCTCTAAAGATGTGAATACTTGTACATGAGACTAATCTTGACTTTTGCATCCTTCCACATAATGGATGGATTTGGCAGGGTTGGGTTCCCATACTGCATAGGGGCCATGGACGGAACACGTATTTCTATCTGCTCTCTGGGACGATGGGGTAACCAGTATGGGAACAGAAGGCACTTTTCTTCCAGCCATCTACAAGGAACAGTAGACTACACGGGAAGGTTTATTCATGCCGACATAGAATGGAGTGGGAAAAATCACAATGCGTTCATCAACTTGACATTATGTGAGGAATGGACGCCACAGTTTTCATTCTTGGCAACCCCACCATTATCATCAGTGGAGTCTCCATCCTGCTGCTGATAGTGGCCGATGACAGATATCCAACGAGTCATTGGCTAATGAAGCCTTTCCATAAAGGTCGCTCCTGGCATTAGAGGGTTTTTGACCATGCCCTCTGTAAAGCCAGAAATGTGGTGGAATGTGCATTGGAGAGGCTGAAAGCAAGATAGAGGTGCCTCTCTACATGTTTTCCAGTTGATGAGCACAGTGTCGCCTCAATTATCAATGCATGTATTGTTTTACAAAACATTTGTGAGGAGAAGAGGCATCGTGCACTATATCAGATGATGGAATCTTCCCAGTTTCTAACCTTCCAAGTAATAAGACTTTCATCTGAAGTAACAACAGGCATTTAGTGGATGGGAGGCGTGTGAGAGTAGTACTTGCTGTCTTTATGGTTGAGCATCTACACTCTTTTTTTTTTTTTTGAAAAATTTTTATTGGGTTAGAACATTTTTATTTTTACATTACAGTCAATTTTCCCCTAATTTTTCGTTTCTAACCCCCTCCCTTTCCCCCCCTTTTGTTGACTTCCAACAGCTTTCCCACCCTCTGTCCCTTTTCCCTTACTTCTATTAAATTCCTCTGTCTAAAACAGATATACATTCTCCATTATATTAAGCAGTACATCTTTAACTCCTTTACTTATTATACACCCAAACTATACGTCTTTAGATAAACAATTTATCCCATTTTCCAGTTTTGAATAATTCTATATAAACCTATATATCATAAACCATAAAAATTTCCCACATTTAAATCAAACAATTTGATTTGTTCTCTATATATTACTCATTTCAACTTTTTATGGTAATTCTATATAACTCCTCAGATACTCAGTCAATTTAACTCTTCTATACATTCAGTTTGGTGCATATAAATCTTGTCAAAGAAAGAAAATATTGTTAGTTAGTCAATCCTCATGTTTAAACCTTATCATTAATTATTCTCTATCAGTTGACCTATACATATCTATATATATCTCAATCAATTAATCTAACTGCTTATAAATTCACATTTCTCTTCCTCCCCCGGTAAAGTCACCCCTCTCTTTTATACTTTTATTATATTTCAGTAGTTCTCAAACTGCCACAGTTTTCCTCCCACCTCCCATTTCTTCTCCAGGTATTGTTTCAGCTTCTCCCAGTCTGTGTTGAACTGCCCTGAGTCCAGATCTCTCAGTTTTCTTGTCATCTTGTCCATTTCAGCCATATACAGCAATTTGTAGATCCAATCTTCAATAGTTGGTACTTCTTGTACTTTCCATTTCTGCGCATACAAAAGTCTAGCTGCTGCAGTCATATAAAAAATCAACGTCCTATGATGGGCTGGAATTCCCTCCATTCCCAAGTTTAGCAGCAGGAGTTCTGGGTTCTTATTTATTTGAAACTGTAAAATTTCACTCATTTCTCTTATTATTTCCCCCCAGAACTGCCTAGCTACCTCACACGACCACCACATATGATAGAGGGAGCCCTCATGTTTCTTACATTTCCAGCATTTATTAGAAGTATTCAAGTTCCCTAGCGCAATCTTCTTTGGTGTCATGTACCAACGATAGATCATTTTGAAAATGTTCTCTTTAATATTGATACATGTCGTTGTCTTCATTGTAGTTTTCCACAAGTATTCCCATGCCTCCATTGTTATTTCTTTATTGAAATTTATAGCCCATTTCACCATCTGTGTTTTAACTATCTCATCCTCAGTATACCATTTCAGCAATACTTGGTATACCTTGGATATTCTTTTCTTGTCTTCTTTAAGAAGGGTCTGCTCTAGTTCCGAGTTCTCTGTTCGTATGCCCCCTTTTGCAAAGTCTGAGTTGTATAAGTCTCTAATCTGTCTATACTGGAACCAATCATAGTTAGGTGATAGTTCCTCTTGCGTCTTTATTCTAAGTTTAGATACTTCAATCTTAGTTATTTCTTTGTACGTTAAACATTGTTGTTCATTATCCACAGCTCTCGGATCTATCACCTCATATGGAACCACCCACAAGGGGGTTCCTTCTTGTAGGTAAGTTCTATACTTCTTCCAGATTGTAAATAGACTTCTCCTTACAAAATGATGCAGGAACATCGAGTTGACCTTTACTTTGTCATGCCATAGGTATGCGTGCCATCCAAAAATTTTTTTATATCCCTCTAGGGCTAATAGTTTCTTATTCTTTAATGTCATCCACTCTTTTAGCCAAACTAGGCAGATTGCATCATGGTAAAGTCTCAGATTGGGCAGTTGCATTCCGCCTCTCTCCTTTGCATCTTGTAAAACTTTTACTTTCACTCGAGGCTTCTTGCCTGCCCAAACAAAATCTGATATTTTCCTCTGCCATTTTTCAAATTGTTTAGAGTCTCTGATGATTGGTATTGTCTGTAACAAAAACATTACTCTTGGTAACACATTCATCTTAACTGCTGCGATCCTGCCCAACCATGACAGGTTCAATCTATTCCATTTGATCAAGTCTCTCTCTATCTGAGTCCATAATTTTTCATAATTATTCTTGAACAAATCTATATTTTTTGCAGTCAGCTCAACTCCCAAGTATTTCACCTTACTAGTTACTTCACAATCCGTTGTTTCCATTAACAATTGTTGTTTCTGCTTAGTCATGTTTTTGCATAATATCTTTGACTTCTTTTTGTTAATGAAGAAACCTGCCAAGTCTCCAAACTCCTTGATCTTGTCTATCACTTTTGGCATGTTCTCCAGTGGGTCTTCTACAATTAACATTATGTCATCTGCAAATGCTCTGACCTTATATGAATAGTCCTTTATTTTTATTCCTCGTATTTCCTCATCTTGTCGAATTTGTATCATCAGAATCTCCAGTACTAAAATGAACAACAATGGAGATAACGGGCAACCTTGTCTTGTTCCTTTACTAATCGTCAATTTCTTGGTCAGTTCATCATTCACTACAATTGCTGCAGTCTGGTCTCTATAGATTTCCTTGATTGCTCTGACGAATCTTTCTCCCAGTTGTAGCTTTTCCATAGTGGCAAACATAAAGTCCCAGTTTAAATTGTCAAACGCTTTTTCAGCGTCTACAAAGAAGAAACCAACCTCTTTGTCACAACGCTTGTCGTAGTATTCAATAGCATTGATCACTGTCCTTAAGTTGTCTCTTATTTGTCTGTCTGGCAAAAAGCCTGCTTGTTCCTCCTCTATGACTTCCGAGAGCCACCCCTTCAATCTCTCCGCCAATATCTTCGCAAAAATTTTATAGTCATTATTAAGTAGTGATATAGGTCTGTAATTTTTCACGTTGGTCAGGTCTTGGCCCTCCTTTGGGATCAATGATATATTCGCTTCACTCCAAGTATCTGGAATCCTTTGATCCCTAAAAACTCCATTCATCACCTCTTTTAGGAATGGTGCCAGTTCATTGGCCATTGTCTTATAAAATTTAGCCGTAAGTCCATCTGGCCCTGGCGCCTTTCCTAGATTTGCAGATTGTATTGCCTTGCTTATTTCCTCGTCAGTTACTTCACTGTTCAACTTACTTCTCCAAGCTTCCGAGATTTCTGGAAGTTTGGTTTTCTCCAGATATGATGCTATTGATTCTTTGTTTACTTCTTTTTTATTATACAGCTTAGCGTAAAATTTATAAAAGGCTCTACTAATGGTAGTCTGCTCCAAATACGTTTTATCTTCTTCACAGATTTTATTTATTATTTTCTTTTCCCTTTTCTTCTTCAATTGCCATGCCAAATATTTCCCAGGTTTATTAGCACCCTCAAACGCTTTTTGATTCAGTCTTTTAAGATTCCACTCCAATTCTTTATTACTCATTGCTGTTAGCTGTTCTTGAAGAATTTTGATTTCCTGGTATATTTTCTTTTTCCCTGGTCTCTTTTTTAACTGTACTTCTTTGGCTTTTATTTTCTCCTCAATCTCTTGTCTTTTCTCCTCTTTCTTTTTTCTTGCTCTGCCATTTAAGTCCATTAGTATGCCCCTTACAACCGCCTTGTACGCATCCCAAACTTTATTGGTTGGTACTTCTTTATTCACGTTGTATTGTATAAAAAACTTAGTCTCTCTTCTCAATGTTTCCATATTCTCACTTTCCTGTAACAAGTCCTCATTTATTCTCCAGGCTTTCCTTTTTCTCCCTTTTCCGAATTTCCACATAATTGGGTTGTGATCTGAGCCTACCATCGGCATTATTCCTACCTCCTTAGTCCATAACGCTAAGTCCTTTGAGGCCCAGATCATATCAATTCTTGATAATGTAAGATGCCTTGCAGAATAAAAAGTAAACTGTCTGGTTTTAGGATATTCTCTCCTCCATACGTCTTCGAGAGTCTCTTGTTGAATCAACTCAAAAAAAAGCTTTGGCAATAATCCTCTTTTCTTTTGTGCTTTTGTAGTCTTTTTGTCTAGTTCCAAATCTGTCACTCCATTGAAATCTCCAGCAAGAATTATCTGGTCATATACAAGATCGTCTAAGTGCTTCCTTAAGTCCTCAAAGAAGCTTTCCTTTGCACCATTAGGTGCATAAAGTCCGACTACCAACACTCTCTTTAAGTTCCAATTACATTCCACTGCTACAAATCTAGCTTCCACATCTCTCATAACAAATTTTGGCTGCAGCTCCTCTTTTATATACAACACCACTCCTCTTTTTTTCTTGTTGGAAGCCGCTACAAATTCTTTGCCCAATTTTCCAGATTTTAAATATTTTACATCCTGTTTTCTAATATGGGTCTCCTGCAAACAAACAATATCACATTTTTGTTTTAGTAGCCAATGAAAAGTATTTTTCCTCTTATTCGGTGAGTTTAGTCCATTTACATTCCAAGATAATACTTTACTCTCCATATTCATGGTTTTGTTGGTAAGTCTTTTTCATTGTCCTTAATAAATCTCTCCATCTCCCGCTCAGATCTGATACGCTTTTTTGCCCCTCCAAACTCAAAGGACACTCCTTCCGGTAACTCCCATCTGTACCTAATGTTCATGTCCTTCAAAGTCTGAATTAACACTCTATATTTTTTCCTGTCCAGTAACACTGATCTGGGCAATTCCTTCATTATGATAATCGTCTTGCCATCAATCTCCAATGGGTCTTGAAATTGTTTTGTCACAATCCTCTCTTTCATATTTCTAGTTGTAAACTGCACGATCACATCCCTTGGTAGTTTCCTCTGGGTTGCAATTCTCGAGTTCACACGATACGCCACATCTAGGATAGCCACAATTTCCTCCTCCTCCTTCCCCAGGTATTCAGCCAACACCTCAGTCATCTGTTCTTGCGCTGACTTCCCTTCAACTTCTGGCAGACCACGAAAACGAAGCTGCTTCTCCATGTGTTTAGTTTCTGCAACTGACATCCTCCCCTTTACCGATCTCATCTCTGTTTGTTGCGTTTCTATTAAATTCTCCATCGCGTCTTCTACTGTTTTGACTCTCTGTTTCGTTCCTTGTAATTCACTGCTAATCGTTTCCACGCCTTTTTTCACTTCTGACAGCTCCGACTTTACTGTCTGTGTAACTTCTTTGACCTCTTTAATAAGCTCCAATTTCGTGTCCTTAAGTTCTTTCATCATGTCTATAAGTTTTTTGTCCAAATTTTCTATTGCCGATTGCCACTCTTTTTTCGACATCGTGGGGCTTGCTTTAGCTCGCTCCCACGAATCTGCTCTCTTCCTCAGCTCCGTGGCGTATAATTAAACGTTTTCCTTTTTTTTTCAAATGTCCCAATCTTTGCCAAAATTAATTTTTTATATCCAAAATGTCGGGCGTCTTTTCTCTATGGTTTCTCTATGTTATTATAATCCAAGATGGCCTACTTCCTCTTCCGCTGAAGCCACGACCCTTCCACTTTCAAAAATGGCGATTCCCCACTTCCTGTCCCTTGGCAAGGGCCGCTTCCCTCCAGCCACTCTATTGTTATTACGCACTTCCTGTCTCCCGTCTTCCCACAGCAGGTCTCGCGATGGTGTCTTTTTCCCACAGCTCCAAGACCACAGGTATTCAAAACAATAGTCCAATTTTTGTAATAACTTCTTTAAACTTAGTCTCTTTTAAAATACAACTCCTGCCGAGTCTTCACCTCCTTTTCACTAGTCTGTTGCAGTTTAAAAATCTACTTTCTTTCCTCTCTGTTTTTGTCAATCTGTCCCGTTTCAAGAGATAGCGATCTTTACCTTCTCTTCAACTTTCTCGGGTTGTAATCGCTGTTTCGATCTTAAATTCTCCTCTCGACTTCCCTCCCCGATCGAAGCTTGGGTATGTAGGTCTTATGCCAGCCGAGTTGGCCCCAAAATTGCCGCAGAGATTATAGCCGACCCGTCGCAAGGTGGGACCTCAAGGATCGGGGGGGAGACTCCTTGTGTAGAGCCCCCCCTCGTCCGAGATCTAGCTCACCCTAGGGTCCTGAGCGTTCTTTGCCTGCTCCCCGCCTGAGAGCAGTCGGCCGCGGGTTATTTTCACCCCTCCGGCCGGTTAAAACGGCAATCCGGTCAGCTCCGCAAATGGAGCTGCGTTAGACCTCCATGAATCCCAAACCGGAAGTCGAGTTGATGAGCACAGTGTCGCCTCAATTATCAATGCATGTATTGTTTTACAAAACATTTGTGAGGAGAAGAGGCATCGTGCACTATATCAGATGATGGAATCTTCCCAGTTTCTAACCTTCCAAGTAATAAGACTTTCATCTGAAGTAACAACAGGCATTTAGTGGATGGGAGGCGTGTGAGAGTAGTACTTGCTGTCTTTATGGTTGAGCATCTACACTCTTGATTGCATTGCTTTTTATGTGGTTTGAACGAAATCTCCCTTTACAAATGTATCTGCAGTTGAATGTTTACTTTATAAAGTTTATTATTATGGAATTTATGTCTAATATTTCATGGTACTCTTTCCCTTTTAGAATGTCCTGCAACTGCTTGTTCTTACTGTGTGCTGGGTCAGCACAGGGTGCTTTCCCCCTGGGCTAGTTGGGGGGGGGGAGATGACAGTAGATGTCCTACAATTGAACCATTCTTTTAGCACACATCATGGCATGGCCCATAACACTAAAAAAATCCTTTCGACCATTTTCCAGCATTCGATGTTGGGGTTTCGTTCAGCATTCTTAGTAGCTCCTATGCCCATGTTTGTGTTCACTAAATAGATTGAGTGAACCCCTGTCCCAGAATGCCCTTGATTTACAAAATCTAGCAACCACAACCCAACATGTTAGTCTACACTTTCAAAATAATGCATTAACAGAATTGAGCTATTATACTGAAGAAAGAAAATGGTGCCCCACAGAAGAGGCATCTTCCGGAAGGATGAAGAGATTGAGAGTCTCTTTGCTATCCTCCTGGAGCATGGAAATACCTCCAGGATTATGTGCAGCACACCCCTGGAGTTGAGATCCATTTTCTGGAGGGCAACAATGAGATTTGCCTCTTTGAGCTTCCAGAGGACCTTTGATAAATGCCAATCAAAGTTTAAGAGCATCAAAACTGCATTCTTTCACATGCTTAAGGCATGGCAGGGGATCCCCAGATGGAATGGAAGACCACCTACATTGAACCACCCATGAAAATTTGTGAACAAGGAGAGTGTCCCAGTATGTAAGTGTTTGTGTAGCAAAGTGAGGATGTTGCTGGTCTGTAAACATGCACTTGGCTGGTCGGACTCCCATTCCTCTCAGCCCCAGCTCCCAAGCTGCATTGTGGGGATAATAAGAACTGGTTAAATTTACTCTATTCCAACTGGTTTCTCTTCGATGCGTGGGTCCCTGTGTAAGGTCACTGCTGTAGCCACAGAGCAGTACTTTGACAAATATATTTACCCATTTGTTTAATTTTTGCATCTTTGGGCAGCTGTTCTTCATAGACAGCAAGAAGCAACAGCAAAAATAGCCCCTTGTGAGGAGATAACTGGGGAGGCCAGACAAGAGCAGAAGGGAGATTCTGGTTAACCAAAGGGGAGCCAGATACGCTGATAGGTAAAAAAGCAGTTATACTGCAATTGGGTTGAGGCAGGCAGAGGTGTTGTTCTGCAGTAGAAGTGAAGGACTACCTTCCTTCTGAAGATAGTACAGATAGTCTGCCTTTTGGAGTCAAAAAGTATTCTACAAGGAAACTACAAGGAAAGCTGTGATATTCCCCTGCTTGCTACCTTCAAACTCCAGGATGAGAGCCAAGGCCCAGCGCCAGGCTCATTGGTTTGGCAGAGACTTCTTCTTATTTACATTTGGGACCTGTTGTCTATCAGTCAGGAGAGCTAAAGCAGGGTTATTCCCAGCCCTTGCAGGCTTCTGGCCTACCTAGGCTATTTCCACGCCCCATTTTACTTTGTTGAGAGAGAGTACTTCCAGCAGAAGCAGCAGCAGCAGCAATAGGCTTTGCTGTAGGCCACAGTGGTGAATTGCAGCCATCTGAGGGCTGGATTAATTCATACATTATTGCTACTGGCCTAGCGGGGTGGATGCTGGTAGCCCCCTTCCCCGTCTAGGCTTTTCCCTCCCCTGGCATTTACACTTACTTGGGAGTGAGTATTTCCAGCAGCAATAGCTGAGCCTAAGGCCTTCAGGCAGCAGGGGCCATTTTGTGGAAGGGCTTGGCAGTTTATTCAGTTGGGTCCAGCCATTTTGAGATTGGCATCTGGTGGCCTGCTTAGCCTCCTGGCAGTGGCAGCCATGTTGTGAAGGTATCTATGATATGCAGAGCTCTGGCAGTGGCTACTTTGAGTGTGGCATTTGTGTGGCCTGATTTACCTCCTGCTTACTGGCAGTAGCAGCCATTTTAGTGGGAGGGGGGGTTTGCAGCTTATCCTGTGCTAGGGTGGCCATTTTGAGAGTGGCACACAGTGGTCTGCTTAGCCTCCAGGCAATGGCAGTCATGTTGTGATGTCATCTACAATATGCACAGCACCGTGGTGGCCATTTTGAGTGTGGGCTTTAAGTGGCCTGATTTGCCTCCTGCTTGCTAGCAGTAGTGGCCTTTTTTGTGGGCTTTTTGCAGCTTATCCTGTGCTGGGAGTGTCCATTTGAGTGAGTCTCACAGTGGCCTGCTTAGCCTCCTTGCACTGGCAGCCATTTTATAGAAGCCTCTACGGCTTACACAGTGTTTGGGCTGCCATTTTGGGGGTGCTGTGTTCCTATTGGGCTTTGAAGCTCTAAAAGCATCCATTTTACAGTACAGTACATTACATTACTGTACGTTTCTATCATGCCACCCAAAAAGGGTAGTAGCCCTGCTAAGGGCAAGCAGCCAGCAAATAGGCCTCCTGCAAAGCAGCCCTGCAGACTTTTCCTTTGAGAATGGTGAAGTGGCCAAGGGGAGGAGGGAAATACTGGGCTATCAGTGTCTATCAACCAGGAGGGGTGAAGCAGGGTTAGCCCAGCCCTGTAGGCCTCCAGCCTATCTAGGCCTCCCTCACTGTTTTGACTTTATTGGGAGAGAGTACTTGCTGAAGCAGCAGCAGCAGCAGCAGTGATGGCCTGGCTGAAGCCAGGAGGGGGGAGGGCGCTTGCAGTCATCTGAAGAGTGGTTTACTGAACACTTTATTTCTACTGGCTTAGCCAAGAATCTACAGTCCCAGGGTGGTGACTGGTCAAACCCCTCCCCCTTTCCCCTGCTCAATTTTGCAGTCTTTGTGGGCCTAAAAAGCTGGATTTTTTAAAGGTTTTCTCACTCAGCCCACCTAATCACATGATGTGTTATTGCATCTGCTGAAATCTGCAAAGCTGTCACACATGGCACTGAAGTCTGAGCTGTGATCTGATCTTTCTACCAGATTAGCACAATTGACTGCCAATAGCAGATCTGGCCTAGGCTGCTGTAATCCAGTCATGTTGAGGTGACAGTGGACCTGATTGACTAGGTAAGTCCACTGGCCCCTAGTGCTTGGCTGTGGGGGCTCTGGGAGGGGGTCAGGTGACAGTGTCTTGAGTCCCATTTTTAGACTCCTGAGTTGTATCACCTTGGGTCTTGCCTTTTGGTTTCGCAGGTTGGCCATTGGGTGATTACTTGACTCAGTCCTAAAGGGAAAGCCATAAGGGGAGCAGCATGTTGGGGGTTAACTTTGCTCTTCAGGAAGTGGAGGAGAAGGATGAGGTGGACCTGAAGAGGGAGAAAATAAATGAGACTTAAGGTTTACTGTACCTGGGCCAGTCAGCTGCTGGCCAGCCTTCTTTATGGGAGCTCCAGCAGCTGGCGGGGTACAGAGCCTTGTCTCCAGGATGTTGCCACCTAGAAGTGGAGTTTCCTTGGAGTCTCTGCTGCCTTGGGGTCCAATGGCTTCTGGGTTGGCATTTAGAAGTGGAATTTCCTTGGAATTTCTGCTGCCTTGGGGCCCAATGGCTTCTGGGTTTAGTTCAGGGGCACTGGTGGGCTGAGCAGTGGAGTTTCCTTGGAGTCTCTGCTGCCTTGGGGTCCAATGGCTTCTGGGTTGGCATTTAGAAGTGGAATTTCCTTGGAATTTCTGCTGCCTTGGGGCCCAATGGCTTCTAGGTTTAGTTCAGGGGCTCTCTGGGATGAGCAGTGGCCCATTGACCAGTCAGCATGGGAGTCTAACTATAATTAGTATATGATTGGAATTTTCCAATCCTTGTGGCGGTTGGATTGTGGGGGAGGGTAGTAGATAACCCCCAGCCCATTTCATGTGGACAATTAGGCGGTGGTGCCCATACCTAACCCTCTTTCATCCAAGTGGCATAGGATTTTGAGATGGGTCCTGGAGGGTTCTGGAGACTGGTCCTGGTGTTTATGTTTTAAGGCAGTGCCCAGTATTGCCTGTAGATGGAATGGTGCAGCTTGTCCTTCAGATTTTCTCTGAGCTATGCCTCCAGGGAGGGCTATTGTTGCTTGGCAACCGGGTGGCATCACCCCCAGCATCTGGTGAACCTATGATCAAGTGGCCAGCAGTCTCTAGGCTGGGTTACCAGTTGGTCTGTAGGAGTTATGGCTGAGCTGATGGATCTCTTCCACAGTTATAGAGAGCCAATTTGGTGTGAAAGCCAGGTTGGTGTAGTGGTTAAGAGTGTGGGACTCTAATCTGGAGAACCAGGTTTCATTCCCCACTCCTCCACTTGAAGCCAACTGGGAGACCTTGGGTCAGTCACAGCTTCTAGGAGCTCTCTCAGCCCCACCCACCTCACAGGGTGTTTTTGTTGTGGGGATAATAATGGCATACTTTGTAAACTGCTCTGAGTGTTAAGTCATTCTGAAGGGTGGTATATGAATCAAATGTTGTTGTTTTTATTATGGGGGAGTGGAAAGTTAAGGGGTTGCCTAATATCCAGTGGCAGCGATCAGACAGCTTAGGCACCTTTAGGTTCACCAGTAAACCTCCCAGTTTGATGTAAGCCTGGGCAGTTTCCAGGGTCGCATGACATTAATGGTGGGCACAGGAGTTAGTTCTTGAGCGCTAGTGCAGTGATGACCCAAGCCCTTAAGGAAAGGTCTGGTTTATTCCAGATCAGCCACGGGGAAAGTGATGGCTGAGCTGCTACTTCTGTTTGATGGGATGTGGGGTCCTTTGCCTCACTCTTGGTCATTCACCTGGGGGTAATGAGATGGGCTTCCCAAGGGCCCTTCCATTACAGGCCCCACAGATGGGCATGCATAGGCAAGGTAGCCCTGTGCGCTCAAGGGGAGGAGCAGTCCTCCACCTCACATACTGGTAATTCACTTGGGCAGTAATGACCTTGGCTGAGGGGCATGGCCATTCCAGTATAGGCTCGTGCAGATTTGCACACATAAGCATGGTGGCCTCATGAGCTGGAGGGGAGGAGCGGCCTCCATTTCATGTTTGGGTCATTCACTTGGGTTGTATGACCTTGGCTCGCAGTGCATGGCCCTTTCCTTACAGGCTCACACAGGCTTGCAGTGCCCAGGCAAGTAGTGACCTGATGGTTTGAGGGGAGGTGTGGTCCTCCACCTCATGTCCTGGTCATTTGCTGCGTGGTAATGACCTTGGTTTGTTGGGTATGACCGTGGCTGCAGGGCATGGCCCTTTCTTTACAGGCTCACACAGACTTGAAGTGCATAGGCAAGTAGTGGCCTAGTGTATGGATGATTGGTCCATAATGCTTCCATGCCAGTGCAGTGGGAAGCTTGTGACTCATTTACTCCTGAGGGGGCTAGGCGAAAGGCTAACAGAGCCATGGAGAAAACTTTGGGGGAGGGTCTGGGCATTTATTTGTCACACCCCTACATACTAGGCTGAATTTGCCAACCTCTACTGAGGAAATGGGGGTTCACCTGGCCACTAAAGGCAAAGACATCTTCCTCAGCAGGCAATACAATTTTTCTGGAGGATTTGTGACCTTAGGCTACCAGTGGGGTCGCTAGGGCCTAAGCAGAGGCTTGGCCATGGCATTGGCAGGTTTGAGTTTGAGATAGGGTGCGGGCCAGTGAGCACCCTTGGTGTTTTCCTATTGGTGGGAAGAGAGGCCTGCCAGGAGTGGCTGGTACTGCTTTGATGGCTGCCAGCTGTAGGGGCAGGCTGCCTTTGGGAACCCCCGCATGCAAGTCTGTCCCTCACTGCTGTATCGTTGAGGTGTTCAGGAGCTTGAAAGGGGCATGACCAAATTGCCTGGCTGGCCAGGTCCGCACCATCCATGAATGGGTTGCACCCAGGGCTTCAGGGCTCACCCAGACAGGTCAAGGCGGCAGTCCAGGGTGGACCCCGTAGCTTGACCGCTTTAGGCCCTTGCCACTGTTCCGGCTTGTTCTAGTTGTATGAAGTTAATAAAGTGGCCCTTAGATCCAAACTTGATGTCTGTCTCTTCATTCTGACTAGGGTGGCAATGTACTTTCCTATTGGTTTCAGTTATGTTTCATTGTTGGTTTGAATAAATTTAACCTTTCTATCCCCTGTCCCACAGTGCAGAACATTCCAAGCACAAATGGCAAAGTTGGAGAAAACTGTGTCCAAGATGTTGCGGAGACTGAGGGGACAGATGGAGCAAGCAGCATCCAGAGAACAGGATCCCTGAGGGAACCCAAAGAACCAATGTTAATGATTTTTGAGGGGTTAGGGTTAGGGGCTTTCACAATGCTTATACATCGGTTGAACCCAACACTATTTGGTATGCAAGGCAAAGCAAGAAGATGTGTAAATGACCTTATTTACCAAAATATGATCTTGTCATTTACACAGGCAGCTCTTGTACCAGTGCAAAGCTTTTCAGCATAATTCCAAGTTCAAGATGATCTGGGACATTGTGTCTAAGCAAAGGAGTTCAGACAAGTTAAGTTCTCCTGGCAATTCTGTTTGTGTTGAAGTTCTCAGCACACTACTTTCTGTCCGTTCTGAAAACGGTGGTTCCATCATTGAGTGCTTCTGTTAAGTGTAAGTATAATGGAGTGGATGATAAATGGCTTTGATCTTGCCCAGCTACTTGTGTCATGCTCTCTTTCTCCTAATATCATGGCTGCATTTAGCAGGCCGATCAAAGATGTTGTCATGCCTCATTTGCCCTCTTTCAGCTGGTGAATCTCCCTTCTTGGCTTGTGTAGCCTAGCATGGCCGTTGGCCTCCAGATGCTGCGGCTTCATCAAAATAGTGATAAGACAAGCATTTTCTAGGACCACTTTAATGCTTCCATCCTATGGCATAATAGTTGAATTCATGGATGACCTATTCAGGATATAGCAAACCAGACACTCTGTCACAGGGTGATTCAGCTCTGATCTTCTAGGTGTAAGAGTCTGAATACAATAAATGAACTGAACTTACAGAAAAAAGAGTTTTTTAATGCTTTTGTGATACATCTTTGTAAAGTGCCTTTAAACAACACAGGCAATGCAGAAGTCTCTCAGAAACAGCTGTGTTAGCAATGACCTATAGTTGCTGTGCAGAGGATATGCAGTAGAGTGCTGATCATTCTTGGACCATTTTTAAAAACTCACCTATTTTTGAATGAAACAGTTTTATGTTTTGTCTCTTACAAAATGTCTTGCTGTATTTTTACTAGGCTTGGATGAAAAAAATTACAATTTTGTATAAAAAGGGTTTTTAAAATCTTTTAGGCAATAGAAACCATGCTTTAGTGAGTGAATGCAGTGGTATTTAATATTTCTAAAGAACATATCACAGGATTTCCCAGAACTCAACATGAATCAAATGAAACTTTAAAGTAATACTAATTCCAAGGGAAAAAGCAAAGTGCGTCATCTGTTGACAGTTTGATAGTCTGTGATATGTGTAACCAATTGTTCTTATTTACATTAATTTGCATTGTGAAAAGCAATTTTACAGTTTCAGTCAGGCTTAATAGGCAATTTGCAGCTCTGTGCCTAATGGCATAGTTACTTAAGCCTGCCCCAGGGGTGCTTTTTAGATGTGATACAGACTAAGCCTTTTAAATGTTCCATTGAGCATCTTTTTTTTAAAAAAGTCAAAAGTCTTTTGCTATTAGACCTGGCTTGTACTTGCCTTGTCATATTTAATACCACCACTGGAGATGAGCTTTGATTCAGGTGATGTTTTTCTCTGTATTGCAAAGATCATGTTTCCATTTTGCAAAACATGATGACACAAATGAATTACGCTGTTTTTACCAAGGACATTTTAATGAAGCAAGAAGCTATGTTTAACAATGCTTTTGAAACATTTACATCAAGTGTGTGTATGTGTTGTTCGTGCAGTTCAGTGGGGCTACAGTCTTCATTTCTTATCTATGAAACATAATTACATACTTCTGTTATAGTTCTCAATATACATGTACTTTCTATAGTGGAGGAAACTAATTTTGTTATTTTTAATAATTTCCGTTTATGATCAATAAATTAAAAATTAATTAAAGTATAAACAAAAATTAAAAGAACAACAATTAATGCAATACATGGGACAATACTTTAATTAATCTGAAATATACTTAATTCTTCTAGTATCTCTGAACAAACAGTTGGAGATTATCTCTGATGTGATAAGCATCTTTACTGTAGATTAAAAATAAATATTCAGTGAATGAAAAGGGATGGAAGGGGGTAGAACTAGAAAATAGCTTATTAGTTTCCGTGTAAACTAGAAAAGTTTTCCTGTATTAGGAGGTTAATCTTGAGGATTAGCACAGCTGATGGTTTCTTTGATGCTATTTTTCATGGTGAACCAACTTTTTTTCTTCAACAGTTCTACTGGCTTTTAATTGAGTTACTCTGGAGTAAAAGGGCTGTGAGTTGCAGCATAAAAGTGCATTAAGATGCATGCTTATCTGGGAGTCTAGTAGTGGCTCTTTCTTCTAAGAACAGAAGGAAAGCCCTGCTGGCTCAAACCAAATATTTCAGCTAGTCCAGTGTCCTGTTTCCCACAGTAGCTTATTATATATCCCAAATAGTCCAAAAGCAGGGCCGTAGAGGTCCAAGCATCCTACTATTGTTGCCTTCCAGTGATTGGTTTTCAGAAGTGTACAATCACGGAACACACATCTGAGAACAAATTTCTAAACTATTTCTGAACAAATATGCATAGAACTAGGATACATGATAATTCTATCAATCTTCATTCTGACTTGTAGTAAGCTTTCTCAAGTAACCGTTATCTATATTTTAAAAAATGGATATCTCAAATTCTATCTGTGACCTGTCTGTAGTTATAAAGCGACCTTTAGATTCCTTATGGAATTTCATTTTTAAAAGCTCCTTTTGCCTTCCATGGTGGCAAATCAAGAGAGGCATATTCCAATGAGTGCTATACAGTAAGGGACTTCCATGTTCTCTTTTGTAGTATTATGGCTTTGAATATTTCACAGAAGAATAACAGCAGAATTTAAAGGCACCAGTCTTTAGGGGCAGCTGCCCTCTTTTACAAGCCAATTGTTATATCTACTCTGTCAGAATAACTGGTTGGCAACATAAGAGCCCTGTGATTCTATAGCATTAGAAGCAAAGACTGGGATGAGATTCTGGCAAGGGTGTGTTCTTAAAAATAGAAGGGTATGTGTAATGATTTCAAGTAAATGTGTGCATGTGTCTTTAAATGCTTGGTCTGAGCTAGGTGAAGGGGGGGGTGAGAGAGGGAAGAGTGAGTGATGTGATTGGTTGATGACTGAGAGTGTGGGCGGAGTGAATGCAGTTTAGACTGACAGTGCAGAGAGAAAAGTTTCAGTCAGAAGAAAGCAAGCTAGCTGTGTGCTGCCTGAATATGTTGAAGTGTTTATGAGAGAAATATAACCCGTATGGAACCTGAACTGAGCATGTTTGTGAAAGGACACTCAGTCAGGGAAAGAGAGGCCAGCTGTGTGCTGCCTGAGCAGGTTTAATATTTCTGTGAATAAGAGTCAGAGAAAGAGAGGCTAGCTGTGTGCTTTCTGAGGAGTTTTAAGCATTTCTGTGAGACAAATATTGAGTTAGAGAAAAAGGCTAACTGTGTGTGAAGCCTTGGAAGAGATCTGTGTGAATGAGAGTAAATGAAGTAACTTTAAGAACCGAGAACCACTTTTATGAAACCAATACGCTTCTTAACTAAATAAAAGTTTATTTTGTTTTGTTATATCCCAGTGTAGCTGTCATTGCTATATTCCATTCCTATCCTCAGGGCCACATAGAACCACGAAGGAGCCTGACGCTTTGGGAATGTTACCAAAGGGGAAATTTAAATAAAATATCTTGGAATAAAATATTCCTGGTGGCATCAGACTACTCAGAGGGTTAAGGGATAGATTAAAAGAAAAATCTACCCCAAGGAAAGTAAAGGTCATAACAGTATGTCTCTCAAATTCTGCTTAAGATAGAATTGGGTTGGTCTCTACACTACACTGTGCTAATCACCTGGTTTCATAACATCTTTTCAAAAGTTTGATTAAGGAATACATTGTGAATGCACCCAATTTTAACCATCTAGCCTCATTAGCAAAGTAGATACCAACAGATGCCAGAACATGAGTTTGATAGTCAGAATACAGCAGATTGGTGTTAATGAATCACCACTGATCAAAGCCAAACATATGGTAGTTCTTTGATTTGTACCAGCTACATGCCAGTAGTGGGATACATTTTATTACAAATACATAAATTCATTTGTCCTGCCACCATCATGAATATAGGTGGTGTAAGATGATCTTACACAGCTTAATGCACAAGCTCCTGGTTTGCAATAGTCTGTGAGTTCTTGGCACAAAAGTGCAACCCATTTTTTTTAAAAAAAGAAATAAAATATGATAGATGTTTGACTGATACATTAGTTTAACCACAACACTGACTTGTACTTTTAAAGTAACTAGGTTTTTTGGCCTTTAAATCTATCTACCTACCTACCTATTTAAAACATTAATATTCTGCTTCTCTGCAATGTGTTTGAGCTAGCTTACACTAAAAGCAAATAACAAAACATCATCAGTAAACATCACCAATAAAAGCTAAAATCATCAGCATAAAACAGTTTTATAAAATGAATCTAAAAGAGAATTGGATACTCAGCCAAATACTTGACCAATTACAGGTAGCAATTTCCCCCAGGCCAGTTGGCTCGGGATCCTGATGGTGTTTTGCCATATTTTGGGCATGGAGAATAAGGGTCACTATATGTGTGTGTGGGGGGGGGGGGCGGGGGAGTTATTTGTGAATTTCCTGCATTGTGCAGGGGGTTGAACTAGATGACCCTGAGGTCCCTTCCAACCCTATCATTCTATGTGTCTTTAGCTACCACTGAAAAGAGGAAGCCAGCAATGGGGGCATACAGACTTCCAATGGGATGGCATTCCAGATATAGGATAGTGGATAACTATCTGTAAGTCCAATGGTGTGGAGAAATAGGAGTGCTTAACCATCATTGTCATCACAGAGTAGACACTATAATGCACACTTACTTGTTCTTGCTTCATGACAGTGTCTCTTCTTGGGCACTGTCTCCCCTTCCATTTCATTATCTTAAGCTCCTTCCTGAACAAGGTGGGGGGGGGAAGGGAAGGGAAGGGAACAACTGTCTAGGAATAGTTCCTAGTAAGGAGGTCAGGGGAGAGCAGTACATTAGCACTGGGCCATACAGCATTTAATTCAGAAGAGCACAGAGGTGAAAGCACAGTTAGCTTCACCACCTGCCTTTGGAGTCCCTTCCTCAGAGCAGCTTGTCCCTTCTTGCTCATCAGTTATATGAGTCTTCATTCCAGGAGAAGAGCTGCCTGCTGCTGCCATGGCTCCTGCTTGTCCTTCTCAGTCTAGCTGCCTTCTTCCCTTTCTGTGTGTCTTTTGTCATTGCCTCTTTCTCCGTTAGCCTCACTGGAAGCATCCTAGCCACTTTCAGCCTAATGTTTTTTCTTATACCTGAAGCCCCATTTCTGTCTCCCCTGGTGACACCTCTTCCTTTCCCAAGCTTCTGTTTCCTGATC
The DNA here is from genome assembly GCF_028583425.1 of Eublepharis macularius. Taxonomy (NCBI): domain Eukaryota; kingdom Metazoa; phylum Chordata; class Lepidosauria; order Squamata; family Eublepharidae; genus Eublepharis; species Eublepharis macularius. The sequence goes on from NC_072794.1 coordinate 69,766,501, forward strand.
ACCTCTCTCTGTCTCTCTCTGTCTCTCTCTTCTTCCAGACAAAGAAGGAGTCACATGAGTCCTGGTCCTTCCTTCTCCTAGTCCCAACCTTGCCTCCAGCCATCTACCTTTGCCAAAATTGGCAAGTGGATTCCCACTCCCAAGAACCCAAAGCTTACCTTTTCTGTCCCAGCAGTGCCTCGGTTATCATGAGGCCACTGCAGCCTAGCACCAGGTTCAGTCTCTTCCTGGCCATCATTGGAAGGTTTGTCTTCCACTGAAAGCCCAGCAGGCCACCTCAGAGCTCTGGGCTCCCAGGAACTCCCTTCTATCCTCTATGTTCCTGTTCCAACCCCACCCATTCCCAAAGACTCATACCTAATTATTTCCACATTTCACAAAACACCCATTAAAGTGCCTTGTCTTTATGATAATAAAAACAACAGTCTTAATTTGGACTTTACGGAAACATTATCTTAACATGGCAATCTATAGACCCCTGTCTCCAGTATAATCCCCTTTCCATTTCCATTTACTTACAGGGCCATACTAAGAACACTTTATTGGGATTAGGCCCCTATGACAAGATCTGAGTAGGATTCTGAACAGACCTGTTTAGGATTGGCCTCTGGTCTACATCCTAGAGACACTTACTAGGGAGTAAATTCTATTAATTTCCTAGATCTCAGAAGATTCATATGAAGGGATCTATAAATGAGGGAATTGGCAGACTATGCCACAAGTGATGTATGGCATTTCAATACCTGCAGAGAAGTTCTCATTTTCTTCCATTTATGTCCCAAACCTTGGTTTTAAAATTATTGATATATTCACTTTAGATACTTCTTTCATTTTGTTTTTACTTTCCTTCAATGATATATTTAGCAGATATAAAACAGATTTCAGGACAGAACATAATCATATGAGATCAGCCTTTGAAGGAAGATTACTTGATTTGGTTAACAACGTTGGTTAACCAACAACTTTGGTTAACAATTTGGTCCATTACTTCATTTGGTTAACAACTTGAAGCTCTGCACTGCTAAGGCATATTTGTTGAATTGCTTTCTAAAGAGCAAAGGCTTTTCTAAAGAAGGCCAAGCTGCATATGTAGGGATGTCATTTTATGTTATGCTTTAACAACTTGTACAGCCACTCTTGGCATGTCATAGCTTGCCACTTTGAGGGATTTGTTGAGTCTCTTTACAACTTGTTGATCACAACATTCATCCACTCCATCCAAGCTGTTTTTGCTGGCACATACCACCATGAAGTTTTCAGAGGTCATGTTGTCATTTCTGCATACAAGAGCTATGCCTTCCACATCTCTATTCTTCACTCTATCTGCTTTTATAATTGGATTAGGAGTTGACCTGGAGTCGGACTAGTTTGAACATGTCATTCATGCTGTTATGACTGGGCACTTTCAAAGAGACAGGCATGAAGGTCATTTTGCATGCAAGTGCTTAATTGAATAATTGGATGGTTGAAATGTAAGCTGGATGCTGTAATGAGGTATTGTAATTGAAACACATATTATATGTTCAAGAAGAATTTTAAAGAGAATGCTATAGGAATGGTGGAGGCCTGCAGCCAAAGATTTGTTAGGTTATTTGCAAATAATATGTGGCATTTTTGTGGCATAATTGTTCTATCTTTCCCGAGACATCAGCAGACCTGTATCCAAAGCACCCTCCCAAACTCCTAAATATCATAGAATCATAGGGTTGGAATGGACTTCTAGGGTCATCTAGTCCAACCCCCTGCACAAAACAAGACATTCACAACTAACCCCTCCCCCCATGACTGTCCCAGTGACACCTGCTCCATGCCCGGAAGATGGCATAACCCCTCCAGGATCCCTAGCTAAACTGTGTACTCCGCCTTGAGTCTCAGTGAGAAAGATGAACTATAAATGGCATAAATAAATAAGTAAAGTCTGTGACCTCACAGCATATCAGCCAATAAAAAAAACCCCAAGTATTGCTGAAAGGTGACAGCAAAATTTATATATTTGTTGTGATACGTCTCAAGTTTTGTGTAAATGTAATGTTAATATACTTACTGGTGTTACACAGGATATTCAGAGCCTACATTAAATTATACGTGTTGTAAAACATTCCCTGCAGTCCTTAAAGGCCAAACGAATCCTCACTGTCCCAGATTACTTTTGCCACCATTGATTGGCTTTACTGAAATAAACATGCAACACACGCAAATGCACTTGAACCAAAGCTGGAGAGTTCTGCAATGACAGAGGAGGCATATGAAATAGAATTCCAGTAGCTGAAAGATGTCATTTTGTGGGACAGAGGTTGAAGGTGATGACCAACTGAGATCCCGTTGTGACTGGCAGGACTCCATTTCTCCACACCGTCTGTAAATACTTTCTATAATTTTCCACAGTTTTGAACTTGAAGGCAGGTAGATAATCTGAAATAACACATTTTGTGGCAAATATAAACTCTTTGCATTCACAAATTGACAACATGACAGAATGTTCATGACAAAAATATTATCAACTGTAATGTTCTCTGTTGCATCAGATTGAAAAGTTGGAGGACATTTTATTTTCATTGGTTACTGCTCCAAGGTTAACAAAAAGGGCATGCTTGTATTGGATTAGGATTGATTACATTCAGAATACACATACTTAGCAATTATTATGCACCACACTGGATCACTGTTTTACAAATATGTTTAGCTGGGGGCTGTGTGCTCTTTGCAGCTAACTGCACATTGCAATGTTTCATTTTGGTTGGTATATTGTCCATTACTTGGTAGCCCTCAATTTGTGGCTGGTGGGCTGCATTTTGCTTGATGGGCCACAGGTTGTGCAACCTTGGGCTTTGGTTATGGGAAACCCACATTCATATTTCTGCTCAGCCATGCATTTCCATGAGTGACCTTGGGAAAGTCACAGTCTACCTCATAGGGTTGTTGTAAGCACTGTTGGGGGGGGGCTGGAAACAAGGATAGCATTTTCATAATACTTTATTTATTATTTAGAAATTGTATATGCTACTTCTCCAGAGACTTCTTCAAGATGGCTCAAAAGTAAAAACAGTACAATGTATATATATAAAGACAAGTGTCCTGACTGACTCATCAATGCTGAGCCCAAACCCTGGACCTAGAAGCATGAAATTTGGGGAGGACATTGCTTTTGTGGTATAGAGGCTCACTAAGAAGGGATTTTAAGGGGATCGAAAGGGGTAAAATGTGTTTTCCCATAGGGATACAGCTTCCCTGTGTGGCTGGGAGGCTGCTCATCCCCCTCCCCCCACCAACTGCCAACTCAGCATTCTGCCCTGAGGTTATTTGCATATGCGGCTTTGATTGGTCATCATCCTAACATTCTAAACAGTATGCAGGACACATGCAGTACTCAGGACATATTCAATGACTCCCAGTCATTGAATGTGTCTGAGGTAAAAATACACCTCCCAATCTGCCCCTCTAGGGTTGCCGATCTCCCTGTGGGGCCTGGCTTTCCTGTGTGGCTAGCAGATGCTTGCCTGCTCACACCCTCCCCCTCCCTGATGGGTCAGCTGTGGAACTCTGTGTTATGAGGTAAAAATCAGGTCAAGGAAATTGCAGACAGTTGAAGAAAGACAGCACAAGACCCTTGAAAAGGGATTTTATATAAAAGTCAGTATGGCAACTGTTTTTTTAAATGTCCGTGGGGAGATGGTGCATGACCTTTCTAGGGGTCATTTCAATGTGAACCTCTCATATGAACCTGCCAAAGTGCCCACCACACCGCCCCTCCCTCAGTCCAATTTCACCTCACACCTCTTGCAGCCATCCTGGCAGATGTTGTGCAAGATATACTAATGCTAAAAGGAGGAAGCAACTTAGAGATGTGGCAAAGAAATATGCACATCATACTCCTGCAGTGTATGCAGCAGTGGCCAAGTACCGGCAAATCCTGAGTCCAAGGGAAAGGTGACCATCCCTGCAGGCCTGGGCACAGTAGTAACAACCCTAGCAGATCTAATAGCCACAATATACCCTGATATTGTCACTATCACAGACAAGTCCATGGATGGCCTGTGCAAGGACGCCATTCTGACCCCCAAGAACGACAAAGCTGCCATCATTAATGAAACACAACTTAACTCCCTGGAAGAGGCAGAAATGGAGTACAGATCTGTGGACTCAGTGGTGCAAATGGATGATGTGGTCCACTACCCTGTGGAGTTCCTCACTATGCTCAACCCTCCTGCTTCCCATCCCACAAGCTTCTCCTCAGTGCTCCAGTGATGCTGCTACAGAACCTCAGCCCACCCAAACTCTGCGATGGCACAAGACTACGAGTGAAAGCCCTCCACAGGAACATCATTGAGGCCACAGTGTTCACTAGCAGTGCTTGGGGGGAGTCGATGTTCATACCATTCATACCATCAGATAACCTCTTCGAGTTGAAGAGACTGCAGTTCCTCCTCAAGGTCTACTTTACTATGATAATCAACAAGTCCTAGGGACAGATACTGAAGGTAGCAGGAATTGACTTGAAGGAGGATTGCTTCTCACATGAGTAGTTCTATGTGGCCTGCTCCAGAGTAAGCTCACCCAGCAGCCTGGTGATCCTAGCATCTGAGGGGAAAACCATCAATGTGGTCTACAAAGAGGTCCTTCGGTAGGAAAAAAAAAGTTGTACGTATTTTTCACTTTATTTCTGCACTACAGTCTTTTCTTTTTAAAAATCTCTTCAATAAATGTTACATTTCGAAATTCACTTCATCAGTTTTAGGCATGAACATGCTTTGCTTCATTCAAACACTTTTGTGAAGCGTGGGTACTATGCTATTATACTACAAAACCAACTACCCCCCCCCACCTAAACCCAAAAATGTTACATCCCCATAAGTATTATAACTGGATTTAACGTAGTTAAATACTGTCATGAAGCACAGGTATCAAGCTAGTAAAAACATAAACACAGCAACTTAAGAAAATATAAATAATAAAACAAATAATAAAAACAATATAGGGAGCATAAAACATCACAGGAAAAAAAAACAAGATGATCAGGGAACTACTAATTCTTTAACATGCTTTGAAAATCAAAGTTTAATCTAAATTGTGTATGCTGGTGAAAAATAGTTTGGAAATATCACCTAGGTAGACTATTAAGAAAATCTTCCACCCATTTTGAGGGCAGAAGTGGTTTTAAGTATTTCTATCTTACTTTCCTCCCCTCTGATGACAGAAAGAAACACAGAAATATTATAGAGAGAGAGCCAGAGAGAGAGCCAGTATGGAGTCGTGGTTATACTACACTGTGATCTAGGAGGCCTAGATTTGAGTTCCCACTCTGCCATGGAAGCTTACTGGGTGACTTTGGCCAGCCAGTTATACACTCTCAGCCTAACCTACCTCACAGGGCTGTTGCGAGGTTAAAATGGAGGTGAGGAAAATGTTGTAAGCCAATTTGGGTCACAGTTGGGGAGTAAGGTGGGGTATAAATGAAGTAACTATAAATAAATGATTTACATGAAAACGTACAAATATCAAATACAGTTTCAATTCCTGGGGTGGTCCTGGGCCCACTAAGCCAGCTAACTCAGACTGTAACCCATGAGCAAAGAGGGGTTCCAAGGTGCCCACTAGTGGTGGGCAAACTCCTGGCAATTTGCCCCCTTGCCCACCAAGCACTGGCAATTGGCAGGAGGATACAGGTGGCTCAGTGTTTCCCTGCCACTAGCAGACAACTCTGGCAAATGTGTGGTGTGCACACTCTCAGTCATCATTGCACTGCTCATGAGAATGCTCCTGCAATTTGCCCAGGGATGATTTCAATCCCAAACAGGCAAATGCTTAAAGATTCAGCTCTACTGGTTGCCAGGGAAACCTGGCAACCCTAGCAAAGAGCCAAGAGCCCTTTGGCCTTTGCCAACAGGCCCGCGTCTCTGGACCTACCTAGGGTTAAATTCTTGCAACAGGAAGGGAAACAGAAGTTCAGAGCTTGTTCATCTGGCAGATACAGTCCCAAGAATCCCCTCCCTTGCTACTCATGTTTTGCCATGCACTGTTAGGAGGAGAAGATTATGTGGCTCTAGGGATGGGTTACCAGCCTTGCGCATATTAGAAGAGAAATATTAAGGTGTATCTTGGGTTACCATTCCCCCGATGGGAGTGGGGGAATTTCCCACTCTCACCCTTCACCCCCTGCCACCACTCACCTGGCCAGTGAGGGGGAACGGCATGGGAACAGGCCTCCTCCTAAGTGTGCTCTCAGGGAGGTGCAATGATGTCACTTCCTGGGGGTGACATTGTGCCACCCTGAGAGCACACCCACACTTCACAGTGGGCCAATGTGGGCCACAAATGGACCAAATTAGGGTCCAAATTGGCCCACTGTGAAGCACGCACATGTGCTCCTGCACCTGTGTGATGACATCACCTGGAAGTGTCACTGGAAGTGATATCGTCATACAGGCACCAGAGTGCTCCCACTCTTTGCAGTGGGCTGATTTGTGCCCCAAATGGGCTGAATTGGGCCCGTTTGGCACCCAAATCAGCCTGCTGTTAAACCCACACTACTGCACCTGTGCAATGATGTCACTAGTAAGTGACATCACCAGAAGTGATGTAATTGTGCAGGTGTGGAAGCATTCTGCACTTAGTGCACATGTAAGGAACAAGGGAAAGGTGAGTGCCAGGTCACCCTCTCCTGCCAGGAAGGTAAGGGGACCTGGCAACCCATGGTGTATCCCACCTCCTCACAGTTTGATTTCGCTTTAGCAGCATCTCACCCAGGTTTAGCTGGTCTATACAATAGTAAGCAGGAATATTTTGGACTGTACTTTCTGATTGGCCCGGGGGGGGGGCTTTTTATTGCCTGTTCTACATTAGTTCAATGAGTACTTCAGTAGGCCTAGGTATCGGCTTTGGCAGATTAAGCTCTAACTAGAATTCATGGTGACAGATATGTTCCCCATACAGATTCAGGGTATCCATGGTGATGGAGATAGCATGAACTGGACTTCCGGTTTGGGATTCATGGAGGTCTAATGCAGCTCAAAGAGCTGGGCTGTCCGTGCCGTTGTTTGTGGAGGCTGGAGGGGCGCAAACTGCCCGCAGCCCCCTGTTCCCAGGTGGGGAACAGGCAAGTATGCTTGAGAACCTGAGGGCGCGTTGATCTTGGGTGTGAGGGGGGTTCTACACAACGAGCCCCCTTCCACCCTTGAGGTCCCACCCGAAGAAAGGTTTGCTAAAATCTCTGCAACGGCTCTGGAGTCAGTTTCTGGCATAAGACCTACATGCCCAAGCTTCAGTAAACCAGGAAGGGAATTGGAATTGATTGGATAATTGAAGCAGTGATTACAACCTAAGAGAAACGTCTAAGAAGGTAAAGATTGCTATCTCTCAGTACAGGACAGATTATAAAAAGGAGTAAAGAGATAAAGACGACTTAAAAACTGCAAGGGACTTGTTATATATAGGAGAGAACTCCGGCAAGTTAAATTTTTTAAAAAGTGACATTATAAAGAGAAATAAATGCGGAAAACTGATTATTGTTTACATACCTGCGGCTAAGAGGAGATAACGAACTGTGAGAAAGTTTTAACATCGCGAGAACTGCCGTGAAGAAAGGAGGAACAGGAAGTGCATCAAAATCATAGAGAGACTGGTGAGAAGCAGTTTGCTAAAAGCGGAAGTAGAAAGCCGCCATTTTGAAGAAGGGCAAAGCTGTGGCTTCAAAGAAAATGGAAGTAGGCCATCTTGGATGAGGGTAAGGGAGATTACTTCAATATAAAACCATAGAGAAAAGACGCCCGACATTTTGGACCGTGCAAGCATTAACTTTTAAAAAATACGCCGAATTGGGACATTTAAAATTAACAGAAAGGAGTGAATTAGCACCACGGAGTTGAGGAAAAGAGCGGACTCGTGGGAGCGAGGTAGATCTAGCCCCACGATGTCAAAGAAGGAGTGGCAAACTGCGCTGGAAAATTTGGACAAAAAAGTTTCAGAAGGGAATAAAGAGCTTAAAGAAATGATGCAAGAGAACTTTAAAGATTTTAAAGAGGCACTCAAATCGGAGATGGCAGAACTCACAAAGAAAATTGATCAAGTACAGAATGAACTGCAAGCTACACAGCAGAGAGTAAATGTTGTAGAGAATACAGTTGACACTTTAGCAGACGTTCAGAGAACAGAGATGAGAGGAATGAAGGGAAGAAAGGCCGTAGCTGAATGTAAACAAATGGAAAAACAACTTAGAATGCGCGGAATTCCGGAGATTACAGAAAAATCAGCCCAAGAACAGATTTCAGAAATTTTGACAGGCTACCTGGGAAGAGAGGAAGAGGAGATTGCAGCTCTCCTGGACGTGGCATACAGAATTAATTCAAAATTTGCAGCACAGAGGAAGTTACCAAGAGATATGATTGTGCAATTTACGACTAGAAGTATAAGAGAGACAATTGTAAGCAAACAATTCCAAGAACCATTAGAAGTCGATAGGAAGGTGGTGAGAATCATGAAAAAATTGCCCAGATCGGTGTTGGTGGAGCGGAAAAAAATACAGAGAGCTGATCCAAATGTTAAAGGACTTGAAAATTAGATATAGATGGAAAATACCGGAAGGACTGGCATTTGAATTTGGTGGAACAAGGAAGAACATTAGATCTGGCCATGAGATGGAAGTTTTTATTAGGGACAATGAAAAGTACAAGAATGTAACCATGGAGTGTAAAATTATATCTTGGAATGTAAATGGACTAAATTCACCTTGTAAACGTAAGGCTATTTTCCATTGGCTTCTAAAACAAAAATGTAATATAGTATGCTTGCAAGAGACACATATTAGAAAACAGGACTTAAAGTATTTAAAATTGGCAAAACTGGGAAATGAATTTGCAGCTGCCTCCAAAAAGAAGAAGAGAGGAGCTGCACTGTACATAAAGGAGGAGCTACAGCCAAAACTAGTTTTAAGCGATGTAGAAGCCAGATATCTAGCGGTGGAAATAATTTGGAACTCAAAAAAGATTTTGGTGATTGGAATTTATAAACCGAATGGCGCAAAAGAAAACTTTTTAAAGGACTTACAAGGACAACTAGAAGAGTTGACTTATGATCAAATAATTATGGCGGGCGACTTTAACGGAGTTACAAGCTTGGAAGAAGACAAGAAATCTAAAATTGCACAGAAAAAAAGAGGACTTTTGCCAAAGTCATTCTTTGCGATCAAAGAGCAAGAAAGTCTGGAGGATGTATGGAGGAGACAAAATCCTAAAAATAGACAATATACTTTTTACTCTGCAAGACATTTTACACTATCAAGAATTGATATGATCTGGGCTTCCAAAGAATTGATGTTGTGGACTAGAGATGTGGAGATTATGCCTAAAGTAAGCTCAGATCATAATCCAATTATGTGGAGAGTTGGAAAAAATATCAAAAAAAGAGGATGGAAGATAAATGAAGACTTGCTGCAGACAGAAGACAATATGGCGTTGCTGCGAAAGGAGACCAAGTTCTTTATACAATGCAACATAAATAAGGATGTGTCAACTTACAAGGTATGGGACACCTACAAAGCGGTATTTAGAGGAATACTGATGGACTTAAATGGAAGAGATAGAAGGAGAAAAGAAGAAAAAAGAAAGGAAATAATGGAAAAAATTAAAGCCAAAGAGATGCAACTTAAGAAAAGACCAGGGAAGAAGCGAATATATCAGGATTTAAAAATATTGCAGGAGCAATTGACGGCAATGAACAACAAAGAATTGGAGTGGAACCTGAAAAAAATGAACCAAAAATATTTGAAGGTGCAAATAAACCTGGCAAATACCTAGCTTGGCAATTGAAAAAGAAAAAAAGAGAAGAAAACTATAATTAAAATCCAAGAGGAAGATAGAATATTATTGGACCAAACAGCCATCAGTAAAGCCTTCTATAAATTTTATGCAAAACTGTACCAGAAAAAAGACGTGAATAGGGGTTCAATAGAGGAATACCTGGAGAAAATGAAATTACCAAAGATGTCGGAGGAATGGAAAGAAAAATTAAACAGAGAAGTGACAGAGGAAGAAATAAAAGAGGCCCTCCAATCAACGAAATTGGGGAAAGCACCGGGACCGGATGGACTAACAGCAAAGTTCTATAAAGTGATGGCTAACGAATTGGCACCTTTTCTGAGAGAGGTAATGAATGAAACTATGCAAGGCCAAAAAATTCCTGATTCATGGAATGAAGCTAATATATCACTGATTCCGAAAGATGGACTGGATTTGACTAATGTTAAAAATTATAGTCCAATTTCGTTATTGAACAATGACTATAAAATATTTGCAAAAGTTTTGGCAGAGAGAATAAAAGGATGGCTGGTGGAATTCATTGCAGAGGAACAGACAGGATTTCTACCTAACAGACAAATCAAAGACAATTTAAGGACAGTAATAAATGCTATTGAATATTATGACAAGCATTGTGATAGGGAAGTTGGTTTCTTTTTTGTGGATGCAGAAAAAGCATTTGACAATCTGAACTGGGACTTTATGTTTGCCACTATGGAATGCCAGATTCATGGAAGAAAGCTGAGATCCTTCCAATTCTAAAACCCCAGAGAGACCCTTTAGATACAAATTCTTATAGGCCAATTAGTTTATTGAATCAAGATTACAAAATATTCGCAAAAGTTCTAGCTAATAGATTGGAAAAACACTTACCAAAACTAGTTAAGGAAGATCAATATGGTTTTGTCAAGAATAGATTTATAGCCCATCCATTGAGAAATATATTAAATGTTTTGTTTGGTAAAGAAAAGAAAACCCTAGCTCTGCTAAAATTAGATGTTTATAAGGCGTTTGACACCTTAAATCATAATTATTTAATGCAGGTATTGGAGAAATTTGGTTTTACTGGACCGTTCCTAAATACTATAAGGGAAATTTATAGGGGTGGTAAAGCAGTTATTAGAATAAACGATAGACATACTAGAGAAATTTCAATCCAGAGAGGAGTAAAGCAAGGTTGCCCATTATCCACGATGCTATTTGCATTCGCAATGGAACCCCTAGCAGACAGGATTCAAAATAGTGGTAGAATTCAGGGATTTCAAATAGGTAAGGAAGAACTTAAGTTAAATCTTTTTGCAGATGATATTCTGCTGACAATAAGTAATCCACTACAGGCAATAAGAGAACTGCTAGTTATTTTAGAAGATTTCAAGTCAAGCTCGGGGCTTGGTGTCAATATTAAGAAATCTGAAATAATGTTTCTTAACGTAGATAGGGAAACTAAAAGAGAGATATTAGTTCTAACGGGGATGAATTCAGGAGTAAGTAAAATTAAATATTTAGGAGTATATCTTACTAGAAACATAGAGAAGCTACAAAAAATCAATTATAATAAGGTTTGGACAAAGATAACAAAGAAATTGAAGGATTGGAAGAATAAACATTTGAGTATTTTAGGGAAAATTAGAGCAGTTAAAATGTTTATATTACCAAAGATGTTATATCTACTTCAGGTACTCCCAACAGAACTTGACCAGAAAGATATAGGGAAATGGGATGAAAATATTAAAAATTGGGTGTTCGGCCGGAAAAAAGCAAGAATCTCAAAAAAATTGGTATATATGCCCCAAGATGATTTAGGATGGGGACTCCCACATTTGCAAGCTTATTATGATGCATTTCAGTTGAAAGCATTGATGGAGCTAGAATGGAGGAAAGGGGATAAGTGGGTAAGATTTGAATCTGCACTCAATAAGGGAGCAGGTAGTTATGGAATTTATACTAGAGATCTGCAAAAGGAGATAAGACAAGCAAAGGGCCCAAGAAAAATAGCCTTGATTGCTTGGAAGAGGTGGAAAACGGCTATGATGCCACAGAACTCAAAATGGACTCCACTTAAGTATATCTGGGAGAAGGAGATGAACCCGAAATTTTGGGAAGATCTTAAGGCAGAAGGTATAACTAGAGTGAAGGACATGTATAATGGTCAAGGGGATTTGTTACCACTTCAGGAATTGAATCAAACATTGGGGAAAGATATTGGTTAAATTTAATGGGGTTACACCATTTAATTAAACAAGATAAATATAAAGGAGTTTATGTTTAGAACTCTAAAAAATAAATGGAATAAAGAAAAACAAATAACTTCTGAGGAGGTTAATAAGTTAATGGTGAATTTGAAGGCAATTAAGCTAGAAAAGTATAGAGAACTTGAAAGAAAGATTATCATGAAGTGGTATAGAACTCCTGCCCAATTGGCATACATGCTTAAAGGGATGAAACCTAACTGCTGGCATTGCAATGCAAAAGAAGGGTGGTACTCCCACTTATGGTGGGAGTGTCCAAAGGTCATAGATTTTTGGGACAGGGTACGGGGGAAAATAGCATTGGTATGTAAGGTCAACCTCAATATAGATGTAGATCTATTATTCATGGGTGTATTGGGAAACACTAGAATTGAGAAACAAAACCAGGATATTTTCAAAGCAATGATACTAGCTGCACATGCAGTGATTGCATACGGTTGGAAGGAGAAGTTAAAATGGACCTTAGAAAGAAGGAATGATTACTTGTATGAATATATTCCATCGGATATGTTGGAATGTTTAAAAAAAGATAAGGCATGGGATGGAAAAATGGAGGAGATAAAAGAGAAATGGTCTGTATATTTTCAATGGGTATATAATGGAGAAGCCAATACAACTATATTTGGAAAATTGGAAAAAATGTGCTCGTGGCTAAAAATTTAATTTGTAGTTATAGGATGGCCACCTTGCGGGGGGGAGGGTTACAAAAGGGGTAAAAGATGTATCATAGGAGAACTGTGACTGTATTGAAATGTAATAATATGTGATGCATTAATAAAAAAAATTAGAAAGTTTGCCACTATGGAAAAGCTGCAAATGGGAGAAAGGTTCATACAAGCGGTCAGAGAAATTTACAGAGACCAAAGTGCAGCGATTGTAGTGAATGAGGACTTAACCAAAAAATTGAAAATAAGCAAAGGAACAAGACAGGGTTGCCCTCTGTCTTCATTGTTGTTTATTCTGGTTTTGGAAATATTGATGGTTCAAATACGAGAAGATGATACAATCCGAGGTATAAAAATAAAGGAATTTTCCTACAAGGTCAGAGCATTTGCGGATGACATAATGTTAATAGTAGAAGATCCAATTGAAAACATGCCAAAGGTAATAGAGAAAATAAAGCAGTTTGGGGATCTAGCTGGATTTTATGTGAATAAAAAGAAGTCAAAAATACTGTGCAAGAATATGACTAAACAGAAGCAACAAGAACTAACGGTGATAACGGACTGTGAGGTAACTAACAAAGTAAAATATCTGGGTATTGAACTGATTGCGAAAAATATAGATTTATTCAAAAACAACTATGATAAACTTTGGATACAAATAGAGAGAGACTTGATAAAATGGAATAAATTGAATTTATCATGGTTGGGAAGAATAGCAGCAGTAAAGATTAATGTTTTACCACGAGTGATGTTCTTGCTGCAAACAATTCCAATTATTCAAGACTCAAAACAGTTTGATAAATGGCAAAGGAAAATTTCAGACTTTGTGTGGGCAGGCAAGAAACCACGCGTGAAAATTAAAGTATTACAGGATGCGAAGGAAAGAGGTGGCTTGCAACTGCCCAATATAAGACTATATTATGAAGCAATATGCCTGGTATGGTTAAAAGATTGGATAACGTTAAAAAATCGTAAATTGCTGGCCTTGGAGGGACATAAAAAAATATTTGGATGGCATGCATACATGTGATATGATAAAGTAAAAGTGGATTCGATGTTTTTGCACCATTATATTCGGAGAAGCCTCTTCACAGTCTGGAAAAAATATAAGGTTTACATGGAAGATGGAATTCCTTCATGGGTGGTTCCGTATGAAGTAATAGATACGAGAACTGTCGACAATGAGCAGCAACGTCTAACCTACAAGGAGATAACACAAGTACAACATTCAATGCTAAGAATAAAAACAGAAGAAGAGTTGTCCCCATGTTATGGATGGTTTCAATATAGACAGATCAGAGATCTTTATAACACGGACTGCTTAAAAGGAGGTATAAGAATGGAAAATTCTGAACTAGAAGAAGTGATGCTACAAGAAGGCAAGAAAGAAATATCTAAGATTTACAAATTACTTGTGAAATGGCATATGGAGGATGAAACAGTTAAAATCCAGATGGTGAAGTGGGCAATAAACTTTCATAAAGAAATAACAATGGAGGCGTGGGAACACCTGTGGAAAAATACACTGAAGATTTCAACTTGTACGAATATTAAAGAGAATGTATACAAAATGATCTACAGATGGTACTTAACACCAAAGAAATTTGCGCCAGGGAATATGAATATGTCAGACAAATGCTGGAAATGCAAAAAGCATGAAGGATCATTGTACCATATGTGGTGGACTTGTGAAGTAGCTAAGCAATATTGGGGAGATATAACTGAAGTAATTAATGAGATTTTACAAATTCAAATAAATAAGAACCCAGAATTGTTGCTACTGAACTTGGGGATGGAAGCTGTTCCAATGCAGTACAGAACATTGCTATTTTACATGACTACAGCGGCAAGACTTTTGTACGCGCAGAAGTGGAAATTACAAGAAATACCAACCATAGAAGACTGGATTTACAAATTGCTGTACATGGCAGAAATGGGCAAAATGACAAGGAAGCTTAAAGATCTTGACCTAGGACAATATATTGCTGATTGGGGGAAATTGAAACAATATTTAGAGAAAAAATGGGTTGTGAAAGGAGAACTGTGGCAGTTTGAGAATTTCTAAAGGGCGGTGTTGTAAATGGAGGAGAGAAGTGACTTTACCATTAAGGGGGAAATCTAATTATAACAATCTAAGCTAATTTTATGATTAAGAAAATTTGATTTAGATTATATAGTTTAACAAAGAAAAAGTAAAATTGATACATTAGAAAATTTATACTATATACTATATATAATATATTATGATGTACGGCGTTAGTATATCACATTGCATACTATATTGGGATGTTATGATATGTTATATTATAATGCATGCTGTGTTATATTGTATGCTATGTTATATTGTATGGAATAGTATATAACAAATACTATATTGATAGTATATTTGATAGAGAATATGCATAAAAGAACTAGAACATGTTTAGAGTAAGAGCTATTATGATCTATGTGTTGCAGATAAATATGTGTTATGTTATATTACAATGCATGCTATGCTATATTGGATGGTATAGTATATAACAAATACTATATTGATAGTATATTTGATAGAGCATATGCATAAAAGAATTAGAATATGCTTAGAGTAAGAGATATTATGATCTACGTGTTGCAGGAAAATATAAGTGAAATAGAATTAAGCAATAAAAGGGGGTAAGGGTTGGAAAGCTGTTGGAAGTCAATAGGGAGGGGGGAGGAGAAGGGTGGGGAACAGAACTAATTAGATATGAAGGGAACGTATGTATCAAATTTGAAAATTCAAACTCACCAATAAAAATTAAAAAAAAAAAGAGATAGCATGAACTCTTAGGTACTGGGAAAAATAGAAAAGACTCCAGTAGCACCTTTAAGACTGACCAACTTTACTGTAGCATAAGCTTTCAAGAATCACAGTTCTCTTCATCATGCATTTGATGAAGAGAACTGTGATTCTCGAAAGCTTATGCTACAGTAAAGTTGGTTAGTCTTAAAGGTGCTACTGGACTCTTTTCTATTTTGCTGCTACAGACTAACACGGCTAACTCCTCTGGATCTTAGGTACTGAGCAGTATCACTGAACAAAGTCTTGATTCATACATGCAGTGAAATGTAGTGATGGTGGCAAAGGTCGGAGGTGTACTACTTGGTATTGAAGGTAATGGATTGCAGTTTTTAAAAACTCCACGCAAATTTCCACAACGGAAAAAAAAAATCTACTACCTGTCCTTGATCACTGTGCTGGTTTTATCCATTTATTACCTCAGATTTCATTGCTTCATCATCACCTCATTGATATCTCATTTCCCTTCATGTGACATTTAATGGAGGATAAATGAGTAATATTAATGAAACCACTTAGCATTAAAGAACCTGCTCACAAAATTATGCCCTGTAAATATGGTTTGCTCTCATTTCCAGTGAAGACAGCAGTTGGAAGGGCTGCCCATTCCAAGAAAGTTATATACTTGTCTATTTCTTAGAATGGAATTAGCAAGGAATAGACTTCTTTGGGAACAGCTTTTTGGAAAGCAAATGTGATGAGCTCACTCTCTTCTTTTAACGCAGCCCAACATGTTTGTGGGAAAAGGTTCCTCTTTAAAAAAAAATTCCTGGCTAAGTAAAGCTGAGTTTTGGCTGAGTGCAGCTGTTTCAGAATGGGCAGGGGATTTGTCATGCAGTATCACAACTGAGAGTTTGGCATCAGAATATTGTTCTGAAATCTCGAGCCAGTATTTAAATGATCGATGGCATGGGGTTAGGGATATCATTTAGAACAGGAATTAGGTATGAAACAGCAAGATACAACCAGTTCTATTTTTCATCATAGGTCCTCCTCTGCTCCCCATCAGACCTTGTCTCTTGTATTACAAAGGTGCATTCCTGGCTCTTTTATATTCAAAGAGATTGGAGGAGGGATCTCTTTATTCACTGCTGATTCATCATTTCTAATTCTCAGAAACCATGACAGTCTTGCATTATCTGCAGAGATCTCCTGGAAGTCTCTGGCAGGGAGACTGGGTTCCCATTCCATTGAACTGAATCATGTACAGCAGTGCTCAATTCCTTCAGTTCATTGTCCTCTTCCCCACCCTGCATTACCTAGATACATGAGTGCATTGATAAAACAATGCCCCCCCTCCCAAAGGAAGTGATGGGATTGTGCATATTATTGCATCAGGATTCTTTGGTATAGTATTTTAATTATTATGTGCCAGAGTCAGAGGAAAACCCTTACTTTAAATGCAACAGCTGGGCAAATACTGTTGGAGTGCAACCACTATGCCCAGGCCAAAGGACTGCTGTTCATGGCCACTGTCTACTTTCTGACTGGCTAAGTAGCTGTGGTGGCTGGTAGGGTTGCCAGTCCCCTGCTGGGGGAGGGGGAATTCCATGCTCCCACCCCCACCCCCCACCCCTGCTTACCTAGCTGGGGGGGGGGGATGCACCTCCTGGGCTCCTGGGCTCTGCAGTGGCCCAATTTGGTCTGAATAAGGCCAAATGAGGCTGAATTGGGGCCACATCAGGCCGAATCTGATTTGGGCCGAAGTGCACGAGCAAGGAGAGCTCCCAAGCTGCCAGGTCTTCCACCACCTGCCTGGAGGGTAGGGGGACTTGGCAACCCTAGTGGCTGGAGAATGTGGAAGAGAGGAGCTACTCTTCCTCCTCCTATATCTTGTGCACTGTACTACTTGAAGCATATTTTCTGCCCCTCAGGCTCTAATATTGGAAGTCAGCCTCGCTGGAGAAAAACACTGAAAGAAATGGAGTAAATTAACCCACATGAAGCGGCAAGGTTTTGCTTCTCTTGTTTGTATGCTTCATTTATGTAAAAAAAAGAAGACACTCGCTGTTTCCACACTGACTTTTGTTCTGCCTTGGCTTCCTTATTGCAGTACTGTTTTGAGGAGCATTCACATGTGCAGGTGAAGGTGTGCATTTTTTCAGATCCCTTTCACATTGGCACCATTTTACTTACTTCAGTCTCTGTGGTGGCCACCCCCCCCCCCCACCACCATGCAAGGATGAGAGACTTTCTTTTTTGGGGGGGGGAAATGAAAGCTAGGAAGTAGTACATACGTTTACACTCCCCCTGAAAACTCAGATTTGTAGCTTAGGAGTACTACTTGAAACAGTGGTCACCTTAGAAAGCCAGGTGGCAAGTGTGTCAGAGTGCTTTTGTCTAGCTTTGGCTGGTGCATTAGTTGTCCATTCTTGGTTCAGTCTGATCTAGCCATGGTGATTCATACTTTAGTTATATCTCAGCTGGACTGTTACAGAGTTTTCCACTTGGGGCTACCCTTGAAGACGGTTCGGAAGTTGCAGCTAGTGCAGAATGCTATGGCTAGGCTGCTGGTCAGGGCCAGCTATTGGGAACATGTGACCTTGATATTACAGCAGGTTCCCAGTGGGTATCTGGCTTCAGGTTCCCAATGGGTATCTGAAGGACCATCTTCTCTGAAATGTTTCTGCCCAACAGTTAAGAACCCAGGGACAGGCCCTCCTGACTGTTCCATCAAGCAAAGAAATTTAGTTGGTGGATACCTGGGAGAGGGCAATTTTGGTGGTAGCCTTATAATTGTGAAACAATCTGTTCAGGGAGGTGCGTCTGGCCTCCTCACTCTCTAGCTTCTGGAGGTAGATAAAGATTGTTTTTTAGGATATTTTTAACTGTATTTTACTGTGTTTTAACTCTGTTTTTAACTTGTTTGTCTGTCTGTCCCTGTCCCTGCCCCTGTATATAAAAGTAATAAATATTTTAAATAAATAAATACAATAAAATATTATGTTATAACGGTACAGGGATATAGCTATTCCCACTTTTTTTAGAAAAGCCAAAGAAAGCTGTCCAGTGGCAGAGGGAGAAATGGCAGCAATGGAGGGGTTAAGGAAAAGTAAGTGCTATAAATTGTATGTGTGGATGCTCCATTGCCACTGCAAATTGGCAGTAGCAACAGAGTTGACACAGAGAATCATATCCTTGAGGAAGGAGTCCCTTACACCAGCTTGAGGATCTCACGAAAGAAGATAATAACTAAGACCACATGACAATTCATGCCTCTTTGGGGGTGCTCTGTAAGTGAAAAAAAGTTTAACTGCCTGTAGAATGGGAATACTTAGTCCTGCATGCCTGATATTCAATAATGATTTTTACTCCAATTACATAGTGATGATTAGAGGCGAGCACAAACCAAAATACGAACCAGAGTTCATCACGAACTGGGCTGGTTCATGGTTCATGAACTAGTGGTTTGTGGGAGCTCATTTCTCACAAACTGTTATGAATTTCAGCTCGATTCATTTGGTTCATATTTCAGTTCGTCACTGCAGACAGCCTGGCCCCGATCAATCAGTTTCCTAGGCAACAGGGGGGATGGGCTCTCTGCAGACCTTCTGCTGACCTGGAAGTGACGAACCAGTTCACAAACTGGGGCAAGTTTGTGAAAGTTCGTGGTTTGTTGTTCATGAAATGCAATGAACCACAACTGCACAATTTGGAATTGTTCCGGTTTGTGCCATCTCTAGTGATGATGTGTGTCTCCCAAATCAACTGAAGTAGCTACCAGGTTGGTTTCTTAATATGACAAGCTTTAACTCCATTATTATGAAATGAAATGAAATATAAAACAAGTTTTTAAAAGTCACCCAGGGGCCGGACATAGGACCGAAACACCCTTGACCGCCACCTGCCCACTCTCTGAATCGCCTGCTGAGGGTATCCCATAGCAGCTGCTGTGGAGGCCGCACCAATCGGGAAGGAGTGGGTTCCAAATTTGACCCCCCTTAAGTGCCCTCTCTGTCACCGCCCAAAACTGATATTTAGTCAGTGGGGGAATCTTCGTGGTGGAATAAGACCCCTTGGTCATCCCCACAAAGTGTGACATATTCCTTGAGGGCCTTAACAGGGCACAGCCCCTGCTCAGAGCAGGGGCCCAAAA
Organism: Eublepharis macularius; assembly: GCF_028583425.1. Lineage (NCBI taxonomy): Eukaryota > Metazoa > Chordata > Lepidosauria > Squamata > Eublepharidae > Eublepharis > Eublepharis macularius. Next base: position 69,786,117 of record NC_072794.1, read on the forward strand.
GCAAGGTGCTTTCCCGCTGCCGCTGGTCAGTCTGGGTTCCAAACATGACTCCTGACAAGCCAAGATTCTTAAGGGCCCTCTCTGTCACCACCCAAACTGATATTTAGTCAGTGGGGCCCCATCTTCATGGCGGAATAAAACCCCTCGGTCATCCCCACAAAGCATGACATATTCCTTGAGGGCCTTAACAGGGCACAGCTCCTGCTCAGAGCAGGGGCCCAAAAGCAAGGGGCTCCCCTGCTGGCGCTGGTCAGTCTTGGACCGTCTGATCCCAATGGAGACTTTATCCCCAACAAATTTAATGTCCCGGGCATTCAGTGCCTGGCCAGACGTGTCTGTACGCGATGAGGCCATCAGCTCACTAACTCGCAGAGCTCCAAAAAATGCCATTAGGGCAGAAGCGTGGAAAAGCTTCCATTCAAACACTGACGAGCAGACTTCCGCCCATGTGGTCCCCAGTCCCTTAAGAACTGATGGGGAGATGGGCTGCCTCGGGTCACGTGGCATTTTTATTCCCCTGGCCCAGCTTTCCAGCATCTTTCTAATCCTGAAGACACCCGTGAATTCAGGTAAGCCACGTGCTTTGCTGGCGAAGGCTAAAGCGGCCAACTGACCCCTGATGGACCTCACTGCAAGGCCCCGGCCCCGCTGTACTACACAAAGTGCATCAAGTGCTCAGGTGTAATGAGCCACAACTGCTGGAGTCCCGCCGACACCCTGAACTGGTAAAGCTGCCCGACCGCACGGTCGTAGGCCTGGCGTGTACTGGGGGCAATGGACAGCTGGATCGCTCTATTTACTTCCGCCGTCCAAGCTCCCAAAGCTCCTGGGGCATCCTTGCTGGTTGCCTGTCGGCCCAGGGGGCAAGCTGCCAGAATCGTTCCATCTGTTGGCAAGACAAAGCATCTGCCACACCGTTGTTAACACCTGGAACATGCCTGGCCCTGAACAAAATGTTCATCTGCACGCATTTCAATGTAAAGGCCCTTACCAGCCTCATCACCCTGGGGGATCTAGATGCCATGGTTTTGACCACGTGCATGACAGCCAAGTTGTCAGACCAAAAGTGGACAGCTCGGTTCGCCAAGTGTGATCCCCAAAGCCACACGGCCACTAACAAGGGAAAGGACTCCAAAAATGTAAGTTCTTTGGACAATCCCTGGGCTACACAATCAGCGGGCCATTGGTCAGCACACCAATGCCCCCTAAAAAAGACTCCAAAGCCTGTAGACCAGGAGGCATCAGAGGTGACTTGAAGTTCGGCTTCTAGCAAAAGCTCCTCCCTCCAAAAAGTCACCTCATTAAAGGTGTAAAGGAATTCCTTCCACAACAAAAGGTCATCCCACATGCCCTTATTGATTCTTAAACACTGATGGGGAAACCGTAAGGCCCTCATAGCATCGCACCGCCACCTGAGGAAAGCCCTCCCAGGCGCAACTGCCTTACAGGCAAAGTTTAAATGGCCAACTAATTGCCGCAACTCAAGGAGAGATATCTAGGCTCCACTCAAGCAGCCCTCCAATCAAGCCCAAGATCTACCACCGTCTCTGAGGGCAACCTTAAGGTCTGTTGTACTGTGTCCAGTTCTATTCCCAAAAACGCTATGACAACAAATGGTCTCTCGGTTTTCTCATGAGCTAAAGGAACCCCCAGTTCCTCTGAACACTCCATGACCCCTGCCAAAAGCCTGGCACACTGCCCCATGCCAGCTGGCCCAGACATCAAAAAGTCATCTAAACAATGGACAAATAGTCAGCACCCTGCGCCTTGGGGAGACCTGAAGAAACCATTCAAGTACCCTCAGCTTTACTGGGCTGGGCCCCTTTTCCAGGCCCTTGTTGGCCACCACTGCCCCCAAAGCATTTCCCACCCTGTCTTCCTTTGGGGCAGGCAGGTTATGGGTGGGTTCCCATGCATGCAGGGCAGTCATGCATATAGTTGCCCACTTTTTTGTTGCAAAGTTCCTCGGATGTGAAGTCCCAACAAAGCAGCCGTATTTAAACCTGCTGCCCTGCAGAAGTGTGGGAACCTGAACCCTGAGAGGGCAGAATAATCATATGACCACTCTCGCTCCTATTTCTGAGGTTGGACTTGGCAAGGGCCATGACCTGCACCCACAGCTGTATCAACCAAGCCGCCCCCTCAAAGTCCATGTACCCCCTGTATATAATATTCATGTATTGGAAAAGGGGGAGAGCCCTACCTGGCTGTGCCCTAGCCAATACCCCTGCATAAACCAGGAACCCAGACAACCAATGAGTCCAGTTCCTGACAATCTGCCTGCAGCGGATCTTCTCCTTATCCCTATCGTACAGATCATCTATATCCTTCTTCTCCCGTTCCCTGAAGAGAAGGGTAAAGTCATCCATGTACTAACCCTTTGTATATTCTCCCCGCCCCCGCAGGCAATGCCATATCTCCCGGGGGAAGTATCCTATAAGGAACCATGCCATATCCCTGGGGTCCATAAGGGGCCAGGCCCATCTGCTTGCCATAACCAAAAGGCCACCCAGTCACAGACAGAGGGAAGGCCTATCCATCCCAACTGGCAGCACAGCCCAATACAGGCAGTACTTGCACCTGCTGGAGGTGCAAGGAGCGTCTGGCATAACTAGGCCAAATAGTTGGGCCTGCAGAAGGCCAACCAAGCATGGGATATGTCTCCAAAACAGAAGATGCAGGAGCGCTGGTAGCAGCTACCTGCCCCAAAGAGCCTCCGGGCCAAGTGGCACTCTGCTTGGGCAAAGGATACGTACCGTCAGGCATGGGTCGTTCCACTGCTATGGCAACTTGCCCACTGTCAGCTGACCATTCCTGGTCAATGTCAGCCACGCTCTCAGTTGATGTTGGATGGTCCTGGCTGCTGCCTCCATCACTTGCCACCACTCCTGATACTCCCTCCAGGGCAGAAAGACAAGAGACAAAATCCTTATTAAAAGCAGCAATTGTAATTCTTTTAGCACCTTTGTGTGGCTAAACAGGTGCAACAGCTGATGCTGTACCACTCCTAGCCCTCTCAAGAGCAACAATCCGCTCCATAAATTCCTGCCAGCCTGGGCCATCATCCTCGTCTGAGGGAGACAGAGCCCGAGTAGGGTTCCGCAGCACAGGCCATTTACAGGCCACTTCCCCATTGATGGGCCACCCCCTTTTCTGGGCAGCATAAACATTCCCAAATGATGACATGGCAGCCGTTAATAATGTGTTGGACTGGCTTGCAGCTTTACCCCTTAACCAACTGCTGACACTAGCCCTGACAGGTAGCACTAAGCCCCAGCAAAAGTAGCAATTGCCAGGAGCAGTACCAAGCTGCCACACAAGATGGTGCCGAGCACAGTCCTGAGCAAATCTGCTTGCCAACAGAATGGCTGTTAGGCAGAAACAGGCCATCAGTAATTCTCCACCACAAGATGGCGTCGAGCACAGCCCTGAGCAAATCTGCTTGCCAACAGAATGGCTGTCAGGCAGAAACGGGCCACCAGTAATTCTCCACCACAAGATGGCGCCGAGCACAGCCCTGAGCAAATCTGCCTGCCAACAGAATGGCTGCCAGGCAGAAACAGGCCACCAGCACTTCTCCACCAAAAGATGGCGCTGAGCACAGCCCTGAGCAAATCTGCCTGCCAACAGAATGGCTGTCAGGCAGAGACAGGCCCTCTTTTATGGCCCACAAGAATATAGGCTTAAGTGCCACTTTACCAGTAAGCCAAAGTGAAGAACACCGGCTCTGTTTTTTAAGTTACTTTATTTTACTTCTTGCCACTGGTGGGGGGAGGCTAAATGGAAACAAACAGGCTTATGGCAGGAAGAGGGGTTATGTGTGAGTGGGGGGGGGGAGAGGGCTCTCACCACCCACTCTCTCCAAGACAACTATTAAGGGGAGCGACCACACCCAAGTTGGGCCAAAGTCCCTCCAATACAGCCTAGCTGCCTGCCACCCCAGTGCCCCACCAGCCTGCTCAATTAAACTGCTCAATTACTCTAGCCCCAACAGGCCCTGAAGTCCTGGCCTGTATTGTGCACTGCAGCTGCAGCCGCCAGCTGCCTCCGACAGCCTCCAAGAGCTGACTGCTATCGCTGCTTTCCAACTGCCTCCACTGCCGCCATCAATGTTTGTTCAGCACACATTCCTCCCTTCAGCTTCACCACTCAAAGGAAGGCAGAGCAAAGAGCTCTTGTTTCACCGAGCACTCAAAGAGACTGCAGCTGGAGAGAGCGGAGCCGCCTGAATCAGGCTCTTGGCTCCGCCCCCCGGCTAAGCCCAGGATGCCTGGGAAGGGAGCCTGACTCCTTTCCTCCAGGGCGGGGCCGCAAAGGACGGCTCCCAGCTTGAGCTGCATTCTGCTGCTGCTGGGAGAGCCGCATTCTCAAAAGGATAGGCTCCACTGCTGGCCACAGTTTTCTGCCTTAGCAATTCTGTTTCTTAAAAGTATGACCTGCTTGTTATAAATGGTCACTGTGCTTATATTAGGCTCATATTAGGCTTGCCAATTCCAAGTCTGGAAATTCCTGGAGATTTGGGGGTATAGAGGGTGGGGTTTGGGGAAGGGAACTTGAGAGTGGTTTAATGTCATGGACGGTGTCCACATTCCAAAGCAATCTTTTCCCCAAGTCAACTGATCTTTGTTGTCTGGAGATCAGCTGTGATTCCATGTGATCTCCAGGCCTCAGATGGAGGATGGAAACCCTGGATTTACACACACTACACACACACACACACACACACACACTTTTCCACTGCTCTGTTCACAGCCCCTCTATCTGCTTACCATTATGTAATACTTCATTCATCTGACAAAGTGAGCTCTTGCCTGTGAAAGCTTACCTAACAATCAATCTTTTAGTTGTTAAGGTGCAAGAAGGCTCTTTTGTGTTTTTAATAGTAACATATTTTTAATAGTAACATAGTAACATGGTGGTCTCAATTTATGGATTACTTCATTCTTATGACAACTGAATTGATTGACCATTGTAATATTTATTTGTTTGGAGCGTTTATAACTCCACTTTTTTGCCAAGATAAGCACCCCAATGTGGCTTACAATGCTATAGAAAAGCTTTTAGAAAATTTCAGAAGGAGGCTAAGCTGCTTTTCTTTCAGTGCTAGAGAACTTGGGGGAACAAAGCCAACCAAAGCTTACCCTCTGGTCCCCATGCAGTCTGGATGTTTCAGATGGTTTCTTATAAGGTTACAGTGAGCCAAGTGGATATAGCCCCTCCTCTGAATGTAGTTGCAGAACAACCTCAGCAACTGACATCAGTTATCACCGAGGTGTATGTGGAATAGAAAATCCATCTAAAATCAATTGAATCTAAGGGATATGGATTGGTACATATGCAAGAAAGGAATTCAATTTCTTGGTGCTCAGGTTTCAAAAAGTAGCATGGGATATGTATGGAACTGTTCATCATATTATTTTCTACAGGCATGAATATGCAAAGGATTATATGGAAACTGGAACTTGATGTAACACACTTGAGGATTTACTATTTACCAAATTATATTTTAAATATTTATTTTTATTTTCTTCTTCCAGAGGGCTATCTAAAGTTCTTCCACTCATGGATGACACTTCCTGTCATGGGAGGAGTGATATGTGAATGGAAGACAGTTCTTCTTTGGATCAAAGCCAGGTAGGATCTATGCATCAATTTCTACTGCACTATTGTAATCAACCCCCCTTCCCTCTGGTTTTTACTGCCTGGACAGGAAAATTCAGGTGGTAAACAAATACAGCAGCCATTGCATTGTAGATCCAGCCCCAAGGATATTTTATATCATCAACAACAACACCGATTTATACACTGCCCTTCAAGACAACTTAAGAACATAAGAACATAAGCAAAGCCATGTTGGATCAGGCCAGTGGCCCATCCAGTCCAACATTCTGTCACACACAGTGGCTAGAAATCCAGTGCCATCTAAAGGACTGTCAGTGAGGCCAGGACACCAGAAGCCCTCCCACTGCCTTCCTTCCAGCACCAAGACAACAGAGCACCACCTCCCCACAAAGAGAATACCATCTATCTCCTGTGGCTAATAGCCACTGATGGACCTCTGCTCCATATATTTGTCCAGTCCCCTCTTGAAGCTGGCAATGCTTGTAGCTGCCACCACCTCCTGTGGCAACGAATTCCATGTGTTTATCACCCTTTGTGTAAAGTAGTATTTTCTTCTATCTGTTCTAACCCGACTGCTCAATAATTTCATAGAGTGCCCACGAGTTCTTGTATTGTGAGAAAGGGAGAAAAACACATCTTTCTCTACCTTCTCTAACCCGTGCATTATCTTGTAAACCTCTATCATGTCTCCCCTCAGTCGTCTTTTCTCCAGGCTAAAGAGCCCCAAGCGCCTCAATCTTTCCTCATAGGGAAAGTGTTCCAACCCTTTAATCATTATAGTTGCCCTTCTCTGTACTTTTTCCAGTGCTATGATATCTTTTTTAAGGTGTGGCGACCAGAACTGTACACAGTACTCCAAATGAGGCCTCACCATCGATTTATACAGAGGCATTATGATACCAGCTGATTTGTTTTCAATCCCTTTCCTAATAACCCCTAGCATAGCATTAGCTTTTTTTATGGCAGTCGCACACTGTGCTGACGTTTTTAGTGAGTTATCTATCATGACTCCAAGATCTCTCTCTTGGTCAGTCTCCGCCAGTTCAGACCCCATCAACTTGTATTTATATTTTGGATTTTTGGTTCCAATGTGCATTACTTTGCACTTGGCTACATTGAACCTCATTTGCCACATGGATGCCCACTCTTCTAGCCTCGACAGATCCCTTTGGAGTGCCTCACAATCCTCTCTGGCTTTCACCACCCTGAACAATTTTGTGTCATCTGCAAATTTAGCCACTTCACTGCTTAATCCCAATTCCAAATCATTAATAAACAAGTTAAAAAGCATTGGACCCAATACCGACCCCTGTGGCACCCCACTGCTCACCACCCTCCACTGTGAGAAGTGCCCGTTTATACTCACTCTCTGTTTCCTATTAATTAGCCAGTTTTCGATCCACAAGAGGACTTGGCCCTTTATCCCATAGCTACTGAGCTTACTTAGGAGCCTTTGATGAGGAACTTTGTCAAAAGCTTTCTGGAAGTCAAGATAAACAATATCTATCGGGTCTCCCTTGTCCACTTGTTTGTTCACTCCCTCAAAGAACTCTAACAGATTGGTGAGACAAGATCTTCCCTTACAGAACCCATGCTGAGTTTTCCTCATCAGCTTTTGGTCATCAATGTGCCCACTAATTTTATTTTTGATAATAGTTTCCACCAACTTACCCAGTATTGACGTCAGGCTGACTGGCCTGTAATTTCCCGGATCTCCCCTGGAACCTTTTTTAAAGATGGGGACAACATTAGCTACCTTCCAGTCCTCAGGAACAGATGCAGAGTTTAATGACAGATTACATATTTTTGTGAGGAGATCTACAAGTTCACACTTGAGTGCTTTCAGAACTCTTGGATGTATGCCATCTGGGCCCGGTGATTTATCAGTTTTTAAATTATCTAGCAGTTGCATAACCTCCTCTCTCGTCACCTCAATGTGACTCAGGTCTTTCAAAACCCCTCCCAAAGTCAGTGCTTCCGGACTGGGCATGCACTTCTTATCTTCCACAGTGAAGACAGAAGCAAAGAACGCATTCAGCTTCTCGGCCATTTCCCTATCACCCTTTAGTAATCCTTTTACGCCTTGGTCATCCAAGGGCCCCACTGCCTCCCTAGCTGGTTTCCTACTTCTAATATATTTAAAGAATTGTTTATTGTTTTTCTTTATGTTCTTTGCAATATGCTCCTCATATTCCCTTTTTGCCTGTCTGATCACAGACTTGCACTTTTTTTGCCACAGCTTATGCTCCTTTTTATCAACCTCACTCCGACTAGTTTTCCACTGCCTAAAAGAATCCTTTTTACCTTTTACAGCTTCTATTACATTGCTTGTTAACCATGCTGGCCTTTTCCTAAACCTATTTGTGCCTTTCCTAACCAGCGGTATATATTTAATTTGAGCTTCCAGGATTGTAGTTTTAAATAGTCTCCAAGATTCCCCAAGTGTTTTGACCTTTTTTACTTTCCCTTTCAGTTTCTTCTTCACGTACCCCCTCATCTCAGAAAAGTTACCCCTTTTGAAGTTAAACATGGCTGTGTTGGTCTTATTTGGCAATTTCCTATTTATACATATGTTGTACTCAATAACATTATGGTCACTGTTCCCAAGTGGTGCAATCACATTTACATCTCTCACCAGGTCTTCAGCATTACTGAGGACCAAATCCAGGATCACCTCTCCCCCGATTTGAACACCCATTGGCCCAGTCGATGTGTGGGTAGTTAAAATCACCCATTACAACACAGTTTTTTTGTTTAACAGCCATCTTTAATCCTGTCATCATTTTATAATCCTCCTCTATTTTCTGATCTGGAGGGCGATAACAAACTCCCACAGTTAAGTTTCCATTTGGGCCCGTAATTTCAACCCATAGCATTTCCAGAAGCGAATCTAATTCAGTTACCTTCTCAATCTTACTGGAATGTATACCTTCTCTGACATATAGAGCCACCCCACCACCAACCCTTCCCTCCCTATCCTTCCGATATAATTTATATCCAGGAATCACCGTGTCCCACTGATTTTCCTCATCCCACCAAGTTTCTGATATGCCCACAATGTCTATGGATTCGCCCAACACTAAACATTCCAGCTCCCCAATTTTACCTCGGACACTTCTAGCATTTGTATATAAACACCTGTAACTTCCCCGGCACACTTTGCCTCGAGACGTAGTTAGGTCATCTGCACTGTTTGTCTCCATCTCAGTTGACAACTCTAATCTATCTCCCTGTAGAAGTGTTATACCTAGCCCTTCATCTCTCTGAGATGAACCATCCTGAACCAGAGACACTTTATCTCTTGTCGGCTTTCCCCTAGCATTTAGTTTAAAAACTGCTCTGCCACCTTTTTGATTTTAAGTGCCAGCACTTAAACTTAACACCCACTCAGAGCGGTTTACAAAGTGTATTATAGTTATCCTCACAACAATCACCTTGTGAGGTGAGTGGTGCTGAGAGAGCTCTGAGAGAGCTATGACTGATCCAAAGTCACCCAGCTGGCTTCAAGTGGAGGAGTTGGGAATCAAATCCGGTTTTAAGTTTGTGTGGCTAAGCTAAAACCACAACTTTTTAACTACAACTTTTAAATTCTCTATTATATATTTGATTTGTGTAACCTCCTCCTCAGCAATATTTCAATTTAGCAGATTTTAAATTAAATCATATATGCTCTTAAATGAAACTAACTACTCCAGATGATTGGGGCTTTTCTGGCCTTCTGATTAGTGCTTTCTTGTAATGCAGCTTCATTTGCTTCTTTAAGTGCCATTAAGAGCTCAGCATTATGTTAAGAGGAATTTTTAATGGCCAAATTCCTAATATAAATTTGGCAACAACTGGTAATTAAATTCACCAGAGTGCAAAGTATGAAACAACTCTCAGTGGCAATCAAAGGTGCATAGTCAGGAAATGAGGCAAAGCTTTATTTCCTCAGCTAAATGGCAAGGGGGGAGAGGGTCTCTTGAATTTCTACCTCATTATTATGAAAAGCTTGGGAACAAAGGGTCCAGGGTCTATCAATTCTGACTTACTGCAGATCAAAGAGCTGAACAACTATTGTCTTCTGGGAGTCTTTTAAAGGGATTCTTGCCTTGTTGCAATAAGCCACAACATCATTTTAGCATTCCTATTAGTTAAGGCAGTTTGAATAGAATAGGAAAACATTTAATGGTAACTTCAAGCAAAGATTCCTTTAGCCTTATTTGATGTTCAATTAGACAGTGCTAAACAAACTGTTCATTTGCTGTTGGTGGGACTGGCAATTGATAATTGGATAGATTTCTTTCCAATTTCTTTTTCATCTTATTTAAGTCAGAAAGAAATTCACTTTATTGCTAGTTACTGGCTATAAGAGTATAACTGATGAGAGTTGACTCTAATATTTGATTATTAGTTTGTAATGTATTCTATCACATTTAAAGGGTCTAAGTACTACTCTTAGTATACTCCCCTTTGGGAAGGCACCGTGGCTCAGTGGAAGAGCACAGAAGGTCCTAAGTTCAATTCTTGACATGTTGATTTATTTATTTATGTTATTAATAGTCTGCCTTTTTCATTGAGACTCAAAGTGTACACAGTGTAAATATTTAAATGGATCAGGTGTCAGGTAATGTAAACCTGAGACCATGGAGAGCTATGGCTGGTCAGAGCATAAAATACCAGACTTTGATAGATCAATTGTCTAATTAGATATTACATATAAAGCCCTTCATGGCCTTAGTGCTTCATAACTGTGGGATATCCTGATACCCTATGCTCTGCCACGACAGCTTTACACACCTGAGCAGGACCTTCTCCAGGTGCCAACTTGCAAATGGACAAAATCAACAAGTGCTCATACATATGTTTTCTCTGTTATGGACCCCACCTTATGGAATGACCTGCCTGATGAGGTCAAATAAGCTCTAACTCTCTTGGCTTTCCACAAATTATGCAAAACTGAATTATTCAGGAGGGCTTTTCTACACAAGTAGTAGGATTATACTGTACAGAATGGTTTAGAAAACCACCTGGGTAAAAGTTTATGGACTATAGATTGTACTGTGTTTAGCTTGGCTTTCCTGTTGCTTTAAGTAGGATCCTACTGTGTAATTATTTTTTTAACATAATTTAACATGTTATTCTTATGCTTTGCTTCAGTACTGTTTTCAAAGTTCTGGTTGGTTCTAAATTTCTATAATTCCAAACAATACTGCATTATTTATTGGATGCCAATCCTGTTGATTGTATTGACTTACTCTGTAATCTGTCTTGAGTCTCAGGGAGAAAAGGCAGACTATAAATAATGTAACTAAATAAAATAATTCAATATAAGGTAATTGTCGAAGGCTTTCACGGCCGGAGAACGATGGTTGTTGTGGGTTTTCCGGGCTGTATTGCCGTGGTCTTGGCATTGTAGTTCCTGACGTTTCGCCAGCAGCTGTGGCTGGCATCTTCAGAGGTGTAGCACCAAAAGACAGAGATCTCTCAGTGTCAGTGACAGAGTGACAGTGACACTGAGAGATCTCTGTCTTTTGGTGCTACACCTCTGAAGATGCCAGCCACAGCTGCTGGCGAAACGTCAGGAACTACAATGCCAAGACCACGGCAATACAGCCCGGAAAACCCACAACAACCATCAATATAAGGTAACTTCGTTAGTTAAAGACAAAATGGAAGTTTAATTTCCAGTGAGCCTTTTCCCCCATGTGGTTCATTGGAAGCTCATTAATTTGAAGTTCTCTGAAGTTTTTTTCCCCTGAAGTTCACCCCTCCCCCACCCTCATGTAAGTGTGTTATGGTCAGGGGCTTTTTTAGTGGTGGTACACAACTGATACTGAGTACCAGCACATTTGGTGGATCTCCTCAGTACTGAGGAGGGAATTGGTGTTAATCAGTGGAACCATATATATGAATATTGGTACCTTTTTTTAAAAAAAAAACCCAAACACTTGTTATGGTTCATATTGTTACAGTGCTTGTTTGTTTAAAAGGTTATATGCCAATAAAGGCTAACTTGAACTTGTTTAAAAGGTGTCAGTACTCACGTATAAGGTTGTGCCAATTTCCATCAATTCCCCCTTCCCTCTGCAGCTATTAGGCTGTTCCTGAGGGTCCATGCTCTCTTTCTCTGGCTGAATGGAGTAAGCTGGCACAAGAGGATCAGGGACTTGGGAGAGCCCTTTAAAAAGTGCTGGTACACAGTACTGATGAGTAGGAGTGTGCAGCAAAAAAAAATTGGGTTTGCCACTTTGGGAAACCCAAAGCAAGAAAAAAAATTGTAAATAAGGGATTTCCGGTGTGGCAAGCTGCTTTGGGAATCTGTTATTTAACCCATTTCGGTGAGCTCCATAAAGATTAGGAACACACCGACAAACTTCCCCACCCAGTTGCTTATTTCACTTGATGGGAGGGTGAGGAGAGGGTTCCCTCCTTCCCCTCCCATCATGAGAAATAAGTGGTGGTGGGAAAGTTTAAATCCCACCAGCTTCAACTGTCTGGTGGCGAACACCCCCCCCCCTGCCCGACAGCTGATTCAAGGGTTAAAATGCCCCTTTCTGTGGCACTGCGGAGTGCCACGGAAAGAGGCATTTAACTCCCAAATCAGCCCTGCCAACCAGCTCAGTCAAGCTGGTGGAGTTAAAATGCCCTTTCCATGCCACTACACAGCACCAAGGAAAGGGACATTTTAACCCCCGAATCAGCTGCTTGGTGGGGAGTTCCCCGCCAAGCAGCGGAGTCAAGCTGGCAGGGTTAAAATGCCCCTTTTTGTGGCACTGTGCAGTGCCAGCTTGACTCAGCTGCCTGGTGAAGAACTCCCCACCAAGCAGCTGATTTATGGGTTTAAATGCCCCTTCCTGTGCCGCTGCACAGCAGCATGGAAAGGGGTATTTAAACCCCTTGACCCAAAGCTTCCTGAAGTGATACAAATCACTTCAGGAATCTTTGATTTGGGGTTTCCAAAATGGACCCAGCATGCAGGGGCCAATTCAGAAATCCCAAATCTTTGCGAATTGGCTCTGATTTGGGTATTTTTCCTGAATCGGAAACCCAAATTGCACAGCCCTACTGATGAGTTCCAACATAAAAGAAGCCTTAGTTATACTTGAAGATCAGAGGTTTCCAACCGTTTTGAGCAGCTTTGGAATCCTGATCACAAAATGGCTGCCTGAGAAGGCAGAGCCAACCACAACATATTAGAGAGTGAGGTTATACATAATTGTAATAGGAACTCTTCAGCATTTCAGGCAGAAGCTCTGCTTAAGTGGAAATCTTTTAAAATGAACAAATTGTTATAAAGTATATTATTTATTTATTTAACTTATGACTCGCCCTCCCTGCAAGCAGGCTCAGGGTGGGTTACAACATTTAATAAGAAGCAAAAGTATTAAAAGTTCCATTAAAACAACAATACAATTCAGTTCAACAATATAACTAGAAGATACTGTCCAATTCCGCAGGCTAGATGAAAAAAAAATTCCATGTCTACAGAGGAAGAATGGGGGGGCAATAGGGGTAGGTCACCATCACTTCAGCCATAGGCCCAGCAGAACAGCTCCATTTACATGACCTACAGAAATGTAATAAGTCCCATATCTCAAGTGGGAGTGTTTTCCACCAGACCAGCGCCAGAGCAGAGAAAGCATACAGTCCACCTTTCTCACTGAGACTCAAAGTGGATTACACAGTTTGAGTCAGTACAGTCAATATCAAACACATTTTAATAAATATGTAATGGATATAACTGTTCAAATGTGCAAAGATTTAAAACCCAACAGAAGTCCAATACAAAACTGAAGACATTTGAAACAGAGTATAATCAATTCCATGATTGTTATATTAAACAACACAGGAACTACTCAGTGGGATCATACTTATAGCAATAGTAATGAAATCTATGGTTCCCTCAATATTTATAGCAATAGTAGTAAAGTTTATAGTCCTTCCTTATCCCTTCATCAACGGCTTCCCTATCCCTTTACTGATGGCTCTTTTGAGACCCCTTCCTTACAGTACAGCCCTCCTATCTGAGTAAAAAGCCCTATTGAATAATTTAATTTTGCATCATTTGCAGAAGGCCAGGAGAGCAAAAACTTTCCTAACTTGCTTAGGTAGACCATTCCATAAAGTGGGGGCCACCATAGAGAATGCACGTGTATGGGCAGTTGTTGATTTGCCCATCTGCAAGGTGGCCCTTGCAGAAAGCCTTGTTCAGATGAGCAAAGCTGCCATGATGAAAAAGAAGTGGTCCCATAGATATGAAGGACCAAGGCCATAAAGAGTTTTGTGGTGATAGCTAATACCTTGAAGTGGACTTGGTAACTGATAGGTAGCCAATAGAATGACTGTATAAAGGAATTAATGTTTATGCTCCTCCTAGCTCCTGATAATAGCTGAGCTGCAGTATTTTGCACCAACTAGAGTCTCTGAGTTAACTTAGAGGGGAAACCTATGTACATTACAGTGCATTACAGTAGTCAAGTCTCAATATTACTATGGCATGGATCCAGGTGGCTATATTAGCTGTGTTGAGGCAGTAGGTCATCTTCCAGGCTACACTGAGTGTGTGGAAAGCATTTTTGTAGCTGCCTTAATTTGCTTTTCTAGCAGTAGCGCTGGATCCAGAATAACCCCTAGGATCTTGACTGAGTCTGCAAGTGTCAGATGAATGTCGTTGAAAGCGGGGAGTAGAATATTTCTACCCAGGAAATACAAGAGGCTATCAAACATTTGAAAAATAATAAAGCCCCTGGCCCAGATGGTTTCCCTTCAGAATTCTATAAAAAATATGCTACTTTGTTACTAAATCCCCTCAAGGACACATGTAATATGATAATGGAAACAGGTCAAATCCCCTAATCATGGACTAGAGCCACTATTATAGTAATGCCAAAACAAGGAAAGGATGCCACAAATCCGACCTCATACAGACCTATCTCCTTGTTGAATCATGACTACAAAATTTTCACAACAATCTTAACAAAACGAATAAACACTTTCATTTCTGAATATGTGCACATAGACCAATCCGGTTTCATTCCTGGTCGGGATATAACTGAAAACATTTTTAAGACCTTAAACTTAATATCTCATTGCAAGACAAACAAAATAAAAACAGCCTTTCTTTCCTTAGACATCGAAAAAGCTTTCGATTCGCTGGAACCAATATATCTGCAGTCGATCCTCCAACAACTGGGCTTTGGGAATAATTTTCTCACAGCAGTCTAAGCTATTTACTCCCACTCCTCTGCTACTATCAAGATAAACGGTTTGTTCTCAGACTCTATCCCTATAAAGAGAGGAACTAGACAGGGATGTCCTCTATCCCCAGCCCTGTTTGCACTAGCTATAGAACCATTGGCTATTGCAATTAGGAACCACCAACTTATAAGAGGTATCGATATTGGGACCTCCTCTTTTAAAATTAGCATGTTCGCTGATGACATGTTACTGTATCTTACAGATCCACACTCATCCTTATACCATCTACAGCAACTACTAACAGAATCTGGAAACATTGCAGGCCTGAAAGTCAATATCACAAAATCTCATATTCTCCCAATTAATTTGGATAAAACAACGTGTAAACAAATCTCAAAAAATTACAAATATCAAATAGCCTTGTAGCAAATTCACTATTTAGGAGTAAACATTTCATCCAACATCAACTTACTCATTAAACTGAATCACACAGAAATAATGAAACAAATTAAACTACTTTTTAACAACTGGACCAAACTCCATCTATCATGGTACGATAGGTTACATCTAGTAAAGTCATTTGCTTTCCCCAAAATACTCTACCTGTTGAGGACCATTCCAATTGATATTCCAAGAAAACAATTACACCAATGGCAAAGTATGCTAAACAAATTTCTCTGGGAAAACAAAAGGCCGAGAATTACCTTTGAAATACTGCACCAGAAATGTCCGAAGGGAGGTCTTAAATATCCAGACCTTTACAACTATCATACCGCAGCTAGATTGGCTAATGTACTACATATTCTCAATCAAGCAAATCCCCCAATTTGGGCTAAAATATTTCAACCTGTCTTGGGAAAATATACCATAAGTGATATAATTTGGAAACGTTCAATAGACTGTCCTAAGAAAATTTTAAAAAACCCAATTATTTAGCTTCCCTACTGAGAATATGGGACAAGAATAGAAAATACCTAGTTCCAGCGATATCAAGATATTCTACATTCATGCACCAACATTGGTTACCTCAGAGTAATGATAAATCCTTTTCAGAATTTTGGAGCCAAGAAAAAATAACTAGATTAATAGATATAACCACACATAAAGGATTAGCAGAAAAATCGGAAATAGAGAATATCATGAATCATAAAATCCACTGGTTTAGGTACTTCCAATTACAAAATTTGGCTGATCACATCAATTTATCAAAAATAATTACCTCCCCCAAAACAGAGTTTGAAAGCCTATTAGACTCTCCTTCTCTTCATAAAAAAGGTTTGTTATCCAAAATTTACAATATAATGCCCATCCAAAAACATAAATTATGGAAATTTCAAGCCCAATGGAACAAGGATTGTCAAATAGAGCAGTCTACAGAAAGATGGGGAAAAATTTGGTCTTCCAATGCCTATACCTCAAAGTCAATTGTCACTAAGATGCAAACCTACAAAATAGTTAGCAGATGGTATATAACTCCAAAGAAAATACCCCTGATCTCTTCCTCATCCTCCCCTAATTGCTGGAAAGATTGTGGAGAAGAAGGAGATTTTGCCCACTGCTGGTGGAGGTGCAAGCATATAGAAACATTTTGGAAAGAAGTGCTAAAGGAAATCCGGAAAATAACAGGATATGAAATTCCTCTGGCACCAGAAATTATCCTGTTAGATCAATGGGATAATTGGCATACCCATATTCCCACGTTAAGGAGAAACCTAATAACCACCTTACTAGTAGCTGCAAAGAGTGCAATAGCTACACTTTGGAAATCTAAGGCCACCCCCTCAATTGACAACTGGCAAAAAAAAATTTGGGACCATTATATATCGGAAAAGTTGTATGATAAAATCTACCAAGTAGAACACTTCCCAAGAACAACTAATTTTATGGAGAAATGGTTTCCATTTTTTGAATATCTGGAATATAACAGCTCCATGCCCGGCCTAAAATTTTTTCATACATATGCAAATATATAAAATACCTCTTAGTTTCATAGAATATCTGGTGTACTTTGTAAGAATTCCCTCTCTTTACTAGATCAACTATAATTCCTTATATTGTAATAAGAATTACTCAGTATAATTACTACTCATTATTAACATAGACTTCTTGTGAGTTTGTATATTTAATTGTTACTTATTACTTGCTTTGACTTTATGCATGTTTTTAAATTTTGTGTGCTTATTGTTTAACAGTTTATAGTTGTGTTTTCCAGTTTTAATAAAACTTTATTTAAAAAAAGAAAGAAAGTGGGGAGTACAATGTCCTTCAAGATCTCTGCCTTCCAAACCAGCATCACTTCCGTCTTGTCTGTGTTCGGTTTCAATTTGTTTGCTTTCAGTCATCAGACAGCAACCTAAGATCTCTACTACATCCCATGGTGATTTGGATAGTGAGATATAGAGCTGAGTGTCGTCTGCATATTGATGGCATCCAATTCCATACAAATGAGTTCTCTTAAAGGCTTTACATAGAGGTTAAATAACACGAGGGATAAGATTGCACCCTGTGGGACCCCACCTTGAGTCTCAGTGAGAATAAATAAACATCAGTGTAAATAAATAAATAAACATCAGCAAATTTACCTTAAATTAAATATTGAAGTAAAATGGGAGATTCTTCCTCAGGAAATAATTTAAAAGAATTTTGAGGGAAGAAAAACGAGGTTTGTTGAATCAAGCAAGATCTTTTGGGATGGGGTCTACTTGGGTTCCAGTCCTCATGAACTTCCCTAAGTATGTTGCTTTAAACTTTCCAAATGATAAGGATTAAATAGAATAATGCTGGATTCAGTTTCAGTTTGTTCACTTTAAGCCAATTGACCATAGCCGTCAGGACCTCTATTGCATCAACAGGGATTTGGATAGAGAGATATAGAGCTTGGTGTCATCTGTATACTGATGACATTCAGTTCCTTAACTGCAGGTTCTAGGTATGCATAGAATCAGGCCTATAGCCAGAAATGTTATGGTAAGGGAGCATATACATTGAAGGGATAGTCGAACAAATAGTTCCCAAAAGCCCAGGTCCTGAGATTCATTGACCAGAATCTGCATTCAAGGATGGGGCCAAGTAATGTCACATTGAATAGTACTATTAATGGTAGTACTTGCACGTGCCACAAGGACCCTTTTTGCATTCTTGCCTTGCTCCTGATTTTTCCAGACATGAAGCTCACTTATTTGGCCTGTGGTTGCTTGTTTCATTACACACCTCTGCATTGGGGTCAGATTTCTCTCCCATGTTAATTGTCTACACAGCCCCATGCCGCACTTATTGGAAAAAGAGTTCTGATTGGAAGAAAAATCCTGTGAAAATGCTTACCTCATTGTGCACATCACTTGTTTTGAATAATTGTTAAACTACCAACAGTCTGCCAGAGAGTGCAGTGTGCCCTCCCTGCCAGCCAAATTGAAGTGAGTTACAGAGAGGTGCATCCACCAGGCAGGAGCCTCCTGCAACCCAGCAGGGGGAGGGAGCACCCCCCAGGCCAGCAACTCAGAGCCCAGGGGTGACCCTTTTTCATTCCATTTGTTGGTTCCTTGTTTGTTCATTTTTTGTTGTTTGCACAGGCAGGCCTCACCCCCACTTAGCCCTGACTCCCAACAGCAACCGGGCACCCACCCCCAGTGAGGCAGCCTCAGGCATGTATATCATGAAGCCTGCTTGGGCCCACCCTTACCTGCCCACTGCCACAGCTGGGGAGGTGAAGTAGTAGCAGCAAGGAGGGTAGCTCAGGGAGGCTGCTGAGGGGTGTGCCTCCATCCCTGTAGTAACAGAAGCTGCAGCATGCTCGAGAGCTTGGGAAAGCTGCATTGCAGGCAAGCCTTGCACGCACACAAATGGTCCCTGAGCATGCCAGAGACAGGGCACCCCAGTCTAGCAAGACAGAAAGCCCTGGGCCCTCATGTCACAAGGCCATCCCCCCACCCCATGCAGCCACTGGAGAAATAAAGCAGCAATGGTGAGGGGAAGTTCTTGGGGTTGCCACTATGAGGTGCAGCAGAAGCTGCATCCAGACTGGAGAGTCCAGAGAGGCTGCCCAGCAGGCAAGCCTCATATCCCCACCTTGCTCCTGTGCCTGCCATGGCCATGGCCAGTACCCATGAACCCCCCACCCCCGTACAACTGAGGAAGAGCCAGAGGTGCCTGTCTCCCATCTTACCTCCCACAACTACAGCAAGCATGTACAAGTTCTGGCTAAATCCATCTCATTTTGAAAGATCAAGGCAGTATATTCCAGGCCACTACAGCTAGAACCTGTTGTGAAGTCATGTGAGGTCTCCTCAAGGCAAAATTGTTGAGCTTTAATAATCCATTTTGTATTTTTGCTTTGGGTGATCCTAATTGCTGTGATTGTAAACAGTGATCTATAATTATACTGTGCAGCAGATATGTCTTGAATTTCAAGTCATCCAGAGAGCTTTGGTTTACATGTGTATAGATAGAATGTAGGCACTGATTGGAGAGATGCTTCTCAGGATGGCCAAAGCAAAGTGAGAGGACTGTGGTATGAGATTGATGGGCTAAGCACTCTCAAAGAGCTTGGGGGAAGGGGGGAGGGCCAAACAGACCAATTATTGCACAGCTAGCAGGTCTAAGGTGAGTGGACGAAAGGTAAATGTAAACATTTGCATGTTTTCGCATTCAAGAAAAAAAGTTGCGAGAAACTAGCATCCATTTAACTCGGCAAACCCACCATAGTGTCTGGATGGCCACGGAAGGTATAGAATGCTGCACATATTTCAGAAAAACATCCAACACAGTATAGGATCAAATGGGGAGCAAATAGCCCATGTGTAAAAGGTCAAGATATGAGATATATCTATGAATGTGTATAGTCACATTTATGTGGCTTTGAAAAGATGCATTATTCATCATACACAAAAATAAAGAGTAGCATGTTAATTAATGATATACTAAATGTAATTAAACTGTTCATGCCAGTTTCTTGTCTCCCCATCTCCAGGTTACATGTACTGTAGTTACCACAGTCAAGCAAGCATGCAAAGAAGTTTTAGAAGAAGTCATAAGGAAAGTGGCCTAGCTGACAGCCTTGAGATTTTAACTTGCCACTCTGAATGAGCTCCAAAATCATAGGGCCAAAGTCTCAGTTCTTGCAATCTTGGAGGGCAGGATGAGAAGGCTATCATGAATCAGCTTGAACCAGGACCAAACAAAGTAAATCTGATATACTTAAAGATTATGACATTCATTAATTTAACCTGAACTGGATTTTAAGTGGTACCCAGGTATTTAGGCCTAATGATCTTGGGTGTCCACCAACTGATACATTATTCACAACACTGTTAAATATAGCATTGCTTTACAAATTAATACTTGCACTTCACAAACATAAAGTCACAATCTTATAATGGCTGTAATGTTTTATCCAATGATACTAGAGGACTTTTGCTTCTTTCCATGCTTCCACTTACTCATGCGGCAAACTCTCCAGGACAATCAGATGATAGAATGGAAGACTGTATAAATTCTCACTCAAAAAGCAGAGAAACAAACAAGAAGGAAGCAAAAGGCCCAGAAAGAAAAGGTTCTGAACAGAGCAGATGTGAATGAATTTGATCAGTTAAGGATTAACTGACTGATCTCCAGCCATCTTGCAGTTTCCCCTCCTTGGCTATCAAGACAAAATACCATGCATTTTCTCTCATATCTCCGCAATGAAAAAGTGAGAAACTTACTAATTTAAATGAAAACTGGGAATTCAGGGGCAGGTAGCTTTGGGTCTAGAATTAACTCCCTAGCAAATATCACTGGCTATTTTGACTTCAGAATGTATCAGTTGTTTTGGCTTCCCTCAGATGAGAAACTGCCAAATTCTTTGTGAATTTACCTGATGAGAAACTCCCAAATTCTTTGTGACCATTGTTTTAGGTGAAATCTGGGTGGCATCTTTTAGAGAGAATGAAGTAGGACCTATTAGGTCCTCTAAATATTCTTTGCGTCTCTCTTTTATAGTTAGTCACATGCTTATGCAAACTGATCCACTTATGAAGGCTAGATAGCAGAGTTTTGAAGGAACTTATATGAATAGCTCAGTTTCTGATGAGTTCCTTAAGAACAGCAGTTTTTGACAGATATTTGCATGACAAAGCAAAACAAAAGTAATATTGGTACTCTTCAGCCTGATAAACTGAACACAGACCACTCATTCATTCTATCTGTTGGGAAATATGATAACGATATCAAGCAGATTATTGTTATCCACAGTGTAAATCATGAGTAGCTAGTGTGTGTTATATGCCGTCAAGTCGCCTCTGACCTATGGCGACTCTATGAATGAAAGACCTCCAAAACATCCTATCATTAACAGACAATACATTAACAGACTTGTTCAGATCTTGCAAACTGGAGGAAGTGGCTTCTTTTATTGAGTCAAGCCATCGTGTTTTTGGTCTTCCTGTTTTCCTATTGTCTTCTGCTTTTCCTAGCATTATTGACTTTTCCAGAGAATCTTGTCTTCTCATGATGTGACTAAAGTACGATAGCCTTAATTTTGTCATTTTATCTAGTCACATGACCTTTTGTTGTTGTTGTTGTTGTTGTTAAATGTGGAGCTAGAGAACAAATTTTAAAGGGTCATTATCTTGTTATTATTTTACATGGTAATATTTACTTTCAGTTTGGGTATAAAAACAACACTACAAAATTGTTTGGAATAAGGCTAAATTTTCCAACAGTGTAACAGAGCTTTTTTGCCTCCCCTTTCCCACTGCAACCATGAAATGCTACTCCTGGGGGATAGGAGACTCTGAAAGATGCCTTGAGGGAGGTCTGTGGCAAGAAGATGGAACTGGTAGAAATTATGAATTCAATCTAGAGCCAATCCAATATATATAGATTTATTTACTTACAAAAATTTATCCTTTTAAAAAACATACTTTCAGCTACTATTTGCTATAAGCCTCCAGAAGTCCTACAGTGTGTAACCATATTTTAGAGATTGAATATTGACTGATGGTGTGTCCTATGACACACTTTTATTCTCCATTTATTGTAAAAAAAAGACAAATTATGTTGTCATAACTATAATTATTAGTATGTGTGTTCTGAAGAGTTGAAAAATCCATGCATAATTATGAATGGGTAGCAGTCCTGGCACTGCAAGGTGTATATTTGTTATTTCTAGTATTTTTCCATTTTTTTTGCAAAATAGAATGTAAGCAGGACTTGAAATGCAATTGTGGCTACAGAGTATATGAATAGCTTCTAGTCTCTGGACAGGTGGAAATAAGCTACAACCTTAGAATGCCCACATGAGCCTCTGCTTGAATTTTATAACATCTTTAAACAGCTGGGATCCTTTAATCTTAATATACCCAGAACATAGGAATTGGTTCCCATACTGCTAAGGTTAGTCTTGTCTGAAGCTCAGACCCAATTATTACAAATAATTGATTTCAATGGGCTTAACTCTTCTTAGGATTGCATTAAGTCCCCTAGGTTGTCAAAGGCTTGTTGAGATACTCTCTAGGTATCTGTTGGAATAAAACCAGTGCAGCATAGTCATTACAGTTTGGTGTAATGGTTAAGAGCGAGGGACTCTAATCTGGAGAGCCGGGTTTGATTCCCCCCTCATCCACTTGAAGCCAGCTGGGTGACTTTGGGCTAGTCACAGTTCTCTGGAGCTCTCTCAGCCCCACCCACCTCACAGGGTGTTTTGTTGTAGGGATAATAATAACTTTGTAAACCACTCTGAGTGGGCATTAAGTTGTCCTAAAGGGCAGTAAATAAATCAAATGTTATTATTATTGTTATTACAGTGCTGGAGTCAGAGTCCTCCTAGGTGCAAATCCATACAGCCATGAAGTTCCCTAGGTGAACTTGAACTACTCAGTCTCTCTCAGCCTAAACAAAATCTATCAATGTTGTGAGGATAAAATGAAGTAGATGAGAACCATGTATGCTATTCTGACCTGTGTTGAAGAAGAGCAGAGTAGAAATATGATCACTTCATTCCAAACACCAGGAAGTGTGCTGAGGGGATTCTAGCACAAATTCTTTCACTTTCAGGGTCTCTTTCCTGAAACCAAGCAAGGATCAAAAACCTTTTTAAAACTCCTATAACCAGCTCCACTTCAGATATTAAAGGCTGTGAGTTACCTATTCAATACCCTTTTTTAAAAAGTCGAAGAAACAAAGCATTAACTGGGAACAAATTGTCAGGTCCAGTATATATCTTAACTATACTGACTCCATTTTCTAATGCTTTTAGTCTCTAAGTGTTTTCTCCTCAGGTGCACCAGTTCCCAGGCAGCATTCCCACCAGAGGAGACTGTTTTGTCTAACACCGTTCCACCAGGCATTGGCCTTGAAGGAGAGCAGCTTCCCAGGACTGAAAGATGTTGTTTTGAGAACTGTGGGGGGAGGCTGTTCCAGATGGGTATTGTTACTCTGTATCCTATGCTTGCTCTTCATTGGTAACAATGATCATGTACCATCCTGAGTCTCCTATTCAGGACAGTGGACTATAATGGACCTTTTCTGCAATAAAACTTCCTTTGCTAGACATTGGACTTATTCTTGCTTCTAAAGGGAATCTTGCAGAGAGTACCTTATCTAGCCACAGTCTGACATTTTGTTACCAATCATGTCTGCGTCGGGCCCAGCGGAATCCAAGGTTGTCCCGGACAGGGATCCTTTGTTTGATCCGTATGCGTCTCCCGGCAATCAACCGGTGCAAACTCAAGACTCCCAGGAGCTGGGAGCAACCGGGAATGGAACCGGAGCCTCCACTTCTACCCTGCCTCTCATCGACTTCAGTACTCGAAACGAGACCGAAAGCAATCTCGGGGCAAGGCCGAAAGCAACCGCTCTCCCCTTGATCTCGGTGCCCACCCCGTCGGAGTGGGGAGCCAGACCCCGAGAAACCAGAGAGCGCCGGGCAGGTGGACTCCATCCACGAGTCTCGATGGACGGGCGCCGAAGCCTAGAAACCGTCCCGGAACTAGATAGCAGCCAACCATGGCGATATTGGAACAGGACGTTTGAGCAGATGGAGGGGGACACGTCTCGCCGAGGCGCCCTGAGTTGGGATTATTCCGAACTTGCCCCGTGGAAGGAGCCAACGGAAGTCCCTGATCCAAGTTGGGAGCAGATACGAGGTCGCACCTATGCGGTAGATACCAGCATCTCGGCCGTGACGGGTATGGCCAAGGGAATTCTAGCCGCGAGGTCGCGAATAGTTCAAGGGGACCCTCCTCCGTGGGGCCCTTTCTCCCCGGTGAGTACAGCGAATGAAGGTTCCCTGAGCGAACAACCAGGGCCAAGTCGTATACAACAATTAGAAGCTAAGCTGATGGATATGGAAGAAAGCTTGGCTCACGCCATTCATTTAATTTCCTCAATGGGGGCAGGGGAAAGACTGTCTCCTGAAGAGATGGCGATACAGATAGCTACCCTTCAAAGTGTCATCTCCTATCCGATGGAGGAAGTTCAGCAGCGGTCGTCGCCTACCGGCGGGGGGGGCACCTATCCTGGCGAATCGGGAGAACAACCCAAGGAACTTCCCCCTCAGCGGGAAACTCCACCGAGAAGGGACCACCCGGTTGTGCCATCCGGTGAGACTCCCATCGAACCTCCTATCACGGGAGGGGATGTGCCGCCAGACGAGACCCCCGTTGAGAGGCCTACGGAAGGGGAGGAAAAGCCAAGTGATACACCGGTGATACCCCCCCATACTTCCCCGAAAACGGTCCGGCCGGACCAAGCGGGAGCACCCGTGGCTCCGTCAGGGGAGGGAGCCCCTGATCAACCGCGCGAAACTGTTCCCGTCGGGCAACCTCCGGGAGATGGTCTACCAGCGCCAAAAGGCCAGCCGACGCTTCCCAGAACA
This sequence comes from Eublepharis macularius, assembly GCF_028583425.1. Lineage (NCBI taxonomy): Eukaryota > Metazoa > Chordata > Lepidosauria > Squamata > Eublepharidae > Eublepharis > Eublepharis macularius. Next base: position 69,810,772 of record NC_072794.1, read on the forward strand.
ACAACGCCCGGAGGGGCAAGCCCGCGCGGCCTTCCACCCATTCGGCCTTCGCCGCTGCGGCCCCTTCCGCTTCGACCACAACTAACCCCGCCGCTGCAGCCGATACGTTTGCCACTGGAACAACCCGTAAGACCGCCTCCGACCCAACCGATGGGACCTACACCACTGCGACCCCACCAACCCACCCCTCAGCGGCCGATTATTACTCCGCCACACCAACCTCAACCTCCAGCACCTCAACCGCTACGGCCAGCACCTCCGGCATTGCCACCAGCCCTGCCGAGAGCACCGCCACCAGCCCTGCCGAGAGCACCACCGCCAGCCCAGCCGAGGCCGGCACCCCCGGCTCAACCGGTGAGGCCACCGCCAGCACAACCGGGTCCCCTCATACCTCAAGTGCCATTGAGGCTTCCGGCGGACTTCTACCCAGCCCCGGCTCCGAGGCAAGACCTCCCAATGGGTTGGGTGAAACTGGACGCCACTTTTGATGGGGATCCCTCCAAACTGGGCTTTTTCCTAGTGCAAGTCTTACAATTCTTCAACCGGTGGGGACACCTCTTCGGCAGCGAGGCCAGCCAAATTGAACATCTCGGCTCCCGCTTACAAGGGAAAGCAGCAGACTGGTACGTAGGACTATATAACATTGGGGCCCCAGAACTTGATACTCTCCAGGGGTTGGTAGATGCTATTAGAGCACAATATGAAGACCCCTTAGAGGAAACCAGGGCCCGAACAGAATTGCAGGCCATTAAGCGGGGCAGCATGTCAGCGAGAGACTATATCACGAAATTCCGACAATTGGCTGCCAAGTGCCCCAGGTGTGAGGAGTCCACAAAAATCATTCTGTTCAAACAAGGACTTAATCCGAGACTTTTGGACAGAGCCCTCATGCAAGACAATCCCCCTACGCTGTTAGGTTGGGTTCAACTTGTTTGCGAAGTGGAGAATCGCATTTTAGAAGTCCGTTTGGTTGAGCAACAACAACAAACGGGACAAAGGAGACCATTGACCCTACAGAAGGGAGCTCGGGGAGCGGGCTACGCCACTCGTGGAGCGAGAGATGCTAGATGGCAACAAGGGCTGTGTTTGCAATGTGGACAGGCTGGTCACTTTGCAGCACAATGCCCCTACCGACCTGTGCAAAGACCTCCGCTTCAATTACGGCGTCCAACCCTTGCTCCGTTCCCTACGCTCCAACGCCCGACTCCAGCTCCACGAGCAAACAGAGGCCGCGGCGCTTCCCAAAGGCCAGCCTCAGAAAGAGGGCTGGAAGCGGAAGAAGTTATGGAATACGATCCCGCTTCCCCATCTACAGAAGTCAACCCAGAAAGTCCCCAGTCGGGAAACGAGATGGATCTGTCGTAAAAGGGCCCAAACGACAGATCCGCCCCAAGCCCGTCCCTGCACGGAACCGGCCACCTGGGTCCATTTTATTCATGCCAGTGACTCTAATCAACCCAGAGAGAAAAATGCACATTCGGGTGCAAGCTCTTATTGACTCGGGTTGCTCAAGAGACATCATAGCCCCAGCTCTAGTCAATGGACTGGTCTTACCAACTCGGGATTTACAGAATCCAGTAATTTTTGAACAAATGGATGGTACCAACATGAATCCGGTCACAACTGAAACCATCCCGGTGATCACAGGCATGGGACAACATTGGGAGAAGAGGTCCTTTGTCATCAGCTCTACTGCCAAGTACCCGTTAATTCTGGGCAGCAAATGGCTATGTGATCACAATCCCTACATAGACTGGGCTCAAGGATGTATTACCTTCAACCATGCCAACTGTAAAAGTCACCGTTGGAATCAAAACTGGGGCGAAGACCCAACTTACAAAGAAAAGGCCCTCCTCACCCAAGAAGAAGTCAACCAAATACCCGAACCGTACTGGCCTTTTCTAAATGCTTTCTCGGAGGAGGAAGCTGACACTCTACCCCCGCACCGACGAACGGACTGTGCGGTGGAAATTCTACCCGGAGCCTCATTGCCTAAAGGACGACTCTATCCCATGAGTCTCCATGAACGTGAAGAGCTCCGGAAATTCATCGACACCAACCTCCAAAGAGGGTTCATCCGCCCAGCCTCTAGCTCCCACGCCGCTCCAGTTCTCTTCGTGAAAAAGAAGGATGGGGGACTCAGACTGTGCACGGATTTCCGAGGACTAAATGCAGTGTCCACCAACAACGCCTATCCTATACCGCTCATCCGAGACCTTCTCAACGTCGTGGCCCAAGGTAAGATCTTTACAAAATTAGATCTAAAAGATGCTTACTTCCACGTTCGTATCAAGGCAGGGGATGAGTGGAAAACCGCATTTAATACGCCCCTCGGACAATATGAATACCTAGTTATGCCTTTTGGATTGACGGGAGCCCCGTCTGTATTCATGTCCATGATAAACGAAGTTTTACATGAATTTCTATACAAAGGGGTGGTGGTGTACCTTGATGATGTTTTAATTTATTCTGACACAGAGGAAGAACATGTTCAAATGGTACAAAAGGTCTTGGCCACCTTAATGAAGAATAAACTGCCCATTAAATTGTCCAAATGTGAATTCCACAAAACCGAACTTACTTACCTTGGGTACTGTATCTCACAAGAGGGGTTGAAAATGGATCCAGCCAAAGTACAGGCGATCCAGGATTGGCAAACACCCACCACCCGTAAAGAACTGCAATCCTTCCTGGGGTTTGCCAACTTTTATAGAGACTTCATAGCGAACTTTGCCCAAATCACACTCCCCTTAACAGAATTGCTGAAAACCAAAGAGAAAGGGGACCAAGCCAAAAAACCCTCGGCTAAACTACAATGGACCCCCGATTGCCAAATGGCCTTCGAATGTCTAAAACAGCAATTTGTAACGGAACCCATCCTCTCCCACCCTAACGAACAGTCCCCCTTCATAGTACAGGTCGACGCCAGCGATACGGCGATAGGGGGGGTTTTGCTGCAGAAGGGGGAGGATGGGAAATTACGGCCTTGTGCATTCTTGTCCAGAAAGTTCTCAGAGGCAGAAAGGAATTGGAATGTGTGGGAGAAGGAGGCCTTTGCAGTGAAAGCAGCTCTCACAAACTGGAGGCATTGGCTGGAGGGGGCGAGATACCCTTTTGAGGTCTGGACAGATCATAAAAATTTGGAGGCCCTCCGAAGCCCACGCAGACTGAATGCCAAGCAATTGCGGTGGGCGGAATTCTTTTCCAAGTTCAACTTCACCCTCAATTATCTCCCGGGCAAAACTAACTTTTTGGCGGACGCCCTGTCGCGCATGCCCCAACATAAGAGCAAACGGGCGGAGACTGTCGACACGGTCTTCTCGCCTAAGCAACTTGGGGGCGTGGTGACTACTCGCAGCCGCGCTAAGCAGCCCCTCCCGGCCGACCAAGAATGGAAATCGAAACTTAAAGCTGAAGTGGAGAAGGAGGGGGATAAGGCGCCACGAAACAAACTAACCCAATCCCCACAGGGGGATTGGCTAGCTGGGAGCAAGTTGTATGTCCCAGACAGCTTTAAGCTGGAAGTCTTGCAGCGCTGTCATGATGCTCCCACTGCTGGACATTATGGGTACCTGAAAACTTTACACCTAGTTCAAAGACAATTCTGGTGGCCGGGCATGCGCAAAGACATTTCCCAATACGTTGGTTCCTGCCCTATTTGCCTCAGCGCAAAGACCAGGAAAGGGAAACCTCCGGGTCTCCTGCAACCATTAGAAACACCGAACAGGCCCTGGGAAATAATCTCCATGGACTTTATCACTGATCTACCTCCCTCGAAAGGACATAATTGTATTTTAGTTGTGGTAGATCTGTTCTCCAAACAAGCCCATTTTATACCCTGTACCGCTATACCCTCCGCTCGAAAACTAGCGGACCTGTTTCTAAAGCACATCGTAAAATTACATTCTTTTCCGTCCAAGGTGATTTCGGATCGCGGCGGACAGTTCGTTGCCAACTTCTGGCGGGAGCTTATGAAAATGTTGAATATTGAACAAGGTATCAGTTCAAGCCACCACCCACAAACCGACGGGCAATCCGAAAAAACAAACCAAATATTAGAACAGTTCCTTCGTTGCTACATCAATTTCCAACAAGATAATTGGGTGGACCTTCTCCCTCTAGCAGAATTCTCCTATAACAACAGTGTACACGCTTCAACGGGAGAAGCCCCCTTCAAGATTGTATATGGAACTCACTTCAATCCCTTCCCGTTAGACGCACCCCCTCTCCATTCCTCTAAATTGCCAGATGTGTCCTCATGGTGGGGGGAGGCAGTGCAGCAATGGACTATCATTAAAAGACACCTTGAAAAAGCCAAACTGGATTACAAAAAGTACGCAGACCGCCATCGTGTGGCCGAATGGGAATTACAACCAGGGGACCATGTGTACATTTCCACAAAGAACCTAAAGCTAGCCCAGACAAGCCGCAAACTCGCTCTGAAATTTTTAGGACCTTTTCCTGTGCGCAAGGTAATAAATAAAGTGACTGTTGCTGTAACATTGCCCAAGAACCTTCGCCATGTGCATGATACGTTCCATGTCAGCCTTTTGAAGAAAGCTCCCACCGACAACAAATGGCATATCAAAGCTCCACCCATTCCAACTTTAATAGACGACCAAATACACTATGAGGTGCAGCAAATCTTAGACTCTAAAATCAAGAGAAATCAGCTTTTTTACCTCATTAGGTGGAAGGACTTTGATTCTGGTTACGATGAATGGGTGAACTCTGCACATGTTCATGCTCCTAGATTAACCAAAGCTTTTCATACTCGCTACCCATATAAACCAGGGGGGGATTTGTTTTAAGGGGGGCAGAAATGTCAGGTCCAGTATATATCTTAACTATACTGACTCCATTTTCTAATGCTTTTAGTCTCTAAGTGTTTTCTCCTCAGGTGCACCAGTTCCCAGGCAGCATTCCCACCAGAGGAGACTGTTTTGTCTAACACCGTTCCACCAGGCATTGGCCTTGAAGGAGAGCAGCTTCCCAGGACTGAAAGATGTTGTTTTGAGAACTGTGGGGGGAGGCTGTTCCAGATGGGTATTGTTACTCTGTATCCTATGCTTGCTCTTCATTGGTAACAATGATCATGTACCATCCTGAGTCTCCTATTCAGGACAGTGGACTATAATGGACCTTTTCTGCAATAAAACTTCCTTTGCTAGACATTGGACTTATTCTTGCTTCTAAAGGGAATCTTGCAGAGAGTACCTTATCTAGCCACAGTCTGACACAAATATTGATAGCATGATTATAGTGGTTTTAATCTATGCAGGCAGAAGGGCAATAAGCTAGAGTCACAAGTTTACATTCAAAAGGTAAAAGGTATATATTATTGAAACAAAATCTAAAGTTTATATGGCTTTTAAAAAGGCAGAAACCAGAAATTTCTTTAAAAAACAGCAACAGGTAACAAATTGGGAAAATATATATATTCAAACCATGCGACCAACTTGCTGACGCAGCGGGCTTTGCACAGTCTTCTCACTGTAGCAGCCTTGACTCAATCACCCCTCCAGCCTCGCATGACCCCCCATCTCTCTCATGCTGCCTTGCACATTCTTCCTGCTGCCGCTCGATGTGGCCTTGTGCAGCCCGTGGATGTCAGGCTATGGATGTCTGGCTATGGAAGATAGACCCCTGTACCATTACAGCAAGAATCCAGGCTCTTGGTTAAAAGGTTTTATTCAGGATTCATGGGCACGAACCAAAAAAATTTAATGAACCAGTGGTTCGCAGTTCGGTGCCGACAACGATCCCGAGATCGCGAACCGCAATGAACATTTTCCATTACCAAACCGATTCATGGTTGGTTGGGCATGGAACAGCCCCTGTGGCACTTACAAAGCCCATATTCCCGGGGAGTCTTTTGCAGGCTCTCCCCTACAGCCATCACCCAAGTTTGGACAAGATTGCAAAAAGGATCTTGGAGTTATACCGTCTCCAGTACAAGGACCACAGGAAACTCCCACTCGACACAATTAGAGCTACCAGTTGACGTTGGCCAAGTGTACAGAAGGTGGGTGTTGATGGCGGCTGCCGGGCCTGGTGGGCAGCACTTTAGGGAGTGGGGGTCTGGCTGCTCGCTGGCAGCACCCCCCATGTGCCCACCCACCAGGCCAAAGAGGAGTGCACTGGTATTCCTGGAGTGGGTGGGAGAGGATATGTCATTCGGATGGGGGCCTGATCCACCAGCAAGTGGGGGTCCTCACCCGAGGGTCCCACTGAGGAACAGTGTGGCAGCAGCTGACAGCACCCACCTTCCTGCCTTGCCGGAAAGGACGGGAGGAAGAGGAGATGTCATTTGGAGGGGAAGTGGGAAGATCCACCAACAGCTGCGAAGCTCCCACTGAGGTACTCTGTGGCAGCAGCCGACAGTACCCACCTTCCTGCCTTGCCAGAAAGGATGGGAGGGAGAGAACCTGTCATGTGGGGGGTAAGTGGGAAGATCCCCCTGCAACCGCCAATCCAAAGTGGAATGTGCTGGTATTCCCGGTGCAGGCCGGAAGAAGGGTGATGACGGCGGCTGCCGGGCCTGGCGGCCACAGGGAAACATCAACAAGCCACCTCCCCTTTAGGGGGCAGGGGGTATGGCCACTCACTGGCGGCACCTCCCATGTGCCCACCCGCCAGGCCAAAGAGGAGTGCGCTGGTATTCCTGGCATGGATGGGAGAGGACATGTCATTTGGACAGGGGCCTGATCCCCCAGCAAGCAAGGGTCCTCACCTGAGGGTCCCACTGAGGAACAGTGTGGCAGCAGCCAACAGCACCCACCTTCCTGCCTTGCCGGAAAGGACGGGAGGAAGAGGAGATGTCATTTGGAGGGGAAGTGGGAAGATCCACCAACAGCTGCGAGGCCTCCTCTGAAGCTCCCACTGAGCTACTCTGTGGCGGCAGCCAACAGTACCCACCTTCCTGCCTTGCCAGAAAGGACGGGAGGGAGAGGAGATGTAGTTTGGAGGGGTCGGAGTGCGCCAGAGAGGGACAGGTCGAAAGAGGGTCTGTGAAGTCAGAAGATCCTAACAGCCATGAGGCCTCCTCCGAGGATCCCACTGAGGAACTCTGCGGCAGCAGCCAGCATCAACCACCTTCTTGCCTTTGCGGAAAGGATTGAATAGAACAGGACTGGAGACGTCATTGGGAGGGGACTGAGTGTTCTGCAGAGGGCGAGGTGAGAAGAGGGACCGTGTACTTGTGTGGGAGACGAGGGCAGAGTCCAAGGCTTCCTGGCAGCATTACGCAGCAGGACCGGGACAGAGCTATCCCACAGCAGTCTGAAGGAGTGCGCAGACTGCTGTGGCAGAGGCTTGTCCTCTCCCCCTGTGTCACAGTGGAGGCTGTCACCAGTATCACTCACCTTCCTGCCTTCGTGGAAAGGATGTGACTGGTCGTGGTGGCATTACCCATTCACCCCTGCCCAGAGGGGACCACCGCTGCTGTTGGCAGGGACCACCATGATGTACAATCTTATGTGCAACAGTAGTTGATCCGTCCCTCGTGGCCCAAAGACGAAGCATCATACAGCACCCACCGTCCGGCCTTCACGGAAAGGGTGTGAGGGTGAGGGACCCATTCCCCCCTGCTCAGAGGGGGCAGCAGGTTCCCATGGAAAGGGGGGGTACCGTGCGGTAACACACTAACACCAGCAACAGCTCCTGAGCTGCCCCTCGTGCCCAAAAGCAGCAGTGGCAGACCTCAACCACCTTCCTGCCTTCGCAGAAAGGACACTTGACTGGTCGTGGGTCCCATTCCCCCCATGCACAGAGAGGACAGCAGGTACACATGGATAGGGGTGCAACGTGCAGCTCAAACCTGTCAAGCTCAGCAAAAGCTTCTGAGCTGCCCCTTGGGGTCCAAAGTGGCGGCAGCAGACAGCACCCAACTTCCTGCCTTCATGGAAAGGGTGGGAGGGACCCATTCCCCCCTGCTCAGAGGGGACACCAGGTGCCATGGAAGGGGGGGTACCATACGGTGCCACTCTCACATCGGCAACAGCAGCAGAGCTGTTCCTCATGCCCAAAAGCTGCATCAGCTGGCAGCACCACACCTTCCTGCCTTCGCGGAAAGGACTTGCTGGGAAAGACAGGAGAGTTTGGGAGGCATCTGAGCATATCCAGAGAGGGAGAGGTGTGAAGAGGGAATGGGAACTTGTCTGGGAGACGAGGGCAAAAGGTCACCAGCCATGTAAGCAGCCCTGAGAACTGAGGGAGGCTTGAGCCCGCTGTGGACAAGCTGAGCCAGCTACATCCCCAGGGTGGCTCAGAGCCCAGGTAGGTCCAGTTCCACGGGAATGTACCCCAGTAGGTTGAGGTTCACCTTGATGAATGTCAACATGTCCACCAGGTCTGGGTGCAGACGTGCGTGGCGAGGACGGAGGTCTCCCAGGGGGGAGAACACCCGCTTGCTCTGCACGCTTGTGGGAGGGCAGGACAAGATGTTGGTGGCGATGATGGACAGGTCTGGCCATAGGTCTGATTTCTTCACCCAATACTGCAACGGGTTGGCATGGGGGGGGGGGAGGCTTGGTGGGCTCAGAAAGGTACTCACGCACTATGGCCCCCGCTGAGTCCTCCACTGAGAGGGATGCGCCCGCCGTGCAGTGGCCAACCACGCAGCCCACTGATGAGGCCCAGAGATCGAATGTGTCCATTGGGGTGGCTCTTCCCTGGCGTAGCTCTCTTCCCACCTCCTCCCCTTCCCCCTCCTCCTCCTCCACCGCCTGCCCCTCACCGCTGCCCGATTCCTTCTCTCCTGCCCTCTATCTCTGGAAATGGAGCACTGTTCTGCGGAGCTCCTTTTTCCAGTGCTGCATCTGACCCGCCTGTGTGGCAATGCTGCCCTTGATGCGGGGGTTACAGAGGGAGGCCAGTTGGTATGGCGCCTCGTAGTGTAGAGGATGCAGGCATTCAGCGACGCAGGCCTGGAGCCTCTGGACAAAGTCCCGGACCCTGGGGAGCAGCTCTTGCCCTTGCTGGAGTTCCTGGGCCAGAAACTGGTCTAGGCCGTGGATCAGAAGGAGGACCTGACCCAGGCTGGCCTGGTAGGAGCACAAATGCTCAGTGGCATCCTTGAATGGTTTCAGGATCCGGGACATCTGGGCAAGGACTCTCCAGTCCATGGAGCTGAGGCTTAACTCCTCTCCCCTCCTCAGCACATCCGAAGAGGACAGGATGTCTTCCAATGTGCCCTTCTTCTCCACCAGATGACATATCATGTCATAGGTAGAGTTCCAGCAGGTGGGCAGGTCCTGGAAGAGTTGCTACTCGGGGACCCCTGCCTCCCCCTGCCTCTGGAACAGCTCGCGGGAAGAGTTTATGCTGCGGGAGAAGTGGGAAGCGATGTGATGGCAGCTGTCCAGCAGATTGCGCGCCCACAAGGTTCCCTCATCCCAGCTGTCCCTCGGCTTGCTCCCCAGCCCAAGCACATCCCGCATCATGAGGTGCAGCTTGTGCACCATGCATACCAGGCCTGGAAGGGATGCTTCTTTCAGGGCTGCCAACATGTTGGCTCCCGCGTTCATCACCATGAAGGCACGGACAAACCCTTCCACCTCGGACGTCCACTCCCTCAGAGCCTCCTTGACAGTGGCGGCGATGTTCTTCCCGGTGTGGAACTCGTCCATCCCCCGGGCCTGAAGGAGAACCGCCCTGTAGCCTGGTGTCAAGCTGGGCATGTTTTTATGGCTGACAGATCTTGGCCTGGGGAGGCAGAGTTCCTCTGGTTGCCACCAGTGGTCGGTGATGGCAAGGTACCTGTGATGGCAGCCGCTCCACAGGTCAGCCGTGAAGTGCACTGTTCTGCCTTGGGTGGCCAACAGGTCTCTACACACCATGTCTTGCATTGCCTCGTACAGGGCAGGCATGACTCGACGCCCAACAGTGCGCCGTGACAGCATGGAGAACCATGAGGCAAAGTGTAGAAGCAGTAGTTGGAAGCCCACAACCTCCACGACCGATAGGGGGAAGCCTTGCAGGGCAATTGTCTGAGCCACCACACAAACACCTGCCTCCTGAGCCCTTGACCTCACCCTTTTCAGTGGAGCCACCCCCGACCCCGATGGAACAACTTACCCCAGGGCAGCCTGCCTTACCCTTCTGCTCCCACCAGCTACACCCTCGAGACAAGGCTTCTTGCTCAGGGTGCATTCCTCCCATCGATCCTGGATCAGACGAGCTGGGGGCCCTCGGTCTCCCCCCGACGGATGTTACACTGGCCGAGGACGGAGACCACAGGTTCGGGTGGTGCCTCTTCAGGTGCTGACTCAGGGCCATCAATGACAGGTGCTTCGGGTCGTTGCCCCTGCGCACCAGGCCCTCACACACAAAGCACCGCACCACACAGTGGTCAGTAGGAAGGGACTGAAAGTGCCTCCAAACATTGAGGTTGAACCATGGCCCGCTAACAGTTCCAGCAGAGGGAGGATGAAGGGTTGCTGCTGGCTGTGCCATGGAGCTGGAAATGGAAGACAGAGTGATGGGTGGACTGCAGGCAGGGACAGCACCACTGGTAGTTTGGGATCGGGATGGGCTGGATGTTTCCTCGAACCCCAACCATTCCTCCAAGGATCTCTCAACCTCCTCCTCCCCCAAAATTTTTAGGAGTTCCTCTTCCGCCACCGGCAAGACTTCTTCTGCCTCCTCCACAGCCGCAACTGGTGATTTTGGGGGAGCAGGAATCTCTGCTGCTCCAGAGTCCTGCACAGCACTGCTTCCCGGGCTGCAACCAGGACAATCTCTGCATTTCCCCCCACAACCGCTCTTGTCCCCCACCCAAAGCCTCATTGTTCCAGCAAACAACAATTGAGAAGAAGAACGGAGATGACACTGTGAAGCCTCTGCTGAGGTGCCCACCTAGCTTGGCCCCAGGGCCTGGCAGCAGCCCTGGCACCAGAGGGAGGGAGGGACTAGAGCCCTAGCCCACCACTCCCACAGACCTGAACAGATCAAGCACTAATGTGAGCCCTCAGCCGAGGTACCCACGAGCTTGCCCCCAGGGCCTGGCAGCAGCCCTGGCAACAGAAGGAGGGAGGGACTAGAGCCCTAGCCCACCACTCCCACAGACCTGAACAGATCAGGCACTAATGTGAGCTCTCAGTTGAGGTACCCACCAAGCTTGGCTCCAGGGCCTGGCAGCAGCCCTGGCACCAGAGGGAGGGAGGGACTAGAGCCCTAGCCCTCCACTCCCACAGACCTGACCAGATCAGGCCCTGATCAATAATCAATGTGAGCCCTCAGCCGAGGTGCCCACTGAGCTTAGCTCCAGAGCCAGGCAGCAGCCCTGGAACCAGAGGAAATAGATCCCTATCCCCCAAATCCAAGCTGAATTATACTCTCAGTCTCTCTACCCAAAGGCTAGCAAGTGGCAAGCAAGAGCTCTGTCCTACTCCACTGCTTGCTGAAATTAAAACCCGGCCTGGGAGCCCACGGCTATTTATAATCATAGGTCCCATTGAGCAACGCAGGAGGTCTATGTTTGGCCGTTAGAGCTGCCTATCAGGGTTTGCAGGGATGAAATTGGAGTGCCCGTGGCTACAGGACACCTCTGGGTGTCTTCTCCCAACTTGTAACCGCTTTGCAGCTCCATGGTTGGAAGGAAGGCCTGCCGATCAAAGTAAGCTGGGCTTCCATTCAGGTTTCCAGGGCAACAGAAGGAGCGCAGACAGAGTTCAGGCATTCCCCCGGCTCTGTTGCCAGGGAAATGATTGCTGGCGCCTGAGTGTCTGCCTTCCCAAACCGCAGCCGAACACAACAAACCAGGCTTCTTCCGACTGCTGGTTCATTGGCCGTGGCTGATAATGAACTGCCAGATCACGATCGCGCGATCACCATTTTCGTGGGTTTTTGAAGTTCGTAATGCAGTTCGTGCCCATCTCTATTCAGGAATCATATCATTTCCACAGATAAGTCCATAGGGTTACTCAGAAGCAAGGTCGGCATCTAAGCAGTAAGAACAGGTTAACAGGAATGATGACGTGGGAAAACCATTCTTTTTAATGAACACATTTACTCCTCCCCCCTCCCATTATTAAAACAGGACTTTTGGAAGGAACCCATCCTGAGAACGTTTCACATATTTCTACTATCAAGTCTAGACGCTGAGAAAGCAGGAGATCAAAGTTGAAACATAGTAATTCATGGGAGCGAGCAGTGTACAAGGTCAGAAGCACTGAGAGCTTCCAAAGTCGTTAGATAAGACACCTGCAGCTTCAATAAGCCTGTGAAAGCAAAGCAGTTATGGCACTGGTAATATGACATAAAGTTACAGCATGAAACATTGGTTCAGAACAACAGGTCAGCATCAAATGATGGCATGGATGGGGCACAAACATGACAGTGGCCCTCTTATTGTTGTTACCGCCTCCTCACTGCCCATGCAGTCTACTTGCAGCTGCCTTGTAAGGTAACCTTGGGCAGCCCTCGGCCCTCCTGCCATCGTTAGCTTTTGTGGCCTCCAATGCCACTGTCCTGCTGCCCACGCAGGCCTTCTGCAGCTGCCTCATGATGTGGGCTCGTGCGCCTGATGGTGCTGGTGCCGCCCCCAAGGCCTCACGTGGCTTAATTGCTGCAGGCGCTGCTGGCACCACCTGACAAAACCCGCTCGCCACCAGGGCCTGCGTGGCCACTTGCCAGCAGTGCTGCCTCGCAAGGCCCGCTCACTGACAAGGCCTGCGTCGCCTGTGTGGCTTACTCACCACTGAGTCCTGTGTGGCCTGCCTGCAGACGCTGCAGCTTGCAGCCCACCTGGCTGTCCCTGCGCAGCCTGTACACCCCCACTGAGGCTCGCATTTCCCATCTGCTTGGCCCTGGCATGTCCTCCTTTCATGTCGCCACAAGCCAAGTGCCGAGGGGGGTGGGCCAGCTTCTCAGAGCAGGGACCCACACTGGATGTGCTAGGGCGTGCTCATCTGGCCCCTGGTCACTCCCCGCCCCTCTACAACATGGCGGCCACCATGCGATCTCCCTGCTCGCTTCCCCTGCATTGCTTGCAACTCAGGCTCCCGGATGAGTCTGGGAGCCATCATTTTCAAATGGAAAAGATGCAGGAAGTTCAGAGTTTCAGAGGCTCAGAGAACAGCTCTAAGACCTCTTCCTTTCTAGCAATTACAGCCAGACAACTTATCATTTTCTTTTCCCAAATGAAAAGATCCAAATTTATCTTTTGCTTCCTGTAGACTGAAAACTTCGGTTTGGTTGACAAATGTGCCATTGACAAAGAGAAAAAAATTACGACAATCAATTATAAGGTGTAATTCACAGCAAATACCTCTAAATGTTCAGAACCGTAAATTTTATACAGGGATAAGCTAGTGGATACTTAATCTAGTTACTGTCTGGTAGGACAGAAATGGAAAACTCTTCCAGCAAACTTTCACTCTCATATAATTCGCAAATCAGTTAAACTAGGAAGAAATACCAGCATGTAGCTGTGAATATCAGACACAAAGGAAATGCTACACATACACTATAAATAGCTCAATTTAAACTAAACAGGGACAGGATAAAATAGAGATGAATCATTCCTGACCAATGGCATCCCGTAAAATCTAAGCTTCATAAAATCCATCATTACTACAAAGAAGAATCAGCTAGGAAACTAACAATGCCTTCCATGTTAGTTTAGTACCAACTTTTCATGAGGCTAGATTGCTCATGAGGGTAGTGCTCAGATTCTCATGAGAGTGGTGCTAAGCTAACCACGAAAATGTGAAAATGTTCACAATAAATTGCTACTGCCTCATCATTAGTGCATTGTTGTGCCTTTCAGAGCCATTGTTCCCCCTAATTTGGTGCTTCATCAACAAAATTCTTTTACTTGAAAGGGTTTCTTCAATTTCTGTCCCATCCTATCACAAATTCTGACAGGGAACAGGGTACATCCCATCAGAATTTGCTTCGTGATGGTGTCACAGGACAAACTAAGCTCTTCCATTGTCCTTATCTGAAGGGCAATGTACATCATAGTTAATGCAACATGGCCAAGAGACATCCACATTTGCGTGCAGTATTCAACGTGCATCTAAATTAAGTATGCAGAATAATTTTGTACATTTGTTGGTTTTACTGGAGCTTTTGTTATATGTGTTCTTTTAGAATGGGAATTGAAAATGAAATAGCATAAGATCTTCAATTCAGGGGTGAAATTTGATAGAAAAATGGGTGCCTGTTCCGATGTTAGCTGATCATGGGCCGTTTCCACACTACTCACCTTCATCCGGAACAGGGCACAATGTCGCGAAAAAACCACGAAAGATAGCGTCTTCTCATGTGAGTTTTGCACAATGTTGTGCAAAACTTGCGTGAGAAGACGCTATCTTCCACGTTTTTTTCGCGACATTGCATCCCGTTCCGGATGAAGGTGAGTAGTGTGGAAACGGCCATGGTTTGGGGATAGTTTGGGGATTACAATTAACTTTCTCCCCTAACTCTCAGTTTATTGAGTTCCTTTGTTACATTGATAATTCTTCTGATATTTCTCAATGGATACTGTCAGGGGAGATATTTACCTAATCACTAATGTAGATGTTACAATAATTAAAGAAAGTAATTTTTCTTCTTGTTAAGAAATAATCTAGCGATACAGTCCCTCATCTGAGACTAAGAAGTATAAGATAGTTGCCGCTAATCTTATAACTAACCCAATAAGATTTACAGACAAGGCTAGGATTATAACTAACTATATTTTAGTAAGTAACAAACACACTGAGTAAAAGTAGTAAATACAACAGAACAGCAGATTCAGCATAACCAAATACTGAGTGAAACATAACTTTGGATTCGCTTAGACATATTCAAATATCTAACAACTACTTTCCCGAAAGATAGAATGTAATAAAACAAAATTGTATATGAGAAATTTTATGAATAACCACATAAGGAGAGCTTACTATATACTGTGGTACATAATGTGAGGAATCATTACTGCACATTCACTTAGACACATTCAAATATGTAACATGACAACTTGCGTACAAGAAAAAATTACAGTGACTTGGAAAAACATTACCACCCCTATAATGACAGGTGTAGAACAACTGAGCAAATTTCAGCAAATTTGGGTTTTTTAAAAAAAATATTAGCAGGAAGGATTGGTAGTTTTTGAACCTATAATGAACCAAAAATATACACGTTTGTGCATTTGTAATCTGAATGCAGATAGATAACATTAGCGAGCCTTACATTCAGTGACATGTGCATTGTGCACATTCCCAATGACATTCTGTCATGCCTAGTCTACAAGTTTGATTAAGTTGGTGAAGGCTGGTCCAGTTACCTTGACAAAGCATGAGAGAACAGCAGAAATAGGAAGGGCTTTTTTGTGGAACCACTTTGGATTCACCTCTACTTCATCTCACTTTCTTAGCAGACTCCAGTTGACCTTCTCTCACTTTCTTTGCTAAATGTCAGGTGTTTTAAAATGGGTATGAGCTACCCCTTTGATTAGGTGCTGCTGACTCAACATAAGAAACTTTTGCAGTGCTATGAATAATAATAATCTATAAATGAAAGAACGATATAGCCAGTGGTAATCCTACAACTGTTTTAATGAGTTAACCAGTCTATATCAAAGAGATTGCACATTTGTGTTCATCATGGAATCTGGACCAGTTTTTCATTTTGCTGGCATTTCATGCAAGGACTAAAAGGGGCAATGTGTCTAAAATAGAATGTTCTTGCTGGACTGTGTGCAGCTAGTTTATATTCCATCAAACACTTGTTCACTAGACTCCCTACAACTCACCTTGCTCACCTCAGAGCAGCAGAACACTGTTTTAAGAACTATAGGGAAAGCAACAGGCAGGGCCGCACCACCATTGAGGCAGTGAGACAGCTGTTGTTGGCACTGGGGCACCGGAGGGGGCGCTTGAGGGGCTGCTGGGGGCAGAGGCATGCACCACAGAGCTGGCGTTCCTGCCCCACAGCTGCTTCAAGCTGGCCAGCCCCGCACCACCGCCACTGCCACCGCTGCACCCCCCTAGCCGGGTGCAGCAGCCATGGGCCAGGCACGGCAGGCGGCCGAGGCGGTGTGCAGAGCACTGGCAGCCTCCATGCACCACCCCAGCCACCCACTGGCCAATGGGCCTGGCTTTGCCATGTGATGACATCATAACATGATGACATCATCACGCAGTCTGGGGCACGTGCATGCACTGTGTGCGCACGTATCTGGAGCTGGCTGCGGGCGCCAGAAACCCTGGCACCAGCGGTGGCAACAGGGTTCTCCCCTACTGCCCTCCAAAATCCAATAGCTTAGAAGTTCCTGTTCTCTCAACTGTGTCTGAGTCTGAAGGAAAATTGATAAGGAGTAACATCTGACTCTGTCCTTTTCCCTGTCTGTTTCATATCTAGTTTAGATTCTGAACATTTTTACTAAAGTTGTATGTACTCTGAGTCCTATAATAGTACCGGATCAGATTCAAGATACTCCCAACAGTAAAACAGGACTTTTGGCGCAAATTTGTCCTGAGAACGTCTCATATATTTGTACTATCAAGTTGAGACACTGAGAAAGCAAGAGATCAAAGTTGAGACATAGCAGTGCATGGGAGTGAGCAGTTTACAAGGTCAAAAGCACTGAAAGTTTCTACAGTCCGTTAGATAAAGCACCTGCAGCTTCAATAAGTCTGTGAAAGAAACAGTTATGGCATTGGCAATATGACATCAAGTTATAGCATGAAACATTGGTTCAGAACAACAGGTCAGCATCAAATAGTGGCATGGATGGGGCACAGACATGACATTCTGCCTCCCCAAAGATGGCCCCTCTCCTCAAGGGCCATGTTTATCAGGATAACGTTCATGGAAGTTTGAAACAAGTCTAGGAGCATTCATATGGGATTGTTCTACCCATTCTTTGTAAGATTCATCAAAGTCCTTCCACCTGACTAGGTAGAAAAGTTTGTTGTGCTTTACTTTAGAATCCAGGATTTCTTCCACTTCATAATGAATCTGTCCATCTATCAGCATTGGGTGTGGGGGCCCCCGTTCTGGATGCCATTGGTCAGGCGGGGGAGCCTTTTTCAGCAGGCTGAAGTGGAATACTGGTTGGATTTGGTTCAAAACGAGAAGGCAATTGCAATCGTTTCTAGGGTTCGCTAACTTTTACCGACGTTTCATAAAGAACTTTGCTCAAATCGCTCTCCCCCTAAGAGATTTGCTAAAAACCAAGGGGAGGGGAATGCAAGGAATAAAACCTAGTGCTAGGTTGAATTGGACTGGGAAACGCCAGGAAGCTTTTGAAAAACTGAAAAAAACTGTTTATTTCAGAACCAATTCTACAGCACTCAGATGAGAACCGGAAATTTGTGATCCAGGTTGATGCTAGTGACACCGCCATAGGGGGGGGGGGTCCTCCTACAACTGAATAAAGAGGGGAAATTGTATCCCTGTGCATATATTTTTAAAAAATTCTCTGAAACTGAATGAAATTGGAGTGTATGGGAGAAAGAAGTTTTTGCGGTGAAATTTGCACTCACCACCTGGCAACATTGGTTAGAAGGATCTAAAGTACCTTTTGAAGTATCAGCTGATCACAAAAACTTAGAAGCATTAGGCACCCCCCGTAGACTGAACACCAAACAATTAAGGTGGGCAGAATTCTTTTCCAAATTCAAATTCATGCAGCACTTCATTAATTAAATTCATAAACACACCTGGTGCTCCCTGTAGGTTGAAAGATATTACAAGATATTCATATTGTCCCAGGGGGGTATTGAAGCCAGTTTTCCATTCATATGCCTCCCTTATTCTGATCCGGAAGTAAGCATCTTTTAAATCCAGCTTTGAATTTTTCCCCCTTGCACCACCACACTGAGCCAGTCTCTGATCAAAGGGAGGGAGTAAGCATTTGACATGGACACAGCGTCTATTCCATGTTAATTAGTGCACAATCTCAGCCCCCCATCTTTCTTTTTTTGTAATAATACAGGTGTGGCATGGGCGGAGCTGGCAGGGTGGATGAATCCCCGCTCCAGGTTTTTATCAATGAACTCTCTCAGTTCCTTTCTCTCTGCTGGGCTCGTAGAGTACAATTTTCCTTTAGGCAACTTTCCCTCTGTAATTAGTTCAATAGCACAGTCCATGCCTCTATGAGGGAGAAACTCATCAGCTCCTTTTTCATCAAACACTTGTTTTAAATCATGATATTCGGGGAGAATGGCTTTTCCCTCCTCAGCGGTCAATAACACAGTTTCTAACGAGGAGGGTGCCTCCCGTCCCCACACTTTAGCCCATGCATGTTATGCACAACAATCTCCTTTGAAAAACACCATTCCAGTGGACCATTTGATGTATGGGTCATGGTCCCACAACCAAAAACTTCCCAGTATCAAGGGGTATTTGCCCACATCACTGACTACATATGTTCTATTTTCCTAATGATTCCCCATGCCCGTTGGGGTAGGCTCAGTTCTATAGGGTGCGGGAGTCATACTAGACTCATCCGTTTGCTCGAATACTATAGGGTCTCTGAGTTTTATTACTTCTAGTCCTAGTCCTGTGACCAGGGCTGGCGATATTAAATCCCGGGAACAGTTTAGGGGGGGCATGGGTTTCAGTGCACCTAGGCCTCTTTCTCCCTTCGCCGGCCTTATGGGGCATTGTGTTGCAAAATGTCCAACACCCCACATTTTAAACATAGTCCTTGTCTCCATCATAATTCTCTCCCAGTTCCTGGGATCGGAGGTCTTGGCCCTAGCAGGGTAGATCCCCTGTCTGCAGTGGTTGGCCCCCTTGGCCCCACATGTTGTTGCATTCATACGAGTTTCACCACTTGGCTTCTGTTTTCGACCTCGCATGCTAATTGGATCCACCCTAACAGAGTCTGTGGGTCATCCTGCATTAATGCTCTATCTAGCAGGTCAGCATTCAACTCATTTCAGAAAAGTTCAATTTTAACTCCTTCATGATAGTCCTGAACTTTGGTGGCTAATTGCCTGAATTTGGCAGCATATTCTCTTATGGCTCTGGACCCCTATCTTATGGTTCTGAGTCTTGTTCGAGCCCTTTCCCCTTCTAACGGGTCTTCAAATTGTGCTCTTAGTGCATACACAAAAGCATTTAAATCATACAGCTCAGGTGCTCCCATGCCATGCAAAGTTACATACCACTTGGCTGCTGGGCCCTATAGTTGAGATCCTAAATGGCTCACCCGACTGTGCTCCATAGGAAACAAATGTCCCCAATCTTGAAAAAATTCCATGGCTTGTAATATAAAAAATCCCAAGTCGCTGGGTTTTCTATCGAACTTGTCTTCTAATTTGAACCATCCTTGTGGCAGTCCAACTCTGGGGGCTCCAACTCCCTGATGCTCTGCTGGCTGCTGGATTGGGGCCACTCTGGGGGGTGGCTGAACGTGTCCCTGTGCAATGAAGGGTATTTGATATGCTCCAT
Source organism: Eublepharis macularius (assembly GCF_028583425.1). Classification (NCBI taxonomy): domain Eukaryota; kingdom Metazoa; phylum Chordata; class Lepidosauria; order Squamata; family Eublepharidae; genus Eublepharis; species Eublepharis macularius. The sequence goes on from NC_072794.1 coordinate 69,830,167, forward strand.
CTGCTCCATACATCATAGGAGCGGCTTGAATCACCACTCTGTTTTGTGGTTGAAAGGTTTGTGCTTGAACCCCCGATACTCTTCGAGGGGGGTATACTGTAGGACCCTATGGTTGCAGATGGCCCATTTGTAATCCTGTCCCCTTTGGGATGATGATAGGGGGCCCCCATGGTTGGCTGGTTTGGGGAATCCTCATCCCTACATGGCAACCGGTGCCCCTGTGCTTGTTGCAGCAGGAGAGACCCTCACTGGCTGTGTCCCGCCTTGCTGGGGCCCCACTCCCCTTTGGGGTGGTAAAATACAAACTGTCACTACTATTGGGGGAGCTTGAACTTGTAGGTTCCTTGACACTCTCATTGTGGAAATTGGCGCCTCTGCACCACTCATGACCGGAGGAACAATCAAAGGTTGTGCTCCCCCAGATGGACCCATTCCTACTCCCTAGGATGGTATATTAGAAACAGTCACTATGGTGGGAGGTGGAACGGATCTCCCCCTCTCCATTCCAGTGACTTTTGGAAACTGTGCAGTCGGGAGAATTACTTGAGCTCCCATGAATTGTTCAGGAGTTACTAAAAATGGCCTTCCCCTTTCTGAAGGCATTGATCCCACCGCATTTATTGGTCCTTGGCCAATCTGTGGAGCTCTTCCTTGCTCCTCTGACAGCGGTTTCACAGCTGGTCCTACTGGCAGGCTCATCATTTCGTTTACTAGCTGGGCAGTTTTATTTTATTTATTTATTCAATTTATATACCGCCCATCTCCAGGGGCTCTGGGCGGTGAACAATTAAAATTGATAAAAACAAAAACTAAAATCAATGTACAAATAATAAAACAAATTAACAAGGTGCAGTGGTGGGGAGAACCTTCCCCACCCCAAAGGTGGGAGGCCGACATGGCACCGCCCCCTTCAATCACCAAATGCCTGGCGGAACAGCTCTGTCTTACAGGCCCGGCGGAACGATAATATGTCCCGCTGGGCCCGGGTTTCCATTGACAGAGCGTTCTACCAGGCTGGGACCAGGACTGAAAAGGCCCTGGCCCTGGTTGAAGCGAGGCGGGCTTCCTTAGGGCTGGGGACCACAAGTAAATATTTATTCGCTGATCGGAGCGATCTCCGGGGAACGTACAGGGAGAGGCGGTCCCGAAGATATGCCGGTCCCAACCCACTCAGGGCTTTAAAGGTAAGAACCAGCACTTTGAACCTGATTCGGAATTCAACCAGAAGCCAGTGCAGCTGGCGCAGGACAGGTGTGATGTGTGACTGGTAAGGTATACCAGTCAGGACCCGTGCCGCCGCATTCTGGACCAACTCCTCTCTCATCATTGCCACTTGGGCCTCGATGGTCTTGTACCTGTCTTCCCCCTCTCTTGGTGGCGGCGTCTGGCCCCCATGTGGGTCTGATGGCCCGGCTGCACTCCAGTCCAGGGTGTAGGTACTTTAGTTACCTATGGAGTCCTGGGAACTCTGCCCATTGCCAGAGGGTAATCCAGGCCCCCACTGTACTTGTAAATCCTCGAATAATGCTTGTGTTGATATCTCCTCCATGTTGCCCAAGGGTAATCCAGGGTCCCCCGTCATTTGTAAATCCACCAGGGGTAGAATATGTTGGGTATCCACAGCACCTCTCATCCAACCCTTTGTAAGTCCTGTTAACGCCAACAGGTCACCTGGAGCTGTTCACTGAGGTAATCCAAGCGATCCTCCCCACTCAATTCTGTCCCATCAGCTGGCTCTGATGAATCTCGGGTGAGGAATAAGCTCTCTTGGCAAATACTTTTCCATTGCTTGTGACCCCTTCTAAACTCAGGGCCTCTTTTTGGAGGGAGATCCAGAGGGGGCTCCAAACCCCATTGCAAATAACTCTCCCTCTGCAAGGGGAGGCTTACATACTGTCTCAGTTCATCATCCTATCACAGATCCAATCCACTCGTGGCTATATACACTATTTCCCTTTCGAATGTGTTTTGGGATGTCCTGAACAAAGAGTCCCCCATGGGCTCAATACCCGGTTCATTCTCAGGAATGGAGGTCAGCTGCAGTTCCATCAAGATGTTAGACACTCCTGTCTCATTCAGGCAGCGTCCAAACAGAGCTCCTCTCCACCTCTCTTTCTCCTCCCAGGTCCGGGGTGCGCATTATCTGGGAGTTGGTAAAATTGTCCATGTAAAATGGGTAGTCCCCCCTTTTGGGATTGCTCCCACTTCTGGGTACTTGGGGAGGGTTCCTGCAGCTCCAAGTCCCCCCATTGCAGATATATTAGAGTCTATTAGGTAGTTCAGCCTCAGTTGAGCCACGGGCACCAGCTCTTTAGAAAGTCCTCCAGGAGTTGCACCCCGTCCCAGTTGTGGGTCTGGGTTGCATGTTAAATCCTCTGGCTCCACAGACCCCAGGTCTGGCTTTGACGACGTGAAGCTGGAAGCCATTCTCAAAAAGTTACAGGTACAGAAGAATTAAAGATGATTCCTGTCAAAATGTCAGGCTATGAATGACAGGCTATGGCAGATAGATCCCTGCACCATTGCAGCAAGAAATCCAGGCTCTTGGTTAAAAGGCTTTATTCAGAAATCAGATCATTTCCACAGATATGTCCATAGGATTACTCAGGGCCAAGCTACACATGACGAATGACACTTGAACAGCAAGTGTATTTCTCCCTGTTCACTTGCCCTCCACTCAATCCACTTGCCAGGCAAGTGTCTTTCATCATGTGTAGCTTGGCCCTCAGAAGCAAGGTAAGCATCTAAGCAGTAAGAACAGGTTGACAGGAATAGTAACATGTGGGAAAACCCTTCCTCTTGATACACGTTTACTCCTTCCCCCCTCCCAACAGTAAAACAGGACTTTTGGCAAGAATTTGTCCTGCAAATGTCTCACATATTTGTACTATCAAGTTGAGACATTGAGAAAGCAAGAGATTATCTGTGGTGGTGAGAAGTCCCCTGCTCAATCCAGTGGCCCTCTCAGGAGGGGAACTGATACAACAACCAGCAGGTGGCTCACACCAGACATGGTGAAGGTGGATTGGGTGAATCTATGGTGGGGTGGGGAAGGAAGTTCTGGTGTGGACTGCCCAGTGGTTGGGGGGAAGGGAGCTAGTGAGATGCTGTTGGAGGACCTCCCCCCCACGTGTGCCATTGCTTGTGTCTCCCTATGGACCAGGACTCATTGTCTACCACTTTCCCAGGGGGGCTAGAGACACCACACCATTGCCCAGTCTCCATCCTCTGGCTGATAGGAGGCAGAGATGCACTCTGCTGTCCAGTGGTCTCCACAGTGCCTGGCCCTACCCCTGCATTCCTCTATGACATGTTGACGTGGCTGTGCTGGACCCTGTGTGCTTAGACCCTAACTATATTTTCTGCTGATAGGAGGCATTTCCAGTAACTTCACTGGTTCCCATCTCCCACTGCAGGCATAATTGCGCAGTGGGGGTGGGGGTGAAATACATCAGTGTGGCCTGTACCACCAGGGGCTGCCCACTCACTCTTGCCCTTCTGCTGTCAAGGCTTACCCTAGCCTCGCCTGCTACCTCTTGAGGAGAGCCCTGGTCTCCAACCTTAGTTCCAGCCTTGACTCTTGGATTTTGCCTTCTTATTTCTTGTCTTTTTTTCCTGTGATCCTTGAACCTTGTTGCATACTTGCCAGACAGGATACTACCTTCATGTGACTCACTCATCAGGGATGCTGGTGCCAGGCTGTCAGATGCTGAAGCTGGTGAGGGGGCTGAGCTGCACGCCAGCTTGGACATCATGGATGGACCTTGGTAAAAGGATGTGGGTGCCATTGTGGGCCAATTGACCACAATAGGTGACCCCTCCAACACACTCCCAGTAGGCTATGCCCGCATTACCAGTAGCACAGGGGCAAGCAAGAGGATAATAGGTCAGTGGTAATAGCTACAGAGGCAGATGGGGATGGAGGTGAAGTGGCTGTGGCACAGAGCATGGCCATGGGCCTATGCATAACATAGGTGAGCTCCTCTAACTGATATCCCTCTATTGCCCCTCGACTCTTTCACCCTGACCTTCTTTGCTGGTGTCATGGAGCATCTTTGTCCCTTCACCTCTCAAGATTGGCTGTGGGGCTGGGACAGTTGTCCTTTGAACCCTAGGCATTGGGGACTCCTCAAGGTGAACAGTTGTGGATGAGTCATAACAGTGGGTGGTCTCCACATCCTTGGATGTGGTGTACTGGGGCCATGGGGGATCGAGAGAGGCTGCCAGAGTCATGGTGCTTCCTAGCATGACCCCAGATGGTGCAGCTGGTGCAGCATTTGATGGGGCTAGAGATTCAGAGCCTCTGTGAGGCCCCCAGTCACATGTTCCCCCAACCCCTTTGTCTGTGTGAGTGGCCATAGAAAGGGAACATTTGGAGACCCAATGGAAATAGAGGGATGCTATGGCCAGGAGTCAGCCACGCTAGTAAGCCTCACTGCAGTTCCAGGCTGTTCACCTCAAATAGCTGATACTTCTTGTTGGGGACATGGACAGGTAGTAGGCACACATCAAGGAGATGTTTGCAGACCTCTCAGTTGTAATCCATGGCCTTGAACTGTCCCCTGCAGTCTCATCCCTTTCCACCAGCAGTGACAGAGGGGATCATCTAGGGCACATCCTGGGGTGAGAGGTGCCCCATCGCTTACTGTCAGGCACCCATGGCTGGCCTTCTGCCTTTTGATCTCCCTGTGCCACTTCCTGCAAACTGTCCATGTTGCTTCACGGAGGCTTACTTTTGGGTGGGCCTGTTTAGGATTGTTCCCAATGTGCAGGGTGGTAGGGCCCCTTCCCCTGTTACCACTTCTGTTCTGTGTGGCAAGGAGCTGTGCGTTTAAGAGGATGGGATGTGTACTGTGGGTGAGACCTGCCTCTCCCTCTCCTCTGCTTATATGTCTCCAAACTCACCCCCCATGGTTGCCACCTTGTGGTTGGTTGGTTCGCCCTGTCCATCGTGGCTGTACTGGTGTGCTCCTGTGACATATTCTGTGTGCATCAGCAGAGTTTTTGGGGATATCAGCATAGTTGCAATTCCTGTGGCCCTGCTGCCAGAGTGTTTGTCTAATTCCCTGCCTATGTGGGTTTCCTTTAGAGAACATACCAATGGCACCACTATTACATTGGCAGCCAGACAACTCCACCTTAGCAGCCCTCAGAATTACACTATTTAGAGTTAAGGAAACCTAATTCAAAAATGTGAATTAAAATTTAAAATTTAAAATTAAATATTAACATATATTGTTGAAATTAAATGATTTAGCTAATTTTGCATGTTAATGAATATTTTATGCATATTATTTTTATGCCAAAAATTCTCAAAATGTCCCTCTTCCTTCTCAAAATTATACTTATTTTGTCATCTTTCCCATCTCACTCTCTCCATATTGCATAAGTTCAGCTGCTGTTAACCTATGTTGGGCTGCTCTCAGTCATCATGATAAACCAAGATTTAAATATTGTGGTTTGATTAAACTCATTCATTGTGACAGTCTAATGCAAATGGTTCAATAAACCAGGGCTTCTTGATTGGCACCAAAAGAGGATTTCAAGCTACCATATGTAACTCCTTTGTTAACCCAATTTGCACTAATTGAAAGGTTGTTGTAATATCTGAATTCACATACCAGTTTGTGAATTAGCACGGCCCCTCACAGTTGCATGGCCTAAACCCAGAAGTGTAGAGAAGACATCCTCCCTGTTAAGAAGAAAGCCAGCAAGAAGCAGATATATTGGGGTGTCTACATGCAGTCAAATAGTATTACTTATCTAACTGGAGTTTTTGGTTCTCACAATGACTAAATGATATCATCCTCAGTATCTTCTTTCTTGCTTTTCCTCAAGCATGGAATGGGGAATGGCATTATTTGACAACTACTCCTCCTCCTTCAAGAGGACCAGTTCTTTAGGAAAGACTTTCCTAGTCAGTGTGAAAAATATAAAGGTATAACTCATTCCATACAACATTATCAATCAAACCCAGAAACATAAGAGGAAGCTGTAATTTAAATTTACTGATGCCCTCCTCTGAAAATGCACCAAATTGTGACACCATGAAAATGAACATCTCTAATGATCTGCAAATACAAGGGTGGTACCAATGGCATGAGGGGCAAATTTCTGCATATAGCCCATGTACTGGCTAAGTGCTGTAATAAAGAATACTACTATACTACTCCATATAGCCCTCACCATATATTTCAGTAATATATTCCCTAGCAATGTAAGTGTAATATGTCCTCCATTCCCATTAATCCTTGGCCTCTAACATGAGACTAACAGCAAGGGTACTAATTATAATAGTGATTTTGTAAAGGTAGGCATCTGAATTTGAATGGGTGACCTGTAGGAAAAAGGAATTTTTTCTCCTCTATTAATAAATTACCATTTTAAAAATTGCAATTAAACACTTCAGTTCATTTTGTACAGACCTAATGCATTGAGCAGTTAACACTGAATATCTCATGTATAAATGTTTCTGCTTTCAACACTGAACAGGAAATGGCACATAGATTAGGACAAGATGTGACAAACAGAATCAAAGGCACTTAAAATTATTAACTGTGTTTCTTCTTGGCAATTCTCAGAACCTCTATCACATTGATTTTTTTAGAAAAAGTATTCAATTACATTTACATTTTTTATCTTAAAGAGTTCAATATTTCCAATAGTTTCCAACAATTTTATAATTGTAATAATAAAATACACTGATCTACAAAATACTGGTAAATACTTGGCTTGTCTTAATCATCCTGAATCCAAGCTTTGTCTACTTGTATTTCTCTCCCCAACTTAATTACTTTTAAATGTCTGTTAATGTATAAATATTAACAGAACCAAATATTTTTGTTTTCCTTTCTCTTTTCTCTCATCCAGTCTCCTGCTGAAAATGGCTTGGATCCCGCCTAAAATTTCCATGAAGAAAAGAATTTCTATATGTGATTGTGGACCATGACTTCTATGCCTCCCACATCCTGCTGCAGCCCCAAATGTACCTTGAAGAGCTACTCATGGGGGATGAAGAGGCATGAATAGCTTGGGGGACAGACCTATGTCTGTTAAGGAAGGGGGGAAATCAGCAAAAGTTACCTCTCTTCTGCCCAAGGGACTTTTAGATGGGATCCAATCCAACATTTCCCCTAACATCATATTTGTTATTTCTCATATCTGTTATTGGTCAGAACCTCAAGAAGACCCCTTTGGATAACATATCCTAGTAAGCTCAACTTCCCCCCAAGGCACATTATTTCCGCATGTAGGAACTCCTTGCGGGGAGGGTTTCCACCCGTGGCACATTATTAACTTTCTCATGAATATGTCTTTTATGATTCCCAAAGGATATGAATAGCTATTAAAGAACAAGTTGATTCTGTATTTAATAAACAAAGTATTAACTCCTTCTCCCACAAGCCATTTCCCTATACCTTTTAGCTCTGATCAGTAGGCAGACAAAGTCAAAACACTTGTACTTCTTTTCCACCACCCCCCTGCCAGGGACAAAAGCAGCCTGAGATACATTTTTGATGGAACTTCAAGTAAGAAGAATTAACTCCTCCAGTTCTCAGCACCATGGCCCCATCTAAACTGGCGTGCACTGGCTGTAAAAAACCATCCAGCATAACCTGATATGTGTGATTGTTGTATCATGTGAATTAGTCAACACATTTATTTTCCATGTGTGGTCAAATTACCTCCATACATGTAAAGCTGTATGGAGGCAGTAAGCCAGGACTTTTTTTGTAGTAGTACTCATCACCAGTACTGAACACCGGTACCTTTTGGAAAGATCTTCCAAGTTAGGGGGAATAGGTGGAAATCAGTGCAACAATATATGTGAGTACCAGTAGTATCTTTAAAACACACACACACACACACACTGCAACAAGCACTTGGAAAATTCATACATTGATTAATTCACATGGTACCATTATCATGCTTATTGAGTGCATAACAAGGACCTCACTCTCCTGATACACATGGTTGGCAGGCTCCCAATTCATGTTAACAGTATTTCTGAGGAGAACTCTTACCTCTGTATTTTGTGGCAGCCGTTTTGCAGCTACTCCCATAAAACGTGTCATAATTGCAAATGTGCCCGCAGGCTCAGAAAGGTTGGGGACCCCTGAATTAGAGCCCTGCATGTCCAAGGATAGCCATATAGAAGGAAACAGGTTAAACCAGAGACCAAATCAGTATTGAAGATTACTTGCTTATGATAGGTTCAAGAAAACTAATAAATTTTGAGTCCAACCTTGCAGCACCGCACTTTAAAACCGCCGCACAGAACACCCCCTCCCCCTCCCTCCCCCGAGTGTCTTCTCCCAACTTGTAACCGCTTTGAAGCTCCATGGTTGGAAGGAAGACCTGCTGATCAAGGTAAGCTGGGCTTCCATTCAGGTTTCCAGGGCAACAGAAGGAGTGCAGACAGAGTTTAGGCATTCCCCTGGCTCCGTTTCCAGGGGAATTGATTGATGGCGCCTGACTGTCTGGCTTCCCGAACCACGGCCAAACGCACCGAACCAGGCTTCTTCTGAACGCTGGTTCGTTGGCCGAGGACAATCACGAACTGCTGGATCTTGATCTCACGATCGCCAATTTCGTGGGTTTTTGAAGTTCGTAATGCAGTTCATGTCCATGTCTAATCACAACTGCACAATGCCACAACTAGCATGATGATTGCCTGGCATAGCAGTACCAAGCCATGCTTATTGTGTCAGACTGGTTTCCAGTGTCACCACAATATTACATTTCAAGACATGATACTGGTTCAGCAGTTGTGGCAAATGCTGCTATCACATGCTAAAGTAACATTTGTTTTCAGCAATGAGATCTTTGTCATGTACACCCTCATATAAGAAGAACATGCAAATGTTTTGCTCCATTTTGACACATATATTTTGAAGCTGATGCATATATTAAATTTACAAACAATGTAAATTGTGACAAAGTACAGTGCAGGTTATGAGACTCATGCTTAGTATGAAAGGGGTGGGGTCTGAGACTTTTCTGATGCAAAAAATGCAAATGATATTGGGGTACTGACCAACACATGACCTTTCCATCCTTTGGAGACTGTCTGGCAAAATGGAACCTATGCATTCTTCATACTGGGAAGTGTATATGGCTTTCTGTATGTAAGGAAAACCTCCACGGAGGGAAAACATATTGCATAAAGTGCAGGAACTCATAGGACTGGCCATTAATGTAACTCCAGTGCATGAGAAAAGTAAACAATCTCAAGTCATTTTGACAGATAGTTTAAAGAAAACCTATTTAGTTCAATGATTAGGTCAGGCCAAATACATTCTTGCCTCCTTCAAAGAAAATTGCTAGTGAATGTCTGGGCTGCAGTGGTTTTAACTTCCTTGACACTGAAGATTTAGTTATGTGAGACAATAATGAATACTTGAGAGTTGTAATTTTAGATGTAAAAACAAGTGCAAAATCTGCACATTTCAGAGTGAGCGACTTTCACTACTGAGATAAATATAAATGCTATATTTAAAGGCTAATTGCCGGAAAAAATTCATTGGGCTTAAAAAGCCGTTATAACTGGTGACAATGCATGTAAAAAAAAGTTCTGAATTACTGACATGTTAGTATGTGGATTCTGAAATCTTGAAAGACTTTGGAAACAGCCAATGAAAGGATATCAAAGATCCACCTTTTTCTGGTCATAGATGCAGAGGAAAGAGAACTTGATTCTCAAAAGCTTATGCTACAATAAAATTGGTTAGTCTTAAAGGTGCTACTGGACTCTTTTTGATTTTGCCACCTTTTTCTGTAAGTTACTGCTAAACCTTGTTTATAACCTAATCATCCCTGAAAGAGATGAGCCTTCTTAGTGGTGGGAGGAAATCCTCTTACTGAGGAGAATATGGGACGGGAAAGGGGGATATGGAAAGTGGGAAAAAGACAACAAATGCAATAAAGATCATTGGACAAAACTTTATTCCAAAATGGCTGCATCTTTCTGAAATGGTTCTGCTGTGAAGAATACGAAGGTAATGAATTTACACCTTTCAATACACCTATCTTGAAATCATTTTATTCTTGGATAGCTGGTCCAAGAAGGTGATTTCTATACTTCACATTTCTATACTTTCTATGCCGAGGGTTACCTCGCCTCACCTTCAAATCAGGAGGGTGCTGTCTGAGGGTGTGTGTATCAGCCCTCATGCAGGTGATCTGTAGATCTCTGGGGGCCTCCCACTGATGTCACTACTGGATTAAATTGCAAGTGATAGGGGCTCAGTGGGGGTCAAATCAGCCCAAAACGTAGCAAAATGTGATGTCAGTGGAAGCCCCCCAAGCATGTGTGTGCCATTTTGTCAGATGTCTAGAGGCTTCAACATTCCCCCCTCTGCTGGTAGGGGTAGTGGTGTGGGAAGGGGGTGGCCAAGGGATCCCCCATCATGAGCAGGAGGCTGGCAACACTAAGTCTACACTTCCCGTATATCAGCTTCTCCTGCTTTAGATTTAGACATAGTTGTCTGAATAAAGTTATTATGGAATAAAAGGAAAAGTCCAAAAGGTTTGTTATCTAGTTTGGTTAAACACCAAGGCATTTTAAAAGGGAGCTTATTCGAGTGGTCAACCCTTCTAAGTATGTAAAATTGGTAATAGGCCATAACCTCCCTGATCTGTGACAGGAATTCTTGGCATAGGCAGTCTCAAATTGCATTGACCTTTCCTGCTGCCAATTTCTATTGCAATTTCATGTCTCATTTGCTGCCTTCTCCAGCCCTGGGTTCCCTTCAGCATTGCTACTTTTTGGGGGGAGGGGGCTCTCTGTTTCCTGCCTACCAGCTTGGGATATTTACCCTCATGTTTCCTTGTGGAAGCCAAGTTTTCTAAGTAGACATGATGTATTCTTTTACCCACAACACCTACAGCTCAAAAATATTTTTAAAAGTTTAAGACTCCGGAACTTTAATTTCCATCTCATATTTTCAATCTTCTGGATTCATTCTGTACATTTGCTTCCACATGTTTCCTTCATAGGAAATAGAAATTGGCTTAACAAAATGATGCAATGTTAGAACTGTGCTCTGCAAGCAACTCTCTTTCATTTGTACTGATTCTTGACTCTGATCCAGCTTTCACCTTTGTCCATCCTTATCTCATCTTGGTATACCTCTCCACTAGATTGATTCCACAACTCTAAACTTGCTTTCTGCTGCTTGATTCTAACTCTGCATAGACTTGATGATGCAAGTGATCTTGGTAGTATGCTACGCTGAAAAAAATATTGAATTTGGATTTGGAAGGCTCAGATTCAAAGCTCTGCTTTGTCATAAAGCCAGTTATGTGGTCCTTGAGTAAGTCATCATCTCTCATCTAATCTATTTGATAACACTGTTGCAAGGCACAGAATATTATTACATAGCACGCCTTACTAGAGATGGGCACAAACTGGAAAAAAACAAACCATGTGGTTCGTGGTTCATCAAATTTCACGAACCATGAACTTTCATGAACCTGCCCCTGGTTCACGAACCAGTTCATTTGGTTCGTAAAAATGTCACATCCAGGTCAGAAAATCGTTACTTCCAGATCAGCAGAAGTCCACTTCCGGGCCAGCAGAAGTTCACTTCTGGGTCAGCAGAAGGTCTGCAGGAAGTCCATCCTCTGTTGCCTAGGAAACTGATTGATTGGCACCAGGCTGTCTGCAGTGACAAACCAAAAAATGAACCAAATGAACCAGCCTAAAAGTTCTTGGCAGTTCATCAGAAATGGGATCTGATGAACTGTGGTTCGCGAACCAAAAACCGGTCTGGTTCGTGCTTAATTTTGGTTCGTATTTCGGTTCGTGCCCATCTCTACTCCTTACACCAAAGTTCTAAAGATATGATGATGAATGGTTCCCTTGTGGGCATCTGAAGGGCTTATTCATACAAGCCCATTCCGCATGGCACACTTTAAGCCAGCGCTTCTGAGTATTCATGTCGATCAGTGCTGAATTGGCTTGGGATCCTGGCATTCTGCACTGTGTGACCTCAAGGTGATTTAATGTCTGCTTTCTTATTGCATATGAAATGAGATGCGTCTGTTTGAAGCTGCATTTTGTGGGGGCTGGAACCAGTGTCATTTTTTTAAAAAAAAATTCAGCACATGTGTTGCGACATTGCAGTGTAGGAACCCAGTATGTCCACCATCCCCCTTCTTCTTGTATTCACTGATTGGCGAATTCTGGAGCGGCAATTGGCTGATTGGCGAATTCTGGTGATGGTAATTGGCAGCAGAGTTCAGGGGGAAAATCTACAAAGTACTTTTGCACTTGATCCACTAGCTGCTATTAGATTGCTCTGGTGTGGTTTTCATTGTCTGCTTGGTGCAAAACAGTCCATCTCTGCCGGAGCAAAATGTTAAAATGCTGCTGCTCAAACAAAACAGCATTCTCACGGGCTTCCTCATATCACATGATTATGTTCTGCGATGGGAAAGGCAGATTCTTGAGCCAAGTCTCCTTCCCCCATTTACAGATCTTCATGAACATGAGCCCCATATTTTCCACACTGGAACAGGGAGTAGATTTGAATTACATGCGATTTAACATGGATAAGTTCCAGGTTCTCCACATGGGTAACAAAAATGCAAAACGTGCATACTGGATGAAGGATAAACTTCTGGATAGCAGTGTGTGTGAACAAGATCTTGGATATGGCATCACAGGATGTCATAGTCCCTTGTTGCTCAGGCCCCACCTGGAGTATTGTGTGTAGTTCTGGAAGTCTTGTTTCAAAAGGATGTGGACAAATTGGAACAGGTGCAGAGGAAAGCAACCAGGATGATCAGGCGTCTGGAGACCAAGCCCTATGAGGAAAGGCTGAGGGACCTCAGAATGTTCAGTATGGAGAAGAAGCTCATAGTGAGAGTACTTTCTACCACTGATCTGTACTACCTCCTCTAAAATGTTTTTTTTTAATAATTTTTATTAGATGAGGTAATATAACATCATTGGTTAATACATAAACCTTGTTCAGATTGACCCTCTGAGTAAATATATAACCCTCCCTCCCCTCCCCCTTTTCTGTTGACTTCCAACAACACTCCCCCCCCCGTTTATCCATAGATATTATTGTTACTTTATATTGCTATCACTTTTCCCATGGTAAAGATCTTAATATATTTTCTTTTCAATAAAGTCTTTCTATATAAAATTTGAAATTTAAAATCCCTCTAAAGACCACAATTGTCCTTTAACATCACATTTCTTTTCCAAATATTTCTTAAACTTCTTCCATTCCTCCAAAAATATTTCTGGATCTTGGTCATTCAGGTTTCTAGTTAGTTTGTCCATTTCTGCCATATACAACAGCTTCCTTATCCATTCTTCAATTTTCGGTATTTCTTCTTTTTTCCGATATTGAGCATATAGAGTTCTTGCCGTTACTAACATATAATATAGCAATGTCTTATCATTTCTATTAACCTCTTCTAAATGTAAAGATAATAACATTTCTGGATACCTCCTCTAAAATGTAATGGATCGTTTGAATGTTGATACTATTGCTTGAAAACTGACATCCTCCCATGAAAAAATGTGAAAATCATCATTAAGCATCATTGCTTAATGCTACTTGAGATCACTGCGGTTTCACTGAAGGGAACAACATAAGATATGCTCAGCTTATTCTGTTTTTTCCATGCTTCTAAAGCCTCTATGAAATTTCTAGTGGAATCAGGCAGCAATCATCATAGCCCATCTCTCTGTTTTCCCGACCCATTGAAGGTATCCACCACAATATAGGCTTCTAACTCAATATATGATAGCCCCTCTCCTCTTGCCTAAAAGAAATAGAAAAATAGTGAGGGATGCTCAGCAAAAGTGAAAGCAGAATAAAGCAGGCAGTAGTATGCAAGAGGCAAAGCTGTAAGTTTCACATTAAAAAAAATGACCTACATAAAATTCTCCTACAGCTCAGACTAACATGGATACCCTTTTGTAGACTATATTTGATTCGAAGTGGGAAGACTGGAAAGTTGCCCCATTTCCTATTTTTAATGCCTTGATATATAAAAAAAGAAAATATTTCCCATTAAAATCCATTAAATGGCATTTAAAAGCATCAGCATCATGAGAGGGAAAAGAAACAGCTCCTTGTTCATATGAAGTACTCAAGCCCTGTTTTTGTGGTGATAAATCCCTTTTGTTTTTCAGTGCCAGTTTGACAATGCAAACCAGAATTTGGTGTATCTACTTACCTAGTATTATGTCTGATGTTTCTGTCATTAATGCTGTAAGTTTGCCAATCATCTTGGGTTCGGGAAGAGTGCTCGGCAATCCTTTTTGCCTCATCCTTGGTTCTGTTTCTCATTATCAAGTTTTTGTTTACTGTGGTAGGGATTTATCAGTTTAATTAATGCCATCTCTTTAGCAGCATCAATATGAACCAAAATTATTTCTGTTTTTTGTTGGTCCTTGTATCATCTGAATGAGCGTAAAGAGGTTCTGTAACATATGGTAGGATTTTTTTATCTGCAAGCTTTCCATTTAGCATTTGGATTTTTTTAAAAAAAACCCTTCTTAATTGGAATTGAATTTATGCCTAAGAACAAGGCTACTTTGGCTTTTTTCCCCTTTGTCAAGACTGCATTTTAAATGCTACTATATGTTATTGTAATATCTCTAAGAATGAACTTTTATAGCAAAATTATAGCATTTAGTAAAATTCAATGTAACATGAAAGTGTTTTTATCAGGATTTCAAATAACTAGTTGTATTAAGTAGAAAAGTAGGAAATAAACAGTGCAATCCTAAGCAGAGTTACTCTAGTCTACGCTAATTGAAATCTATGAGCTTAGACTGGAGTAACTCTGCTTGGGATTGCTCTGAAAATGTGTTTCTGCAAGACTGTGCTGACCCAATTCATTGCTTGGGTGTAACCCTGACTAGAAAATTCATGACAGTTCTGATCGGCTTCCTTGACATTTGAACAGATGATTGACACTACAGTATTATTATTATCGTAGTCCGCCTACACGTATACATCCTTGGGACTGGGACTCCAGGTTTATTTGGGTTTTGCTCTTTTCATCCTAATTATTGTTATACTTTTTATTTACATAATGTGCTGCATTACTATCTTTGTGTTTTTAATGTATTTCAGAAGCTTTGTAAACTGCTTTGGGAATTTTGATGAAACAGCTTATAAACTGATTAATTAAATTCAAATCAGATGACATGTGCATGGATCACACTGATTCCTCATTCATCATACTAAACTAACATTGGAAACCTAAGAACAGCTTCCTGGAAGTAAGCCCCATTGAATAGACCGAAGTAGGAGCCTGAGTAGACCTGGTTAGTATTGCTCTCTAAACCTCTGTCAATTATACAGCTTGTTCTGTCATGTTTTCTTCCATTAATGCACTATAATTGAGTCAAAGGAATGATCTGATTATGAAGTATCCTGCAGTTTACTATATTTACTTATTTACTATAAATAGTCACCCTTCCTTGCCGAGACTCAAGGTAGATTACAGGATAAAGCAATGCAATCAGACAATGCAATTGCACTAGGAATTACAGAATCAGAGAACAAAGTGAACAATAAACTATTTGTTGCAAGGTATACTGTACATCAACTTTTGTTGAGCCTGTGGGCACCTTTGGAATTCTGACACAAGGTGATAGATGCAACTACAAAATGGCTGCCACAGGAGGCAAAACCAAACACACAAAGAAAGAGTGAAGGGTGAGAGAGAATAAGACCAATCGATACTGTGGAGGTAGATGCTACTGATACAACATTATTTTAATCTGTACAATCATTCCTATCTCCAGTGGCCAATCAGAAGCACACCCACTTTCTAAAGACACTTGGTGGGCACCAGGAAAGGTGCCTTTGGGTGCCAGGGCATCCATGGGCACCATGTTAAGGACTCTTGATGTAAAAAATAGTGCAAACAGTAAATAAAAATAAAAAATAGTAATTGCTGTAAATTAAAATCCTATTCTGTTGCTTTTCATAGTTTGTAATCTACCTTGAGTCTTAGTCGAAAAGATGGTTTATAAATTAAGATTGAGGAAGATGAAGAAGATTATGATGATGATAGACATGGCTACAAACTGTGGAAGGGAATGATGTTCAAAGTGCAACAATATATTGTGGTCGCTTTTGAATATTTTACGATCTGAAACATCTTGGATCATTGTAGTTCTTCACTATTGAAACAAGCCATAATCTAATACAGAATTGGGTGTACTTGAACCAGCTTATTTAATCAAATTAAATTCTGTACTGGATTCTGGCTATTGGTTTTTCATTTAGTCAGATTCCAAGGTGTTGTTTGAGTCAGTTACAGGTTTAGACATTTGACACTGTTTAGACACTGTAATACAATTTCCTTCCATTGTTGCTGCATGCCTGGAGCAACAGGAAGGCTCCATTTGTCAGAAACGAATTTTCAACACAGTTTATGCATTTGTAAATCAGTATTAATGGTGTATGTCAGCAGACTGTCATGTAACCCCATTTCCAGGCTTTGCATATAAAATTATCTAGAAATGAAAGTTCTATGCATCTAATGTTTCCACAAACATGTGACATTCAAATGTATACTACTGTTGCAAACAAACAAACAACATGTTTTTTTCAACTTATAGTAGAGTAGATGTCTCTATTAAAGGACATGTAATGTAAGGCAATGATGGCCATGACATTTGTGCTTTCATGAGCTAATTACTTGCTACTTCTCCAAGGGAGCAGACTTGGCCCTTCACTTGTTGATGTGGAGAAATTGTTGTCATCATAGAAGAACAACTCACATTTGCTTCTTTTCCTTTTGTGACCAATCAACATGTCAGCACAGACATTTTCTTGCAAACCCTACTAAAGATCAACCATCATTGAAATTAACCACATGCTGATTTAATCAACATATAGCTTTGTTAATTACTAGCTTTTTTCTTCATGTCCATCTGCTTTTAGAGTTTAGTGAACCTGCAACAGATGTTCATGTAAATATAATAAGCTGGTTGCCATGTAAATATAACATTTCCAAGAGTGCTTCTGAAATAGTCTTTAGATTTATGTAGGCACTTCTACATATGACATATTCAATGATTTAAAAGCAAAACTGATAACTTTGTTAAAAGCCCCATTGAATTCGCTTCCTGCTTTAAGGCTTTCTCCTTTAATTCTGTAAATTGTACTCAATGGGATGAGCCCCCCCCCCAGAGATCTGTGGTAGTATTTATTAGAGTGGCCTGGGAACAGCAGTGTAAAAATGAAAGAGATGTATCCCATTCACACTCAGTTCAAGTGCATAAGAAAATAATTACCAAGCTGAGTGAGCGCAGCTACTATAGCTGTTCAGAGAGAGCTGCGACCGAGACGCGGGGGGGGGGGGGGGAAGAAGACCTGATCCTGACTGTAGTTCGTATTTTATAAGATCTACCAATCTAATAGCATATTAGAAAGTTTAACTTTAAATAATTGTATTATGAAGGGAATGCAATACTTGTAGATGTAGTGTGTGTGTTTTATATGTTGTTTCTTCCCTTTCCCCCTGTTCCCTTTTCCCCTTTTTTGTAGTTTTTGAGGTTAGTAATTAAAAATAAAAAAATTATATATATAAAAAAGAAAATAATTACCAAGCTTACAAAAAAAGAGGATTCATTCATCTTTGAATAATATTAGGGAAAAGGAGTTCAAGTAGCTAAATGTTTCAGCTTTAGAACTATTTAATCTTTTCAGGCTATCAAGGCATCTAAATTCAATGAGTCCAAATAAGAGGAGAAACACTTTGCAGTTTAACATTTCATGGGAGGTCTCTTGAACTGTGCATTAGGTTTGATCAAAGTTTTTTAAAAATGACAAATGTGGGTTGTAATGAAATCACACAAAGCAAATTAGCAGACTTTTTCCCCCAAGCTGAAATTACACTTTTAAAAAAGGCATTCCCCACAGTATAAAGAGTCATTCATTACTTCCCCCAACTGGCAGAAATATAAATGCCTGGGTGGTTACAATGTCATGCAAATCAAATAGAAATCTTAGTTACAATGAAAAACATGGAGCAATCTTATAAGTGATCAAAGTAGAATTCACAACTGAACATTCCCTCCCCCCCCTTTAATTGAACATGCATGAAATATATTTTGCACACTACTTGCAAGCATAAGTAAGCGTAATAGTTTGGAGACATTTCAGAATCTATGTTTGATGTGTAATTTTATGGGTATTTTCATCAGTAATGTTAAAATAGTGGGGCAGTTCTTTTCATTTGTAATTTAAATGAAACATACATAATGATATAGACTGATAAATCTGCTTTCTATTTCTGCATTCTGTAATGCATTAATAATATTCATATGAGACCCCATTCTATTCTTGCAGTAAAAGTAATTTGACATAAATTAAATGACGAGGAAACTACTCAGTAGGTGCATACCTCTGTCAATAGAAAATACCCAATAATATAGTCTGGAGACCCTGTCCCTTTACCAAAGCATCTCTCTGAGACATTTCTTGCAGCACAACCATATTACTCAAGTGAAAAAGTGCTCTTGAATAATTCAGTTTTGTGGAAAGCCAAGAGATTGGGATCTTTCTTGACTTCTTCTGGCAGGCCATTCCATAAGATGAGGGCCACTATAGAGAATGCACAAGTATAGCCAGCTGTTGATTTAGCCCATTTACAGGGTAGCACCTACAGAAGGCCCTGTTCAGATGAGCAAACCTGTCATGATGGAACATAGGGAGAGAAGCACTCCCTCAGATATGAGGGACCAAGGCCATAAAGAGGTTTGAATGTGAAAGCCAATGCTTTGAATTGAGTCCAGTAACTTGCCGCCGAGCGGTGATGGGCGGCCGGCTGAGGCCGGGGAGAGCCTTGAACAAACACGCAGGAAACAAGGTTGGAGTTAAACCAGGCCACAACTTTATTGATTACAGTGACAAGGAGTGTTGGCCGCATAGGGATCGGATCCCAGTAATTGGCTGGCCCGCCTGCCAGCCAATCCCTCCAGCCCCCACAGGCCCTGGCTGTGAGGGGGAAACCGAGGGATGGCAGTTGGAGGGGGCAATCGGGTGTACACCCCTTATTGACCCCCCTGCCACCAGGGAGCGTGCAGCTGAGTGCGGGGCCCCCCGAGCTGGGTCCCGCTGCTAGGCCTCACTCCCTGAATTCCTTAAGGGAATCCCCTATAAATGGGTTCGATGTGGCCTCAGGCCCCATCTCCCCCCAGAGGGATCGGATCCCAATGCCAAACCGCCCCTGAAAGTTGCGACAATAAAATAAACTTGCACAATACCTAACAGAGAGGGAGAGGGGGGTGGGACTTCGCCGGCTGGAACAAACAGGAAGCGGCCCGGCCGGCTGCCTGGGTAAATACCCACGAGGCGGACCAGAGGGAAGACTGCTCCCCTCAGGTCCGCCCCCCCCGGCGCCCCGCCCGCCCGGCCCCCGCGGCCCATGCTGATTGGCCGGGCGGAATTCAAACCGATTGGCCGGGGCGCCGAGAGGCAGCCGGGAGCCGACGCGAGCCCCGGCTTCCCCTCCGAGCCTGCCGCCCCGCCGCCGGCAAACTGGGCGCCCAGGTAAGTCTGGGGGCCCTTGCTTGCCGCCGAGCGGTGATGGGCGGCCGGCTGAGGCCAGGGAGAGCCTTGAACAAACACGCAGGAAACAAGGTTGGAGTTAAACCAGGCCACAACTTTATTGATTACAGTGACAAGGAGTGTTGGCCGCATAGGGATCGGATCCCAGTAATTGGCTGGCCCGCCTGCCAGCCAATCCCTCCAGCCCCCACAGGCCCTGGCTGTGAGGGGGAAACCGAGGGATGGCAGTTGGAGGGGGCAATCGGGTGTACACCCCTTATTGACCCCCCTGCCACCAGGGAGCGTGCAGCTGAGTGCGGGGCCCCCCGAGCTGGGTCCCGCTGCTAGGCCTCACTCCCTGAATTCCTTAAGGGAATCCCCTATAAATGGGTTCGATGTGGCCTCAGGCCCCATCTCCCCCCAGAGGGATCGGATCCCAATGCCAAACCGCCACCAGAGCCCCAAAGCGGCTCCTGCCAAAACTCCTAGCACTGCAACCACTCCAGGAGGCCGTCCCGGATGTCCTGCAGCCACAGGTCATGACCCCAGCTGGACAGGTGGACCCCGTCTGGGCGGAACAGCGCTTCTATCTTGAAGGAAATGTCCGGGTGGAGTATCGCGGTGCCGCCCCGTAGCCTCACATGCAGCTCCATGGCCCTGGCCACCCGCTGCCTGATCCTGTCCACCTTTTCAGCGCATCGGGCCGTACGCCAGCACCTCCGTTGCAGCAGATCTGACCAGAAGATGTGAGCTTCAGGGAAGAACTCCCTGAGCCGCTCCAGGTCCGACATCATTGCTCGCTTCAGCTCAGGTCCCTCGCGGATGCCCAGGTCGTTCTCTCCCAGCTGGATGACCACGGCGTCGGGGGCTCCCCGCTGCCCGGCGTGTTGCTGTAATAGCGGGACTAGGCCCTCCCATCGCAGGCCCCTGACTCCGATCCAGGTGACGATGATCCTGCCGTCGAGGCCCAGGTGCTCTCCCCAGCCGGACGCTGCCACGTACTTGCCAGCCCAGTGCACGATGCTGTGCCCACATATCCAAACTTTCCGGAGGCGACCTGCCAGGAAGAATGAGCAAATGAAATTATAAGCGGTTGCCTGACAAAGGGCGGATGTACGTGCGGAATGCCTCGGATCTCCAGCGCCCCAGGGCCTGGATCTCGGAGGGGGCGAGGCCCCACTCGGCTGCGAATGTGGCAGCCCCGATCCTGAAGGAGTGGGTCCCAAAGTCCCCGGCGGGGAGGCCCGCGCTGTTGAGGCAAGCCCGCAACACCGCCAGGAATTGGAAACGCGACACCGGGGAGGAATCTGAGTGGACCAGCAGGGGGCCTCCGGCTCCAGGGCGGGCCGCGAGGTACTGCCGCGTGCTCTGCACTGGGCATACCGGGGCCTCCGCCGCCGGGTGCAGCAGCAGGCTGGTCCCCCTGCCCAGCTGGTCTGTTTTTGAGCGGCGAACCCTGATCCGCAGGGAGCCCCGGTGGAAGCTGATGTCCCCCAGCTCAAGGGCCCGGCCCGATGTGTCGTCCCGGGACCCGCATACCAGCTCCCCCACCCTAAAGGCCCCGAAGAAGGCCAGGGAAAAGGCCGTGCGGAAGAGAAGGGCCTCGAATCCCGACCGGCAGACCCGCGGAGTGAGTGCCACAATATCCTGCAGGATTGTCAGGGTAATGGGCCTCCGGCGGTCCGGGGGTGGAGGGGCCATGCGCCTCCACCCTTCTACCACCCGTCTGGCCCTGAAGCTGTCGCACGGGTCCCCGAACCCACAGGCCTTGCTAAAGAAGGAGATGGCTGCCAAGTCCCTGCGCATTGTGCTGGGGGCGCGCCCGGCCTCCTGCAGGTGTACCAGGTAGCGCAGGACCCACTCCGTTGTGACCGGCCATGCACTGGGGCCCCCACCCCCCGACACGAAGGCCCAAAACCTCCTCTCAGCTGCCTCATAGGCCCGGAGAGTAGTCGGAGCTATGGAGCTGAGTACTCCCTGCATCACTGCTTGCTGCCAACTAGCCACAGGTCCTCTGGGAACTCCTCTGGGGTGCGACGGGCCGCCGGGGCCAGGCTGAAAAACCTCTCCATCTGGAATCGAGACAAGGCGTCTGCAATGCCATTATCCACACCTGCTACATGCCGCGCAGAAAAGGTTATGTTAGCGAGTAAGCAAGACAGGACCAAGTGGCGCACCAGACGCATGACCCGCTCAGAGCGAGATGATTGCCTATTGATAACACTCACCACCGCTTGGTTGTCACACCAGAAGGTAACCCTGCTGTCCCTCAGGAGGTCCCCCCAAAGGGCTACGGCAACGACGATGGGAAATAGTTCGAGGAAGGTGAGGTCCCTGAGGATCCCCTCCTTCTCCCACGCGGGCGGCCAGCGCTGCGCGCACCACCGGCCCCCGAAGTACACCCCAAAGCCCAGACTGCCCGAAGCATCAGAATGAACTTGCAAGGTCTCGCCCAGATCGAGGGAGCCCTGCCACATGGAGACCCCGTTGAAACCTTCCAAGAAGCGCTGCCATGTTCTGAGATCCTCCCTGATGCCCTTTGTGATGCGAATGTGATGGTGCGGAGAAGGGACCCCCCTGGTGGCCTGGGCAAGCCTGGCGCAGAAGGCTCTCCCAGGGGAAACCACCTTGCAGGCGAAATTTAAGTGGCCTATGATGACCTGCAGCTCCTTGAGCGTGCACTTTTTCTGGGATGCCGTGGAGGCGCTCAGGGCGCTCAGGCGGGAGACCTTGTCTGCTGGCAGGCGGGACAGGCCCGCCACGGAATCCAGCTCTATCCCCAAGTAGGTTAGCCGAGAAGAGGGGCCCTCCGTTTTCTCCTCTGCCAGGGGGACGCCCAGCTCCCGCGCTAAAGTCTGGAAGCTTTTGAGCCGATCGGCGCATGCCGACCCCCCAGGGGGCCCCGATATCAGGAAGTCATCTAAATAATGCGTGATGTGGGGGGCCCCCATCTGCTCCTTCGCAGCCCACTCCAGAAAAGTGCTGAAGGCTTCGAATGCCGCGCACGCGACCGAGCACCCCATTGGCATGGCCTTATCCACGAACCATTGGCCCTGAAACCTGATCCCCAGCAAACAAAAGTCATCTGGGTGGACGGGCAGCAGCCTAAAGGCGGACTGGATGTCGCATTTTGCCATGAGGGCACCTGGGCCGCACGACTGAACCAGCCGGACGGCCTGATCGAAGGATGCGTACTTAACTGAACAGAGCTCTGGGGGTATGGCGTCGTTGACCGACGACCCCCGAGGGTAAGACAGGTGGTGAATGAGCCTGTACTCCCCGGGGGTTTTCTTGGGGACCACCCCTAGAGGCGAAACCCTCAGATTGGGCAGTGGGGGATTGGGGAAGGGGCCCGCTATTCGCCCGGCGGCTATTTCCTTGGCTAGCTTTGCTTCCACCACCCTGGGCATCTCAATGGCTGACTTCAAGTTGCCTGAAGTGGTGGCTACCCGTGGGCCCATGAACGGAATAGGGAAGCCCGAGGAAAAACCCTCGGCCAAATACCGGGCCGCACGCTTGTTGGGGTATCGGAGTAGGAGGGGGAGCAAGGACCTGAGCCTTATTGGCGTGGGCGCCAGGCCCCCGACCCCGCTGCCCGCGCTACTTGCTTGCTGCGGCAGGCTGGGGGGTGGCCGTGCCGGAACCTCCCTCCTTGCGAGGGCCACCTTGGGAGGGCCGGCCACCCCGAAAGGGCTGCGCGGAGGTGCTCCCCCGTGTGCAAGAGGCACGGGGGTGAGGACCGAAACAGGAGTCACAGCTGTGGTCGTACTTGCACCTGGGCCGCAAACACCTCCCCTGGTTGTATTCCCAGCAGATGCCCCGGTTCCTGTCCCGGCGGCTGGATGCCTTCCAACCTCGAGCCCCCTCCGCCCGACCCCTGATGTGGGGTCCGACCAGCCACAACCACAGTTTCTGATTAATGAGGTCCCACCTGGCCCGGGGGTTGTGGGACGCCCTCTTGCGGAAGGCCTCGTCATAGTCTATGGCTGCTGCCTCCCCTGCCAGGGCCCTTGCCCTGAGCACGTTTCCCTGGTGGTTGGTCAGGTGCCAGCCCCTCTCGGGGTAGGCCGCCTGGACCACCCCCATGTAGACAGTGTACCCCTCCAGCCAGTTGCTGAAGGTGCGCTCTGCCACCTCCCCCTTGCTGGATTTCTTCTCCCTTTTGGCAGGGGGGGCGCTCCTGCCATCCTCCGCCTCGGGCCTGATGAGGGCGAAGACGTCCACATAGTAGCCCCCCAGTATGCGCTCTCTTACCCTTCTGGATAAGTGGATGCCCGGGGGGTCCTCGTCGTCCGTAAAGGACGCTGCTGTCCTGGGGGGCTCCCCTGACTGGCCCGCGGACCAAACCTCCGCTGCCCCCCCTTGCCCCCGTGCCTGCCCCAGCCTGCGTTTTAATGCCCACCTTGGGAGGCCCGGGGTCTGTGCAGCCACCCCCCAGTAGTCATCCCCCGCGTCATCCTCGGAGGAGGAGGTGGAAGACGTACCTGAGGATCCCTCGCTGTCTGTGTGATCCCTGCTCCGGTGGGCTCTGCGCCTCCTCTTCCTCCTTTTGCTCTTCTGCTTGTGCGGTGGGCTCCTGGAGGCATCCTCACTGGAGGTTGACTGATCTCTGCCCCTTCTTTGCTGCTGGGGCTGGTTCCCCCCGCCCCTGTTGCGGGCTTGCTCGCTGGATGCCTGGGCGCCCCTGATGCCAGAGGCCTCCATAAGCTCCACCTTTGAGGTGAGCTGCTGTAGGGCCCTTGAGATCCCTTGCAGGGTGCCATCCTCCGCCTGCCCAGTGCCCCTGCCTCCCGTGTGCCGTCCCATCCTGCCTGAGCCTTTCCCCTTGGCTGGCCTTGGGGGGCTCCCAGAAGCCTCGGCCGCCCTTCTGCCCGCCCGGGTGGCGAGGCGACTTGATGGGCCTGCCGCGGCAGGTCGTGTCCCTCTTTTGGCCCCCTTTTCCCCCCTTTGGGCCCCTTGGGGGTTGCAGCGGCCGTGGCTAGGCGCCGCCTGGGTTGGGGAGGGCCGTCCATGGCCTTCCTTGCCCTGTTCCGACCTCCACCGGTTGGAGCAGATGGGCCCGCCGCCGTCTTCCTGCTTGCTGCTGGAGCCATGCTTTTCCCCTTTCTTCGTGCTCCCAAGCAGCTGGACTGTCTCCTCGGCCCCGCTCGAGTGGCCGCGCCTTCACCGGGGCCCCCCGCCGTTCGCCGTTCGCCGTTCGCCGCAAGCCCTCGACCACCGCGTGGGGCTCCCCTTCGCTCCAGGAACCGTCGACTTGTTCGTTCCGCAGCTGAAGATCAGGCCGTCGCACCGCGTGCTGTGAAGTGATTTCAGCTACAGCCACGGGGACGACCTGCTCTCTTCGCTGGCTGGAACAAACAGGAAGCGGCCCGGCCGGCTGCCTGGGTAAATACCCACGAGGCGGAACCAGAGGGAAGACTGCTCCCCTCAGGTCCGCCCCCCCCGGCGCCCCGCCCGCCCGGCCCCCGCGGCCCATGCTGATTGGCCGGGCGGAATTCAAACCGATTGGCCGGGGCGCCGAGAGGCAGCCGGGAGCCGACGCGAGCCCCGGCTTCCCCTCCGAGCCTGCCGCCCCGCCGCCGGCAAACTGGGCGCCCAGGTAAGTCTGGGGGCCCTTGCTAATGGGTAGCCCATTCATTTAATTTAAATTAAATTAAAGAGAAGTCCTTCTTTTGAAAGAGAAAAAATTAAGAGTAATCAATAACTACAATAATGTGGGAGTCCTGCAAGGACTTGCAGGGAGTATCGTCTTTTCCCCTCACCCACGTCCTCTTTCCTTTGTCTGCCCCATAGTCTCTACCCTCTCCTCAACCACCTTTGTCTGCCCCCTGTCTTTACCTTTCCCCCCTCCCCCCCAGCAGCCTATGTCCTATGGCCCAGTTATGTGGTGCCAGCTGAGCCATGTACAGTTGCACCGTGGGGAATCTACAAGGACTTGTAGGGGATAGTTCACTTTCCCCTGTATCCTCTTTTTCTCCTCACAGCTACCTGCTGACACTATCATGTCCCATCAGGAGATCCTATATGTTGGGTTGATGAGCAGACAGGGAATACTTGGGAGCGGGTAGAATTTCATTCTGCTCCTGAAGATGCACAATGCTGTCTTAAACACTTAGAATCAGAATCAAATCTATGGTAAATTTCCCAGTATATCAGCAAATAGCTTGATTTGTCTGAGCTGGATTCCTTGGAGTGACTGGGGTGGTGGGTGGTGGATCTCTCCCATGTCTATTTAATTTTAATTTCATTGGATGCTGTGGCACTTAGGAGTACCTCTAAATGCAGCCTAAACACAGCAACCCTATGAGTATGAAGCTGTTTTATCAAATGGGGGAGAAAACTGCTGCTAGTGCATGTTTTCCAAGAATATGTGACTCTGACATTCAGATAGGCAGCTTTGCAAATTTGCATGGATGGCTCTCCACTTTCCTGCTTGTTTCACATGTATTGCAAAGCATGCTTAAGTAAGTAAGGTGCAAAGAATGTGGCAAATAAGTATAGGTTCTTATACAACCGTAGCTAACACCTCATCTTATCTCGCACCTTCGTAGATATAAAAAGAATAAAACTTTAGTTTGGGACTTGGATGACCTCTACCCAAAAATCATACTAGTAAGCTAGTCAGCTAATTAGTGGCAATTGGACAAATTGTTCATGCTCTTACATTTTGGTCTAGGAAAGAGCTGTAATACCAAGTACTTGAAGAATACAGAAAAATAAATCAAAGCAAACAATATCTTTCAGGCAGAACATTTTCATCATTGTCTTATCTCATATTGATATGTTATCTTCATTACAAGATATGCTGTCACAGAGAGTAAAGCTTAAGGGTATGGATGTCATATTTGACCAGCAACAGACTGGCAAAAAGCCAGCATTATCACATCAGAACCTTTTATCACCTCCAAGAATAGTATTAGAACTGCAATAATTTCTTCCATAAAAAAGACAATGTGGATAATTACCTGGTTTTTGTTTTTATTTTCCACAAGTTTTGATCACAACTGAATTTTTAAAAGTTCAGGGCTGTGATGTTGACTGTTAATGGCCTGATCCCATAATGAGGTGCTCCATCCCTGATGTGCAGAGGATTGGCTGGCAGCAAATGTTGATATTTTGTAAAAGGACTGCAACCCAGGGGCAGAAAGAAATGCGAATGGTCCAACCATGCAATGTTCTGGTGGCTTTTTGGCTACTAGGAAACTGTCCTGAGCATGGGTTTCTTTACAGCAATAATGAATTGGCTTTTGCAGGCTGAAGATTTGGGTTTAACTTTAGCTATGATGTAATGAAGCAATGTAGAATTGGCATGGCTACATGTGCAACATTATGGAGAAGACAGTTGATGACCACTTAGGTGTCAGACAGTGGCTTACTAAAAGTTGCAATCCAGACTATCTCTTGCAATTAGACATGAGTCCATTGGTTTCAAAAGATTTACTGAATATAAACATCCATTATAATCCACTATCCAAGATGCAATATCTTGGCTGGTACACGAGTATTGTTAGGAATGACAGGCAAAGGTTAAGCTACAGAGTAGCATACCCCTGCAGGCCCCATCCTCCCCCCACAGTTCTCAAAACAACCGGCTTGAAGCTGAGAAAGTGAAAGTTTCCCAAGGCTGGAAAGGTTGTAGTCATAACATTCCTCTTCTCTAAGATAACTGCTACTGAACTGCTTGCCACCTGCAAAAGAAGCACTTAAAATACTGACAGGATTAAAATGGAGTCTCTTTGGTTTGAACACACAAGAAACATAGTTAGAACATGACACTTAGGGAAACCTAGGCTTCTAGGAGAATTTTCCTTTGAAAGTTCCAGCACACAGGACATTTCATGAGATGGGTTCAGTTCTAGCACAGCTATGAATGAGCCAAGACCTGTTAGCCTGCTTCTAAATCTCAGACTCAGTTTCCCATTGGTAAAATGAGAATAATAGCATTATTATTGTAAGGATCTGTCAAGTAACCTTCAAAAGACTCCACTGTTTGTTAGTAAGAACTTTACTGAAAAGTTGCTAGTATCATGATCTTACTGTGTTCATTGTTAGAAATGAAGCATGAACAAGTATCAAGAACATATATCATTAAGAGGTTAGCATCCCCCCCCTTTTCTTAGAGGCTGGCTAATTCCGCTGGGAGGACACACAGGGTTTCAAGGTTATGTGGGCTCCTTTCTCAGCGGCTAGGAGCAAGCATAGTCTAAGAGAGAGAATTCCAGGAACAACCAGATTCACAAACATAGCTGTAACAGAAAATCATAACATCCAGCCCCAACCTTCAGATATAGGTATGGTAGATGCAGCCGGCGTCCTGACTAGATGTGGGCATGAACAGCATTACGAATGCAAAAAACCCATGAACAGCCTGTTCATCTGTTTGTGAACAAGCCGTTCATGAGGCTCCATTGTAAACAAACTAGTGCTCATTGCAAGCCTGGTTCGTTGCGTTCATCTGCTGTCCGTGAAGCCAGACAGTCAGGCACCTTCAATCAATTCCCTTGGCAATGGAGGCAGGGACTGCCTGAACTCTGTCTGCACTCCTTCTGTCGCCCTGGAAACCCCAATCTAAACCCAATTTAGCTTGATAGGCAGGTCTTCCTTCCAGGTGTGGAGCTCCAATTGGTTACATTCAAGCAGACACCGGGGAGGGGGAGGGGTGGAGTTCTGTAGCCATGGGCACTCCAATCTCATCCCTGCAAACCCTGTTAGGCAGTTCTTATTGCTAACCACAGACCTCCTGCTTTTCTCTATGAGACCCCTGGTTATAAAAGGGCACTCTGCTCCCAGTTCAGGCTTTCAGTTTCAGCAGGCAGTGGAGTGGGGCAGAGCTGTTGCTAGCCTTTTGGGAGAGAGACAGGAAGAGGGCATTGGAGCTGGAATTTTGTGTGTGTGTGGTGGGATAGGAATCTATCACCTTTGGTTCCAGGGCTGCTGCCAGGCTCTGGGGCCAAGCTCAGTGGGCACCT
The DNA here is from genome assembly GCF_028583425.1 of Eublepharis macularius. Classification (NCBI taxonomy): domain Eukaryota; kingdom Metazoa; phylum Chordata; class Lepidosauria; order Squamata; family Eublepharidae; genus Eublepharis; species Eublepharis macularius. Next base: position 69,858,677 of record NC_072794.1, read on the forward strand.
TGGCTGAGGGCTCACACTTATTATTATTATTATCAGTGCCTGATCTGGTCAGATTTCTGGGAGTGCTGACCTAGAGCTCTACTCCCTCCCTCTGGTTCCAGGGCTGCTGCCAGGCCCGGGGGCCAAGCTCAGTGGGCTCCTCGGCTGAGGGCTCACATTATTATTAATGCCTGATCTGGTCAGGTTTCTGGGAGTGCTGGGCTAGGGCTCTACCCCCTCCCTGTGGTCCCAGGGCTGCTGCCAGGCCCTGGGACCAAGCTCAGTGGGCATCTCAGCTTAGGACTCACCCTGATTATTAGTGCCCGATATGGACAGGTTTCTGGGAGTGCTGGGCTAGGGCTGTACCCCCTCCCTGTGGTTCCAGGGCTGCTGCCAGGCCCTGGGGCCAAACTCAGTGGGCACCTCAGATCAAGTTCAGCATCGCCATGCAGGCAGGTCAGATGCAGCACTGGAAAAGGGAGCTCCACACAGCGGTGCTCCATTTCCAGAAAGAGAAGGCAGGACAGAAGGAACTGGGCAGGGGTGAGGGGCGGGCAGTGGAGGAGGAGGGGGGAAGGAGTTGGGAAGAGAGCCGCGCCAGGAGAGACCCACCCAAATGGCCCCACTTGATCTCTGGGCCTTGTTGGTGGGCTGTGTGGTTGGCCGCAGCACAGTGGGTGCATCTCTCGCAGTGGAGGACTCAGTGGGGACTATGGTATGAGAGTATCTCGCGGAGTCCACCGAGCCCCCCCCACTCCAACCCCTTGGAGTATTGGTTGAGTAAATCTGCTGTATTGTTGGACCTGTCCATCATGATAACAAACATCCTGTCCTCCCCTCCCACCAGCGTGCAGAGCAAGTGGGTGTTCTCCCACCTGGGAGACCTCCTCCATCCCCGCTGCGCATGTCTGCACTCAGGCCTGATGGACATGTTGACCTTCGTCAAGGTCAACCTCGACCTACTTGGATATCCCTCCTTGGACCTGGACCTACCTGGGCTCTGAGCCACCCCAAGTCTACTGTGGTTCTGGGCCAAGCTCCTCTGCAGTGGGCTCCAGCCCTCCTCAGTTTTCGGGGCTGCTTCCATGGCTGGTAACCCGTTGTCCTCCTCTCCCAGACAAGTTCCCGTTCCCTCTTTCAACCTCTCCCTCTCTGGCTGGCACCAATACGTCCCTTCCTCACAATTTGTCCTGCCCATCGCGTTCTCTCACTGACAAGTTCTCGGATGGTATCTCTTTCATCCTCCCCTTCTGTGGATGGAACCAGAATGACCCTTCACAATGACCTCTCCTGTCCTGCCCATCTCATCCTGTCTGCAAAGGCAGGAAGGTGGGTTATGTCAGCTACCGCTGCCTTTGGGCATGGGGGACTACCACAGCACTGCCGCCGCCTTTGGGCCTTCCCGGTCTCGCTCTGCAATGTGACTGTGACAAACAACCCTTGGTCTTTCTCTCCCTGACAAGGTCCTGGATGTTCCCTCTTTCAACCTCTCCCCCTCTGGATAGAACCAGTATGACCCCTCCCAATGACTTCTCTTGTCCTGCCGATCCCATCCTTTCTGCGAAGGTAGGAAGGTGGGTGATGTCGGCTGCAGCAGCTTCCAGGCATGAGAAACAGCTCAGCTGCTGTTGTGCATGAAATTGTGCAGTACGGTGGGCCATCTCAATGGAACCTGAGCAGCACAGAGGGGAAACCCCCACGGAAACCAAACAAAACATCAATCAGTTAATAAACTTTGAAAGTTCTTAAAGTGCCAGTGCAATATACAGTGCAAACTCTTAACATGAAAAGTATCAAATTCATTCAAATTACATTCATGTACAGTAGCATAAACATTCAGATAAACTCTACAGTAGTAGTTATAGCAGCATAGACAGAAAGTGTCCAGAAGTATGCACAGACTACAGAGGTAAACCCCTCCTAATGACGATGTTCTTGCTGTCCTTTATTCCATATTCTTCCAACAGGGATATATAAGAAGCTAAGACCTTTTTCCTCCACGCTCAATCTGGGGCCGGCTGCAAATCACAGATTTCGTGCCCACTTCATCAGGAGCGTGATTTATATCCCATCCACTAATTAGCAATCTTGATTGTGAATAAGAATAATGGATGGGATATAAATCACGCTCCTGATGAAGTGGGCACGAAATCTGTGATTTGCAGCCGGCCCCAGATTGAGCGTGGAGGAAAAAGGTCTTAGCTTCTTATATATCCCTGTTGGAAGAATATGGAATAAAGGACAGCAAGAACATCGTCATTAGGAGGGGTTTACCTCTGTAGTCTGTGCATACTTCTGGACACTTTCTGTCTATGCTGCTATAACTACTACTGTAGAGTTTATCTGAATGTTTACAACTACTACTGTAGAGTTTATCTGAATGTTTATGCTACTGTACATGAATGTAATTTGAATGAATTTGATACTTTTCATGTTAAGAGTTTGCACTGTATATTGCACTGGCACTTTAAGAACTTTCAAAGTTTATTAACTGATTGATGTTTTGTTTGGTTTCCGTGGGGGTTTCCCCTCTGTGCTGCTCAGCTTTCATTACGGAAACGGCCATTCTCTTTATCTCATCTCAATGGAACCGGCTGTCCCTTTTGGGCAGGGGGGAATGGGTCCAACCACGAACAGTTATGTCCTTTCTGCAAAGGCAGAAAGGTGGGTGATGTTAGTTGCCGCCGCTGAGTACCTCAGTGGGATCCTCAGATGAGGCTTCACAACTGTTGGGATCTTCCCAGTTCCCAGTTCGACCTCTCCCTCTCTGGAATACTCCGACCCCTCCCAATGACCTCTCCCATCCTGTTAATACTCGCAACTGTTGGGATCTTCCCAGTTCCCAGTCCCTCTTTTGACCTCTCCCTCTCTGGAACACTCCGACCCCTCAAAAAGACCTCTCCTGCCCACCCTGTCCTTTCCACGAAGCAGGAAGATGGGTGATGTCAGCCATCAGTGGCCAGAACCCCCACCTCCCTAGAAAAGAGGCAGCCTGCCGCCACCTCCCTGAGCCTGCCTGGCCTGGCAGTTGCACTTATCACCCACATCCCTGTCTGTGCAGGAAAGTACAGTGCAGTATTCTGAGGCCTGGTGGGTGGGCGGGCACATGGGGTGCCATCTGTGAGTGGCAGTCTGCCACTGCCTCCCTGAGCCCACCAGGCCTGGTGGTTGCACTCATCACCCACGTCCCTGTCTGTGCAGGAAAGTACAGTGCAGTACTCTGAGGCCTGGTGGGCAGGTGGGCACATGGAAGTGCTGCCAGTGAACGGCCAGACCCCCTATCCCCTAGAGGGGAGGAAGCCCACCACTGCCTCCCCGAGCCGACCAGGCCCAGCGGACACAGTCATCACCCACATCCCTGTCTGCACAGGAAAGTAGAGTGCAGTACTCTGAGGCCTGGAGGGTGGGCGGGCACATGGAGGTGCCATCTGTGAGTGGCCAGACCCCCCGCCCCTTGAGGGGAGACAGCCTGTCTCCTTGAGCCCACCAGGCCTGGTGGCTGCTCTCATCGCCCACGTCCCTTTCTGTGCAGGAAAGTACAGTACAGTACTCTAAAGCCTGGCTCACGGGTGGGCACATGGGGGGTACCACCAGCGAGCAGCCAGACCCCTGCCCCCTAGAGGGGAGGTGGCCTGCCACCACCTCCCCAAGCCCACCAGGCCCGGCAGCCGCACTTATCACCCACGTCCCTGTCTGCACAGGAAAGTACAGTACAATACTCTGAGGCCTGGTGGGTGGGCGAACACATGGGTGGTGCTGCTGGCGAGTGGCCAGAACCCCCCGGTCCCTAGAAGGAAGGTCGCCCACCACCGCATCCCCGAGCCCATCAGGCCCGGCAGCTGCACTCATCACCCACGTCCCTGTCTGCGCAGGAAAGTACAGTACAGTATTCTGAGGCCTGGTGGGCAGGCAGGCACATGGGGGGTGCCACCAGCAAGTGGCCAGACCCCCTCACCTCTAGAGGGGAGGTGGTCCACCTTTGAGTCCTCTACTTGTAAATGTGGCCAAAGTCAACTGATGGCTCCAATTGTATCAAATGGGAGTTTCCTGGGGGGGGGGTTGGTTTGGGGAATGTACAACTCCAAGATCTGTATTGCAATCTTGACCAAACTTGGCTGATGGCTGTAGGGGAGCCTGCTGAACACCCCCTGTGAATATGGGCTCTCTAAGTCCAACGGGGGCCATTTTGGCCCCCATGAACAACAAACAATGAACAACAAACATGTTTGTTAATGGGACATGTTCGTTACTGTTCGTCTGTTCGTGTTTGTCGATAGCAACGAACTACAAACAGCATGTTTGTTTGTTTGTTTCCATTTGTGCCCATGTCTAGTCCTGACATCTATCCACTCCAGGTACATGCTATGATGTTTAACAAGATAATACCTTTTAAGAATCTGAATGTATACTTCTAAAAGAAGTAGAGAACAGTCTAGTTGTTAAATCTGTTATTCATCTTGGCTATTGTATTTATGACTGTATATACAGTATTACAATATTCATTATACTGTTTACTTTTTAATACAATGAGTACATCATTGATGTATCTTACTCAGTAAACAATATAATATATTTTTGTAACTAGGATTTGAACAGAAGAATGGGAAAATCTAGGCACTGCGAAACTATTAGAATCATAGAATCATAGGGTTGGAAGGTACCTCTAGGGTCATCTAGTCCAACTCCCTGCACAATGCAGAAAATTCACAACTAGAAGACTAGTTTGTTAATTGTAATGCATGTCCTTGTTGCAAATATTAGTAGTCTGCTTTCTATGACTCTGAAGTTTTTTCTTCTAATAATAGTCAAATAATATTTGTTTATTTATTTACTTTATTTATAGCCCACCTTTCTCACTGAGACTCAAGGTAGATTGCATGGTGTAAATCAATGCAATTTGATAGTATGAGATGTTTAATAACAATTTGATAAAATCTAAAAACAATACAGTCTGATAGCATGCGGCATGAAATAAACAATGCAATTAGACTAGGATTGCAGATTACAGTGGGAAACAGTGGGAAAATATATTGACATGTCAAGCAATGCAGAAAATGGAATTACAAATGTAAAAGAATGTGGTAAGATCAGGATAATACATGCAGTAAACAGATAATACACCATACACAGTGACATAGAATACAGTCCTATTACCTTCATAAAACAGCCTGCCTGAACAATTCTGTTATACTAAAGACTTAAAAGGTAAAGGTGTGCAAGCACCGAGTCATTACTGACCCATGGGTCTTTCTACATACTACAGTCTCTATCAGAATCCCCATGTGCCTGGGAAGCAAGGAAATCCTAGTGCTTCATTGAGACGAGTGTGGATAAGTCCAGTAAGTGTATAACAGATCAAGCCATTTGGGAATAACAGCTAACATAATAGTTTAATAGTGTTTGCAGAGATCCAGAAAAAAGAATCCCAGTAAGGTAAAAAGGTAAAGGTGAAAGCACCAAGTCATTACTAACCCATGGGGAGACATTGCATCACGATGTTTTCTTGGCAGACTTTTGTTATGGGGTGGTTTGCCATTGCCTTCCCCAGTCTACACTTTACCCTTAGGAAACTGGGTACTCATTTTACCGACCTCAGAAGGATGGAAGGCTGAGTCAACCTTGAGCCGGCTACCTGAACCTGGCTTCCGTCAGGATCGAACTCAGGTCATAAGCAGAGCTTGGACTACAGTACTGCAGCGTACCACTCTGTGCCACGGGGCTCTCTGCTAAAGCCTTAAGTTCTCTTAATAGACTTGAGAAAACTGCTCTGTGAATCTTTTTTAAAATAGTTTAGTTTGTATGAGTAAAAATTCTAATTGTGGAACCACACCACTATGCCTATCCTACACTTCCCAGAGCAGTTTCACAACTGTTTTTTAAATGTTTATGAATTGACACAAATGTGCAAGCAAAACTTTGAGAGAAAAAGAGGCAGAAGTATGGGCTTATGAAGCATTCGAATTGCTGATATTTATCTATGCCTGTAAGTTGCAGACTCATATTAATATTAATGAAGGTGACTGCTTTTAAAAGTTTATATCTGAGAGGTGTAGATTTGGCTCTCCTGTTCTGATGTGGTATCAGTGAAACCATTGGCAGTTGAAAAGATTAATCCCAGCTATTAATGTAAGATGGTAGTAGAATGCAAGAACTACAGAAACAGGGAAGGAAAGTCTGCAGAGCTCTGAGTAGTGGCTGTCTACTCACACACACTGCTGTATAAAGCCCTAGGCATGTTAGTGCCAGTTGTTGTTAAGGGAGGCAGACAGCTGCTGCTGAATCAGAACTAAAGAAGCCAGACTTCTCAAACATTCCCCCATTAAGGAACTGCTGAAAAAAATCAAGCTCCATTAGGCTTCTGAGGTCACTAATACATTGGTTTGAAATTATGCAGGATTTAAAATGGAGATCATATAAAATGCAATTTAGAATCATTGCAGGCTATTTTCAGCTTTTAAATAAAACAGGCTTCAAGGAGCATTTTTGTCTCTTTTGCCACACATCAAGGTATGAATGAACATTGCCAAAGCCTCCAAAGTCTGTTATTATGTTGGGGATAGTCAAGGGAATTAGTCAAAACCCAGTATGTACAAATCTGCTCAGTTTCCTGGCATTAGTAGCCAAACTGTCAATCAACTGGACTTCTAAAAAGTGGAACTGATAGTGTTCTGACCACCTCCACCAGCGTACATGCATGTGTACACACACAATACGCACACAAATACTAATAGAATCTAAGGTGTGGGGGGGAGGCTCTTCAAAAGTGCTGCTCTTGTCAGAATAAAGAATCTTCATTAATAAGTCACATAATGATGAGAAAAAGATTTAGATTTTTTTTCTTTATCGGATAACTGTTTGCTTTGCCTCTGACTTAATTTGGTTCATATATAAGGGTACACATTGCTTAAAACTTGAGAGTAGGCTAGGCTGAAGTATTAGTGTTTGGAAAAAAGAGGATTTCTTTCCCTTTCGACAAAAGGCTCTCTCTAGTGTGGTCTGACCCTGCACACACGTGCATGCCTGTGTACTTGAGAGGATGGGCTGAGGGGGAAACCACTGCTGCACCAGAGAATTTGGGGAGGGCAGGGTGGGGCACCAGCCACGATGAAATTGGGAGGAAGTAGACAGCTAGGAAAGCTGCCAGTGCAGCAAAGCTAGGGGGTGATCTGGTGAGGTGGGGCAGGAAAATCCAGAGGCGACAATGAGGATGGTTGTCTGGAATCATCTAAGCGATTCTTGCATACACCCCACCCCCATTCTCTAATTCTATCATTCTAGTCCTATTGTATTATTCACCGGATGTCTTATGATGAGTGATTGCATTGCTTTTTCGTTTTTTTAAATTCTGTAATCTACCTTGAGTATCAGTGAGAATGGCAGGCTAGAAACAAAGTAAATAATAATAAAACAAATAAATATGCTTTGTCTTGCAGTCTAAACTCTTGCATTTTGCTTCAAAAAATTTCCTCTTCATTAAATGAAGCTTACTTTAAGTAAGTGTGTACTTTGGAATTATTCTGGTCCAAAAATCATAGGCAGTTTGCACAATCATCAATGTGTTCTCCCATCTCCTCCTGTCTCTGGCCCACTTCCACGCCTTGACGCAGGCAGAGAGGCCCTCCCTGCCTTGGCCATGTGGGAGGTGCCCGGCCCGTTCTGTGCCTGGATGTTCAATGCTCCCGGTTTTCCTTTGGAATCCACATCACACATTTATGGTGATTCTCAGCATCAGGGCAGATTTCTGCCTGGCCCAGCACAGCACCCTAGCTGACGAGTGAGCTTGGGGCCGGGTCCTACGTGCCATAATTCAACTTTGCCTTGAAGATTCCAGACACTGAGACATAAGCCTCAAATATATGGGGATATCTTCTGCATGTTGGAAACCTCTTCCTCTTAGTGTCTCTTAGAGAAGTGAAAGCTGGCCAAGCCCAAGGGGAAAAAAGACCTACATTTTTTGTGCCTCACCAGTGCCTGAATGTAGTAAAGGCTGCCTATTTTTTGCATGTAGTAGGAGACTGCAGAGTTTGAAGGAACGCCACCTGCGGTGATTGAGGGTGAAGTTGAGTCCCAGCTGATGCTAAAGCAAACCTGTTTTTCTTGAAGTGAAGAATTCTCTTGAAAAACAAGCCAAGTAAACAAGGAAAGCTCTGATCAATCTTGGACACTTTAGTGATTTTTTAAATGTTTTCTGCTGTGAAACATTGAAAGTTTTGAACTTTTTTTTTGCCCCAACACCTTTCTTGCCACAATGAACCATCCTGCTCCTGTGGAGATTACTTATGAGAGTACGTGCTTCCTTATTACAACCCAACCAATGTGATCCTCAACAAATTCACAGAGGAGTTGAAGAAATATGGAGTGACAACCTTGGTGCGGGTCTGTGATGCTACCTATGATAAAGCACCTGTTGAAAAGGAGGAATCCAAGTTCTAGACTGGCCATTTGATGATCGAGCACCCCCCCCCCCAGCGAGATTGTAGATGACTGGCTCAACCTGTTGAAAACCAAATTTCGTGAGGAACCTGGCTGCTGTGTTGCTGTACATTGTGTTGCAGGGCTGGGAAGAGCTCCTGTTCTGGTTGCTCTTGCTCTCATTGAATGTGGAATGAAGTACGAGGATGCTATGCAGTTTATAAGGCAGAAGAGAAGGGTAGCTTTCAATTCCAAACAGCTGCTTTATCTTGAGAAATACTGACCGAAGATGCGATTACGCTTCAGAGATGCCAACAGCCACTGCATTGTGCAGTAAGAGGGAGGCCCTCCATGAAGTCATCTTGATGCTATCATGGCTGTCTTGTTGGACTTGTGGAACCTGAAAATGTAATTCTTGAATTGAATGACATCCTTGCCATGGCAGTGGAGTTGGTGTTTCTCAGCTGTTGTTCTAATGATGATGGTTGTAATCATCAATATTATTATTAGTTGTCATTTGTATTGTAAATATACTAAATGCTTTTCAATGCTTAAGAAGCAGTCCTAGGAAACAACAAACAACGGAGCAGCCCTCAAGACGCCAGCAAAAAGCTTGTTTCGAACTCTCTTCCTCAGGAGTCATGATAGCAAATATACCTGAAACATAACACACCACCATGAAACTCTGGTGGAATGGTCGGCACCTCACAGGGTCAGCGGCCATACCCTGTGAGGTGGCGACCATTCCACCAAAGAGTTTCACGGTGGTGCGTTATGATTCAGGTATATTTGCTATCACGACTCCTGAAGAATAGAGTTCAAAACAAGCTTTTTGCTGGTGTCTTGTTGAGTCGGAGGGGGGGGGGGGCTTGTGTTCCCCATTTTTTGCCTGCCTGTACCTGTAATTATAAGACAATAAGAAATATGGTTTAGAAAGATATTTTGTGTACATATACCTGTCATTGTTGTATCTTCAGGCTGTAGTATTTGAGCCCTTGTGTGAATTTCTACATGTTACTGTTGGTTGCTGCTGTTACGGTTTTGTTGTATAACTTCTGATTGTACATTTTCTAGCAATTGCACTCATATGCACTTTATTTCTTGACTATATTGGATTGAAATACACATATTTTTTCATTGGTTAGTCCTCTTATTCATTTTTGACCTTAAGAAGCAGTCCTAAGCAGGCTTTCTCAGAAATAAGGCCTATTTTATTCAGTGGGTCCTACTCCCAGGAAAGGATTTCACTTTTAGTTCATTTAATTTTTGATGTAGTGGAACAGTCTGTTTCCCCCTCTTATATTGGGCATGTTGGTTTAGTATCCAATAGTAAACTTCATTAGGTCCCTTGTCCTGAAACCAGTTGCTTCCATCTCTATATCTCCTTGCTAATAAATGGCTATTGTTTTGAACACACCCATATCTGTCACCTGAATATAAGAACAGGAACCTGAGTGAGCTGAGCACCATAATCCTGACTTACCAGCAAAAGAGAACATCACACACTCTGGCTAATTTCGATATATAACTTCTTACAGGAAAAACTGTTACTGTTAGTTTTGTTAAAGTCCTGAGAAGATTGCTGGTACACTTGTTTCCCCCCCTTTCTTGCTTCTCTGAAACAAGACTTTGCAGATATAATAGTTGTGCTTCCACTGGTGGAAGGTTTCTTGGCTCTGCAGCACACTTCAGTGATCTTGCTACCTTTCCAAATATGGAAGAATGATCTTTTGAAAAGGAAACAACGCTTGCTAATAGAAGGCCTCAGGAGGTTTATCCCTTCCCTGCCAGCATTGCCTAGCCGCACAAGGGACATAATTGAGCCCTTAACACCATTATGCATAATAATACCAGCTTAATATTTGGACTTGATTCTGAAGGCCACTGAAATCCATAGGAGTCTTTTCATTTCAAGGGGCATGACATCAGCGAAGTCAAGAAGGGGACCATATATTCATATTCATGTCCCTGGGTTCATCAGGTAGCCATTGAAATTGAGTCTGCATGGGTTGGAATGAAAGTGTGTGCATTTCCTTCAGATTTTCTGCGCCAAAAATCATGCAAATGAAAACTGTGAACAAGTCTTCTATATCAAACTTCACTTGACAGTAACAAAGATATTATCATGCAAAGTTCAACCTCCAAATCAAATGCCAAATGAAGATCATGAATGACTGTAGCTCAAATTGTACTTAAGAAGGCAGGGGTGGAGAGGAGGGATACCTCTTTGAAATTGGCAGTTATAAAACATTGCTCCGTTGTTGTTCAGGCTGCTAATATCTGTTACTGGTTTGGCAAAAAGAAGCAGCAGAAATAAATTCAATTCCCTTTTTATCTTGCAGAACAGATGCTAGTTTAAGGAGCATCCTGTGTCTCAAAGAGGCATAAGAATGGAATGTGTTGTCAAAAGGGGTTTTCATAAAGGAGCAGCACCTTGATTTGTGCAGGCAAGACCATTCATCCATCTTCAAACCTTCTTCTGCTGTGATTTCCATGTAATTGGAGATGGCTTGTTACTAATTTCTCATGAAGTTATAGTCAACAAACTGACAAAATCCAACATAGCAAACACACAACATTTTTGTCATTTTTTAAAAAGAATGTAGTCTTCAAAGAACAATCCTCTTAATCAATAACAGAATGTCAGCCAGAAGAGAAGTGATTTTATTCTCCAACTCCTCTTTTTTCTTTTTTTAACCTTTCTTGCCAGGATAATTGGGTGTATTTTCCCCCATGAAAGCTGAGGTTTTATTTCCTAAGCTACAAAGTACACATAAATATTTTTTAAAAAACATAACATTCTCCAAATTTATAAATGTCTGTAAATCCTAGCAGAACTGGGAACGTTTAGGAGATATGTCTTGGGTCTCCAGAGAGAGGCTTTCATAGGCATGAAACATCCATTGCATAAAGGAATTTCACTTGAGGAGCTATACTGTAGATCAAGAATAGGGAATATAAGGCTTGCATTTTCTGTATAGCTGGCAAAGGATTTTTTTCCTCCTTGAAAAGCTTTCTCCCATGAAATGATGGTCCTTGTTAGAACCACTGCATAATGGGCCAAAAAAATCAAGGTAGTCCTTATGTTGTCTTCTCATTTGTAGAGAGCTTTTATGGTATGGAGGGGGGAAAGGTGACTTTCCTTGCTGGAATTCTCCCTTAGACCAAGGGTTCCCTTGAAAGCACCCTAGTAACTGGCTGTCACTACTTAGTCATCTCCCGAGAACATCTAGACTGACCACATGAGAAGGTACTAAAATAATATATAAGTAACTGGGTGAACACCCTGGAGAATATCTATGTGATCTGGCACATAGGGAAGTGATACAGAGAAGCATCCCAGAGAAATATATTGTACTTTAATAAAAGTCTTAATAAAAAGTTTATTATAGAAAAGGGGAGAAATGGTGGTTGGATTCAAAAAGGGATTGAAAAGGGGACAAAATACAAAACAGCATTCTTGATGACACCTTTAATCCAGCCCAATCTCCTCCTGGGTAGGAGGAGGAGGAGTATGTTCTTCAAAGTAGTAGACAATACAAAGTTGGGCACGTAACCTTAAATTCAGTATAGTTCAAGAGTGCCACTAAGAGCATCCAGCTTCTTGGACCCCTGGGGGATGAAGACCAGGGTTCCAGATCACAGGATCAGGGAGGAGGGAACAAGCTGTAGCTTCACATTTGAAGTACACCGTAACTTCTAAAAGGTGGCCCCACAACACTGTTAAGTCCAGAGTCTAAAATTATCTACCTGCTCCATTGGGTTGGATCCAAGTAACCCTTGTGAAAGCACCTGCACAAAGGGGAATCCATGGTTTTGTGGCTTTCTCCTTCAACATGCATCTTCCTATGCTGCTTCCCCCATTATTCACAAGGATCTGCCAACCTTGGGAGAATTGATAGATGGTATGGGAAGCTGTGGAAGATGTGGGGAAGTAGAAAACATCCTTTCCTGGAGCATTTTGAACCCATGTACTGATCTTTTTCTTTGCTGGGCAGGGAGAGCACCAGAAAACCCAGCTATTATCAGCACCCAGGTGAGCCTGATCTCATCAGGCTTCAGAAGCTAAGCAGGATCAGCCTTGGTTAGTAATTGGCTGGGAGACCTCCAATGAAGACCAGGGCTGCAGAGGCAGGCAATGGCAAACCACCTTTGTTAGTCTTTTGCCATGAAAACCCAACCAGGGGAATTACTTGAGGGCATTCTCCACTACCAACTGCTGACAGATTGCAGGCTCCAACCAGTGCACATACTTATGAACAATCTAATGAACCAAACCCTATTCCTATGCTGCCTGTACAGGGCAAGGGTGAAACTATATTATATAAATAATGTAGAAATTTCCTCCTCGAATACCAGAAAAAATATACAAGTACCAGGGAGATTATAACGTGGTATTTGACAGAGAAATTGATAAGAAATTATCAAAAACAGTAAAAAAAACCAACAATACAATTGCCATACAAATTGTAGAAGAATATAGCCTAGCTGATGCCTGGATAATGAGAAATCCAACAACAAGAGACTTTACATTCTATTCGCAGAGGCATGAATCATGGTCAAGAATAGATATGTATTGGGTCTCTGCAAGTTTGATGAAAGATGTGAGGGAGGTAGAGATACTGCCGAGAACTTTTGTAGATGACAACCCAATACTCTTGACAATGGCAGATCTCCCAAGAAAATCTAGATGGAGATTAAATACATTCTATTTGAAAAATAAGAAGTTTGTGGAAGAAACAAAAAAAGAGATGGAACTATTTTTTAAGCAGAATATGCAACCAGAAACTGCAATTTCAACAGTCTGGGATGCAAGTAAGGCCTATTTCAGAGGACTAGCAATTAAATTTGCTGCACAACAAAAAAAGAAAAGTACGGAAATGCCGACTTGACAAATACTTTAAAGAGAAACTAAGAAGATTTAAAGGGAAATCCTACAATTCAAGAACTGAAAATGAAAATAAAAGTATTACAACATCAAATCAATGATCTTTTGATGGAAGATACAGCAAAAAAAATTAAGTTTGCAAAAACAAAATATTTTTGAAAATGCAAATAAGCCAGGGAGATGGCTAGCATATAAATTGAGAAAAGAAACAGAAAAAAGAATTATAAATGTACTAAGAGATGAAAACGGATCTGAGAAATATGAGAAAGTCTAAAAAAGATACTAGAAAGCTTTTATAAAAAACTGTATCAAAAAGTGGAAATGCCCTTAGAAAAGCAGAGACAATATCTGAAATCAACCTTGACTATAAAACTAATGGAAGAACAGAAGATAACGTTAAATGAGCCAATTACTATAAGGGAAATAACAGAAGGAATTATGAATCAGAATAGAGGAAAAACACCAGGCCCGGATGGAATCCATGCCAAATATTATAAAACCTTTGAAGAATGTTTGTCAGTACCCTTCAAACAATTATTAGAAAAGGTTGTTGAGGAAGGCAAGATTCCAGATACTTGGAAAGATGCTACTATATCTTTAATCCACAAAGAAAACACAGACCACAAAGAGGTGAAAAATTTTAAACCTATTTCACTATTGAATGTGGACTATAAAATATTTGCCACTATTCTAGCATCTAAACTGAAAAGGATATTGAACCAGGTAATACATCAAGATCAGACAGGTTTTTTTTACCAAAAAGGCAGCTGAGGAACAATTTTAGAATGGTTATAGATATTCTAGAGTATTATGAAGCACATCCAGAAAAACAAATGGCCCTGATATTTCTGAATGCAAAGAAGGCTTTTGACAAGGTCAACTGGCAATTTATGCTAGAACAAATGAAACAGATGAATTGTGGAGAAATTTTTTTAAATATGATTTGAGCGATGTATGTGGAACAATGGGCGAAAATAAGTTTGAATGGAGATTTGACAGAATCCATCAAAATAGAAAAAGGAACGAGGCAGGGATGCCCGCTATCCCCACTCTTATTCATCTTGTCTCTGGAAGTCCTAAATAATGAAATTAGAAAAGATAAAGGGATAAAAGGAACAGTAATAAAAGGTGAAGAATATAAGTTACAAGCCTTTGTGGACGACCTAGTACGTATTTTGGAAGAACCAATAGAACATATTGACTGTCTGATATCAAAAATAAAAAGATTTGGGGAAATGGCAGGAATGAAGATCAATCAGCAAAAAAACAAAAATTATCACCAAAAATATGACAAAAGCACAAATTAAAGAATTAACAGAGAAGTCTGGATTCCAATGGGAAAAAAGAATGAAATACCTAGGAATTTATATAACCAATAGAGCTAGTTCATTGAGGGAGGACAATTACCAAAAATTAATTAAAGCAGTTGTGGAGGCTTTAAATAAGTGGAAAGATATGCATATATCACTGTTGGGACGTATAGCCACAATCAGAATGAATATATTGCCTAGGTTCATGTTTTTATTCCAGACCATACCAATCATACAGAAAAAAGCGTTCTTTCAAGAATTAAATAGAATAACTTCAAAATTTATATGGCAAGGCAAAAGACCTAGAATAAGACTTAAAGCTCTACAAGAATTAAAAGAAAAAATGGGATGTGCCTTGCAAGACTGGGAAATGTACTACAAAGCCTGTGTACTGGTAAGAATTAAAGAATGGATCTTAATCCAGAATATAAGGCTTTTAAGGCTAGAAGGGTATGATCTTAAATTGGGGTGGCATGCATTCCTCTGGTATCAGAAAGCTGAGGTACATAAGTATTTCAAAGATCATGTAATAAGAAAGTCCTTAATGTTAGTGTGGGAGAAATTAAAATTGCAGATTTACAGAAGAATTCCAAAATGGGTGTCACCAGTAGAAGCATTCACTCACCCAGATTTATTAAATTGGGAGAAAATATATAAATATGAGCAATTACTAGGGAAAGATGGAAAGTTACTCAATAGGGGAATTAAAAGAACAGATGGACTGGTGGCTGTCCGGGGTCTGAGGCACAGCCCCTGGACTTGCCAGGAGGAAGCAATGGAAGGCAGCCGGGAGACAGCTGTCCAGCTGCCCTGGCCGGCAAACGAGGCCAGAACCTGCTATACTAGGGGGAAAGGGTGAAGTTCCAAAGCCTCAGAGGGCTAGAAGGGGCGAGGGGAGGCCAGCTAGCCCCACCCTCCAGCGGGAGGACAGGGGGCTAGGCAGAGCAGAGGGAGGGGGCAAAGGCAGTGGGAATAGGGACCCAGCAGCTGCCCAAACAGAGCTCTTACCTGACAAGGAGGAGAAGCAGCCCCAACAGCTCAGAGTCACGCCCAAGCCTATGCACCAGCTAGAAGGCAATAACCTGGCTCAGGGAATGCCAGGAGCAAAGCAACCCCAGGTGGAGCTGCCACAGGCATTCTGTCGGAGGAGCTGGGCAGCCAGCCAAGGGGCCACAGCTGGGCCAGCAATCAGTTTAGCCAGAGAGGTTTGGCAGCCAGACAAGAAGGCACAGCTGTTGCTGGCCAACGCAGC
Organism: Eublepharis macularius; assembly: GCF_028583425.1. Taxonomy (NCBI): domain Eukaryota; kingdom Metazoa; phylum Chordata; class Lepidosauria; order Squamata; family Eublepharidae; genus Eublepharis; species Eublepharis macularius. The sequence continues at coordinate 69,874,518 of NC_072794.1, forward strand.
CAGATCAGCTACCCCATCTGCAACGGCTTGAGGCAGCCCAGGACACTGCTGGAAGGAGGACGGGGCAGGGAGAGAAAGCCCTATAAAGGATGGCTCGGAAGAGCACTGGGGTGGTGGGTTGAGTAGGAGTGATGGAGTGGAGCTGGAGCGGAGCAGAAGCAAGGAGGAGAGTTGCTGGAGGAGGAGATGGCGGAGATCAAAGGGGATGAGTGGCACAGGTTGAGCAGGCCAGCGAGTGGACTGAGAGGGAGTCTGGGTGAGGTATACCACCCCTCCTTCCACAGAGCAGGGTCCTGCAGCATCCCTGGCACCCCTATGACATCCGGACTGGTCTGTCTGGTGCCCCTCCCAGCATCAGCGGCCGTGAGCCCTGACAGTGGCAAAGAGCACAAATCGAGTCCAGATTTGCTGAAGACAAACTGCAAGGGTTCTGTTTCGAACAGTCCCCCTTTGATAAGTTACTATTGGAGACAAATGAAAAAATAATTAAGAAATTCTATCTATATCTAATGCAATTGAAAAGGGAAGATGAAGTAATAAAAGACTGTGGGCACAAAATTTGGGGCATGAGATAGATTTAGAACAATAGTCACAGACACGGAAGATGTATATCAAAATAAAGTCAGTTCCATTCAAAGAAAATTTCTATAAAATGTATTATAGGTGGTATGTGGCACCAGAGAAACTGGCTAAAATGTATGTGGATACATCCAATAAATGTTGGAAATGTAAAGAAAAGTTAGGTACGGCCTATCACATGTGGTGGTCATGTAAAAAGGCAGCGAAATATTGGAAGATGATACATGGGTTACTTCAAGAAGTATTAGACACAGCCATACTTTTCAAATCAGAATTGTTTTTATTGAATATTATGTCAGAGGAGGTAGAGAAAGAAAAGGGTTTTTTGATGATTCGTGTAATTACGGCAGCAAGAATAATATATGTGAGATATTGGAAAAAGCTAGAGATACCATTGAAAGGAGAAGTGATAGGAAAAATCTTAGAAACAGCAGAAATGGATATCTTAACAGACTTGATAAAAGAACAAAGTAGGGACAATCTGCAGAAAAGATGGTCACTCTTTCATAGATGGGTTAAATCGAATTATGGAACAAGAAATTAAGTATAGGATATGAAGATTGGAGAGAATACTTACAGGAAATAAGCAGGGTAGACTTACAGGAAAATTAGGTTTTGGATAAGGAAAACAAGATATAAAGAAGGAACTGTAGAGATGGAAAATGAGTATAATACATAGTTTCGATGTATTGTCGAAGGCTTTCACGGCCGGAGAACGATGGTTGTTGGGGGTTTTCCGGGCTGTATTGCCGTGGTCTTGGCATTGTAGTTCCTGACGTTTCGCCAGCAGCTGTGGCTGGCATCTTCAGAGGTGTAGCACCAAAAGACAGAGATCTCTCAGTGTCACAGTGTGGAAAAGATGTAGGTCATTTGTATCTACTCAGGAGGGGTGGGGTTGAGCTGAGTCATTCTGTAAGAGTTTCCCAGGGTGTGGAATGCTAATGGCGGGAGGCTTCACTGTAACCTGAGGAGGTTCTTTTGCATATGGATTGGTGCTTGATGTGCTAATCTTCTCTGCAGGGCTATTGTCGGGTGTGGAGTGTTTTGTTGGCCTGGTGTTTTTCAGAACTGGAGCCCATGCTCTGTTCATTCTTAAGGTTTCTTCTTTCCTGTTGAAGTTTTGCTTATGCTTGTGAATTTCAATGGCTTCCCTGTGCAGTCTGACAAAGTAGTTGGAAGTGTTGTCCAGTATTTTGGTGTCCTGGAATAAGATACTGTGCCCTGTTTGAGTTAGGCTATGTTCAGCCACTGCTGATTTTTCAGGCTGTCCAAGTCTGCAGTGTCTTTCATGTTCTTTTATTCTTGTCTGGATGCTACGCTTTGTGGTCCCGATGTAAACTTGTCCACAGCTGCAGGGTATACGGTATACTCCTGCAGAGGTGAGGGGGTCTCTGCTGTCTTTTGCTGATCGTAGCATCTGTTGTATCTGTTGTATCTGTCACCCCCACCAGAATTCCTGTGGAAGACATCATTGCAAATGTAGAAGCTGCCATCCGTCATCTACCTGAAGAGGAAGCTGAGGAAATAAGAGGAGAGACAGCCAGGATTCTACGAAAGGCAAAGCTTCCCACCAGCAATATAACACGCAAGGAGAGAAATGCCATCAAGACCCTCAATGCAGATCCAGACATCATCATTCTACCAGCTGATAAAGGCAATGCTACAGTGATCATGAAAACGGAGGAATACAAAAAGAAGATTAAGGAACTCCTGGACCCCTCCACCTACAAAAAACTAAAACGAGATCCCACTTGCAAAATCACCAGGCTAACAAATGCGCTGATCAAGAATTCCTCACTACATCCCGACACGCACAGAAAACTATGCAAGACTGAAGCACAGCCACCTAGACTATATGGACTCCCCCAAATACATAAAGATTCAGTCCCACTCCGACCCATTGTGAGTGCCATTGGTTCACCGACATATGAATTAGCTAGACATCTGGCAGATCTCCTGCAGGACCACATCGGGAAAACCTCGTCTTACATCAAAGATTCAGCAGATTTCATCAACAAAATCAGTTCTCTGAAACTCGGTTCAGAGAACTTGGGCTCGGTTCAGGAATCCAGACACTCAGGCGCCAGTAATCTATTCCCCTGGCAACGGATCCAGGGGAAGGCCTGAGCTCTGTCTGCCCTCCTTCTGTCGCCCTGGAAACCCGAATGGAAGCCCAGCTTTCCTTGATCAGCAGGGCTTCCTTCCAACCACGGAGCTGCAAAGCAGTTACAAGTTGGGAGAAGACACCCAGGGGAGGGAGGGGAAAGGGGGTTTTCTGTAGCCATGGGCACTCCAATCTCATCCCTGCAAACCCTGATAGGCAGCTCTGATGGCCAAACACAGACCTCCTGTGTTGCTGAATGGGACCCATGCTTATAAATAGCCATGGGCTCCCAGGCTGGGTTTCACTTTCTGCTAGCAGTGGAGTGGGACAAAGCTCTTGCTTGCCACTTGCTAGCCTTTGGAGAGAGAGAGAGAGAGAGAGAGTACAATTGAGCTTGGCTTTGGGGGATAGGGATCTATCTGTTCTGGTTCCAGGGCTGCTGCCTGGCTCTGGGGCCAAGCTCAGTGGGCACCTCGGCTGAGGGCTCACATTGATTATTATTGATCAGGGCCTGATCTGTTCAGGTCTGTGGGAGTGGTGGGCTAGGGCTGTAGTCCCTCTTCCCTCTGGTGCCAGGGCTGCTGCCAGGCCCTGGGACCAAGCTCAGTGGGTACCTCGGCTGAGGGCTCACATTAGTGCCTGATCTGTTCATGTCTGTGGGAGTGGTGGGCTAGGGCTCTAGTCCCTCCTTCCCTCTGGTGCCAGGGCTGCTGCCTGGCTCTGGGGCCAAGCTCAGTGGGCACCTTGGCTGAGGGCTCACATTAGTGCCTGATCTGTTCAGGTCTGTGGGAGTGGTGGGCTAGGGCTCTAGTCCCTCCCTCCCTCTGGTGCCAGGGCTGCTGCCAGGCCGTGTTGCCAAGCTCGGTGGGTACCTCGGCTGAGGGCTCACATTATTATTAATCAGTACCTGATCTGTTCAGGTCTGTGGGAGTGGGGTGGGCTAGGGCTCTAGTCAAGTCAAGTTAGCCTTTATTGGCATATAGCAGCAATTCAAGTTATCCACTTACAAAAAAGAAAGAACAAAGTTAAAAGAATGCTGTATTACAAATACAAAAATACATTTAGAGCTTAACTCCATGATATCCTTTGACGCAACTTCAAGGCAGAATGGAGAAACTCAGCCACCTTCTCGGTGACATCATGAAAGGAATCGTTCAACAGTCTATAGACTTTGAGCGAGTCAGAACAATCCATCATACTAGTTAAGACAGCTTTTAAGTATGTTTGATGTATACGAGCGTACAAATGACAGTGCAAATGGACATGAGTAACTGACTCGACACATTTTTTGTTCACATAAACAGCATCTAGCTGAATAGTCTATCCTGTTAAATCTGCCATGTAGAATGGCCGAAGGCGTAGCATTGCACCTGGCCAAAGAAAAGGCTCTACGAAGTTGTGGCACCTGCAGGGAGGATAAATATGGAGCCATCCTTCCTACAGTGAGGGGGACTTCAAAGCTTAGGGGGGAGCAGGTTTTAGTAGCTAGGCTATATAACTTCTAGCGCTCGATATCTAGCAACCTACTCTTAATTTGATGAAATGCCGCGTTTGATGTTAACATAGACAGTGAGTCCACAGATATACCCATGCTTTCCATTTTTTCCATGATATACGCTGACCAGTTTGACACATTGGACTCTGAAAGCATTTGATATGTAAAGCTCCCAGGGTCAGAATTATAATGTAACCGTAGCCAGTATTTAAATGTCATAAGCCATGCCCTCGTTTCCACTAAAATTAAGCCAGTTTCTAAGCAAATAACTGCATATGGAACACACTTCGGTAGGCCCAGGATTTTTCGCAGAAATTTAGATTGGACACGTTCAATGACCCGGTCAAAGACCCTAATCCAAATCGGAATGCCATACAATAGTTGTGGAATCACTTTGGACTTAAAAATTTTGGAAGCAGCTGGTACAAATTGATTACCTCTGGAGAAAAAAAAAGTGCTATAGCTGAAGTACTAATGTCAGCTGTCTTCACTGCAGACTTGCGGTGGGTGGACCAAGTCGCATTATATTGAAAATAGATACCTAGGTATTTGTAATATTTAACTTGTTCTATCTCCTTCCCATCCATGGCCCATTTATATGGTCTCCAAGTTTTAGAGAAGACTATGACTTTTGACTTGTCATAGTTCAGCTGAAGCTTGTTTTTAGCAAAGAAGTCGATACAGCGAGTCAACAAGCGTCTTAAGCCAATTCTAGAGCAAGACATCAAACCTGTATCATCAGGCAGGAAGGTGGGTGATGCTGCCAATGGCAGCCTCCTTTGGGCACTTGCGCAGCAGCTCAGGAACTGTTGCACATATAGTTCAGCCGCATGGTGCTCCCATCAATCGCAAACGCAGAGCCCTCTGAGCGGGGGGGAATGGGTCACTTGACTGATGTCCTTCCCACAAAGGCAGAAAGGTGGCGGATGTCAGCTGCTGCTGCTGTCCCGTTTCCGTCTCCCCCTCTCAGGAACCACTCTAACCCGTCCAAACAATGCCTCCTGTCCTGCCCATCCCCAACTATCCGCAAAGGCAGGATGGTGGATCAAGTCAGGCCCTGCTTCACGAGGAACTATCCTTTTTTTTTTTGAAAGTTTTTTTATTTTTTAATTACTAGTACTACAAAAAGGAAAAAGCGGGAACAGGGAGAAGGGGAAGAAACAACACATAACAACACAAACACTACATCTACAAGTAATGCATTCCCTTCATATTGCAATTATTTAACATTAGAACTTTGTAAAATGCTGTTAGATTGGTAGATCTTATAAAATACAAACTACAATCAGGATTAGGTCTTCTTCCCCCCTCTGGGTCTCGGTCGCAATTCTCTCTGAACAGCTACAGTCACTGTGCTCGTTCCCTCCTCCCCTCCCCCTTCAGGCTTGAAATCCTCTTCTTCTTGCTGGAACTCTTGATGTTTACACACAAAGTCCCTTAGCTGGTCTTCCGATGTTATCTTGTGAGCTTGATCTTTATAGCTAAACCAGATACCTTCCGGAAACAACCATTTGTACTTTATTTCACGTTTCCTCAGAAGAGCTGCAAACCTTTTATATTTAACTCTTCTTTTCCGAGCTAAAAATGGAACGTCCTTCAATATCTTAACCTTATTGCCCAGAAAGTCCAAGTCTGCATTGTATGAATTATATAGGATGGTGTCCCGAATCTTCTTAGATGAAAAGTCAATAATAATCTCACACGGCAGCTGACGCTTCATTGCATATTTTGAAGAAGCCCGACGGACTTCCAAAATGGCGTTTTTTAACTCTTCTTTAGTTGCCTTCACGGGTATCGCCAAAAGTTCCGACACCAGATCCTTTAAATTCTCATTTTCCTCCTCCTTCACATTCTGGAGACGCAATATTGTCTGAGCATGATCCACTTGCAACCCGATCAGTTGGTTCTCCAACAGCTTTAGTTCTTTTTGTTGCCCTCATGAGTGCGGCGTTTTCCCGAGCAGACTTTTCCGCCCCCACCGCTGCTTCCTTAATGGTTTTCACTTCACTCTCAATTAAGCCAACCCTTTGATCAGTTTCATTTAACTTGTCAACAAAGGGCTTTATGGCTTCGACGACCGGGGCGGGGGGGGGGGGGGAATCCGCCAGCCAAGTTTCAAAACTCAGTGAGGGGGAAGAAATCCGAGCCTTCTTAGCTTCAAATCCCACCAATCCTTCGCATACGCTTGTAGTAACAGAAGGGATTCGCTACTTACAGGTTTTCACCTTAAATCTGCTTTTTGCCATTCTCCATGGCCCGGCAGCACGCGATGTGCTGCGCAAGTCTGCCGGCCTCCATAGGAGCAAACGGGCAATTTACCCCCCGCATCGACTTCGGGGAGTTCTTCCCGTCGCGCTCCGGACCCTGACACCCTCACTGGGAGTCTTGGGGGCTAACCTTTGCAGGTCAGCCGCCCGGTCAGGCTGCTCGGGCGCTTCCTCCCGGACCTGTGGAGAGGAGCGTCCGACATGGCCGAGAAAACAAAAACGAATCCACAAGGGACTATCCTGTTACTGCTCCCTCCTTGGTTACACAGCTCGGTTGTACTCGCGCAGCCGATTGTATTGTGTATGGATACAGTCGGTTGACAATGTGGCAGCACCCCTGACAATGGGACTGACGGGACCTCTTTCAGCTGGGTGGGAGTGTTTCCCTTAACTCCTGTCCTTTCCGTCAAGGCAGGAAGGTGGGTACCAGGCCCGGTGGCCGCTGCCAGCACCCACCATTCATGTATCGCTGGGAATCCCCACGCTCAACTTTGGCCTGGCAGGCGGGCACATAGGGGTGCCGCTGGTGAGTGGCCAGACCCCCCTGCCCCCTAAGGGGAGGCAGCTCTCAGCCATCTCCCCATGCCTGCCAGGCCCAGCGGCCGCCGCCAGAACCCACCATTCATGTATCGCTGGGAATCCCAGCACGCTCCACTTCAGCCTGGTGGGCGGGTATATGGGGGGTGCCACCAGTGAGCGGCCAGACTCCCCGCCCCCTGAGGGGAGGTGGCTTAATGCCGCCTCTCCATGCCCGCCAAGCCCGGCGGCCGCTGTCATCAACCACCTTCCTGCCGTTGCAGGGAATACCAGCATGCTCTTCTTTGGCCTGGTGGGTGGGCACATGGGGGTTGCTGCCAGCGAGTGGCCAAACCTCCCGCCCCCACCAGGCCCCACCAGGCCCGCCAGGCTAGACTGCTGCCTCCAGAACCCACCTTCTGGCCTGCGCTGGGTATACCAAGGTGCTCCTTTTTGGCCTGGCAGCCGCGACCCCCAGGGGGCCGCCCGGCCCACTGGATGGGGGGCGGGGGGGCCGCCGGGGGGAGCGGTGCAGCCGCGACCCCCGGGTCTTTGTCTTTGTCTTTTTGTCTTTGTCTTTTTGTCTTTGTCTGGGGATGGGGATGGGGAAATTTATTTTGGCAAGCTCTTCTACATGCAAAACTAAAAACTTTTGTGGTACAAAGTTGTAATGTTATAAAATGGTGAGAATTTCATAAAATTGTAATTTTACTAACAATCCAACTCAAATAAGTATATAGATAATTCAAACAGTATAGCTTCTATAATCATATTAGGCATAAATATTAAACATAACTTTTAAACATTACGTAAAAAGTATTAAATACTCAGTAGAGATGGGTTGAAGGTTTTATCTTAAATCCTGAGCAGCTTGAAACCTTCAAGTGAGAACTGAAAACACATTTCTCTGTTTTAGAGAAACTGTTTGTCAGTACAAAATAAACGGGATGGATGTTTTTGTTGCACTCTCCCAGCCAGGAGACAGACTCCTCCTGAGAGTTTAATGGCTTCTTTCATTAACAAACGCTAGCCTTTTTCATTAAGTGAGGTATCAAAATATAAATGTTTATTTAAATAAAACATAGAAAAATAGAACAGATGAACACAACAACAATTAAGTTTCCTAACATTTCTTAATGAAATCTAACTCAGTCAGATTAACGATGAAATGCATTCAAGTTACCATAGCACATATTACAAGGATAAGTTTCCTGCCTAGATCTTCATGAGATTTCTTTTGGCCAAAATCCTGATCTGCTATTTGGATTACCATTTTTATATATTATCTTATGCAGAAATCTAAGATCTTTTCATATGATAACATAGATAAATATCAAACCAATCATAATTTAATTCTTTTTTACTATTTCCAATCATGTGACATTCTACCTAGCCAAAAGTACCACTATGCCCAGCTGCAAGATAAGAGATATGGATAGTAAAAATGACAGGAAAAGTTACATGACCAGATCATCCTTGGTCTCTGCTAACAATTACAGAACATTTATCTGATACTGTTCACTATTTTTAATTGGCTGTCCAAGATAAAGAAGCACCAGTTATACACCATACTAGAAAAAGAACGACAGTGAAGTTCATACAGCGTTATTTAGAATGCATATGTTTCACTAAGTGTGTGTTCTAAACCATAATCAGCAGTCTACTGGTTTGAATCCCACTACTGACATGAGCTCAGTAGGAGGCCTTGGGTCAGCCACTCCTCTCAGCCCCAGCTCCATTGTGGGGATAAGAATAACACTAACTTGTTCACTGCTCTGCGTGAGGCACTAATATGTGTAGAAGAGCGGTATATAAGCACAGTTATTATTATTATTTATATTTCCATGACACCATCCCTTGACCTGTGAAATTATTTTGATAAATATGAAAGTGATACAAAATATAAATGCATTGCATAATGTGTGAGTGTACATATACAAACTTTAAAAATCGTATTGGATAATACCGCAAAGCATGATTACTGAGAAAGCTGCTTTCACTGCTTTCAGTGTGGAGAGCTGCTTGTAGATCAAAACAACCTGGCGAGCTGTCTTCATGCAGAGTGCACTTGATTCTCTTGGCTTTCAATTCTGCTTTCGTTCAGCATGGGTAAATCAATGTGTCAGCAGTAAACATTTGTATCACTCCTCTCTGAATGACCTTTTAAATTTTACTGCCTATCGTGTCAAAGCAATTAAAATTAACAATACAGTTACTAAGCTGCTAAGATCAATTAATGGCTCTTAGGCTTTATCTATTGATCTAGTGACATCTTCAAAACCCACTGGTAACAGACTATACATACTTCTCTTCTATCCACAATATATACACAAGGATTGATTACATATTCTTATCTTCTAAATTACATATTTAAATGACATATTCTTATCTCCTAAATTAATTAGTCAAACTCTTACATCAAGGATTGGTGACAAGTTGTGGACAGACTATGCTTGGACAGAATGTACACTGAGAATAAATGACATCAAACAAATTGGAAACTAAATAAATCACTTTTATTTAACAAATAAATTTCTTCTGAAGTCTCTTTACAAATTAAACAATAGAAACAAATAAACTATGTGGCATTCCTCAAATCCACGTGTAGGATGCTATGGAAGTGGTACTTAGAGGGAAATTAATCTCCATTGCCTCCTGTCATGAAGAGCAAAAAGAAAACATTAGAAATGAAATGATATCTAGAATAAGAAAACTAGAAGATGAACACAAAAAAGGCCACCCAATCTATAAATTTACTTGCTTGAAAATTAAAGGAAAAAACCTCCTCACATTCTATACAAGCTATTAAAGGCACCCAGGAAAAAAACAAACTAATTCTGTAAAATTAGCCAATGTATTTGCTGAATACTACCAAACCATTTGTACATCAGACAATCCTGACACTAAACATAGTTTAAATTATTTATCATCACAGGAAATTATTTGGAAAAAAACACAAGAACATAAACAATATCTGGACCAACCAATCACAACAGAAGATGTTACAGTCACTATCAAATCCTTGAAAAAAATAACAAAGCTTCAGACAGGGATGGATTCCCTGCCAAATGTTTACAAAAAAATACATTCACCTACTTTCAACTCCACTGCCACATGCAACTCTGTTATGATAGGAGGTAGCATCCCTCTATCTTGGTCAGAGGCTGAAATAGTAGTTACTCCAAAAAAGGACAACGATATTACACATACTAAATCTTCTCAACCAATACCCTTACTGAATCAAGACAAAAAGATCTTTACAAGCATATTTGCTAAAAGATTGTCTAAATTTAAATAACCAACTACATTCACCTTGACCAGACTGGCTTTATGCCAATAAGGAATCTTTTTGACAATACACGTAACACTTTAACTATAATTAATTTCTGTGAAGCATACAAAACCCCTGCATTACTTCTAGCCTTTGATATAGAGAAGGCATTTGATTAAGTGGAAATACCATATCTAAAACTTTTACTTCAAAAAATGGGTTTTGGCGACCAATTCTAAAATGCCATTAATGCTCTTTATCTTTCTCCAAAAGCTACAGTTAGGACTAACAATGTACATTCAATAGATATCCATATAGCAAGGGGAACTAGACAAGGCTGTCCCATTTCCCCATTTCTGTTTGCCATAACTATAGACAGGGCTGCTGCTACCATTAGTCCAACTAGGCAGCCGCCTTGGGCACAGACCTCAAGAGGGGCATAGTTTTATACAGATTACTTTCTTGAAAAAAATGCAACTGAGAAAACCTATTGAGCACCCCTAAATGGTCCTGTCCACAGACATCAAGCAGCTCAAAAGCTCACCGTAACATTTTTATTTATTTATTTATTTATTTGATTTATACCCTGCCCTCCCCACAGATGGGCTAAGGGTGGCTAACAACATTAAAAAATACATTAAAATCACAGAAACATAAAATCAATAATATTTTTTTTAAAAATGATTAAAATAGTCCAGGAGAAGGCTATTTAAACAAATATTGGCAGTCCGTATACAGGCATGGCAGATGGCTGAGGGCAGCTCCAGAAGAAATGGTGGTCTTAGATGGAAGAAGAAGGACACTCGCTGGCACTCAGCCAAAGGCCCAGCAGAACATCTCCGTTTTACAAGCCTTGCAAAACTGTAACAGGTCCCACAGGGCCCAGATCTCCAGCAGGAGAGCATTCCACCAGGCCAGCGCCAGGGCAGAAAAAGCCCTCGCCCAGGTTGAGGCCAGATGGATGTCCTTTGGGCCAGGGACCACCAGGAGTTGCTTGTCTGCAGAGCGCAACACCCTGCAGGGGACGTAATGGAAGAGGCAGTCCCACAGGTATGGAGGTCCCAGTCCATGAAGGGCTTTAAATACAAAGGTTAACACCTTGAACTGGATCTGGAACTCTACTGGAAGCCAGTGCAGCTGGCACAGCACATGATGAATGTGCACTTGGATGGGCGTCCCGGTAAGGATGCGTGCCACTGCATTCTGGATCAGCTGTAACTTCTGGGTCAGGCCCAAGGGCAGTCCAGGATACAGTGAGTTGCAGTAGTCTAGCCTGGAGGTGACCATTGCATGGATTACTGTGGCCAGGTCCTGTGGTGAAAGATAGGGCGCCAGTTGCCTGCCCTGTCGAAGATGAAAAAAGGCAGACCTGGCAACAGTCATGACCTGGGCCTCCATTGAAAGTGTGGCATCCAAGGTCACACCCAGACTCCTCACCATCAGTGAAGGTTTCAATTGTACCCCATCGAGGGCTGGGAGCCGGTTCCCAGCTTGATTGCCCCATGATCCAGACACAGAACCTCTGTCTTCAGGGGATTCAATTTCAGGTGACTCTGATGTAACCATACCGTCACAGCCTCAAGACCCTTGACCAAGGAATCCAAAGCAAGATCGGACTGGCCATCTGTAATGATTCCAAGTAAATGTGTGCATGTATCTTTAAATGCTTGATGAGATAGGTGAAGAGTGGGGGGTGAAGGAGATGGATGAGTGAGTGATATGATTGGTTGAGGACTGAGAGGGTGGGTGGAGTGAATGCAGTTTGAGACTGAGAGTAGAGAGAAAATTTTTAGTCAGAAGAAAGCAGGCTAGCTGTGTGCTGCCTGAATATGTTGAAGTGTTTATGAGAGAAATATAACCTGTGTGGAACCTGAACTGAGCATGTTTGTGAAAGGACACTCAGTCAGGGAAAGAGAGGCCAGTTGTGTGAATGAGAGTAAATGAAGTAACTTTAAGAACCGAGAACTACGTTTATGAAACCGATACGCTTCTTGACTAAATAAAAGTTTATTTTTGTTTTGTTATATCTGCGGCCAGGTCTACAAGCAACGTAAATCGCATAAGGCAGACTGAATGTATTTTAACCTTTTAAACAACTAATTTATGATGATCTTATTTTTTTACTCTTATATTTATTCATCGTTCTTCCCCGGTATCCAGTCCCGACTGTTTTTAAACTGATTTGCAAATGGTTTTATATGTACTGGTCGCAGACTATAATAATAAACGTGACTTGACTACCTCTGCACTAAGAATGGCAGAAATACCTGAACCTACTTCATGGGATGAATTATCCTAGCTACCACCAGAAGAAGCTGAGAAATGGAGAAAAGCAGAGGGTGTGGTGTCGGTGTTGAAGAGAATGATAGCACATTGAAAGAGCTCCGTCTCTCCCATGCCTGAAATTTAAAATTTATGTTGGAAGGGTAAAGTAAAAATATTTACCCTTCCAACGTAAAGATACACTAAGAGATTCGAAAGGCAGATTCATATTTATTAAAGGCACTATAGAAAACCAAACTTACACATTTGGCTCAATTTATGCCCCAAACCAAGACAGCCTAATGAAATTCTAAAACAAAGTTCATTAGAATACACATGTATCACTTAGTATAATGTGCTCTAAACCATATTTTCATGACAAACCCACAGAAACAGCAGCAACATAATCTAAGAGTATAATGGAGAGCAACAAATAGAAACAGAAGGATTAAAAGTATCCTGCTCACTAGGTTGGAGGCAAGTTCTGACGACAACAGGGTCAACAACAAAGATTCTCAGGTCAAACTCCATGGTCAGGTAACAGATTCCAAAATCAAAGACTGTGACCCACCAAGGCTCAGGCAGCCAGAACCTAAGAGCTCACCAACAGCTAAGTCCAGAATACCACAATTGTGACTAGCTAATCCCATGCTAGCTGCGGCCTTATAAAGGGAGTTTCTCCTACAGGTGAGGCTGGGTTCATTAAGCTTCTTTCTCCAAGCTGGCTCATCTCTGCTACTCAGGAGGAGTAGATCAGATCCTGTACTGGCTTTCCTGACATTTCCTCAGCAGGGGGAAGGCCGTGGGCTGCCAGGCATGCGCTCCTGTGCTTGGTCCATGCCTCTGCCCTTACCCTCAGCCTTCGCTGCTCCTGGAGTTCTTTGGGAGACAGTGGCAGGTCTGGCAGCAGGCAGGTCCATGCTAAGGCTGCCTGGCTTGATGACACTGTGGTTGCCAACCCTCCTGGAGATCCCCACAAATTACAACTGATCTCCAAATGACAGATTTTAACATTCTCCGAGACATGGAGGCTTCTTAGGCTGGCCTATGTGGAATTATACCCCACATAGGTACTACCTGACAATTGATGCCAATCCACCTAGAGAACTCCGAGAGTTACAAATGACTTTCAAATGACAAGTTTTAATTATCTCAAACAGAATGGTGGCTTTGGAGTGCGGCTTCTGTGGAATTATACCCCACTGAGGACCCTCCATATTATGATTGCCGTACCTGGAGATCTCCTTCCATTTCAGCTGAACTCCATATGTCCCATTTTACCTAAATTGGAGACAATGGTGGTATTGGGTATTGGCAACTGGGGTGTCTGAAGCACCTCCTTACAGTAGTTGCCAACCCGCCTGGAGATCTGTTTCCGTTATAACTGAACTCCATATGGTGACGTTATCTCTCTTGGAGACAATGGTGTCATTGGAGGTCAGTGCCTGTGGCATTATACCCCTCCGAAGCCCACCTTACTGTGCTTCCTAATATCCAGCTGGTATTATCTGGCCCATAATTTAAACCCTATCCTCTGCTGCCAACAGGAACAGCTCCCTGCCCTCCTCTAAGTGACAGCCCTTCAAATACTTAAAGAGAGCAATCATGTCCCCCTATGACATCATGCAATTTGGATGTTATGCCTCTGTTGATAGACCCCAAGATTGTACTCACCTTTTTTGTCACTTCATCACACTGGCTGCTCATATTTAACTTACGTTCCATCTGAACCCCAAGATCTTGTTTACACACACTGCTAACCAGAAGTGTATCCCCCATCCAGTATGTGTGTTCCTCATTTTTGCTACCCAGATGTAGAACTTGGCACTTATCCTTGTTAAATTGCATCTTGTTCACATCCACCCACTTTTCCAATGTGTTCCGATCTCGTTGAATTCTATCCCTATCTACTGATTTTGTTTGCTGCTTCTCCCAATTCGATGTCATCTGCAAATTTAATGCATAGCCCCTCCACACCCTCATCCAGATCATTTATAAAAATATTGAAAAGTACCAGGCCCAGGACCGAGCCCTGTGGCACCCCACTGGGCACCTTCCTCCGTTCAGATGAAATGCATTGACATCTACTCTTTGAGTGAGGTTCTCCAACCAGTTCCCTATCCACCTAACTATCCTAGAGTCCAGTCCACAGTCCTCTAGTTTACCCATCAGAACATCATGAGGAACCTTGCCAAAAGCTTTACTGAAATCCAGATAAACTACATCAATTCTCACGATTCAGTAAGCCTGTCACTTGATCATAGAAGGAGATGAGGTTGGTCTAGCAGGACCCATTGAGGACAAATCCATGCTGACTTCTGCATATCACTATGTTGTCCATCAGATGCTTGCATACAGACGTGTTTAATATCTGTTCCAATATAATTTTTTTTGTCACTGCATCACACTGGCTGCTCATATTTAACTTACATTCCATCTGAACCCCAAGATCAGCTGTAATTCAAGGAGAACTCTAGGCCCCATCTGGAGGTTGGCAATCTTATCCAGTCTCCCGCTCTTCAAATCAGCTCTGCTGTTCTCCTCTATATGCTTGAATCATCTCTCCATGCACTTACTGACGCTTTAGTCAAATCCCTCTCCAAATACCCGCGTTTTGTGCAGCTTTCTGACCGACATGTCGCCAAGTTTTGTTCACATGCATCCACTGTTCTATGTTCACATACAGCCCCTTTCCATTATTGTTGCATTCACCTTCATTTTGACCCACTGACTGAATTGATCTATGGGGAAGCAGTTTCCTTTGTTTGGTTGATTATATGTATTAACTAGCTTGATGCCCGTGCTTCGCTATGGTATGCTGTGGATTATCAGTAGAGTGAAGATAATCCACTATTTTCTCCATGGTGAAGATATCCCACACTTTCTGGTACCACTGGTGCAATTTTGGAAGTCTGTCTTATTTCCAGTATAACGCAAGAAGCATTTTCGCTGCAACTAATAACAAGAGTATTCAGTTTCTCCTGATCATTGGTACTGTTGGGTCTTCCCAGAGACCCAGCAGGATTGTCTCAGGATTTTTAGGTACATCATAGCCTGTGATTTCTGTAACAGACCTCAAGATTAAGTCCCAGAATGACTGGATTTTAGGGCACGTCCACCAGAGATGAATATAATCTCCAATTTGGCCACATTGCTTCCAACAAAGCGGGGCTATAGTAGGATTAAGGTGATGGAGGGAACTAGGTGTCACGTACCATCTTGACATTATTTTAAAAGATGACATTTTAATATTGATTGCTTTAGTTTTTAGGTGTCTGCCTGACCAAATCAGGGCCCACTGGTTGTCCGTTAGTATGTTCTTGCAATCCCTATTCCATTTTATTTGGAATTGCAATTGGTTGGCTGCTTATAAGGTGTGATAGTTGTAAGTATGTTCTTGCAATCCCTATTCCATTTCATTTGGAATTGCAATTGGTTGGCTGCTTATAAGGTGTGATAGTTGTAAGTATTGGTACCATGGCAAGGTATCAGCTGCATCTTTTTCAATTTGCCCTTTACTTAGGATGGCCCCTTGTTTGGTTATATCCATAATTCTACTTTTCTTAAGTATCTTCCATTTCTGGAATGAGATAAAATCCTTTCCAGGTGGAAACCATGATTGGTCCAGGAAGGATGATAACGGAGAAGGAGTGGGGGCTAGATACTGCCTTACCCTGTCCCAAGTTATTAGAGTAGATTTCAGAAAAGGATTGGTAAATGTTTGAACTGGTCTGCTTTTATGATCTGTCCAGATTATATCTTTTATGTCATGTGGGGAAATGTGTGTTGTTTCAGCATAGCTCCAGTCTAAATTTTCTGTAGGATTTAACAAAAGCACTATATTAGCTAATTGAGCAGCCATGTAATAATGTTTTAAATCAGGTATAGCCAGTCCACCTCTATTGGAGGCACGTTTCATGGTTGAGAAGTTGATTCTAGGGCGTTTGTTAGCCCAGATAAATTTATTTATGAGACTTTGCCATGACTGGATATCTTGATCCGTGAGATGAATAGGCAGCATACGAAAGTTAAATAAGAAAAGAGGTAAAATCATGGATTTGACTAGCAGTATTTTTTCAGCCCAGGACAAATTTAACTTGTCCCAATCCTTAAACTTATTTTTAACCCTTACCTCCAGGGGTTTAAAATTAGAATCTTTAGATTGGCTAAATTTAAGGGAATCATGATACCTAAATAGTCCCAATTATTACAAATCCAGTGGTATTCAAAAGTAGAAGCTATATGGAGTTAGATTAATAGGGTAAATTTCAGACTTGGATTTATTAATTTTGAGGCCTGATAGTTGCCCAAATTTATACAAGGTATTTTCCAGGGGAGTTAATGAGGCAAGTGGGTTAACAATATAGAGTACCATGTCATCCGCAAAGAGGGAGACTTTATATTCGTGTTTTTTTATTCTAACACCTGCAATCTCAGATGTTTGTCTTATGGTTTTTGCCAACGGTTCGATAGAGAGGGCAAACAATAATGGGGAGAGGGGACATCCTTGCCGGGTCCCTCTAGTTAGCTTGATGCTCTTTGATATCATTCCATTTATTTTCAGTTGAGCCATAGGGTTGGCATAAAGCAAATTGATCAAGCATATAAAGGATGGGCCAAAACCCATTTTTGACAGGAGTTTCAAAAGAAAATTAGTTTCTAAGCTGTCAAAAGCCTTTTCTGTGTCCAATGCCAATAACAGTGCCTCAATTTGGTTAGTATTACAGTAGTTGATAATATTAAGAGACTTATGTACATTATCTGTGATGTTTCTATTCGGGATGAAGCCAGTTTGGTCAGGGTGGACATACTGGTTTACAATTTTGTTCAATCGATTGGCTAGTATTGCTATAAAGATTTTTGCATCCTGATTTAACAGGGAAATTGGATGATAGGATGCTGGCAAGGTGGCATCTTTCCCTTTTTTGGGAATCACAATGACCGAAGCTTCATACCAGGACTGGGGAAAGATACCCTGTGAAAGAACTGTGTTGCAGGTCAGTCTCAATGGTTCCACTAGAATGTGCTTAAAACTTTTATAAAATTCTGCAGGGAAACCATCCCTGCCCAGGGTTTTATTAAGTTTGAGCTTTTTAATGATCCCTGTGATTTCCTGAGTGGAAATGGGAGAGTCTAAAAATTCCCTATGTGCTATAGTGAGTTGCTTTAAAGAAGTACAGGAAGCTAGAAAATTGTCAATTTCTGATGGAAGGGGATTTGTGGTTTTATAAAGATTAGAGTAAAAAGCATGGAATACTTCCAAAATTTCTCTATTGGAAGTATAAGCCTTGTTGCTTTTTTTTGATTAGGTGAATTTGTTGAGAGGAGGCTTTTCTTTTAACCTTCCAAGCAAGCAAACACAGTGTCTTAGAATTGCTGTGCCAGTATTTCTGTTTCAAAAAAAGTAAATTCTTTTTTATATTGGAGGACTCCAGCATTTCAAGCTTTTTCCGTTCTAGCAATAATTGTTTATAAGCCTTTTTACTATTGTATTTTTTGTGTTTGTATTCTAATACTTGGATTTTATTTACGATGTCTAATCTAAATTTTTCTCTTTCTTGCTTATAGAATGAAGCTAAAGAAATGATCTTCCCTCTAGCCACTGCCTTCATGGTGTCCCAAATTGTTGCCTGAGAGACTTCTCCTGCAACATTTTCCTTAAAATAATTCACAAGCATTTTCTCTATTTCTTTGTGGATAGTTGGATTCAATAAAAGGGATTTATTTAACAGCCAATGTGATTCATGTCTCGTTTTTTCTGCCAAATCTAGTTGACTTTCCACCCATGCATGATCTGACCAAATTTTACTGCCTATACTAGAGGAGGTAAGGTTTTGATAAATTTTACACAAGGCCAGAATAAAATCAATTCTTGTGTGAACCTGGTGGCGAGCAGAAAAGTAGGTGAAATCTTTTTCTGCCCTGTGTTGATTACGCCATACATCTTTAAGAGCAAACTTATCAAATAGAAGTTGCAGGTTTGATTGACGTGGTTTTTTCCTAAGACGACTCCTATCATTCTGGGACCAGTCTAAATTAAAATTTGCAATACAGTTAAAATCCCCCCCCAACAGAATTTCCCCTTCCGCAAACATGCATAAGCTGGATATGGTTTCATGAAGAAAATCAAGTTGTTTATCATTTGGCGCATATATAGAGGCTAAAGTTATCTTTGTTTCTTCCAGAATCCCCTTAATAAATATAAACCTCTTGGGTCAACTTTGGAGTCTAGCCACTGAACTTTAACATTTCTCGAAAACAAAATTGCAACCCCCCCTAGCGTTTGATGAGCCGGGGGCTTGGAATTGCATATTAAACCTGTTAGATCTCAGTATCTGAGGCATTTCCTTTTTATAATGGGTCTCCTGCAGAAATAATATGTCTGCATTCTGTTTTGCTAGCACTGTGGAGACACGTTTGAGTTTTATGGCGTTGTTTAAACCTCTGCAGTTAAAAGTAATAATTTTAATTCTGTCCATCATAGTGTATTAGCATTTAAAAGAATTTCAGTGTTAAACACAAATTGTAGAGTCAACCCCAAGAAACAAAGCATTTGTAATGTTAGAGATGCACCTCCCTTAGCTTTACATAACTGAACAGAAGTGTCTGAAAATAAATGATCATTCCAAGGATTAACCTCAACAATACAATCCAGTACCCAACTCCCCCCAACAAACAACATCACAAACTTAACTGTCATAACCCTCTGCTCACTTAAAACAAGGAGCAATCACTCCAGAGGCACAAAGTTAGACACTCTGTGCAATGGGTAGAGAGGAGAGGAGACTCTCCCTCTCTATGTCTGGAGGTCCCTTAGAAAAACTGGGAACAGTAATGAGAACCAGGTGATTCCCCCCTCCCCCCACCGACCATAGGACTAATAGTAAAGGATAGAGCTGCAGATAAAGGTAAAGGAGATAAGTCACATAGTGATAGTAGGAAAGGAAAGGGTGAGAACAGAAGAAAAGAAGAAAGCAGCATTAGCACAGCCAGTAGCTGTCTTAGACACTGTACAGAGAAGATCAATGCTGGCTGAAGATGTTGAAAAGTGATATCCGTCCATCAGCAGTGAGATCAATGAGGCCATTGAGATCAATGAGGCCATAGCTCATTGCTTTCAAAGGAGACAAGAAAATAACGCTGTCTGTCTCAGGTGGTTGGTTTCGCAGGGATCGTGGTCCAGCTTGACTGAGATGAGGGGTTCTGAATGATATCGTCATTTGTAGGTTTAATGACCACGTCCAGTGGAGGCAGGTTCAGCTCCTTGAGTAGGGTTGTGCCAGATAGAAGATCCGTCGCATGGAGGGCTTTTCCCTGATGAATTACTTGGAGTTTGGAAGAGGCCACCCATTTATATCTAATGTTAGCATTATTTAGGTGAGTGATTATGGGTTTAAGCTCTCTTCTCTGCAAAAGGGTTTCACTAGACAGATCTTGAAAAACATGGATTCTCTTTCCTTGGAAGAGGAAAAAGCCCTTTTTCCTTGCCTCTTGGAGAATTTTCTCTCTAGTGCGTGTGTCCATGAATTTGACAATAATATCTCTGGAAATGTTCTTTCTTAAGTTGTGGAGGGAGCCCATTCTATAAGCAGACACTATATTTGGCGCCACACCATCCTCCAATTGTAACTCCTGTGCTAACCACCCAGCCAAGAAAGCTGTTAAATCAGTGGAGCCTTCCTCAGATTCAGCAAATCCGCAAAATTTTAAATTATTATATTTCCATTTATTCTCCAAGTCCATGATTTTATTTCTCATCCAGCTCTCATTGGCCTGCAGGGTGCGTGTTTCTTTCTGTAGAGACAAACTGAGCTCTAAAGCAGAATCTGCAGTATGAGTCACTTGTTGGAGTGTTTCAGTGATTACTTTTAACTGATCACTCATGGGCTTCAAAAGTCTCTCCATTCTGCTAGCAATTTTATCCTCTAATTGGTCAATTTTATGATTAATATTGGGTTCCTGTATCTGGGTTGCTTCATCAGATGTCTCCACAGAAGTAGCGGCGGCCATCTTAGTTGTGAGACATGATTCTTCTGCGGCTCCCTTTCTGGGCTCTCCTGCTGAGAAGTAAGTTTTAACCGACTGTGGAGTCGGCTCCACGGCTTTATTCTTGCTGCCTCCTGTCTTACCCATCTTTATGGCATAAAAAGATCAGGCTAGAAAGCTTTTAAAATGATCGGGGGGGGGAATGGAGACAGGAGCTTGATCCTCATGCGTCTGGCATACATGCTCATGACGCCCCGCCCCCCTGTCTGCTGTTCTAATCCCACTCTCTATTGCTCTCACCTCCTGAAAATCTGGCAAACTCGCCTTTCCAGAATTCACCCGTTGCTCATCAGAACCTTTCTATGGAACCTGGCAACCCCATATATCAGACAGTATTTGTGCAAGGTCTGAGCAAGTGGAAGACTTGATGGCTAGTTTAGATGGATTGCAAGTTTGCAACCTCCATGTTTAGTTCAAGATTTTTCTGTGAACAAGGGCACATGTGATATTTCTAGAAACTACTAGCATTTATTTAATGCCCATACTGGCCTGTTCCGTGGTGTTCCAGGAGATTTTGGCAGGGAAAGGGTTAATAAAAGCACAATATTTTCCTGTTTTCCTTTCAAAAATATTGTTCCCTGGTGTCTTTAATGCTTCCCACTGTTTTTTCTGGTACTGGAATTTCTTTAGTGCCCATTCCAGTCCATTCCATGGTGTTCCAGGACCACTTTGGCAGATAACGGGTTAATAAAAGCATGCCACTTCAGTACTTGCACTTCTAAAATCTTGTTCTGCACTGTCTGTAATGTTTCCTACTGTTTTTTTGTGGTACTGGCTTTTCTTTAGTGTCTGTTCCGGCCTGTTTTGTGCTCTTCCTGGAGCATTTTGGCAAGGAAAGGGTTAATAAAAGCATACCACTTCAGTGTTTTCATTTCTAAAAACTGATTCTCTGGTGTAGGCAATGCTTCCCACTTCTTTTTGTGGTAGTAGCATTTCTTTAGTGTCTGTTCTGTGGTGTTCCAGAAGCCTTTTGGCAGGGAAAGGGATAATAAAAGTGTATCATTTCAGTGTTTTCACTTCTAAAATCTTGTTTTCTGCAGTGTCTGTATTGCTTCCCACTGTTTTTTGTGGTACTGGTGTTTCTTTAGTGCCTGTTTCAGCCTGTTTTGTTCTGTTCCAGGAGCATTTTAGCAGTGAAAGGGTCAATAAAGGCATGCTACTTCAGTGTTTTCTAAAATATTGTTCCGGAGTGTCTTTAACACAATCCACTGCTTTTTGTGGTAACAGCATTTCTTTAGTGCCCTTTCCGGCCCGTTCCATGGTGTTCTGGAAGACTTTTGGCAGGGAAAGTGTTAATAAAAGTGTGCCACTTCAGTGTTTTCATGTCTAAAATCTTGTTCTGCACTGTCTTTAATACTTCCCACTGTTTTTTATTTTGTGGTACTGGCATTTCTTTAGTGTCCGTTCCAGCTTGTTCTGTGCTGTTCCGGGAGCATTTTGGCAGAGAAAGGGTTAATAAAAGCATGCCGCTTTGTGGTTTCCTTTGTGAAACCTTGGTCTCTGGTGTCCATAATGCTTCTCACTGTGTTTTGTGGTACAGGCATTTCTTTAACATCACTTCTGGCCTGTTTTGTGTTCTTCCAGTAGCATTTCGGCAGGGAAAGAGTTAATAAAAGCATGCTACTTCAGTGTTTTCATTTATACAATCTTGTTCTCCAGTGTCTGTTATGCTTCCCTCTGTTTTTTGTGGTATTGGCATTTCTTTAGTACCCGTTCCAGCCCATTTTATAGTATTCTGGAAGACTTTTGGCAGGGACACTATTAATAAAAGTGTGCCACTTCAGTGTTTTCACTTCTGAAATCTTGTACTGCATTGTTTGTAATGCTTCCCACTGTTTTCTGTGGTACTGGCATTTCTTGAGGAAATGGGGAACTATAAGCCCTCTGAAACCCAAAACAATCGTTGGATCACTCCAAAACACACAGATCTGAACTCCAGAGACTCCAGAGACTGTCCCCTACAAGAGGACGTGCTGGTGCTGATCCAGTCTCTGGTTCTGGACCTAAGGCCTCGATTGTGGCCTGTCTCCAAGCACCCTGTATTAGACATGGCTTTGAATAATGAAGTGGTGGAAAATATAAGCCCCCTGCAACCCAAAACACTCTTTCGATCACTCCAAATCACACACCCCTGAAATCCAGACTGTCCGCTGCAAGAAGACACCTGCTGGTGCTGATCCAGTCTCTGGTTCTGGACCTAAGGCCTCGAATGTGGCCTCTCTCCAAGCACCCTGTATTAGACATGGCTTTGAATACGGAAGTGGCAAAAATATAAGCCCCCTGCAACCCCAAATAATCTTTGGATCACCCCAAATCACACACCCCTGAACTCCAGAGACTGTCCCCTACAAGAGGACATGTGCTGGTGCTGATCCAGTCTCTGGTTTTGGACCTGAGGCCTCGAATGTGGCCTCTCTCCAAGCACCCTGTATTAGACATGGCTTTGAATACGGAAGTGGTGAAAATATAAGCCCCCTGCAACCCCAAATAATCTTTGGATCACCCCAAATCACACACCCCTGAACTCCAGAGACTGTCCCCTACAAGAGGACGTGTGCTGGTGCTGATCCAGTCTCTGGTTCTGGACCTAAGGCCTCGAATGTGGCCTCCCTCCAAGCACCCAGTATTAGTCATGGCTTTGAATAAGGAAGAAGTCGCGAAAATATAAGCCCCCGGCGCCCCCAAGTAATCTTTGGATCACCCGAAATCACACACCCCTGCACTCCAGAGACTGTCCCCTACAAAAGGACATGTGCTGGTTTTACAGTATATCTTAATGGGAATAATAGGAAAGGTCATAAAAATTAACACTCTAGTCCAGGCTCCAAATCTCAGCAGACCGGAAACCTGGGCTGCTTTGAGAGAGAAACTGTTCCGAATGCAAGCTTCTTGGAGGCAGCAGAAAAGGGAGCTTACAGCACCAGAACCACTTTGGGGGGCAGAGCACTTATATTTCCCCCACTTTCCCCCACGTTCTTATTCAAAGCAATATCTAATACAAGTTTTTTCCAGGCAGGCCACATAGGAGGCCTTAGGTCCAGAACCAGAGACTGGATCAAAACCAGCACATATCCTTTTGTAGGGGACAGTCTCTGGAGTTCAGGGGTTTGTGATTTGGGGTGATCCAAAGGCTATTTGGGGTGCAGGGGGGCTTATATTTTTGCCACTTCCATATTCAAAGCAATGTATAATACAAGCTTCTTGCAGGCAGGCCACATTCGAGGCCTTCGGTCCAGAACGAGAGACTGGATCAGAACCAGCACATGTCTTCTTGTAGGGGACACTCTCTGGAGTACAGGTCTGTGAGATTTGGGGTGATCCAAAGATTATTTGGGGATGCAGAGGGCTTTTATGTTTCTCACTTCCTTATTGACAGCAATGTCTAATATAAGGTTCAGGGAGAAAGGTGAAATAGTAAGCCTCAGCTCCAGAAGTAGAGACTGGATCAGAACCAGCACATGTTTGCTTGCAGAGGGCAGTCTCTGGTGTTCGGGTCTGTGTGAGATGGGGTGATCCAAAGATTGTTTTGATGCATAGAGGGCTTTCATTTTCCCCAGTTTCTTATTTACAGCAATGTCTGATAGAACGTTCTGGGAGACAGGCCAAATAGGAGGCCTCAGCTCTGGAAGCAGAGACTGGATCAGCACCAGCACATGTCCTCTTGTAGGGGACAGTCTCTCGAGTTCAGGGGTCTGTGATTTGGGGTGATCCAAAGATTATTTGGGGTTGCAGGGGGCTTATATTTTCAACACTTCCTTATTCAACGCCATATCTAATACTGGGTGGTTGGAGGCAGGCCACATTCGAGGCCTTAGGTCCAGATCCAGAGACTGGATCAGCACCAGCACATGTCCTCTTGTAGGGGACAATCTCTGGAGTTCAGATCTGTGTGATATGGGGTGATCCTAATTTTTTTTTGCTGCAGCTGCCGCCCCTTTTTTCTTATTGCATTGTTCTGGGTGCTTCCTATTTTGAAGCTGTTTACTCAAGATCTGGGTTTTGTAGGATGACCCAGTATAGGTCCACTTAGAGTGCTGAGTCTTCTGAATATGGAGGTGTATAATATGTGTCCTTGCAAACTTCATTTTGGAGTTTAGAGCTTTTCAGTTTTCCCACAATATTTTTCTTTGGCTTTGCGAATAACGAATAAGGAATAAGGAACTGTGAATAAGGAACTGGGAACTGGGAACCAACTTCAGCTTCGTATCCCTAGAAGAGTTCTGACAAATGAAAAAGCTCTCCACATAATCTTGGACAATTCATGCAGTGACCGGGTCTAGACATTATAACAAGTAAGAAGAAAATCATCATGAGTAAATAATTACTATGTGGATATGGTCACACAGATTTTAATTTTTTTGCCAGAAACTGGGGAGAGCAATACAGAAAAGAAAGGAAGGCTGAGGAGGTTAACAGTGCGATCCTATGCAGAGATATTTCAGCCTACCTAGCCAGCAGTGTAGCTGCTTGAGGCTAGGGGGTTGCCTTTTGCCTCCCTGCAGGAAGAAGAGCTAACAGACATCTTTCCAGCCAATCCGGGGATTAAGGAAGGGGCAGAGCAGACCAGTGAGCACCCTTGGCACATCCCTATTTGGGGGGAATTGGGTCTGTCAGGATTGTTGGTACTGCTTGATGGCTGCCAGCTGAGAGGACAGACTGTCATGTGGCTCCCCCTGTACAAGTAAGGTCCTCCTGCTTTACAGCGAGGTGCTATAGGCTTGGAGGGGGGAACCATTTGCCTGGCCGGCTGGGTCCCAGCCATGCGCTTGGATGGCTTGCACCCCGGGCAGAAGGGCTTGCCTAGACAGATCAGGGCGGAAGTCCAGGGGTGACCCAAGAGCCTGACCTGTACCGCTAGTTAGGCCCTTGCCATGTATATATGTTCAATGGTATGTTGTTGCCAAATAAATATGGTCCATTAGTTCCCCAAACTAATGGGGAACTGTCTGTCTCTTCTTTCTATCTGAGGTGGCAATAACTTATTATTACTTTACTTATTAATTAATATATTTGTCCTCTGCCTTTCCTCTTGGCTCAAGATTACTTAAAGCAATAACTACAGATTATTAAAACATTACAGATTAAAACATTACATATTAAAATCAACTAAAATAAAACCCTCCAATACTTCCCTCCCTCAAAACAATGCCTGCTGTTCATATGCCATCGAAAGCCCTGGCAAGCAGAAAAGCTGGGGGCAACCAGGGTCTTCCCTCATCTCCAGGGAGCCCATTCCAAAGAGTGGGAGTTACCATGGAATGCGGCACTCCCAGCTAGCAGCTAGGCTGCTTAATGCTGGGGGACGTGTTTTGCTGCCCAGCCAACAGAAGAGCAGCATACGCTTCCCTTCATACGGGGAATGAGGCAGGGGCGGAGCCAGAGGTCTTTTAAGGCAGCTCCGCCCCTCCAGCTTCTGGCAGACGCTGTTTTGCTCAGCCCACCCACCTGCCCTGCAGTAGTACAGGTTTAGCCGGTTGCTGTATTTCAGGGCCAGGTTGGAATTTTTTTCTCCGTTTTCTTTATTGGCTGCAGGAGAATGGAGTTTTTTGCTTGCCTTGTACTGCTTGTATGGGATGTGGTAATTGGCTTTGGTGGAGCTGTAATTCCATATTTGGGCAGGTTTAGGAGGGGTGAAATGAGCAGGATGGTGAGTACCCTTAGCACATCCCCATTTGGGGGGGAATTGGGGTCTGTCAGGATCACTGGTACTGCTTGACAGCTGCCAGCTGAGAGGGCAGACTTGTGTGGCTCCCCTAGACAAGTAATGCCCTCCTGCTTTACAGCGAGGTGCTATAGGCTTGGAGTGGGGAGCCATTTGCCTGGCCGGCTGGGTTCCAACCATGCGCATGGATGGCTCATGCCCGGGGCAGCGGGACTCGTGCAGACAGGTCAGGTCCAGTAGTGACCCCAGGGCCTGACCTGTACTTCTAGTTAGGCCCTTGCTGTGTATATATGTTGGTTTATGTTGTTGCCAAAATAAATATGGCCCATTTAGATCCCAAAACTGGTGTCTGTCTCTTCTTTCCATCTGGGGTGGCAAAAGGTCCACGCTCTGGTCTAGGGAACAGCCAGCAGATGTCAGTCCGAAAGCCATTTTTCACACACAGGGATATATGGGAGGAGATGGCTGTTCCCTAGAACAGCCTCCAGGCCATGAAGGGCATTAAAGCACCTTGAGTTGACAAGATGTGTTCCCATTGGCTAGCCCCTGACAATAATCAGGCTGCCACTTTAACCTGAACCATCTGAGGTTTCTGGATTTTTTTGAGGACCGCCCAACATGGAGCATGTTACAGTAATTCAGCATCAAGGTAACAAAAGCATGGATCTGTGTGGGCAGATTGGAGGACTCTAAGACAGGGCAGATTGGAGGACTCTAAGACAGGAGAGAATTGATGAAACAGATGCAGCTGATAAAAGGTGCTCCTTGATGTTATGCCAAGCTTCATTTCAAACAGGAAGGTTTCTATGGATACATAATTTCTATGGGTTTAGACTGAAATAATACTGGATAGGATTGGACTGTAATTTGTGGATCCAGTACCAGTGCCTAAAGAATTACATTAATATGCCCCAAACCATTGGTATTACCTTCACGCAAAGAACCATCTGGCAGGTGGATAAGCTATGCAGACTGTTGTATGGTTTCCTCTTTTCAATATGTCAACAGCAGCAGCAATGTCAGTTTGTCTAAAATACAGCAGCATTTTGCAAGCCCTTTAAGCACTGCCTCTAGATACCTCAATCTGTTAAACTATACTGATGTAAAGGGTGGAACAGATATCCCCTCTTTCCTTTAAACGTAAGGGAAGGAACATTTTTTACAGCATGTTTCTATTTTACACCTGTGTTAGCTCTCGGGTGCATTTTCTGAATCAGTTAGCAAAGCATTTTTCTAAACATCTTGGTTTTTTTGAGTTTAGTATCTATTCTGTGCACAATTAGAGAAGAAACTGTTAATATAGCCTGCCCATGCATCTGAAATAATTGGAGACACCTAACCTTTCTTCATACTAAGATCATGAAAAGCATTCCAGACAGAAGTAAGTCAGTAAAAAAATGTTATGTAAGCTTCCTTGCCTTGGTCCAAAAACACTGATACAATATATGTTAGCTTTTTATTTCTTGATTTATTTAAAATATTTATATTTTACCTTTCTTTCCACCCAGTTAGGGACAGATTTACTACTCCCTCTGGCAATCAATGGAAGACTTACTTTGCTGAAGGGATGGTACTTGCTGGTGACATAATTACATATGTTGTGCTGATGCTGCTGGCAATGCACTGACATCACTCTCTGTGTGCTTGCAAGTGACATCAGGCTTGGCATCACTAGTTAGGGATCTCAAGTTGGCAAGCAGTTAAACAACAAACAAGAAGGACAGTCAATAAGGGAATGCTAGGGTGAATTCACCTGCTAGGGTGAATATTGGCTGTTGAAGATTCCTACTGTATAGAGGCTAGTATCAAAGTGTCTTTGAAGGCTCTCTGAACAGGCCAGCTCTCAACGGCGTAGTACACTTTCATTTATTGTTTAGAAGTGTATACAGTAAGAACAGATTGCACACAAAATAATAATTCTTATTTGTTGATTATTGTATCATTGTCCCAGAATTCTGAAATAAAAATTATCTAGATTGAACTAGAACTTTATTGATGTATTGTCGAAGGCTTTCATGGCCGGAGAACGATGGTTGTTGTGGGTTTTCTGGGCTGTATTGCCGTGGTCTTGGCATTGTAGTTCCTGACGTTTCGCCAGCAGCTGTGGCTGGCATCTTCAGAGGTGTAGCACCAAAAGACAGAGATCTCTCAGTATCACAGTATGGAAAAGATGTTGGCAGGTCATTTATATCTATTCAGGAGGGGAGGGGTTGAGCTGAGTCATCCTGTAAGAGTTTCCCAGGGTGTGGAATGCTAATGGCGGGAGGCTTCACTATATCCTGAGGAGGTTCTTTTGCATATGGATTGGTACTGATGTGCTAATCTTCTCTGCAGGGCTATTGTCTGGTATAGAGTGTTTTGTTAGCCTGGTGTTTTTCAGAACTAGAAACCATGCTCTGTTCATTCTTAAGGTTTCTTCTTTCCTGTTGAAGTTTTGCTTATGCTTGTGAAATTCAATGGCTTCCCTGTGCAGTCTGACAAAGTAGTTGGAAGTGTTGTCCAGTATTTTGGTGTCCTGGAATAAGATACTGTGCCCTGTTTGAGTTAGGCTATGTTCAGCCACTGCTGATTTTTCAGGTTGTCCAAGTCTGCTATGTCTTTCATGTTCTTTTATTCTTGTCTGGATGCTACGCTTTGTGGTCCCGATGTAAACTTGTCCACAGCTGCAGGGTATACGGTATACTCCTGCAGAGGTGAGGGGGTCTCTACTGTCTTTTGCTGATCGTAGCATCTGTTGTATTTTTCGGGTGGGTCTGAATACTGCTTGAAGGTTATGCTTTTTCATAAGCTTTCCCATCCGATCAGTGATTCCTTTGATATATGGCAAAAACACTTTTCCTGTAGGAGACTGTTTTTCCTTGGTTGTTTGATTCATCCTGGGTTTGATTGCTCTTCGGATTTCATTTCTGGAGTAGCCATTTGCCTGAAGTGCGTGGTTCCTCACTACATCCCAAAACGCACAGAAAACTATGCAAGACAGAAGCACAGCCACCTAGACTATATGGACTCCCTAAAATACATAAGGATTCAGTCCCACTCCGACCCATTGTGAGTGCCATTAGTTCACCGACATATGAATTAGCTAGACATCTGGCCGATCTCCTGCAGGACCACATCAGGAAAACCTTGTCTTACATCAAAGATTCAGCAGATTTCATCAACAAAATCAGCTGTCTGAAACTCAATCCACAAGACATACTTGTCAGTTTTGATGTTGTATCCCTGTTTACCAAGGTTCCAGTAAAAGACACTATTGCACTTATTAATCAGATTTTCCCAGAGCATGTAACAGCCTTATTCCATCATTGTCTGACAACCAGTTACTTCCAATGGGATAACGAATTCTATGAACAGATGGATGGGGTGGCCATGGGGAGCCCTTTCAGCCCAGTTATAGCAAACTTCTACATGGAACATTTTGAAAAAACAGCTCTAGAATCAGCACCCCACAAACCTAGTGTATGGTTCCGGTTTGTGGATGATACATTTATCATTTGGAGCCATGGGGAGGAAGAATTGATGGGGTTTTTGAATCAGCTCAACAACATCCACCTGAACATACAATTCACAATGGAGAAAGAAATCGAGGGAAAACTCCCATTTCTGGATACCTTGGTCATCCGCAAAGCAAACTTTCAGTTAGGTCACAAGGTCTACAGGAAACCAACTCACACTGATCGGTACTTACACAAAAACTCCAATCACCACCCCTGACAGAAAAGAGGCATAATGAAAACATTAGTGGATCGTGCAAGACGGATATGTGAGCCGCACTTTCTCAATGAGGAAATTAATAATCTAAACCATGCACTTCAGGCAAATGGCTACTCCAGAAATGAAATCCGAAGAGCAATCAAGCCCAGGATGAATCAAACAACCAAGAAAAAACAGTCTCCTACAGGAAAAGTCCTCAAAGCCCAAATATACTCTTCAGATTGGCACATTTATCTTGCCTTTCCCCAGAGTAGATCAGAGAATTTGGGCTTTGAAATATTTCAACAGTATGGTCCAAGATCCACAAATCTGTGACTCTGAGAGATCTCTGTCTTTTGGTGCTACACCTCTGAAGATGCCAGCCACAGCTGCTGGCAAAACATCAGGAACTACAATGCCAAGACCACGGCAATACAGCCCGGAAAACCCACAACAACCACTGCTCTTCATGATTCTTAACACTGCCTGTGAATGAAAACTAAACCTGTGATACTGAGAGATCTCTGTCTTTTGGTGCTACACCTCTGAAGATGCCAGCCACAGCTGCTGGCGAAACGTCAGGAACTACAATGCCAAGACCACGGCAATACAGCCCGGAAAACCCACAACAACCATCGTTCTCCGGCCGTGAAAGCCTTCGACAATACATGAAGAGCAGGCTTCACAAAAGGTAAAAAAATGAACTTTACTGTAACTGAAAGCACACAGAGGAGAAGACCTTGATCTGAAGCAACTGCTAACAAGGCTCAAAGTGAACTAGAACTGGAAAGTGAAACAGCTCTTTCTAGTTTCAGAACTTCCTTGAAGGACAAGACATACACAGCATTCAGGAAGATCATTACCATTTCACATATTTGGTTAATTTCCCATTTCTGTTTGTTTCTTTTATGCCACACGTAATATTTATATGCTATTTATAAGCCATTGATAAAAAATAAGTATCAATTTTGAATAACAGTACTTCTATTGAATTCTTAGATTCTACTGAATTCCATTAAATTCTTAACTAGTTTAAAGTCCTCTCATATGGGATGCAGTACCAATGTACTTGCAGTGAATTTTGAAATTTTTGGAACACTTTCAGTCTAGAAGTTGCTGGTTCTGCTCATCAGCTGTGACCAATGTATGCATTGTCTAATTTTTTCCACTAAACTAAACTAAATGAAAGTTTTCTTGACAAAGAACTATTGCAAATGGTCCAATAAAAAAAAACTGCTTTGTTGAATAATAGAGCATCAACACACATAATGAAATTAATTCTAGGAAACGATCATTGTAGGAGAGTAAAAGTTCAACTGTGCAAAAGTCAATTGACTATTGACATATAGTTGTATTTTATATCATTTTTGCAATCTCTCTTAAATGTATTGTGTTAGCATTTCTATTACATAGTTTGGGGAAAGGGGATTGGTTACGATTTTTTGTTTTGTTTCCTAGTATCACTTTGACATATGTCATTGTGATAAATCAAAAAAATTAAATAGACACTGGAAATTAGTAGCAAGTATAACATGTTTAAGTCTCTGAATGCTACCTTTATATTCAGTTTGGGCATGTAAATGACTGGGCCATTGAAAAATGCACTAGTTCTTTCTCACCAATCCCAGTATCACTCCCCATTGTTTACTTAATTCATGCCAATCTCACTGAAATGCATCCAACCCACAAAACTGATTGTTTTTCATTATTTGGTAGATTTGGACCAGGCTAGAGTTTTGCCTGGAATTGCTACTGGATCGACCATTGTCCCTGATCCAAAGGACTTGTGCTTCGAGGTATTCTCTACAAGCTTTTTAAGGCTTCCTGTGACCTAGCACAATGACAGTAAAACTCTCCAGGCAAATAATCAAGTGGATGAATTATCCCATTGCTAGATGTGGGCTGTTTCTTGTAAAACCATCATACCCATTAAAGCAATTCTTTACAAAGCCTGCTAATGCTGAATTGGTGCAATGAACGTGTTTCATAGATAATAGTCCAAAGTAACGTGTTGTTTTATTTGCTCGTGTTTACTTTCTTTTAAGCGCTACAAAAGATGCATCTTTTAAACACTGCTTCCAACACCTTTTATGTTGCTGACCCTCTTTGACCCTATCTCCTTGACAATGCAGTATTTCTTTTTGTGTGTATAATTAATTGTGTGTGTAATTTCTTTACATAGAAACTTGGAAAAATAGATACATTTAACAATTAAAACCCTCTTCATTTTGTACTTCCATCCAGAGTGCTCAGGTGTAATGAGGTAATAGCAAGAAGCAGTTATACTGAGCAAGATCAAATGGCCACCATTTGAAAAATTTTGCCCCTGTCCCAATGTGCGCAGGAGCTGCTTCTCTGTGTGTGACCCAGTGGGTTGGGAACAGCACGTGCAAAACAGCCTTCTGTACTGTGTCTATCTTTAGCCCCACAGAAGTAATTCAAATTCCACAAACTTAATAGAATTGGTAGAATTGGAAACAAGGGCCTTGACACATTTCCCTTCCACTCATCCATTCCTGGCAAATGGATTTTAAGGGCTCCTGTTGTGTTTACATTTACTGAAGTGACTATATAACTTGTTAACATGTCTGTACACACCTCTTGACTTCTGGAGGTCTGATGTACCATCTATTGAAATTAATGGTAGTTGAAAGGATTTTGGATCACATGAGGCATGTTTCAGATTCCATTTCAGGTCTATTTATTATTGCTAGTTCTGTGAATCCTTAAACCTTTTATGGGGGATTAAAATAATTATATTGAATAATACCAAAGAAAAAACGTTCCTATTATTTCCAATTCATACCTGCCATTTCTTCTGAGCCTCTTATGCATTTATGAAACTGAAGAGTCTTCATTCTTATTTCCCCAGTTTCTTACTGAGGTGTGAAATATTGGTGGCTCTTTTAATGATCTCTGTGAACCATCATATTCTCTTTCCAAAGAGTGGTGTTAAATGACAGGATATTCAGTCCAGCAAGCAATTTTTTAATGACCTGTTTGTCACTACTGATTATAAGAAGGGACATCAAAAATGAATCCACCACTCTCCCACTTAAAATGTAATCCTGGTGTGAAACAGTATAGCAGTCTAGTAGTGGAAAAATCATTTGATGCTTTATTTCTGTTGAAATGCAGTAACAATGTCTAATGGGGCATTACAACTCTGGTTGTACTAAATAAATAAAAGAAACAGATACAAGTAGTTAAAATCAAGAGTTTGCTGCAATTTTGATTGAAAGTTTCTTCTAGGATAACATAACAGCAGATATCATTCAGCCAACAAGATCCATTCAGGCATCCCATGTACCAAAGAATAAGACCCCCTGTAGTCAGCACCTGGAGCTCAATAATCCAAGCAACCTACTTGCTTGGGTTATTTTGTCCCTAGTTTTTAGATCTTCACTTTTTCAAGAGTGGTGCAATGATATTGTAGAGCAAACAGAAAATTCAAGTGCTTTATACTCCTTAGTTTCTAGCACTAGTGTACGGTATCTAAAATACAATTTTTGTCTCTTCCCAATTTAAAAGCTGAAGAAGCATGTCTGCTTATATATAAACTAAGAATATGGACTTTTACAGAGAATATTCAGGCGTGTCCATACACGCAGTCAGTTTTATTTAAATGTATTGCTTTTATTGTAAAAAACTTGTTATAAAGATAAAAGCACAAGTGTATGCGACAAAAAAATCAGATGCAGCAACAGTGGACATGATATCCATGACTGCAATCAGTATAAGGCCCCATGATCTCAGGCCAACCATATACCTGCCTTTGGTTGGCTTTACATCTTTGGACTTACATTTCATATTGAAGTTGTATTGTTCAAATAGTGAAATATTGTTCAAGCCCTGTTTCAAATTCAGTTCCATATCATTTGGCATGTTTTCATCAATTTAAACAAATACAAAATAAATTTGTACAGATTTTGGTCAGCATGGTTGAAAAAGGGATCTTGCCCTAAAGTTCCCTAGTGGGTTTATCTTCTAATAGAACACAGTGAAAGACTGCTGAACTATGGCATTTAGCATGGAAAACAATTAAGAACGTTGCTTAAATTGATCCTCTTTGTTGGTAATAACTGAGGTAGCTGGTTTCTCAGCCATACCCTGTAACAGCTATTATGTGCACACCTAGTCTTAGCGTTTAGAATCGGATGATCTATGCTAGCGCTTTTGTGACTATTGGCAGATCCAAAACAAATAGTACCCTGCTTTCTGTCTTGTTACTGTATTGATTCCGAGCATAATTAATATCACTCACCTAAAGGACAGCAAATAAACTGGACAGCTATGTATCAAGACAGAGCACTTGTTGTTACAGATTGATCTGGTTTGGTAAGATTAAGATAACAAGTTTTCTTAGCTGAACTTTGGACATTGCTAACTAAAAACTATTTCCTACATACGGGGATCAATCTTAGGAAGTCCCCTCACCCCACCAGAAAAATGTGACTGAATGCATGAAGTTAGAGATCAAGGTGAATATGTATACTTTGCATATTAGCAGGGTTCACATTTTCAAATCCTTTTCCATATAGGTGCTAATTTTGTTTAACTAGCCTATAACCTTCCATGGAGAACAGTTGCATAATATGTTATTTATGCATATTTTCCAAAATGTTTCAACATTTTATCTGGTCCTTTAGCAATTTACAATAATAAATGTTTGAACAAATTTTCCTTGCAGAATTCTTAAAATCAAGAACAGAAATAAAGTTTGTGATCTAAATAAGATTCTTTGGATAACAGGTCACTTCTAGAATATTTTGATCAAGATTACTATTCAAATCACAATGAAAGGATAAGACCTTACTTTGCAGACATCTGCTTTTGATTCCCCCCCCTCTCTATTTCAGTCTGGTTGTATTGGTTCACACTTGCCACATGCACAATCACGGAGGAAGACATACACATTTAGCTCTCCGAACATTTTATTCCATTCCATTCAGTTACTTGAGAGCTCTGTAGGTGGGGCTTTGAATTCCTTTCAGCAAACACAAACCCTTTTGGCAGTTGGATACATAGGAAAGGAAGTGTGATCACTCCAATGTGATCTCCTTATTACCTCAGTACCCTACATTTAAGTGGCCATAGAAGACATGTGTGCAGCAGGACTCATCTTAGGAAGCCCAATGACCTTCAATTGTTACCTTTAGAAATAAAGTTAAATAAAAATGCTTTCTCACAAATTATGTAATCAGGAAATGTGAAATTCCTCTACCTAAGGGCATCTCTTGAGACTTTAAAAGATCATGCCAGATCCAGGCTAACATGATGACTGGTGCGTATGAGATATTTACAAATGTTCCAGCACACTTCACAAATTTCCAGCATAATACTGATCCATCAGATAGAACAATGAAATTGTTACCACTCTGAATGAATATACAAAGGCAGGATAACTTTCTGTCTTAATTAGTGTATTCACAGAATAACTCTGGCTGAGGTAATGCCTCACTCTGTTCACAAATAAAGTAGTATAAGGAAGAAATTTAAGCGGAACATAATATTTTGAAACATCACATCAAGAAAAGGAATTGTTAGTTAGCATCTAAGAATGGACATGACTAGACGCAAGCATGAACCGAAATACGAACCAAAGTTTGTTGCGAACCGGGCCAGTTTGATGTTTGTGAACCAGCAGTTCATGAGAGCTCCTTTCTCATGAACTATGATGAATTTTAGCCCAGTTCATTTGGTTTGTATTTCAGTTCATCACTGCAGACAGCTTGGCACCAATCAATCAGTTTCCTAGGCAATGGGGGGATGGGCTCTCT
This sequence comes from Eublepharis macularius, assembly GCF_028583425.1. Classification (NCBI taxonomy): domain Eukaryota; kingdom Metazoa; phylum Chordata; class Lepidosauria; order Squamata; family Eublepharidae; genus Eublepharis; species Eublepharis macularius. The sequence goes on from NC_072794.1 coordinate 69,910,193, forward strand.
GCAGAACTTCTGCTGACCCAGAAGTGACATTTTCATGAACTGGTTCACGAACCGGGACAAGTCTGTGAAAGTTTGTGGTTCATGGTTCATGAAACACAATGAACCACGAACTGAATGGTTCAGAATTTTCCCAGTTCATGCTCATCTCCAGACATGACTTTTCCATCATACCTCCCACGTTATGGAAAGAATTCCCTGGAGAAGTGAGGGGGCACCAGATCTTGGGGTATTTAGGAGGCATTGCAGGGCCTATTTGGTAATCTTTTATTTGCTAGGGCCTTTAATGGAGTATAAGCTGTAAACATTTTTTAAGGTGGAGGGGGTTATGTGGAGTTCTACAGTTTGTGTGTGTGTGCGCGCATGCACACACGTGCATGTAAAATTTTGGATTTGTAAAACACTTTAGCTCTGAGCATACAATTCCTCTACATGTTCAGTCAATGTGTAGAGAGCAAGAGTGAAGGCTTATACAATAGTGGATATATAAGATTTCCATATGTGTATATCATGTTGACAGGCCAAGTAATACTCCATGGTTTCGCTCTCCCGTAATTTCCCATGTACTGAAAATCTCAGGTGCACTGGCAAAGGAGGTATCTTCTTTGTGCTTACATATAGTTTATTAACTATAATAAGAAATAATATTGCTAGATCTGATTGACTGATAATGCTATCATTTTCAAGGTATGGTCCATAAAGTATCATATTCACAACAGCAAGCAGTGCTTGGGGTAGAAATTCGACCTGAAAACTTGTCTTAGATTGCCCACTACAAATGGTGGCATGCTCTTGTATTCCTAGCTTTTTAAAACTTGAATAAAAACTAGTGCACCCTCATTATAATCACATCTGCAAGCTTGCCTCACCATGTCATATATGAAAAATGTCAGAGAAGCCTTTTAAAGAGGGATACATGTTTTAGGGGTCTTCACCATTACTCGCTGTTACCCTAAATGAGGGGTCTACTTTGTGAGTTGGGGGAATTAGCATTCAAGGAGATATAGTGAGATGATGTAACTAAGGATCTCTCCACCAATGTATACCAGGATCGTTCCCCTAGAGAACTCTCTGAAAGAGCCAGGCGGGTGTTTAACAGGAATGTTTTTTATTAAATTGGCAGTAAAGGCAAACACATAGAAAATCATACACAGCATACAAACAGAATGATATTTACCAGTCTACGAGGTAGAGAATGTCCATAGAGAATAGCAACTCAAGTGGCCAGTACTTCACGGCAAGAAGGCTCAGACTTGCAACTGAGGGTGTGCAATGAAATCAATGGGAAATAATAATGAAACAAAATTATGGAAATGAAAAAAACAATAATAAAAGAAACAATAATGAAATAAAACCATATAAACACCCCCATATTGTAACAGTCCATTTTGGAATTAATAACAACAATAAAAAAAAGAACAAACTCCTATGCTCAAGTTTATTCCGGACTCACTCAAACCACTTGTTTTTTTTATGGTTCACTGGTTTTGGTTTATCTGTATCAGATTTCTTTGTTTTCATTGTAAGCCACTTTGGGTTCTCTAGGGAAGAAAAACAAGACAACCAGTTTGATGTAGTGGTTAAGAGCATGGGACTGTAATCTGGAGAACCGGGTTTGATTTCCCACTCCTCCACTTGTAGCCAGCTGCATGAACTTGGGTCAGTCACAGCTTCTAGGATCTCTCTCAGCCCCACCCACCTCACAGGGTGATTGTTGTTGTGAGGATAATGATAACATACTTTGTAAACCACTCTGCCCTTCAGTCATCCTGATATTATTATTATTATTATTATTATTATTATTATTATTATTATTATTATTAAAATTCCTAAATAAATAAACATATTTTTTCATAATACATAGAAATCAATAGGCTTAGACTACAATAACTCTGTGTATGATTGCATTGCCAGTCAAGCCCTTTCAGTCATTACATCACTGCCTCTGTAACTGCATTTACAGAATGAATATGGTACATGTGATCTTCCTAATACTCCATTTCTTCTGGAAGGGGCAACAGGTGGATTTTCTGTCTTAAGACATGTGTATGAGACCTGATTAATTACATATGTTCTGAATATATGTGAGTTGTTCTTTTAAGAAGTAATAGCCATTACAATTATCAGGATTAGGGATGTACACTTAAAAAAAATCAGAATTTTTCAGATTCATCTTTTCACAAGGGATTCCATACCAGTATTCGTATAATCATAGGGTTGGAAGGAACCTCCAGAGTCATCTAGTCCAAACCACACATAGTGCAGGAAATTCACAACTATCTCCCAACACCCAGTGACCCCTGCTCAATGCCTGGAAGATGGCAAAATATCATCAGTATCCCTAGCCAAACTGGCCTGGGGAAAACTGCTTCCTGATCCCAAAGTGGTGATCGACATTACCTTGGGCATGTAAGAAGGGGCCACAAGAACTAAACACTGATGTAACCCTTCCTGCTCTCCCTCTCATGATCTGCCTAGGTTCACAGAATCAGCATTGCTGTCAGTTGACCATCTAGCATCTGTTTAAAAACTTCCAAAGAAGGAGAACCCACTACTTACCAAGGAAGCCTGTTCCACTGAGGGACCACTCTGTTAGGAAGTTCTTCCTAATGTTTAGCTGTAAACTGTTTTGATTTAATTTCAACCTATTGGTTCTGGTCCAACCTTCTGGGGCAATGGGAAAAAAGTGTCATCCTCTATATGACAGCCCTTCAAGTACTTAAAGATGGTTATCATATCATCTCTCAATCATCTCCTCTCCAGACTAAACTTACCAAGCTCCTTCAACCTTTCCTCATAGGACTTGGTCTCCAAACCTTTCACCATCTTTGTTGCCCTCCTCTGGACATGTTCCAGCTTGTCTATATCCTTCTGAAAATCAAAAACTTAACACAATACTCTAAGTGAGGCCTAACCAGAGCAAAGTAGAGTGATACCATCAGTTCATGCTTCTGTTCATACAGCCCAAAATTACATTTGCCTTTTTAGCTACATCACACTGCTGACTCATGTTCAGTGTATGATCCACTAAGATCCCTAGATTCTTTTCACACAAACTACTGCCAAGACAAGTCTCTCCCATTCTATAATTTGCATTTGATTTTTCCTACCTAAATGAAGAACTTTGTATTTATCTCTGTTGAAATTCATTTTGTTTGTTTTAGCCCAATTTTCCAGCCTGCCATGATCATCATGTATCCTGAATCTGTCTTTGACTGTATTTGCTACCCCTCCCAATTTAGTTTTTGAGGCTAAAGGCAGTACACTGAACAGGGCAGGAATACATATGCAGCACAGTTTTATTACTAGTATAATATGGTTGTGCTAACTAACACCCAACAAAAGTCTGGTTAAAGGAATTTGTACCAACTGAATTTCTTTGAAGACAGCCCCACAAAGAATGCATTACAGCGCTGTAATGCAGAATTCTCACTAGAAGCTAAAATGACAAAACTGAGGCTATTGTATTTTGGTCACTTCATGGGAAGACAAGATTCTCTGAAAAAGTCAATAATTCTAAGAAAAGTGGAAGGCAGTTGGAAAAGAGGAAGACTTAAAATGAGAAGGCTTGACTCAATAAAAGAAGCTACATCCTCCAGTTTGAAGCATCTGAGAAAACCTGTTGATGATAGGACATTTTGGAGGTCTTTTATTCATAGGGTCACCATAGGCTGGAAGTGACCTGATGGCACATAACAGACAATGCAGAAGTGCCTAGAATATGAATAGCAAAGAATACAGCTGGCAAATCAGTCAGACCTGGAAGATGCCACCTGGAAATCCAAGAGCAAAACAGACTCACTCCCAAGCCTGATCTAGAATGGCTTGTCTAACCATCTCATTCCATTTCCAACTAGTCTTTCAAGGCCCTCATCAGCATAACTTCCTGTTTGTCTGGTTTGACCTTTAATTTATTTGCCTTCATCCAATCACTACTGAGTTCAATCATATGATCAGGGCTGATATTGCCTCATCTGGAGAAGTACCTGACCATAGTGGTCCATTTTAGGGATGTAACAAAATTTCACATGCTTTTGGGGTAGTCTCAGATATTCTTATAAGCTCAGTTACAAAATTGTGGCTTCTGAACATAGTCATCATCAACCTATAGATGGGGAAAACCAGATATTAGTATTTATGTGCTTTTTGTGATAAAATAGTTTTTTTCTAATGTGTTTTATTGGCTATCATTCATTTACTGTATTGCTAGTGGAAGACAAGATACACTTAGTAGGTAAACATACCTTGTTTGAACACCCTTCTGATCAAATTGCCTTGATTTGGTGTAGTAGTTAAGAGTGGCAGGACTCTAATCTGGAGAACTGGGTTTGATTCCCCACTCTTCCAGATGAAGCCAGCTGGGTGGCCTTGAGTTATTCATAGCTTCTCGGAGCTCTCTCAGCCCCACCCACTTCACAGGGTGATTGTTGGGAGTTTAATAATAATACACTTTGTAAACCGTCCTGAGTGGGCATTAAGGTGTCTTGCAGGGTGGTATATAAATTGAATGTTATTAGTATTATTATTATTATTGATGTTCTCTGTTAAAGTACATCTTCAGCACAGTGCTGTGGCAGTCAGCTTTGCCCCTGCACAGTAGCTGTTTGGTCATTGCAGCTTGTTCAAAAACCAAATTATCTTATTTTTCTCCCATTGAGAACTGGGACCTGACCAAGAGCACTTTTATGTGTCACATCTTGTACTAATGGAAGAACTATATTGCATACAAAGAAGTTTTCTTAGCACAACTCTCATTGGAAATGTGTTCTTCCACTAGCCGAAGATATTTATGCCAGTGGAAGGTCACCTTTGGACACCACCACCACCACAACAAAAACAAAAAACAACAACAAAAAACCTTAGATGTTTTTGTCTGTCAATCAAACACAAAAGAAAAGCATAAACTTTCCATTCTTGCTAATATAAAAGCATGTAAAGCAAGTAACAGTATCATAAACCACAAGACCTACTTCCAAAGATTCATAAAGAAGGATTCCTCCCACCTGGTAGACCTATTGTTTCAGATACTAATTCAGTACTAGAACCCCTGGCTTGTTTTTAGATAGTTTTCTTCAGCCTATAGTTCAAAATACTCCATCTTATATTAAAAATACAATGATGTTTATTAGCATGATAGACTCCTTAGATATTCTCCCTGAGGCTTACTTGATGGCCATGGACGTTAAATCATTCTATATGTCCATCCCCCATGAACAAGCCCAGAGTGTGGTTGAAACAGCTCTTTATGCCACATGTAACCAGTCATCCTCCACTCCATTCTTACTCAGCCTCTTGAAAATTATTTTAGAACAGAATTATTTCCATTTTAGAAATCAATTTTACTATCAGGTCAAAGGGATAGCCATGGGATGTTCAGCTGCCCCTAGCATAGCAAACCTGTTTTATGTTCCAACTTGAGAAGGACCATATATTAAATAGTGAATCCAATCCATACTACAAATTGATCTGTTTCTTTAAGAGGTATATAGATGACATCTTCATGGTCCTTAGGGGTCCAGATCAGGCTGTATAACTAGCCAATTGGATTAATTCAGTGGATAATAACATCAGTTACATGTGGAAGGGACACCCATGATGTATAAGCTTTTGGGATGTGACAGTTTAAAAACAATAAATTGGGAGTTAGACCATTTAAAAAAAAACTATGGATAGGTGTTCATATTTGCATTATTCTTCAAAGTTGTCCATCCAGGACACCTAAGAAAAAACATTCCAGTAGGACAATATTCATCTGTGGCCACTGATTACGAGAGAGGGATTAGGACATTGGAAAGGGAATTTTTGAGACAAGGTTATCCAGCAAGGGTAATTAAGGAAGTCAGTAATACATCTCGCAGTTCCTTGCTTGTTCCCAAAACTAAAATTGGTAACAACTGGGCTGTGGATTTTACATCAATAGCACCAGGGATCTGTAAAATTGTGCAGAAATATTGGCATATAGTAAGAGGAATTGATGGATGTGACAGGATGCCTACAATAGGATACTGGAGAACAAAGAATCTGAGGGATATTTTAATACATTCAGAGAGCCCATAGCTGACTGGCAACATTCGACAGGACATTTTCCCTCCAGGAACTGCAATGTTTGCTTGTTAGCAGTTAAGGTTTCTAGTATTATAAACCCTGTGACAAGCTTACCATTATATGCATCTTCCTTCTCCATGTGTAAAACGACAGGTGTTGTATATGTTTTACAAAGCAGCTGTCCTCTACTGTATGTGGGCAGCACAACCTGCCCTTTAAAAATCAGAATTCAAGAAAACACCTCGTGTATTGGAAACAAAAACCTGGAAGCCCCACTGGTGCAGCATTTTAGATTTTAGATTTTCAGTATGTGTGGTCAACAATTTTAATGTTAATGTCCAGAAAACTGTTACAATTGGAATCACAGTGGATTTTTAGATTAAACTGCCAAACCCCTCAGGGACTCAACAACGAGACTGATTATTCGTCTTCTTAAAGTTATGATGTAGAAGTGCCTTTAAGAAACAGTTGGGAGTTAAACTGTATTTGCTTTAAAAATGGTGACATATGATGTCATGCCATGGTATCTGACCATCGAACATATAGCCAACTTGGTTTTGAAAATGTAGTTGCTTACAGAATAGTGAGTATACTTCTGGATGAATTATGAATGAATAATTTTTATGAAAGAATAGGAGACGAGATTTGGTTGTATATGTGCTTTTATTATAGTGGACTATCATTGAAAATTTTTTCTGCCCTTGAAGAAGAATGGTTCAAAACAGGATTATAAATGCGCTGGCAAACCCGTAGGGCTCTTAGTTTCATTTGAGTTCCAGAATTGGACTTGGGTGCATGTCCACTCATCCAGAAGACAAATATCTGCAAAAATAGAAAATATGGAACAATAAACCAGCAGTGAATTTTCTTTGATGTTACACATACACCTTTTCTACGTCTCCACTTCTTAAAGGAACAGCGAAAGGCTTGTAGACAAATACTTACCAGTTGGTCTTGAAGACTTCTCGTGACTGGTCTAGGTATTTATGCTATTTTACGTATTTATTTATTGTATTGCATTCTATATGATATAGGACTGTATTTATTGTATTGCATTACATAGATTATATGATTGGCACTTTAAGCATGATTGCACTTTGATATTATATTAGATTTAAATTAGTTTGAGTGCATGTTACATCCCTGGGCGGCTTGCTCCTCTTTTCTATAGTGTATATAAAAAAGATCAAGAGGTAAACTAATGTCTTTATGTGGACTTCAATGAACATCCCTAATGCCTGATAATAGAAGCAACAAGTTTTTGTTTGGTTGGATATATTGGTGAATAAAATCAGTATCAAAACATAACCTGTAGCAGCAAGAAAAGGTAGACTATTAAACTATAGACTCTTAATGTTTATCCAATGCCTGTCTACAATATGTAATCACTATGTCATCTCTTAAAATTTTTTTTTCCAGATGACAGAATATTAATAGTGATTTGCTTGTTTTGATCTTTCTATTTGCTTTCAATTTTAATTATTATTGAATTGTTCACTAAGTCTGTTGTAAAATGACACTAGGCAGCCAATAACTAATGGATTCTGAATGTCATCCTCCATTTCTTGCTGTTATACTTTGGTAGCCTGTTCTGACTCAAGCCAATTCTCTCCATTCTAGCATTATTTTATATGGCACCTACTACTGTTTGCATGCTGTACTTTCAAAAATAGCTTTCAGAAACAATTACTTAATTGATATTTATGAACTGGTGATATATTAATAGTCATAAATTCATATCTGAGTTGTAACAGACATGATTTGAGATATTAATATTATTAATATTAATGTTATTAATATTGTATTGTATCTTAAAGTGTCCTTATGTGACCAAAAAGCAGTTCCAGTGGAAAGGGGGATTGTCTGCCATCCCTGGGCTCCAGCCCACACTGACTCTGAGGACCCCTCCCCCCAGTCCTCAGGAATATAAAACAGGGTAGAAAGGATATGTTTCATGAGCAGGTCATTGGATCCAATATAGAAATTCATATGTTTCAATATTATTGGGCTGAATGATCAAGATAGGCAAGAGTTTTACAATCTCAAAAAAATAAACCAAGAAGGTAATACTTGCTGAAATATTGAATGACAACGCGCAAAATTATACGGTATTGCAAAATATGAAATCTAAAATGTTAAATTGAATACATTTTGTATTTCAAATGTCTGATCTTCCATACTTCATTTTTTCTATAAACATCCTCTATAATCATAACGCTGAGGGCCAAACTGTAAGTTTTTTAATGAATTGGGTCTAGGGGGTGCTTTGGCTTGTTTTTAGCTGTTGTAAGAGTTTGCAGTCTGACAATTCTTGTATTGGGGGGATTGCTTTATCTTGGTTGAATGTTTTTTTTTTTGGTGGAGTTAATTTTTAAGAGTTTTCCTGTTCTTTCAGGGGGGTTGTATTTGATTGCTATTTTTTAAAGTTGTTGGTTGCTTTTCTGGGGGCAGAGGGTGTGCTTTCTCCTGCTGCATACATGCTGTTCATTTTTCAGAGTTTTCTTGTTGAGGGGATTGTATTTGACTACTGTTTTTTGAAGTTGTTGGTTGATTTTTGCTGCTTTTCTTGAGGGGTTGCTTTATCATTGTGGTTTGTGGAGTTTTGGGGCTCTTTTGCCGTGGTTATGCTCTTTCTGAGTGCTAGTAGCTTGTTGCTTGCTCTAGGTAAAGTAAAGTTAGAACAACCATGTTGCTTTGCCATTGCCAGGGCTGGATGCTTCTGCAGATTGGTGATTTGCTACTGTGTGGTTAAATGATGTGTTGGTACTTGGTTCTATCCTGTGATGTCATTGCCCCTGCATTCTTCCTGGCTTCTATGAGTGACACTGGTTCTGTTAGGTTAGCAATGCCCTCCCCTGTTTCACTTTGGTTTGACTGGGATTCTCTGATTTAACATTTGTTCTGTTTGGCTTTCTTGGTTCAGCTGGTGTCAGGACTGGGTCTTTGGACAGTGCTGCCTTGCCTTGTGTGTTTTGGCCTGAAAACCAGCTTGGAATCCCACCCTCCCACCCTGGCATAGGGAACAATGGAGACTGTGGTAGGGGCAGCTTGTTCAGGGGCTCCTAGAATTGGATCTCTGGGCCCAACCTTCTTGAAACTGAGGGTATTTGGTGGACAATCAGGACTAGGATTCCCAAATAAAACCAAATCCAGATACCACACTGGTTTATTTGGGCCCAGATATTTGTAATTCTGAATATTTATGGTGTTACAGATACCCAGATCTGAATAAAACCAGGGTTTTTTCCTGCATTTCCCTAACTGGGTCTGGGTTTCCCAGTTTGTTTTCCTGGAGTCACACTGCAGCTGTGGGAAACATGGCTTTAAAGCCTATAGAATCCCAATTTGGCTCAGAACAATGCAATTGGGGGAGGGGCCCCTGCCTTTCACCTTGCCTTTATCCTGAGCTGGAAAAGTATTGGGGGAAGTTGCTACCGCATTAATGCTGCTCACGGAGCATTCTGAGCTTGTGTGTCTGCAAAGTTATGAAAATCAGATCATTTGGGCTCAGGAAAAAGGCATGGGGAAAGAAGGCAGGAGTCACTCCTGCCCCCACACCACTCTCTTAAAACCAAATTGGGCTTCTGTAAGTTTTAAAACTGATGACTCCTGCAGCTACTGTGTGACTGCAGGAAAAGTGAGTCAGTGCATACATCTACATGCACACACATGCATGCACACATTTACAGATAGTATTAAGCAATTCTAGTGAAGTTGTGCTGGAGTCAGAAAGATGTTCTAGCTTATTCATTTGTTTTTAAGACCCTAGTTTTCAGATATTGCTTATATCTTACTATATAAAAGAGTAAGCAGGTTCTAGACAACTCACTTCCTACCCTGGTGCACCACCAGAGGGGGCTGCTGTGGCAGGAAACCCAGGCTGGGATCAAGAGCAGAGCAGGAGGCAATGCCCACCCCCCACCTGCCTTCATCTGTAAGGGATTAAGGGTGGAGCAGGTGGCAATGCCAGCTTCCCCTTTTACCCACCTGCCCACCTGCCTTCACACTGCTCTGAGCAGGTGGCAATGTCTGGTGGAACACACGGAGGACCCTGATGAAACAAGCCTAATCAGCCAGCCGCTTGTTGGGTTCTTAACAGGATTTATTCCTGATATTTTTGGATCCACCTACATGAAAGAAAAACAAAAGAACATGCATTATTGAATGATGCCTTAAGGTGGTCCTATACTTACCTGTTGGATTCATATATTCCTCTGGGAGCACCTTGTGTCCACGCACTTACAAAAGAACAGAAACAAGTATTTATTTAGGGTGTGGATGGACTGTTGTGTTTGGACTTCCTGGCTGCTGCTTGCACTAAAGAAGATTCTTAGACAGAAATATATTCTTGTATTGGGATATTCCCTATTTATTGTTGGAAATTACTATTTATTATTACTATTTATTATTGTCTTTTGCACTTGAACACTTTACACTTATAATTATATAAAAATTATTTATATACAATAGTTGCTATATATTTTTCCCCTGGACCTTGGGTTTCTATCTTGGTTACAGGGATCAGGAATGGAGCATGTGGCAATGTCCCTCTGCCTTCAATTGATCAGGATCAGGCACAGAGCAGGTGGCAATGCTCACTCCCCACCTTCATCTGGCAGGGATCAGGAGCAGAGAAGGTTGCAATGCCTGCCTTCTTTCACCTGGCTGGGATCAGGAGTGCAGCAGGAGGCAATGCCCCCACCCTTTACCCAGCCAGAACCAGGAGTAGAGCAGCCATCAACACTCGCTCTCCACCTTCACCTGGCAGGGATCAGGAGTGGAGAAGATGGCAATGCCTGTCCCCCGCCTTCACCCAGCAGAAATTAGGAGCAAAGCAGCCAGCAATGCCTGCCAGCCTGCCAAAATCAGGCTTGAAGCAGGTGACAATGGCCACCCCCACCTTCACATGGCCAGAATCAGGAAAGGAGCAGGCAGCAATGCCTGCCCCTACCTTCAACCAACCAGGATCAGGCACAAAGCAAGTGGCAATTCTTTCCCCCCACCTTCACCCGGCAGGGATCAGGAGCGGAGAAGGTGGCAGTGCCTTCCCCCCGCTTTCACCCAGCAGGAATCAGGAGTAGAGTAAATGGCAATGCCTACCCACCTTCACTCTGCTGGGATCAAGAGCAGAGCAGGCGGTAAAGCCCGCTCCCCCCTTTACCCAACCAGGATCAGGAGCGGAGCAGCCAGCAATGTCGGCCAGCCTTCACTCTGCTGGGATCAGGCTTGGAGCAGTTGGCAATGACCACCACCTGCCTTCATACAGCTGAGATCAGGAGCAGAGCAGTTGTCAATACCCACCACCCACTTTCACTCAACCAGGTTTAGGCATGGAGCAGGGGCCTACCCCCCATTCACCCGGTCAGGATCAGGATCAGAGTAGGTGGCAATGCCTGGCAATGCCTGCTCCCCACCTTCACCTGGCTGAGATCAGGCATGGAGAAGGAGGCAATGCCTGTCTGCCCTTCCCTTTCTAGAGTCCATTGTATTTTTTCTCACAACGGGCTTTGTTGCTAGTAATATATAATCTTTAGAGGCATAAATATTCATGTTAATGTATAACTCCTGTTTCTTATATAAAGTTTAGGATAGGACAGCAAAGAATATATCTAAACAAATTGAAGAGTACCAACATAGGTCAAAAAGTTATGCTCAGTCTCTTCTATAGGAGGAGAAACATGAATTTCCACATACAAATTCCATCAATATCTTTCATCTCAGCATCAGCACATCCTCTCATTCTGTTGTCACAAAATGAAACGTCCAATTAAATGCAACATTGAAATATTCACTAGGGACTATCACACAGTTAACCAATTTCAAATGAAGATGAGGGCTATATTCACAATGTCAGAAAACTCTTTTAGTCTTGCACATTAAATGAAAAGATGTTTGCAATGATGTTTTATCATTACAATTTGAAGTTTGTGCATTGTTCTTAAAAGGTAGTTAGCTAAGTGCAATTGAAATGTAATTGCATCTATTTGAAAATTCAGTCTTCACATTGTTTAAAATGTTGCCAGTACTTTCAACATGAGAATTGCTGACTATAAAGTATTGACAAATGCCCTTATCAGTGCAATAGAAATTCTCTATATCTTCAGACCAAAACACTTACTAGTCCAGAATTTACGTATTACCTGTCAAAATGTGCTACGAATTCAGTAAGCAGCTATAAAGTTGCTCTGATGAAACAGTTGAGCTAAGGTTGGAGTCATATTAAATCTTGACATTTTGAGGAAGTAAAATAAATATAGAATAACTCACTCTTTTTCTCCAGTATAAATGAGCAGGATATATGATTCCCTCTAAAAACTACAAATGACAAGGAACCATATAGTTGTTACAAGGTAATCAACTTAGGAAATAAATATAAATATTGCAACAAAATGAAAAATTGTGCATATGCTTGTCAAGCCCACAAAACCTCAGTGTGAAGGCTGGTAGATAGACTGAAGCCAGAACTTGACCCAAATGGACCTGATGTCAGGGTCTAACTAGCTAAGCAGAGTTGACATTGTCAGTTGAAATGAGCACAGTAGAGGTGCTGGAAACCCTTGGGAAAATGTAATTTAGGATGCTGAGCAGTAGGGGTGTATATCAAGAAAAAAAATTCTTAACTTTGGATCCAGGCTTGGGGGAGGAATTTTTTTACCATGATTGCTTATTTCTGGGTAGGACATTACTGGTTTGGATTCAAATCTATGTGTTTTTTGAGGTTCCAGAGTTCTGGGACCATTATTTTCAAGGGGAAATCTATGTGAGGGTCTAGGGTAGTTGTTTATAAAGATAATGGCATCAAATTTGCCCAGTACACAATCCCCTCTCTAATCTAAACCCTCTCTAAGTTTTAAACATATTGAACAAAGAGGGTAGATTTTACAGACCCACAAAGTAGGTCCTTCTCTGTGCAACTGCATTGTTCTCAACTAATTGCTAAAATTTCTGTTAAACAGCAACCAGCAGGAGAGCTCCAGCCAACCAGCAGCATTTAAAAGAACAAAGCCCTGTCTGCATTCATTTTATTTCCCCTACTCTTACAGTGACTTACTATTTTCTTTAATCTTTCAGTTGAAAATTTTGCATCTCCCATTCTTTCTTGTTGTGGTTTGTTGTTTGTTTTCTTTCAGAAAGTGAGGAAGGCTTCCTTTACAGACCCTCACTCTGTTGGGAACTTTCTCAGGGAGGAGGGAGCTGGAATCACTGTTTTTCCACCAAATGACACCAAAATTACAGTGGAGCTTTATCTGTCTACCTACCAAATAACTGCCAAATTTCAAGCAAATTGGACAATGGGGTCAATTTAACAGACCCCTCCCAATGAGGTCCCTCATGACATTTTCTCTATTGGTTCCTAATATGACCATCAAACAGCAGCCAACAGGAGAGCTCCAGCCAGGCACTAGCATTAAAAAACCACTTGTTGCATTCACTTCATTTTTCTACTTTTATAGTGGCTGACTGACAATATACATTTTTACCTTTCTGCTGAAAACTCTGCATTTATCATCTTCTTTGTGGTCTTCAATTTGTTTTATTTCACAAAGTGAGGGAGTCTTCCTTTGTAGAATGCCCCCCCATCAGTTTACCATTATTCCCTATGGGGGAATATTGGGGCGGGGGGTGGTGGAGTCATTTTTCAACTGAATTGCACCAAAAGCACAGTGGATCTTCTTCTACCTGTCCACCAAAGAATGCCCAAATTTCAAGGAAATTGAACACAGAGTTTGAATTTTACAGATCCCTATACAAGTCTAGGAAAAATTCTCTCCCCATCCCAACAGGACAAGGGAAGGAAAATGGCAGCACTCTGCATCTTGACATTGGCTGGGACAACTCTGTGCTCCTCTTTGCAAGTATCTGATTGGAAGGGAGAAATGTGAGAATCCCCAAGGAGTTCACAGAAAGATACCCATCCTATAGAATGCCAACTACATAATTTCTCCTCCTTTCTTCTTTGTTTCACATGGATATGCATAAAAAGCCAAGTTTTGAATCTATTATTGTACATATTTGAATGTGTTTAGCATTAAATGAAAGAGAAAGAGACAGGAGGAGGGTGCAAGTCTTTAAATTCTAGTAAAATTTAAGTTTGTCTGCCTCTGAAATTCCACATCAAAACAGTACAGCTGGAGAACATGCATCTGAAATCTGAAAATATTGTGCCTGGAAGCATAATTATGTAGCTGCAAATGTTAAAAAAAATAAAAGGAAAAAGTCACCATTGTTTATTTAAAACTGCCACACAACAGCTCCATCGTAATGAGTGGCAAGTATTCCAAAGCATGCACACAAACATCTATTTGAGGGGCATGAGTAATTAAGTGTATGTAATGAAGCTTGTCAAATTAATCTCTATTTAAGAGAGCGCAAGTGTTAGAGATGTCGTACACATAAAACTGCTAACATTTCATTCTATCAGCTCTTTGGGTTAGAAATAGTTGGCTTTTTCATTCAATCTCACCCAGTTCCACTCCTTACTAAACCCTTGTCCCACATGGCTTCTGTACGTAGAGGCCACATGATCCCCATCATAGCCTTTTTGGTGCTCCAAGGGACCTCTCCTTCCCTTATTACCAGCAGAAAATCTAGTTGGATTCCATCCTATCCATCGATAAAGGAAAAGAAGAAGCCATGTATCTTTCATAAGGGTGTGCACAGGAAAAAAAATAATTAAATTTGGGCAAGGCAGTCATGGCTGGGGAAGAGAGGTATCTGTGCCACATGGTCAATATATCTGTCCTCAACACTGCTGGCTCCAAAAAGGCACAAGGCAGAGCAGTGCCGTAACGTGCTTGGGCAGGTTGGCCTCTGGCCTGTGCTGGTACAGGAGAGGCAACACTCAGCACATGTGTTGCCAGCCAGCCCCAGCCCTAATCATGATTCCCTGGGCCAGGTGGACTACTGGTAGGTATTACCTGGGTCAACGACAGCGCATGCCTGCAATGAGTGTGGCTGTCCTGATTCTTGCAGCCCACCTCAACTGAGGAAATTGTTGTGAGGTTTCTCCTGAAGAAGTGTTGATTCCAGCTGGCCTCCCTATTGGCTGCTGCCCAGCCACTATGCAGATGAGGACCCAGAGAGGCATGTCTGGAGGAGCTGTCAATGGAAAGGCCACAGCATTTCCCCAATGGGCAAAATTACCAGCCTGTTCACATGAAGGAGGAGGAGGGGGAACTTTATCACAGAATCACTGAGTTGGATGTCACCCAATGGGGCAATGAGCATCCCCGGGGGCTGCTGAAGTTGGGAAAGCAGCAAGAATTAAACATGCACTCCCTCATCAGCCATGATCCAAATCTAGGGTGCAGCTCTTATTTAGCTATAACAACTGGTTGGGAGATCCATCCAATGATTTGTTTAGCTTGCCTTTGGGTGGCTGTTCTCCCAAGTCAGTCTATGTCATAGACAGCATATTACACCTAGTAAATAATGCAGTATAAAGGGCAAGATTCTACAATTTTTATAGACAATTAATATGACAACTGTATTCGCTATATAAGAAATGTCCTTCCGCACAATTCTGTTTTGAAAATGTCTTTTTGAACAATTCCATTTTGCACCTTCTGTAGTCTGATAGAAAAACGGGCACCTTCTTTACCTCTTTAGGGATCTATATATCTTTTGTACTTTAGCCAAGTCAACAATAAATTCCTTCTCAAATAGTGGTGCTGGAACATTGCATCCATTTTATACTTATCGTACCACATATAAGCATGCCATCCAAAAAGCTTATTATAGCCTTCCAAGGTTAACAAATTATGATTGGTTAAAGACACCCATTCTTTTAACCAGACTAGGCATATCGCTTCATGGTAAAGTCGAAGATCAGGTAACTGCATTCCACCTCTTTCCTTCGCATCACAAAGTACTTTCATCTTTACTCTCAGTTTCTTTCCTGCCCACACAAACTCCGATATTTTCTTCTGCCATTTTTCCATTTGCTTTTTGTCTTTAATGATTGGTATTGTTTGCATTAAGAACATAATTCTGGGGATTCGGTTTCGTTTTCTCAGCCATGCCGGACGCTCCTCTCGGCTGGTCCGGGAGGAAACGACCGGGCACCCTGACCGGGCGGCTGACCCGCAAGGATTAGCCCCCAGGACTCCCAGGGAGGGAGCCAGGGTCCGGGACGCGGCGGGAAGAACTCCCCGAAATCAATGCGGGGGGGGGGGGAATTGCCCGTTTGTCCCTATGGAGGCCGGCAGATGTGCGCGGCGCCTCGAGTGCCGCCGGGCAACGAGAAACGGCAAGTAAAAGAAACAGGCGGAAGCCTGTAAACAAGCGAATCCCTTCTGTTCTACAAGCGTTTGTGAAGGAGAGGTTGATCTGAAGAAGACTCGCTCTTCCCCTTCGTTGAGTTCCAGAATTTTGTTGGCGCCCCCCCCCCAAATGGCAGCAAGGAAGCAAAGTCCCGCTCTCGGTAAGTCAATCTCGGCTACCTTGCAGAAGGGGGAGTCGCTCGAAGAGTTGGTACGCAGGGCGGTGGTGGAAGCTATAAAACCCTTTGTTGACAAGCTGAACGAAACTGATCAAAGGGTGGGCTCAATAAAGCGAGGTGAAAACCATTAAGGCAGCAGCGGGGGGGGGGCAGAAAAGTCTGCTCTGGAAAGTGCGTCACTTGTGAAGGCTACAAAAAAGGAGCTGAGGTTGGTGGAGAACCAGCTGATCGGGCTACAGGTGGAACGAACGCAGACAATTTTGCGTCTCCAAAACGTGAAAGAGGAGGAAAATGAGGATCTGTGGGATTTGGTCTCGGAACTACTGGCGACACCCGCGAGGACGACTAAAGAAGAGGTCAAAAGCGCCATTTTGGAGGTCCGTCGGGCTTCTTCAAAATATGCAACAAAGTGACAGTTGCCTCGTGAGATCATTATTGACTTTTCATCTAAAAAGATCCGGGACACCATCCTATATAACTCATACAATGCGGATTTGGACTTTATGGGTTTGAAAGTCAAGATTTTGAAGGACGTTCCATTTCTAGTCCGGAAACGGCGTTTTAAATATAAAAAGTTTGCAGCACTTCTGAGGGACCATGGAATAAAGTACAAATGGTTATTCCCGGAAGGAATATGGTTCAGATATAAAGATCAGGCCTATAAGATATTATCAGAAGATCAACTAAAGGATTTTGAGAATAAAAACCCAGAACTCTGCTGCACCAAGAACGAAGAAAAGGAGGAGCCGGAGGGGGGGGAGGAGAGCATCGCAACAGCAGTTGCACAGAGAGAATTGCGTCCGGGACCTAGAAGGGGGAGGAAAGTTTAATCAGAATTTGAAATGTTTATTCTCTGTATGATTAACCACTCCATCATTATTTTATGGAGCTATTTTTGTATTATGACAGTATGAAGGGAAACATTGAAGTGTAGTGTTTAGTGTTTGTAGTTCATTCCCCCCTTTTCTTTTTCCACCCTCCCTTTGTCCCTTCCCTCTCCCCTTTCCTTGTGATAGTTCTGTGTAGTGTTTTGTAGCTATGAAAAATAAAAAATTTATTAAAATTCAAAAAAAAAAAAAGAACATAATTCTGGGCAGCACATTCATTTTAACTGTGGCAATCCAACCAAACCACGATAAGTTTAATTTATTCCATTTTATCATTTCAATTTCATATTTTTTCAATTATGAAAAGCTCTATAATTATTCTTAAATAAATCAATGTTTTTAGCTCTATTCCCAAATATTTAGTCTTGTGTACCACTTCACAGTTTGTAAGTTCACATAATTCCTGTTGCTTCTTCTTGGTCATGTTCTTAGTTATTATTTTTGATTTCTTTTTATTTATAAAAAATCCTGCTAAGTCTCCAGATTCTTTAATTTTATCCAGTAATCTTGGCAAGGTTTGTATTGGGTCTTCTACTATAAATATCACATCATCTGCAAAAGCTCTTAACTTATAAGAAGATCCCTTTATTTTTAACCCTTTTATGTTGTCATCTTCTCTAATCTGCCTTAGTAATATTTCTAAGACCATGACGAAGAGCAAAGGTGATAGTGGACATCCTTGTCTTGTACCTTTCCTTATTTCAAACTTCTCTGTCAGGTCATCATTGACACAGATTGTCGCTCTTTGTTCTTTATATATTGTTCTCACTGCTTCTATAAATTCTTTACCTAAATCCATCTTTTCCATTGATGCAAACATAAAATCCCAGTTCAAATTGTCAAAGGCCTTCTCTGCATCTGCAAAGAAAAAGCCAACTTCTTTGTCTGGTCATTTATCAAAATATTCAATAGCAGGAACTACATAGTGGATAGTAAAGACAAGAGATAAAGACAGCATCTAGCTATCTAGCTGCCTAGGAGAGAGTTTTCAGTGCAGAGAAGAAAGAGGATATTACCCTGAGAATAGCAATCTGGAGACAAGACAAGGAAGTGACACTTAACAGAAAAGAGAGGTGTTGTCCTCGCATTCCTATCTGATTAATCCTTGCTGCCCCCTGTAGCATATTCCAAGGCAGAAAGTGATGTTCTTCAGCTGTTTTACTTCTAAGTCTTGATTCACATGTTGATCTATTCCATCAAAGTCCTGCTCATCCTCAGAACAAATTATCAGGTCCTCAACATAAATCAGATTAAAATTCCATTTGTTGTCTCTGTTTCTTAAATATAGGCAGCATTCTTACCTGCCTTTTTGAATCCTTACTTGATGATTGAGAGAAGCCAAACTGGAATGGGTCCTGGACTGATGCATCTTCCAGGAAAGCCTGCAGCTGCTCCACCACTGTTCACTCAATCACCTTTCCCAGAAATGGGAGGTTTGAGACTGGGCAGTAACTGGTCGGTAGGGGCCAAAGTTGTTTTTTTTTATTTTGAGGAGAGGCTTCACTACAGTTTTCTTTAATACCCTGGGAAAAACCCCAGAGCTCAACAACAAGTTAATAATAGCCTCCAGTGGGGCCATCATCTGCGCTGGCCTTAACTAGCCATATAGGGCAGGGGTCCAAGGAGTATTTAGTGGGCCTCACCAGCTGCAGGATCCTATCAACATCCTCCTGGGAGACCAGACTGAAGTGATCTAAAGTCAGACCAGAAGACAGCCAAGGGGTCTCTAGTTCCCTTTTTGTATCAACTGTGGCCAGCAGGTTTTGGCAGAGGGACAAGATTTTATCTGCAAATAGCTCGCCAAAGCCTCACAGCTAATGGCTGAATTTCTAATTTGGCAGTCTCCCTGTGTGATGAAGACCAAGGACTGAACTACTTGAAACAGTTTTGCTGTGTGTGAACCTGCAGACACTATGGAGGCAGGGCAATAATCTTTCTTTGCTGCCTTCACAGCCACCTCATAGGCTTTCATAAATGCTCTATAAGATGATTTTGCCTCTTCATCCTGATTCCGCCACCACACTCGCTCAAGCCATCTCAGTTCCCACTTCATCCGTTGTAGCTCCTCTATATACCAAGGAGCTAGTCTGACATGGGAACGAAGAGTGTGACAGGGAGTGATTTGGTCGATGGCTTCTGAGAGATGGCCATACCAGTCCTCTATGAGCTCATTTAACAAACCGCCGGGGGCATCGAATCCTGCAGAGCATTCTGGAAACCAATTGGATCCATTAGTCTCTGCAAGTGAGCATAAATCTGCTTGCAGCCTATGAAGGAGGAGGCTGGTACTTCCCAACAAGCCTTTAGGACAGAGTGGTCCAACTATGGCACCACTTCAATGGATTGTTGTCCTCTTGTTGTTTTCCTTTGTTGATCTACTTCACAGAGTTAGTGGAGTTTTGTAGTTGGCCCTCAAAGATTTTTTCTTTCTCAGCCTATCCAGAGAGCTCAACTGACATTGTTATCCAAGTCCTCTTCTTGCTCTTCTCCTTGACATTATTTTGGGGAGGGTCAGAGCCCTCCTCCCCCTTCGGGACTCCATACAGGAGCCCTTCCAATGGCTCAGAACCAAATGAGACAGAAAGCAAATTTTTCCAAGAGGGCATATAGCCTGGATTTTTACAGGGAAGCAGGGACTAAACCCTTCAGCAACACTGTTTTGATAATGGATTGCAAAGCAGTAGGCACTGAAGGAGCTGAAACAGCTGATCAGCCCAGTAAGGAATTCTGTATCTGCACAGATACAAAGTTCTCACTAGCTGTGGGCTGTTTACTGCCTCGTTAACAGTTAGGATATATTAATATTTCAGTGGGAAACCAGAGTGAAGGGGATTTCAGTCCCCCCCTCAACAGGAGACCAGCATAGAAGCCCACCTGAACCTCAGCCTTAGCCATATACCTGGTGGAACATCTCTCTCTTGCAGACCTGGTGGAAAGATAGTAAATCCCACTGGGCCCTTGTTTCAGCAGACAGAGAGTTCTACCAGTTTGGTGCCAGGACCAAAAAGAACCTCACCTTGGTCAAGACCAGAAGAGCATCCTTGGGCCCAGGGACCACCAGCAGCTGTTTGTTGGCTGAACAGAGTACCCTCTGGGGAACATATGGTGAGAGACAGTCCTACAGATATGCTGGTCCTAGTACGCTAAGGGCTTTATAGGTTAAAACCAAAACCTTGAACCTAATATGGAACTCCACTGTGAGTCAGTGCAGTTCACGCAGAACCAGTGTTATATGCACCCCATACGTTGTAGCTGCAAGGACACGTGCAACTGCATTCTGGACCAGTTGTCATTTTTGGAGAAGGCCCAGGGGAAGCCCTGCATAGAGCAAGTTACAGTAATCCAATCTGGAGGTAACCATTGCCTGGATCACTGTCATTAGGTCATGGTCGAAAGGTAAGTGGCAAGTTGCCTGGTCTGTCATAGAAGAAAAAAGGTCGATTTGGCAACTGCTGTGACATGGGCCTCCATTGATAGGGAGGCGTCCAGGATCACCCCCAGACTTCTGTCAGAATGGGTGCAAGTGGCACCCCATTGAGGGTTGGGAGCCAGATCTCAGAACCCAGCAGCCCACAATCCAAATGCAGGACCTCCATCTTAATGGGGTTCAGTTTCAGATATATGATCTGATGAGAGATTTGTTGGCATTCTATTTTTAAAAAACTATAGGACCTATCAGGATCTGTGCCTTTGAACCACGTTTTTGCACTGTGGCTTCCCAAGAAAGTGGTGGATGAATGATTTTTTATGGTTCAGTCTGTGGCTATGGATATGATATGTGATTGTATTGTTACCTGAATTGGTCTCCTTGTGAGTAAGAGAATTTGTGGGGGAATTGGCAAGCAAGGAGAATGGCTATGTGAGAAGGGTAACAAGTGGGAAATCTCCACCAATTTCTACCAGGTCCCCTCTCGAGAGTAGCAGACGGGGCTGGTGCTTAACATCAAACAGCAACTTTTATTAAAGAACAAAACTGTATGCACATACACTCAGAGTTACAGGGGTAAAATAATTACACAGAGAGAAAGAGAGAGTTCTAGGAGGCTAGCCAGAAGTTGGAATAGTGTGTGTGTGTGTGTGTGGGGAGTATATTTACCAATCAGAGGAGCAGCGTGGTCTATGGAGGAAAAGAGCTCTCAAACACCAGTGTTCTTGGCCAGGAGAGAGGGAGAGCGGAACTACAAGTGACAAAAGGCACAGATTGGACACTTGTCAGCTTCCCTCAAGTTTTGATGGGAAATGTAGGCAGCTTGGCGGAATGCTGGACAAGTGACAGTTGAAAAGTCCGTTGGACAGCAGTCAGAGAGCCAAGCTGCAAGACTAGAATGCCTACATTTCCCATCAAAACTTGAGGGAAGCTGACAAGTGTCCAATCTGTGCCTTTTGTCACTTGTGGTTCTGCTCGGAGAGACTTAGGGAAGCAACCCTAAGGGAGCAGTGCTTGGACTCAGGAAGCATGCACAATTTGAATGAGGCCAGGGCCCTACCTTTAAAGGTAAAATATGCCCTGAGGTGGGATAGCCCACCTAGCCATTAGAACAAAGTCTCCAACAGTCAGTTCCTGGGTTTAACAAAAGGTTTGATTGCTTGATGGGTAGCTACTGGGGTGTGTGAAAGTAAATGCAAAACATGTTCTACTGCTGTACAAAAGGGATAGTTCATCAGTGAATTCCACCAGAGCTAAGTTGATGGATTTTAGGTGGGGTGTGCTGGAATGCAGGCAGGGAGTCTGCCACGAGCCTCTCTGAACGTCCGGAGTTCAACCAAGCCGACGGGGAAGCAGGCAGGAAGCGTAGTCCAAGGAACCGAATGCAAGGGTCAGAGCCAAAGAGCAGTCAGAGCAGAACTGAGTTGCAGTAGAACCGGGCGGGTCTGTGCACAGGTGCTTCTGCAACGAGGGAAAGGGCGTCCTGGCTTAAGAGCTCTCACCTGCAGGGCAGTGCTGCACCGTGTTACAACTCAAGGTCGTTACGTCGTTGTTTGAGTACCTGAAGCCTTGCACTTCGCCTCCTTTCCTGTGCAGCAAGACGCTGTCTCCCTCTGCGCTGCCTATCAGGTTCAGGGGAGCTGGGTGGATAGTCTGCCCTGGACTCAGGAGCTGGTGCAGGTAAGGGAACAGCCCCTGTCCCTGAGTCTGCCCTGGATTCCTCAACCTGCTCTGGCAAGGGTTCCTGCTGCTCCATTCCCTGCTGGTCTTCCAAGCAACTGCCTCTGGAGGGGCTTGGAATAGTCCCACTCCTGTCGTCCTCCCCAAGGTCTTCATCCTCTGAGGACTCAGAAGCCACAACAGGGGGGCTGTACTTTCCTATGAACAACTGTATATACTTATGAATGTCATTTGATTAGCTCCTCAATCAAGGACAAGAGAACTCATCATGGAAGAAGGGAAAGGAATGTGTTAAGTGGGGATGACTCTGCCAGACCTTTGTTGCACTGGGCACCTTTGGGGTTGGAAGGATAGGAAATCCAATTGCCTCTTAATCACTCTGCATTCCTGTGCAGCATTCCATGCATGCCAGGTTCTCCCTGGTAGGACTCAGCAACTGTTAGAGGGTTTCTAGTGGCAATACAGCAGCCATTTTAACTCCAGAGGCCTGAACATCTTTAATATCACAAGCAGCCATATCCAGAACTGCTTATTAAAATGGTGGAGTCTGGGCTGACCGCTTACAGTATGGTGTATTTTAGGTGACTATATGTACAAATCCAGAGGATCCATGAGGATCTGTGTTTTAGAAGTGTGTTTTTGTGCTTTGGTGGTGCCATGAAGCAGTGGGTGCCTGATTTTGGGGGGTGGGGTGCAATCTGTGGCAATGGACATGATATGGGACTGTATGTTGAGTTTTGGGTGACCCCATGTAAAAATCCAGTGGTTCAGAAACTAGGCTTACCAACTAGATCAGAAAAAAATAGCCTTGCTTGGTCTTGCAGAGAACAGTGCCAGAGACCAATTGAAAAGATGGCAAATTTAAGACTGAGGTGGATTCTCCATGTTAACCTTGGAATCAATGCTTTGATGTGATTTTATGTATTTATTATTTCTTGAGAGATCAAATTGAAAATGGATGTTTAGCTTAGGAATGATCCAATATGGACTATCATCTTGGATTTACTAGATAAGCTATAAACACGAGGGTTTGATTTTCATTATATATGAACTTCATCTGACTTTGAATTAATGTTATATACCTACCCTACCTCTGCAATGGGCTTTTTTCAAGGAATTGCTTACACATTTGTGCATTTTTGCATGTTCCTCTATTGAAATGACACTCAGCAGCGAAAGCTGAAGCTTTGCCATCATGGTATTTTGTTCAACATACGTTTTAATACTATAATTATTATTTTACATAAATCCCTTTCCAGACAAGTTGGCAATAATAGGTTGAGTACAATGACCAGATTCCGATCAAAGGATTTTTTCTTTTGCTTACCAGTACTGCTTTTCAAAATTCTGTCCATACAAATGAGAAACAGAAGAGATGTCTTTATCTGCAAATTTATCCCTATCACATAATGATTTGACATCTACTCAGATTGAGGTCACAAGCATTACTCAACAAAAAATGATGAGCATGTTTCAACCAAGATTTGCTTTTTAAAATGTTGCTTCTCCATTTCAACCAACAATACGGGCAGCCATTTTGTCACTTTTTTCTGAAATGTCTTCTACAACAAGCCTTTCAAAAATAAAAGGAAAATGGAGAAGCAACATTTTAAAAAGCAAATCTTGCAAGAAACTAAATCTAAATACTTACAGTACAATCCTATGTGATTGGGGGAGGGGAGGGGAAGAACTGCTTAGGAAGCCAATGAATCTTCATGATGGCATATCAGCTCGCTATGCACACAACTTTTGTCGGTGATTCTCTTTGCCATTGATGTGCCTGAGTTCCTCACCTACACCTGGCTGCTGTGGCCAGGGATGGGTAGACTTGCAATTTAAATCTTTGTGCTGGTAGGCCAAGGGGTGGGGTGCAAATTAGTCGTCTCCTTCAGCCATTACAGGGTTGGGAATGCCCCCTACAGCAGCAGAAAGTCACACTACAAAAAATGATGGCGTAGTCCATAGGCACCCATTGTGCTGGAAAAGTAGCTTCCCCCCATGCATGACCCTGCCCAAAAGGCCCAGAGGGGCATAGGATGCTGACCAGAGCCACAACCAATCTGCTTGTGCCCCTGCAGTGGCCGAGCCCCCTCCCAATCTCAGCCCCCCATATATAAACTACAGCCAGTGTGCCCAATAACTCAGATGTGTGGGCACAGCATGAAGCTCTGCCCAAGAGCTCTCTGCAGGGGAAACTTAGAGCACGACATGGGAGAGAGTGCATATGGTGATGGGGCAAGAGAGCACAGGGGGCACTTTACAAAATGTGGGGGGTAGTTCACCCTCACACATAGGAGAGAGCTAAGTCCAGAATGTTTACTAACAACTCATATTCAAGTTCCCTTACAGGTTTCCTATCTCCAGAGTCTTGGCTTGGAAACTGAGCATGCAATGACAGGTATGAAGGAGCTGTGGAGCTGGCTGCCCTAGCTCACTCATTCACAACTTCTCCCAGCTCCCCTTACACTCAGGTTGGCACCTCCCTTCAAAAGCAGGGCTTTGTGGTTGAGTCTTGCTGGTGGCTGGAGGGGTAGCCCTCGCTCTGGAGGCACCATGGCCCATGCCTGCTGAAGAGGTAGTCACGTATGGAGCCCACACTCAACAGAGCTGACTCAGATGGGTTGGTGCGGATACTGGCCTCTCTTTACTGCATTCCCTCCTCATGCAGAGGACAAACCTCGTAGGTAGGGGTGACTGGTTGTTCACTTTCATAACTCCCCTGGGAGGGAAGACGTGACCACTTAATTGGTTCACTCACAGGATCAGAGCTCTAAGCAGCTGCAGCAGCAGTGAAACATCCTGATGCAGTCAAAGAGCACTTTCTCACTGGAGGGGCATTCATCATCTGGTTGCTGGCAGCACCTGTGATGATGGATCCCCCCCTGCCACCTGCCAGCTGATAGGTTAAAGGGCCTTTTCCTGCCACATGCAAGGGTCAGGGCCCTTTAAACACCCAACAACCCCCAGCCCCCACCCCCCTGCCCCACCCCAGCGCCACCGGGCTGCTGCTGCCGGGTGCGAGAGGGACGGAGCGGGCAGAGCTGGCACTGCCACGGGGTCGCTTCTGCCCGCTGTCAGAGGGATGAGGAGAGATTCCCCTCGTCCCTCTGACAGTGGGCAGCCGCCGGGCCACTTCTGCCTGCTGTCAGAGGGATGAGAAGAGACTCCCCTCATCCCTCTGACAGCGGGCAGAGCCAGCGCCACCGCGGGGCTCTGTGCGTTGGGAACCATGGGCTCCACCATTATACTGCTTTACATATTATCTGCTGCTTTGAATATGTACTCGTATATACTGCTTGTGCTTCGTGTTGTCTAATGTCAATCCTAGAATGGATTATGTTCTGTTTCAGCAATCCTTCAACCCTGTATTGGATTCTTGCTAATGCTATATCTCTGTAAACTTGTATTCATCTACCCTATGGCATTGTTTATGGAAATGTCCTTGACACTATATGGAAATGCCTACCCTTGTCCTTGCTACTAATTGTACTGATCTCACACTGTGTGATCCGCCTTGAGTCTCAGTGAGAAAGGTGGGCTATAAATGACATATATAAAATAAATCAATCAAATGTTGCATAATGAATGACTATGTTCTTTATGTTAAAAAAGGAAGAAAAGACTTAAAGGAGCTTTCCTGTTTTGCACTGTAAACCTATTTCCAAAAAAACCCTGTGAAGGCAGTTCGCAGTTCTCTTATTTTAAATTCACAACCATTGGCCAATCATTCTGAACCCTGAGTATAACAAAATAATGGTTGCTTGTTGACTGTTCTAAGAATTCCAAAAGGATAGTGGATCAAAATTTTCCTTATCAGCAGCAGTTCAAAGAAATAGCCATTGTGGCATAAGATTCCTGAGAAATGGTGAGGTAGCAAAGTCTGCAGATAGCAATGAATGATTTCGAGAACAGAAAATTTAAAGCAAATTACTTTTCTTGAAATGCAACATTCCAAACAGTAAAATGTAGAATGGAACTTTTATCTCCCTCCTAATTTACAACCATTTTCAAACCTCTCTTCAGTCATTCTCTGTTTTTAGTGAAACAGAAGAATGACATGAAGAGGTGAGCTGGTTCTTGACTCTTGTGGCCCTTTCTTATATGGGTAATACCAGTTGCCACTTTGGAGTCAGGAGGGAATTTTCCTCCAGGTCAGATTGGCCAGGGATCCTGGAGGTTTTTTGCCTTCCTGTGGCCCCAGAGCAGGGATCACTGAGGGAGAGGAGGGGAGAGGATATGAGTTTCCTGTGTTGTGCAGGGGGCTGGACTAGATGACCCTTGGGATACCTAGCACCTCTATGTTTCTGTTTCTATGACAATCAGCCAGCAAGTATGCAGGTTAGAAAAAGAATACTTAATCCTCCAACAATTAATATATTGAAGTCTATATTGATAAACCAATTTTTCCTGAGTTCAATTGAAAATCAAATATGTTCAGCAGTTTTAATCTCATCTTAAAAGAATCCACTCAAACCACCAAAGTTCAAGCTGAACCACAAAGAACAAGAGAAATTCTTATATACACATTTTGAAAATGATTCATTTTAAAGACAAAGCATGGATACTCCATGTATGTTAAATATAAGAACATTTTAAAAGTTCAATATATAGTTCATGAAGTCAAATGTCCTTATTTTTTTACTAAAATTTGTTATCACATTGCCTAGTATAATAAGTAGTATTAAAGCAGTAACTATAAGAAATAGAGAAGGAAAATCCATATTTCTAATTCTCTGCTTTTCACTGAGTAATGAGGTCTAAGTAGGCAAGGAAATTTGTTCACATATTATGCAGTTAATTGGGGGAGAATGAATGGACTGTTGTAAATGACATTATTTCATCTGGAAAATCTTCACACATTTCACAAAGCCAATTTTAAAGTGCCTGTAATTGCTGCCCTTTATTGGTGTCATGTAGGGTCCTTAGCTTGAATTATTTAACAAGTTGCATCCTAGATGAGATGACCATCAATTATTACAAAATTAACATTTGAGCATTTCTTTTTTATGCATAAAATGCTTAGCAAATCTTGTGGTTGCACCAAAAGACTAAGATGAAGATCAGTTTTAGGAATATACATAGGTCAGTGCTTTGAAAACCCCTTGCTGAGGTTGACATAAGATGGTTGTGACTTGACAGCACATACATACATACATACATACATACATACATACATACATACATAGGTCCAGTAGGGTTTGGAGAGATGTAGGAGAAAAGAAGTATTCTAAATTTTAAATCTAATGCTAAAGAAAAAGTGGGCATATAGAATGAAAAATAGAGTTGTAATGGTTAGCTAAGTTGGGTAAAATTGTTTATACATATTTGCTTTTAAAAGCTACTTGAACATGTATTTAACACACTTACTGGCTGCATTCACTATAAGCATAACCGTTGATTGGTTATTTCCATTTATTAATGAACATGGCATTAATTATGAATAATTAATTTGGTCCCTTGTGTCTGCAGAGGATGGGGCTATGCAGAAGCCTTAGGATCTAGCAGAAAATTCTTCAGAGTTCTAGAAGTGCAGAGCACCTGAAATCTGATTACTGAAATTGAGTTTGTTCACAGATTCAGAACAATGGAACCTCCCCCACCCCCACCTCCGAGCTAAATAGGGACAAAGTATTCTTATCTCATCACAGACATTCATCTGCATTTCTTCCCCTGCTCTAACACAAGCTGATTACATTTTGCATTGTAACTTTGCAACCTGACACCCTTCTTTGCAACTCTCCTCTGACCTTCTGGCTGGAATATAAAGGCTTAGGATCTCCATTCCTACTTGTATCTGACAAAGGAAGCTTGACTCTTTACCCTGGAAAACCTCATTGGTCATTAAGGTGCTACTGACTCAAATGTTGCTCTTGAAATGTCATAAAATCTGAGCTTCAGTTTGAGGTCCACAGGGCACATG
The DNA here is from genome assembly GCF_028583425.1 of Eublepharis macularius. Taxonomy (NCBI): domain Eukaryota; kingdom Metazoa; phylum Chordata; class Lepidosauria; order Squamata; family Eublepharidae; genus Eublepharis; species Eublepharis macularius. The sequence continues at coordinate 69,938,590 of NC_072794.1, forward strand.
AGTTCTTAAAGGCATTACTTTAAAAGGTAGAAGAGTAATTATTTTCTTATTTTCACTCCCAATCTTTAATTTGTTTAGTACATCATTGTGAGAAATTCAAGAAGAAAAGAGAGGTTTTAATAAACATCTGTATAGTTTTTCTTTTATCAGTTCCTTTAAAACATTCAACAACTCACAAATACAGTAGTTATTAGTCACTACCAATTTTTCTAGACACCTGGGAACAACTTCCATGAAAGAGATCTGTTGGCCACTAGCTCATGAGTAGTCTACGGAAATCATCTCCAAAGTAGACATGGGCACGATCGGAATTACGGACTGAAAATTGCCCCGATTTTGGCGTTTGCGCCATCGGGACCGGGCTGATCAGTTCCGTCCACGGCTCCCGGTTCATCACTCAGGTGGGGCGCTCTATCAGGTCTCAATCGGATCGATCGGTTTACATTCGGGATTGCAGTCTGCAGACAGTCTTGCGCCAGTCATCTGTTCCCGAGGGAACGGAGCCCCGTGGAAACGGAGCCTGGGGAATGCTGGAGCTGTTTGCCCTCCTTCTGTCACCCTGGAAATGTGAATGGAAGCCCAGCTTTCCTTGATCAGCAGGGCTTCCTTCCAACCACGGAGCAGCCAGAAAAGTGTGCACCCGTCTCGTCCATTTGGGAGAAGAGAGGGGAGGGCAGGGGAAGGGTGTGTTCTTCTGTAGCCATGGGCACTCGAATCTCATCCCTGCAAAACCTGAGAGGCAGCTCTTATGGCCAAACACAGCCCTCCTGCGTAGCAGACCCAGGCTTTATAAATAGCCATGTGCTGCGCAACAAAGTTTCACTTTCTGCTCGCGGGTAGAGTGGGACAGAGGCGAGCTCTCGCTTGCCGTTTTTGGAGAGAGAAAGCGCAAGAGAGAGAGAGAGAGGGAGCTTTAGCTTTGGGCTCCAGCGGATAGGGAATTAGGGAATAGGGAGCTATCTTCTCTGGTTCCCCCCCGTGACAGTACCGGCACACTCCCGTGGGGACAGACCCCCCTGCCCCCTGAGGGGAGGCGGCTCACCGCCGCCTCCACGGGCCTGCCGGGCCCGGCGGCTGCCATCCTCCTCACCCACCATTCCTTTAGCGCTGGAAACCGTGGGGTGCCCTTCCACGTCATCCTTCCCGATTCCCGATTCCCGATTCTGTATCGGAAACGGGACTTGATCGGTAAGGTTCGGGTACCTGGGTTTGGCGCCGCCGTGGAATCACGATCAGCTAAATCGGGATTATTTTTTGGATCGTGCCCATGTCTACTCCAAAGTCTCATCTTTCCTCCAGGGCTCTCAACCATTCCTTGTGATTCAAGCCTTATGCAAATCCAAGTGATTCCCAGCCAGTCAGAGCCTCTAGAACTCCTCTGGATGGGAGAAAGTGAGCCAGCCTCATCTTAAGAAGGGAAAAGAGATACTTTCCCCCTCAGACAGGGATTTAGTGGCTGTGGATAACAACATAAGCTTAGACACTTTTTTTGGCTTTTAGTTAAGATTTAGGGTCAGGTTAGGGAAGAAAACCTGTGTTAGGGAGATAAACAAGCACCATCCTTAACTGCTTATTAAAATTGTTCAAGTGTACTGAAAAAAGCCTAACATATGTATCTGAGACATCACTAGAGATGGACATGAATCGAATTACGTCCCAAAAAAACACACGAACCAGAGTGGTTTGCGTACCAGTGGTTTGTGGAAGCTCATTTCCATGAACTTCCATGAACTGGTCTACTGGTCATTTGGGTCATATTAAAGGGGCAGTTTAAATGGCCATTTCCATAGGATCCTCCCCTCGCTGCCTGCCAGCTGATAATTTAAAGGGACCTGCCGCTTGCAAGTGGCAGGGCCCTTTAAACTGCCCAAACCTCAGCCCCCATCCCCCAGCCTCACCCTCAGCCCCACACTTACCTTGCCCTGTGAACCCATGGCATCCTCCCCCTCCTCCTGCGAGGGTTGGGAAAGCCATTTTTGACCTCCTCCACCGCCACATGGGCCCACAGGGCAGCGGAGGAGGCCGAAAACGCCCTTCCAGCCCCTCAAATGGCCATCACTGCTGGTAATTATACTTTATAGATAAATATATTCGAAACGAGATGAATTACAAGCTGGCAGACTTGTTGCCAATGGACTGGAGCTTCTTGCCATCACATTGAAGCCTCTTTCCACTGTTGAGATGCCCAACAGAATTCCTTGTGGCACTTTATTCTTCTCAACCTAAAAAGAGAAAAAGAGAAAGCATTTATAGTGTTGTTACTGACTGTTTATGGACTTACCTTGTTGCATTGGATCATTACCACTTTGGATGAATGTATATTGTTATGTTTGGTTGAAATTAATTTAATTGTACTATAACATTTCACATTCGAGCACTTGCACTTTAAGAATAATAACTACATTCATTTAACACCCCGTAGTGTTAGTGGTCTCCTTGGGAATTTCCCTTCATGTTTAAGTGTCATAATTTTTAACATGGGCAGGTATGAGGGCAAATAAGCAGATAATATATGAATCAGAGGCTATTCATGAAATGCATAATTCCCCCACTGAAATCAATGAGACTTGGTTTAATTATTCCTGTGGTTTTATTATTTTATTTTTATAAGGGAAGTTAGTAGGAGTGTGAAAAATGAAACAAAAGAACCAGAAATACATCTGGAAATTGCTGTTTCCTTTTGATTAAAGTGCTTCTCGAACAGTGAACCAAATCTGGGAAACCAAGTTATAACAGCAATTCTCACCAAAAAGTTTGTGTGTTTCGTTTTGGTTTGTATCTTGCAGCAGCAGCACAAGCAGCACTAGTCATTGGGCTTGCATGGCAGCATCTTGTTTTCCTTAACAGCATTCACCAATTGGATCCCAAGGGGAGAGGCTCCTTATGTGATTAATTAACTCTGTTGGCAGGAAGAGGGGATGAGCACAATGTGCATGAGTACATCTTTTTTCACCAGTTGCTACCCAGACAATGGCATTGTCACTCTGCCAATTGGGTCCTCACAAGGGGAGAACCCTTTCTGCTGTTAACTCTGGAACCATTTGTAAGGGGAAATTTGACTCCCTCAACCCCATCAGGGCACTTGGATGGTCACAGTGAGGAAAAGTGCTGTGGAGTGTGTGTGCAAATGGTCTGTTCAATCAATCAAACTTGATAGAAGCTCTGGAAGAATCATATGCTGTAATTCTAGAGAAAAAGGTGAACATAAAGCAGGACTGTTTTTAAAGCCTCCTCTTCCACCTCACTACCCCTTTACCAGCCAGTTTCTCACCATAATGTGCATCTCCTGACACTCATCTTCTTCAGAGTCCATTGTTGTGTGTGTGCACGCGCGCATGTGTGTGTAGTGTAACTGAGAAAAAACTCAGTGGATTGAAGGTTTAGAGGGAGGAATGTGTTCTGTGTGATTTTGGTGCTGTTAAGTACAAAAAAAAGCTGCTCTCCAAAGCCTGGAAACTCACATTGCAAATAATGGGGCCAAAACTCATGATAATGAAAAAACTCAAACAGGTTAGACTTAAGCTGGTAGCATCCCAGCTGGGAAAAACCAGTAACAGCACATTGTTGATTCAGAACCCCGGATCTGAAAGTGAAATGGAGATTTTTTTTTAGCACACACCCCTAGAAGTTAGTAGAACTGGTGAGAGTGCCTCTGTATTCACTAGGCCTTAGCTTTGTGATATGCTAACTATAATTTGGCAACAAATGATGTCACTGAAGTTTAAAGTTACTTGACCCAGTATCTGAATTTGTTCATCTCATACTGCTCAGCACTCTTAATAATCCACCACAAGTTTTTTCTTTAGTTTGAAATTTTAAATGGAAATATGTACATATGTGGTTATTGTTCCCCAATCCCAGGCTCCCAAAGCCAACATGTACATAAATGATTGAATATTAGCCCATTATTGATGAAACTTTTGAGGATATATAATAGAGTACAGTAGAGTACAATACAGTAGTGTAGAAGTGGGGGCTCCCAATAAAATTAGCAGATTGTGTCGTGGTGATAGTGAGGGGGGCACACAGGGTTTGGCAACGCTGAGAACTGGGGCAGTCTAGGAGCTGGTGGTAGAGACTTTGAGGGGGTGGACGTGTAGGGAAGGGCAGTCTAATTCCCCCTGCCTTTGCTTCCCCCTTCCCAGACACCTTTCCTTGTTCCTCTTCCCTGCTCCTGTCAAACACCTTTCCCTATTCTGTTTCCCACCCACCCACAGATCCTTGCTTGTTCCTTCCTCCTCCTTTCCATATGTTCATCCTCCCTCCCTCCTATCAACATTCCTTTTTCCTCTTTGTGTTCTGCCGGCTCACACCCCTCCATGGAAATCTCCTACCCGCTCCACTCTATCACTGGTTTTCTCCCTGCCCAACCTTTCTCTTACTTTCCCTCCCTGGGCCTGCAGGTTAGCTGCCACAGTGCTGTCATCCTTCTCCTCCTGCCAGCTTCCTCTCTCTGACCTGGAGCAGTAGGTGGCATCCTAGTGCTTCCCTCTGGTCTGGCTGTGGTCACTTCCCCTTTCCTTTCTCACCCTTCCCAGACATCTTTCCTCTTCCTCTTCTTTCTTGTCACAACAACAGTGTGTGTCTGTGTGACTGCTTACAACCATGCAGGCAGGTCCAGAGAGAGGCAATGCCTGCTTCCCAGATCCTGAAACTACTTGGCCACTGGATTTTTAAGCAGCCAGTGGCTAGGATAGGCCCTGCTTCTCTGGCAGCTGCAGCACTTCCACCATAGTCATGCTTAACTTCATCTGGGTTGTTTGGAGTGCCCTGATGTTTTGCAGTTCATATGTGCCCATCTGTTTGTGACTGGGTATGTGCAAAGAATTTCTAAGAGGATTTGAACCCCCCCCCCCCATTTTGGAGGGATTTTTTGCGTGTGATTTTTGACAACCCTGGCGAATGCCGCAAGGTCACACAAACATGTCTTTTGTTTCCAAGTGCCCCCAAATGGCAGACTTAAGTATTTGGGGGGGGGCATTTGGCTTTTACTATATATAAGTTGAGACCTGCAAGAACTTGTGTGGGGGCATCTCACTTTCCCATCCTCCTCTATGTCCTGTTTCCCTCCCCTGCTCCTCATAGCTTCTCTCCTTTTCCAGCTTTAATCTTTCCTTCCCACCCACCTTTGTCTGCCCCCCAGTCTTTATCTTTCTCTCTGTTCCTCACAACAGCCTCTTCCCTGTGGTCCAGTTGCATGGTGGAGAACCTGCAAGGGCTTTCAGTAAGTGCTTCACTTCCCACTGTATTCCCTTTCCCACACTGTTTTTTCTTCCTCCTTGCAACCTCCATATGCTTACCTTTCCCAGTGTCCTTCTTTCCTTCAAACTCATTAAACAACTTATCTTTTATCTGCCTCCACCTTCAGCTATATTTTTTAATTTACTTTGTATATTGCCCTTCTCCACAATGGGAATCAAAAGCAGGTTCCATTATTCTCCTTACCTCCATGTTATCATCACAACAACTGTGAGAGGTAGGTTAGACTGAGAGTATATGACTGGATCAAAATCACACAGTGAGCTTCCATAGCAGATTGATGATCTGCACTGGGGTCTCCTATATCCTGAGGGAAAGCGGCATGATATAGCCAAATCTCTTCAGATCTCAGAAGCTAAGCAGGGCCAATACTTGGATGGGAGACCACTGACGAAGACTATGCAGAGGAAGGAAATGGCAGAAACCTCTGCTTCTCATTTGTCTTGAAAGCCCCTTACTGGGGTCACCATAAGTCAGTTGTGACTTGATGGCACTTTACACACACACTCCTATATCCTACTCTGAAACTCTAAATCTCTGCACTACACTGTCTAGGAGGGGGGACTGCTGTTGAACAATAGGAAGCTGCCAGGCCTGGGTTAGTCATGCAAGTCATGTGGTATAAAGTTGCCCAGTGATTGCTTTAGGGCCTGGCCAAAATGAGTCTTCCCTCAAAGGTCAAAACATTTCTGAAAAGGGCCCTGCCCCTCCTCTTGCCTTTTACGGACAGAAACCAAACCTGGAATACTGGCTAAATTGTTATGGTTGCCTAGCAACAGCCACTGAGGGCATCTGGTTTTTTTCTGCAAACCTTGTATGTTCACGCCTCCAGCCTCTGGATTTAAGTATCCACAGATCAGAGCCAATTGGCTTTAAGTATATGAATCCATTTACAACTAGGCATGCACAGAGACTCTATAAGAGATTTTTTGGTGAAGATAGCTATTAGTATATATGAATGGAGATATTGTAGTGTAATGAAGCATAGTGTAGTGTAGTGTAGTATAGTAGTATGAGGGAATCCTACTGCACTAAACAGCCTGGAGGGGATAGGTATCTTCCTTATTTGGGTCTGTTATCTAGATTGCTTCTCATTTTGTTTTACAGTCGAAAGTAAGCAAGTGGCTGATTAGAAGATGTTTACTTCCTCAGTCTTGTGTAGAGAGACTTGCATCATTGACATGTACAGTTGTATGGGACCTGTCCTATGACCTGATTACAAACCTCTCCAAGATGCTGAGGTCTTCCTTTTCAACTACTCCTGGGTTCTGAATTTTGCAGACTCTCCTGATACCTTATTGCACACGTTTCTTGTTCACTGCACAGATTTTCCTGTGCCACAGAATAAGGGGACAACACTGGAGCCATCCAGAGTGTGGAAGAAGGATACTTTCCTTATTCTTTCAGGTCTTCTGCAACAGCCCTGTCATTTACTGGAATCCATCAGTTTGTATTACATTTTTATCCAATTTTCCTCAGAGGAAAGCAGCAAAGGGTCCATCAACACAGTTATTTTGGAGTGAGCCCCACTGAACACAGATGGGACATTTCTGGCCTCTGAAGTACGTTTTGATGCAGATGGAGGATTGCATTTGATTTTTGAATGAAAAGATTACTTAATTTGTAGGTGCATTTGAGAACACTCTTTATCCACATTAACCATTAGAACTGGCTCAATGTCAAGTACTCAGCGACGAGACTGATTCTAGTTCAAAAAGTTGCTTTCCTGATAATTTTGTGGAAGTATGAGCATTTGTAACAATATTACAGTGCAATCCTAAAAAGAGTTACTTCAGTCTAAGTCCAATAATCTATTGAAAGTTATGAATTATTGTTTGGTATATATTGTTTGGTATATATTGTTTGGTATATTGTTTGGTATATAAACAATATATAATTATTGTTTGGTATATAAACACCAAAACAAGGTTCTGCAATGAAACACTGTGTGATATCAGCCTGAAAATAAGTAGTTACTTACTTGAATGCCTTCTTTGAATCAAGAAAAGTTTTTCTACTGGTTTCATTGAAGCTGAGGGGTAATGTTGTCATAATTTTACTGTAATGATTTTCATTAGAAGTTAGATATATTTCCATTTTTAAAATAAAAATCTCAAGTGATGGAGAGTGATAAAGTTTAAGGAAAAGGTCAAGACTACTCTGTCTGAATTCAGCGATGCATCTTGAGAGCTATAAAATTTTGAAGGGTGTATTTTTGTACTGAAGCTTCTCAATTGATATTCTGATGCTAATAACTTCCCTGTAGTGCTTTTCTTTTTTTACATTATCTTTCCTGTTTAATTATTGAGATGTACTCTGTAATAGATGGACTCTTTTTGATGTAGTTACTTGTGCTGTCTACATGCAAGATCATGCTTTGAAAATCAGGAACTTAACTCTAGTGGATACAGTTTTGCCCCCTCAGTTGGAAGAATGAGACAGACACAATTTCTTGGAATAAATGGCCGCTTTATTAAACATAACATCAACACTAAACTGCGGCAAGGGCAAACTATGCGGTACAGGTCAGGCCACGGGGTCCCTCAGACCACCGCCCTGACCTGTCTGGGCGAGCCCCACTGCCCCGGGCGTAATCCATTCATGGAATGGCCTCAGCCCGGCCAGCCAGGCAAAGGGTTCCCCCTCAAGCTCCTAAAGCCTCAGCCATACAGCATGAGGGAAGGACTTGCACCTGGGGTTCCCTGGTGGCAGTCTGCACAGGTGGTGGCAGCCATGAAGCATTACCCTCCGTCCTGAGAGACCCCATTTCCCCACCGTTGGGGAATTGCCAAAGGGGGTGCTCACCAGCCCGCTCCCTATTTCCCCACTTTCTCCTGCCAACACGAAAGGCCAAGCCTCGGCTTAGGCCCTCGCGCCCCACAGGTGGCCTAGCACCAACCTGAGCCCGAGCCGCAGGTCGTCTAGAAAGATGTCATTGCCGGATGGGGACAAATGGACCCCATCTGCCCTATAAAGGGTGGCATTAGCGGCCTTAATGCGAGGGTGAGGGAGGTAGATGCCGAGGCCAGTAGCTAAGGCTTTTTGAATTGCCCTGTTGGCCCTGCGCCTGGCTCGAGCCATACCACGGGGGTCTAACGACTCCCGCCATCTGTGGCGAGGGAGCATCTCCGACCAGAATATATAAACACTGGGCCAGCGGTTCTTAATCACCCGAAGGTCAGCAATCACCTGCAAGGACAGGGCTCTGCCTTTCAATAAACCGAGGTCATTACCACCTACGTGTAAGACCAAAATATGGGGAGGAGGACCGTTCCTTCCCCCAAACAAGAGAGGCAGCAACCCAGACCACCGAAGGCCGCGCCTTCCCAGCCATTCAATTGAAGCGTCTTCGCTCAGCCCCAGCTGAGCTCCAATCGGCGTCCGTCTGGCTTGCACCGCAGCCCAGAACACCATACTGTGGCCCGCGATAAGAATCCGCTTCCTCTCAAAGATGCCCCCAGCACCTGGAACAAAATTCAAACTGCATGAGAGGAAAACAAAGGGAGGGGACGAATGTATGACCGAAAAGCAGCCGACCTCCATCTGCCCACCTTCTGAATGGTCTTATCAGCATAGCCCATGGCCGCCGCAGTAGATGCAGCCCCAATCCGAAAAGAATGAGTGCCAAATTTGACACCCACTAGACCCAGCTGCCGCAGCGCTCTATTCGTGACTGCCCAGAATTGATAGCGAGTTAAGGGAGAGCGATCCTGGTGCCTAAACAACACTCCCTCATCCTCGCCCCGAACTGCCAGGTAAGAACGAAGAGCCCGCACCGGGCACAAAGCCTTGTCCTCACAGGGTCCTAAGGTCAACACAGACCCCACCCTCTTCTGATCGGTCTTAGACCGCTTAATACAGATCAAAACTTTATCGCCCTTGAACTGAATGTCGCGGGATGATAAAGCCCGCCCAGAGGCGTCCTTCTGCGACTGAGCCACCAACTCGCTCACCCTTAATGTGCCAAAGAAAGCAGTGAGAGAGGCGGCATGAAACAATCGGCATTCAAAACCAGACTTGCAAATCTCCCCCATAGAGTTCCAAGACCTCTAAGGATCGCAGGGGAAATCGGCTGCCTCAAATCCTTAATGACCCCAGACTCCCTGGACCAACCCTCGAACATCTTCCTGAGTCTAAAATCCCCCGTATGCTCCAGCAAGCCACGTGCCTTGCTAGCAAATGTTAACGCAGCCATCTGGCCACGAATGGTCTTGACTGCAAGACCACGAGCCCGCTGGGCCACACAAAATTGCAGCAGGTGTTCTACGGGAATGGGCCACACCTGACTCAGGCCCACCCCTTTTCTAAAATCCTGAAGCAATCCTACCGCCCTTTCATAAGACCGCTGAGTGCTGGGAGCAATGGCCATCTGAATAGCCCTGTTCACCTCGACCTGCCAATCCGCCACAGCTCCGGTGGCATTCTGGAGGGAAGGCTGTCGGCACCGGGAGCGAGACGCCGGAAACGATCCATCTGTTGGCGAGACAAAGCGTCCGCCACACCATTGTCGACTCCCGGCACATGCCTAGCCCGAAACAGTATATTAAGCTGAAGGCACTTCAAGGTGAAGGCCCGCACCAAGGACATCACCCTGGAAGACTTAGATGTAAGGGTATTAACCACTTGCACAACTGCCATGTTGTCGCACCAAAAGTGCACAACATGGTTAGCCAACTCGTGGCCCCAAAGGAAAACCGCCACCAAAATGGGGAAGAGCTCCAAGAAGGTCAGGTCCCTAACCATCTCCCCCGCCGACCAATCGGCAGGCCATTGCTCGGCACACCAATGCCCTCGGAAGAATACCCCAAAACCTATGGAACCCGACGCATCCGAGGCAACCTGAAACTGCGCACCAACTAGTAGCTTCTCACGCCAGAAAGTAACCCCATTGAAGGAACCCAAAAACTCCTCCCAAACCTCCATGTCAGCGCGCATCCCCTTATCAATACGGACCTTATGGTGTGGGGCGCGAAGAGCAGACATGGCATCGCACAGCCTACGCAGGAACGGCCTGCCGGGAGCGACAGCCTTGCACGCAAAATTTAAAGAGCCCACTAGCTGCTGCAATTCAAGAAGGGACACCTTCCGCTTGCCCCGAAACGCAGCCAGCATCTCCCTAAGCTTGCTAACTTTATCAGCCGGAAGACGCAAGGACTGACGCACCGAATCAAGCTCGATGCCCAAAAATGTCATAACCTGGGATGGGCCCTCTGTCTTCTCATGAGCCAGGGGGACGCCCAGCTCCCCCGACAGGGACACAAAGCCAGCCAATAGGTTGGCGCACTGCCCAGAGCCGACAGGCCCAACGAACATAAAGTCATCAAGGTAATGACAGGTGTCCCAGCATTTAAACCGCCGTCTAAGTTCCCACTCCAAGAAAGAGCTGAAACGTTCGAAGGCAGCGCATGATATCGAACACCCCATTGGGAGGGCCCTATCCATGTAATACTGACCCTCAAAAAAGAAGCCAAGAAGATCTATGTCGTCCGGATGTACTGGGAGCAGGCGAAAGGCTGACTTAATGTCGCACTTAGCCATCCAAGCCCCAATACCACATCTGCGCACCACTTCGACCGCCTGGTCAAAGGAAGTATAACGCACAGAACAGAGTTCATCTGGAATGGCGTCGTTAACAGACGCCCCCTTCGGAAAAGAAAGGTGGTGAATCAACCTATATTCCCCCGGGGCCTTCTTGGGGACCACCCCTAAGGGAGAAACACGGAGATATGGCACCGGAGGCGCCGAAAAGGGGCCTAACACCCTGCCCTCAACACATTCCTTCGAAACCTTGGACCGCACAACAGCTTCCATGCCAGTAACCGAACGTAAATTGTTTGACATGAAAGAAACCCGCGGACCCTGAAACGGTATCCTAAAACCAAATTTAAAACCGCTCAACAGGAACTCAGCATCACCCCTCTTAGGATAACGAGACAACAAGCGCTCAAGCGCTTTCAGATTTACTGGGCTGGGGCCCTTTTCCAGTCGAATGCTGGCCCCCGCCGCCACCCGAACGCCTACCCCCACCTCCAGGCTTGGCTCTGGGGCAGGAGGAATAGGCATGCTGACCGGAACATGCCGGACATTCGTGCCTATACTTACAAGCCCTCCTGTTGCAGCTTCCTTTAGAGGTGAAGTCCCAACAGAGCAGCCGGGGTTGAACCTGCTGCCCCGCCTGGGAGCGGGTAGAAATAGCTGACTGTGGACGGTGGATCAAGTGACCACTATCTGCCCTATCACCTGAGTTAGGTTTGGAGGGGGACATCACCTGCAGCCACAGCTGCTGGTGAATCTGGTCCCAGGGTATCTGCGGGTTCAGTGCCGCCCTCATCCTGAACTCTTCGTCGTACTGCAACCAAGCAGCACCAACAAAGTCAGTGTAACCGCGATAGATTATGTTGAGGTACTGAAATAGGGACACAGCCCGTAAAGGTTGCGCCCTCCCCAGTACGCCCGCGTAAATTAAAAACCCCGGGAGCCAATTATGCCACGAACGATCCACCTTACGACGCTTAATTTTCTCTTTGTCACGTTCCTCCAGGTCCTCCTTGTCTTTCTTCTCCAACTCACGGAAAAGAAGGGTAAACACATCCACATACTCCCCCTTAACTATCTTGTCCCTCGTGGCTTGGGTAAGATGGTCGCCGAGGGGGAGAGCTGTATCCCCGAACGGAAGTGCTCTATAAGGGACCTGACCATACATACCATAAGGTGGGAAACCCCATAGGGGGTAGCCACCAAACTGCCATCCAAAGGGATGAACACCCGAGGCCAAATTATCGGAAGCAGGCGACTGACCCGAAGCAGACCCTACTGCCGTCATGGCATTGGACCCACCTGGGAGCATGCTGGCTAAGCCCATGTGCCCTGGAAAATGCCAGGCTGAGCTAAGTGAAGAGGATGGAGTGGTGGCACCAGAGGACCCGGAGGCAGCGGCCTGACCCCAGGGTCCCCATGGCCAGGTGTATGCCTGTTGTGGTAGAGGAGACTTACCATCATGACCACTAGTCTCCACAGCCACTGCAACCGGGACACCTTCTGCCTGCTCTTCAGGCTCAGCATCCCCAGCCACGACCTCCTCAGCCGCCGGGAGTTCACATGCAGCCGCTGGTCCAGCTTCCATCGAACCTGTAGTGGACTCAAGTGCAGACAGACGAGTTAAAATCTCCTTCCTAAATGCAGCCCTCGAAGCAACCCTAACAGGCCTACTCCGCTCAGAGGAGGAACCCGCCGGGATAGGCGCCCCCTTACCCCTTTCCAAGGCCTCAAGGCGCTTCAAGATGGCAGCGTTAAAGCCAACATCATCATCGTCATCGGATGATGACACTACTGGGGGAGGCCTCTTAGCAGGCTGTTTCTTAGCAGGCTGCTTGCCCTTGGTTGTTCCTTTTCCTTTCCTGGAAGCCATGCTGCCAAACCCTGTACAGTGATAGCGAAGCACGCCACAGGGCACGTAGCCGCCACCAGGGTACCCAGGGGGCCAGCCAAGAAGAAGAACCGGGCCCCCCTACACAAGCAGGGGCACGCGCCCTCAACACTACAACTATGTGCTCCCTGCAACCTCGAGGGAGCCCAAAATGGCGGCAGCAGCCAAGCCCAAGGGCGGACTGGATAAGCCAGGAAGGCTGGCAACCCACAGGACAGGCCTACTACGCCGGCCCAACTGGCGGCCCGGACAGGGAAAAGCCAAGCCCCCTTTCCTCGCAGCAAAACAAAAAGGGGGGGGCGAGGACTAAATGGCGCGAAGCACCCAAACTGCCCCCGAGGCCCGCCGTGCCGGGAAAGCGCTGCGGCGGCAAGGGAACGTGGCCGAGAAACAGCCCGACCCGCCGCGAAGATCAAGAAAATGGCGTAAACGCCCAAACCGTTCCGGCGGCTCCCGCCTCGCCGCGTGGATAAACGGCGCTGCCCAGTGCCTCCTGCACCCGCGGATTCCCAGGCCGGCCGAAGTGGAGGCCAGAAAAGCCCTGCCGCACTGCGCCGCCGGGCCTCTAGGCTCACAGCCCCTCGGACCGGCCCAAGCGGCGGGAGAGAGCGCTCCGCTGCCCTGCACAGCCGCCGCCCTACAGCTCCGCTGACTCGCGGCTCTGCCGGAGCGGCCAAAAGGCAAGCACCGCTGTGCCAACCCGCTGCAGAAGGGAGCACTAGCCGCAGCGTCAGCTCGTGTCCCCACAGCAGTGTTCCTCCAAGCGTCGGCAGAGCGGGAACAAACGCGTCCTGCTCCAACCGATCGCTTGGAGCAACTGCGTGCTGGGGAGGGCGGAGATAGCAACGGCTCTATCTCCGCCCGCCCACTAAAAGCCCCGGATGGGCGGGAAAGTCCCATCCTCCATCTGAGGCTGCAAACCCGCCCCCCCGGCCATAGCCACTTGTGGCTGCCGGGAGTGGCCGAATTCCTGTGGTTAAAAGCAGACTGACTTCATCTTATCTACAGTAAGGAGGTGTGTTGCAATGTACAAGCTGGTAAATACAGGGGTTGCACGTACTGTTGTTCATCAAGTGGTCTTCTGTGCAGGCACACATCCCTCCCTCCTGCCCAATTGTGAACTCCTTGGAACCTTCATTTCTGGGGGTGCCATGGAGAGAACTGAAGGAATAGCCTCCTCCTGGTCACATGATGGTTTTGGCAGGATACCAGCAAGAGGAGAAGGGGCTCTCTTAGGGCCAAGCTACAAGTGACAAATGACACTTGAACGGCAAGTGTATTTCTCCCTGTTCACTTGCCCTCCACTCAATCCACTTGCCAGGCAAGTGTCTTTCGTCATGTGTAGCTTGGCCCGTAGTCTTCTAGAAATCTCTGGAAATCTTTTCTGTGGCTGGCCTGTTTGGGTATAGTCCCAATGTATGCCTGCATAGAAGACCACTCAATGAACAACAGTTACAAGTATATATTTTTTTCAAGACATGTTACAGGTGCCTGTGTGTCAATGGTAGAAGCCTCTGAGCCAAGATGGGGGAGTTGAAGTGCTAAACAACAATTTAGATATCATGGGGGTCTTAGGAACATGGTGGAATGGGGAAAATCAATGAGCTATGATTTTCCCTGAGTATTCGCTCTATAGGCATGATGGTTGGTGTCCAATGTGTCCTTTTCCCTTCTTCCAAATAAGGAAGATAGTATTGTGGCTGCTGGCCAGTGGGATTTTTCCAGAGGTGTTTTGGCCTCCCAGTTCGCCTTTAAGCAGATCTACTCAGATGAAGAACCCGAATTCATTCTGCTTTCAGAGATCATATTAAACCCATTCTCTTTCTCTTCCAAATCCATTTCTAGTAGTGTGGGTAACTGTATGCTGAGCTCCTTTGTAAAACCATGCTGGCTGACTATGCTCAAGATTCACTCATAAGAACAACAAAACATAGAATCTACTTTAAAACTAATTCATGTTGCAAGATAGATATAAATATGGTTGCATAGAAAATAATTATGTATGTGCAGTAGATATAAGAAAGAACATGCACACCTGAATGCAAAGTATGTGTAAGTGCTGTCATGTAGACACCTTCACCCCGAATTCTAGCAACTGGCTCACTGATCAGTCAATCTGATCAACAATGCATCAGTGACATGTTTGCACCTAGTGATTACAAGACGATCCAAATGCACAGGAGTTCAAGCATCCCTAATTCAAACTGCAGATCATGCAATAGATTTTAGCCTTCTAAAAGTCCAGAGAAATCTTGTAACAGATTTCCCAGTATCACACTTAGTTTAACCCTAAGAATCATATAAGTTGAATAAAGGTAGTTTATTTTTAAGTTCAGAAGTTTTCACTTTCCACAATGAACATTTAAAAACAAAGAACCACCTCAAATTAAAACATATGGGGGTCCCCAATCTGAGAGCTCCAGGAACAGTGGTAGCCTTCAACCTTAACATAGTTGTTCCAGTTGAAATTGGCCACATTGTAGTAATAGATCTATTGTTAATGATTGACTGCTTTTTAGCATTCTGCTTTACCAAGCATAAAAATTCTACTCATTAAATCAGTACATCTATATGACATTTTATGTAGATTATCTACTTGATGAAATGTAGAAGATATTCAGATTTTAGAATAATGGATAAAAATTGGCCACATTACACCAATTTAGAACGTTTAGTTGAAGAATTTTTTGTTTTTCTTTTCTTTAAATAGATTTTTATTGGTTTTCTCATATAGGAGTAGGGGGACGGGGGGAATAGGAAAGGAATAGCCAATATATATCATATATTCTGCTTGATTTAGAATTCTACTTATCTATATCTTTTCATCAAAACATTTCAACAAACATTTAACTGTGATTATTAATAATACATTACAGTAGTGTCTTCATATAGTTACTACATTCAAGTCAATTTTTTGTTTCTTTTGAGGGGGGCTGGTGAATAATGTAATTAAACATCTTTTTGAAGGTTGAAATTATTGTTGTTAAATCAAGTATGTTTACTGAAAATTCATTGTATAGTTTTTAATTTAGAAGATTTAAATTTTCCATTGGTTTCCATGGAGAAAGGGAATTATTATTTGCAATTATTAGTGTTAATGTCTTTATACAGCGTTTTATGTGATAATGATTTAGCAAACTAATTGAAAGGAAGTATACAAATACAGTAAATTTACTAAATAAGTAACAAACTATTTTATTTATTTTATTAGATTAGATTTTTAGTCCGCCCTCCCCGCCGAGCAGGCTCAGGGCAGAGCACAACATTTTAATTTACATAAAAACACAAAAGCAGATAAAACATTACAATAAAATGTAAAACACTACATACAATAAAACTTCTCCTCAGATGATGATGGAAGAGTTACTTCATTTCAGACATGGCCCATATATCCATATCTATAGATATATATATATAGGGTAGTGGACAGATCTTTTCAAGTATATGTGACTTCTTATTTTCTGATGGCTCTGCATGGTAAATGAAAACAGCAGAAGTGAATTGGGAAGAAGTGAACAGCAGTAGCAGACTTTTGGCAGGGGAGAGGGTTGAAATATTTCTCTTTGTGCTCTAGCATAAGGCAGGTGAGAGGCTTGCTGCAGGCACAGACAACAGATGCTTAATTTAATTTAATTTATTAAATTTCTTACCTGCCCTCCTCACTAACAGGCTCAGGACAGGTAACAACATGATTAAATAACAACAATAAATACAGTATAAATACAAAGTATAAAACTCAGTTTAAAACCATAAAACATATCCAACAGTGGCAAAGATTTTAAGACTATTCACCTCTTCACCTCTTCACACATTTCTTATGGTCCCTCTGCTCACACCAACTAAATCCAACTAGGGTTGCCAACTATGGGTTAGGAAATTCCTGAAGATTCAATTTGTATCTAAAAGAAGGTCCTGAATCGCCTTCATTTTTTTTGCCATTGATCATCTGACTTAAATCTTACATACCAAACCTGGAGATTGGAGCCATGAACAAACAAAACAGATCTTCCTAAACACTTGGAAAATGCTCTAGGTTAGCTGAAAAAAAATTACATTCCTTTACACAAAACCCCCAAATGGTAAAAAGAGCACCTGTAGTTTTAACTGGATGCCCTTAGTGGTTGTAGCTAGGCAACTGTTAAGTCCTAACCTACATGTATTTTAAAAGGCCTAATCTACATGTATTTTTAAAAACCATATTTGAAGCCATATTTGTGCTGTTTCCCTGGATGCTGCTGCACTGTCACTTCGAGTGATCTTTGCTCTGAAAAACAAGCTGTATAAACAATTTGTGGAAGTTGTGTACAGAAGGCAGAATAAACACTGGATGTGACCGGACAGAAAGATCAGGTCACAATGTGAAATAGCTTCAGTTTATTTTGGCAAGGTTGTGTCAGGGTTAATGAATCTAGGAAACCAAATTTCAATTTTTTTTATAGCCACAAGGACCCCTACGGATGAATGAGAACATTAGATTCAAACGTTATTAAAGGCCCCTCTCTGTAATTTTAAGATTTAAACCGTTAAAGGTGACTAAAGCTGTACGTTAATAAAATCTATTTCCATTTTACTGGAAATTCATAACTTTTGTTTGCTGACTCACACATCCATAGGAAAGGAATGGAATAATTAAAGGAAAGCTACAAATTATAAAGAACATCTTTTCCTGATAGAAACAGTTTAAGTTCCTTTCCCTTTGAAGTTCGTTTTCTCTTTCCTCATTCTGTAGGCTGCTGAACTTCATTTAGAATAGTTACATAGAAGTTTATCCTTCAGAGTTAGTTGTGTAGTTATTCTAGAACTTCATTAATACAATATGTGTTATCATTTATTCATACATTACACGTATACACATCTACATAGGCCTAATCACACAGGAATCAGACATCATACATCCATAATCATATGTCTATCCATATGTAACTATAGTCAGATGATCATATAAGCTGTTGGGATAGTGAGCTAAATAAAACGGAGTCAGAATGGGATGTTTGCATAATCACGTGTTGCAATGGGACATGGTTAGTTTAAGAAATGGGTCAGGCCAACCCAGGGGATTTTTGCTGATGTATGTTGAAATGAATTATCATAATTTGAGCAATAACGGCAAAAATTGAAATGGGTTGAGTTGCAGATTTTGCAGATTTTATGAAAATTTGGGCCTTTCCTGCCAAAAGATGACTCCAGGAGATCTGATTGGTGGAGAGAGATGGGTAGATGCACCCAAAAGAGTATAAAGATGAACCTGAAAAGGCATAAGAGCCAAGAAGGGGGGGAAAGGAAAGTACCTACACTTTCCTCTGCTTCTCCTTTGTTTGCAGGTCCAGCTCAGAAGGAAAGGTGAATCTATCTCTCTCCCTCATGCTTTACCATGCTTTTCTATACCTTGCTGGAACCTATGTAATTTCTATGTCTCCCTATAGTATAATCTGGCTTCTTCGAGCTCTGTACCATGATTTTTGAAAGGGCCTTGTTCTATGATTTGTGAAGGATTTGAATAAATTTTACAATTTTTTTAATTGTCTGTTTTGTATTTTTTTGTTGTCCATCGGAGGTGTCTTTCCAGTCCAACCTAGTAAAGATCCCTCTCTCAGGTGAAAGGGCTCAACTTGGCCGTAAAGGGTCAGTTGACACAACCATAGCAGTTTAGCCAGTATTCCAACTTGGTTTCTGTCAGTAAAAGGCAGGGGGAGGGGGCTAAGCACTTCCAGTGCTATTTTGGCCTTTCAGGGATGACTCATTGGCGCCGGTCCAGAAGCAATCACTTAATACCACATGACTTGCATGATTCACCCATGTCTGGCTGCTTGCTACTGTTCAACAGCCCCCCCCCCCAAAAGCTGGTGTAGTATAATGGTTAGAGTTTCAGAGTAGGATATGAGAGATACAGGTATGAATCATCACTCTACTGCGGAAGCTCACTGGGTGACTTTGATCCAGTCACACACACTTAGCTTACCTCCCTCTCAGGGTTGTTGGGAGAATAATATGGAGGCAAGGAGAATTATGTAAGCTGCTTTTGTTCCCCATTGTGGAGAAGAGCAATATATAAATGGAGTAAATTAAGAAATATAGCTGAAGATGGGGGCAGATAAAAGATAAGTTGTTTAGTGGGTTTGAGAGAGAGAAGGATGTTGGTAAAGGTAAGAATATAGAGACTGTCAGGAGGAGGGGAAAAGGAAATAGTGTGAGAAAGGGGATAATAGGAAATGTGAAGTACCTTCCCACAAGTCCTTACAGTTTCTCCACCATGCAACTGGGCCCTCCTCAGCCTGCACCATGCAACTGAACTGTAGGTGAGATACTTCTGAGGTGGGGGGAGAGTTGGAAGTCAGACAAAGGTGGGTAGGAAGGTGAGAGGGAAGCAGGAAAAGAGGGAAAGGCTATGGGAGGGCAGGAAAAGAGGACATGGTGGGGGAAGGGGAAATGGGACGCCCTCCACACTTCCTTGTGGGTCCCCACTTGTATTTATTTATTTATGTACTTACTTATTTACTCCATTTGTGCCAATTCCTCCTCAATAGGGATCTAAAATGGCTTACATTGTTCTCCTTCCCATTATTTTATCTTCACAACAACCTTGTGAGGTAGGTTAGGCTGAGAGTTTGAAATTGACATAGGTACATCCATTTTTGTTCCATGGCAGAGTGGGGATTTCAGTCTGGGTCTCCCAGATCTTAGTCCGACACTCTTACTATAAGACCATACTGGTTCTCAAAATATGGTGTAAGGGAGGAAAATGTCCAGGCATCTACATATGGACACTACAGTGAAGTGGATTCTGTCTGGAACCTACCCAAACTAGCAAAAATTCAGTCATGCTGTGTGTGTGTGCGTGCGTGCATGTATGTGAGCGAGGTTTACCAGAGAATTTCTGCCATCCACTTGATGTTTCTATTGCTGCCACAAGACAGTGACAGAAAAATGAGTTGCAGGGGAGATGTCACACTAATTGCACAATGTGACTTCCAGCAAAACCCCAGAAGTGTAATCACTATGTTGGTGTGGCACTCTTGGATCCCAGAGCATCATACCAATCCAGTGACATCACTTAAGGGTTTTCACTGGATCTCTGCCCCCTCTCTCTTCCACCATTAGGTGGCAACTCTAGCATGAGGAGAGGAAGGAGGAGGGAGAGAGAATGTAAGAAGCACAGCTCTTAAATCATGTTAATGCCCATGACAAACAGTGGCTTGTGGAGTTGTCTGAATGTGGCCATTCTTTAAATAGAATCTGTCTTGTCACAAGTTAAGAAGATGTTTTTTAAAGTGGAATGCACAACGCCTCAGGGTGGGGTGCTGTTATACATATTTTAACCTATTCTTTCCATTTCAAGCTTGGAGATTTCTGGTGGTAATTTAAGAAGTGAGAGTATGTGCAGAAAGAACCAGGCCCTCCCCCTCTTCTTCAAGGAGACCTGCTGTATTTAGACTAGGATGCTGAAGGCCAACCCAAGTGTGTTATCCAAGCAACATAAGCTATTCACAAGTCTAGATGGCATTTTGGAATGATGGAATCATTCATGAAACGTTTTGGAACTCCCAGCTACCATAAGGAATAGAACCTTAAAATTTATCTTTCTGCACACATATATCATGGCTTATGTGTACAGTGTATAATAAACGCTGTACCACTGAGAGGTAGAGGAGTGATAAATCAAGAGTGCATTGCGGGAAGTTAGAGTAGCATGATCTCATGCTGCCTTGGAGGCAGTTGGGGAGATGTGATGGATATCTGACCTTTCAGATATAAGAGAAGGAGAATATATTTCTCTGTTTATAGGTACCAGCCTTTATGATTAAAGTTATATATAAAAAAGCTGTTTTATGCTCTGTGCTTATGAGGACTCAGTTTAAGGCTGTTACAGAACACTTCATAAAAATACTGCTTAACTCATGCAATCAGAGTCTGATTCAAAAATCTATTGATATTATATAGCTCTTGGGTGAGGCTCTGCAAATACAATGTCAGTGAGGCAATTAACTTGGAATGGCCATTGTGTCCATAAGGAGGTTGGGAGGTTTGTTCTTCCCACATGGAAGGAAATATGCTTCATTTTTTTCCTATGACACTGCAGGTTGTCATCTCTGGTGCTTTAAAAGAACTGGTTTGATGCAGCAAATTGAGGGAATGCATCATCTCTCTTTTTTAAGTGCTGAGGGCTGGTTCAGGATTCCATGTTCCTCATCCCAGTGCTTCCATTATCAAATGATGTCCCTAGTTTTTGCCTACCAGTTGAATTTTCATACTTCCTGCTATTTCCTTTCACTTATGTGCTTCCTTTCCCAAAGCTGCTTTGAAATATCCCTAGAAATAATGAATCCTTGGTGGGAAGGAGCATCATTCTTTCCAGTTACCTTTCCTTGAAAAAGCTGTCACTTTCAACTCCCAGCATTTCATTTCTCACACACGTTTCTTTACTTTTGAACCCTCCAGTGTTTTACAAATGGGCATGGACATGATGCAGATGCTCATATCAATATGGTGTGACTGTTCTTTATCATAGTGGGAAAACATTGGACTTTGGATGCTATGAGGACAAGTAGTAGCCCAACTCTTATTTTTCAACATGTTTATTGAAGGCCAGTTCACATGACTGCTTCTGGCTGCAACAAGGACTTTGATCACTCAGGGCCAAACTACGAGTGACAAATGACACTTGAACGACAAGTGTATTCCTCCCTGTTTACTTGCCCTCCACTTGCTCTCCACTTGATCCACTTGCCATTCAAGAGTCATTCGTCACTTGTAGCTTGGCCCTCAGATGCTGGGAATTCCATACTCCTCAGTTATGTGGAAGTCCAAGGAACTGCAGTGTACATAGAGAAGAACCTTTCCCTCACTTGCACCATGTTCTTGAGCTGAGACAGCTGTGGGGAACCACTATTTTATCTGCTGGGAAACTTATATGTAACTGTACTGGCTTTGGCAGCTGGGTCCTAAGAAAACTACAGACTCTAGGAACAGGGAGTTGCACTTGTAGCTGGAGGCTGTGTCTGTTCTTCTGAGCAGCACACAGGTAAAGGTCACAATCTGGGTCTAGCTGAGTTTCAGGTTCACAGGGAGAGCTGAAGAACAAAGGCCAAGTGAACTGGTTGAACCAGCGAGGCTATTTTCACAGAATCACAGAATCACAGAGTTGGAAGGGGCCATACAGACCTTCTAGTCCAACCCCCTGCCCAATGCAGGATGAACCTAAGCATCCCTGACAAATATTCATCCAGCCTCTTCTTGAAAACTGCCAGTGAAGGGGAGCTCACCACCTCCCTAGGCAGCTGATTCCACCTTTGAACTACTCTGACCGTGAAAAAGTTTTTCTTAATATCCAGCCGGTATCTTTTCTGCATGTAATTTAAGCCTGCTGCTTCAGGTCCTATCCTCTGCTGCCAACTGGAACAGCTCCTTGCCCTCCTCCAAATGACAGCCTTTCAAATATTTAGAGAGAGCAATCATGTCCCCCTCAATCTCTTCTCCAAACTAAACATCCCCAAGGCCCTCAGCCTTTCCTTGTAGGGCTCAGTCTCCAGATCCCTGATCATCCTCATTGCTCTCTTCTGCACTCTCTCGATTTTGTCCACTTCCTTTTTGAAGTGAGCCCTCCAGAACTGCACACAGTACTCCAGGTGCAGCCTGACCAAGGCAGTATAGAGAGGGGCTATGACCTCCTGCGATTTCGACGCTATGGCTCCTTTGATACAACCCAAGACTGAGTTTGCCTTTTTTGCTAACTCCAATGTGTACTAATTTCATTTCAGAAAAGGCTGAAACTGAACCTTTACCTGATAATGAATTGTACAGGACAGTTATAGGGTTCTGGAGTGAAGGGTTAGCTCACCCCATGATTGGCTAACTTCATTCCCATGCAACAGGCTCCACCCTAAACTGAACTATCTCCTGGTCTTGCTTGACTTGGAGTAAGTGGGTTAGTGCTAACCACAGTCCTGGTTTATATCTGGACTGATCTTCAACTAATTTAGGAAATATAGTCATATTTCTAGGGATCTATGGTTGATTAAAAAAACAACCATCTGGATCTCAGTTCCGTATACAAAATGCAGAAAGAACTAAGGAGCAAGCAAAGCAAGAGGAGTTCTTATGGAAATACCTTTGTACACAAAAAGCAATTAAAGAACAAGAATATGACTATACCCTTGTTGAAACTAGAGAGGGACTATGACTAGACTGTTAGAGCGAGTGTTAAACTACGCTGCGGAATTAAACGCCGAGCTGGTCAGAGAGGCAAAAACTTTATTTGAGGAAGTTACATACTTGAGGAAAAGGGGGAGAGATAGATCCTAGCTATCTGACTACATCTTGCAGAGACAGAGAAGAAGTGTGGCAGGAGAGAGAAGAAGCAGGATATTGCCCTGTTTAGCCCCATAGGAGACAAGACAAAGAAATGACCCCCAGGAAACAAGAGAGGTGCTACTCTCACTGTCCTAACTAAGTGATCCTTGCTGCCCCCTGCATGGTAGGCTCTTCTTACTTCTTGCTGCTGCAGTACACCAGACATTGTTATTTCTAACACCCCTTCTCAATGTCTAGTGTACAAAGTCCACAAAGTTCAGTCTTTCTCGTAGACTTTGAAATTTCTCTTTGGCAAGTGGCTTGGTGAGGATGTCTGCTATCATTTCTTCTGTAGGGCAGTACTGTAGCTCAACAAGTCCATCTTCTTGCATATTTCTCACAATGTGATTCTTTATGTCAATGTGCTTGGTTCTTGATCCAATTCTTTCTGTATTTGCAAGCTTTATGCAAGATTGATTATCTTCAAAGAGTTGTATAGGTTTGGGTTCATTTATCCCAAAGTCTTTTAATAGTTGTAGAATCCACTTGAGTTCTTGGCATGCTTCTGCTGCTGATATGTATTCAGCTTCTGTAGTTGATGCCGCTACTAGGTCTTGCTTTCTGCTTGTCCAACTGATTGCTCCTCCACCATAAAAGAATACTCGTCCACTGGTAGACTTTCTGTCTGTGATGTCTTCTGCCCAGTCAGCATCCATGAATCCCACTAGTCTGGGATTGTCGCTTGCTGGTAGCTTGAGCTTCAGTTGTGCAGTACCTCTCAGGTATCTTGCCAGTCTTTTGACTGCTTGCCAGTCATTCACACTTGGTGATGCACTTTTCCTGCACAGTATTCCAACTGCTGCTGCTATGTCAGGTCTGGTCACTGCACTTATGTAGAGCAGTTTTCCAATTGCTTCTCTGTACACTTTGATGTTTCTCAGAGGTTCATTGTTTCCATTTTGTTTCAGGAAATCTGTTTCCATTGGAGTACATGTTGGTTTTCCATCTTTCATGTCCATGTAGTCTAGGAAATCCATGATCTTTTGCTTTTGATTCAGAAGATAGCTTCCATCTTCCTCTCGCTCTATTTGAACTCCAAGGTAAAAGCTGACATTTCCAAGACGCTTTACTTCAACCTCTTGGTTCAGGTGCTGAATTATTTCATCACAATCTTGTTGATCTTCATAACAAAGAAGAATATCATCTACATAAATCAGAATAAAAGTCCATTTGTTGTCTTTCTTTCTTGAGTACAGGCAGCGTTCTGCCCCGCCTTGCTTGAATCCTTCTTTGATGAGCATTTGGTTCAGTTTCTGATTCCAGGCTCTTGCAGCCTGTTTTAGTCCATAAATGCTCTTCTGTAGTTTGCATACAAGTCCTCTGTCTTTGGACTGTTCAAATCCAGGAGACTGTGTCATATACACATCTTCTTCCAGCTCTCCATGAAGAAAAGCAGTTTTCACATCCAGATGCTCCACATGCATCTTCCTTGCGGCTGCTATGCTTAGTAGTGTTCTTACTGAAGTGTGTTTCACTACTGGTGCAAAGGTTTCATCATAGTCTTCTCCATACTTCTGGGAATATCCCTTTGCAACTAGTCTTGCTTTGTACTTTTGTACTTCTCCATCTGCATCAAGTTTGGTTTTGAAAATCCATTTGCATCCTACTGTCCTCTTTCCAGGTGGTAGTTCTGTGAGAATCCATGTCTTGTTCTGGATCAGAGAATCAATTTCTTCTTTTGCAGCTTTTCTCCATTTCTCTGCTTCTCTTGCTGGCATTCCTTCTATGTCTTCCCAGCTAGAAGGTTCTGGTACAGCTTCTGTTTTTGCCAGGTAAGAGAACTTCAGTGGTGGAACTCCTTTGTTTGTTCTGTCTGAGCGTCTGACACTTGGCTCTGCTTCCCCTTCTCTTTCTGTGGGCTCTGCAGGTGTCTCTTGCATCTCAGTCAGGTCCCAGAGTTGCACAATCTCTGGCTGCTGTGCTGCATCAGTTTCCTTTGGTGTAGACTCGCTGGTGTCAGGCTTGCTTGCCTTTTCTTCTTCATCAATGTGCACCACATGGCGGATCTTCACCGTGTCTGTCTCTGGGTTGAGGATTCGATATCCCTTGCATCCCAGTGCATATCCAACAAATATGCCTGCTTCTGTTCTGGGATCCATCTTAGACCTCTTTTCCTTCGGAACATAAGTGTAGGCTTTTGATCCAAACACTCTCAGATGCCTTACATTGGGCTTGCGGTTGTACCACAGTTCAAATGGTGTGCTGCTTGCACCCTTTGTAGGTAGCATGTTCTGCAGATAGACAGCAGTGTTGATAGCTTCTCCCCAATATTTTTGAGGTAGCTGTGCTTCTTGCAGCATGCTCCTGCACATTTCTGTGAGAGAACGATTTTTCCTCTCTGCTATCCCGTTGAGTTCGGGGGTGTATGGCACGGTCAGGTGATGCTCTATTCCTTCAGCTGCTAGGAAGCTTGTCATCTCCTTCCCCGCGTACTCGCCTCCATTGTCTGTGCGGATAGCCATTGGTTTTCTCTGGAATCTGTTCTGCACCATTGCTAGGTACATCTTGAATTTTTCCAGTACTTGGCTCTTTTCCTTGAGCAGGTAAATCACAGTAAATCTTGAAAAATCATCAGTAAAAGTCAGAAAGTACTTACTTCCACTGGGTGTTTCTGTTCCCATGGGTCCACAGACATCACTGTGAATCAGCTCCAGTGGTCTTGTCGTCTGCTTCTCACTCTGTTTGGTGAAAGAAGGTCTTGTGCCTTTGGCTTGAATACAGCAAACACATTTCTCTGCATCAGGACATTTTCTCATTTGCAAATCATTAGTCAGATTCTGCCTTTTAAGCTGATATATATAATCCATATTAGCATGTCCAAGCCTTCTATGGATAAGACTAGTACAATTCTTGTGAGTGCACTTTTCAATTAAATTCACTGCGCCTTCAGAGCAATCCAGCATATACAGGCCATCCTCTAATGTGCCTTGTGCAATTAATTCACCTTCATTGCTAATAAAACATTTCTCTCCTTTGAATACAGTCTCAATTCCTCTTTTGGCCATTGCAGAAACCGATATTAAATTAGATTTAAGTTCAGGTACGTATAGACAATCAGTGATCTGCACTTCTCTAGTTTGGCCACTGGGTAGTGCACAACATGCAGATACGGTCCCTTGTCCCCGAGCCGTTAAAGCCTCTCCATTTGCTGTATACAATTTGTCGTGGCTTTCTTTCATCTCATTAAAAAACTTCTCTTGATTGCAAAGATGGTTAGTACATGCACTGTCAATTGCCCATTTGCATATGCTTTGATCATTTTTACCAACATTTAAACAATTCTTATCAGATCTGCTTTTCCTTTGACCATCGGCATTAGGTGACTTAATGGCTGCATTAGCATTCCTAAAGCCCTTTGTTCCCATCCATCGTGGCGGTTGCTTGCTAACTCTCTGTGAATCACGAAACCAACAGTCTTCCTTTAAATGTCCTTTCTTTCTGCAGACGCTGCAGGAGAAATCCCTTCTTGAACTGACTCTTAAAGCTAGCTCTCTTGGCTCACTTATATGATCCAGTTTGCTAAAACTTTCCTCTTGCAGTCTTGCAAGTACATAGTTTAAGCTTAAATTTTCTCTCATTTCCAAAACATGTACTATGTTTGTATAAGATTGAGGAAGACTAGACAGCAAAATTATAGCTAGATCCTCATCCTGGATCTCCTTTCCAAGGGATCTTAATTTCTGTGTTAATTCCATGAAATTTGCAATATGATCTTTCAGTTTTTCCTGTGGCTTCATCTCAATCCGATACAATTGCCTCATTAGCAAAATTTTAGTTTTAATTGATTCTTGACGGTTTATTTCTAGAAGAGATGTCCACATTTGTCTAGAAGTGGGCTCATGAATTACTCTTATCAATTGTTTATCACTTAAAGCATTAATGATAATAGATCTTGCCTTATTGTCGTGCTTGACCCATTTGGCTTCCTTCTGAGGATCTCCAGTCGGTTTTTCATCTGTTATTGCAGACCAGACGTCCAGTTGAATAAGATGGGCTTTTATTCTTTCTGCCCAAAGATCATAGTTCCTCCCGTCGCCTAGTCGGTCGATCTGGAACCCCTGCTGTGCTCCCCAGGAGTCCGCCATCTTTCCTCTATTGTCTGCCCTCTGTGCTTTAGCCTGCGGCTACGGCAGAACTTTTATTGCTCTCTCTTAACTTCAGCTTGCGTTAATTGCCTCTGTGGCCCATTACCCTGTTAGAGCGAGTGTTAAACTACGCTGCGGAATTAAACGCCGAGCTGGTCAGAGAGGCAAAAGCTTTATTTGAGGAAGTTACATACTTGAGGGAAAGGGAAGAGAGATAGATCCACACTTCTTCTCCATCTCTGCAAGATGTAGTCAGATAGCTAGGATCTATCTCTCTTCCCTTTCCCTCAAGTATGTAACTTCCTCAAATAAAGCTTTTGCCTCTCTGACCAGCTCGGCGTTTAATTCCGCAGCGTAGTTTAACACTCGCTCTAACATAGACATGGGCATGATCCAAAAAAAAATACCAATCAAGCTGATCATGGATCTGCGCTGGTGACGACCCCAGATCACCGATTCACTCCAATCAAGTCCTGTTTCCAATCTGGGATCTGGGATTGGAGGGGCACCCCCCCCACACACACACACTTAGAGCAGATGGGGAAAAAAGTTTTTAACCCAGCGACGAGCCACCTCCCCTCAGGGAGGGGACATTTTCACACACACACACATACACACACACACACACTTAGAGCAGGGGGGAGTTTTTAACCCGGCGACGAGCCGCCTCCCCTCAGGGAGGGGACATATTCTCTCTCACACACACATGCACGCACTTAGAGCGGGGGGGGGAGTTTTTAACCCATCCCTGCCTCTCCAAATAGAGAGAGAGAGAGACACCCCATCAACAAGTTTCAGTCAGCTTTTTTTAAAAAGCAGGGATAGGATCCCCTCCATTCCTCCCCACCCGATTTTAAAAGCCAGCAGCAAGTCTTCCAAAAGCATATTTTAAACAGGAAGAAAGTAAAACCAGGATCCACATGGATCCTCGCGGATCCTATGGTTTTTTAAATAGGAAAAACACAAATGAAACATCAAATCACATATCACAGCCAGGTCCACAGACTGAAATATAAAAAACACAGATCCAAAATTATTTGGCGCTGCCACGGTGAAAAAACATTAATCTGAGACACGGATCCTCATGAATTCATATGATTTTTTCATTGAAACAAAACAAAAAGGCTGTCACATTTTAGATCTTTTGGTCCTGTTTGTGGCATTGGACATGATCTGGGACAGTATACACTCCCACTCAGCTCCTCTGAGCCCTCTATTTACCATTGACCCACTGGGCTGAGAAGCCAGGAGGAGAGAGAGATCTCTTCTCAGTGTTAACTCTTTCAACTCACTGAATGAACACAGGACGGAGCGCAAAACAGCTTCAGTTGATAGCTGCTCTCAAAGCCAGGGGTTTTTGTTTTCATTCAGTGCGTTGAAAGAGTTAACACTGAGAAGAGATCTCTCTCTCCTCCTGGCTTCTCAGCCCAGTGGGTCTGAGAACAGCTTCTGCTGATAGCCGCGCTCAAAGCCAGGGTTTTTGTTTTCTCTCTCTCTTAACCTCTTCCTCTCCCAATCACTTTGCTTATATTTTTCTCAGGAAGCCACCTTTTCACTCACAACTGTTTGCTTTTCCTCGCTCAGGGAAATATTATCAAGTTTCAAACAGAGCTCAGGCATTCCCCTGCCTCAGTTGCCAGGGGAATAGATTGTTGGCGCCTGAATGTCTAGCTTCCCGATCCTATCATGATCGCCCCGTCCAGCCCTGGTCCAGCCTCCTCCCAACCACTGGATCGTTTGCCATGGAAGACAACGATCCACCAGGTCCCAATTGCGTGAATGCCATTATCGTGGGGTTTTTTTTATTGTAATGCAGATCGTGCCCATCTCTAACTATGACCTCCTGCGATTTCAATGCAATGGCCCTTTTGATACAACCCAATACTGAGTTTTCTTAGTCCAGGGCTTAAATCCCTGGGGAAGAAGAAGTCCCACCTGTTCCTGGGCTTCTTCAAGCCAGTATTTGATTGTCCCCTGATTCTATATGTGCTCAGGCAGTGATCTGTCTCAGAAGCTGGAGCAAGAGCTGACAGCCAGGCACTTCATCTTCCCTGGGATGCCTGCTTGTGAGTTTGCTGTGTCTGCTGCTCCCACCAGGTAGGGGGAAAACCTGGGAGACCGATTGTCCAGCCCTACAAGACTGAGGGTTTTGGTTAGGGTTGTTATTGGGTGGGGGATTTCTTTTCCAAAATTCACTTTTTTAGATATAGCCATTGATTCCTCTTATTCTCTTTTTTCTTTTTTAAGAGCAGAATTTCTTTTTCATTTATCTTCAAAGATAAATCTAAGTGCCCATTTGTATCTTCAGCCCTTGCAGTTCTTTTATGTTATATATATGTCAGAGCAGTACTCTAGCAGGAAGATAAGAAGAACCGAGAAGACATTGCCTACTTCTGAGCATCTACAGAATAAAATTCTAAAATTTTGCTGAGTTTCTCTTCCCATTCATCCTCTGCTCAAATTTGTCTTTGATAAAAAAGGAATTGATTAAAAAATTACTGCAAATTTCTAAACTGAGGGGAAAAATGATAGTGGGATTTCAGGGAGAATGTGGGTAAAGAGGAATGAAGAGAGAATTTCTCTTAACAACCCAAAGTCTGGCACATTGGCATGTTTAGCAACATGGTCCAGAGTTGAGTCTTCAGGGGCAGATCCACCAACCAAAGCCTTGAAATCCAGGGGCTCCAGGTCTGGAGAGGGGGGATTGGTGATATTGGGTATACCTGATCCTCCTGGTCTTCCCAGGATGGTTGCAGACTCATCCTGATCACAATCAGGGGAGTCCATTCTGGGGTCTCAGTCTGGCCCAGGGGAGATCATTAAACATAAGATTAGCAGTGGAATATATAATATTCTTACAGGTTGGGAACATGGTGTACAGGGGACCTAAAGTCCCTTCTTTCTACATACTACAGTCCCTGTCAGAATCAGGCCCCCATGTGTCTGGGAAGCAAGGAAATCCTAATGCTTCATTGAGACAAGTGTGGATAAGTTCAGTAAGTGTATAACAGATCAAGCCATTTGGGAATGACAGCCAGGGCCGGCGCGCCCATAGAGGCCAGGTAGGCGGTGGCCTCAGGCGCAGGGTGCCGGAGGGAGCGCTGGAGGCGTTGTGGGGGGCAGGAGCACGTGCCACAAAGCAGCAGCCTCCTATCCCTCCCACCCCGCGCCACCACCGCTGCTGCCAGCACAAGCCCCCGGCCGGGCACAGCCACCGCAGGCAGGCATCTTCGGCGGTGCAGGCAACCAAGCGGGAGAGCTCGGAGGCCGCCCACCGCAGTGATCAGGCCGCCGCCGGCATTCGCGCGCTCCCGTGATGACATCACATGTGACATCATCATGCATACCGGTGCGCGCGGGCTTGCGCGTGTGGGGGGCACCCGGCCAGCCCAATAAGGTAAAATCCCAATAAGGTAAAAAGGTAAAGGTGCAAGCACCGAGTCATTACTGACCCATGGGGGGACATCGCATCACGATGTTTTCTTGGCAGACTTTTGTTGCGGGGTGGTTTGCCATTGCCTTCCCCAGTCATCTACACTTTACCCTCAGGAAACTGAGTACTCATTTTACCAACCTTGAAAAGATGGAAGGCTGAGTCAACCTTGAGCTGGCTACCTGAACCCAGCTTCTGCCAAGATCGAACTCAGGTCATGAGCAGAGCTTGGGCTGCAGTACTGCAGCTTAACACTTACTGCCACAGGGCTCTCAGTAAGAGTTGTGAACTAATCTACATATTTGTGTTTATTCAATTCTGTAAATAGCACAAATGAAAATGTGTAATTTGTGTTAATGTACTACTTTGTGCCATGGTTTGGGTGAGCACAGGACGTAAAGTGCAGACATTTCTCACATTAATTAAGGTGGGTAGCCCACCCCAAACCTTGACAACCTATTCTCAGGGGAGAGTGTTGCTGGCTTTGGCAGTAAGAAGAGCTAAATTAGGCAAAGTACAGTTTTATTGTGACAGAGTTTTATGAGGTTGTTTTAGTGTTCCTGCAGAGCTGATAACTACTGGTCTACTTTGGGGAAGAATAAGACACAGACAATTGTGTCCAGCCTATGAGCTAAACTATCTGGAGAACCACGGCTGTTGAAAGACCTGAAGCCCACACCACTGACCAGGATAAACCAGTAGCTTGAGCTTTCTAGAGTCTGCCTTGAGAACTGACAGCACATGCTCTGTTTCTTAATGGTTACTTTAAAAAAAATTATTGGTGAGTACATAGTTATTACATACACTCCCCATCATACCTGATTTATTTCAACCCTCACCTGTTTCTTAATGGTTACTGATACTTTCTGTGGATGATCAGCATATGGACACCTGAAAGACTTTGTCAAGCTATTAAGATGATTGATCTCAGCTACCTAGACAAGAACTCCTTTCAGCTATAACAACATTGTATCCAAAGGACAACCAATATAATTGAATCATTCTTGCCCAGTTGTGTGAACAGGCGAGTTTTATCCCAAGTTTTCTCTGGTGTAGGTAGTGAGGCCTGGAGTTAATATTGGGTTAATCCTGTGTCCATAACATAACCTACCAGTTTGGTACTATAAAACTGATTAAAACATAATCACAATTTGGCCAATTCATTCAGTGTCCGAGAATTATAAACATAGTCATTAAAGACCATTTCATTCATACCTACTAGAGTCTTCTATATATTAAAAATTAAAGGAGCAAAAACATACCCCAGAATTAATAAGAAGCAGTGATGCAATCAAGGATCTTGCCCCAGAACCATGTGTCTTTCCCTTTAAGATATATCTTCAAAGCTGTAGAGCCTGAGCTATCTTTATAAGTTAACCGTTCTTTCCCTTGATATTCTGAATGTGGTTTTATAACTTCTGCAGGAACAATCCATAAAGGTCTTCTTTCTTCCAAATATTTTTTATATTTCAACCATACCGAAAAAATATTTTTTCTTATATAATGGTGTAAGAACATACCATCCATTTTATATTTATCATATCATAAATAAGCATGCCAACAAAAAATACTGTTATGGCCTTCCAGAATTAGCAACTTACGATTAGATAAGTTAGAACTTATCTAGAGCCTGAGCTATCTTTGATAGCTTTTCATACCAGTAGTTTCGTAAAGTATTACATATTATTTCCTTTATCTTTGACTGTGAAAACAGTTGTCCCATTGCTATGGATATCAGAAGCGGCAACATCAAAAGCAATATGGCCAAGAAATGAAACTTTTAAAATGTTGATATATAATTTCTAAAACATTTATTTGACTAATAAAGCTCTACTTTAGGAAAGTGCTGTTTTCATACTCAGCATGCTAACCCCATCTTCCTCCCTCATCAGATATTTTGAAAGAAAAAGAATTTTCTTTTTTTAACTAAACCAGTGCATGACATATTTTGCTCAAGATCAACGTGCTTTTCATTTGACCCAATGAGACCACAAAAGCAGAAAATAATGAGAGCCATGTTCTCAACAGAGAAAATAAAATATAGTAGGTTCATTTAACTTGATGGTCTTAATAGGTAGCTTCAGCACCACATCAGTAATAATTCCAACACAATTTAAGAAGCCTTGTGTGTACAAAAACTACGACTTACAGGCTTCCCAACTCTGTGTAGGTAAATTCCTGGAGATTTGGGGATGGAACCTGGGGAAGACCTCAGTAGGGTATAATGCCATTGAGCTCACCCTCCAAATCTTCCATTTTCTCCAGGGGAATTGATCTCCATAGTCTAGAGATCAGTAATTCTAGGAGAGCTCCAGGCTCCACCTAGAATTTTGCGACCATAAGGGCCTGATGCTTCCCACTTACTTGGGCCTTGCTTTCCAGGTTAAATTTATCTTTTCTTGTATTGTTAGTTTGTGCCCAAGGAAACTGGCCCTGGTCTCATTAATATTAATATCAGGCAAGATGTTTCTGTTAGTGGCAGCCATGAAGTTCCAGACATTCCTGGAAGAAGTTGATTATCTATTCACATATCAGTTTGCCTTCTTACCCAGTTCCAAGACTAAAACATCATACTGATGGACAACCTTTCCTGAGGAAAGATTGGGAAGTGTAATCCTGAGCCTCTCAGTGGCTTGTGATACTATTCACTATGGCATCTTCCAGGACCAAATTTCTGGGATTGAAACTGAGGTACTCCAGCTGCTGTCTCTGCCTGGCTGGGTGGTTACTGAAGATGAACTGAAGCTCAGCCCCATGGTTTTTATGATATACTTTCTCATGATGTCCTATTTTTTCCCCATGCTATTTAACATGTATGTGAATCAACTATAAGACAATGTTTAGGGGTTTGGAACAAGGAGTCATTAGTATGAGGATGACATACAACACTACTTTTCATGTGATTCAGGACAGGCTGTAATGATTTCAAGTAAATGTGTGCACGTATCTTTAAATGCTTGGTGTGAGATAGGTGAAGAGTGGGGGTGAAAGAGAGGGATGAGTGAACAATTTGATTGGTTGATGTCTAAGAGTGTGGGCGGAGTGAATGCAGTTTAGACTGAGAATGAAGAGAGAAAAGTTTCAGTCAGAAGAAAGCAGGCTAGCTGTGTGCTGCCCGAGTATATTGAAGTATTTATGAGAGAAATATAACCTGTGTGGAACCTGAGCATGTTTGTGAAAGAATACTCAGTCAGGGAAAGAGAGGCCAGCTGTGGTCTGCCTGAGCAGGTTTAATATTTCTGTGAATGAGAGTCAGAGAAAGAGAGGCTAGCTGTGTGCTGCCTGAGGAGTTTTAAGCATTTCCGTGAGAGAAATATTGAGTTAGAGAAAGAGGCTAACTGTGTGTGAAGCCTTAGAAGAGATCTGTGTGAATGAGTTTATAGGAAGTAACTTTAAGAACCAAGAACTATGTTTATGAAACCGATACACTTCTTGACTAAATAAAAGTTTATTTTGTTTTGACAGTAGCTGTCATTGCTATATCCCATTCCTATCCTCAGGGCCACATAGAACCACGAAGGAGCCTAATGCTTAGGAACGTTACCAAAGGGAAAACTTAAATAAAATATATTGGAATATAATATTCCTGGTGGCAGCAAACTACCCAAAGGGTGTTAAACTACCCAGAGGGTGTTAAAAGAAAAACCTACTCAAAAGAAAGTAAAGATCGTAACACAGGCTGTGGATAATCTTCCTAGAGAAGTATGATATAGTCCTCCTTATCCATTATGTCTTCAGTAGGTTTGATTTATGTATTGCTCTTTACATGAGACTACATTTGAAAATCATTCAAAAATTACAATTGGTTCTTTGGAGAAACGCCATTCTGTTGATGGAGTTTACTTTCTATGGGCTGCAGAGGGGAGGGGCCAGTTCTGGAATGGAATGTGTTTGGAGGGAGAGCGAGTCAATTGGTGGAGGGGAATTGGAAGTTGATGGTGGCTGAGTTGAGGGAGAGATGGCTCTGAGGGGAGATGTAGATCTAATGTAACCCTAGGTACCAAAGTATCAGGCCTGTCCTACACAACATTGAATTAGGGCATGAGGGAGATAGAGTAGGGGTTTCTTTTTAGGTTGTATTATTCCTTGTGTTCACTGTATATTTGCCTGTGTATAGATAGAAGTGAAATAAATGATTTTTGGAATTTATGAAGGAAGAAAGATCTTCTGTTCCACATATTCCCCCAACTGCTTGGGCCCACTAGCAGAGGAGGGAGGTTAGGAGGCTGTCCCGCTTAACCAGGACCCACTACAGGGACAGTGGTGGCAGCAACTATCCGGCGACAGGAAAGTGAGATGGCTCCTCCAGGTGCTGGGCTAGGCAAGGGAGGGGTAGGCAGAGCGGGGTCTATCAGTTAAGACACAGGTTCAAATGCAGAATATTAACTGGTAAAGAAAGAAGCTAACACAGTACTTATTGAGCTTAATTGACTGTTTGTTACTAGCCAAAATTCAAAGTGCTGTTTTTTAATTTATTTTTGAAGCTCCAAATGGTCAAGGACCAGGATATTTGAAGGAGAACTTGCCTGGTCCAAAATATGTCTGCTCAGGGCCAAGCTACACATGACGAATGACACTTGAACGGCAAGTGGATTGAGTGGAGGGCAAGTGAACAGGGAGAAATACACTTGCTGTTCAAGTGTCATTCGTCATGTGTAGCTTGGCCCTCAGTGGTAAGCATATTTTTAGAAGTTCTGCTTTGTGAACTCACTTTTTGAGGGAAGGAGGTTGACTGCCAGAATGAGACCATTAGGGATGTGCAATTCGGTTCAGTATTCCTTTAAAAATTCGAAATTTTACCTGATATGGTATTATCAAACTCAAAAGAGAATCAGATTTGGTATTCCTGAACTTAAGTTTAACAAATTAATTTGGGTTAATTTGCTAAACTTCAGTAATGGTGACTGGACTGTTCCTTTGCTAAGGGACAGTAAAGAAACACTGTTTTCTGCCTTTTTTTTCAAAGATGGGAAGGAGAGAAGGGAGGGGGAGTGAAGCAGAGAAAGAAAGGAGGAGGAAGGAGGAATGGAGAGGGGAGTGAGTGGCCAATCTATGCAGGACTCTCCTTCTCTGCAAATAGGATTTTCTAGAAGGAGTGCACCTTTTTAAAACTGCCCTGCAAGGAGTTAATCAGGAAGGCTTGTTGAGAGCAGCCTCCATTTTGTGCAGTGTGTGTTCTGGCTGCCTGGAGATATCGGAGACTGCCTGCTGCTGGCTGTGGACTCTATTTCTGTGGTCTGGCCTGCTTTGGACTTGACATGGACTCCAACTGGATCTTTCTGCCCAGTGGATTCCTGCTGCTGCATGCTGAGACCTGCTGATGCTGTACCTGGAGGACTTCTCTACCTGGAGAATTTCTGCTGCCTAGTTTGAGAGTTGTAGCCTCATTGTGGGTATTTTTTCTGTCTTTGCAGGGAGGGGGTTGGCCTGGAGGGATAGAGTTAGGGGAGAAAGGGAAAACTTTTTTCCTTTGCACTTTAAAAACTGCTGTTTTGCTGTGTGTGGGGTGCTTTGGTTGGGCTTGTGTGGTTGGAGGGGGTTTTTGGTTTGAAGATGGTTTATATTTACTGATCATTTTGCTGTTTTATCCTGTTGTGGGATTTGTTGTTTTGTTAACAGTTACAGTTAATTTTTTTTCAAATAGTACTTTTTTTAGTTTGTGTGTGTGTGTGTATACAATAACTACATTAACAACAACTTCATAGAACAGCAACAAATTATCAACAAATAAAAGAAACAAAGAAAAGGAAATTTAAAATTAACTTCTTAACATTCGCACTGTACTGTTAAAGAATATAAATTCTATTTTTACAAAGATAATAAACAATGCATACAAGGCTAAAGGTAAGCTATAGAATAATAGAGGTCTTGTTTCAGCCAATGTCCATTTTTCCTCTTTGGTCAAATAATCCAAAATTGGGAGCCAATTTTCTAGGAAATATGACTTATATTTTGGATTTTCCCTTTGCACCAGTTGGTCAGAAATTTTCTGCATGATGAATTGGTCCCAGATGCGAGATTTCCAGCTATTTACAGATGGGGCAGATTTTTTACTCCAGTATGAAGCTATCATTAACTTAGCTAATGCCAGAAGTGAGTAGATAAGATTTAGGCAAGTTGTTGGGATCTCTGGACTTTCCCAAAAATTTAAAAGGAGTATCTCTGGAGATTTCAGAATTGTGTATCCTATTATCACATTAATTTCTTTTATTATTTTGTCCCAAAATGAGCTGATGTATCTGTAGCTCCACCAGGAATGTATATATGAGCCCAACTCACTGCATTGCTTCCAGCAGTTAGCTGGATGGGAATGATTGACATGATGCAATTTGTCCAGTGTCATATACCATCGAGAAATGAGTCTTAGGGTTTGCATTTTTATATTTACTATATTTGATCAAAAGACATGTGATGTTCAAATTGTATTCCATATATTATTTGAAGGGTCAAGATTGCATTCTTTAGCCCAAACTTTTTGGTACAGAAGAATTTGATGGTTTTGTTTTTCTTCTAAAAGAATTAGATAGATGTTAGATAATCCTTTCTGACTAGCTGGTCTGTCTTTCAAGAGCTTTTTGAAATTCGTTAGTGGTTTGGCCAAAGAATCTTTAAATTTTGATGTTTCTATGAGATGCTTTACCTGTAAATATTCAAACCAGGAAATACATGATCCTGTATTTCTTTCCAATATCACTTTATCTTGAAATTTTCCTTTATCAAGTGTCTGTAATTTGTGTTTTATTGTTAAGCCTCCACCACTTGAATGAGTGCGTACTAAGAGATGGGGGCAACCAAAACTGTCCCACAAAGGGTGAAATTAAAGACTGTGGTTGAATTAATTTGCTTCTGAGTTTGTCCCAGATCTTTATATCACTCCTTAAAAATGGGTTAAGAGATATATTTGGCGGGCATTCATTATTCTTATTCCATAAGCATTTGCTTAAGCGCCTTCCTTCTAAATAATTTTGTTCTGTATTTTTCCAATCAGGTAGTAAAGAGTCGTTTGCTATCACTATTGAGTTCTTTAGGTGGGTAGCTTCATAATAAGTTTTTAGATCTGGGAGATTTAATCTGCCTCTAGAGGTTGGTCTTTTTAGAGTTTCCAATGATATTCTAGGCTTTTTCTTATTCCAAATGAATTTGCTAATTTTGGTTTGCCACTGATTAAAGGTTTTATCTGGAATCAGAAAGGGGATGGCTCGAAACATAAATAAGAATTTTGGAAACATAAATGATTTTATGATGTTGATTCGTTCAATTAAAGATAAATTGTTTCTCCTCCATTCCTCTAATAGGAAGCCTATTGAATGGTTTATTTCAGAGTAATTAGTGTTCAGAATATCTTTCAAATTGGTTGGTATTTTTATTCCCAAAAATTTCCAGCATTTTTGACCCATTTGTAACTATAGGTGTTTTTGAGAAATTTGATAGACTCTAATGGCATATGTATTGGGTAAATTTCACTTTTAGCTTTGTTGACAGAAAGGCCCGAAGCTTTTGAAAATTCCACCATGATTGCCTCTAATTCTTTCAATGAAGATATGGAGTCAGATAGATATACTGCCATATCATCGGCAAATAAGGAAAGTTTATATTCTTTATCGCCTATATTAATTCCTATTATGCCAGGAGATGTTCTAATGTGAGTTGCAAATGGTTCTATTGCCAATGCGAATAAAAGAGGGGATAGCGGGCATCCTTGTCTAGTACCTCGAGACAAGTTAATTTTCCCTGATTTATGTCCATTAATTTTAATTTGAGTAATGGGACTATCATAGTGTGTTTGAATCGTCCTTAAAGATTTTCCCCCAAAGTTCATTTTCTTTAGGAGTTTTTTAAGATTAGGGATTTCTACTCTGTCGAACGCTTTTTTAATGTTGAGGGATAGAATAAGTGAATTTAGTTTATTTATTTTCCCATATCAAAAAGAGTCCAGTAGCACCTTTAAGACTAACCAATTTTATTTTAACATAAGCTTTCGAGAATCAAGTTCTCTTCGTCAGATGCCTGATACAGAGACTGGTCAAACACAGAAGAGCAGAGGGAAGAGGCAATTAGGGGGGGAGGGGGAGGGAGCAATCAAAACATTCCTTTGCTAGTATATGTAAACATCTCCTTTTGGTGTGTGTATCAGTTGGCTTCAAAGGAGTTTGCCCTGTTAGTTTGTAGAAGCCAAACAGCTAGACCATCCAATTCCAATGCAGTATGGGCCTTCGATAACCACAGCTCTCCTTGCCAGATGCATCTGACAAAGAGATCTGTGGTCCCCGAAAGCCCACACCAGGTACCACTGAGCTCCCCCAGACCCCACCTCTGTAAAGGAAATCTGTTACCTGTGGTAATGTGATAACCATTCATAGTCCCTATTCAGTCCCAGCTTGACAGAGTCAAATTTGCATATGAATTCCATATTAGGTTTTTCTGGATGGCTGTGGATTCTAGAGCTTCTAGTTTTTTCCTTTCCATTGTAAGTTTTTTGTAAATATTATTGCTACACATTTTTTGGTGAGCCTGTTCCAATTGAATTATTTTATCCATTAAATCTAATTTGGTTTTTTCTTTCTTTTTCTTGTAGGCTGACGCAATTGCCATGCACTTTCCTTGAACCACTGCTTTCATTGCGTCCCGAACTATTTCTCTTGAAACGCCACAGTTTAAATTTTGCTCAAAGTAGTTATGTATTTCTTCTGATATGTCTTTTTGGGCTGATGTGTCAAATAAAAGGAATTTGTTTAGACTCCAATTTGATGGTCTAGTTTTTTGTTCTAGTAATTCTAATGAGCATTCCACCTGTGAGTGGTCTGACCACACCATTGGGCCTAATTTAGAGTTGGTTGTTAATTTTGTTAGGTTTGGAGATGCCAGGATGTAATCAATTCTAGTGTAAGATCTGAATCTGTGGAAAAAATAAGTAGAATCTTTTTCATTTGGATGATGGGTTCTCCAAACGTCCCTTAACTCAAATTGTTTCAAGATATTAGCTAGTTGGCCAATTCTTAAAGGGTTTGGTGTGGTAGTTTTTGATTTCTTCTGTTTTGAATGATCTATTTTAGGATCAGCAATTAAGTTCAGATCCCCCCCAATAAAATATCTCTCTCTTGGAATACTTTTAGTTTAGAAAAGGTTTCTTTTATGAATGAATTTTGATTTGTATTAGGTGCGTAAACTGATGCAAGAGTCAGTTTTTGTGAATCAAAGGAGCCTTTGAGAAATAAATATCTACCTTTTTGATCTCTTTCTATAACTAGCCTTTCCGATCTAACTTTTTTGGCGATTAAAACCGCCACAATCTCTGGATTTTGAATTGCCATGAGCCAAGTATTGGTGTTCCCACCATTTTGACTGAAACACCTGTTGGACCTTCGGTGATAGATGTGTTTCTTGTAACAGCAGAAAATCTGGGTGCTGTTTCAGGAGGGTTGACTGAATTCTCTTGCGTTTATTTATTTATTTATTTATTTATTTATTCAATTTATATACCGCCCATCCCAGGGGCTCTGGGCGTTAAACAGTTAAAATTGATAAAAACAAAAACTAAAATCAATATACAAATAATAAAACAAATTAACAAGGTGCAGTGGTGGGGAGAACCTTCCCCACCCCAAAGGTGGGAGGCCGACATGGCACCGCCCCCTTCAATCACCAAACGCCTGGCGGAACAGCTCTGCTTAATAGCATTGTTAAGACCTCTACAATTCAAAGATATAACTTTAAATTCCATCTCCTGCAGAACACAAAACCAAAATGCTAAACCTTAATTTGTGAAACTTTAACTGTGCCTCTAGCTCAATAATGAACCTTAAATGAAAGACAGTTATACAAGTTATTTACTATACCCCACCTCTTTTTTTTAAAAAAATTATTGGTGAGTTTAAATTTCCAAATTTAATACATACATCCCCTTCATATCTAATTAGTTCTGTTCCCCACCCTTTCCCTCCCCCCTCCCTATTGACTTCCAACAGCTTTCCAACCCTTACCCCCTATTTTTACTTAATTCTATTTCACTTATGTTTTTCTACAACACATAGATCATAATATCTCTTACTCTAAACATATTCTAGTTCTTTTATACATATTCTCTATCAAATATACTATCAAAATAGTATTTGTTATATACTATTTCATACAATATAACGTAGCATGCATTATAATATAATTTATCATAACATCCCAATATAGTATGTAGTATAATATACTAACACCATACACCATAGTATATTATCTATGGTGTATAGTATAAATTTTCTAATATATCCATAAAATTAGCTTATATTATTATAATTAAATTTCCCCCTTAATGGTAAAGTCACTTCTCTCCTCCATTTACAACACCACCCTTTAGAAATTCTCAAACTGCCACAGTTCTCCTTTCACATTGTTTCAATTTCCCCCAATCAGCAATATGTCCTAGGTCAAGATCTTTAAGCTTCCTTGTCATTTTGTCCATTTCTGCCATGTACAGCAATTTGTAAATCCAGTCTTCTACAGTTGGTATTTCTTGTACTTTCCACTTCTGCGCATACAAAAGTCTTGCCGCTGTAGTCATGTAAAATAACAATGTTCTATACTACATTGGAACATCTTCCATCCCCAAGTTCAGTAGCAACAATTCTGGGTTCTTATTTATTTAAATTTGTAAAATCTCATGAATTACTTCAGTTATATCTCCCCAATATTGCTTAGCTACTTCACAAGTCCACCACATATGGTACAATGATCCTTCATGCTTTTTGCAAAAACATCGAACCCACTTTTACTTTATCATACCACATGTATGCATGCCCTCCAAATATTTTTTGTGTCCCTCCAAGGCCAGCAATTTATGATTTTTTAACGTTATCCAATCTTTTAACCATACCAGGCATATTGCTTCATAATATAGTCTTATATTGGGCAGTTGCAAGCCACCTCTTTCCTTCGCATCCTGTAATACTTTCATTTTCATGTGTGGTTTCTTGCCTGCCCACACAAAGTCTGAGATTTTCCTTTGCCATTTATCAAACTGTTTTGAGTGTCTGATAATTGGAATTGTTTGCAGCAAGAACATCACTCATAGAAAAACATTCATCTTTACTGCTGCTATTCTTCCCAACCATGACAGATTCAATTTATTCCATTTTATCAAGTCTCTCTCTATTTGTATCCACAATTTATCATAGTTATTTTTGAATAAATCTATATTTTTCGCAGTCAGTTCAATACCCAGATATTTTACTTTGTTAGTTACCTCACAGTCCGTTATCACCATTAGTTCTTGTTGCTTCTGTTTAGTCATATTCTTGCATAGTATTTTTGACTTCTTTTTATTCACATAAAATCCAGCTAGATCCCCAAACTGCTTTATTTTCTCTATTACCTTTGGCATGTTTTCAATTGGATCTTCTACTATTAACATTATGTCATCTGCAAATGCTCTAACCTTGTAGGAAAATTCCTTTATTTTTATACCTCGAATTGTATCGTCCTCTCGTATTTGAACCATCAATATTTCCAAAACCAAAATGAACAACAATGGAGACAGAGGGCAGCCCTGTCTTGTTCCTTTGCTTGTTTTCAATTTTTTAGTTAAGTCCTCATTCACTACAATCGCTGCGCTTTGGTCTCTGTAAATTTCTCTAACTGCTTGTATGAACCTTTCTCCCATTTGCAGCTTTTCCATGGTGGCAAACATAAAGTCCCAGTTCAGATTGTCAAATGCTTTTTCTGCGTCCACGAAAAAGAAGCCAACTTCCCTATCACAATGCTTGTCATAGTATTCAATAGCATTTATTACTGTCCTTAAATTGTCTTTAATTTGTCTGTTAGGTAAAAATCCTGCCTGTTCCTCTGCAATAAATTCCACCAGCCATCCTTTTATTCTCTCTGCCAAAACTTTTGCAAATATTTTATAGTCATTGTTCAATAACGAAATTGGCCTATAATTTTTAACATTAGTCAAGTCCAGTCCATCTTTCGGAATCAGTGATATGTTAGCTTTGTTCCATGAATCAGGAATTTTTTGGCCTTACATAACTTCATTCATTACCTCTCTCAAAAAAGGTGCCAATTCGTTAGCCATCACTTTATAGAACTTTGCTGTTAATCCATCCGGTCCCGGTGCTTTCCCCAATTTCGTTGATTGGATGGCCTCTTCTATTTCTTCCTCTGTCACTTCTCTGTTTAATTTTTCTTTCCATTCCTCCGACATCGTTGGTAGTTTCATTTTCTCCAGGTATTCCTCTATTGAACCCCTATTCACGTCTTTTTTCTGGTACGGTTTTGCATAGAATTTATAGAAGGCTTTACTGATGGCTGTTTGGTCCAGTAATATTCTATCTTCCTCTCGGATTTTAATTATAGTTTTCTTCTCTTTTTTCTTTTTCAATTTCCAAGCTACGTGTTTGCCAGGTTTATTTGCCCCTTCAAATGTTTTTTGGTTCATTTTTTTCAAGTTCCACTCCAATTCTTTATTGTTCATTGCCGTCAATTGCTCCTGCAATATTTTTATATCCTGATATATTCGCTTCTTCCCTGGTCTTTTCTTAAGTTGCATCTCTTTGGCTTTAATTTTTTCCATTATTTCCTTTCTTTTTTCTTCTTTTCTCCTTCTATCTCTTCCGTTTAAGTCCATCAGTATTCCTCTAATCACTGCTTTGTAGGTGTCCCATACCTTGTAAATTGACACATCCTTATTTATGTTGCATTGTATAAAGAACTTGGTCTCCTTTCGCAGCAATGCCATATTGTCTTCTATCTGCAGCAAGTCTTCATTTATCCTCCATCCTCTTTTTTTGATATTTTTTCCAAATCTCCACATAATTGGATTATGATCTGAGCTTACTTTAGGCATAATCTCCACATCTCTAGTCCACAATGTCAATTCTTTGGAAGCCCAGATCATATTAATTCTTGATAGTGTAAAATGCCTTGCAGAGTAAAAAGTATATTGTCTATTTTTAGGATTTTGTCTCCTCCATACATCCTCCAGAATTTCTTGCTCCTTGATCGCAAAAAATGACTTTGGCAAAAGTCCTCTTTTTTTCTGTGCAATTTTAGATTTCTTGTCTTCTTCCAAGCTTGTTACTCCGTTAAAGTCGCCCGCCATAATTATTTGGTCAGAAGTCAACTCTTCTAGTTGTCCTTGCAAGTCCTTTAAAAAGTTTTCTTTTGCGCCGTTCGGTGCATAAATTCCAATCACCAAAATCTTTTTTGAGTTCCAGATTATTTCCACCACTAGATATCTGGCTTCTACATCGCTGAAAGCTAGTTTTGGCTGCAGCTCCTCCTTTATGTACAATGCAACTCCTCTCTTCTTTTTGGAGGCAGCTGCAAATTCATTTCCCAGTTTTGCCAATTATAAATACTTTTAAGTCCTGTTTTCTAATATGTGTCTCTTGTAAGCATACTATATTACATTTTTGTTTTAGAAGCCAATGGAAAATAGCCTTACGTTTACAAGGTGAATTTAGTCCATTTACATTCCAAGATATAATTTTACACTCCATGGTTACATTCTTGTACTTTTTGGTAAGTCCTTTTCATTGTCCCTAATAAAAACTTCCATCTCATGGCCAGATCTAATGTTCTTCCTTGTTCCACCAAATTCAAATGCCAGTCCTTCCAGTATTTCCCACCTATATCTAATTTTCAAGTCCTTTAACATTTGGACCAGCTCTCTGTATTTTTTCCGCTCCACCAACACCGATCTGGGCAATTCTTTCATGATTCTCACCACCTTCCCATCGACTTCTAATGGTTCTTGGAATTGTTTGCTTACAATTATCTCTCTTATACTT
Source organism: Eublepharis macularius (assembly GCF_028583425.1). Classification (NCBI taxonomy): domain Eukaryota; kingdom Metazoa; phylum Chordata; class Lepidosauria; order Squamata; family Eublepharidae; genus Eublepharis; species Eublepharis macularius. Next base: position 69,982,918 of record NC_072794.1, read on the forward strand.
CTGGTCGTAAATTGCACAATCATATCCCTTGGTAGCTTCCTCTGTGCTGCGAATTTTGAATTAATTCTGTATGCCACGTCCAGGAGAGCTGCAATCTCCTCTTCCTCTCTTCCCAGGTAACCTGCCAAAATGTCTGAAATCTGTTCTTGGGCTGATTTTTCTGTAATCTCCGGAATTCCGTGCAATCTAAGTTGTTTTTCCATTTGTTTACATTCAGCTACGGCCATTCTTCCCTTCATTCCTCTCATCTCTGCTCTCTGCACGTCTGCTAAGGTATCAACTGTATTCTCTACAACATTTACTCTCTGCTGTGTAGCTTGCAGTTCGTTCTGTACTTGATCAATTTTCTTTGTGAGTTCTGCCATCTCCGATTTGAGTGCCTCTTTAAAATCTTTAAAATTCTCTTGCATCATTTCTTTAAGCTCTTTATTTCCTTCTGAAACTTTTTTGTCCAAATTTTCCAGTGTGGTTTGCCACTCCTTCTTTGACATCGTGGGGCTAGATCTACCTTGCTCCCACGAGTCTGCTCTTTTCCTCAGCTCCGTGGCGCTAATTTACTCCTTTCTGTTAATTTTAATTGTCCCAATTCAGCTTATTTTTTAAAAGTTAATGTTTACACGGTCCAAAATGTCGGGCGTCTTTTCTCTATGATTTTATATTGAAGTGATCGCCCTTACCCTCATCCAAGATGGCCTACTTCCGTTTTCTTTGAAGCCACAGCTTTGCCCTTCTTTAAGATGGTGGCTTTCTACTTCCGCTTTTAGCAAACTGCTTCTCACCAGTTTCTCTATGGTTTTGATGCACTTCCTGTTCCTCAATTCTTCACGGCAGTTCTCGCAATGTTAAAACTTTCTCACAGTTCGTTATCTCCTCTTAGCTGCAGGTATGTAAACAATAATCAGTTTTCCGGGTTTGTTTCTCTTTATAATATCACTTTTTTAAAAATTTAACTTGCCGGAATTCTCCCTTGCAGTTTTTAAATTGTCTTTATCTCTTTACTCCTTTTTATAATCTGTCCCGTACTGAGAGATAGCAATCTTTAACTTCTTAGACATTTCTCTTGGGTTGTAATCGCTGCTTCAATTATCCGATCAATTCCAATTCCCTTCCTGGTTTACTGAAGCTTGGGCATGTAGGTCTTATGCCAGAAACTGACTCCAGAGCTGTTGTAGGGATTTTAGCAAACCTTTCTTCGGGTGGGACCTCAAGGGTGGAAGGTGGCTCATTGTTTAGAACCCCCCTCACACCCAAGATCAATGCACCCTCAGGTCCTCGAGCGTGCTTGCCTGTTCCCCGCCTGGGAACAGGGGGCTGCGGGCAGTTTGCGCCCCTCCAGCCTCCACAAACAACGGCACAGACAGCCCAGCTCTCTGAGCTGCGTTAGACCTCCATGAATCCCAAACCGGAAGTCACCCCCACCTCTTATTTTTTACCATATTTTTTAAAAAAATAATTTAATTTTTAATTATTATTTAATATATATATATTGTAATTAGTTATTTATCTCCCCCCTTTTAATATTAATACTAACTCTCCCCCTCCCTCCCTTAACCAAGACAACAGTAGCTAATTATCTATATTAATCTGAATGCAATATATAAGAGTATAGGAATAAAGGGGAGACTCAAAAAAGTGGTTTAGAGGAAAGGAAGAGGTTTGAAAAAAGTGGTCAGGCTTAGAAGTATAAAACTAAAAAGAAAAAGAACAATATAAGAAACTATTAAAACTCCAACTTCTTTTAGTTACACTAAAGAGGAAACCACCAGAGCCCTATCCTATCAAGGAAAGGGAAGCAAACAAGCAATAATTTACACTAATACTAGGCTTATATCTTTTTTTAAAAAATAAAGCCCAATGTCTGGGGTTTAAATCAAGCTAGGGAGCTAACAAATTCCACCCCACAACCCTATGCCCCCCTCCCACCTCACCCGGCATAATATTAAATGAATTTACACCCTATGCAACATGACAAAATATAAAACAGACTTCAAGTAACTTGAGGACTGAACGTTTCAATGTTCATTGGGTTAACGTCTTTCTTCTTTGTTGGATTTTCTTGAATATGAAGGAAGGAAGGAAGTTTTTTCTCTTTGCTTCAATGGGTCTTGCTCATGGTTGTTCTTGCTGGGTACGTGTGGCATCCTTTTTCACAGGTATCTTGCTCCAATTATTCAGAGATGATCTGGTTTTATCTGTGGAAGTATTGTTTGGAGGGATAGATTTCCAGTCTAGATGAAGATCTTTAAGAAGTGCAACACCCGTCTCCATGTCCCAGGCTTGAAGTATCTTTCCTTGCCAGCGCACCAGAAGTTTTGCTGATGAGACCCAGCGATATCTTATATTAGCCTCTGTTAGCTTGCTGATAATCAGTTTTCGCTCTCTCCTTTTTGTCAATGTATCATTTGATAGGTCTTGAAAAATGTAGATTTTAAAATTTTGATAGGACAAATGACCCTTTGCTCTAGTTTCCTTCATGATTTTTTCTTTAGACCTATAGTCAGGTAAGCTTATTATAATATCTCTCTGTTGCAGTTTTGCTCTTGGGTTGTTGAAAGTTCCCACTCGGTAGGCATGAGTAATCATGGGAGTGATGCCTTCTTCTAGCCTCATTTCTTGCCGAAGCCATTCTGCAATAAATGCAGCAAGGTCTGTGTTGCATTCTTCATTTTCATCAGAATCCCTAATTTTAATGTTATTAGATCTTAATTTATTATCAAGATCCATAATTTTCTCTTGGAACTGTTCCTTTTTTTTTTTTTGCAAGTCTTGAATTTCTTTTTGGCTTTCTGTAGCTAGTTGTTTAGTGTTTTCAGCTATTTGCCCTGCTTGGTGAATGGACTCTTTAAGTTCACAAGTCTGATTTTTAATGATATCTTCAAGCCTTGTGACTATTTTGTTCTCTAGTTTTTCTAGAGCATTTTGTATTTCCTTTTCTAGGACTTGTGCTGCACCAGGTTCTTTTGCTTGCCTGGCGGCCACCATTTTAACTGGTGCCTGTTGATTTTCTGATGGAGCTTTCCTGTCTTCTGCCTGCTCTAAAAATGCTTTTAGAGTGGATTTATTTAGGTCTGCAGATTTAATCTTCCCTACTCCAATTTTGCCCATAGTTTTTAGGCTCTTACTGCTGCCAGGGTGCTTGAAAAAAGCCGTGGTGGGTGGAAGGGGTGCAGAGTGAGGTTTCTAGGTGTCCACCATCATTGCATGATGCCACACACCCCCTTGAGGAAGCAAAGCAAGAAGGGAGAAAGAAAGCAAAGGAAAAAATGTGGGAAACGGCCTCCAAAGCTAAGAAAAGAAACCACTTCATACAGCAAACTGTATCTCAGCAACACCAAGAGGCGAGGCAGAGTGGAAAACACTAAAATCTCCACAGCTATTCTGCTGTGTTTGAAAACAAATGGGCAGAAAGTCAGCTTCATGACTGCAAGAAAAGGGAGTAGCAGTGTGCAGAGCATACTTGCTGCAGAGAAGCAAGTGCAGGGAAAAATACCTCTGCACTAAGAACTTTGCAACTGCTCCCATTGTTGGAATAAGACACTGTGGCTTAATTTGAATTGAAAGAGTAAAGAGTGCTTGCAGAGTGTCTGTTTATCTGTTGCTATGGAACTGGCCCCTCCCTGCAGAGAGTGAAGATTCCTTCTGTGTCAGTTAAGATGTCTGTTGCTGCAACTGCCTCTCTCTCCTGTGTATAAGCCATGAATATGTTTCTCTCACAGTTTGTTCTTTATTTTACTGTAAATAGTTATTAAATGAAGTTTCTATTTATCTTCTTACATGATTTTACCTCACACTGGATTCTTCTGTTGACTCTGCTGTACGGTGGTATATCCTGCGCTTGGTGAGTGAAGGGATATTGCCCCATCATGAGGGTTGTAAGGGATATTTAATTATATCTCCTCCCTCTGACACCCATACCTTTCCCTAAAGCTATATGAATGCCCTATTATGGCTCCAGTATATGGTCTCAGCCACAAGCTACATTAATAAACAGGAGAAGGGACAGCGGAAGGTGGATTAATACTCAGGATAGAATTGTGGCAAAGTTTTCAAGGATCCTCCAGTCCACTAGTTAATCTATTCCACCAGCAGCAAAGCCTGGAGTGAAGGGTTGGTTGATATACTATTATAACCTCACTATTGGTCACTCCATGATTGGCTAGCTTCATTCCCATGAAACAGGCTCCACCCTAAACTGAACTGTCTCCTGGTCTTGCTTTGCTTGGAGTAAGTGGGTTAGTGCTAACTATATTTCCTAAAGTCCTGGCTTATACCTGGACTGATCTGCAACAAATTTAAGAAATATACTCATATTTCTAGGGATCTATGGTTGATTAAAAAAAAACATCTGGATCTCAGTTCTGTAAACAAAATGCAGAAAGAACTAAGGAGCAAGCAAAGCAAGAGGAGTTTTTCTGGAAATACCTTTGTACACAAAAAGCAATTAAAGAACAAGAATATGACTATACCCTTGTTGAAACTACCACTGAGGAAGCTGTGTGTGATTCTCCTACTACAAATGATATAAACTCTAAGAAAGAAGTTTCACAATTTGGAGGTATTTCAGTAAAATCAGGGATTTCGAGGCAAGTGAGAGTACTGTAAAGACTTCAAAAGAATATGGTACTGCGCCCTAGGAGAGACTTAACAGGCAATATATATAAAACTTTAAACATATCATTCTGCAAATAACAACACACTGAAGCAGCTTTTTTATCCTTGGATATTGAAAAGGCTTTTGATTCTCTTGAAATTTCGTATTTATATAAAACAACAGACGGGATTTGGAAATAACTTCCTATGAATAATTAAGACAATATCCTCACATCCCTCTACAGAAGTAAAAATCAATGGAGCAACATCAGAAAAAATATTCCTCCACAGAGGAACAATGCAAGGATGTCCTCTTTTCCCGATACTATTTGCAATAGCTGTGGAACCATTGGCAATAGCAATAAGAGAAAACAATCAGATACAAGCAGGGTTCATTTCCTAGAAAAAGAACCGCAGGAACTCATTAGCATAACTCATTAGCATATCTCATTAGCATATGCCACACCCCCTGACATCACCACAAGTGTATCAGAAGGCAACATCCATCCCTCAGGCCCCTTTCTGCAAAAATCTTCAGGTATTTCCTTAAAGCAGAATGAACTCAAAGCAGCTTACCCTCCTCTGGAGAGCCAGCCCTGCTTGCACCCATGCACTCACTCTCTTACAAATCACAAATGAAAATAAAGCAGCATGAATTCCAAGCAGCTTACATTCCTTTGGAGCCCAGCCCCACTCAGCTTGCACTCATTCACTCATTTTCTCTCCCCCCACCATGAGTTACAAATGAAAGTAAAGCAGCAGAGCAGAATGAATCCAAGCTGCTTATGTTCCTTTGGAGCCCAGCACCGCTCAACTTGCAACCAATCACTCATTTTCTCTCTCCCACCCCCCATTAGTCACAAATGAAATTAAAGCAGCAGAGCAGAATGAATCCAAGCAGCTTACATTCCTTTGGAGCACAGCCCCACTTGGCTTGCTCTCGGAGGAAAAGGAATCATGTAGGCGGGGCCAAAACCCATGTGATCTTTTTTCAGTTCTACCGGAACACTATTCCGGTGCATTCCACCTCCAAATGAGCCCTGGATACAAGGAATAACAATTGATTCATACACCTATAAATTAAGCACATTCTCAGAAGACATGCTGCTATATATTTCAAAACCTGCACTATCCTTTCCCTACCTCCAAAAAACACTCTCTATATTTGCCCAGATTTTAGGATTAGAAGTTAATCAGACTAAATCACCGATTCTACTATACATTTTACAACTTATACTGAAACTCAAATTCATCAACAATATAACTTCCAATGGTTGCCAACACAATTATCATATTTAGGAATCAAAATCCCATCAGATCTTAACCTACTTCTAAAAGAAAACCATATTAAAACAATTACACACATACAATTCAAATAATTAAATGTGACAAATTACAACTATCATGGTATGATAGATATCATTTAATAAAATCTTTTGTACTCCCCAAATTGATATTTCTTTTCCAAGCAATTGCTATAGCAATACAACCAAAATGCCTAAACCAATGGCAAACTACCTTAAACAAATTTCTGTGGCAATACAAACACCAAGAATTGCCTTTACTACATTAAAACTAAAGAATACACAGAGACAAAGAGGGATTACTTTGTTACTTGAGAAGAATGAGCTCACAAATATTAATCAGAGCCTTTCTTTTCTTTACAAGATAAGGACCCATACATTACCAGGTTACTGGCATCCTACCTTTTAGTAATCCAGCCTAAAATTAGGAATTTTTGTGATTGGAGTGAGATTCTTTTATCATTATTATTGGCAATAGTAGTTTCAGTATTTTGGTCTTTGTTTGTTAACATGGGATTAGGCTTAAGGCTATGGCCAAAAGAACTGTACCAAGAAAAGGAAAAGGAATACACAGGATGGATTTAATTATCCAGACATAGACTTATATAAAAAATCAATCCGCCTAACAAATATTCTTCATATGTTACAAATAAGACACCAAACAGATTGGACCAAATTTTTTCAACCACTACACAACCCTGTGTCTACCCAAGACAAGATTTAATATGGAACAAACAAAACTCTAGACCATCTTCTATTAAGCAAAATCTCTTTCTCACAGCAATTTTAAAAACATGGGGCCTTTATAGAAACAAACTCAGCCCTGGGAATTTCTAGATACTCTTCTTTTTGTCACAAAACTGACTTCCTCCTGGTTAAATTTCTGTAAAAACTGGAGACAATATAAAACAACTTACTTGGTGTCATGTCTGCATCCCATTCATCCATGCCATTCATATGTTCTCTGTTCCCTGTATTGATTTGACCATACTGTGTAACTATATGCTCTTTTATTATGCTCATGTACTGTAGCCATTATATTCATGCCATCTCGAGATTGCCTAAAAACAAAAGTACTAATGTTGAGACTGTTATCTCTGAAGCCTGCTTCCTGACCTTGTACTAAAGTGTAACTCTTCAGAAGAGACAGAGGGAGTTGAATTCCTTGTAATCTGGCTTGCTCTGGCCAGACAAAGCTATTGTGTTTCTCATGAGAAATGAGACTTTCACACCTTTTTGCTAACTTCCCCAGGGGAGGGGGGAATCCGAATCCTTATATCAAAGTGCCTTAGCTTGTATTCTCATTCCTGCCAGTTCCTATTAATCTTTGAAGGACCTGTGAACTTAATGGATCTCTATAATAAAACCTTTTCAACCAAGACCCTGAAGTACTTGCTGTGAGGGGTTTGGGGATCTATCTTTCATGGACTGCCATTCCTAGAACTTACACTTGGTGGATATTACTCCCCCCCCCCAAAAGGAAGGAAACAAAGAGCTTAAAGATATGATGCAAGTGATGGTGAAAAATTTGAAGGACTTCAAGGAGGCATTTAAATCGGAGATGGCAGAACTATTTAAGAACATGGATCAAGTCCAAAAAGACTTACAAGTTACACAGCAGAGAGTTAACGCAGTAGAAAAACGTGGCTGACACCTTGGCGGATGTGCATAGAACAGAGATGAGAGGAGTGAAGGGAAGAATGGCCGTAGCTGAATGTAAACAAATGGAAAAACAACTTAGATTTCATGGGATTCTGGAAGTTTTGGAAAAATCAACCCAAGAGCATATTACAGAAATTCTGGCAGGCTACCTGGGCAAAGAGGAAGTGGAAATAGCAGCTCTTCTGGATGTGGCATACAGGATTAATTCAAAATTTGCAGCTCAAAAGAAGTTACCAAGAGATATGATTGTGCAATTTATAACTAGAAGCATCAGAGAGTCAATTGTGAGTAAACAATTTCAGGATCCATTAGAAGTCGACGGGAAAGCGGTGAGAATTATGAAAGAGCTGCCCAGATCGGTGTTGGTGGAGAGTAAAAAGTATAGAGAGCTGGTCCAGATGTTAAAAGATTTGAAAATTAGATACAGATGGGAAATACCTGAAGGGCTGGCTTTCGAATTTGGTGGAGTTAGGAGGAATATCAGATCTGGTCAGGAGATGGAAACGTTTATTAGAGACAACGAAAAAGACTTACCAAAGGGAGCTAAAATTTGATCATGGAGTGTAAAATTGTATCTTGGAATGTAAACGGACTAAATTCACCTTCTAAACATAAGATCATATTCCACTGGCTTTTAAAACAAAAATGTAATATAGTGTGTTTGCAAGAGACACATATCAAAAAGCAGGATGTAAAATATTTAAAACTTGCAAAACTTGGAAATGAATTTGCAGCGGCTTCCAAAAAGAAGAAGAGAGGAGTTGTACTGTATATAAAGGAAATCCTGCAACCCAAATTAGTTTTATGTGATACAGAAGCTAGATATATAGCAGTGGAAATAATTTGGAATTCAAAGAAGACTTTGGTGATTGGAATCTATGCGCCTAATGATGCGAAAGAAAATTTTTTCAAGGATTCGGTTTCATTTTCCCGGCCATGTCAGACGCTCCTCTCCGCAGGACCGGGAGGAAACGTCTGAGCAGCCTGACCAGGCAGTTGACCTGCAAGGGTTAACCCCCAGGACTCCCAGTGAGGGAGTGAGGGTCCGGGGCGCCGCGGGAAGAACCCCCTGAATGCGATGCAGGGGGTAAATTGCCCGTTTGCCCCAACGGAGGCCGGCAGACTTGCGCAGCACATCGCGTGCAGCCGGGCCATGGAGAATGGCAAAGAGCAGAACGAGGCGAAAGCCTGTAAGTAAGCGAATTCCTTCTGTATTACAAGCACACATGAAGGATTGGTGGGATCTGAAGCTAAGAAGGCTCGGGTTTCTTCCCCCTCACTGAGTTTCAGAATTTGGTCGGCGGCTCCCCCCCCCCTAAAATGGCGACGAAAAAGCAGAGTCCCGCTTTGGGCAAGTCAGTCTCGGCTGCCCTGCAGGGTAAAGGGGAATCTCTCGAGAACTTGGTGAAACGGTTGGTGACTGAAGCCATAAAGCCCTTTGTTGACAAGCTAAATGAAACAGATCAAAGGGTCGACTTAATTGAAAGCGAAGTGAAAACCATTAAGGAAACAGCGGGGGGGGGGCAGAGAAGTCTGCTCGGGAAAATGCATTACTCGTGAGGGCAACAAACAAAGAATTAAAGCTGGTGGAGAACCAGCTGATCGGGCTACAAGTGGAACGAGCACAGACAATTTTGTGTCTCCAGAACATGAAAGAGGAGGAAAATGAGAATTTGCAGGATCTGGTCTCGGAACTTTTGGCAACACCCGCGAGGGCAACTAAAGAAGAATTAAAAAGTGCCATTTTGGAAGTCTGTCGGGCTTCTTCAAAATATGCAACGAAGCGTCAGCTGCCTCGCGAGATCATCATTGACTTCTCATCTAAGAGGATTCGGGACACTATCCTATATAATACATACAATGTGGATCTGGACTTTCTGGGTAATAAGGTTAAGATATTGAAGGATCTTCCATTTTTAGCTCGGAAAAGAAGATTTAAATACAAAGGGTTTGTGGCTCTTTTGAGGAAATGTGAAATAAAGTTCAAATGGTTATTTACGGAAGGTATTTGGTTTAATTACAAAGATCAAGCTTACAAGATAATATCAGAAGATCAACTAAGGGACTTTGAGGGTCAGCATCCAGAGTTCCAGCAGGATTTGCAGCAAGAAGAGAAAGGTTCCAAGTCTGAAGGGGGAGGAAGGAACGAGCGCGGTGACTGCAGCTGTTCAGAGACAACTGCGTCCGAGGCACAGGGGGGGGGGGAGGAAGACCTAATCTTGATTATAATCTGTATTTTGCAAGGTCTACCAATCCAACAGTATTTCACAAAGTTTTAATTTTAAACAATGGCAGTATGAAGGGAAAGCATTATTTGTAGATGTAGTGTTTGTGCTGTTACGTGTTTTTTCCCCCTCTTCCCTTCCCTCTGCCCCCCTTCTTTCCTTTGTATTGTTAGTAATTAAAAAATAAAAACTTTAAAAAAAAGAAAAGAAAAGAAAATTTTTTCAAGGATTTACAGAAACAGTTAGATGAACTGACCTATGATCAAATAATTTTGGCAGGCGACTTCAATGGAGTTACAAATTTGAAAGAAGACAAGAAATCTAAAAGTGCACACAAAAAAAGAGGACTTTTGCCAAAATCTTTTTTTGCGATTAAGGAACAAGAAAGTCTGGAAGATGTATGGAGGAGACAAAACCCTAAAAATAAACAATATACATTTTATTCAGCAAGGCATTTTACATTATCAAGAATTGACATGATCTGGGCCTCCAAAGAATTGGCAGTATGGACTAAAGATGTGGAGATAATACCTAGGGTAGGCTCAGATCATAATCTGATTATGCGGAGATTCGGGAAAAATACCAAAAGAAGAGGATGGAGGATAAATGAGGATTTGCTGCAGACAGAAGAAAATATTGCGTTGCTATGGATAGAGACCAAATTCTTTATACAATATAATATGAATAAAGATGTACCAACCTACAAGGTATGGGACACCTATAAAGCTGTGATAAGAGGAATATTAATGGACTTGAATGCAAGGGATAGAAGGAGAAAGGAAGAAAGGAGACATGAAATTTAGGTTACACAGCAGGGGGGCACACCAAAGGGCATGGCAGCAGTATCTTACACAAAAATAACACAACTCACTTCACATTAAAGAATCACCCCAAAACATTGCTGTCAAACGCACTTTATTTCTTTAACTGCTTTAGGTTACACAGTAGGAAGGCACAACAGGGCGTAAAAGCAGTCTACTACACAAAAATAACAACTCACTTCACATCAGAGAATCATTCAAACACAATTGCTGTCAAAAAAGGTGAAGTGGGCTGTATTATTTTGTGTAGTATGCTGCTTTCATGCCCTTTTGTGCCCTCCTACTGTGTAACCTAAAACAGTTAAAGAAATAAAGTGTTTTTGAAAGCAATTGTGTTTTCGGGTGATTCTTTAATGTGAAGTGAGTTGTTTTATTTTTGTGTAAGATACTTCTGGCATACCCTTTGGAGAAAAGATCACCTACTTGGGTAGGCCATGAAATGCCCCCCCTCAAGTGGGAGCAGGCTGAGTCTTGGTGGGGGGTGGGAGGAAAGGTAGGAGAAGGGACCCTGAGGGTTGGGGGGCATTTTGCATGAAAAATGCCACCCTTGGCAAGACAAGCCTGCATGGCTGCCTCTTCATTTTTCCCCCATAGGAAACATGGAGATTAGCAGCAGCATCCACAACGTAAGAGAGCAGCAGCAGCAAGCAAAAACCTTTCCCTTTTAGGCGAGGATAGGGGACCTGTTTTGGTGGGCCATAACTTGCCCCCCCCCAAAGTCCAAACTTTCTGAAACTTGGAGGGTTGTTAGAGGGGAGTTAGAGGAAGGCCCCCACCAATTTTGGTTTGATTTGATGGGAAAATGCCTTCCCCAGGCTTCCCAGAAGAAATGCCCATTGAAATGCATTGAAATGCATTTCCGAAAACCCCAAACAATCCAAAACGATATCCGAAACTCAAAACCCGAAACAGCTTGCCGTTTTACTGTTTCCGGATTAGATTCTCATTTCGGATGGGAGTAATGTTCATGCTCCTGTTCGCTCCTGATAACAGTCGAGCTACAGCATTTTGCAATATTTAGAGCCTCCTAATTGATTTAGATGGGAGACCTATATATAGAGCATTACAATAGTCAAGCCTTGATGTTAACATAGCATAGATTCAAGTGGCCAGGTCATCTGTGTCAAGATAAGAAGGCATCTTCCAGGCTAGAGAGAGGTTGTTTTTTGCCACTGCCTTAACTTGTTTTTCTAGTATTAATGCTGGATCCAGTATAACCCCTAGGCTCTTAACTGAGTCTGCAAGTGTCAGACAAACTCCATCAAAAGTGGAGAGTACAATGTCCTTCAAGATCTCTGGCTTCCCAACAAGCATCACTTCAGTCTTGCCTGGGTTCAATTTCAATTTGTTGTTTTTCAATCATTTCACCACAGCTGTCAGGCAGTGATCTAAGATTTCTACTGCATCCTGTGGGGACCTGGATAGCAAGAAATAAAGTTGGGTGTCATCTGCATATTGATGACATCCAACTCCATAGCTGCGAATGAGTTCTCCTAAAGGCTTTATGTAGAGGTTGATAGTGGGCAGGCAAGCTCAAAGTGCCTCTAATAGGCTGCCAGTAATCACAAAACAACCAGATCTTTTCCAAAACAAGGTTTAGAATGTAGTGAGAGAAATATAGGGGTACAGGAACTAAAAAGGCACTGAAGCATAAGAACAGTGCAATTGTTGTGTTCAGAGGGACATGCATTTGAAGAGTTACATGAGAGGTGAGAAAGTAAAAGAGAACCAATTCTCTGACTGAGAGGGAATTCTACACCTATGAATGGCCACAAGGGGGGGGGGAGGTGGAGAGGAGAGTTTCCAGAGAGATCTGAGATGGAAAGGGAGAAAAATGTCTGGACCAGCCTACCAAGGGGAAATAATATGTGAAAGGATAGTGTACAGTGCCTTCTCACATGTGCTTCCTTTAGTGTTATATAAGATTTCTCCATCTCACACTTTATGCATGATCAGACAGCCCTATTACATCTAATTCTGCCTAAGACACTAAAGTTGAATACTTTGAGCCACTATACAGCTATTACTACTGCTAATGGGTCTATGCCTTACGTAACGTGTTGGGTAAATTTATAAAGACACATGTGTTTGTGTGCGAAGTTTGCATTTAAGGATAGAACTACAGACTACCAAGGAAGTTTTTGGTTTAAATATTGTTTGACAACACCCATAGTACAGTGCAGGAGCACACGCTTTGCCTACACTAAATATGAGGTTTAACAGCCATCACCAGTTGATATGTTTATATCAAAGTGCTCAACTTTTGCATGAAAATGAAGAGAGCTGCTGTCTGCCAGAGTCTACAGTACTAGGCTAAATGGACCAATGATCTGACTAATTGTAAGGTAGCTTCGTAAGTCATATGATAATAATGCACAGGCAGAGTTTCACTAAGCAAGAAGTCATGCATTGTTGCAACATCTATACAAGTAAATCAACATTTGGCTTAAAAAATGTTAACATCCATGCAGGTGAGGCTGAATGTTATATATCAGCCTTAGCTAGTTTTCATTCATATCTTTACAGGAAGCATCTCCTTAAGATTGCTCAAAGATGAATGGCTTCATTACTCTGTCCAGGAAACGGCAGGATCAATTCTGTATTCCCGTCAGACAGTATTGTACAGCTTCATCATCATCTGCCATCATAAATTATTCCTAATGTTTCTTCGCTGTTTAAGCCTTTGTTTCAAATTTAGCTTAGCAGGAAAATCTTGCTCCTGTCATTGTCATGTAGATTAGTAATGTGTGCTGGACAATGTCCCAGTTCACATTTGATTGTTGCTGGATAAGTGGATATGGCTGATCGTTCAGTGTGGGAGAGGAAGAGATATTGTGAAACTTGTATAACATTGTTTTATTCAACACCTCTTCTGTGTACCAGTCATAAGGACAGTTTTTTTAGAATATGAATATAAAACATCTGGTATCATCAACAATTAAAATCCATCAATCTTAAAATCAATTAAAATCAATTAATTTTTAACTGAGTTAATAAGATCCCACACCAACTATGGGTCAGTCTGTCTTCTTCTGCTTTGTTGTGATGGTGGAAGAGGCACCAATTGGAAAATGGGAGAGAGGTAATATAACCATTTATGGGGACATTGAAAATGTTCATTACACACCACACTTCATCATTTTTTGAATTCATATACTGTTAATCAAGCAAAAGTTTTAACAGGATGGAGATGTGGGAGACCCTACTGAGAAATTTAGGAAGGAAGCTCCCAGATCCAGTAAATTATGTGCTGAATGTCCAAACCTTTAAAATCTATAATAAGGCCCCACACCAACTATGGGTCAGCCTGTCTTCTCCTACTTTGTGCTGATGGTGGAAGAGGCACCAACTGGAAAATGGGAGAGAGGTAATATAACCATTTAGGGGGACATTGTAAATGTTCACTGCACACACAACACACACACATATTGAAATTGCATGGGACAATAGTCCTACATAGAGGTGCACATAACGGAAAAAGGGGCTAAAATATACCCAGAAATTAATGTTTTGTTTTGTTAAAGCAACTTCTGGAATGCTGAATCAAATCTGAATCAAATCGTAATGAATCCCTCCTACCAAAAAGATTGTGTGTTTTGTTTCATACCTTACACGCACAGGGCTCACCTCACAGAGCAGCACCTGGTTTTCCTGAACAGCATTCACCAATTGGATCCCTTACATTATTAATTAATTTTGTAGGTGGGAAGGGGGAATGAGTGCAATGTGCATGAGTGCCTCTCACCCTGCAATGCTACTTGGGAAAAGGCATTGTCTCCCTGCCAACTGGGTCCTTGCAAGGAAAGATCTTTCCCCTCCTTTCAGCTTTGGAAATGTTTGAAAAGGAGACTTCAATCATAGGTTGCAATTGGAAAGATTCTTCTCTTTGAGTAAGCACTAGTGAGTAACATGGGACTTACATCTGAGTAGACTTGCTGCAGGGTGTATCTCGATTTGTTTTGCAATGCTATCCAGACTCTGGTTTCTCCCCCTAACCTCCATCAGGGCACTGGAAGATCGCAATGAGGAAGAGTGCAGTGGGGGGATGGTCTGTTCAAACTTGATAAAAGCCCTGGAAAACTTCAGTCATATGCTACGGTTCTAAAGACATTTTTCCTGGGAGTAAGCACAAGGAAACATGGTACCAAAGGTAATAATTTATTGACACTATAGAAAAAAAAGTAAACATAAAGCAGGATTGTTCTTAATGCAACTGCCTCCACTCTGCTTTCCCATAGCATGCCCAGGGACACTCACCTTCTTCAGTGTCAGTTGTGTGTTTGTGTAGTGTCATTGAAGAAAAGCTTGGTGGGTTGATGGTTTAGAGGGAAGACTTGGTTCTGTGCAATTTTGGTGTGGTTCAGTGCAAAAACAGCTGCCTCAAAGAACCTGGAAGCTTGCAATGCAAAGAACAGGGCCAAAACTCATGATAATGAAAAGAACTAAACAGCTCAGATCTGAGCTGTCAACACCCTGTCAAGACCCCGAGACCCTCACTCATGTTCCCAAATGCTGAAGTGCAGCTAATTCAGGACCCTTAGGAATACCCAGAAGGTTTTGGTCTATGTTTTGTGAGGCTTTTCAGCTTCAAGTCCTCTCTGTGTGCATGTATACCTTTGGCAAATAACTTGGGACACAGGCAGGTAAAATATATTATTGTAGTTTATTCAAGAAAGAACATAGGAGCATATGCAAACAGGAATTGCTCTTCAAAGACATTTAAACAAGGTACAAAACAAATAAAGCATTGCTATTTTAAATACAATATGACTAAAATACTGCAAACTAGCTATCTAACAATTCTATGATATGGTTCCAAGTCCATCCATGCCAGCCAACTCTAGGTATGCTGACAGAGTGGCTTTGAGCTAAAAGCTCTCTCTTACATAGTGATAGACTATAATGGCTGGAAAGGTAAAGGATGAATGTTTGCCTAGAGACAGTGAGACTTCTTGAGGCCTAAGGAGGTCAGCCCACTGAACCAAGGAACCAATCAGGGCTCAGTAACTGAATTCACATTACAGCATGAGAAACTATGGGAAGTACAGATTGCAGATGACTTCAGCTAGTAGGCTTTATGGAAACCAGGAGTTAATAGCTTGCTAAAGAAAGCAACTGTATACTTACACTTGAATCAGAGTCACAAATGAAGGTCACAGTGGTTTTACCGTGTTTCTAGTTGCATCAACATCTGATTTAGAGCTTACAAATGGAGAAGGATGCTTGCAGTTCAGCCATGAATGAAAGCATCCAGACACATGCATAAATGGGAATCTTCTTATACCATCCCTTCACCAGAACAAAATCATTATCTTTAAAGGTTTTATGGCATTGGAGTTATTTGTTCACTAAAACCCATTTCTGCATATACATATACCCTTTGCCATATCAGGATCATTGACAAAAGGTTAACAACTCTTCTGAAGGGAAATCTTTTACATGGAAGAACACTGTTCTAAGGATAATGTATTTCCAAATACCTGTAGTTTCAGCAAAACTCCCTTCATCTAGTTAATAATGCAAGTATGATAAGTTTTTATGCCATTGTTATGACTCTATTTATTTATTTTGATGTTTATCTCCTTCACTACCATGAAGGTTTGAATGGAGTCACAACAATTTGAAGGGGGAGAAAAGCTTAACATCAAACTTGTCTAGAAATATATTACATTTTAAAATACCAGTTTGCTATTGAGAGACAGTTTGGTGAGTGTTAAGAGTGGCAGGACTCTAATCTGAAAAACCGGGTTTGATTCCCTACTCCTCTGCTTGAATCCGGTTTGTTCCACACAACCGGTGGACTGAGTGTGTCTCGGCCAATTGAAGAAGAGACACACAAGGAGTCCTGTGAGTGAGAGCAAAACTACAATGTTTATTTAAACGTGGAGGACAGTAACACAGAAAGTAAAGACCCGTCTGTGCCCATCGCACATTTAGGCTCCAGTGGTCATGCAAGACATTTTGTACCCTTTGGCTCATTAGCACAGATTACAATCTTGGGGTCCACATTGGTCTGTGCAAGTGACCACCCCAATGACCTGGCGATCTCACATTGGATTGGAAGAACAATTCTGGTCATCATTAACCATGCATATTATTCAATTAACATCACTTATCACTTTAAAGATATTGTTTATAATTTGAAAGAACATCTTCTTCCCTTGTTACTTTAGCAACATAGAGTTGTTATCAGTTCCTGCCCTATTGAGAGTGTGTCACTTGACAAGGGCACTTTTGTGATTATTAAGCACACAATCTCCCATTTGTGCATACTGTGGGAGCAATCTCCCCTCTTCTGAAATGCATTTGATGCCATTCAACATCCCGTTTCTGGCGCCTAACTGTCATGGGAGGACTTCAGAAATCTTGAGGCTCCACTGATATCGAGAGCTGAAGCAAGCTTGTTTCTTTCTGCTGAGTTGTTTATAGCTCTCTTCCCCCCTTCCCTGCATTCCAACTGTAACTTTCTCCTCTTGCCATCTGCCTGGATGTTCTGATTATAGTTCAGCTATTGTTCTTTTGCCCCTCAAAGTAGCTTTCTCTGGCCCCCTCCCTGGCCAGTCTTTCTCCTCAATGCTACAGCTGCTTCAGCACAATTAAGCCCAAATAGCCTCCAAAGGAGGCTTCTCTTCCTAACTCCTAATTATAGCCATATATGTGTATAGTTATATATATATATATATATGTTTCTCTACTCAGTAACCTCGCCCAATATATGTGTAGGCAACTTTCTATCAAATAACAGGTACTTCAGTACTTTCCACTGCAGCATCACCTGAGTGGCTTAGTCTCTCTCTCTCTCTCTCTCTCTCTCTCTCTGATTATTTCACCTCGCTGTTCACTCTTTGCTTTGCATAGTGAGAATATAGTAAGTGCACCTGAGAATACAGTAAAAATCACATGAAGATAGTAAAGGCACATGAAATATTTCAGACCATTAAATTCACTTCCCACAAGCTGGGTGGCCTTAGGTCAGTCACAGCTCTCTCAGCCCCACCCAGCTCACAGACTGATTGTTGCGGGGATAACAATAACACACTCTGTAAACCATTCTGAGTGGGCATTGTCCTAAAGGGCAGTATATAAATCAAATATTATTATTGTTGTTAACTACCATTGATTTCAACAGAAATAAGACTGTTATTCTGTTGAAATTAATCTCAGCCAAAGTTAAATAGTCATAAGTCTCATTGATTTCAGTTGGAAGCAGAGCATGTACTTAAATGTTTGTGAGAGTTATGTGTCATCAAGTTGCTTCTGATTTATGGCAACTCTATGAATTAATTCCCCCCAAGTGTCCTATCACTGACACCTAGGTTTTGCAAACTGAAGCCCATGGCATCCTTTATTGAGTCAAGCCATCTCATTTTGGGTCTTCCTCTTTTCCTACTGCTTTCAAATTTTCCTAGCATTATTGTCTTTTTCAGTAAGTACAAACTTTGCTCCCAGCAGAAATCAATGAGTCTTATAACTGTTTAACTTTGGCTGGACCATGTGACCTTGCTTCATGGACTGTAGTTTCAACAGAATAAATTTAGGGCAAAGAAATATGGCCAGTAAGAATCTGTTATGATTATTTCATTTCTATCTTATGCAGAGTCTGTGGACTCTACAATTAAAACCTGGCTTTGAAGTGTGCCAGATTCAAGTATACAAAGCAGAGTTACACCTTTCAATGCCCGCTGATTTCACTAGGTAAAGCTATTGAACAACAGACTAGTGCATTTCTGTCATTACCATAATTACAAAAATTGGATGTTTCTAATTATTATTAATATGAAAACAAAGCAAATTCCCCATCTAAACAGCTTATAACAAACAAAACAGAACATGATTTTCTTTTGTTTTGTATTGGTTTCTTTGGTTATTGCAGTCTCTGCCTCTACTGGTTTCATTTTCACAAGGCAGCTGGCATTTTCCTAACAAGGGAATACAGAGAACATGATATTTCTTAAGAAATCATATCCTTGTTAAGTGAGTGCAGACACACACACATGCACACGTAAAACAGCTTGGCCCAGTTCTTAAAAAGAAAAGTGAGGCATAAATATTTCAGGCTGTGTTCCCAAGAACTGGAAATCATTGTGTTCTGCTTCAGGAAGGTGCCAGTGTTTGCAGGGTTAACTCAGGCAGATAACAGGAGCTGGCTTATCAGAAGCAGGAGGCCAGAGTTGTAGAAAAAAAAGAGTTATTTAGGAAGGACAAAGTCAGTCTTCCAAGAAAGCAAGTCTGATAGCAGCAAGTCTCAAGGAACTCATTGAAGCCATGCTGAAGAGCCCTCCCCCATACACTTATACACTGTAAATTCTATGTCGTGCAATAGCTGCTTCATGCTTCCTCTGATATGTTCTTCCTTCCTCTGCAACTGATTGCCAGTGCTGAGCTCTGAGGTGTGCTGACCTGTGCTGGGCCTGTAAGTCCCCGCTACACCTGTGCTAACATCATTCTTGAGGTCCTGGGGCCCTGGAGAAGATAGAACAGCTGGATGATCCTTAACTGTTGGCTCCAGTCTGGGGGACAAAACATGCACCTCATAGCCTCTGAAATGAGATTCCTCAGCTGACTGCTCAGCTGCAGCTGGTGGCTCATAGGCATGGAATCCAGTTTCTGGGAACCACTAGGTTCCCAGGTGCCCCCCAGTGGTGGGCACACTTCTGGGGATTTACCTCCTCATCTGCCAATCACCCAGCAATTGGTGGGAGGTGGCAAACTCATGGAGGTTGCCCGCCACCAGCAGGCACCCCAAGAATACACACCACACACGCACTCCCAGCAGGTACTGCAACATCACTTCCAGAAGTGACATTGCACGCTGGCCATGGGAGCATTCCCACGCTTCATTTGGGGCTAATCTGGGCCCCAAAGAGGCTGAATTGGCCCCATGCAGAGTGTGGGAGCATTTACATGGCTGGCGTGGTGACATCACTTCCAGAAGTGGCATCATCGTGCTGGCTCCAGGGCGTGTGTGTGCAAAACACATGCATGTGAAGTTTGAACATGCTGCTGGCATGAGATAAGTGCCAGGTCTCCAATCCTCTTGGCAGGAGGGTATAAGAACCTAGCAACCCTATCTTCATCAAAGGAGTCAGAGTTGTTGCCAGACCCTTGCTGTTCTATGACACATTATCCCAGTCACAGAAGAGAGGGCCATATGTGACAGACAAATATAGGTGGGTGCTTGGCCAGTAGTGCTCGCTTCATATCTTTGTGTACTGGCATATCCATGATTTTGTTGTGCAAATGGGTTTTATTGGATCCTTCATTTTTGCTTGTTAAACACAGTAGAGTATGCCACTAGCCTTCCAAGATATAAATGCGATGGCATAAATAGGGATGAGAAAAAATAACATTTCAGTTGTTCATCCTAAGCCATGGTGTAGTTGTTGTACCACAGGAGTTGTACCACAGGAGCTAAAACAGTTTACACAAATAGTTCTTAGTTAGGCTAATTTAGAGCTTTTATTTGACAATCTGCTTGATTTACAACTTTTATAAACCAATTTTTGGCTTGTGCACACTACACAATGCACAAAAATTATTTAAAGACCAACATAAAATCCCCTTGAAGCAGTAATTAAAGGATAGCAATCCAGAATCTCCAAGCCTCTCACAGAACTTTTCATGTCACCCAGTAGTTCTCTAGGTATTTGAGTGCCTGATACTTTATTTTACCTCAGCTCATTCATTGGCCTTTTTGTGGAAACTTTTCTATTTGTTTACTTCTTTATTGTTTTTGTCTTTGTGACTGACAAATCTCTGTAAGGCAAATTTCCCTAATCTTATGATGCAGTTAAAGAAGATGGCCACTTTCTAGAAACCACTATATATCAATTGAATGGGGCTAGTGAATGCAGTCAAAGGGAATATTAGATTTTTTAAATACTGCCATTCCATATTCTCTCATGCTTTCCTTTTTCTATTAGATACATAAAGCATCCTCCTTTAAGTTTACAGTCCAGCAACAAAGAATATTTTTGTGGCAGGGGTCTATCTATCCACCTATCCATTTTTCAATCCAGCATTCTAGCTCAGCAGAAAATTTACTTTCTTGTCCTCTTAATCAGTTTGAGGACCAGCATAATGTAGAGGTTAGAATGCTGTACCAGGAAATGGGTGGCCCAATTCTGAATCCCTACTCCGCCATGGAGACTTGCTGGGTGATCTTAAGCAATCATTCTACCTCAGCCTAACCTACCCCACGGGGTTCTTATTGTGATGATAAAATAGAACAAGTGAGACCAAATTTAGATCTCCAATGGGGATAAAGTGGGCTGTAAATATCAAAATAAATAAATAGATTTCTTTATGTCTTCTAAAATATATCTTCTAGGACTGAATGGAATAAATGTTAGTTTCATGTGTGCATGCTCGTGTGGGATGGATTGCATGTTTTTAAGTCTGGAAATGCTATATACACAGCTGCAAGATTGTTCAAGGCTAATCCTTCACAGAAACTCAAAGCTCTCACTGAGACAGACTACTCCAGTGCATATGATTGGGTAGCATGAGCTGGAAAGAGGAGGGTCTGTTTTCACTCCTAGCTGAGAGGAATCAAGAGTGAAGAGTAGGAGGAAGATGGGATCCTAAGGGAAAGTAGTTTTAACATTGACAGGAGAACTGGGGAAAAGTTGGCAAGGAAGTTTGGGAAGCAGGTGCATACTCCCCAAAGGGATTGATCTTCTAGAGGAGATTTTCCCTACCCAGTCAAAGAGGGAAGTAGCTCTGGAGAGAGAAGAGATCCCTTGTCAGGTGTGGTTGGAAACTGACTGTGGAGACCTTCAGATTCAGTTAACAACTGAAGGAAAGCACTGGCATTTGGAGAGAAGGGGATGGGGTACTAGAAAGTGGGAACCAGCATGCCTAACTCCAAAAGAGAAAGAGCATACTAAAAGAAAGTATAATAGAGTGTTTGGGGGGAAACCAAGGGGTCAAAACCCTCAAAACAAGCTTTTAATTATCTGTGAAGAGCATAAGAACTAAAGTTTGTGCATGTACTGATACATACTAGGGGTGTGCAAAGGCACAGTGGTTCGGCTTTCCCGATTCGGGAACAGCTATATCCGAATCGGCAAGTCGATTTGGGTATAGCGATTCGGGTATCAATTCGGCTTGATTCGGGGGTTCGGGTAAGCTTTCCAATGGGAAAAAGCCTCCCCAGGCTTCTCTGAAGCCTGGGGGAGGCATTTTCCCACCGAATCAAGCCAAAATTGGTGGGGACCTTCCTCTAACTCCCCTGTAACAACTCCCCAAGTTTCAGACCGATTGGACTTTGGGGGGGCCATGTTATGGCCCCCCAAACCAGGTCCCCCTATCCTCGCCTAAAAAAGGGCATAGCTTTAGGTTGCTGCTGCTGTTCTTCATTCATTTTTTCCTATGGGGAAAAAATAAATAGGCAGGCTTCCTTTGCCAGGGGTGGCATTTTGCATGCAAAATGCCCCCCAACCCTCAGGGGCCCTTATCCCACCTCTACTCCCACCCCCCACCAAAGCTCAGCCTGCTCCCACTTGGGGGGCATTTCATGGCCTCCCCAATTAGGTGCTGTCAGCCCCCAAAGTCCACCCCCTACTGCCCCACAGAAACCCAATTTCCCCCCAGCTGCCACACACAGACCCAAATCCCCACATTAGCCCCTCACAGACCCAAATCTTCCCCCAGCCTCCCCACACCCACCATAACCCCAGGAACAGGCTGGCCAGCCCTCCCCCTTTGAGAACATCTAAACTCTCTTTCCCAGGGCAATTCCACACAGCCCAGGGGTGCCACAATGGTGGGCAAACTTCTAAGTGCCAACTTGTCCCTGGGAAAGAGCACCTGACCTGACACACAGACAACCACCCCCTGACACCCCCACCACCTACAGAGAAGGCTGGCCAGCCTGCCCCACTGTTCCCAAAGCTGGGAACCAACCTCACATCAAAGAAGGGAACACACACACAATGATTCAAGTTTAAAAAAACTTTATTTTCTCACTTTCAAAGTACAATAGGTCAACAAATCACATCAAATCACACTAATTGTCCCCCACGCAAAAGGACTACACAATTCACTACACATCAGAGAATCTTTAAAACATATTTGTTTTAACAAACTCTAAAATTTTTGAACAGAATTGGGTTACACAGTAGGAGGGCACAACAGGGCATGAAAAAAGAAGTCCCCTAGACAAAATTAACACAACTAACTTCAAATCAGAGATTCAACAAAACCATAACAAGACCTTTCAAAAACACTTTATTTCATGAACAGCTTAAATTTACACAGCAGTAGGGCACAAAAGGGCATGAAAACAGCTTGCTTGCGGTGAGTTACACTACACAAACATAACACAACTCAATTAATATCAGACAATCAGCAAAACTTGAAAACAGCAGTACAAGATGTGGGTTGCACAGCAGGAGGGCAAAATGGGTCAAAAACACTTTCTGTCTTGGACAGATGTAGGCAACACGGCAGTAGGGCACACCCACAGGCAGGACAGCATTGTCTTAGTCAGAATATAACACAACTATCATGAAATAAAATACTCATTTGCTTATCCCCTCGACACCTCCACCATAACAACAAAATACCACACAAAGACTTCTTCTCTTTCACAATTTCTTTATTCCTAGGCGCGTGAGCCCATCTGTCAACCACC
Organism: Eublepharis macularius; assembly: GCF_028583425.1. Taxonomy (NCBI): domain Eukaryota; kingdom Metazoa; phylum Chordata; class Lepidosauria; order Squamata; family Eublepharidae; genus Eublepharis; species Eublepharis macularius. The sequence goes on from NC_072794.1 coordinate 70,006,157, forward strand.
CCTCCATCACCAAACTTAATGGGGGGAAACCACTGCAACAAGGTCCAGCAGAACCAATGTCATTTCCTTGGGCTATGCTTTCAGTTCAGCCACACATAGCTGGAGCTGGCACTGCCCAGGCACAGACCACTGGTATTTGTGGAGCAGTGTTGCAGAGGTTCCCCCCCCCCACACACACACCAGCCTCAGCATGTAACTGGAAACATCTGCGAGACATCATCATTGGCTGGTGCCCATCCCCAACTCTTCCTGCTTCCCCCCCCCAAGCAAACCAAACAGCAACATTTCAACTTTTTTTTTGGTTTTTCTTTTTTTTTTAAGAAAATTTGAACTCTTAACAAACATTTCAACTTTTTTTGTTTTTTGTTTTTTAAAAACTTCAACGCTGAAAAACATTTTAAACATTCCAAACAGAAGGATCTGACACTTTCCCATTCCCTAATCCCCACCTAAGCAATCCCTATCTAACCTATTTCTCCCTCCAGTGGCAATCCATGTTTCTGGGGCATTATTTTTCAGAATAAATTTGGTCCCACAGGGTCTGTCTCAGTGCTGGGAGATGTTTTGAATTCCCTTGGGGGGGGCATTCAAATTGCTGGGTGGATTCCCTTTGCCACTGGTTCCTAACCACCTTCCCTCTACTGGCCGGTTTTAACTACGTCTACAGGGTTTTATACAGGGGAGAGCGCGATTCCAAAGGATTGGACTCGCAGAGGATGCAGGCCACAAGTTGGGCTCACCTCAGTCACTCTGGAAGTCCAGTCCTGAGAAATCGAAGAGGCGAGAATTGACCTTCAGGAAGGTCAACTGCTCAACTCTCCATGGGAGAAGGCGAGTGCGATGTGGGCCGACAATGTTGCCCGCATGAGAAAACATGTGCTCACTCTCCACGCTCGTCGGAGGGCATGAGAGCAGCCTCTGCACCTCGAGGGAGAGGTCCGGCCAGACCGACTACTTCTTGGCCCAGTAGCTGAGCGGATCGGTGGAGAGCGACTCGCAGGGCTCTGTGAGGTAGTCCCTGACCATTGCCTCCGCCAGATCCTCTCTCATGGTCCTCATGACCCCAGAGGGGACGAGGGCCCACCGGAGCAGCTCCATCTCCATCGGCACTCTGGTGGTGGCCGCATGGGGGGCCTGTGCAGAGGGGGCGTCAGAGGGACCCGCACGGAAGGGCCCCTCTTGCATCCCCCCTGGCGACAGGTGTCCCCTCTCGGCCTGCCTGCACCTCACCCAAGAGCAGAGGGCGTCTCTGGATTGGGTGAGGTTCCCGTCCCACTTGGCAAAAATGCCCTTTATGCGCGGGTCACACATGGTCGACAACATGTATGACTCAATCTGCATGAGAGGAGTTAGCCTGGCAGCTATGCCATGCTGCAGCCTTCTCACCAGTGCGCGCACCGCTGGAACAAGGTCAGCACGGGGCACGACCCGGTCTGCAAGGGTGGCCAGATTCCTCTGGAGGGTGTGCACCAGGGGAATGACCAGACCGAGGGTCACCATGTCTGACGAGACCGCCACAGTGAAGTCCTTGAAGGGCTTCAGGACGTGCACTGTCTGGGTGATGGTGAGCCAATCCTCCCGGCTGAACTCACCCACCTGATGCGCACCGCAGCTCTCGGAGAGCCATGCGTGGAGTGCGGCCTGCTGCTCCACCAAGCGCTCAAGCATGGCGCAGGTGGAGTTCCAGTGAGTGCTTACGTCAGTGATCAGAGCGTGCTCCGGCACACCTGTCCTGACCTGTGTCTGGCGCAGTTCGTGCGTGGCTTTCACGCTGCGTGAGAAGTGAGTCGTGATCCTCTGACATTTCTGGATCAGTAACTGGAGTTCACGAGTCCGAGGATCAAGGGGTTCCTTTGAGGAGCCCAACCTCAGCGCACCTCTCACCACTAGGTGAAGTTTGTGAGCCGCACATTAGATGCACTCTCGGTTCACTAGATGCGCCGCTGCCCTCATGTTCTTGCCACCATCCGTCACCATGCATTCCACGGTGGCGGGTCCCAGGCCTACCCACTCTTCCAACTGTCTCCTCAAGGTGGCAGCGATGTTCTCCGCCATGTGGGACACGTCGAGCACCTCGGCGTGAAGCAAGGCCTTGCAGTAGCCGGCCCGGCGCTCTCCCATCCTTCCCTGGCTAGCTGTGCTAGGCACCTCCCCCCAGCCCCCATCCAGAACCACCTGAGGTTCCCACCAGTGAGCAGTAAGCGAGAGGTACGCTTGCTGCACACGTGGGCAGGTCCAGATGTCGGATGTGAAGTGCACAGTTCTCCCGGCAACCCGCGACAGCTGTGCCTTCGCATGGTCCCTGGCAGCCCTGTAAAACATCGTGTGAGCAGGGATGGCGTACCAGGGAAAGAAATCATGGAGCAGCCCTGAGAAGCCGAAGTCTTCTACTATGGAAAACGGTCTCCCATCCACCGCTACCATGTTGACGATGAGGCGCGTGAGGCGCCGGCTCGCCCTCTGGATCCCCTCTCTGGGCACACTAGGGCCCTGCTTACCAAGCATCTCCGGGAGAGAGGCTTGGCGTCCCTTCCCTACAGGAACCCTTGGGGGGAGAGCACCAGAGGAGCCTGCCTCCTTCTGGCTAGCTGGCAGCCGTGTGTCACCACTTGAACTCTCCTCCCGAAGAAGCACCGCCTGGTGGTGCCTCTTCATGTGGTTCCTCATCCCAGACATGGTGAGATCCTGCACATCTCTACCATGGCTGACACGCTGCCTACAATGCAGGCACTGGGCTGCTCGGGGATCCTCCGTTGTCTGGAAGTGCTTCTAGAGTTCGGAGGTAACGGGCAGCCCACGCTTCACAGGAGAAGCACTTTCGGGCCCACCCTGAGGCACCTCCTGTGAGGTGCTCTGGCTGGACACACCGTGTCCCACTCTCGGCCGGGCAGGTGGGGATGGACGAGGCTGAAGGGGCAGAGATGTGGGCTCCTCCACCACAGTCTCTGCCTCTTCCTCCTGCATCCTCTCCTCCTGCACAGCTGCGAGGGGCCTGCTGCTGGCCTCAGAGGAAACTGGGGTGGACCACCCCAGGGGGGTCTCACGGGCAGTTCCTCCAACATCCTCTGGGTTCCTGGGGTGAGTGGGAGTGCAGGGAAAGTCATGTGCTCCACGCTCATCCCAGGAGACACCACATGCTGCTCCTCCTCCAGCAGCTGGGTCTCAACCACTGGAGGAGGAGGAGCCTCAGCAGCAGGCCCCTGCCCAGTGCCAGCCCCTGCCTCATGCACCTGGGTTGGTGGTGGCCTCCCAGCAGCTGCCTCAGTAAAGAGGGCCTTGCGAACCCTCTTACTGTCACCCGAAGCCAGGCTGGTGAATGGCAGCAGCGCAGGGGGGGGCCTCCTCCGCTCAGATGGGGGGACAGCCGCAGCAGTCCCCCTCCCCCTCCCCTCCTCCCATCTAGTTTTCTCCCTAGCCTTTCCCCCGGGGCCCCTCTCTGCTTTTCTCTCTGACATACTTTCCCCTCCCGAAATCTACACTAACTAATCAGAAAACCTTGGGAAAACAAAGGTCAACTTTGTTTTTGAGACCTAAGTTACCTGCTCTAAATCTGTGCTTCTAGTGGCTCTGTGACTAGGAGATGAACAATCAAGTGCCTTTTTAAGTGACTGTATTTATGTCAGGGAACCTGAGCCTGCCAAACAGCTGAATTCCTCCGCAATTGAGCTGGCCCTAAACCCCAATAACAGGTGACAGCCTTAGACACTCACACACTAGTATGCCCAAGCCAGCCTGACACCACCACGGGTGCCAGAGATGGGCAGTGGAACCCTAGTTATGGGGGCACTAATGGGAAGCCTATTGACAGCTATTCCAAATGTGTATATATATAGAATTCAATCCTAACTCTCACTCACTAATGCTTTTCCTGCTGAGTCCCTATTTAGTTTTTTTTAAAAAACTACGCTTGGTTTCCCTATCGATTACGTTGAGGGCAATTAGCCACTTAACACCTACCAACTGGCCTACCTACCTAAGACACTATTTAGCGGGAACAATGTTTCTGTGGTGTGTCAGTGTGGGGTGTGGATGTGGTGGTCTGAAAATGTGCCTCCCCCTCCCAAGCTAGCAAGAACCCACCCCTAAGCCCACCCAAATGTAAACCCAGACTCACTCACCAGGCCTGCAGTCCAGTGATGTTCAGGTGGTTGTGCAGCTGGTCCTCCTCCGTGATGCTGTCAAGAAAGGTGGAATGTTAACAGAGTCAATAACACACTGCACACACAACCCCCAAAAGTCAAGGCCCCAATCTGCTTTGGGCCTAGACAATCATGAAGCCATTGTGAGGAAGCGTTGCCAGAGTTAAAAGTCAGGTGGCATGCAGGATCCACCCCCCAGAAAGGCTAGGGCCAATCAGTGGTAAAACACAACACATCCACCCTGCAGAGCAGACTTGTGTGTAGGCCCGAAGCTGGCACACTCATTTTTTAGTCCTGGGAAACAGTAGATCAAGCCCACCCCACACTCAAGCATAACAAAGGAAACATTAAAGAAAGAAAGCACAACACTCAATACTGAACCCCACCCCAACCCCCAAACATTGTCCTCTTGCCCAACTAGAAAATGTCCCCCCTAGCCCAAGCCATAAAGACCAAACTAAAGCATATGCTAGCAGATTGCCACAGCAGCAGCAATAAATTCAAAAAACAAATTTTAAAAAAAACCCTACCAGTCCTCCTCTCCAGATGTCCAGCAGCAAAGTTGATCCTCCACACGCAGAGGTCTCCAGGCCGATGTCCTCCAAGTGCAGTCCAGTCCAGAAGAGGTCCACGAACGGTCAGCGACCTGTTTGTGAAGCATGCTTGTGAGTGCCAGGCCAGCCAGCTGAAAGGCACCAAAGCCACCCAGCAGAGCAGCAGGCTTGTGTGTAGGCCAGAGGCTGGCACACTTGTTTAAGAGCCTGGTGGGAAGCATTGGATGAAGGGGACCAGAAACAGCAAAGCAAGCCACACCAATCCAGTTTGTGAAGCATAATTGTGAGAGCCAGCCAGCAGAAAGGCACCAAAGCCACCCAGCAGAGCTTCTGGACTGTGTAGGCCCAAAGGTGGCACACTCATTTTTTAGGCCTGGAAACCAGTAGATCAAGCCCACCCCACACTCAAGCATGACAAAGGAAACATTAAAGAAAGCAAGCACAACAACCAATGCTGAACCCCCCCACCCCCAAACATTGTCCTCTTGCCCAACCTGAAAATGTCCCCCCAGGCCATGCCAAGACAGACTAAACTGAAGCATCTTTTTGCAGAGGCAGGCCACAGCAGCACATTGCCCAGCATCAATAAATTTACAAAAATTTAAAAAAGGCCTACCAGGATGTCCAGCACAGTTGATCCTCCAGGCAGATGTCCTCCAGGTGCAGTCTCTCTCCTCTCTCGGTCAGCAGAAGCAACAGAACTGGCCCAGACCAGTCTTGCCCCAAATTTAAATCCCCTGCTGCAGCCTCAGCCAAAGATTTGAATCTATTGGCTGGCAGAAGGATGCAGCAGTGGGATTGGTGACTCCTAAAGTCCCCCCTCCCTTGCCTTACCCCCCCACACTCCAACAGTCCCCCCACACTCCTCCTGCTCCCCCTCCGCTACCTGTTAATTTTGGCGGGAATCTCAGATTGCTGGCATTGCTTTGCAAATGCAAAGTGCAATACTAGCAATTAGCAAAGCAATGCACCTTGCATTTGCAAGGCAAAGCAAAGGATTCCCTTCCTTCCTTTGCAAGAGGGGTGGGGGGTGACAGAAGGAGTGAGTGACTCACTCCTTTCCCTCCCTCCCCTCTTCTAAGCAAAAGCAAGCGCCTAGCAAAATGCTGCCCTGAATCGCCCCGAATTGATTCAGGGCACGCTGGTTCGGGTTTCCCCGAATCATCCCGAATCAGGGTGATTCGGCTTTTTTTCAGGTTTCATTAACCCGAACTGCACACCCCTAATACATACACAATTACACATACATGTTGAATCATTACAGAATTTTTCAGCCCATGATTTCACCTCACCTTTCTCCTTTAAAATAAATAAACTAGTTTGTTATTTTTAAATTTTTAAAATGCCTTTGGTGCCATTTCTGCTGTTAAAGGATGAGGAACATCATAGTGTGCATGCATGTGTTTCCACCTAGCATGCAGAATCTATACAAGAGTCAGTAATATTTCTTAATGACTGTACATATTGTCTCAATTAATTAATTGTTAGAAATATCTCTGTCCAAGTACCCTTCAGGATTTGAACGCATGAAGATGCCTTATACTAGCATTGTACAGATGACAGAGGGGAAGCTGACTCCACACCTGTGTGTGATTATCAGCTTTTGAGCATTAAGTCTATACACATATGAAGCATCCATGCAAAACCTCCATTCCCATGATTGGGAGCACTGCTTTTTTGAAAAATTACTGCCATTTTATATTCAGTTACTCCCACACCATCCTCCACAATTGGAACGCTGAAGTTCACTTTGGTTCAACTTCACCACAAGACTATTCCTCTACCATTGTGAACTGAAGGACTCTCAATGCCCCCTCTCCAGAAACAGCAGTGTACAAATTTCTTTTTCCTGATCTCTCTCTCTCTCTCTCTCTCTCTCTCTCTCTCTCTTCATGCCACCAGGCATTCCTAGTTGCCCAATGTCCCCATACCCAGCTCCCTTGCTCACTCCTACATTTCTTTCTTTCTCAGAGCTTTGCTTTTGAGATCCCTCTCTCTTTCCCTGCCAGTAATGCAATCCCTCCTCCTTTCTTTCTCATTTGAGAATTGTGCCATCTCTCTCTTTCTCCCTTTTCCTCCCAGCCTTGCCCAGCTAGGCTCCAATTCTACATCATTTTGCCCATTTCTCCTTCCTGCTTCAAGCTTAATTTGTCTCTTCTCAGCTAACCTCTTCCAGCTTCCACTACAACCTCCATTTACTACCATACCCCTTTCTCTCTTTGGGGCATACATATAACCTAGTTTATTTCACAGCAGCTAGCTGAGGGTGAACAAATCTAATTTACCATAGTCACTTCCACTAGGGTTGTCTTTTCCAGTACATCCCCCAGTTATGTGTGGTATGATTTTTATTTCTTTGCCCTTTTTAAAATCTGCTTCCTCTTTTTGCCTTTCTGACCGTTGCCATATACTTCTCCTCCAAAATATTGTTCCAATGTGTATACACATACTTAAAATCCAAGATGAAGGTTAGGAGATGCATATGTAAAGGCCGTACAAATGCCGCCACCCTTCTAAAAAACTGTGACAGTGTCCCACATAACCAGATGTGGCAGATGATTTAACACCAGCAAAGCACATATGACCATTTCTGGAAAATTGGCATTTTTTTAAAAACAGCCAAAACAAAACAATCCAGCAAACACTTTTTCATTAGGAACTACACTAGGAACTACAATGCCAAGACCACGGCTATACAGCCCGGAAAACCCACAACAACCACTTTTTCATTACATGATGAATAACTGCAGTGATAAATCAAATTTAGCTAAATATCGCTGTGGGTGAAGATGGAGTAGTTTCAATTGCTATCGAATTTGTTCATAAAATTTATTTCCTTTAAACATGTAGTTCCAGCTTGTACCATAGTAACATGACAAATTTCTGTTTCTTTACAGTTCTGTTGAGTATGTTGGATGGGAAGTTTCTGAATTGAAAATAATGCAAGCGTGTACTTTTAAAACTATTTTTTTCAGACCATCTTCCAAAATGGTCAGATAGCATTTTAACAACTGTTCAGAGAACAAAAGATTACCTTTGGGCTGAAGAAGCAGAATGAGAAATTTCAGTACAGATGGTAGTTTTTAAAAAGAAAATGATGAATCTGAATTTTGAAGTTTCTCAACCATAACCAGAGACTGCTTTCATGACAGTATAATGAAGTGTTTTCTTGAAATTGGAAGATGAAAAATCTCTCTGCTAGATGTTATGACAAATGCAAATTGGAAACCAACTGTATGGGTTGCAGGACATTGACCTACCTGTTTATCTAATAGCATCTTTCTTAAATACCTTATTTCTCAAGGTGTTTTTATGAAATACCTTGCAACTTGCAACCTGTATTCATGAGGAGGGGGTCAGTGATGGAAAAATTATCACTTTCACATATTCCGCCAACTCCTAGAGAGCATTGAAATTTCCATATGTCCAAGAAACTAGTAATTCTGTTGGGATGAAAGAACAGATTCTACCAGAACCCTTTTGGGGGGAAGTGGAATTTTGGAGGAAGTGGAAGCAAATGTTAAGCTTTTCCTGTATGGGGATCTTAAGCCTCCAGGAATGATTTTGAATTTGTCATCCCTGCAATTTCAGACAGAACATTTGCGTTAGGTTTTACTGTACCTTATGATGATCGTGCCTGTGATTCTTTATTTTCACACATTTTTCTTTTGTTGTACCAATTTTCCCCTTTAAAATATGTTATCTTTTTAATATTATAAATAAATCAGGATTTTACATTAAATTATTATACAGAAGAATGGTACACACTCTATGTCTAAATTGCACATATAAACTATATATAATACAAATGAAATCCAGAAAAGCAACAGTGTAAAATCCAAATTGAAAACTGTTGACAAAAATTAGAAATAATTTATAAGGCAATGACAGCTCATGTGAACACTACATGCATTCTCACTTTCTATGAGATCTTCCACAGGCAAATCATAAAAGGCATTTCAAAGGAAGTTAAAATGGTTTTGATAAGATCAGTAAAATTTCTGAGGTAAGTATCATAGCTGTTATAATTCGTTATGTGAAACAGAGATTTTTAAATTTTCTTTATCATAACGTTGGCATATATGTAAAATGAAGAGGGGGACCTGCAAAGACTTGTGAAGGGCATCTCATTTACTCCCCTACTGTTTCGCCTTTCCCTTCCCTGAAAGCACCCATAGACTCTCCCCTTTTCCTGCTTATCTCTCTCCTTTCTACCCTCCAGCAAAGCTACCTTTATCTTTTCCCCACCATCTGCAGCTTTTCCTCATTCCCTTACCCCGGAAACCTGAAAACTTATGGCTGAGTTTCACAGTGCCAGCCACCAGGCAAGGTTCAATTGCATGTAGTTGGCTGCTAGCCTCAATTGTGTGGTGGGGAATGTACAAAAATTTGCACGGGGCACCTCACTTTCCTCTGTCTCCCATTGCCACACTTCCCCCTTTTTCGTCCACCTGGCAACCCCCATATCCTCATCTTTCCTTGTTTCCTTATCAAGGGGAAACCTGCAAGGAATTGTGGGAGGGACATCTGTATTCCATATATCCCCTTTGCCACACTATTTCTTTTTTTCTTCATTCCCCCAGTGGGAAGCCCGTGCTTTCTCTTCTGCTTCCCAACCACTAACCAACCAACTTGTTATCTGCCTTCATCTCCAGCTGTACTTTTAAAAACTTCATTTATACCCTGGCTTTTTTCACAATGGGGACCCAAAACACTTGCATATGGTTGCTAGGTCTTTCTGGAGACCGGTGGAAAGTAGGGTGGGGACTGGTACTCATCCAGATTTTCTATGCTCTTGGCCCCGCATGCAATGTCGTCACTTCTGGAAATGACATAATTGTGCGGAGTACAGGAGTACATGCACATTTTGCATCATGGCCAATTTCTTTTAGAATTGGCCTCAAATTTAGCATTTTGGAAAGATTTTGTGAAATAATGTCACCTGCACAAGTAATGTCATCGTGTATAGGGCTGGAAGCAAATGTGCCCATTTGCCTGGGCTGCTTGCTGGTGGTAGGTGATCACCAAGTGGCCCGCCTCTTCCCACCAATTGTCAGTAATTGGCAGGTAGAGGGGCAAACCATTTGAAGTTTGCCCAATACCAAAGGGCACCTGGTAACCTTAAGCATACATCATTCTCCCCTTCTCCATTTTACCCACTGAACAACCCTGGGAGGTAGGTTAAGTTCAGAGTGTGTGACTGGCCCAGGGTCACAAAGTGTGCTTTCATAGCACAGTGGGGGTTTGAACCTGAGTCTTCTACATTCTAGTCTGAAACTCTAACCACTACACCACACTGGCTTTTGTGGGCTGGCTGTTGTTGAACAGTAGCAAGCAGCCGGGCCTGAGTGAGCCATGCAAGTTGGGTGCTAGCAAGTTGGCTGATGTTTGCTACTGGCTGTGGCCCCACAAGTCCTCCCTCAAAGGCCTGGAAAGGGCCCACCCTCTCCCTCTGCTTTTTACTGACAGAAACCCGGGCATGAAGGCTGGCAGTACAGCTATGGTTGCCCACCGACTCACACCACAGCCAATGGGTGTTATTAAAGCTTCAGGTGTTGCTTCTATTATTTTTTGTGGGGGGATGTTAACTTACTATTCCTTTTTAATTTCAGATTTTTCTGTGAAGTGGGACTTTTTACCAGGAATGTATAAAAACCTGATTTGTCTGATTAGGTTCTCAAACTCCAGATTTGTGTCTATAGATGGGACCATGCTGAGAATCAGTTTGCAGAAAGTGTTTTGTGCAGCTGCCTTAACTTGCTTTTTTAGAAGTAATGCTGGATCTTATCGCCACCCCACCCCCATCCAACCCCACTTACCTCTCAGGACCAGAGGGAAGCTCAGCTAGGCGGTGGGAGGGTGTGCTGCCACTGCCTCCATCATCGTGCCAGCCAGCTGGGTGGCAGGGAAGGTTGGAGCTGGCTCCTACGCCACCAGTGCTGTTGCTGCACCAGCCAGCTGGGTGGTGGGGAAGGCTGAACTGGCTCCTCTTCTGCCCACACCACTGCTGCCACCACCACTTTGGCTAGCAGAGAAGGCCAGAATTGGTGCCCCCATTGCCCCCACTGCCACCACCACTGCTGCCGCTGCGCCAGCTAGCTGGGCAGTGGGAAAGGCCAGAGACGGCTCCTTTGCCACCCATGCTGATGCTGCCACTGCTGTGCCAGCCAGCTGGGCAATGGGGAAGGCCACAGCCGGTGCCTCTGGCACCAGCTACTGCCATCACACCAGCCAGCTGTGCAGGTGGGAAGGCCACAGTCAGTGCCTCCAGCACCCATTCCTCTGCTGTCTGTGCCACCATTGCCACTGCTGCACCCACTTCAGGAAGCTTTGATTTGGGAATACCGAATCTACTTGTCTTGGGACTGATTCAGGTATTTAACCCAAACCCAAATCCTGAAGAACACGTCCCTAATACTGACCCAGACTAATTATTTATGTAACCCAGTATTGTGAGCTCTGATAATAGGTTCATTGCTTTCTTCAATTGTTTGTTAGGAGATTCTTGGAAGGAATCTGAATCATATTATATACACTGAATTTTTATTTATTTAAAACATTTATATACTGCCTTTCCATCCAAATAGGAGCCCCAAAGTGGCAAACCTCAGACATTAAAACATTTTAATACTACAGAATCATAGTTTCCTTAAAATGAGCAAAAATCAGATTAATAAGCAACAAAAAAAATAAAGTTTATGACATCTTATAGATTTTTGTTATTTCAGAAAAAAGAAGCTTTGAAAACTAGATGTCTAACAGTTTTCCAGCTTTTAAACTGAAAACATGATATCAATGAGAATTTAAAGTCATGCTTTTTGTATGAGTGGCAGATGAAGTTCATTTATAATCAGGTTTTTATTTGATTTATCCTTTCTTTTATTAATAATACAAGGAGAAGGGAGGAAAGAAATTAATCAAATCCTTTTTATTAAGAGTCAGACTTACATAAAGGAAACGATTGATTAAGTCATAAAAAATATCCAGAGGATTAACAGTATTCTAAAATTCTCTGAGTAACACCCCTTAGATGAAGAGTCAGTGAGAAAAATCTTATTGCTAGGAGACAAAAACCACAAAGTGCCATGATAATTTATTTCTTAATAAATAAATTGTTGATGGTCTTTACCTGGATAGCCCAGGAGAGCTTGATCTTGTCAAATCTCAGAAGCTAAGCAGGGATGGCCTTGGTTAGTAATTGGATGGGAGACCTCCACCGAAGACCAGGATTGCAGAGCCAGGCAACAGCAAACCACTTTTGTTATTCTTGCCATGGAAACCCCACCAGGGGTTGCCATAAGTCAACTATGACTTGAGGGCAGGATTTCATTTTTTCAAGATGTTGAATATATAGAAATTCTAAATAGTGAATAATGTAGGGACTTCCGGTTCGGGGTAATGGAGAGACCGATGTGATTCAGAGCTCCTGATCATCCGAGGTGCTGTTTTTTGGGCTGGTGGGGTTTCAGATCACCCACAGCCCCCGGGTTTTAGTCAGAAACCCGGCAAGAACGCTTTTAGCCCGGAGAGTGAAGGATCTCGGTGGGTGGGAGGCTCTGAATTAAGGGCTTCTCCCCCAAGCCTTGAGATCCTCCTCGGGGAAGGGTGGCCAAAATCTCTGCAGCAGCTTCGGGAGTCATTAAATTGACATAGGCTCTTTGTTCCCCGAGCCTCAGGAATGGATTTGAACAGATTTGGACATTTGAAGCAGTGAGTACATCCCAAGAAGTCTGTATTAAGTTAAGATTACTATCTCCCCCAACGGATCATTTTACTGAATAAAGACTTAAATTTTAAAAGATCTAAAGACTGAGTTACCAAGCTGAAAAAGTATATTAAAAGACTGAGCAATTTAATTGGAGTTTTGAGAATGAGAAAAAGTTAAAAAGAGCTAAGAAGAATATTGTTTTGCATACCTGTGGTTGGGGAGATAGCGACACGGTGGGCGGATCGTGGGAACTGGAAGGTGTGCTGCGAGACAGGAAGTGGAGAACAATAGACGGAGAGGAGATAGAGAGAAAGAGCAGCGAGGGAGGTCAGGAAGAGCAGGAGGACCCAGAAGAAAAACAAAGCTGGAAGAGGAAGTGAAGTACCCACCATTGAAACTAAGGGAAAGGAAATGGAAGCAGAGGATTCACCATTGAAAGTAAGGGAAGATCACTGGTGTGACTGTATTACCATAGAGAAAGATCGCCTGACATTTTGAACCATAGAAAAACATCACCCAACATTTTAAGGGTAAGGGAAGCCTCAATTGCCATTTTAACTGAGGGCAAACGTCAAAAATTTTTGATATATAAAAACAGAGATTTGAATTAAAAAGAAGACGGAGCTAAGAAAGAGAGCTGATTCGTGGGGACCTAAGGCAAGTCCGATGGCCTCCAAAAAAGAAAAGGACTGGCAGGCTGCCATTGAAAATTTGGATAAGAAAATAACAGATGGAAATAAAGAGATTTGGGAGATGATACAAAAATTAGAGCAAAATTTAATGACGGAAATGAAAGAAGCAATCAAATCAGAAATTATGGAAGTTAAAAAGGAGATGGAGGCAATAAAAACAGATTTACAGAATACCCAACAAAAGGTGCAAGAAACGCAGCAGCTGGTGCAGGATGGGGAGAAAAAAACAGAGGCTATACAAAATGAGACTATGAGTATGGACGAAAGAATAGTGATGATGGAATGCAAAGCAATGGACAGACAGATTCGTATGAGGTCAGTTCCAGAAATAATGGATGGATCTGCCCTTGAACAAGTAGCTGAAATATTGGCAAAATTTTGGGGGCAAACAGAGGAGGAAATGATGACTCATTTGGATATCGCGTATAGAGTCAATTCAAAATATGCGGAACAAAAGAACTTACCAAGAGATATTATTGTCCAATTGACCACAAGGAGAATGAAGGAGGAAATTATTAGAAGACACTTTGAAACTCCACTGGAGGTAGCCGGGACATGGATTCGAATTATGAAAGAAGTACCACGTAAAGTACTCCAGGATTGGAAAAAGTACAGAGACTTAACACAAAAGCTAAGGGCAGCGGAAATTAGATATAGATGGGAGCTACCGGAAGGAGTGACTTTTGAATTTCAATCAGGGAGACAAGTGATTAAATCGAAATATGCAATGGATTTCTTTCTGATGGAAAATGGAAAAGACTTTCCTAGCTCATCCAGATTATAACTATGGAGTACAAATTAATTTCATGGAATGTTAATGGACTTAATTCACCCTCTAAATGTAAAGCTGTGTTACATTGGTTAGCTAAACAAAGAAGTAATTTGATTTGTTTACAAGAAACTCATATTAGGGATCAAGATGTTAAATATTTGATTAACAAAAAGTTAGGAAAACAATTTGTTTCGGCAACAAAGCAAAAAAAGAGGGGAATTGTTATATATATAAAAGAAGAACTACAACCTAAATTAATTGTGTCTGATAAAAATGGAAGATACCTGGCTGTGGAATGTTTATGTAATGCAAAGAAAACTATGGTACTTGGACTATATGCACCAAATGGCTCCAAAGATATATTTTTCAAGGATTTACGAGAACAAATGGAGCAGTGGACTTATGACCAGGTAATTATAGCTGGAGACTTTAACGGAATGGTAGATTTGCAATTGGATAAAAGTCTATCAACAAGTAAAGTAAGGACGGGGAAATTACCTAAGTCTTTTTTTGAAATTCAGGAACAAGAAACTTTAGAAGATGTTTGGAGAAAATATAATCCTAAATTGAAGCAGTATACTTTTTTTTCATCTAGTCACCAATCTTTTTCGAGAATAGATATGATCTGGGTGTCTAAAGAACTGGTAGTGTTTACAAAAGAGACTGATATATTACCAAAAGTTAGCTCGGATCATAATCCAGTGATGTGGAGATTTGGAATGAAACACAAGAAACGGAGATGGAGAATTAATGAGGATCTTTTGAGTGACCCAGAATGTGTTGAGGTGTTGAGAAAAGAAACGAAGTTTTTTATTCAGTCTAATGTGGATAAAGAGGTGCCAACGCACATGGTCTGGGACACATACAAAGCCGTAATTAGAGGTGTTTTGATGGACTTCAATGGCAGAGAGAGGAGGAAAAAAGAAGTGAAATTAAAAGAGATACAGGAAAAAAATTATTCAAGTTGAACTGCAATTGAAAAAGAGACCAGGTAAAAAGAAACTGCTGTATGAAATAAAGTTACTGCAAGAACAGATTAGAGCCATGTAAAATAAAGAACTGGAGTGGGAGTTGAAGAAAATGAAGCAAAGAACATTTGAAGGAGCTAATAAACCAGGGAGATATTTGGCGTGGCAATTAAAAAGAGAGAGAGAGAAAAGAGTAATAAGTAAGATTACAGAAGAGGGAAAGGAATTATATGATCAAGGATTGATTGAGAGAGCATTCTACAAATATTATGCCAAGTTATATCAGAAAAAAACAGTGGATCATGAAAAGATAAGAGACTACTTTGACAGGATTGACTTACCAAAGGTACCGGAGAAGTTGAAAGAGAAGCTTAGTGCTGAGATATCAATAATGGAAGTGTTACAAGCAATACAAGCTACTACAGTTGGTAAAGCTCCAGGACCAGATGAAATTACTGCAAAATTTTACAAAGTGATGGCAGAGGACTTGAAACAACTGATGCAAAAGATGATGAATGGAATATTGGAAGCGGTCGAGATGCCAGATACATGGAATGAGGCTAATATTACATTGATACCGAAGGAGACATTAGACTTAAGTAATGTTAAGAATTATAGACCAATATCTCTAATAATGTCTATTATCAACTATAATATCAACTAATAATGACTATAAAATATTTGCAAAGATACTAGCGGAAAGACTTAAGACTTGGCTAGTGGAATTTATTGATGAAGATCAAGCCGGCTTTCTACCGGAAAGACAAATAAAAGATAACCTACAAGTGTTGTTGAATGCTATTGAGTATTATGATAAAAATCCAGGGAAGCAGGTTGGTTTCTTCTTTGTGGATGTGGAGAAAGCGTTTGACAATTTGAACTGGGATTTTATGTTTGCAACAATGGAGAAGATGCAGTTGGGAGAGAAATTTATGCAAGCAATAAAGGCAATATATAAAAACCAATCTGCAAATATAATTGTTAACTCGGATGTAACCAAAAAGTTGGAAATAAGAAAAGGAACAAGACAAGGGTGTCTGCTTTCCCCACTTCTGTTTGTAATGGTACTGGAGATTTTACTAAGGCAAATAAGAGAAGACAATTCAATAAGAGGATTGAGGACTAAAGGATTTGAATACAAAGTAAGAGCTTTTGCTGATGACATAATGGTGATAGTGGAAGATCCAACAGAGTGCATGCCAAAATTGATGAAGAAAACGAAGGATTTTGGAGACGTAGCGGGTTTTGTAATTAATAAGGTGAAGTCCAAAATATTGAGCAAAAATATGACTAAACAACAACAAAAGGAGTTGATGGACAAGGTGGAATGTGAAGTAGTGAACAAGGTTAAGTATTTGGGAGTGGAAGTGACAGTGAAGAATATTGACTTACATAAGAATAACTATGACAAGTTATGGCAACAAATGGATAAAGATATGATTAGATGGAATAAAATGAACTTGTCATGGCTGGTCGTATTGCAGTAATTAAGATGAACGTTCTTCCAAGAATGATGTTTCTATTACAGACAATACCTATTGTTAAAGACAGTAAACAATTTGAGAAGTGGCAGAGAACGATGTTAAACTTCGTTTGGGCTGGAAAGAAACCCAGAGTTAAAATGAAAGTACTTTATGATGCAAAAGATAGAGGAGGATTACAATTACCAAATTTTAAATTATACCATGAAGCGATATGTCTGGACTGGATTAAGGAATGGATGACACTGAAGAATTTGAAGTTGTTGGCACTGGAAGGATATAATAAACTATTTGGATGGCATGCATATCTATGGTATGATAAAGTAAAAGCAGACTCTATGTTTCTACATCATTATGTAAGAAGAAGCTTGTTTGCTGTATGGACTAAATACAAGAAATATATAGAAGAGACTATACCAATGTGGATTATCCCTGCGGAAGTAGTAAATCCAAGAACAGAATATGCTGGGGAAGACTGGTTGACATATAAAGAAATTCTTGAGATACAACAGAATAATTATATGCTTAAAGGTAATGAAGAATTGCCATTCCAATATGGATGGTTTCAATACATGCAGATAAAAGACCTATATGAGAAAGACAAAAGGAAAAATGGTTTTAGATTACAAAACTCTGAGATTGAGAATTGTTTGCTTCAGGGGGGGAAGAAATTAATTTCTAAAATATATAAGATATTACTGAAATGGTTTACAGAGGAGGAAGTTGTTAAAGTTCAGATGGTCAAATGGGCAATAAACTGTAATAAGGAAATTTCAATGGAAGCTTGGGAAAAGGTTTGGAAAACTGTAATTAAGATTTCAGCATGTACCACTGTGCGTGAAAATGTATATCAAATGCTGTATAGATCGTATTTAACACCGAAGAAGTTGGCCAATGGTAATAGCCAGATGTCTGATAAATGTTGTAAATGTAAACAGCATGAAGGTTCATTCTATCATATGTGGTGGACTTGTGATAAGGCTAAGCAGTTCTGGGGGGATATAGTTAAAGTTATGTCAGATATTTTACAAAGGAATATAAATAAAACCCCGGAATTGCTGTTATTATGTATGAACCTAGAAGACTTTGATAAAATGGACAGAGTTATGGTGTTTTATATGATTACGGTGGCCAGAATGTGTTATGCACAGATGTGGAAGACTCAAGAGATACCATCTATGGAAGATTGGATTCTGAAAGTCTTGAATATGGCAGAAATGGACAAATTAACAAGGAAATTGAAAGAACAAGAAGAATTGGACTATACATTAAGCTGGGAAAAATTTAAGAAATACGTGGAGAAAAAGTGGGACATGAAGGGGAAACTGTGGTCTTTGGAGAAGTAGGGGAGATAGAAACTTACTTAAGGTTAAAAAGGGGTATATTTTACTGTATTTTATTGGATTAGTATAGTATATTCACAGGGGAGTATAATTATGAATAATAAGGTTATAGGGAGTATATGTGAAATATAGATAATATAGTTAATTGATATGTAAGGAATAGTATGTTACATATATATATATGTAGTTTTTTTTCTTTTAGTTAGTATATGTACCTATTATTACTTATATAATTTTTATATTTTTAACTAAGATAAGCAATATAGTTAGTGTAGATTGTTAAGATAATTAAAGAGATTTGATAGGTATAATATAGATATATATTACATTATTACATTATTATTATAGACTTTAAGAATTTATATGATATACTTTTTAGATTAAGTTGGGTATGGAAAACTGCTGGGAGTCACCAGAAAAAAAGGGGGGGGAGGATGGGGAAAATGCAATGTAATGGGGTGAATAATGATAATGATTTTTATGTGCATGTTTGTAAACCCATCCAATAAAAATTCTTTAAAAAAAATAGTGAATAATGTATCTGTTTTGCATCACAGATTAAATGGCTGTTATTTTATTTTTTAAAATATTTGTGTTTTTATTTTATGAATTAAAGTGGATCAATAAAGACTCACTTAAATTATAATGGAAACAATCCAACATTGAATTAGGTGTACTTTAGTCCACTGATTTCAATACCAGATGACCATTTATTTCAGAGAATTGTGGTCCAGAAGTATATAGAGAGAAACACAAATAAAAACACAAAGCTTAGTAGGAAATGAGAGTGTTCTGGGATCAACAGGGGACTATATTTCCAACAAATCAAACTCTCAGAGGTACCGTCAGGGGTAAACCAAGCTGAACTTTATGACTTTGTTTCTTGTGCATATTACTGTAAAGAAAATTGAAGTTGTTGTTAGTCTGCCTTTCTCACTGAGACCCAAGGTGAATTACACAATGCAGATGAAATACAATATAATCAGTAGCTGGGCCATTTTCTCTGTAGCCATTTTCTCTATATAAGGCAACCAGGTGCCCATATAGTTTAGCCAATAAAGGGGTAAGTGAGGGTTAAAGGTCTGTCCAGATTGATGCACAAAATCTGTGTTGTGAATGTCCCTCAGCCAATTCAATAAGAGACAGATGCAGAGTCCTGTGAATGAAGCAAGTCTAATTAAGCATGGAGGAGTATCAGTTACACAGAGAGTAAAAGGTCCCCTGTGCCCAATGCTCGTCAGAGCTACAATAGCTTGTGCAAGGCATTTTGTACCCTTTGGTTCATTACAATGTTGGGGGTCTCATTGGCTCAAACTTTATTCTGGACCCCATTGGTCCCAACTGGTGGCCACCCCTGATAATTCAGTGGTCACCTATTGGCAGAACAATTCTGATACAAGATAATATTCATTTTTCTAATTAGCATCACTTATCACCTTGTAGCATTGTTTTGATCTCTTAGAGGAACATCTCACTCTTGTCTCACACTCTGTAGAGTTAACAGCATTTCCTGCTTTCTGTTGCCATTGTTACAATTGCCAAGGACATCTTATTGAAGTGTTAGCAACTTTTCAATATACAGAGTAGTTTCCTTGGCCCCTTTGATGGGAGGGGGAGAGCATTGCTCCCCTAGTGGGAATGAAGAGACAGACAACGATGTTGGATCTAAGGGACACTTTAATAAATTAACCTCAACATTAACATTAATTAAAACTGCGGCAAGGTTAAAGTGGTACAGGTCAAGCCGCATGGTCATTCTCTGACCCCCGCCTTGACCTGCCTGGGCGAGCCCCGAAGCCTCAGGTGCAAGCCATCCCTAGAGATAGCTAGGATACCCGGACAGCCAGGCAAATTGGTTCCCGCTTCCAAGCTCCCAATCCTCAGCTGTACAGCAGTGAGGCAGGACTTGCACATGGGGTTAACCTAGGCAGCTTGTCCACGCGCGCTGGCAGCTGTCACAAGCAGTACCAGCCACTCCTAGCAGACCCCTCTTCCCCACAAATAGGGAAGTGCCAAGGGTGCTCGCCGGCCCACTGCCAAAAGCCCAACTCTATCCTGCCAGAACGCCCTAACAGGCACCACCCTAAGCCAAATTCCTGCACACAAGCCATGGTGTAAGGTAGGCGAAAAACACCCCATCCAAAGCCAATTAGGATAAGAGGGAAAAATTCCTACCTGGCTCCGAAAACGGCAGCTGGTTAAACCTACACCAAAAACAGGGTGAGGAGGGTGGGCCGAGCTTTTGCAGCAACTGGTGCTGCGTGGGCAGAGCCACCGAAACGGCTCCTGGCTCCGCCCACCACACCAAATGCCCGGATAACCGGGAAAAGCCTGCTCTCCCTCCTTCCAGGGGAGCAATGGCTGACCCCCTCCTCAACAGCCAGAGCTGCACGGAGGTATGGTTGAATGACCTGCCTGGGCAAGCCCCGAAGCCCCGGGTGCAAGCCATCCCTAGAGATGGCTAGGATGCCCAGACAGCCAGGCAAATTGGTTCCCTCTTCCACGTTCCTAATCCTCCGCTGTACAGCAGTGAGGCAGGACTTGCACATGGGGTTAACCTAGGCAGCCTGCCCACACGTGCTGGCAGCTGTCACAAGCAGTACCAGCCGCTCCTAGCAGACCCCTCTTCCCCACAAATAGGGAAGCGCCCAGGATGCTCACCAGCCTGCTGCCTAAAGCCCAACTCTATCCCACCAACGCGAGGGCCAAGCCTCTGCTTAGGCCCTTGCGCCCCACTATTGGCCTAGAGATAACCTGACCCCTTGCCGCAAGTCGTTGAGGAAAATCTCATTGCCAGCCTCTGACAGGTGAACCCTGTCATACGATAGAGGCCGGCAACTTCGGCCCTGATCCTGGGGTGGGGCAGATAAACTCCCAAACCCTCCCCAAGGGCCTTCTGAATGGCCCTATTGGCCTTCATCCTGGCCCTTTCAATAGCATGTCGGTCCATCGCCTCGTGCCACACCTTACGAGGCAACATAGCAGACCACATTATAAGGACCCCAGGCCATCGCTGAAAAATCTCCTGCATGTCCCACTTGGCCTGCAGAGACAAAGCCCTACCGTGAATGAACCCCAGGTCGTTCCCCCCTAAGTGAATAACCAAAATGTGTGAAATAGGCCCCCGACGCCGCCCAAACAACATTGGTAACAAACCCGGCCAATGCAGGCCTCGGCTGCCCTGTCATTCTACTGAAGCCCATTCACTCAAACCAAGCTGGGACCCAACAGAAGACCGCCTGGCCTGATGAGCCACCCAAAACACCATACTATGCCCGCAGATCAAAATTCTTCGTTTCTCTCGGCAAGACACAGCACCTAGGAAACATCAATTAGTAAACTCTTAAAAACGCTTAAAAGTACGAACATAGGACCGATAAGCAGATGATCTCCACCTGCCCATTCTCTGAATGGCCTGCGCTGAATACCCCATCGCTGCGGCTGTGGATGCCGCCCCAATCCTAAATGAATGGGTTCCAAACTTAACCCCTGCTAACCCCAATTTTGCCAGCGCCCTCTCAGTCACTGCCCAAAATTGGTAGCATGTCAGAGGGGAACCATCCTCATGACAAAATAAAACCTCCGGGTCGGCCTTCCTAACTCGCAAGTATCTACGTAGGGCACGAACTGGACACAACTCCTGGTCCGCGCAGGACCCTAGAGTAACAGTCACCCCCTTTTGTTGCTGATTCGTTTTAGATTTTCTAATCAAAAGGGAAACCCCTGTTTCCACAAACTCCACATCCCCGACCATGAGAGCCGGATCAGACCTATCAGCCTTGGACTGGACCACTAACTCGCTAATGCGCAACGCCCCAAAAAAGGCTGTAAGACCAGCCGCATGAAATAACATAACCTCAAACCCTGAGCTGCACACTGAAGCCCAGGTAGATATCAGCCCCTTCAAAACCAAAGGCGATATAGGTTCCCTAGGATCCACGTGAGGGCCAATCTCGTGTGACCAACCCTCTAACATTTTTCTGACTCGAAAGTCCCCCGTGGCCTCCGAGAACCCCCAAGCCTTGCTGATAAAAGCCAACGCAGCAAGCTGGCCCCGAATGGACCTCACCACTAGTCCACACCCCTTCTGGTACACGCAAAAGTGTATCAGATGCTCAATAGGTATGGGCCAAGTCTGCTGCAGTCCCTCACTCGTTCTAAACCCCAAGAATTGCCCTACCGCTCTGTCGTAGCTGTGCCGTGTGCTGGGTGCCACCACAAGCCTTATGGCCCTGAAGGCTTCGGCCTCCCAAGAAGCCATAAGTTCGGGGGCATCCATGCTGGTACCTGGTCCGCCTCTGGAGCAAGCTGCCAAAACCGCCCCGTCTGTTGGCGAGACAAAGCATCTGCCACACCGTTGCTCATCCCTGGAACATGTTTAGCTTTAAACAAAATGTTCCTCCGTAGACACAGCAGCGTAAAGGCACGGACCAGCCTCATAACCTGCTCAGATTTAGAGGATAAAGAGTTGACAATCTGCACCACCACCATGTTGTCACACCAAAAGTGAACAACGTGGTTGGCCAACTCTTCCCCCCAGAGGTGCACTGCCACGAGAATGGGAAAAAACTCTAAAAAGGTCAGGTCTTTATCCATACCCATGGCATGCCAGTCAGAGGGCCACTGTTCAGTGCACCAATGCCTACGGAAATACACCCCAAAACCCGTAGATCCAGATGCATCAGACATGACCTGCAGGTCCGCCTCCAGAAGCAGGTCCTCACGCCAAAAAGTAACCCCATTATATCCCCTAAGGAAGTTGGACCACATGTCCAAATCGTCCTGCGTCCCCTTATAAACCATAAGATGATGATGCGGAGCCCGCAAGGATGACATGGCATCGCAAAGACACCTCAGAGCCCTCCCAGGGGAGACCGCCTTACACACAAAGTTCAGGTGGCCAACAAGCTGCTGCAGCTCCAATAGGGACACCTTACGCTTTGCCCTAAATTCCTGAACCCTAAGCTTAAGGTCAGAAACTTTCTCAGAGGGAAGGTGGAAACATTGCCTGACCGTGTCAATCTCAATCCCCAAAAACATTAATACTTGAGAGGGGCCCTCCGTTTTCTCAAGCGCCAAAGGAACGCCCAACTCCTCAGCCAATTGGGTAAAAATGGCTAGCAACCGGGCACACTGCCCGGTCCCAGCCTCCCCAACGAACAAAAAATCATCCAAATAATGACAGGAATTGCGGCTATGTGCCCTGCGCTGCAATTCTCACTCTAAAAAGGAGCTGAAACGTTCAAATGTAGCGCAAGAAATAGAGCAACCCATAGGTAAAGCACGATCCATATAATACTTCCCTTCAAAAGAAAATCCTAACAACTCAAAATCATCGGGGTGCACCGGGAAAAGGCGAAAGGCCGACTTAATGTCACATTTAGCTAACTCTGCCCCCAGGTCACAGCGGTGCACCACCTTGACCGTCTGATCAAAAGATGTGTAACGAACCGAGCACAAGTGCTCCGGAATAGCATCATTCACGGACTCACCTATGGGAAAGGAGAGGTGATGAATCAGGTGGAACTCGCCAGCCGCCTTCTTAGGCACCACGCCTAATGGGGAAACTCTGAAATTGGGAACTGGGGGGGGGAGGTGTCAAAGGGGCCCAGCACTCGGCCCTCAGCGCACTCCTTAACTATCTTACTCCTCACTACGCCCTCCATCCCCACCACTGAATGCAAGTTCGAACACATATAAGAAGAACATATTCCCTGAACTGGAATTCTAAAACCAACAGAAAAACCTTGCAACAAAAACAACGCATCCTGCTTGTGCAGATAAGCCTGCAAAAGTCGCTTAAGGACCTTCAGCTTTATTGGGCTGGGTCCCTTTACCAGGAGCCTGTTGCTTACCGGCTCCGCCGCCTCCAAATCCCCGGCCAGCACCCCCCTGTCTCGCCTTAGGGCAGGAATTGTAGGGGTGGAAACCAGCACAAGAGGGGCACTCATGCTTGAGCCTGCAAGGCTTTTGGGAACACGCACCCTTAAAAGCAAATTTCCAACATAACAGCCGGGGTTGAACCAGCTGCCCCACTGCTGAGCGGGTATTGGACAATGTCACTGACCACTGCACCACATGCCTGCTATCGGAGCGATCCCCCAGGTTAGGTTTAGATGGTGACATCATCGACAGCCAAAGCTGCTGGTGAATCCTATACCAAGGTATGCTGGGGTTAAGGGCCGCCCTCATCCTGAACTCCTCATCATACTGCATCCAAGCAGCACCTGAGAAGCCAGTGTAACCCTTATATATAATATCCAGATATTGGAAGAGAGCTGCAGCCCTATGAGGCTGAGCCCTCACTAACACCCCAGCGTAAATCAAAAAGCCCGGGAGCCAATTGTGCCAATTCCCATCGACACACCTCCTCTTGAGCCTCTCTTTATCCCTATCATCTAAGACATCTTTGTCCTTCTTTTCCAACTCCCAGAAAAGAAGGGAAAGACGTCAACATACTCACCCTTAACAATCTTGTCACGTGTTGCCTGGGTTAAATGATCGCCCAG
Source organism: Eublepharis macularius (assembly GCF_028583425.1). NCBI lineage: Eukaryota > Metazoa > Chordata > Lepidosauria > Squamata > Eublepharidae > Eublepharis > Eublepharis macularius. The sequence goes on from NC_072794.1 coordinate 70,030,323, forward strand.
CGGCAGAGCAGTGTCCCCAAAGAGGAGAGCATTAAAGGGGACATTGCCATATGCTGACGGGGCATAAGGATAAAAACCCCAAGGACTCCCTTGGAACCCTGGCCATACCCCAGCCTGAGGCTGTCCCCAAGCGACCTCCATTCCACCCCAAGCCGACTGTGACGAGGCAGTCTGCTGAGCACCTGCCAATCCTGACCCTGGCCCTACCCATGGGCATTGGGTACCAGATGCCCATGGCACAGGCAACTGCGGGTAACTACCCGCAGATGACTTTTGATTCCCAAACGCCTCCGTGTGCCCCCAAGGCCCCCAAGGCCAAGGGAAAGTGTTGTGTGGTGAACTTCCGGTTTGGGATTCATGGAGGTCTAACGCAGCTCCACTTGCGGAGCTGACCGGACTGCCGTTTTAAGCGGCCGGCGGGGTGAAAATAGCCCGCGGCCGACTGCTCTCAGGCGGAGAGCAGGCAAAGAATGCTCAAGACCCTAGGGTGAGTTAGATCTCGGACGAGGGGGGCTCTGCGCAACGGGTCCCCTCCCGATCCTTGAGGTCCCACCCTGCGACGGGTCGGCTACAATCTCTGCGGCAGTTTTGGGGCCAATTCGGCTGGCATAAGACCTACATACCCAAGCTTCGATTGGGGGAAGAAGCTGAGAGGAGAACTTAAAATCGAAACAGCGATTACAACCCGAGAAAAGTGAAGGGAAGGTAAAGATCACTATCTTCCGACACGGGACAGATTGATAAAAACAGAGAGGAAAAAAAGTAGATTTTTAAACTGCAACAGACTAGTGAAAAGGAGGGGAAGACTCGGCAGGAGTTGTATTTGAAAAGAGACTAAGTTTAAAGAAGTTATTAAAGAAATCGGACTATTGTTTTGAATACCTGTGGCTTTGGAGCTGTGAGAAAAAGACACCATCGCGAGATCTGCTGTGGGAAGACGGGAGACAGGAAGTGCGTAATAACAATAGAGCGGCTGGAGAGAAGCGGCCCTTGCTGGAGGGCAGGAAGAAGGGAATCGCCATCTTTGAGAGGGGAAGGGTCGCGGCCTCAGCGGAAAAGGAAGTAGGCCATTTTGGATTACAAAATCATAGAGAAACCATAGAGAAAAGACGCCCGACATTTTGGACCCTTTAAAAATTAATTAATGCAAGAAGACCGGGACATTTGAAATAAAAAAGGAACTAAATTTAACGCCACGGAGTTAAGGAAGAGAGCGGACTCGTGGGAGCGAGCTAAAGCAAGCCCCACGATGTCGAAAAAAGAGTGGCAATCGGCAATAGAAAATCTGGACAAAAAACTTTTAGAGGTGATCAAGGAATTCAAAGACATGAAATTGGAGCTGATTAAAGAGGTTAAACAGACAGTAAAATCGGAGCTGTCAGAAGTAAAATCGGAGCTGTCAGAAGTGAAGAAAGGTATGGAAACAATACAAAATGAATTACAAGGGACGCAGCAGAGAGTTAAAACAGTAGAAGACGCGATGGAGAACTTAGCAGACACGCAACAAACAGAGATGAGACTGATGAGGGGGAGAATGTCAGTTGCAGAAACTAAACACATGGAGAAGCAGTTACGTTTTCGCGGCTTGCCAGAAGTGGAAGGAAAGTCAGCGCAAGAACAGATGACTGAGGTGTTAGCTGAATACCTGGGGAAGGAGGAGGAGGAAGTTGTGGCTATCCTAGATGTGGCATATCGTGTGAACTCGAGAATTGCAACCCAGAGGAAAGTACCAAGAGACGTGATTGTACAATTTACAACACGAAACATGAAAGAGAAGATTGTGACTAAACAGTTTCAAGATCCATTGGAGATCGATGGCAAGACAATCATCATAATGAAGGAATTACCCAGATCAGTGTTACTAGATCGGAAAAAATATAAAGCGCTAATCCAGATGTTGAAGGACATGAAAATTAGGTACAGATGGGAGCTTCCAGAGGGTTTGTCCTTTGAATTTGGAGGTGCCAAAAAGCGTATCAGATCTGAGAGGGAAATGGAGCGATTTATAAGGGATAATGAAAAAGACTTACCAACAAGATTATGAGTATGGAGTGTAAAGTATTATCTTGGAATGTAAATGGACTAAATTCACCGAATAAGAGGAAAAATATCTTCCACTGGCTATTAAAACAAAAATGTGATATTGTTTGTTTGCAAGAGACTCATATTCGAAAACAGGATGTAAAATATTTAAAATTGGGAAAATTGGGCAAGGACTTTGTAGCGGCCTCAAGTAAGAAAAAAAGAGGAGTGGTGTTGTATGTAAAAGAGGAGCTACAACCAAAATTCATAATGAAAGATGTGGAAGCCAGATTTGTAGCAGTGGAATGTACTTGGAACTTAAAGAGAGTGTTGGTAGTCGGAATTTATGCACCTAATGGTGCAAAAGAAAGCTTCTTTGAGGATTTGAGGAAGCATTTAGACGATCTTTCATATGATCAGATAATTCTTGCTGGAGACTTCAATGGAGTGACAGACTTGGAATTGGATAAAAAGACTACAACGGCACAAAAGAAAAGAGGATTATTACCAAAGCTCTTTTTTGAGTTGATTCAACAAGAGACTCTTGAAGATGTATGGAGGAGAGAATATCCTAAAAGCAGACAGTTTACTTTTTATTCTGCAAGGCACTCTACACTATCAAGAATTGACATGATCTGGGCCTCAAAAGACTTGGCGTTATGGACTAAGGAGGTAGAAATAATGCCGATGGTAGGCTCAGATCACAACCCAATTATGTGGAAACTAGGGAAAAGGAGAAAAAGGAAAGCATGGAGAATAAATGAGGACTTGCTACAGGAAAGAGAGAACATGGAAATATTGAGAAGAGAGACAAAGTTTTTTATACAATACAACGTGAATAAAGAAGTACCAACTGATAAAGTTTGGGATGCTTATAAGGCGGTTATAAGGGGCATACTAATGGACTTAAATGGTAGAGCAAGAAAGAAGAAAGAGGAGAAGAGACAAGAGATTGAGGAGAAAATAAAAGCCAAGGAAATACAGCTAAAAAAGAGACCAGGGAAAAAGAAATTATATCAGGAAATTAAAATACTTCAAGAACAGCTAACAGCAATGAGTAATAAAGAACTGGAGTGGAACCTTAAAAGGCTGAATCAGAAAGCGTTTGAGGGCGCAAATAAACCTGGGAAGTACCTGGCATGGCAATTGAAGAAGAGAAGGGAAAAGAAAACAATAAATAAAATCTGTGAAGAAGACAAAACGTATTTGGAATAGACTACCATTAGTAGAGCCTTTTATAAATTCTACGCTAAGCTGTACAATAAGAAAGAAGTAAATAAAGATTCAATAGCGTCATATTTGGAGAAAATGAAACTTCCAGAAATCTCGGATGCTTGGAGAAATAAATTGAACAGTGAAGTAACGGATGAGGAAATAAGTAAGGCAATACAATCCGCAAATCTAGGAAAGGCGCCAGGGCCAGATGGACTTACAGCTAAATTTTACAAGACTATGGCCAATGAGCTGGCACCATTCCTAAAGGAGGTGATCAATGGAGTTCTAAGGGATCAAAGGATTCCAGACACTTGGTCCGAAGCGAACATATCATTGATCCCAAAAGAGGGCCAAGATTTGACTAATGTGAAAAATTACAGACCTATATCGTTACTTAACAATGACTATAAAATCTTTGCGAAGATACTGGCGGAGAGACTGAAGGGGTGGCTCTCGGAAGTTATAGAGGAGGAGCAAGCAGGTTTTTTGCCAGATAGACAAATAAGAGACAATTTAAGGACAGTGATTGATGCTATTGAATATTATGATAAGCGTTGTGATAAAGAGGTTGGTTTCTTCTTTGTTGACGCTGAAAAGGCATTTGACAATTTAAACTGGGACTTTATGTTTGCCACTATGGAAAAGCTACAAATGGGAGAAAGATTCATCAGAGCAATTAAGGAAATCTACAGAGACCAGACTGCAGCAATTGTGGTGAACGATGAATTGACTAAGAAATTGACTATAAGTAAAGGAACAAGACAAGGTTGCCCGTTGTCTCCACTGTTGTTCATTTTAGTATTGGAGATCCTGATGATACAAATACGACAAGACGAGGAAATTCGAGGAATAAAAATAAAGGACTATTCATACAAGGTCAGAGCATTTGCGGATGATATAATGTTAATCGTAGAGGACCCATTGGAGAACATGCCAAAAGTGATAGATAAGATCAAGGAGTTTGGAGACTTGGCAGGTTTTTATATTAATAAAAAGAAGTCAAAGATACTATGTAAAAATATGACTAAGCAGAAACAACAATTGTTAATGGAAACAACGGACTGTGAAGTAACAAGTAAGGTGAAATATTTGGGAATTGAACTGACTGCAAAGAATATAGATTTATTTAAGAACAATTATGAAAAATTATGGACTCAGATAGAGAGAGACTTGATTAAATGGAATAGGCTCAATCTGTCATGGTTGGGTAGGATTGCAGCAGTTAAAATGAATGTGTTACCAAGAGTGATGTTTTTGCTACAGACAATACCAATCATCAGAGACTCTAAACAATTTGAAAAATGGCAGAGGAAAATATCAGACTTTGTATGGGCAGGCAAGAAGCCTCGAGTGAAAATGAAAGTTTTACAAGATGCAAAGGAAAGAGGCGGAATGCAACTGCCCAATCTGAGACTTTACCATGATGCAATCTGCCTAGTCTGGCTGAAAGAGTGGATGACATTAAAGAACAAGAAATTATTAGCCCTAGAGGGATATAAAAAAATATTTGGATGGCACGCATACCTATGGCACGACAAAGTAAAGGTCAACTCGATGTTCCTGCACCATTTTGTACGGAGAAGTCTATACATAATCTGGAAGAAGTACAGAATTTATTTACAAGAAGGAACTCCCTTGTGGGTGGTTCCATATGAGGTGATAGACCCGAGAGCTGTTGATAATGAACAACAATGTTTAACTTATAAAGAAATAACTAAAACTGAAGCATCCAAACTTAGAATAAAGACGCAAGAGGAACTATCACCTAATTATGACTGGTTCCAGTATAGACAGATCAGAGACTTATATAACTCGGACTCTGTAAAGGGAGGTATACGAATAGAGAATTCGGAACTAGAGCAGACCCTTCTTAAAGAGGACAAGAAAAGAATATCCAAGGTATACAAGTACTGTTGAAATGGTATACCGAGGATGAGACAGTTAAAACACAAATGGTGAAATGGGCTATAAATTTTAACAAAGAAATAACAATGGAGGCATGGGAATACTTGTGGAAAACTACAATGAAGACAACGACATGTACTAATATTAAAGAGAACATTTACAAAATGATCTATCGTTGGTACATGACACCAAAGAAGATTGCGCTAGGGAATTTGAACACTTCTAATAAATGCTGGAAATGCAAGAAGCATGAGGGCTCCCTCTATCATATGTGGTGGTCATGTGAGGTAGCCAGGCAGTACTGGGGGGAAATAATAAGAGAAATGAGTGAAATTTTACAATTTCAAATCAATAAGAACCCAGAACTCCTGCTACTGAACTTGGGAATGGAGGGAATTCCAGCCCAACACAGGACGTTGATATTTTACATGACAGCAGCAGCTAGACTTTTGTATGCGCAAAAATGGAAAGTACAAGAAGTGCCAACTATTGAAGATTGGATCTACAAATTGCTGTACATGGCTGAAATGGATAAGATGACAAGAAAACTGAGAGATCTGGACTCAGGGCAGTTTAACACAGACTGGGAGAAGCTGAAACAATACCTGGAGAAGAAATGGGAGGTGGGAGGAAAACTGTGGCAGTTTGAGAACTACTGAAGTACGGAAGTAGAGGGGGGTGACTTTACCGGGGGGAGAAGAGATAAATGTGAATTAATAAGCAGTTAGATTAATAGATTGACATATATATAGATATATATAGGTTAATAAACAGAATATCGATAGAAAATAATTAACTATAAGGATTAAATATAAGGATTGATTAACCAACAATATTTTCTTTCTTTGGTAAGATGTGTACAATGCACCAAACTGAATGTCTGAAGATATAGATGAGTCAAATTGATTGACTATGTGATGAGAGTTATACAGAATTATTATAAAAAGACAGAATGAGCAATATATAGAGAATAAGTCAAATTGTTTGATTTAAATGAATGTATGATTTACATGGTTTATGATATATATAGAAATATTTGAAATTGGAAAATGGGATAAATTGTTTATCTAAGATGGAAACAAAGACTTACAGTTTGGGTATATAATGTTAAAAATAGTTAAGGATGTACTGCTTAGAATAATGGAGAATATATATATTTGTTTTAGATAGAGGAATCTAATAGAAGTAAGGGAAAGGGGACAAAGGGTTGGAAAGCTGTTGGAAGTCAACAAAAGGGGGGGAAAGGGAGGGGGTTAGAAATGGAAAATTGGGGAAAATTGAATGTAAATGTAAAAATAATGGATTCTAACCCAATAAAAAAAATTTTCAAAAAAAAAAAAAAGGAAAGTGTTGTGTGGTGTGACATCTTTACCAGTACCTTCCATGGGCTCCACCGCCAAAGCGACCGGCGCAGGGTCCACCACAGCCTCATTCTCAAGATCAACCACCTGTTGTGCAGCACCATCACTCTGGCCCGCTGACGCGCTGGTTCTGCTGGACTCCCCTGCAGCAGTCCCTGTAGCACCTTCTGGGGCAGAAAGGCGCCTTAATATATCTCTATTAACAGCATCCCTAGCTGCCCCTCTTACAGGCCTGGATCGATCCCTACCAACCACAACCCCAGCAGAGACACCTTTACCCTGCTCTAAGGCAGCCAGCCTCCTCAAAATCTCCTGCTGGCTAACGGCCTCATTCTCGTCCTCCAAAGAGGACCCTGCAGTGACAGGCCTCATAGCTGTGGCCTTTGCAGCAGGCCTCTTGCCCTTTGAAGGGCCACCCCCTTTTTTAGGAGGCATCACAGATCTTATTGCCTATAACCAATAGCTTCAAAGCCCCCAAAATGGCCACCCGTATGCAGCCCAATGCAGCCACAAAATGGCTGCCAGCTGATTAAAATCCACAGAATGGGGATTGAAGGACCTACTAAGACCCCTTCAAGGGCTTCTCCCCCAATGCACAGATCCCCACCCCTTGGCCCACAAACCGCCTTATCCCCCTTTGAAGCAAAACTAGGGTGGGGGGGCGCAACCCGTGCCCACCACCGATGTAGCAATCGGAGAGGGTGGGGGTAAACCACCAACACCCACACCCTTATGGATGAAAAAAGGCAGCACCTAAGGGGACCTGCCGGCGAAAACCACTCCTAGCCAACGAGACCTAGTGGCAAAAGCCGCTCCGCCGCAGCCCGCCTAAGGCCCCCTGCCCCGAGGAGCTAGGCCACCTAAGGCCCAACAGCACTGGCCCGACTGCCGCCAGTAGACGCGGCTCCCACACTGCAGCTGGCTGGCGCAAACGCCGCTGTCCCGTTCCCCACAGCACCTGCCTGACAGTTGCTGCAAGATGCAGCTCCACAGCCGGCCGGCACAGAAAGCCGCCACCTCACTCTCGGCCGCGGAAGGCTGCGCCAACACTCGCCGCGCCCACTGCAGCCCGAAGCCACCGCTGCCACCGCCGCCAATTCGCCGCCGCTCGCCGCTCGGAGAGGGACACGTCCGTCTCCTCCGAGCTTTTGCAGCAACTGGTGCTGCGTGGGCAGAGCTGCCAAAATGGCTCCTGGCTCCGCCCACCGTACCAAATGCCTGGATGCCCGGGAAAAGCCTGCTCTCCCTCCTTCTAGAGGAGCAATGGCCGACCCCCTCCTCAACAGCCAGAGCTGCATGGAGGTAGGGTCGAAATCTCTCCTTTCCCTTTCTCCTTGTTCTTTGTCACTGTTTCTCTTCTTCTATCTTCTGTTTCTGGACTAAAGTTCAACTTTCACTTCTGGTTGCTTCTGAAAGTAACCTTTTCCCTACTTTGCCCCCCATATGCAGCTGGCTTAATTCTAGCATAGGTTTTATCAGCCTATGAATAGTTCATGCTGTATAGTGCATAGTGATGCAGGTGTCTACTTTTGCTAATAATTCTATTGCTTCTTGTGCCTATACTGATGGCCTAAGCTATAAATGTCTTTTATTTCTCACATTGACTGGTATACATTCACATATCTTCTCTGCTTCTCTACTTTGCATAGTAATAATACAGTGTAAGCACCTGAGAGTACAGAAAAAATGCATACAGACAGGAAAGGCACATGAAAATATTCTAGTACATTAAATTCACTTCCATCAGATACTAGCCTTCAACACTGCTGATTCAGCAGTACAGAGAAATGGGGTGAAAGAACTGTTCTGAGGGAATGCAAGTATTTTTTTTTCTGTAGGGACATCCATGAACATTGGAAACTGGTTATATTGACTGCACAGCCATCAATGCCCATGCTTCTACAGAAGACAGATCTGAAGTGAAAGCTAGGGGTTTGTGATCTGGCATTTGTATACCAGCTAATTAACGGGATGTATTTCATCTGGTAAACTCTAGCTATGTTAATTCAAAATAGAGGACACTAATGGGCTGTATTAAACCAAGTTTATTCAGTTAAATCTGGAAAATGCTGCAGCTGATTTTCTTTTCTTTCCAGGCATGGGGGAGAGAACCGTGCTCCCAGTTTGTTCCTCTCCCAGCCTTTGTGCCTGCTACAGAATCACAGAATCACAGAGACCCCATGGCTTGAGAGCTGTGTTGCTTGTCAGGGGCTAGGATCAAGGATATCATTGACCAGATGGCCATGCTAGTCAAAGTAACAGACTATTATTCATTTGTGATGGTCGATGTGTGAGCAAATGACAAGGCCGTGAACATCATTGAACACGTTAGGGCTGACTATGAGGTCCTTGCGAGGCAACTAAAAGGAATGGGGATATATTTGATCCTGCTTGTCAGAGGAAGAGGAATGCAACAGGAACAGAAGATCATGGACGTGAACTGCATTATGGAGCTGTGTTCATGGTGCTGGCAGGAGCAATTTGGATTCTGGGACCAAGGATTACGTTTTCTTGAAAATGGCCTGCTTGCACACAATGGACTTCATCTGTCAAGGACAGGGAAGGATGTGTTTGGAAGGGACCTGGGGAGATTCATCAGGAGGTATTTAAACTGACATCACAGGGGAATGGAGAAAACTGGTTAGGCATTTCAGGAAAGAAGGGGAGCAAAAAGCAGAGGCCTACCTGGGAAGGCCAGGTCAAAGAGGGGGAATGTTGTGAGGCTTCTGGTGCCTATATACCAATGCCCAAAGCTTGGGCGATAAGAAAGAGGAACTTGATCTACTAATGCAGACAAAAAGATATAACTTAGTAGGCATCACAGAGGTAGGATGATTCCCATGACTGGAATACAGTAGTGGATGGATACGAATTATTCAAGAAGAACAGGAAGTATTGGAAAGGAGGTGGAGTGGCGCTATATGGCAGGAAAGAGCATGATGGTCAGGAAATATTGGAAGAGCAGGGGAAATGGGAAAAAACCTGACACGGGGAAACAGCTTGAGTGGGGAGGGAGTCTTTAATCTTTAAGGAGTTCATCCACATTTTGGCACATGTGCTAATGTCCTCATGGCTTCAGATATTGTACAATGGTTAGGAATCAGGAAATGGCCAGCAGAGGAAGGGTTAAATATCCCTTCCCCTGCTATATTTGCATGCAGCTTGAGCCTGAGGAACAGGCTGCAGTATTGGAAGTAGGGTTGCCAGTCAACTGCTGGAGGTGGGGGATCCCCTGCTCTCATCCTTCACCCCTAACCCCACTTACCTGGCTGGCAGGGGTGGCACGGGCCTCCCCGGGGCATGCTCCTGCATGGCATGGTGCACTCCCAAGAAGGCATGGCACACTCCTGCAGGCCCAATTTGGGCTGTATGTGTCCCAGATCAGTCCCAAATTGGCCTGGATCAGGCCACTGTGGAGCATGGGAGTGTTTTCATGCTCCACAGCTGCCCAATCTGGTCCGATTTAGGCTTGAATAGGGTCGATTGAATCAGTCCAGATTGGGCCGGATCAGGCTGCTGTGGAGCGCGGGAGTGCTCCCACGTTCTGCAGTGGCCAATTTGGGCCCAAATCGGCAAAGATCAGGGCTGAATCGGGTTGCTGCGGAATGCGGGAGTGCTCCCACACTCCGCAGTGGCCCATTCCAGGGCCAATTTGGGCCCGTATTGGTCTCCCTGCTCCTGGGGGCAAATCGCTGCCAGGGGCAGTGGCAGCCCACTCAATGACATCATTTCCAGAAAATGATGTCATCATATGGGCCCAGGAGCATGTATAAAGTATGCACACAAACACAATAGAGCAGGTAGGTGCAAGGGCCCCCACCAGGATGATGGGGGACCTGGCAAACCTAATCAGAAGGTTAGAGCAGCTGTGTGTTCTGCTGAATCTGCTGTTTGAACAATGGTAGTATCATGAAACTGGAAAATTCTTCTCATATGTATGTATGAGTTCCATATATATATGTAAACTGTAGACAGGATAGAAACAATGTGTAAAATAGGCATATTTTCTATCTACCCCCACAACATACTGGCCTATGGAAAGCTTGCTTCATGTAAATTCATAGGAAGGACCTAGATGTTATCAGACTGTGGCCCATCTCTCCCTTCCTGGCCATCAATTCCCACCCCTGCAGAACATCCAGATGCAAAACTTAGCTTAAATAACATGAATGTTGTGATAGAAACCAGCAGAAGGAAAAAATGAAGTTCTGGCATTCACTTTCTTTAAGCTTCTGCAATGTGTGCATTCTTTGTAAGATAAGGACGGAGTGTCAGACTTATCTTTGAATTACATTGCTTTTATCTAGGAACTCACAATACCTGAGTTACTAAGAAAAGGAAGGAAAAGGAACAGTAGAAGAAGCCTACTTTTAAAAAAGAAAATATACTGTCATTCACAGACAGCAAAGATTTATTCATCATTAATTACCTTGGCTGACTCATTGCAGAACGACCCTAATCCTGATGAAAGTTCTCCTCATTTTTTATTTTACTTTAGTGTCCATGTATTATTTTCATGGCTGTTTTTTGTTTTATATCCTAATGCTGCAGTTTCATCTTCCTTCATGTTTTAACTTATGGGGGAGGTTAGTCCACTGAAGAGCATCCAATCCAGTGCTCTCTGAAGCCAATAAAAGCCATTTTGGTAGTTATTCTACATCCTCCTTAATTTTCTGGCATCTTTTAAGACTTCCAGTGGTTACATTCTTTAAAAAGAGGATTAGCAGAGGGTTGCTACTTGGAGGGAAAATATTCAGGGTGGATTGGCCATTTACTCTACTAGGAAAAAGCTAGTGGGCTGCTACTCTGAGTTCCCCCCCAACAGTGGGGCTAGCAAAAAGTACCGTAGCATCTGGCTTTACCCTGCTGGGCTGGGCATGATGCAGTGACTAGAGAGGAAAATGGCAGAAGCCATCTTTGCCTTGTGAGCAGGAGTGAGGGCAATACTTATCTTGGCTCTGTTCGCCCAACCATATACACTCAGTGAAGAGGAGCACAGCAGCACTTCTTTTCTCTTCAGATACTTCTGAAGCCCTCCATCAGATGTAGGGGTGCCAGACCCCCAGTGGGGATGGGGGATCCTCTGCCCTCACCCCCACACCCCGCCCCCACTTGCCTGGCCAGCGGGGGGGGAAGCGCACCCTCTGAGTGCGCTCCCCTGCAGAGCTATGCGTGCCCATGGATCGGGCCCGTTTTGGCATGGATCGGGCCCGTTTTGGGGTGCTATGGCGCACAGGAGCACTCTTGCGTGCTGCAGCATCCAAAAAAGGGGCCGATCCGCGCCAAAACGGCCATGGATTGGAGCACTCCTGCGCACCGCAGCACCCCAAAATGGGCCCACTCCTGGCCAAAACGGGCTCGTTTTGAGGTGCTGCAGCACGCAGGTGCACTCCTGTGCTCCACAGCGCCTCACAACAGGCCCAAACTGCGGGCACGTTTTGGGCCACTGTGGAGTGCAGGAGCGTTCTTGCGCTCCACAGCAGCCTCCAATGTGAGCCCCCATGGAGCGTGGGCGTGCTGGGGGTGTGTGCTGCGGGATGATGTCACTTCCCAGAAATGACATCATCACATGCATGTGCGCACATGCACCCCCCATCACATCAGAGATAAGAGCCAGCCCCCAATACCCTACTGGGAGATTGAGGGGGCCTGGCAACCCTAATCAGATTGGGGTAGGAAGTAAAGACATGGACATGGCCATATTAATTGGACATGGACATATGGACATGGCCATATTCAAGGGCTGTTTGGCCTCCCAGTCCACCCTTGAATATAATGCACTGCAGACCTGATCAGAGGCACTCTTTTCTTATTGTTTCAGGCATTTATAATTTCCAAGCATTTAAAACAGGAACCAGATCTAAGACCAGGGATGAAATTAAATTCTGGAGCAGGTATGAGGAAACTAAACTGGATAAAATGAGCTGAAATGTCAGTGTGTATTTCACAAACTTTTTAATGCCCCCCCCCAAACCTTTCTGCTTGTCTTTTTGTGATTGTTTGCAGAACTTTGTGAAAGAATGTGAACAGGATAGGGAGTTTTGTGGAAAACACAAATATATCCTGCTTGTTGGCACAACAAGGCCAATGCACCTTTTCCTCATTACATTTGCACATTGTTTAGTGGTTGGGATGTATATTAATTGGGTGTAAAATTGGATATGCATCCGAATTTGTGTCCCATTGAAAGTAATTCAACACAGTAGAATAATGTCTATATATTCATGTGTATCCCAATGTGTATCCCAAAGCTGATATCGTCCATCTTTGCAAAATTACTATCAATAGGATGTACAACTGGATGTCCATCTGAATGTAGTTCCCATCCACATTTCCCCCCTCTACTTATGTACAAGTATGTGGAACTAGAACTAGATTGTAGCAAAGTGTTGCCATGCAGCACTGGCAGATGATGGAACTGTCAATGCTACCAGGCAGTAGTCTAGTTGATTGGGCCATGGGAATTCAGGTCCTCATTTCCTTCTTGAAAGAAGTTGGTTGGAAGGCTTCATTGGCATTTTCATGTAGCCATCTGTCTACTTCATAATGTTCACTATGCGATCCCTCATTGGCTAGAATCACACAGTGAAGAAAACTTTTCTTATAAAATAAAGGCACAGAAGCAAGTTGGGTAGACATTTGTTGCAGACAGACAAAAAACTGTGGAAAAAGGTGGAAGGTAGCTTTTTTTTAAAAAAAAACACCATAGTTCCTTTTACATCACTCCTACAAACATTTGCACTAGAAAAAAAATTCAAGAATACATCTTAACTGCTACTAGTCCTATGCAATATGGCCCTCCCGGCCAGCAGACCAGGCTGCTTGGGCTGGGGGCCGCATTTGCAGCCACAGATGGGGAAAAGGCAACCTGCCTCTTCCAAGGCATCCGGGGATTTGCTGGGGTGTGGAGCCTTAGAGCATTTGCTGGCTCTGCTCTCCCGGCCATTCAGTTGCCACCTCGAGCTCGGGCCGAGAGGAGCGTTTTTTCACTCCTCCTGGGAGAGCAACGAGTGGCAATGGCTGTGCTCCACAGCTTTGCAGAGTCTCGGAGCAGTGTTGGGGCGGCAAGGCAGCAAGCACAGTGCAGAAGGCCGATGGAGCGGCTGCAAGTGGTGGCGCTGAGTGGATGACAGCATTTGGGAGCACCCAGCCAGCCAAGCAGGGAGTTGCTGGTTTGGCGGTGCCATGCCGCTTTTTGTGGCCGTGGGCTCTGCGCTTGTGCTGGCTGATTCCCGGCTCTCTTTTCTTGTGCCCCCTCTCTCACATTGGGGCCGTGGGGGCTTAGTACTGCTCTGTTTGCACAGCATGGCGGTTGACTTGCTGGGGCCGCGATAGCCCCCCCCCTCAGGCCGAGTGGCTGTGGGCTCCCTGGTGCAGGGTAATTTGCTTGTTCGCGAGCAAGGAGGGGTTGCATCTTTGTGTCCCTCCCCCACGCATACCCATGGAAGGTTTAAGGTGGGGGGCTGGGCTTGTGTTGCTGGGCAAGGGGTGGCTTTTTCCTGGAACCTGGCTGTAGCAAAGTGGTTAAGTGGTTGGGCTACAAATAAACATTCTGTTGGTTCAGATCCCACTACTGCCACGAGCTCAGTGGGTAGGCTTGGGTAAGCCCTCCTCTCAGCCCCAGCTTCTCAGCTGTATTGTATCACTCACTGAGTCAGGCACTAATCTGTCTGGAAGAGGGGCATATAAGTGCAGTTGTGGTATTATTCAGGTGGGGGTGGATGGTGTTTGCATGAGGTGAGCCCCCCCCAATTTTAGTAGTCCCCTCTAGTGAGGGCTCCCCTGATAGGGGTGGTTATTGCACAAGGAGGGGGCTAAGGGTGGCATTATAGTGGGAGCGGCCATCTTGCCTTGGTGGCCATTTTGTGCACATTCTTATTTAAGTTGGGCTGCCATTTTGTGTGCCTGTTGGTAGGCATGCCTGGAAAAGGGAAAAGGCCTTCAAAAGGCAAGCAGCCAGCCAAGCGGCCCCCACCCAAAAGGCCTGCGCCTGCTGTATCCTTGTCAGATGAGGAGGAGGAGGCCTCAGGCAGGCAGGAGATTTTAGATCACCTGGCTTTCCTTGGAACAGGCCCTGGAGGGCACAGGGGCTATTCCCACTAAAACCAAGAGGGTTAGTTCTGCCAAGTCTACTTCAAGTGCCACTTTCCAGAGGGAAATATTAAAGCAGATTTCTGCCCTTGAAGCGATCTGCAGACCAGGTGGTGGAGAGCAGAGCACTTCGGCTCTTGCGGTGGAGGGTCCAGTGGAGGAACCTGAGGGGCAGGCTGAACAAGTGTGGGGAGCAGAGTCAGGCCTGGTGGCATTGGCAGTTCAGCCTACGGAGGGAGAAGGTAAGTCAGCAGGGCCCTCTCAGGCCAATGCTTGGCCTTGGGGGCCTTGAGGACAGGTTGCTGCCCCTGGTCCTCCAATGGCCTCACATAGCTCATACAGCACTGCTCAGTTTCAAACTGCTCCTGCAGCATGGCCACAAGGTCTCCACCTTGGACTGGGCAAACTGGAGATAATGCTGCCCCCTTGCCAGCAATGAATGCATTAGGGTCTTCAGCATGGTTTGGCAAGGATGGACAACCTTCCACGAGCCAGCTGTCGCCTTGGGGTTACCCACTGTGGAATTGGCCGGCACCAGGTGCTCTAAATTATGGAACTGTCCCCTTTGGGTCCCTGCCTTTTGGTGACACCCCTATGCCTTTGGGGGATCGTTTGACCCCAGCCATGAGAGAAAAGATTTTGCATGGAGAGTATGTCGATGTTTTCACTCTCCTCTTCAGGGAACTGGAGAGAAAGGAGAAGGAAGACCTTGACGACAGGGACAAGGAGCGATTAAAAAGGAGGAAGGTTGATCAGAACTGGCATAATTGGCTACCCAATTGGCTACCCAAAGATCTCACAAGTAGATGTAATGCATCTCTTGAAATAAACAAGCCCTCTCTATTTATAAACTCCATTTATAATAAAAACATACTTTTTTTGCTATAGGACATTCAATGTAGAAGGATTGGGGGAGAGCTTGAATGTGAACAAAAGATTCAAGCAAAGGCCAAGCTAAACATTACTGGGAGAGACCCTGAACAGAACAGACATCTCCTTGGCCATTTCCACATGGCTTACCTTTTGCCGGAACACAGCATGTTCTCGCGCGAAATAGCACGATAACAGCGTCTTCCTGGCGTAATTTCGTGCATGAAGACACTGTGTTCCGGCAAAAGGTAAGCCGTGTAGAAACAGCCCATATTTTGTCCTGGTAACACTGTAGCAAGAAGGTGGGGTCAGATGAGTTGAAATGCTAGCTTGATACAATTCTTCATATATGTGTTACTCAAATAATCCCCCCCCCCCAATAAAACATTCTGAATTTAAGATTTTGTTTCTAACCACACATAATTATTCTAAATTGTGCCGCCTGGGGGGAGGAGGGAACATAAGTTTGTGGGAACATACACCTACCAAGGTAAATAATAATTATTCCATAGTGCAGAATGCTTTTATACTGGTAGGATCTCAGTGCTTAAAATGACTACTAATGACATGAAGGTTAGTGGCGAGAGATTAAAAAGAGTTGAAATTCTGACTAGCTTCAATTTGTTATTCCACCTGAAAGAGAAGAAAAAAGAAAGCACCTTTATACAAGAAAGGACAGGTTCTTTCCATTCTTTCATTGGAGGATTCATTTTTTCTTTCAAAAATTAATGGACCACTTGTGATATAGATTGTTGGAAATATTGACTGTATTTCATGTTGACACATTTGTTGTATTTCATTTTGATTGTAAATATGAAGATTACTGATTAGAAAAAACTATATCTTGTTTTGGTTCTATACCTAGTACTGGTGCTTTTAAGTGACTTGATTTTCATTCCTGGGACCTTGTTTCTTTTATAATTGGCTACCCGGCAAATTAATTTATGCAGGGGTCATTGCCAAGGCTCAGCCTTGGAGGGCCGCCTCATTATTTCAATACATAGACATAATATATAGGGGTTACACAGACTTTGTTGGTGGAGCTTGGCTCCAGTACGATGAGGAATTTCGGATGCGGGCGGCCCTTAACCCAGCGATACAGTGGGACAAAATTCACCAGCAGCTGTGGCTGCAGGTTGTGTCCCCAGGGAAGACTAACTCGGGTGACCACTCAGATAGCGGTCACTTGGTTCAGAAAAACGTCGGCCTGTGGGGCAGCCGGTTCAACCCCGGCTCCTTTGTTGGGACTACAGCTCCCAGGGAGTCTCTTCCAGGAAGGCCTGCAGTTTTAAGCATCAGTGCCCCCAGCGCAGTGGGGGCTCGCCCAGACAGGTCAAGGTGGAGGTCCAAGGGGACCCTAGGGCTTGACATGTACCGCAATTAGATCCCTTGCTGCAACAACAGGTTGTATTATACGTTATTTAATGAAGTGGCCTTAATTTATACCCAAAGCCTGGTCTCTGCCTTTTATTTTGACTGGGGGTGCAATACGTATAGCTATAATCCTATGCACTACACAGCCTTGTGGCGAATCCTCAAGCTAGTAAATTCTGGTTTCCGCAAGATTGGTTGAAAAAAGATACCTGCAAAGGAAGTAAGGTATACACACCACATGAGTGAAGTATCTACCTACGCACCTTCTCCTGACTACTCATAAGCAGACCCCTCTATTCTTATACTCTAAATTGAGGGTCCACCTATATGGTTTTAGGATTAATGGACCAATCACAAAACTCCAAGTCTCTCAGTATCTGAACATCTTTGAATTTTCACCAACTTACTGTTTGGGTTTTTTTCCAAAAGATATGTTGTCACTTGGCATAAATTCTTTACATGGGCATTCTTTTTTCTAAGAAAACATGCAAATCCCTTGTGTCCTAAAAAACTAATTTCATGTGCCAGGTCAACTAAAAAAGTCCTGGTTTCATACCAGGTCATAGGAATAGCTGATTCAAAATTCTTGCTGAATCCTGATTTAGCACAAGCTCAAAATGGCTTCTAGCAGGAGCAATTTTGGGAATCCACAATATGCAAGCTGTTCCTAACAGCCACTATCCAAGAATATTCTTCTTTATGGTTTGTTAACTAAATTCACTGAATAGTGAAAGAGACAAACAAACATTGACAGAGATCATATTCATAGGATGGATGGCTATAAAGTATGCAAAACTTGTAGGCATAGAAGGCAGATTCCATTAAGAAACAATTAGTGTCTCACACAGCTTTTGGCTATTTCTTTTTGAAATCTCAGACAACAGAAAGAGATATCTCTATTTATTACTTTAAAGATAGCATTTAATGTACAGGGGATCCCCCCTGCCCCCACTCTGTGGCTTGGGTTTAAAACATCTCTGTATAAATATGATTTTTTTTCTTTGGCAGGCTTCCTGACCTAGATGGTCTCTACCCAACTCTTATAATTAATGATTAGTTACTGATGCTTATGATTCTTCTTAAAGTTCTTAAACATACATATATAATAAATATAGTGAATATAGTGAATCGTCAAATTAAAAGTGTAATCCTATTGATAGTTACTCCAGTCTAAGCCCACTGACTTCAATGGGCTTAGACTGGAGTAACTCACCATAGGATTGCACTGTAAGTTTCTTTTCTGGTTTGCTCACCTTCCTCCTTTTCAAATTCATTTAGGGAAAATATATATGTTCACATTACAAATAAACCAAAGTATATTCATTGCTCAAAGAGCCCCTCGTTCTAAATTGATCTAATTCCAAGTCAGTATTTCAGCTGGACACTGAAATGAGTTTACGTACTTAGGGATGCCAGACCCCTGCCAGAAGCAGGGGAACCCCGCCCCCGCCCCCCACACTCTGCCCTGCTTACCTGGCCACCAGGGGGATATGCACCTTCCATGTGTGCTCCCCTGTGGCGCTGCGTGCTTCTGTGCACTACAGACGCCTGGATTGTGCCCACTTTGGCCCAGATTAGGCCCAGATTGGGGCCGCTGTGGAGCACAGGAGTGCTCCTTCCCTCCACAGTGGCCCAAAACGCACACATTTTGGCCCAGATCGGGCTCGTTTTGGGTCCATTTTGGCACAGATTGGACCTGTTTTGAGCCACTGTGGAGTGCTGGAGCGCTCCCGTGAGCTGCAGTGGCCCAAAATGGGCCCATTTTTGCCTAGATTTGGCCTGTTTCAGGCTGCTGCAGAGCGCAGGAGTGCTCCTGCATTCTGCAGTGATTCAAAACGGGCCCAATCCACATAGAAGCACTCCTGCCCTCCACAGTGGCCCAAAACATGCCTGTTTCAGCCCAGATCGGGCTCGTTTCACGCCCATTTTGGCACGGATTGGGCCCGTTTTGAGCTGCTGTAGAGCATGGGAGCCAGGAGTGCGGGAGCCCGTGCTCCACAGTGGCTCAAAATGGGCCCGGTCTGTGCCAAAAGAAGCCTGAAATGAGGCTGATCTGGGCCAAAATGGGCGCATTTGGGGCCACTGTGGAGTGCAGGAGCACTTCTGCACTTCGCAGCATCCCCAATCCGGGCCCCTGTGGAGCGTGGGCATGCTCCCAGGGGTCGCATGATGATGTGGCTTCATGCGCGTGCACCCCCCCACACCCCCACAGGTAAGTGCCAGGCCTCAATCCCCCGCCAGGAGGTTGAAGGAGTATGGCAATCTTATACATAGTGAATGTGCTAATTAAACATGTTGACTCCTGGCACTGAAACGCAGTACTGTTTCTCTCTGTGTCCAGTGTCAGATCTAGCTGAGAGCCTTCCCAGACAGTTCTGAATAACCAGCAAACAAGTAGAAAAGTTACATGCCACTTCAGAAATGACTTATTTTCGACTCTTTTCCCCGCTTTGTCACTTATGAAGCAGGAAATTGGAATCTTTTTTTGCTGCACACCCCTAGAAAAGTATATTCTGACAATTTTGATTTCATCTATATGTTGGCCTATACACCATTTTCTAACAAAATCTTCAGGCCCTACTTGGAGTTGGGCAACCCTACCCAAGTCCTTCCCTGTCTTTTCTTCAAATACCCCCCCCCCAATACAACTATGTAAGACAAGTCATGCATAATCATGCATAATATATCTGGTTGCTCCCAGTAGTGAAGAATACTTGAGAAGAATGAGAAGATACTTTTAAAGTCTCATGAGAAGTCTCTTTTCTCTCAGAAAATCTACACTGTCAAAACTGAACTAAAGAGTTGTCTGGTGGGTTAGGGAGGGAGAACGGGTTGATTTTCCCCTCTATTCCTCAATTTATGGGGAAATGATGCATTATTGATAATTTTAAAATGTAGTTTTGAAGATAATTTCCTCACAACCCCCATTTCAGTTTCTTTCCAGATGTATATTATTTTTTCCACTGATTAAAATAATCACTAATGAGAAATCATCCAGACAATATCCAAAGCCTTTTATAAGCTTAGTGAAGTGGGCCAGTTGACAGAATATCAGTTCTTATCATGCAGGTGACATCTTCAGTGCTTGAAGATGGTTTTGCTTTGTCCTGTTTAAGAAATGTGATGAAACGCTCTTGTGTCTTTTCTGTAAGCTTGTATCTTGCTAATCTGTCCTTGAAGACCCACAAGATAATAGAAATCAGAACTAATACTGAATAATCACACTTTCTCTTGAGGGATTTAAAACAATTTTAAAAGGTCAGTCCCTGCACCTAGCCTTTTCTATTTCTCCACTTCTCTTTCTCTCTCTGCATTTGAGTTTGATAACATTCAGATGCGAATTTCTACAGAACAGGGAGTCATAAAACAATTGTCACGGTGGATGTGTTCCAATGTACTGAGCTAGACAGAAACGTGCAGCAAGATTCTTCATCTCTTAATACATGTGACTTTTATTGCATCACCTGATTTGTGACTGACTGTTTCTGTCATTGATATTGTACTACAGGGCTCTTCATATTTAAATCCTTGATAGCTTGGATTCAAAATGTGATTGTCCCCAAAATGTCACCTCAAACTGAGAAACCTCTGTTACTTCTTCTATCCTAACTCTTACAAATATGCTCCATATGATGACATAAATCTACAATCATGGATTTTTCTGTGTTAAAAGAAGAACATTATTGTTGGTGAAAGCTTACAAATCTGAATGTTGTTACCCAAATGGCCCCCTAACAAGGAATGATATCCCCTTGCTACCCCAGAACAAACACATGTATTGCAGAGTATATAAAACAATTGGGATCTTTAACTAGTGCGTACCAAGGTCCAGATTCAGCTGAAAACTCAGAATAACAAGAGGGGAATAAGCAGTCTTAAAATGAAAAGGGTTTTTATTGAGATAAGCCAAATTGAACTGTAACAAGAAAAGAAGGGGGGAGGGGGAGAAATTGCAAAGCAGCAAATATGGCCCTCCCAGCCAGCAGCTTCCACTGATAAGGCCAGGGGCCACTCTTTGCCTCTGTGGAAGGAGAAGGAGACAGAGCATTTCCATGGTATCTGGGTCTCAGGCCGGGGGGGGGGAGGAGAAAGGAGCCTTATGAGGCAAACTCCGCCCAGATGGCTGGCAGTTGCTCTGCATGCTCGGCCTGAGCGGAGCTCATCCCAAGCTCTCTCAGCCAAGCTCCTATGAGGCTGTTTTCTGAAGGCCCTCATGGGTAAGCAGGGATAGCTGCCTGGGAGAAGCTGTGATATTCCCATGCTTGCTACCTTCAAACTCCAGGAGGAGAGCCAGGGCCCAGTGCCAGGCTCATTGGTTTGGCAGAGACTTTTTCTTACTTACATTTGGGACCTGTTGTCTATCAGTCAGGAGGGCTAAAGCAGGATTAAACCTAGCCCTTGCAAGCCTCTGGCCTACCTAGGCTCCTCTCCCCTCCCCACCATTTTACTTAATTGGGAGAGAGTACTTCAGGCAGCAGCAGCAACAATAGACTTTGCTGTAGACCACAGGGGTGAGATGCAGCCATCTGAGGGGTGGACTAATTCCTACTTTATTACTACTGGCCTAGCAGGGTGGATACTGGTAGCCCCCCTCCTCCATCTAGGCTTTTCGCTCCCCTGCCATTACATTTACTTGGGAGGGAGTATTACCAGCAGCAATAGCTCAGTCTAAGGCCTTCAGGCAGCAGAGGCCATTTTGTGGGAGGGCTTGGCAGTTTATTCAGTTAGTTATGGCTATTTTGAGAGTGGCACCCGGTAGCCTGCTTAGCCTCCTGGCAGTAGTGGCCATGGTGTGAAGGCATCTACAATATGCACAGCTCTAGGGATGGCCATTTTGAGTGTGGCATTTGTGTGTCTTGATTTACCTCCTGCTTACTGGCAGTAGCAGCCATTTTAGTGGGGCTTTTGCAGCTTATCCTGTGCTAGGGTGTCCATTTTGAGAGTGGCACCCAGTGGTCTGCTTAGCTTCCTGGCAATGGTGACCATGTTGTGAAGGCATCTGCAATATGCACAGCACCAGGGGTGGCCATTTTGAGTGTGGGCTTTGTGTGTCCTGATTTGCCTCCTGCTTACTGACAGTAGCGGCCATTTGGGAGGGGGGGGGGGTTGCACAGCTTATTCTGTGCTGAGAGTGAACATTTTGAGTGTGTCTCATGGTGGCCAGCTTAGCCTCTTTGCACTGGTGGCCATTTTATAGAGGCCTCTGCAGCCTTACAGTGTTTGGGCTGCCATTTTGGTGCTGTGTTCCTATTGGGCTTTGAAGTTCTAAAAGCAGTCATTTTACAGTACATTACATTACTTTACTGTATGTTTCCATTATGCCACCCAGAAAAGGGTAGTAGCCCTGCTAAGGACAAGCAGCCAGTGAATAGGCCTCCTGCAAAACAGCCCTGCAGACTCTTCCTTTGAGGATGATGAAGTGGCCAAGGAGAGGAGGGAAATACTGCTATCAGTATCTCTCAGGAGAGCTGAAGCAGGGTTAGGCCCAGCCCCTGTGGGCCTCCAGTCTATCTAGGCTCCCTCGCTGTTTTCACTTCATTTGGAGAGAGTACTAGCAGCAGCAGCAGCAAAGGCCTGGCTGAGGCTTGGGTTGGGGGGGGGGCTTACAGTCATCTGAAGGGTGGTTTGCTGCACACATTATTTCTACTGTCTTAACAAGAATCTACAGTCCCAGGGGGGTGACTGTTTAAACCCCTCCCCCTTTTCCCTGCCCAATTTGCAGCCTTTGTGGGCCTAAAGAGCTCTGTTTTTGTTTTTTAGGTTTTGTTACTCAGGCTACCTAATGGCATGCTGTGTTATTACATTTGCTGAAATTGGCAAAGCTGTCACGTGGGGCACTGAAGTCTAAGATGTAATCTGATCTTTCTACAAGATTAGCACAATTGATAGCCAGTAGCTGCTGTAATCCAGTCATGTTGAAGTGACAGTGGACCTGACTGACAAGGTAGGTAAGTCCACTGGCCTCTAGTGCCTGGCTGTGGGGGCTCCAAGGTGTCAGGCAACAGTCTTTCGACTCCCATGTTTAGGCTCCTGGGTTGTATCACCTTGGGTCTTACCTTTGGGTTTCACAGTTTGGCCACTGGGTTGTTACTTGATTTAGTCCTAAATGGACAGTCATACAGGGAGCAGCATGCTGGGGATTAACTTTCCTCTTCAGGAAGCGGAGGAGAAGGATGAAGTGGACCTGAGTAGGGGATAAGTAAATGTGACTTAAGGAAGTTTACTGCACCTGGGCCAGTCAGCTGCTAGCTGGCCTTTCTTTTATGGGAGCTCCAGCAACTGATGGGGCACCGAGCCTTATCTTCAGGGTGTTGGCACCTAGAAGTGGAGTTTCCTTGGAGGTTCTGCTGTCTTGGGGCCCAATGGCTTCTGGGTTCGCTTCTAGAAGTGGAATTTCCACTGCCTTGGGGCCCAATGGCTTCTGGGTTTAATGCAGGGCACTGGTGGGCTGAACAGTGGCCCATTGACCAGTCAGTACAAGAGTCTTACTATAAACCTTATATGAGTGGAATTTTCCAATCCTCATGGCAGTTGGATTGTGGGGAAGGGAACTAGATAACCCCTCAGCCCACTTCATGTGGACAATTAGACAGTGGTGCCCATACCTAACCCTCTTTCATCCAAGTGGCATAGGATTTTTAGGAGGGTTCTGGAGACTGGTCCTGATGTTTATGTTTTAAGGCAGCACCCAGTCTTCCCTGTAGATGGAAGGGTGAAGCTTGTCCCTCGGATTTCCTCTGAGCTATGCCTCCAGGGAGGGCTATTGATTCTTGGCAACCGGGTATGGCTGGCAGTCTCTAGGCTGGGGAATCATTTGGTCTGTAGGAGTTATGGCTGAGCTGGTGGATCTCTCCCAGTTATGGGGGAGTGGACTGTTAGGGGGCTTGCCTCATATCCAGTGGCAGCCATCAGGAAGCTTAGGTGCATTTAGGTTCACCAGTAAACCTCCCAGTTTGATGTAAGCCTGGGCAGCTTCTGGGGTCACACAACATTAATGGTGGGCATGAGAATTAGATCCTAAGCATTAGTGGAGTGATGACCCAAGCCCTTAAAGAAGGGTCTGGTTGACTCTGCATTAGCCATGGGGAAAGTGAGGGCTGAGCTGCTACTTCTTTTTGATGAGATGTGGGGTCTTTTGCCTCACTCCTGGTCATTCACCTGGGGGTAATGAGCTGGGCTTTCCAAGGGCATGGCCCTTCTGTTACAGCCCCACAGATGTACATGCATAGGCAAGGTGGCCCAGTGTGCTCAAGGAGAGGAGCAGGCCTCCGCCTCATGTACTGGTCATTCACTTGGGCAGTAATGACCTTGGCTGCAGGGCATGGCTGTTCCGGTATAGGCTCATGCAGATTTGCACACATAAGCATGGTGCTAGTGAGCTGGAAGGGAGAAGTGGCCTCTGTTCCACGTTCAGGTCATTCACTTGGGTGGTATGACCTTGTCTCACAGGGCATGGCCCTTTCCTTACAGGCTCACACAGGCTTGTAGCACCCAGGCAAGTAGTGCCCTGATGGTTTGAGGGGAGGTGTGGACTTCTGCCTCACATCCTGGTCATTCACCACATGGTGTTGACCTTCTCTCACAGGGCATGGCCCTTTCCTTACAGGCTCACACAGGCTTGCAGCACCCAGGCAAGTAGTGGCCTGATAGTTTGAAGGGAGGTGTGGACCTCCGCGTCATGTCCTGGTCATTTGCCGCGTGGTGTTGGCCTCATCTCACAGGGCATGTCCCTTTCCTTACAGGCTCACACAGGCTTGCAGGGCCGAGGCAAGTAGTGGCCTGATGGTTTTAGGGGAGGTGCAGTCCTCTGCCTCACATTCCAGTCATTCACCATGTGGTAATGACCTTGGCTGCAGAGCATGGCCCTTTTGTTACAGGCTCACATAGACTTGCAGTGCATAGGCAAGTAGTGGCCTGGTGTGTTGATGATTGGTTCTCAATGCTTCCATGTCAGTGCAGTGGAAGCTTGGGACTCATTAGCCCCGACAGGGCTAGGTGAAAGGCTAACAGAGCCATAGAGAAAGCTTTGGGGGAGGGTCTGGGCATTTATTTGCCACACCCCTACATACTAGGCTGAATTTGCCAAACTCTACTGAGGTAATGGGGGTTCACCTGGCCACTGAAAGCAAGGACATCTTCCTCAATGACCTACAGCAATGGCTGAGGTTGGCACTAGGCCACCTGTGGGGCCCTAGGGCCTAAGCAGAGGCTTGGCCCTGGCGGTGGCAGGATACAGTTTGGGAATAGGGAGTGGGCCATTGAGTACCCTTGGTGCTTCTCCACTGATGGGGAAGAATGGTCTGCCAGGAGTGGATGGTACTGCTTGTGACGGCTGCCATGCTGTGTGGGCAGACTGCCTTGGGGAACCCCATGTGCGAGTCCTTCCCTCACTGCTTTATGGCTGAGGCTTAGGAGCTTGAGCTGGGGGGATCCATTTTGCCTGCCGGCTGGGTCTTAGCCATCCATAGGATGGCTCTCACCTGGGGCTTCAGGGCTCGCCCAGACAGGTCAAGGCAGACGTCCAGGGGTGACCCGTGGCTTGACCTGTACCACTAGTTGGCCCTTGCCGAATTAATGGTTGATGCTATGTTTAATAAAGTGGCCCTTTAGTTCCAAGCCTTGTGTCTGTCTCATTATACCGACTAGGGTGGCAAACAATAACCTTTCTCTAACAACTGCCTATTTATTAGGGAAAACAAAAGGGTGGGGGATGAGAACATACGACCTGTCATGTAGAATGTGGAAATCCTATAGAGGGGAATCAAAACAAAATATTTTCGGTAGGAAAATGATTTATTACAAGAGGAAAGGGAAAAGCCTCTTCAAAAGGGTTTGAGTGGCCTTAAGGACCTTCACTATATAACCTAAAACAAAGATATAAACACACAAGCACATTCACAAATGATATGGTGTGGCCTTTATTTGCTGGAGAGCTGAATCTGGTGTTTGACCTAACAAGTTACTGCTATTTGGGCCAGTTTTAAGGCAAATTGCACTACTGGCTTACACATAGGGATCTCAGTCCTCTGGTGGGATCTCCCTTTCCCATCCTCTGCCCCCCACCACTTCTCATCTGGTAAATTGGGGGTGAAGGTATGGGAAATGGGCCCAGGAGCTGTGCAGATTGCTCCTGTACTCTGGAGCACTTCCTTGTTGTGCTGGGAATGATGTCATTCTCTGTGTTACAAGGAAGTGAAGGCCCCCACTCAGGGCAGATTTGATAAATATTAGGCCCCGACACTAGTTCCTCCCATTTGCCCCCATCCCTCATCTCCTGGTTTGGGTCCTGGGGGACCTGGCAACCCTACTTACACATATCAAAAAGGAAAAATCAAGGGTGCAGCTATGCACATTTCCTGCACAGCTAAAGAGAAACCTTTTTGTAGTTTTGGGTGTAGTGAACCTGGAAATCTGTGAGATATGTATCTATAGCCTCCCCCCTCCCTATTGCTTCCCCACAAAAAGTAGGGGGAAAGGGGGACAGTTACCAGCTCTCCACTCAAAAAAGAAAAAAATGGGGGGAGGACAATGTACACAAGTCGAAATTTTCCTAGATTCCTTAGAAGCTTGGGTTTGTTTGTAATGAGTTCATCTTGCCAGGAGGATTCACTGTTGCTACGACTATTTGTTTTCTATCCTGAACCTAGCCAGTTGTGATGCCAGGGACAATTCATTGTGTAAGTTCCATTAGGCACTAAATGATACTTTTATTTATTTACTGCATTTATGCTCTGACCTGGATAGCCCAGGCAAGCCTGATCTCATCAGATCTTGGAAGCTAAGCAGGATTGACCTTTGTTAGTAATTACATGGAAAACCTCCAAGGAAGACCAGGGAATGGGATACATAGGCAGGCAACGCAAACCACCTCTGTTAGTCTCATAAGCCCCACCAGGGGTCACCATAAGTCAGCTATGATTTTACAGCACTCTCTATCACCACCGTTGCATTTATACCTCACCAGTGGGGACCCAAAGCAGTTTACATTGCTCTCCTCTCCTCTATTTTATCCTCACAAGAACTCTGTGAGGTAAGTTCTACTGAGAGTGTGTCACCTAGGTCACCCGGCAAATTTCTATGGCAGCGTGGGGATTCAAACTTGGCTCTCTCAGATTCTAGGCTAACACTTTGACCACCACACCACACTGGTAATGAGGTAGCATCCATCATTAAATAAGGGCCCTGTTTTCTATAGAAAGCAAAACCAGCTTGAATCCCTTTTATTAGGGATTCCCTAGCCCAGTCCAAAGCCTTCACTGCTGCACAGCTGGCCAGTGGGGATAAAATGAAAGGAAATGGGAGGACTTATTGGGTTGCAGGAGGCCCTTCTGAGTTTCATCATGATGTCACTGGCAATGTGACTAAGTCACATTCTGTACGCCCAGAAGTGACGTTATTACATCAAATTGCCTAGTGAAGCCCTGGCATTTTGACAAAAACCATAGAGTTTTTGCCCAAATATCAAATCAGTTTCTGGCAGATTAGTGAGGTCTGCTGGTGGTGATGAAGTGATGTCAGTGCATTGCCAATGACATCCAATGTCAACAACAAGGGCCTGCCCTGAGCTGGTAAGTTCTCATCCCATCCCCAATAGTTGCCAGGAGGGACCTGGCAAGCTTGCCTTTTATACAAGGTAATTGACTATAATAGCATGGGCAATTGAAAAATGTAGGACAATGTAGGATCAGCAAGCCGGGAAGAGCAAGACAAGCCAGCTGTGGCAAGAGAAGAAGGAGATCCAGCAAAAAACATGAACAAGGCTGCTAGGTAAGGGAGGGAGCAATGACTGCAAAGCTTACTCAGGCCTGTGTAAGGCAAAGAATGTCAGTCTCTGTAAGGGTACTCCTGTGGATGACTGCAAGTCAGATTTGCTTTTTAAAGGGAAGAATTGGGTGTTTACAGCCCTCCTCTCCTAATCTGAGGCCCAGCACTGGGATGGGAATCCTTTAATTCTTTTGATATCCCAGCTGAGAACCAGAAGAAGTGTCAGGTTCTGACTGTGTTTAAGCCAAAGAGACTCCATTTTAATCCTGTCAGTATATTAAGTGTTTTCTTTGCAGGTGGCAAGCCTTCTGCTGGAAGCTCACAGAGAGAAGAGGAATGTTATGTCTACATATATCTGCCTTTCAGACACCCTTGGGAAACTTTCACTTTCTCACCCTCGGGCCGATTGTTTTGAGAACTGAGGGGGAGGATGGGGCCTGCAGGGAACTGTTATTCTGTACCTTTGCTTTTGCCTATCATTCGTAACAATATCTAGCTCAGCCATGATCCCTGTATCTTGGAGTGTGGACTTATAATGGTTGTTTATCTACAGTAAAGCCTTTTGAAATCGATGGACTATTGTTTCATTGCAAAGGGTAGTCTGGATTACAACTTTTGTTCAAGCCACAGTCTGACAAGAAGAAGCCACATGCTCATTCACCAGCATATTTTGTAGTGACAGCTCTTCATCTCTTATCCTGTTGCCAGAATGGTTGTTTACTCAGCAACCCCAATGGCTACTCACTATCCCATTCCAATGGGAAAGTAAGGAGAAAAAAACAAAGCATGCTACTAGTATGAACTCTGTCAGACACAGGATACATGTGGGCCATTAGACACAATGAGTGAAAAGGACTGTTGTTTTTTCCTTTATCATTTCTCAGGTCGCAAAATGTTTTTAAAACAATAGTTGATCTAACAACTCAGTATTACTTAATACATCAGGGAGGAGAGGGTTTTGATAATGATATTTATTGATATTGAAAAATCTGAAAGTTACTCAGATGTTGAAGAAAATATTGTACTATTGTTCACTGAAGTCCTAGAAAAGCATAACTTTACGTAACATTTATCATTTTCCTTAAGAGTGCACCATTCTCCATGGGCCCAAGGTGGAATTCAAGTACGATATAAAAAAACTTTTTAGTCAGTCAGCAGGTAGATTACAAAATATAATAATATTTGAATCTAACAACAAAGATTCCTTGTAAGGCAAAACATGCAGTTGGCCTGGGAAAAGGAGGGAAAAAACAGAACAACACATGCAAACATACTTCTTTAAGGCAACAGCACTCAGTGTACAAAAGACTTTATTCCTAACAAAAGTCACCTCTGAGCTGAACCATTACACCACAGCTTTGCTCCTTCTATAAGAAAGCCCTCCTGAACAATTCTATTTTGCACATTTTGTGAAACACTAGACATGTGTGTGGCAGTTCTACAATGTGTGAGCCACTATAAAGAGAATATGTGTGAATTGTCAGTTGCCAATTTTACCTGTTTGTAGGATGGCACCTTGAGAAGTCTTTGCTTAGATGAGTGTAGCTGTCACAGCAGAACACAACAGGAGAGGCATTAGTTGACTTTGATCATGCTGGTGCTGACAAATTCTTTACTGGGTTTATTTAGATAGACGTGTTAATTGTTTTAAGCTATGGACGATTACCTTGTCTGCTAAAGACTCTAAATTTGAAAGTGAAAATCTAAAACTGCGGAGCCATTGTTAGTACAGTGGTAGGATCAATCGTCTTCCCATCTTCAATCTTCAAAGAACAAAAGAGAACCAAATTTCATGATAGTGGGTAATCTTATTTTGTTTAATGATCTTGTGTAACAGCTTGTTTGTGGATAGTCTCATCAGCCATCTGAATATAGATCTGATGCTAAAACAGTGAAATCAGGATGAAGAACATGCTTTCAATTTTGTTTGAATTCTGTTTTTAATGTGTTGGTAATATCTGCAATGCCCACTGCTGATATAATGCAGATCTAATTCTCAGCTCATTTAGTTGCCACCTCAATAGGAAAACAATGCCTAGTGGGAGTGATGATTAAAATGTAGCAACAGAGATATAACAAGGCATGGATAAATGAAATAAATTACAGGGAATGTATTAAAGGCAGGCCTTCTGGCCCTATCTGCTCACAGAGTTTTTAAAAAATGCTTGGCAGAATCTTTCTTTCTTAATCGGTATAATTATAGTCATCCCATACAGTATGAAGGGACAAAAGCATGACAGAGTACACCTCTTTCCCTAATGTCATCAGGAGCATCAAGCATGGGGAAGGCATATCTCATAAAAATGAAAAACACTGAGCTTCTCTCATGCTGTTAACTCTTATTTATGGGGAACTGGAATGAGTTATTTGGAATTCTATGAAGAATGGATTTGTCAGCAACATGCCCAATTACAAAAAGACCTGGGAATCCCTGAATCTGATATTGAAATTATTTGCACCCTTCTGGCTACTGAATTTTCGTTGAGTGCCAGGGAAACCAGCATTTGAATCAAGAACCTAAACAGCAGAGGGTCGGAACAGGTCTGATGAGAATTACCCATGATGCAACTGTATTATATTTATAATAACATAAAATTTGCACAGAACATGATCCTGTCCCTAATCTAAAGACCAGCTAAATTTCAAGCAGTTTAAACAAAGGGGGTCAGTTTTACAGATCACTGAAGCAGGTCCTGCTTCTGCGCAGCTACACTTCTTTCTACTGATTTCTGGCATGGCTGTCAAGCAGCAGCCCAGCAGTAGAGCTCCAGCCAGCCACCAGCATTTTTTTAAAAAAAAACCTGTTGTATTCATTTCATTTTTTTACTCTTTCACTGACTGACTGTCAATATATTTTTTAACCTATCTGCTGAAAACCCTGCATTTGCCATCCTTCCTTGTTGTAGTCTGTTTGTAATTGCCAAGCATTTCGGAATTGTGTTACCATTACAATTTGTGTTACATTAAAGTAATGATACAAAATAGTGATTTCCATTTTCGCACAATCCTACTAATGACTAAACTGGAATAGTGCATGACTTTGAAGCCCTCTTCAGATACAGTAGGTAAACAATAAATGAATGTTTGCCTTTTCAATTGACAGGCAAAATGAAGCTTTTAGATTGAACATAAGTAGTATATATGATTTCTGCCCATGCCTGGTCAACTGATCTATGAACACAATATCCCTTTCCACTGGATCTCTTCAAGTCAAAGAACATGTAAACTTTGATTTTGATAGACTATACACACACACACACACACACACCTTTTTTATTTTGGAATGATGTGATTGTAGTGACTAGGGTGTCAGACTGGGTCAGTAACTCTCTGTCATTCTAACCTACTTCATAGTGTTGCTGTGCGGATAAAATAAATCTCATACTCTACCCAAAATTCTTGAAATAAGCATGGAATAGAAATGTAATAGATAAGATAAATGAGATCCAGTAGAAGCCTGTACTGCCTCATTTAGCTCTCTCCAGAAACAGTTTGGGCAGTAGCTTGTGAGTACCAAATTATAAAGAGCTGAAAACATCTTGGTTCATGATTTCATGTCACTTCATGTATTCTAATGCAATTTTTAATGCCAGTTTTTCCTAAATCTAATTGCAAAACACACCGATTTAAGATGGGAGACAGTAAAAACACAAGAGCCTTTGTTGTCTGTTTAGGTGATACTAGCAGAAGTAATTCAAACAAAAGCTGTTCAAATTATAGAAGCAAAGGTAGCTGCATAGAAAAGAGAGGTTGGTTTCCTTAGGAACCAGGAAGCATACGAAAGCTTTTCAGTACAGCTGAACAGCTCCTCCTGACCCCTTCTTTCATGACACGGTGTTCTGTTCAGGTTAGCAGCTCGCATGGAGAACCAGACATCTCTTGTTGTTTGGTTCAAAGTTGTCAAATGAACTGAAATGGAGAGAGGAGGTTGTAGATGCCAGCTTGTGCATAAACCTGCTAAAGCATTTTTGCCACTGTATAAATCACTTCTACACATCATAACTGACTGACTGTCTGTCTCATTTACAATATTTCCTTCCTTTTTTAAAAAGTAAATTGCATTATGACTTCTGTGACAGGAGTAAGTATGAGGATTCAGGGACAATTGAAGAAAAACTGTGGCTCTGTTCACAACTCAACTCTTTAATGCAGAGTCAACATCACAGTGTAAAAGCAAACAGTTCCTTGAATGTTTTTGACTTATCTGTCAAGTAGTTCCAAACTGAGAGAAGTTCTTCATTAATGCAGACTTTTTAAACCTATGAGTCCCTCCCCCCTCCAATTTCTACCTAACATATGCTCTGAAATGCTCAAATCCTCTTGAAGAAGAAAGTATCTCAATTTCATCAGAAAGACAAAAATCCCATCGAGTCCAGCCTCCCAGAGCAGAACAAAGCATAACCAGATCCATGATGGAAGTGTACCACAGTCAGAGAGCAGATACTCTTCAGGGCAGCAGCTGGATCCCGACACACAACCGCTCAAACTGACAATGATGATCAAAGTGGTTAGCATTTATATGGTTTATTTCAGGAATTCAAAATATTTCACATACATTACCTTAGCAACTTCTAACTGCTTTTTAAGAAAGGCCAGTATTATTAAAAGCCATCTTGCTGAAGTGGACAATGAGGCTAAGGGAATTCTGGCTTGCTTAAGGCTCTGTTCAAACCTCATACTACCATTATGAATACAGCCCCCCCCCCCCAATGCAATATATCCCCTTATCCTTCCCATATGCCTGAGATAACAAAAAGAGGAAGTTTTTCAAGTGTCTGAGCAAAATGTATGGCTGACAAACCTGGTAATAAGTTGTGTAGGCAAGACCTGACCTATTTACTTGGTGGCTGAGGGGAAATTTGAAAATATGAGGTACCATGGGTAATCTAAAACCAGGGTTCTCAGCACCTCCACTCTAGTGTTTTATTTTTGGTGCTATTGGCTGTACTACTACAAGCTTCTCCAATTAAATTGTGTTCCTCAAGAAAGCCATTTAGACTGCAATACAAATCCTGACATCTCTCAGCATGCTGTCAGTAGACCCAATGAGAAATATGGACCAGCCAGGCCTGGTAAAATTTCAACCAGGTGGCTTCATCAATTGAAATTAACCTCTCTACCACTCTGTGATCTCTGGGATGGGGAAAAGTCAAATGTTGTCTCAGAGTCATTTTGTGCATCAGCATGAGCTATCCCCTAAAAGTTTCTAAGAGAAATGTTCATACTACCCAATATACTTTAGTCATGGCAGCCTTTATGCCATTTGGGGGTAACTCGCTTGCTCAGATGACTGAGTTTAAATTATTGTATAATCCTGGTGGATGATGGATGGGAATAAACAAGATTTGACCCATCCTACACATGTGTGATAGTTGAGAAGTGCGGCCAAATGCAGCTGATGACGTGGTATATGGCTGCTGAGTACTGAGAGGGATCATTGATATTAGAGGTGGGCACAGTCCAGAAAATGGATCAAAATTTTGCACGGTCCAGCCCAGTTCATGGTTCACGAACATGCAGGTCATGAGACTCACCTTTTTCATGAATTTTGGTCTCTTTGGGCCAGTCTCTTGGTCCATGGTCCATGAATCTAGACATTCTGGTGCCAATCTACCAATTCCCTATGCAATGAAGGAGACGTCCACAGACCTTTTGCAGACCTTAAAAACTTGATAGGCAGCTCTGCCTGGTGTGCAAAGAGCTCCCATTCTGCTCTATAGAGCAAGGAGCAAGAATGAATCTCCCAGGCAACGGAGGGGTGGACATTCTGCAGCGAATCTTAGCCCTCAAAACCTTGATAGTCAGCTTTACTTGCCAACCAGAGAGCTCTCATTCTGCAAGGGAGGGGTGGACGTTCTGCAGCCAATCTTAGCTCTCAAAACCTTGATAGGCAGCTCTGCCTGCCAACCAGAGAGCTCCCATTCTGCAAGGGAGGGGTGGACGTTCTGCAGCCAATCTTAGCCCTTAAAACCTTGATAGGCAGCTCTACCTGCCAACCAGAGAACTCTCATTCTGCAAGGGAGAGCTGGACGTTCTGCAGCCAATCTTAGCTCTCAAAACCTTGATAGGCAGCTCTGGCTGCCAACCAGAAAGCGCCCATTCAGAAATAGAGGTGTGGATGTTCTGCAGCCAATCTTAGCCCTCAAAACCTTGATAGGCAGCTCTGCCTGCCAACCAGAAAGTGCCCATTCTGCTCTATGGAGCAAGGAGCAAGAATTTCCCTTGGCAACAGAGGGGTGGACATTCTGCAGCCAATCTTAGCCCTCAAAACTTTGATAGGCAGCTCTGCCTGCCAACCAGAGAGCTGCCATTCTTTTCTGTGCAAGCAAGGAACAAGAATTAATTCTCTAGGCAATGGCTGGGAAGGTGTCTGTGTGGTGAGTGAGGGGGCTCTTCCCCCAACCTTTTCTGTTTGATTTTGCCTCACTGCAACTTTTTGGTGCTGCTAGCCAATGCAAGTCAATTGGCATTTGTGACTCTACTATCTACTGGAAGTTTCCTGGAGCAACCACTTTGGGAATCTGTAACTTGGACATTCAAAATGCAATCTTGACCAAACTTAGAGGATGGCTGGAGGAGAGGCTGCTGAACAATTTCTGTGAATTTGGCCTTTCTGGGTATGAAGGGGTGGAGGTAGAGCTACCGCAAGTGATGGACCACGGACCGATGAACTGGTCCATGAATGGGACTGGTCCATGAAAAGTTCATGGTCCGTGGTCCATGAAAATTGACAGACCATGGGCGGTGATCTGTGGGGTTTCCCCAGTCCGTGCCCACCTCTAGTTGTTATACATATTTTTAAGGAAGGCTTTTTGGTCGGTGCATGTAAAATGGAACTGGTGAGGTAAACATCTAGTGACCTCAGAGGGGAGTAAAGAACTTGAGGCAAAGCAATCAGTCACTAAGCAGGGAAGAGCGGTTGCTGAATGGCCAGTATTATACTGGAGTTTGCCAGAGTGCTTGCCTAATTATCCTTCTACTTGAATGTCCAGATTGTCCTCATCACACAGAATTGTGTCTGATGGGTTTTCGCCCTAGAATCCTCAGAAAGAAGAATTTTATTTCTTGTATCAGAAAACTATTAAAGACAAGGAAAAAATAAATGAACACATTTTAAAACTTAGAATCATACACTATTTATCATCATAATTTTTGTAATTCTCAAGTGCATGCAGTCCTGATAATGAGACAGATTTATTTTTTTTTAAAAAAAGAAGAAAGCCAACATTCCCTTTTTGGCAGCTGTAACTGGAGCCTGGAAAATTTATGTGTCTGTTATTTTGCACCTGCAGGCATATTTGGTGCACCCATAATTCAGTTTGCAGTCACACTGGAGAAGATGCATGGCTAACTGCCTACTTTGCACTTGTGGATAGGAAACAAGCAGCGCCTATGTTTCCCTTTCAAAGGTAGAGTTTTGAACTTTAATGACAGCAGCACAAGCATTAAAATTTGCTGCGTGTAATGTTTCTTAAATTCTCTCCTAGGGTATTTTTTAAATCATTATAAATAAATAGAATTCCTAAACATGTCTTGCTTAAAACCCTCATTGGTAACAACTAGAGCTGAGCTAAACATTATTTTTTTCTTTTTAATGAAGTTTTTTAAAAATTCTCCTTCTTTAGTTAATTTTTTATAATTTTTTTCTCAATAATATTCTGCCATTCTAGAGATATTCTAATTTCTAGTGTCATTGCATAGTATCATCCTGTGGGTTTTTGATGTCTCTTGGGCTGCCTGGAGCCACATGGTTCAGCTTTCTAAAACCAGAGCTGGGTTTTGGCATAAACTATGCAAGCTATAATTTAAGGCCTTAAAATCTGAGGAACCTTTAAAGAAGAATAAAAAATTTACTCTGGCCCATTGTCTGACAGTGCAATCCTAAGCAGCAGGGTGGAAACCACATAGGAAGAAAACTAAGCCTTGAATGGGCGTAAATGGCACTTACGTCAATACAAACCCTTCTCCACTGGTGCCTGCCTGAGGTGCCTGAGCTGCAGGCAGGCACGCTTGGTGGCCAGGCAGAGGTGCAAGACTGGCAGGAGGGGGTGGGGTGGCTTGTTTAGCTTGTTTCATGTGATGTCCACTTCCTCAGGGGCCAATCAAACGGCCACCACACAAGCAATATTCTATAAATAAACACAAAATTTTCAAAGATACAGTGCTTTCTGTTCTCAATTAAGCTTAAATTTACAGTGAAAATTTCAAAGAACCAAAGACAATCACTCACCAAAGAATCACCAGAGAAACTCTCACGTGCATACAATTCAGCACACTCATCAGTGTTTCTACCACACCCAACATTACCTTAAATACATCACAGCCATTTACAAGTTAAAGCCACACTTACAGTAATATTATTTCCACCACTACACCACTGATCTGTAGTGGAGAGAGCCTTTTTTTAAAGGAGATATAAAGCACGTTTGAATAAATCTTTCTTATTCCAGCTTTTCATAGGATTTATAGACCTGGGAAGTGAAAAGTCTAAAGACTGGATGTTTTTTCAAGATTTATTAATGTAGATTTGGACATTTTAGGGGAAAAGTACTTTTGTGATTAAAAACATTGCTTAGTAAAGGAACAGTTAAACTGGGAAAGTGAAACTGGGAAAACAACTGATTGTTTTGGCTATCCAAGATAAGGAACACCTGGACTGTATTAGTGTTTTCTTTCTGTTGCTATGGCAATGGGACTTAGAAGAGAAATAGTTGCTATAGTGAAGGAGAGACACTACTATGAGAATTTTAGATGTCTACTGCCACCCTGTGGCACCTTCTGGCAACTAAAGAAATATATACAAAGTATGACATCTACAAAAAAATCACCGTGAATCTCTAGATCTTCCAGAAATGGAACAATTGCAGAAACATTTTCAACAAATGGCTGATAAGATGGATGAGTTGGGGAAGAATTTGGGGGCCAAAATGGACTTCCCTTGAAAAACAAATAGACAAAGGGATTGTTGCTTTGAGAGATCAAATGACAGAGCAAGTTCAAAAATTGGACCAATCTATGAAACAAGTTTCTGTAGAAGTGAATTAAATTAAGCAGAAAGTCGAGACAATAGAAAACAAAGTAGATTCTCATGATATTTTGATTGAAAAACAATTAGACAGCTTGTCACTGTTATAAATTCAGGAAAAAGAATTTGCCCTGAGATTTAGATTGATCCCAGAAGAAGATGGCGAGGATATTGTAGACATAATGACTGTGGCTTTGGCAGAGTTTTTGGACTGGGATCAGGATGCAGTGCAAATGGAAACCGACTGAATATACAGAATTAACTCTAAATTTGCTAAAATTAGAAAGCTCCCAAGGGATGTGCTGGTCTACTTTGTAAGAAGAAGAGTGAAGGAGCAAATTCTACAACAGCACTATATCACAAAATTAATCATTGGTGGTGCTCAGATTATAGTTTTGAAAGAAATTCCCATCTAATTTCTGCGTAAACACAAGGATTATAGCTTTCTGGTGGAAAAGCTAAAACAGAAAAATATTGCTTTTCGATGGGATACTCCAGAAGGTGTGATTTTTACATTTCAAGGGTGAAGATTTAGACTGAACTCAGTACATAAAGCCAGGGACTTTTTTGAAAAATACAGGCATCAATTGAAGCAGAGCAAAGAGGATGAAGAAGTGGATGTCCATACTTAACTCTGCTCTTTACTTTTACATATATTGGGACCCCCATTTTATTAAATTTTAATAAAATCACAGCACTATGGATTACAAAAGTTTAACATGGAATATTAATTGAGCAAATTCAGCCCCAAAAAGGAAGATTTTTTTTTACTGCTTAAAGAAACTAAAATATGATATGATTTGTTTGCAAGAAACCCATATTAGGAGAAAAGATATAAAATTTCTGACATATAAATTTTTGGGTGAAAAATTTATAGCAACAGATATCAAAAAGAAGAATGGAGTTGCTTTATACATCAAGCCACATTTAAAGCCTAAATTGATAATGAGTAATGAGTATGGAAGATATGTAGTGATAGAAATTGATGTACAGGGGACAAAAACATTGGTGGTGGGTCTTTACACTCCAAATGAGAATAAAACTGGATTTTATTTAAAAAATGGAGATTGTTTAACAGATCTAGCATATTAAAACTATTGTTTGATAGGGGATTGGAATGGAGTGATCAATCCAAAGATAGATAGATGCTCTGAGAAACATATTAAGATAAACCAGGGTAAACCACCTAAAGCTTTTTTTTGATCTAATGGACAATTTAAGTCTGATTGATTTGTGGAGACAGAAAAATGGTAATGCAAGAGAGTATACTTTTTTCAGAAAGACATAGATCTTTCTCAAGAATAGATATGATTTTGACATCAAGGGACATTGCCACCAAGGTGGTTAAAACAGAGATCCTACCCAAGATTTTCAGATCAAAATCCAGTATCCATGACTCATAGGGGGAAAAGGGGTACCTTTAGGTGGAGACTAAATGAAGCTCTGTTACAAAATGAAGGGACTATCAAAGACTTTAAAATAAACTAAAAGAATATTTTGAATTAAACTTAAACAAAGGTACAGATATAAGAATGGTCTGAAATGCAAGTAAAGCATATATTAGAGGTTACCTAATTCAATATAATGCTCAACTGAGAACAAAGAACCAAGAGAAAAAAGCAACGTATTTTGGAGGAGATAAAGAACTCAAGAAAGCTCCTGGAAATACTAATATATTGCAACATATCAAAATCTTACAACAACAGCTATCGATGTTAATGTCAAGAGAAATGGAAATTAAATTGAATTATGCTAAACAAAGAACATTTGAATATGCAAATAAGCCAGGAAAATGGTTGGCTTATAAATTGAGAAAGGAGAGAGAAAAGAGAATGATATTGACAATACAAGAGGCGGATAAGGCACTAACAGACACTGCAGATATACAAAAGGCATTTTATCAGTACTTCACACATCTGTATAAGAATTGTGATGTGTCAGTGGAAAAAATAGATGAATATATTAATAAAGAGAAGTTACCTAAGATCATGGAACAAAGAAGACAAATTATGAATGGACCTATAACAGTAAGAGAAGTGGGAGAAGCCATAAAAAAGAGTAAGTTGGGAAAAGCTCCTGGACCAGATGGCCTCCCAAGCAGCTACTATAAGTGTTTTGAGGATGAACTTCTTCAGCCTTTACAAAAGATGATGAATTCTATTTTAGAGGGAGGGAAATGCCAGACTCATGGAAGGAGGCCAACATAACACTTATTCCAAAAGATGGACAAGATCACACATTGACAAGAAACTATAGGCCAATATCACTATTAAATAATGACTATAAGCTGTTTGCATCAATCTTGGTAGGAAGACTTAAAAGTATCCTACGGGACATTATTTATGAAGACCAAAGTGGATTCCTATCTAGGAGGCATCTAAAGGACAATGTAATAACAGTATTGGATATTCTGGAATATTTAGAAAAACTTAATGAAAGACAAGTTGCTTTGATTTTCCTAGATGCCAAGAAAGCCTTTGACAATTTAAACTGGAAATTTTTGTTTAAGATATTGGAAGATATGGACTTAGGGGACAATTTTATTAAATGGACTAAGTCGATTTATAAAACCCAGACTGCGTGGATAGTCATGAATGGAGAGTTAACCGAACCATGTGGAATACAAAGAGGCACAAGACAAGGCTGCCCATGGTCACCTTTGTTATTTATACTGATGCTTGAAGCTTTGAATAGGGACATAAGACAAGATGAGAGAATTTGAGGTGTTAAGCTGAAGCAGGAGAACTACAAACTGAGAGCCTTTGCAGATGACTTGGTGTTGATTTTGGAGGACCCTTTGAACAGAATTGAAACTCTAATGACAAAGTTGAAAGAATTTGATGTAGTGGCCGGTTTTCAGGTTAATAAGCAGAAAACCAAAGTCTCAACTAAAAATGTGAAAATACAAGATCAAATGAAACTTGAGAGCAAAACTGGGTTTAAAGTTGAGAAAAACATAAAATACTTGGGTATTACTTTGTCAAATATGAACTGTATGTTATTCCAAAATAATTATATTAAGACCTGGAAAGAAATTGAAAGAGATATGCTAAGATGGAGTAAAATTCAATTATCGCTGTTGGGAAGAATAGCTACAATTAAAATGAATCTCTTACCTAGAATGTTATTCCTATTTCAGACAATTCCTGTATTGACAACAGAGGTACCATTTAAGCAGTGGCAGAAGGATATATCGAGATTTATATGGCAAGGCAAAAAGCCAAGGGTTAAATTTAAGGTTCTACAGGATGCAAAAGAAAGAGGAGGCTCAGGCCTCCCAGATTTGCTATTATATTTTGCTGCTAACTGTTTGGTTTGGATGAAGGAAAGGATACGATTACTGGACTTGGAAGGGCATGATCTAAAATTTGGGTGGCATGGGTATCTATGGTATGACAAAGTTAAAGCCAACACAGAGTTTAATAATCATTATGTAAGGCATGCAATCCTGAGAGTATGGAATAAATACAAACTTAGGTTTTGTTCGAAAATACCTCTCTGGCTGTCATCACAAGAAGCTCATTTTAGAAGAGAAATGGTGAGTCCACCTAAATGGTTAACTTATCAGGATTTATTGGAATTCTCTCAGGAACAAGTTAAAATTAAATCAAGAGGGGACTTAGCAGCAAAAGGGTACGCCTGCCAGTGGTTTCCATATATGCAAATTCTGGAGAGATTCAAATTAGACAAGAGTCATTATGACTTTGAGAAATCTAAAACTGAATTTGAAATAGCCCTTTGTACAAATGATGAACATGTTATTTCTAAAATGTATAAACTTTTGTTTAGGTTTGAAATGGAAGAAGAGCAAGTAAAGAATGTATGATTAAATGGGTGAAAAATTGTGGACATGATATATTAATGGAGCAATGGGAAAATACATGGACAAAAGGGCTGAAATGTACATTAAGTTCCAGTGTTAAAGAAAATTTTTACAAATTGATGTATCGTTGGTATATGATTTCTGAAAAATTGGCTAGAATGCATAAGGGGGCATCATTATTGAATGGATTCAGGAATGAGAACATATGAAAAGGATTTATGAGGGATTCATTGACTGTGTACTCTTTGATATGAAACAGGCCATATAAGGATCTAGGTAACCTATCGGAGGACCATACCAATTTTATTGGACTCTACTTTACACAGCCGTTTGGAACTGACATACAAGAAGGATTTTCCCTATTTTGATTGTAGTCTTCACATACCAGCTGAACTTTTGCTAATTGGGACCTGTAATTAGGGATTATGCTGGGTTGTTACTATGCATTTGCACTTTATGGACTATATGTGCAATAAAATTGTATAGCATTTTGTAGCACCAGCACTTTAATATTTTTAGGTAACCTGTTTTTAGCAATTGTGCAAAGGATTTTCCATGTGGGAAGTGAAGTTTTGTATGTATAAATAGCTTTTATTATGTGTATTGTGCATGAATGAATGTATAAATAAATATATGAATTACTGAAGTTGTTAGTTAGGCATATACATGGTTGTTGTTGTTATATTGGTTAGAGAAAGGACATTAGTTAACTTCTTGACTGAATGGAAACCGTTAATAGACTTTTTGCATGAAATGGATAACAAGGATTTGATGACATCTGCATTTATGGATTAAGTAACATGAACAATAGAAAAAAGAGGGCTTTTGTGACTAACTTAGAATAAGTGGGACTCTAGAAATGATATATACTTCTTGCAGAGAAAATTGGAACTCAACCTGTAGTATAATCTAGGGTTTTGTTGTTGTTGTTTTCTTTTCCCTTTCCCTTTTAATTATATAGATATATGTATTTTTAGTGTGTCATGTTTAGAATTGTGTATTTTTTCTTATTCTCTGTGGTTATTGTTTATTATGTTATGGTGTATAGTTTATAGTTTAAATAAAGATTTTTTTAAAAGGAATATTATATTTTGCTCAGAGAATGACCTAGCTGTTGATTATATTGTATTTCACTTGCACTGTGTTATCCACCTTGGATCTCTGTGAGAAAAGTGGAGTATAAACAAACTATAATCTGACATCCTCAAACGTTCAAATAGTGAAGCAAAAACCAAACAAAGAAAATATGCATAGTTATAACTATTAGCATTCTAGAAGTGAACTGATATATAAGCAAGAATAAGGTATCATCCCAAAGAAGAGGTATGGATGTGGGTGGCAGGGTTATCATTGTGGATTTTGTAGAGAATGCACAGTAGAGCTGATAGGCAGAAATATCTGATATCTTCGAGCAGGTGGGGCTCAGAGAATCTTTCTCACCTGCTTTATGCCTGATCTCTCGACCACGTTAAGGGGTGGTAGGCTTTGCTACCTGCTTGAAGCCTGATAGAGGCCAGGTAAAGGGGAGCAGGCATTGTCACCTCCTCTGCTCCTGATTCCAGCTGGGTGAAGGGGAAACAGGCATTGCCTCCTGCTCCATGCCTGATCTCTGCCACGTGAATGGTTGGTGGGCTTTGCTATCTACTCCATGCCTGATATAGGCTGGGTAAAGAGGGGTGGACATTGCAGCCTGCTCTGCTCCTGATCCCAACTGAGTGATGGCAGGGGGGCGGGCATTGCCCCCTGCTCCGCTCCTGATCCCAGTCAGTTGAAGGGGCAGGCATTGCCATCTGCTCTGCTCCTGATCCCAGCTGGGTGAAGGGGGTGGGCATTGCCACCTTCTCCACTCCTAATACCACTCCTAATACCTCCACCCCAATTGATTTCAACAGGGATGGAAGGAGACTCTGTGGACAGTTTAATAGAAGGGGTTATCCGAATAAAGTGATAGAAGCAGCTTGGAATAGGGCCAGCAACATAGACAGAGCATCGCTGTTTGAGCCGAGAATAGGAGAGCAGGGAAACCGGATAGTTTGGGCTTTAGATTTCACCCCTAGGGCCAATCAAATTAAAAAGATAGTGTATCGCCATTGGCCCTTGGTAGAAGGGGTAGAAGGCTGTGAGAACACACCGAGAATTGGCTTTCGCAAAACTCGGAGTATTAGGGACGAATTGGTATGGGCTGATATTAGAGACAGGGAAAAGCCCCATGACTTTCCACAAGGCAATTTTAGATGTGGCCATTGCCAAATTTGCGGCATTCTCAGTGTGGGCAGGGAACTTCATATTCATGATAATAAGATGACGGTCCACCATTTTGCTAATTGTCTGTCAAAGTGGGTAATCTATGCGTTGGAATGCCCCTGCAGGTTATTATATGTAGGATGCACATCAAGACCAGTTAAAGTGAGAGTATTGGAGCATATGTCACGGATCCGCAATAAAGTTCAGGAAGCGCCATTAACACAACATTATAGGGAACAGGGACACCCAGAAAATGCCCTTAAAGTCATGATCTTGGAAGTCGTGGAAAGTACTAGTGGTGATGCAGGGCAAACAAGGCTTCTCCGCAGAGAAGCATTCTGGATTCAAAAACTGGATACAGTAAAACCCAAGGGACTGAATAATGAATTATGTTTAAACTGTTATCTGTGAGACATAATGTATTGTGGTACTTGTTAGATGTTAGGCATGGGTGGTCACAAGGAAATTCAGGGAATGGAAATGGTATGTTGAAATGCACGGTCTCTTTAAGTAATAGTGATACCAATCAGCTTTGGCTAATTTAAACAAGGGGCAGTTAGCAGCGAGGTACGTGGAAGAGAATATGCGATTTACTAACCAGGTGGAAAGAGAGATGTGATGGTGATAGTTTTCCGTGGGATGCCAGTGAGTATAAATGAGCATAAGCTATAATTAAAAAAAAGGGGGGTTGAAAAGTAATACTGAAATTGACAGCAATTTCATAGGGTTGTGTTAACTACAGATGGCACGTTCCTGATGAAGGTGGCACGAAATCTGCGTCCGTAGCCGGCCCCAGATTCACCTGGGGAATGACTGGAAGGAAAATTAATTGAATGAGCAAAAGAACTTTACCTGAACCGAGTTGTATTGCAGTTACCATTGCTGCACTGCGCTGCTGTTATTCATGTATTTGTACTTGGAGGCATCATGTATTTATTGTAGAAATAAGAGGCATTTGCACTTTGTAAAAATTGTTTAATTATGTAAAGTTGCTTTGAGCACAGTGAGTGCCAACGTTTCTGTGGACATCGTCCTTTGTCAGTTTCCATTGTGCAGCAGAAACAGCCATCCGCTTTTTTCCCACTCCTAATATCAGCTGGGTTAAGGTGGGGGTGGACATTGCCACCTACTCCGCTCCTGATCCCAGCTGACTGAAGAGGGGGCAGGCATTGCTACCTGCTCTGCTCCTAATACCAGCTGGGTTAAGGCAGGGGTTGGCATTGCCACCCACTCTGCTGCTGATACCAGCTGGGTTATGGTGGGGGTGAGCATTGGCACCTGTTCCACTTCTAATATCAGCTGGGTTAAGGTGGTGTTAGCATTGCCACCTCTGCTCCTAATACCAGCTGGGTGAAGGTGGGGGGCAGGCATTGCCACCTGCTCTGCTCCTGATCCCAGCTGGCTGAAGGGAGGATGGGCATTGCCACCTGTTCTGATCCTAATACCAGCTTGGTTAATGTGTTGGGGGGTGGGCATTGGCACCTGCTCTGCTCCTAATACCAGCTGGGTGAAGGCGGGGGCCGGCATTGCCATCTGCTCCTATTCTGATCCCAGCCTTGGCTTCCTTCCATGGCACATTTTCTGGAGGGATATGGTGCTTGCCTGGGCTTCCCTCCATGGCAGCACCCTCTGGTGGTGCACCAGGGTAGGAAGTGTGTTATCTTGAATACACTTACTTAATTATATAGTTAGGAGTTTACCAAACTAAACTTCTGTGCTAAAACACCCCAATAATATGGGAAGAACACCCTCCCCCAAAGAACAACCAGCAAAATGAACACTAACACTGGCGTTCAAAAAGCTAAACCAAAGCGCCCTCCCAAGAGTAAAAGCAATTTTTAAAAGGAAACTTTAAAACTTAAAGGCAAACTTGTATCTCCCCCCAACCCTATCCCTCCCAAATATCGGGCCAATCCCTCTCCCCCAAAAGACAGGAAAAACTCAGTTAGTCTACAACTCTCAAACCAGGCAGATGGCAGAACAGAAGTCCTGGTTCAGATCTCTTCTTCGTAAGCAGTGCAGTGGCAATAGTGGCACAGAGTGGGCAAGAATCCACTGGGCAGGCAGGATGGAATCCACTTCAAAAGCAGGGCAGCCAGACCAGAGAGAGCCAACAGCCAGCAGCAGCAGCAGCAGCACTGTCTCAATCACAAGGCCAGACCACACTACACAAAATGGAAGCTGCTCAGTGACAAAGCTACTCTGTCTGGAGG
Source organism: Eublepharis macularius (assembly GCF_028583425.1). Classification (NCBI taxonomy): domain Eukaryota; kingdom Metazoa; phylum Chordata; class Lepidosauria; order Squamata; family Eublepharidae; genus Eublepharis; species Eublepharis macularius. Next base: position 70,075,230 of record NC_072794.1, read on the forward strand.
GGTTGTACTCCTCCTAAAGGAGTAGATTTGTAGCTTGGAGGTGCTGTTAGATCCTACACTATGATGGAGGTTCTGTTCTCCTCTGTGGCATATTGTGGCTTTTATGAGCTTTGGCTGATACGCAGCTGTGACCATGATGATCCATGCTCTGATTACATCCTTTTTAGACTACTGAAATGTCCATTATGTGGGACTAATTTGAAAACTGTTTAAACATTTCAGTTGGCCCAAAACATGTCAGCAAAGTTATTGTTGTGAAAGAAATATGGGGGTCACAATTTGAAGTCTTGGTTCTTACATGGTGGTGGAGAGTGCTTTCAAGTCAGATCTGGTTCTTACATGAAAAGTATTAAATGGCTTGAGGCTGAGGTACTTGAAGAGAATGCCTTCTCCCATACTGTCCAGCCCACTAGCTGAGATATATTTCTCAAGCTCCGATTTCTTTGCCTCTTTTGCAGATACAAGGCAGCTGGTGGCCAGGAATGGGGCTTTGTCAGTGGTAGCACCTTGCCATTGGAATGCCCTTTGCTTCTCCAGTCGAAATCAAAGGCAGAGACCAAGATTGGGGTATAATGAGGGCCACTTTATTAAATACAACATAACATATCCTGTCATTGCGGCAAGGGATCAAACTGTGGTACAGGTCAAGCCCTGGGGTCTCCCTGGACCTCCTCCTTGACCTGTCTGGGTAAGCCCCCACTGCCCCAGGGGTGTTCCATCCAAAGGATGGCTGGGATCCGGCAGCCAGGCAAGTGGTTCCCCTTTAAAGCACCAACCCCCCCATCAGCCGTGCAGCCTGGGGGCGGCCTTGTCAAGCGGTCCCACCAGGCAGTCTGCCATCACAGCTAGCAGCCGTACAGCCTCACAGGCCACTCCTGACAGACCCCAATTCCCATCTAAAGGGAATGTGCCAAGGGGGTCACCGGCCTGCTCATTTTATCCTATCCTGCCAGTAGCCAACCTATTTATCACAACCACACCACACCGATTAAAACATTCCCACAGTGCAAGGTAGGCAAAAAACAACTCTCCAGTGAGCCAATTAGGGAAGAAGAAAACATTTCTACCTGGCCCCCGATAAACAGTGACCGGCTAATCCTGCACTGCATATGGGGTGAGGTGGGTGGGCCGAGCATGAAACGTCGACTGCGGGCGGGAGAGGCAGAGCCAGCTAATAAGCCCTCGGCTCCGCCCCCTGCCAATACCCGAATGCCTGGGAAAATTAGATACCTTTTCATCTTCCGCAGCAGCAAACCCGGCCCCCATTCTCAGGCCTTGCAGGCCAGTTAGGAGGGCTGCATTCCCTTTGAGGCTCTCTCCTATTTTACTATTCTTTAGGTGTCAGGCAAAATAAGAAGAATGGAATAGTAACCAGGATTTTAAAAAGGCAAAGTCAAATTCTGATAATATATTGAGAAAGTGAAAATTTATTGATGGAATATTAAAAAATCCCTTATGGGGATCTAAAACATGATATAAAAGCAACATAAATAAAATATCTGAAAAACAAAAAATACAAGACATTAAATATTAAAATCACATTAGAAAAAATCTGAATGAATAAGAATATTACATAAATTGAAAAATCCCAATGACTATAAACATCATCATATTTCAAACAAAACATGCACACACTAGCAAAGTAATATAGAGCATTGTCCACCAACACATACAGTTAAAATCATGTCCTAAGCATAAAATGTCACTTAGTAACACATGAACCAACAGGTCTGAAATATGTATATATAAACAATATAGAGGTTTGTTCTATTTTATATATTTTAATTGTGGCTGGGTAGGTAGGAGGAACAAGCTCTATGTTGCTTTGCTAAAGTGGGGATACAGTAGTAAAATGATGACGTGCTAGAATGGCTGATAGAGAACCATGGAAGTTCACATTTTGGAATACTTCTTGATAAAAACTCCATGCAAACAGGAAAACTAGCAGACCAGACTAAGAGAAGAGGAGATAATCTTTCTCCCTACTGAGCTTCATTACCATTTGAATGGAGTTTTTCTGCTGTGGGAAGACGGGAGACAGGAAGTGCGTAATAACAATAGAGTGGCTGGAGAGAAGTGGCCCTTGCTGGAGGGCAGGAAGTAGGGAATCGCCATTTTTGAAAAGGGAAGGGTCGCGGCTTCAGCGGAAGAGGAAGTAGGCCATCTTGGATTACAAAATCATAGAGAAACCATAGAGAAAAGACGCCCGACATTTTGGACTCTTTAAAATTTAATTTCTATAAGAAGACCGGGACATTTAAAATAGAAAAACGTTAAATTTTACGCCACGGAGTTAAGGAAGAGAGCGGATTCGTGGGATCGAGCTAAAGCAAGCCCCACGATGTCAAAAAAAGAGTGGCAATCGGCAATAGAAAACCTGGATAAAAACCTGGACAAAAAACTTTTAGATATGATTAAAGAACTTAAGGACACGAAATTGGAGCTGATAAAAGAGGTTAAAGAGGTTACACAGACAGTAAAATCGGAGCTGTCAGAAGTGAAAAAAGGTATGGAAACAATACGAAGTGAATTACAAGGAACGCAGCAGAGAGTTAAAACAGTAGAAGACGCGATGGAGAATTTAGCAGACACGCAACAAACAGAGATGAGATTGGTGAAGGGGAGAATGTCAGTTGCAGAAACTAAACATATGGAGAAGCAGCTACGTTTTCGTGGCTTGCCAGAAGTGGAAGGAAAGTCAGCGCAAGAACAGATGACTGAGGTGTTGGCTGAGTACCTGGGGAAGGAGGAGGAGGAAGTTGTGGCTATCCTAGATGTGGCATACCGTGTGAATTCGAGAATAGCAACCCAGAGGAAACTACCAAGAGATGTGATTGTGCAGTTTACAACACGAAATATGAAAGAGAGGATTGTGACAAAACAGTTTCAAGATCCATTGGAGATTGATGGCAAGACGATTATTATAATGAAGGAACTGCCCAGATCAGTGTTACTGGACCGGAAAAAATATAAAGTGCTAATTCAGATTTTGAAGGACATGAAAATCAGGTACAGATGGGAGTTACCGGAAGGAGTGTCCTTTGAGTTTGGAGGGGCCAAAAAACGCATCAGATCTGAGCGAGAGATGGAGCGATTTATTAAGGACAATGAAAAAGACTTACCAACAAGATCATGAGTATGGAGTGTAAAGTATTATCTTGGAATGTAAATGGACTAAACTCACCGAATAAGAGGAAAAATACTTTTCACTGGCTACTAAAACAAAAATGTGACATTGTTTGTTTGCAAGAGACCCATATCAGAAAGCAGGATGTAAAATATTTAAAATCTGGAAAATTGGGCAAAGAATATGTAGCGGCCTCCAACAAGAAAAAAAGAGGAGTGGTGTTGTATATAAAAGAGGAGCTACAGCCAAAATTTGTTATGAGAGATGTGGAAGCTAGATTTGTAGCAGTGGAATGTATTTGGAATTTAAAGAGAGTGTTGGTAGTCGGACTTTATGCACCTAACGGTGCAAAAGAAAGCTTCTTTGAGGATTTAAGGAAGCATTTAGACGATCTTGCATACGACCAGATAATTCTTGCTGGAGACTTCAATGGAGTGACAGACTTGGAACTAGACAAAAAGACTACAACGGCACAAAAGAAAAGAGGATTATTACCAAAGCTTTTTTTTGAGTTGATTCAACAAGAGACTCTTGAAGATGTATGGAGGAGAGAATATCCTAAAAGCAGACAGTTTACTTTTTATTCTGCAAGGCGTTCTACATTATCAAGAATTGATATGATCTGGGCCTCAAAAGACTTAGCATTATGGACTAAGGAGGTAGAAATAATGCCTATGGTAGGCTCAGATCACAACCCAATTATGTGGAAATTTGGAAAAAAGAGAAAAAGGAAAGCATGGAGAATAAATGAGGACTTGTTACAGGAAAGAGAGAATATGGAAATACTGAGAAGAGAGACAAAGTTTTTTATACAATACAACGTGAATAAAGAAGTACCAACCAATAAAGTTTGGGATGCTTACAAGGCGGTTGTAAGGGGCATACTAATGGACTTAAATGGTAGAGCAAGAAAGAAGAAAGAGGAGAAAAGACAAGAGATTGAGGAGAAAATAAAAGCCAAAGAAATACAGCTAAAAAAGAGACCAGGGAAAAAGAAGGTATACCAGGAAATTAAAATACTTCAAGAACAGCTAACAGCAATGAGCAATAAAGAATTGGAGTGGAATCTCAAAAGACTGAATCAAAAAGCGTTTGAGGGTGCTAATAAACCTGGGAAGCACCTGGCATGGCAATTGAAGAAGAAAAGGGAAAAGAAGATAATAAATAAAATTTGCGAAGATAACAAAACGTATTTGGAGCAGGCTACCATTAGTAGAGCCTTTTATAAATTTTACGCTAAGCTGTATAATAAAAAAGAAGTAAACAAAGAATCAATAGCGTCATATTTGGAGAAAACCAAACTTCCAGAAATCTCGGAAGCTTGGAGAAATGTTGAATAGTGAAGTAACTGACGAGGAAATAAGTAAGGCAATACAATCTGCAAATCTAGGAAAGGCGCCAGGGCCAGATGGACTTACGGCTAAATTCTATAAGACAATGGCTAATGAACTGGCACCATTCCTAAAAGAGGTGATGAATGGGGTTTTAAGGGATCAAAGGATTCCAGAAACTTGGAGTGAAGCGAATATATCATTGATCCCAAAAGAGGGCCAAGACCTGACTAATGTGAAAAATTATAGACCTATATCGCTACTCAACAATGACTATAAAATTTTTGCGAAGATATTGGCGGAGAGATTGAAGGGGTGGCTCTCGGAAGTCATAGAGGAGGAACAAGCAGGCTTTTTGCCAGACAGACAAATAAGAGACAACTTAAGGACAGTGATCAATGCTATTGAATATTATGACAAGCGTTGTGACAAAGAGGTTGGTTTCTTCTTTGTTGACGCTGAAAAAGCGTTTGACAATTTAAACTGGGACTTTATGTTTGCCACTATGGAAAAGCTACAATTGGGAGAAAGATTCATCAGAGCAATTAAGGAAATTTATAGAGACCAGACTGCAGCAATTGTGGTGAATGATGAATTGACCAAGAAATTGACGATAAGTAAAGGAACAAGACAAGGTTGCCCGTTATCTCCATTGTTGTTCATTTTAGTATTGGAGATTCTGATGATACAAATACGTCAAGATGATGAAATTCGTGGAATAAAAATAAAGGACTATTCATATAAGGTCAGAGCATTTGCGGATGACATAATGTTAATTGTAGAGGACCCATTGGAGAACATGCCAAGAGTGATAGATAAGATCAAGGAGTTTGGAGACTTGGCAGGTTTCTTCATTAACAAAAAGAAGTCAAAGATATTATGCAAAAATATGACTAAGCAGAAACAACAATTGTTAATGGAAACAACGGATTGTGAAGTAACAAGTAAAGTGAAATATTTGGGAGTCGAATTAACTGCAAAGAACATAGATCTATTCAAAAACAATTATGAAAAACTATGGACTCAGATAGAGAGAGACTTGATTAAATGGAATAGATTGAATTTGTCATGGTTGGGCAGGATTGCAGCAGTTAAGATGAATGTGTTACCAAGAGTAATGTTTTTGCTACAGACAATACCAATCATCAGAGACTCCAAACAATTTGAAAAATGGCAGAGGAAAATATCAGATTTTGTTTGGGCAGGCAAGAAGCCTCGAGTGAAAGTGAAAGTTTTACAAGATGCAAAGGAAAGAGGCGGAATGCAACTGCCCAATCTGAGACTTTATCATGATGCAATCTGCCTAGTTTGGTTGAAAGAATGGATGACATTAAAGAACAAGAAACTATTAGCCCTAGAGGGATATAAAAAAATATTTGGATGGCATGCATATTTATGGCATGACAAAGTAAAGGTCAACTCGATGTTCCTGCATCACTTTGTTCGGAGAAGTCTATACATAATCTGGAAGAAGTACAGAATTTATCTACAAGAAGGAACCCCTTTGTGGGTGGTTCCATATGAGGTGATAGACCCGAGAGCTGTTGATAATGAACAACAATGTTTAACGTATAAAGAAATAACTAAAACTGAAGCATCCAAACTTAGAATAAAGACACAAGAGGAACTATCACCTAACTACGATTGGTTCCAGTATAGACAGATCAGAGACTTATATAATTCGGACTCTGTAAAGGGAGGTATACGAATAGAGAATTCGGAACTAGAGCAGACCCTTCTTAAAGAAGATAAGAAAAGAATATCCAAGGTATACCAAGTACTGTTGAAGTGGTATACCGAGGATGAGATAGTTAAAACACAAATGGTGAAATGGGCTATAAACTTTAATAAAGAAATAACAATGGAGGCATGGGAATACTTGTGGAAAACTACAATGAAGACAACGACATGTATTAATATCAAAGAGAACATTTATAAAATGATCTATCGTTGGTACATGACACCAAAGAAGATTGCGCTAGGGAATTTGAATACTTCTAATAAATGCTGGAAATGTAAGAAGCATGAGGGCTCCCTCTATCATATGTGGTGGTCGTGTGAGGTAGCCAGGCAGTACTGGGGGGAAATAATAAGAGAAATGAGTGAAATTTTACAATTTCAAATTAATAAGAACCCAGAACTCCTGCTACTGAACTTGGGAATGGAGGGAATTCCAGCCCAACACAGGACGTTGATATTTTATATGACAGCAGCAGCTAGACTTTTGTATGCGCAAAAATGGAAAGTACAAGAAGTGCCAACTATTGAAGATTGGACTTACAAATTGCAGTATATGGCTGAAATGGACAAGATGACAAGAAAATTGAGAGATCTGGACTCAGGGCAGTTCAACACAGACTGGGAGAAGCTGAAACAATACCTGGAGAAGAAATGGGAGGTGGGAGGAAAACTGTGGCAGTTTGAGAACTACTGAAGTATTGAAGTAGAGGGGGGAGACTTTACCGGGGGGAGAAGAGATAAATGTGAATTAATAAGCAGTCAGATTACTAGATTGACATATATATAGATATATATAGGTTAACAAACAGAACATAGAGAAAATAATTAATTATAAGGACTAAATATAAGGAGCGATTAACTAACAATATTTTCTTTTTTTTCTGACAAGTTTTGTACCAAACTGAATGTCTGAAGATATAGATGGGTCAAATTGATTGACTACGTGAGGAGAGATATATAGAACTATTATAAAAAGATAGAATGAGTAATATATATAGAGAATAAGTCAAATTGTTTGATATAAACGAACGTATGATCTATATGGTTTATGATATATAGAAATACCTGAAATTGAAAAATTGGGATAAATTGTTTATCTAAGATGGAAACAAAGGCTTACAGTTTGGGCATATAATGTTAAAAATAGTTAAGGATGTACTGCTTAGAATAATGGAGAATATATATTTGTTTTAGATAGAGGAAGCTAATAAAAGTAAGGGAAAGGGGACAAAGGGTTGGAAAGCTGTTGGAAGTCAACAAAAAGGGGGGGGAAAGGGAGGGGGTTAGAGATGAAAAAATTGGGGAAAATTGAATGTAAATGTGGAAATAATGGATTCTAACCCAATAAAAATTTTTCAAAAAAAAAAAATGAATGGAGTTTTTCTGCAGAAGTATATTCACTGCTAGAATTCATCACCTGCTGTCTGAAATGGTGCATTCCATTCTACTAACATTCAACTGCTTCATTCTCTAACATGTGTTAACTAGTCCTGAGTCATTTTATCTCACTAGGCTAATTCCCATGCTAACTTTTTGCACATGGTATTCTTTCTAGACAATTATGGCTATATCAGTGCAGATTTTTTTACTCAGATTGATTTTCTGGCTGTCTTAGGAACTATGGTTGTATGACTATGAGATAGATCATTTCTGCAAACAATTTTTTTTGGTGGGGCAGGGGGAGAGGGGATGAACCTAGAGGAACTTAAACTATTGGCGTAAGAACAGTCTAACGTTCTTCTTCAACATTTGAAAGCTATTTTATAGAAATGAAATATTCATTGCATTAGCAGCCATAGATTCATTTGTCTTGGCCCACTCCACAGTTCACTGCAATATGCCTTGTCTGTATAGGGAGATGGGGTCTACTCTGGAAGGTTGTAACACCCACCTGGATGATCTGAGTTAGGGCCTTCAGATATTGTGGTCAGCAGGTGGGGCAAGGGGCATTAAACTAGGCTAACCCCTTGTTTGCCAGGAATAACAACAACAACAACATTTGATTTATATACTGCCCTTCAGGATGATTTAACACCCACTCAGATTGGTTTACAAAGTATGTCATTATTATCCCCACCAAAAAACACACTGTGAGGTGGGTGGGGCTGAGAGAGCTGTGACTGACCCAAGGTCACCCAGCTGGCTTCAAGTGGAGGAGTGAGGAATCAAACCTGGTTCTCCAGATTAGAGTCCTGCGCTCTTAACCACTACACCAAACTGGATCTATACCACTATACCAAACTGGTGGGTTGCTCATATAAGGATAATTGACAAGCACCCTGAAGCATCTGATGTGATGGAGAGTCAAGTCCTGAACAGCCCATCATACACTTTATGGATGGGTGGGGTGGGGTGGGATGGAACATACTTGGTGCTGAGCAGCATCATTCCAAGCCTGGTAGAGGCCTTACAGTACACTGGGGGAGGGGGATGAGGCTTGGCACCTCTTCGCACATTGCACGGGCAGATGAGGGTAAACAAGGCAGATGGAATCACTGGCCCAGTTGGGAGCCAGGGTGGATCTGCCCAACAAAGGCAGCCTTTGTTAGGCTGACTAGGCATAGACCATCTTTAAAATATGTCAGCATATTTTAATAAATTACAATTTAGGTTAGCTATTTAAATACACTAGTTAAGACTATGCTGTTGCTTTATTTGGGTGTGAAACTCTTAGTTATATTGTGTTATCTTTTAATCTTTTTTAAAAATCTTTTTTTTCATACCCTCCCCCATTAATCTTACATTCCAAGGTAATTTTGCTTGGGTTTTTTTTGGGAGGGGGCTCACTATTGAAGAGTAGAGGTATCTCTTCTTCAGAATAATAAAGTGGCAATGAGCTTCAAGCAGACAGAGTTCAAAGCTGCAATGGAAATGGTTAACAGCAGGTGGAGAGAAGAAAAAGGATCTGAGAAAGGCAGGATCAGCTTGAAGGCTATGAAGAACAGTGTTATAGGTACTATGGCTTCTGAGCTATATTGGAGGTATGAGTTGATAGCAGAAAGGGCCAGGATTCTTTGATGAAGTGGTACTGATTTATTTGGTGGGAGAGATATTACAGATGATTGTGCCATGATGGTTAATGACAAAACAGCTTCTACTACATGATTGTGCCATCATGAAAAGAAGGTCCTCTCTGCTTTCTTTCTCCTGAATGTCTCTTATGAATTAGCTTTGATCTGCAGGTTAGAAGTAGTCACATCAGCAGATGGTGAACTGGAGAATTCAGGAGACTCTTACTTGGTTGCTCTCTTGGCATTTCCATTGCACAGCTTAGAAGCTAGCTACTGTAGTAACTGGTGGGAACAGGCAAAATGACTCTCTGCAGTCCTACTGATGGTAGAGTTGCTAACTCTTGGCAGGCACAAATCTGGCAAGAGGCAGACTTCACCCAGGGGGAGAGCCACGTGCCATGGGGCAGAGCTTAAAGGAAGAGGCAAAAGGACACACTATATGACTCTAAGGGGCACAGTCTGGCAAATTTATACTTTCATTGCAAAAAGACATCGAGGTTCAGCTTTCTATGCTCTGAGGGAATGACACATTACCAAAACAGCACCCACTGCTAGTGTGAACTCACAAAAATGCACACAGAAATCTTATGATTGGTTTTACACCACCTGGCAAAATGGTCACCTGCAGCTTCAGTTTGGGATGCTGCTGGTTATGGGCAGTTGACATTTCTTGCTGGAAAGAGCCAATCCCTGGGCTCAGATTTTTCCCTGAATGGAAGAGGCAGAAGGATGTTCCACCTTTGCCTTCCCCAAGTAAGAGAGATTCTTCCTAGCCTCATGATTATGTGCACATAGGATTGGTTTCCCTGTCATTATGTTATACCAACTCTCATTAAGACTCTGGTCTTCATGATGACCTAAAGGGAAAAAAACCTTTCTCACTTCCAGGGTCAGAATATCAAGAAATATAAAAAGTATAGCTCCATTGATTTCAATTTGCACTCAGTAAGGAGCTAGCATGAAGAATTTTCAAGGTTGAAAAATTGACTAGCTTCTCTGTAAAGGTAAATCACTGTAAGTCCACTGGCTGTTACTGAAATAATGTCTTGCTCCTTTACACTATAGAAGTTTAACTACTGGAGCCACATACCTGAAATATGGAGCAATCTCCAGTCCTTCAAATTGTTATATTGAACGTGGCATTCTTTCTTTAGACTACTTAGGGTTGGATCTAAATCCTGTTGAACTGATGGAACCTCAATATTTTTTTCAAAATTAATATGTCCATTTGGTCAGAGATGTTGACCTGGTTTGATCAGCATTCTGTAGGTTTAAACCCGTATGCAGTACGATTAATGAGGAGGACCCATCATCAGCATAGTTATCAATCTGTGAGCTGGTGGAGGGCTCCATGAATCCCAGACAGCAGCAGTGTGCTTTGACCAGCCCAGACAGATGTAAACATGACCATGGGAAGGAAAGCAAGGAAGGATGAGGAGGTACCCAGGGCTATGACTGCTATACTTACCTCTTCTAAAGATGACCTACAGGAACTGGGCACATTGATGTAAGATGATCCTCAGGGGAGCATTGGGTGAATCTGCTAGAGAAAAAAAGAGAGGAAAATTGAGCTGTGAGTAGGTGCCAAGGAAGCACTCTAAGGGGTGCTAAGGAAGAATCAATCAGGGTCAAGGAACCCAGACTGAGGCACTTTGGGCAAGCATGACATTTTTGGTGGTCTATACAGGGAATGTAGGGCTGGGTAGCCCCACACACAAGAGGAATAATGACAATGTCAGGAGGATACCAAAACCTGACACTGTCAGTCTCAGCAGTTGAGTTGATGCATTTTGGCAGATGGCTGGCCAACACTCAGGGGAGCTATTTCAGGAACAAGCAACAGGAGGCCCAAGACTGGAGGATTCAGTAGCTGGTCCATGCATTCATATTCACCTGCTTGGCAGCTGACCAGGCTGATGGAAGGGCAGAGATCTGGAAGTAAAAACCCTGGAAAAGGGTCTCTCCTCTAGTGTGTCCTGTCCCTGCCTCCAAAGAAGGAAGGAAAGAGAGGAAGAAGAAACCTGCTTAACCAGTTTGCTGGGTGTCTTTTTCCTTGCCTTGGGTGGGCTGGGAGCTATCATCTTCCTCAACTCATGTGGGCTTTGGGTGAGCTGGGTGCTGCTGCCTCCCTTGTCTCATGTGGGTCTTGGGCCATACTCCACTCCCAGGGTTGTTCTGGGGAGAATATGGAGAGGAGAATTAAGCAGACTGTTTTGGGACCCAGTGTGGAGAAATGTGAAATATAAATGAAGAAAATGATAATAAAACTAAAAATAGGAGGCAGATAAAAGGGACATTGGGGGTGGGTGGAAAGAGAAGAAGGAAGCAGCAAAAGGTGAAGAAATGCAGGATGCCAGGAGAGATGGGATATTGGTGGGAAAGGTGATACAGAGGAAAATGAAATGCCATTCACAAGTCCTTGGAGGTTCTCTACTGTGCAACTGCACCCAGCAACAGAATCTACACAATTGGGCCACCATTTTCCCAGGTAGGGGGTGCCAGGGATAGAGAAAGGGAACACGGAAGATGAAGATACAGGTAAACTGGCAAGTGGCTGAGAAGGAGAAAAGGGGAGAGGTCATGGGGGTTTTCAGGAAAGGGAAAGAGGAAATAGTGGAGAATGGGGGAGTAAGATGCCCCCCACGAATCTTTGAGATTCCTGCTTGCCTAATATTAAAGAAAGACTTTAATTCAGCAGATAGTGCTGAATGGTAAAGAGTGGTGGTGGTAATGAAGGTTCTTGGAAGATGGTTAATTGGGGGAAAACCTACCTTTTCACCATTTCCTAGGTGAAGGCTTTTTTATATAGACTGTTGCTAAATGGAAGTCTTCCATCAACAATATTGCTTGCCATTTGTTTAGCTAAGTAGCAGCTGCACAGACTGTAGAACACTGTATTAAATTAACATTACAGTAACTCCATTAAGTTACATCAGACAAATATTTATACAAGGCAGTACAAATTGTCTGCTGCCAATAACTAGTTATCATGAAAAGATGCTTATTTCTATTTCTGCATCTCAGGCAAAAAAGTTGAAAAGGTATGATCACCACAATTTGAAATTCTGCAATGCTTTGCAATGGAGTTTAATGTTCTAAGGTGTGTAACTTTTTAAAAACTATTTAGAAATAGCCAGTATTTGGGGGAGGAAAAAATGCTTGCATATTCCTGAATACCAACTTTGCAGCTATAAAATATAAACAGTTTGTTCCATCTGCTTCAGCATCTAGGAAATGCTTAATTCAGTGATATTTCTTGATAAGCTTAAATAGCATCCAATATTTACACATTTGTTTTTTGCCTGTGCATTCAATCACCGTATACAATAAATCTTCCCTAAATGTGACACAAAGTGAGGGAATTCTATATTAATGCTTCATAATGGGTACATAGTTAAATAAATTTTATGAAAGCAAAGGTGTCTCATTGTTACCAAACCTGCTTTCCTGTAGCAATATTTTCACATGATTAAGTTAGAGATCAGATAACCTCCTTATGCAGTATATACCCACTAGCAATTTAAAAACTCAATATCTACTGTATTATTCTAAAGACTCATTCCATTTTCAAGGGAAAATGAATACAAAATAAAGAGATAAACTAAATATAAAATGTAAAACATGAGAAAATTTATCATTTGAAAACATAAAAACTAAGAAGTGTTGAAGAAGGGAACAAAAGCTAGATAGAGCTATAAAAGAACACAGGAAAAGTAGATAAATCTGCAATGTTCCTTTTTCCCATATGCAGTTTGCCTGGGTTTTTATTAAGGTGCATACGCTTTAGTTCAGGAAGTGTGAATTGTATAATCATCTCCATGATGCACTTTGTGACTGCAGGCTACATATCAAATTAATTTATGCCCCTCTGCACATTTTCAGCTTCACTTGATACAAAACAAAAGGGAGTATTAGACCCAGCAGTGAAGCAACCCGTGAACCACTTGATTTACCTTGCCCCTTGCACATGAGAATGAGCAGAGATGTTCAAGAATATTGATGGCTTGGGAAACAGCTGAAAGTCATATGAGCATAATTCTGCAGAGTCAAAACTGATCTTCAAGTTGATATAAAGGTAAATTATTTTGAATTTAATTGATTAAGAATCTCTTGGCAAACTCACCCATAGTATACTTTCATGATAGAATATTTTCTATGATAAAATTCCAGAAGAATTCAGCAGAAGATACAATTGCTATCTTTCGTTCAAGGCTTGATCATTATGTGAGAAGAATGCGGGTTTGGGAATATTTCTAATGTAGATTATGGCCCCTCCCAATTCCACCTTTGATGGTATAGGAGAACTAGAGTGTAACTTCTTTCCACACTTCTCACAAGTTAATGTTGGCTATTCAAAGTCAATTAGGAGAAACTTGTGCCTATATTGCTCCAGTTGCCTATAAGGATAAGGCCACTGTGTAGGTTTTCCCCATGCAATCTCAAACTTTTCCAATGTGATCACATATCATGTTACAAAGAATTGCTGGAAAGAGCCATGCTACAGCAGCTCACATAACAATAAAGGTAACATCTGAAAAAGATTTATTCATTCCTGTGTTTGTCCTCTGAGTGGTCATCATTCCATTGTAGGAAGACGTGAAATCTGTTTTCTTTGTTCTTACTTTACTGATCATAATCCATCTAGCTGAAGATGACTAGTTAATACTAGTCATGGACCAGGAAAACCCCACACACCTCAGACCATGAACTTTTCACAGACCAGCCTGGTTCGCAGACTGGTTTGTTGGTCCATAGTCTGTCATTTCTGGAAGCTGTGACTCCACCCCTTCACACCCAGAGAGCCCAAACTCACAGAGAATCTTCAGCAGCCTCTCCTCCAGCCACTCTCCAAGTTTGGTCAAAATTGCATTTCAGACATCCAAATTACAGACCCCCAAAGTGGGCCCCCCAGGAAACTTCCAATAGATACTAGTCACAAATGCCAGTTGACTTGCATTGGCTAGCAGCACCAAAAAGTTGCCATGAGGCAAAATCAAACAGAAAAGAGTGGGGGAAGATCCCCTTCACTCACCACACAGACACCTTCCCAGCCATTGCCTAGGGAATTAATTTGGGAGCTCTCTGGTTGGCAGGCAGAGCTGCCTATCAAGGTTTTGAGGGCTAAGATAGGCTGCAGAACATCCACCCCTCCCTTGCAGAAAGGGAACTCTCTGCGTGGTAAGTAGAGCTACCTATCTACATTTTGAGAGCTAAGATTCATGTTCCCATGGCTGCAGAACGTCCACTTCTCTGCTGTCTAGGGAATTAATTCTTCCTCCATGCTCGTATAGAGCAGAATGGGAGCTGTCTGGTTGGCAGGCAGAGCTGCCTATCTAAGTTTTGAGGGCTAAGATTGGTGTTGCCATGGCTGTAGAATGTCCACCCCTCCATCGCCTAGGGAATTCATTCTTGTTCCTTGCTCCATAGAGCAGAATGGGAGCTCTCTGGTTGGCAGGCAGAGCTGCCAATCAAGGTTTTGAGGGCTAAGATTGGCTGCGGAACATCCACTCCTCTGTTGCCTAGGGAATTAATTCTTCCTCCTTGCTCACATAGAGCAGAATGGGAGCTCTCTGCTCAGCAGGCAGAGCTGCCTATTCAGTTTTTAAGGACTGTAAAAGGTCTGCAGAGTCCTCTCCATTGCCTAGGGAATTGATAAATACTCTGGACTCACAGATCATGGACCAACGGACTGGCCCAAATGGACCAAAATTCATGAAAAATGTGAGTCCCATGAACTGTGTGTTCACGAACCACAAACAGGTCAGACCGGCAAATTTTGGTCCATTTTCCAGACCGTGCCCACCTCTAGTTAATATAGATCCTGCTCTTCTTACCTTACCTGCTAGATGCCTTGTTTATTTAAATATTTGGATCTAAATTAATTCCTCTCCTTCTGTTCTCCTCATTTGGGACCCAAATCAGCTTACAACATTGTATTCACTTCCACTGGTTTCTTCTTGCAACGTCCCTTTGTGGTTGGTTTGACTGAGAGAGACTGGCCCAAGCTCACCAAACAATCTTCCCTGGCAGACTGAGGATCTGAACACATACTAGTCTAACACTATGTATGAAATGTTGGCCTTTAACAATATGGATGAAAATTGAAAACTAGCCCCATAAATACAGCAGCCCTCCCCCTTTCCAGAAGTCTACCTTCCCTGAACAATAGAACAATAGAGTAATTCTGCCATGAATATGTTTCACCCAATTCAATAGCCACTGAAGTGTCGCTCTGAATTTTGGGGGCAGCAAATAAAGCCCTAATAGGATTACTCTGAAAATGAAGAACTATGGTAAAAAAAGATGGAAACAATACACTGAAGAATGGTACAGAAGAGATGAAAGGATGATAGATTCCTTCAAAGAAGAATCTTTTGATGAAGGGCCTGCAATTTTAGAAAGTGAAGTGAAAGCTATACTCAAAGCAAGGAGGAGAAACAAATTACCTGAAGTAGATGGGAGATCAACAGAGCTATTTCAAGTTACAGAACTGAGTCTATCAAAATCTTAACAAGAATATGCCAACAAATATCGAAAACAAAACAACAGACCACAGACTAGAAATACTTAATCTATATTCCAATGTCAAAAAAGAGATGCCAAAAATTGCAGCAACTATCGGATCATCATGTTAATTTCCCATGCAAGCAAAGTGATGCTCAAGACTCTATAACAAAGACCTCTTACCATAGATGGAACAAGAAATGCCAGATGTTCAAGCTTGATTCAGAAAAGGAAGAAGAGGCACTAGAGATCATATTGCAAATTTGCAATGGTTAATGCAGCATACCAGAGAATTTCAGAAGAAAATAAACCGGTATTTTATGGATTATAGCAAAGCTTTTGACTGTCCATCTTTCCCCCTATTTAACAGACTACAACAGCACTGGGGGTGGGGGGTGGATTTGATTGGTGATCTATTCAGGGTAGGAGAGTTAAACCTCCTCCTCTGTTCTCACATTAGCCAGATCTAAACTGGGAGCTCATTGTGTTGTTATTCAGCTTTAAAAGCTACTGGGAAAACCTAGTCAGTGTGGTATTGTGGGTAAGGTGTTGGATTAGGGTTGCCAGGGGGTGAAAGTTGGGAATGGGAGAATTGCAGGGGCTAGTTGTGTGGAGGGCAGTTACCTTTCAGGCATGCACTCTGGAGCACCCTGTGTCTCAGTGGGAATGATGTAATTCCTGGCATGATGCTGAAGTTATAGGTAGTGCCAGCTGCTGACTGAGTAAAAATCAGCTCAAACACTAAATTGGGGGTCAATTTTTACTTAGACTAAGACCCAGAAAACCCAGATTCAAATCTCTGCTCAGCCATAAATTTTGCAATGTGACCTTTATTAGTCATTCTCTTTTAGCCTAACTTACCTTGCAGGGCTGCTGGGAAGAAGAAATAGAAAATGATGAATGTCACCCTGAAGAGTGAGAAAAATGTGATAGGTAGATAGACCTGGGCAAGACAAGGAATAATAAAAAGTCCTCACTGATTTTGGTGTTTACATTTTCCCTGAATTTCTGACATAATGTTTTGCAAATCATATGTCTTTCAAAATGAGACTTTCAAGGAATAAGTTTATAATTGTGCATGGTATATTTAGATAACTACAAAATAAAATAGAGTCCAGTAGCTAGCTACTACAGACTAACACGGCTAACTCCTCTGGATCTACAAAATAAAATAATTTGCCCTTAAGAAAAAAGACAATGAAGATGAGAATGGGGAAGGGAATGGAGTATTGTTTACAATTCCCTACATGTTTGGCCAAGTTACAGCCTTTAAAGAGAGAGGAAAAACGGTTAAAGGCAAACAATCTTTATGCAAGGAAAAAAACATGTTTCCTTTTAAGCACTCTATGCTTTTACTTCTGTAAGCACCTTGTGAAATTCACTTAATTTCTGCCAGCCCATAGTGAGGTATGGGTAAATTCTAGTCTGTATCACATTAAACCTTAGGGAAATGGCCCACTAGGCTTAGTATACTTTATTGATGATAGAAAGAACAGATCAGTCTGCGTTTAAACTACCTGTGAGCTCTGAGGCTGGTAGATTGATAAGACCATGGCTTTGATGGATCATTGGTATTAACTGTTCTAATCTTGAGTATGTCTGACAGCTTGAAGTATTTAAAAAGTTCTTGTATTCTTTCATTCATTTCAAGGAATACATACATGTTTCTTGTTCATATCTTCAGAGTTAAGGTTGTGCTAACATTTCTATAGTATCAGCAGACTGTCTCCCGATATTACATCATTTTATTTCTTCTATTAAAAAACTTCTTCTGAATTGACACCTGACAACCAAGATCGTTGTGTTTGCCCAAATATATGAACCATTTTGTCCATTAGACATACTTTCAAAGTATGTTTTAAAGTATGTTTTATCTAAATATACCTTGCACAATTATAAACTTATTTCTTGAAAGTCTTATTTTGAAAGACATATGACTTGCAAAACGTGTTCTCCTAAACTACTAACTTTGCCTCAAAACAGGCTTCCTGTTCTATATATCCATTTTTTAAAAAAAGAACATACAACTTACTTGGTTATTTTAACTGAAGATGCCAGGAATGGAAAGTGGGAGTTTAGACATGGTGGAAGATTTTTTCTATCATAAACCTAGAGCCCAGCAGTCATCCTAACATCTACTTTTTAACTACCTACTGAGTTTTACAATGCCCTTTGACTTCAAGGGACTTAGACTGGAGTAACTCTGCTTTGGATTATCCTGTAAGTCAATTAACTTCAATGAACTTAGAAGCATGTAACTCTGCTTAGGACAGCATTAAGGTATAGGAAAAATTGAGTATGAAGAACTCTTTAGATGGACATGGGGCTAGGCTTCATGACTACAGGCTCTTTCCAAATACTCCGAATTTTAAGATACCATCAGCACACAAAAAAATAACACTGGTTAATATGTGGGGCATTATAATACAATAGTTTTATTTTCTAATATGGAATGATTTGAAATATTTTAGATTTAAATAAGTACTACTTATGTAGATCACAATCCAGCAAAAAATGAAGGATATAGAACACAGTGTTGGGCTTAACTCTAAGGTAATAATAATGGAAACAACATAGAATATGCTTATGCAATTATAAGTGTTTTGCTTGCAACTCTATGCCAGTTTTGCAGAATTTACATAACACTAAATAGTATCTTGTGCACATACCCATGAATCTTAGTAACTTGGTTGTCATGGATACTGGAATATACCTTATTTTCTGAAAAGATCTATCAAGTATGTGCATTTGAATAATTTCTCTGTTTTCAAAAATGTTCTTTTTAACTTTTTACATAGTAAAATAATTAAGTGAGGATAGAGATTATGCTGGAAAAAGAAATCTCCCATTTTGCTAGAATGATTCTTTCTGAATTTTAAGAAACAAAGGTTATCAAAGACAGCATATGTCTTACACCCAAATTGTTTTCTTCACTACTGTCTGATATATTCTATAGAAAATCCCCAAATGCTTGTGAAGAAAGGAAACTCTGAAGAGCGTGAGATCTGAGAATCTTCTGTATTAGAGAGAGATTTGGTGCTACAGAAGTACACTGCAATTCAGGCTGAAAGAAACCAGGAAATATTGAATCCAGTTACATATTTGTACCTGCCCTCAGAAACAGGTGTGAGATAAATTAAACTAACAGATCCTTAAGTACCAGAGAGGGAGACTAGGAATGGTGATGATGGAAGGTTAATTTAATCTAGGTATCTATGGTCACATTCCTAAAAACACTTTCCTGGGAGTAAGACCCATTAAATTAAGAGGGGCTAATTCCTAAGTAGATGTGCTTAGGGTTGCTCTCTACAATGGATAATTTACAGAAGAGTAGCTACAAGTTTTTGTTGGATCTTGCCACTTTTTTATCTCTCGTTCAATTCTCTTCCTTATTATAGCCTCCATTCCACATTGATTTTGTTCATGCAGTCATGCAGGAGGAAAGCTTGTTGAATCCAACCCTATTTTTAGCTTCTAATCTTAAATTTTACTTGAGTTCCAAGAATTCCTCATGCTATCAGTGCACAAATTTAGATGCCTTCATTTAAGTTATAATACTGAAATATTCATCTACAAAATGGAATGTGTAAAGTAACCCTGTTTTTTTTCCTGAAAAAATGATATGCATGCAGATTGCTTGGTTTCCCCCCTGAACTAATTACATTATAGTTACGCACTGTCATTACGTTAACATTTTAAATATACAAATGCATGCACAATATTGCTGGCTGTACCACAATTTTCATTCTACTTTGCTGTTTTGCCTTGGTGGAAAGGGAGAAAAGTTGGGTCTGTATTGCAAACACATGTACTTCAGCCATCCTGGAAAGTGAAAGATGAAGGCTCAGAAAAAATATTTTGCTTTTTAAAATATTGTATAATAAGACTGATCCAGCTGAAACTGAGCATAGTTACAAACAGCTAGTTATTCTGTTTATTTATTTTATTTATTTCAAATTTTTATTCCACGCTCCCTGCGAGCAGGCTCAGGGCAGATAACAACATATTAAAAATACAATTAAAATTCATGTTCATTAAAAACAACACATTTAAAACAGGATGATGGACAGCCTTCACAGGGAGGGTTAAGATTTATACACCCTTTTTTTCCAGGCCAGCAGAGGTCCAGCCTCAGCCATATGCTTGGCGGAACAACTCTGTCTTTCAGGCCTGGTGATATTTTATTTTTTATTCTGTGGATGTTCTGTGGATGTACTTCCCACTGAGAGCAATGCAATGCTGACAGACATTTGCGCATAGACATGCATTCCAGTGCACATCCAACCGCCATTATTTCCCCTCTTCATTTAACTCTAGCCATCAATTATTTTTTCCTAATAGAAAATAAATTGGATAGATTTGGACATAAGGAGGGTTGTCTGCACCAGCAGAAGAACAATATTTGTGTTGAAAATTTAACCTGGCTGATCACAGCAATATTGCTAATCTTAATGAAGTTTATCAAAACAGCATTAACATGGGGAGGAAGAAGGTTATCTCTTTGTTACTAAAGATTGTGCAATTAAACAGGAGATTATTTGGGGCTTTGAAGATTTCATCCTGCTACATCAGCAACACATTGAAGACAAGCACGTCTCAGTTTAATCTCAGACAAAGAAAAGTAAGCCACAAGTCCAAGGAAATACGTTCATTATTAAGGATTTAACTCAGCATGGAAGGAAAGAAGGGCACAGTTAAATATAGTGAACTGGTTTTCCTGCAGCTTCATCTCATTAGAGATCAATCTTGTAAAAGCTGCTGACAGCAGAGAAACAATGAACATGATACAAGCAATACATTAATATAGGCAAGCAAAGTTATCCCCATCTATTAGTTTCCCATAGCACACAGAAGAGATGCTTTCTTTGTATACCTGAGCATTCTTTCTTTCAACTTTATTTTAAAAATCTTCAATTTTCATAGCAGGGTGATAGGTTAGAATGATCCACCATTTGAATGGCAAAGGAACTGCTGCAGCCTGGCTATTCCCACCTTATTCCAGTGACATTAGAATGGCAGTAAGATGGTATGGTTGATAAGGTTGTGTGGAAAGCAGTAAACATCAACCACCACTGAGTGGTGACTAAGAGGGAGCTATGCAGCCTTATTGACAGCAAGGAATCTCACCACCCACCCTCCACCAAGTGCTGTTCACTGGAGTCAACAGAGTGCTGTTCATTTGTCCAAACTGCTTCAATGTGTTTGATTACAAAATAAAGAGTACTGTATGTGTGCAACCACAAACTGCTTTGCCACAGGTCTCCCTGCTCCTCTGTAAAATATGAAATTGGTCTGTCTGGCTAATTCAGGCAGCCAGCTTGCCTTCCCAGCAAGGTTTTCCCCTAGGAGAGGTATCGTGATCTTATTTCCCCCTTTCCAGAACAGATCTAATGCTCGCACAGTATTAAAGGCTAATAAGATTTATTCAGTACAGAGTGTGTTGAATACAGAAGAGACAGCACAATGGCTAATGAGAGAGAACTCATTCATATCACATCCAGCTCTGCCCAAAAGGGCACACAAAAAAAGCCCAATTGCAGATCTGATATTTTATTCCAGAACCTCATCCATGCTGACAATAAAACATAAAACATAGAGATATCATACTAAAAGGCTGGCATAGTGAGATGATAATGATAATGCTGAAGTTGTGTTGGAACACCCTCCCACCCCCCTCCTCCTTATCCAATCCTCTCAGCCTGTATACTAGGTTAAATCCCTTTGATTTTAGCCCTTTCCTCCCTCAGCTGATTATGGGTTTGCATCATCTACAAGATGGGCACTTCTATCTTCCCTGTTTGTTTCTGATGAGGGTCTTTTCTCCCAGAATTCTGGGCAGCTGGCATGCCTCAAGGCTAGGGGCCAATCTGCTCTGTCTTAGCCATCAGTCTCCTTGCCACTATCTGGCATGGAGCTTACTGAAACTATGCAGATGATACATAGCTAAAGGTGGCATGTCTGATTAATACTGAAGCAAACCTTTGACACAGAAAGTATAGAGCAAATCATGAGCAGAGAAAAAACATTGAAAATGGCTCTTCCCTGGTCCAGCATTCTCACTTAGCTTGGAATTCTCACATCAGAGAGTGAGAAAATAAAGGAATGCTGTTCTGTTCTCTGAGGGCCAAGCTACAAGTGACGAATGACACTTGAATGGCAAGTGGATTGAGTGGAGGGCAAGTGAACAGGGAGAAATACACTTGCCGTTCAAGTGCCATTCGTCACTTGTAGCTTCGCCCTGAGAAGGCCTTAAATAGGACAGAGTCTGGAGGAAGGTGGGATTTGCGCAGATGTCTCTGAGTCCCATAGAGCAGAACCACAAGTGACAAAAGGCACAGATTGGACACTTGTCTGCTTCCCTCAAGTTTTGATGGGAAATGTAGGCATCCTGGTCTTGCAGCTTCGCTCTCTGACTGCTGTCCAATGGACTTTTCAACTGTCACTTGTCCAACATTCTGCCAAGCTGCCTACATTTCCCATCAAAACTTGAGGGAAGCAGACAAGTGTCCAATCTGTGCCTTTTGTCACTTGTGGTTCTGCTCACAGTATCACTCAACTGCAATGGCAGCCAAACTGTCTGAATCTAGGTAAATTTGAACACTGCCTCATGGAAACTGTAGTTCCTCTTTTTCCAACACACACTTTCACAAAAATAAAAGGAGCGTAACAGTCCATTTTTTCACAGTATTACTGGCACATTCTATCCACACTGAAAACTAAAAGAGAAAGCAGGTAAACTGTCATGATCATGATAAATTCTTGCTTGTATAGTCTTCTGTGTGTGTATGCTCTGTTTATTTAAACAATGCACCTGGGTTTCAGTGAACCTCAATGTCTTCTTTTAAGCGACTGAGTCAGCTAGACTCTGCTCTCAGGTTTGAAGAGCGTGCCCAGTAAAAGCTGAATTGTTTGGGCTAGCAATGGTATTTATGGCAGATGAATTAGGTATTATAAGCAAGGACATGTATACAAAAGCAAAGAAAGGCTGCACAATCTTCTTTCAGCTACATGGATCCTGGCTCTGTAGCAAAGGAAATTCATGGGATATTAGACTGAGGCATGTTTGTTGTGTCACACAGGTCATATCACACAGGTCCAAAGAGACAGGAGCAGCAACATTTTATACAGACAAATACTCTGCTCTCTGATTCCAAAGCAAGCAGCAATATAGACCTCTACCTTCCCCTCTAGTCAGCACAAAGATTCCCACCTAGCACAAAAAAGGGGAAGTACCCCACCAACCAGAGATATAGCATATATAGAGTCTCAAAATATAGATGAACTTGTCACTTTACAGAATATAAAGTGACAAGTGCATACAGTTAACAGATATTCCACATGTATAGACCTCAAAAACTACAGTGCATACACATATCATTCCAATGAGTCCAATAAATATAATAAATACATCAAATGTAATACATACAAATGCAATCTCATAAGTAAATATATACAGCTGTTATACAAAGTCAACAGTCCATAGAAAGTTAATAGTCCTTAGATAAATCTTTCTCTTGCAGAAATGCCAGGATGAGAGTCACAAGTGCCAGTGGAAGACAAACAGGTAAGTGCCACAAATCAAATCTCCAATATAAAATTAATGTTCTTATTTTCTATTCCCAGGTCAGATGATGCAAACTGGGGGTGCAGAGACCCCCCCCCCCGCCCAACAAGAAGCCAGCTACTTAGCTCATTTTGTATCCAGAACTTTTTCAATAGTGTTAAAAGTATTATCCAACTAAACCCCAATCAAGGAAATCTTCACAAGTCACACCAACATGTTCTTCAAAGGCAAAAGCTCAAATGACATCCATTTTATACAGACAAAAACTCTGCTGTCTGACTACAAAGCTAGCAGCAATACAGCCCTCTCTCTTCCCCTCTAGTTAGCTCAAATATCCCCACCACCAAAAGCTATGTTTATGGTCAGTACACCTGGCATCCAAAGACCATGTCTACCACCATTGATTCCAATAGGCAGTAGACCTGGCTTCTGTATGGAGGCCAGATCTGCTGATACCCTGTATTCTTAAACCTAAAAAATTAACTTGAAACTAATTTTAGAAATAATACCAATGTTCACCAAATTTGGAGAATACTTAGCATCCTGAATTGGAAGGCATTTGTCAGAGGCAGCCAAGATAAACATCATAAAATGGGGCACATTGCTGGTAAATGAGCTGAAGATGTTATTGGACCGTACTTTAAACTGCTGATCTTTCATTGGTAGTGCACCTCCATGATGATTACAAGGTGCTTCCTCTATTCGTTGCATCCAATAGTTACCAGTAAGTATGTGAAACTCCTCTCCTAGTCATGATGTCATGGTGACAGACATTTATTGTTATCTCCCTCCACTTCAATGGCTGAAACTTGTCAAAAATCATATGGGTAGGTCAACTTTATGGTTACAACTAGAGATGGGCACAAACTGGAAAAAAACCGAACCATGCGGTTTGTGGTTCATCAAATTTCACGAACCACAAACCACGAACTTTCACGAACCTGCCCCTGGTTTGCGAACCAGTTCATTGGTTGATGAAAACGTCACATCCAGGTCAGAAAATCATCATTTTCGAGTCAGCAGAAGGTCACTTCCAGGCCAGCAGAAGGTCACTTCTGGGTCTGCAAAAGGTGTGCAGAAACTCCATCCCCTGTTGCCTAGGAAACTGATTGATTGGCACCAGGCTGTCTGCAGTCATGAACCAAAAAATGAACCAAATGAACCATCCTAAAAGTTCATGGTGGTTCATCAGAAATGGGATCTGACGGACCGTGGTTCGCAAACCATGAACTGGCCTGGTTCATGCTTAATTTTGGTTCATATTTTGGTTCGTGCCCATCTCTAGTTACAACCCAAGATTATTAAGCAAATGTCAGCTGTGCCCATATGATAGTGACTATTCTGACTTTACTGTCAATGGCATGGAAGAACCTGGATGTTCCTGGAATGTTGGTTCTTTCATGCAAAATACTGATCCTTAATTTGAGATTTGGCTCATATAGACTCCTACAGTTAATATATCATCTGGCTACTCAGTAAGACCCATGGCAGCATGGATCTGGCATTTCCTGATTGCTGTGGAACACCCCACACCAAGCTTTATAGTGTTTTGTGCTTTCTGTTTTCTGTAGGCAAGTAGGACATTTCCTTTATATAGGCATATTTTGGAAGCTGCTTTGTTGAATATTTCTATTTTATACTCGAGATTTGATTTGGAAGAGAGTATATGCACACAATATATTTGTTAATTTATTTAAAAGTTTTCTGTGCCATTTTTCTCCCAGTGCGAGTAGCTTATAGAAAGTTAATAAAGCCCGAAACCCATAAAATATCAATAAAATCAAAACAAATCCAGTTTAACAACAAGCCAGGAGATCAGCTATGAATAGAAACCAAGGCCAGTGACAGGATGACAAGGAAATTTACCTCTAAGCAGACAAAAGGAAGCACACACATACATACACATACAATGTAAACCTATTAACCAACAAAACAAAATTACATTCCAAAAGCCAAAATAAACATATACATCTATGATGCCTTGATGCATCTGTTGTAATAGAAAAGTAATAGAAAAATAATAGGATATTAGCGTCAAATATTAATTCAACAATCACAAAAATTATATTCTGTGATCGGTTGCTGGCTGAATGGCATGGGGAAAAAACTCTTTGCATTTATATGCAGTCTATATTTTATAAACCCTCTTCTGCTTTCAAGTAAGGTGTCTTTGTTATGTGAAGAAGGAAGAAAACTCTGGGAGAGTTGGTCATCACAGATTGTCACCAAAACCCATACATTGTGAATGCTGGAGAATATTGGATCAAAGGGACAGGACTCTCAGTTTTAAACAGATCAAACTACTCTGCTCCTTTATAGCTGCCTGCTGTTAAAAGGCAGCCAATTAATCGATGCAACGTCTGCACAGACTGTTGTTTATATTGGACAGGAGGATACTCTTTGCAGTAGATGGCAAAGATTGCTTAAGATGCCCAACAGAAACATATCTGCATGAATGCATGCAATATAGCAATACAGATATTCCATTTACCTATACAATGTTGTTGCTACATTGGTTTATTTTGTTTGTGTTTGCATTTGCCAGTGAGTCTCTAGTTTGACATTACAGAAACCTTTTTTTCTCTATATCTGACAGCTAGAAGCAAGCCGTACAAATCTGGTATAAGTCTCCTCTTTCCTCATCTCTGCATGAATCTAAAGCTAGGCAAGCAATGCCAAGATGGCAAAAAGAAAGCAAAACCTGATAATCATTTCTTCTATCACTGCTTTGAAAGACCTCTTGAGTTAGTAAGCAGTCCTAAGAATCTGTGAATGCATCAGCAAACCAATGCTAGAGTAGCAACTAATAGGGTGTACAGAGCTTTCTGTGATTCTTAGAACACAGCATGTCAACCATCTACATTGACAAGAGGCAGAACAGGTATGGTGTAGTCTATTGTTTTAATTATGAATCGTTCCAAGCCAGTAATTTTGTATCCTGTATGTGAAAACTCTCAAGAAGGAAGCACCTTTTAACAGCCTTGAGAGTCCATTTGCTGTGCATTTTGTTTCCATGTTTAGGTGTGATTGCTGTGCCTTTCCTCATACAATATTGCAAGAGGCAAAGTAAAGTGGGAGTACTCTAAGGGCTTGTTTAAAATTAATGTCTCGACTAAAGCTCCATAGCATTTCAAGCATGAAGTCTGCTACTTTTAACAAGGCCCTTGATTAGCAAATTTCAAAGGAGGATCAAAACCTTAGAAAAAACCCAAATATTTAAAGGAGGTGGATGTCATCTCTCTCCTTTGTACAAAAGAGAAACGGGAAATGTAATTCTCTTTCATTTATCTAAGCATGTATGAATTAGTTTCAGAAGCAATTTTACAGCAATTACAACCATCTCCAATGGATTAGATTTTCAGAAATATCCATTCTGATGTCAGATTGCTCCTACTGCTTTCTTTTTTTTTAATTTGGTGTTCTAGCAATTTGTGGGTTACAGTCACTGACGTGTGTAATTAAACTATAACAAAAACATATTTTCAACCCAGTAATGTTGCAAGATATTCATCATTGTAGGGTTAGGTCATCGTGACCTTTGGAGGATAGGGGGAAAAAATTAATAGTAGCATGTGCTTGACCTTCTGAGTGTTGTATATCAATGCAGTGGATTGTTTAAGCTTATATACCCTGGCTAAATATTCTGTTTCATCTTTATTTCTGATTATAACTTAGATGTCTTACTGTTCAATCCTATACATATTTACTCATAAGTAAGACATATAGAATTTCAATAAACTTGATTTCTAAGAATGTCAGCTCTAATATGAAACAGTACCCTTCACTGAGGTGGACCGGTTCACAAATCTCTCCTCTTCCAAACTACTTTGGCCTCAGTTCAGTATTTATATAGATGCTACATTTCTGGCCCATTTTAATATAAGTGACAATAAAAACAGAGTGGTTTGCTTTAATCACGGTATATTGTATGAAACAGTTACACATTTGATACCATCAAAATTCCTAATAATTTTGTGTTTCTGAAACAGAAAAAAAAATAGTTTTAAGTGGGTAATCATACTGGTCTGCAGTTGAACGTCAGGATTTGAATCCAGTGGCACCTTAGAGACCAACAAAATTTTCAAGGTATGAGCTTTTGAGAGACAGAGCTCCCTTTTTCAATGATGATAAAAATAATAAAAAATAAAACAGACTGGCTTGCTAAGTAGAAAGGTAACTGGGAACCCTCCTACCTTATAGTCAAGGGGTTTAAACCATGGTCTTTGGTTGCTTTGCAGGTGGTTGAGTATGAGATAATTATAAAAGAAATCCTTCTTATAGTGCAATCCTAAACGGAGTTACTACTTCTAAGTTTATTAACTTCAGTGGATTTAGAAGGGTGTAATTCTGTTTAGGCTTACACTGAATTCCCTTCATGGTGATGTGTATAGACAGTTGATGCTTGGGTTTGTGACACAGCCTTGATGAGTAAACTGGTGGATCTTCAACTTTTAGAAATCTCATTTTAATTTCAGACTTCACTTTGATATATTTCTTATTGTATAGGGATGAACTATTCTTAAGAAGGTACTTTGCAGTTTCTTTCACATCTGTGTTTTATGCCAGGCAATCCTAAGAACACTTTTGTGCCAGATTGGCAACTCTACTTTAGGAGGTCCTGAAAGGCCATCTTTTTAGGAGGACCTTTCACTAAATGGCAGTTGGAGGTTAATATATGAAAATTATTAGTACTGCTGGTTTTTAATGGTGTATTGTATGCATGCATTATATGCCCACAAGGGACTTTCAACATATGGCAACTCTATGAATTAATTACCTCCAAAATGTCCTATCATTAGCAGACTTACTCAGATCTTGCAAACAGGAGTTTATTGAGTCAAGGCATCTCATTTTGGGTATTCCGCTTTTCCTACTGCCTTCTACCTTTCCTAGTATTACAGTCTTTCTTTCCCAATGAGTCTTGTTTTCTCATGGTGTGGCCAAAGTATGATAGACTAATTTAAGTATTTTTAACTTCTAGGGAGAACACAGACTTGATTTGATTTAGAATCCACTTAGTTGACTTTTGGTGGTCCACGGTATCCGTAAAATGCCTCCAGCACTACATTTCAAATGAGTCAATTTTCTTATTGTCAGCTTTCTTCACTATCCAACTTTCACATCCATATATAGTGATGGGGGATTCCATAGTGTGGATTATCTTGATCTTGGTCCTTAGTGACACATCATTATCCTTAAGGATCTTTTCTAGTTCCTTCATGGGTGCCCTTCCAAGTCTCAGTCTCCTATTCTTTACCACAGGTATGACCCTGACTACAATTTCACCACATTAAGGCATATATCCAAGAGGGGTTTTCAATGCTACAGTATATGATTTTTTATTATTTTTTGTATTGCTAATTTTATTGTGAGTTGCCTTTGTAGGGTAGAAAGACAGTTTATAAATGGTCTTACAAATATTTTATTTTTTATACTTTGGTTTCTCTTCAGATCGTAATCAATATTTTAATTGTAAGACAGGATATTATTGTGTTCTCTGATACTTTTATTATCTACTAGCAACAAAGCCTGTTGTGGGAAAAAATACAACGGGCTCTAGAAAGGGGAGGGTGGGCAGGCAGGCATTTGCTCCTCCTCCATCACTAATTACAGCTGGTTCAGGAGGGGGGTGGGCATTGTCATCTGCTCCATGCCTGAGCTGCCTGATCTTGGCCATGTGAAGGGGTGGTGGGCTTTGCTACCTGCTCCATGCTGGGTAAAGGGGGGGGTATTGCCTCCTGTTCTGCGCCTGACTACTGCTGGGTGAAGGGGGGGCAGACATTGCCGCCTGCTCCGAGCCTGATCCCACCTGAGTGAAGGGGGGTGGGCATTGCCACCTGCTCCACACTGGATGAAGGGAGGAACAGGTATTGCCTCCTGCTCCACACCTGATCCTGACAGTTGAAGGTGGATGGCGGGCTTAACTACTTGCTCTGCTCCTGATGCCAGCTGGGAGAAGGGGGTGTGGGCATTGCCACCTGCTCCACTCCTGATCCCAGTCAGGTGAAAGTGGGTGGGCATTGCCATCTGATTTGCTCCTGATCCCAGCTGAGTGAAGGAGGGTGGGAATTGTCAACTGCTCTGCTTCTGTTCCCAGCTGGGTTACAGTGGTGGGTGGGCATTGCCACCTGCTCCGCTCCTAATATCTTCTGGGTTAAGGCAGTGGGTGGGCAGAGCCATTTACTCTGCTTCTGATCCCAGCTGGGTGAAGGGGGTGGGTATTGTTACCTGCTCTGCTCCTGATCCCAGCTGGGTTAAGTTGGGTGGTGGGCATGGCTACTTGCTCTGCTTCTGATCCTGGCTGGGTGAAGGAGGGCGGGCATTGCCAAGTGCTCTGCTCCTAATACCAGCTGGGTTAAGGCAGGGGTGGGCATTGACATCTGTTCCACTCTTAATACCAGCTGGATTAAGGCAGGGGGAGGGCATTGCCACCAGCTCCGCTCCTAATACCAGCTGTGTTAAGGTGGAGGTGGGCATTTCCACCTGCTGCACTCCTAATATCAGCTGGGTGAAGGCGGGAGGTGGGCATTGCCATCTGCTCCCATCCTGCTCCCATCCTGGGCTTCCCACCATGGCATGTTTTCTGGAGGGCCTAGGCTTCCCTCTATGTCAGTGCCCTGTGGTGGTGCACCAGGGTATAAAGTGAGTTGTCTGAAACACGCTTACTCAATTATATAGTAAGATTTGTATGTATGACCAAACCAAGCCAATTCTTCCTTAGTGAGATCAGTATTTTCCTGTGATTATAGAATACAAATAGAAACAAAGCGTTTCCTCTGAAATAAAACACTCATGTTTTGGGAAAAAATGTATGTCTTCATAGCTATAATGTAGGATTTCTCCTCCAATTTTGGAACTAATTTAAGAGTATCATTAAAATGGGGTCATTTAAAATTTTGGGGCCTGCTATAAGCAGTTAACTTGGGATGTCTTGATTTATGATGGTTCAATTAATAGAAAGTAGCTGGTTGGAATCCAAACACTCAGATTTTACCCATGTATGCAGTACAGACATAGTTGTCTTGACTAAATTGAGATAATACCACTAGTGCTGAAAATGAGGAAGAGACTTTGAGTCTTGTTATTGATTTATTAATGTTTGACAAACAGATTGAAATGCTGGATGAAAGTCACTGCAAAATTATGGAATAATAGTCACCATCTTGATATAATGATGAAAGATACGTAGGAAAGCAGCACTAAATTCATATTGCTGTGCTTCTGGATGAGAATATTGACAAGCAACAGTTGAAAAGATGATGAAAGAAAAAAAGGTGGAATTGCCTGTCACATTATGTGCCCTGTGATGTATGGAGGGCCTGAGTGTTTTCATACTAAGGTAGTGCTTTTCACTGAACACTCATATGGAGCACTTAATGCTGAAAGCTCGTTCACTTTACTGTTTGGAATATAATGATGACAATGATAATAATGATATTAAAAACATTTGCTTTCAGGAAACATTAATGGATGTGTAATTCCCATCTTTAATGTGTTTCTATGTTGAAAGTCTCATGTGAACTGGAGGGCTTGTACCACGATCATGTGGTACATGCTACAGATTGATTGTAAATCTTGTCTCTGAATAGTTTAGGATGGCAACTAATACTGATGTCACCAAGTCATGAAGATATGCTGGTGTCAGTGGAAGATATGCTGGTACAAAGCCATTTTGATGCATTCCTGTGCTGGTGAAGAAATGGGGGTGGGAAGGCAGAGACCAGCAGGCCTTAGCAGGGATTGCAAGCTTCTACAGCCCACTCCCATCCCTGGCACCATAAGAATTTGAAGCTGCTATGACTTTGCCTCTAATGAATAAATATGCACCACTGACCAGAGCAAGAATCAAGGGCCCATGTTAATAACTAGGAAGCATAGTACCATTGAACACTAGAGATGGGCATGAAATGGGGAAAATCAAACATTGAGTTTCCTGGTTCATCACGTTCCATGAATCACGAACTTTCACAAAATTGTCCTGTTTCGCAAAAGGATTCATTAGGTTTGTGATTCGTCAGATCTCAGGGCCCTACAACGGCCCTCTTCATATCCAGAGATGCCAAACTCACAGAAAGACTTCAGTAGGCTCTCCTCCAGTTATCCTCCAAGTAGCTCTCTTCAGGCTCTCTTTGGTGTCTTTTCCCTACCGTCCTCCTGACCTCTTGCTTTCTGCTGTTGTTGGAAGAAAAGTCAAGTGGAGTAGATCTGCTTGGATTTTCCTCTCTTCAGGTTCTCTTTGCTGACTTTTCCTTCCTGTCCTCCTGCTGCTCTGACATGCCCTCCCCCCGCCTCCAACTTCTCGAAGGAAAAGCCGAGCAGAGCAGATCCTCTCAGGATCCACTCTGGAGAGCTTGGGGGGGTGGGGGAGGGAAGGCATGTCAGAGCAGTAGGAGGACAGGAGGTAGAGAGTCAGGAAAGGGATCCTGAAGCTGGCAAGCAGCAAGCAGTGGCAGAAGGAGCTGCTGAGGCTGCCTCTGCCGCTGCTACTCCACCATCCTGTTCTTAAAAATGGAGAAGGGAAACAGAGAGGGGAAAGAGTCTCCAACTAGAGTTCCCAGGTAAACTTGTGCAGACTTGCCATGTGTAATGATTTATAGCTTTGCTCAGTTCTCAGGTTGGCACGGAGAGCAGCCTACCAAGGTTATGTGGGCTAAGACTGGGGTTTCCATGGCAACAAAAGATCTGCAGACATTCCAGGCCTATGTTGCCTATGGAATAAATGGATCAGCACCAGCCTGTCTGGCATCATGAATCATTCACGAATTGAATGAATCAGCCCCAAAAGTCATGGATTTCATGAAAAACGCGGCCCCACGAAACGTCTTTTCATGATACACAAATCGGTCCAATTTGTCACAAAATTTGATTCATATTTCAATTCATGCCCATGTCTATTAAACACTTCCAAAAGTGAAGTAATGGAATTGAGCAATAAACAGTGCAATTCTAAGATTGCTCCCCCAGTCGGAATGAAGAGACAGAGACAGATATTGGATCTAAGGGCCACTTTATTGAAATTAACCTCAACATGAACATTAACCTTAACTGTGGCAAGGGGAAAGCGGTACAGGTCAAGCCACGGGGTCACACCAAGACCTCTGCCTTGACCTGTCTGGGTGAGCCCCGAAGCTCCGGGTGCGAGCCCTCCCAAGGGATGGTAAGAAAACCCGGCCGGCCAGGCAAATTGGTTCCCCCCCTTCAAGCTCCTAAGCCTCAGCCGTACAGCAGTGAGGGAAGGACTTGCGCTTGGGGTTCCCTCAGGCAGTCTGCCCACGTGCGCTGGCAGCCGTCACAAGCAGTACCAGCCGCTCCTAGCAGACCCCTCTTCCCTACCAATAGGGAAGCGCCAAGGGTGCTCACCGGCCCGCTGCCTGTAACCAAACTCAATCCCGCCAACGCCAGGGCCAAGCCTATGCTTAGGCCCTTGCACCCCACTGATGGCCTACTGCCAACCTAAGCCCTTGCTGCAGGTTGTTGAGGAAAATTTCATTGCCGGCCTCCGACAGGTGAACTTGGTCACTTCGATAGAGGCCGGCAAATTCGGCCCTAATCCTAGGGTGAGGTAGGTAAACCCCCAAACCTTCCCCAAGAGTTTTCTGAATGGCCCTATTGGCCTTCATCCTAGCACACTCAATAGCCTGGCGATCCTATTAACGGAAATAACAGACTGTGAAGTAACAAGTAAGGTGAAATATTTGGGAATTGAACTGACTGCAAAAAAATATAGATCTATTCAAGAATAATTATGAGAAATTGTGGACTCAAATAGAGCAAGATCTGATTAAATGGAATAGATTGAATTTGTCATGGTTGGGAAGAATTGCAGTAGTCAAGATGAATGTGTTGCCAAGAGTGATGTTTTTGTTACAGACAATACCAATTATCCGGGACTCTAAGCAGTTTGAAAAATGGCAGAGGAAAATGGCATGCAAAATGCCACCCCTGGCAAGACAAGCCTCCCCCAGCTGTCAGTGGTAGAGATTAGAGCACCTACTTGGGGAGGCCATGAAATGGCCCCCCCAAGTGGGAGCAGGCTGAGCCTTGGTGGGGGTGGGAGGAGGGGTGGGAGAAGGGCCCCTGAGGGCTGGGGGGCATTTTGCATGCAAAATGCCACCCCTCGCAAGACAAGCCTCCCCCAGCTGTCAGTGGTAGAGATGAGAGCAGAGCACCTACTTGGGGAGGCCATGAAATGGCCCCCACAAGTGGGAGCAGGCTGAGCCTTGGTGGGGGGTGGGAGGAGGGGTGGGAGAAGGACCCCTGAGGGTAAGGGGGCATTTTGCATGCAA
The DNA here is from genome assembly GCF_028583425.1 of Eublepharis macularius. Lineage (NCBI taxonomy): Eukaryota > Metazoa > Chordata > Lepidosauria > Squamata > Eublepharidae > Eublepharis > Eublepharis macularius. Next base: position 70,108,793 of record NC_072794.1, read on the forward strand.
AATGCCACCCCTGGCAAAGGAAGCCTGCTTCTTCATTTTTCCCCATAGGAAATAATGAAGAAGATGAGCAGCAGCATGTTAACAATATGCTGCTCCTTCGCTTTCTTATGGGAGGATAGGGGGACCTGCTTTGGGGGGCCATAACATGCCCCCCCAAAGTCCAATCGGTCTGAAACTTGGGGGATTTGTAGAGAGGGGTTAGAGGAAGGTCCGCACCAATTTTGGGCTGATTTGGTGGGAAAATGCCTCCCCCAGACGTCCGGGAAGACGCCGGAAGCATTTTCCCATTGAAAAAGCCTAAAGCCGAAAGCCGAAAGTAAGCCGAAAGCCGAAAGCCGAAACGGCTGGCCGTTTCGGCTTTCGGCTTATATGAAAGAGAATCGTCTTTCGGCTTTCTGCTTTCGGCTTTAGCCGAAATTTTTTGGCTTGCACACCCCTATTGATAAGTTAAAAGGGATGGGAAATAGAGATAGCATTGTGTTATAATAGATAAGCTTAGAAGAGAGTGAAAATATATGTTTAATAGATAAAATAAGTTTGAAATGTGTAGGGGGAAAATAGACAAAGGGTTGGAAAACTGTTGGAAGTCAATAAAAGGGGGGGAAGGGAGGGGGTTAGAATTGGAATATTAGAATTTAAAGGAAATTGATTGTAATGGATATTAAATGTTTCTAATCCAATAAAAAAATTTAAAAAAAAAATAGCCTGGCGATCCTCCGCATCCCACCAGACCCTATGAGGTAACATGGCAGACCACATGATTAACACTCCCAGCCAACGCTGGACAATCACTTGCATGTCCCATTTGGCCTGAAGGGAGAGTGCCTTGCCATGGACAAACCCAAGGTCATTCCCCCCCGAGATGAACAACCAGTATCTGAGGCAGAGGACCCCACCGTTCTTTAAATAATAGTGGCAACAGGCCAGGCCACCGAAGGCCACGGCGGCCTTGCCACTCAACGACCACCCATTCACCCAAACCAAGCTGGGACCCAAACTGTGTCCTCCTGGCTTGATGAGCAGCCCAAAAAACCATGCTGTGTCCACAGATCAGAATCCGTTGTCTCTCTTGGCGGGACACAGCACCTAAAGAAAACATCAATCAGTATTACAGTTAAAACCACTTCAAAGGATGAACATAAGAATGATAAGCGGAAGATCTCCACCTGCCCACTCCTTGAATGGCCTGCCCTGAATATCCCACAGCTGCAGCCATGGACGCGCCCCTGATCCTGAAGGAATGGGTACCGAATTTGACGCCTGCCAACCCCAGTTTGGCTAGCGCCTTCTCCGTCATGTCCAAAACTGGTAACGAGTCAGGGGTGAACCGTCCTCGTGCCAGAATAAGACCCCCTGCTCATCGCCCCGAACATGCAAAAATTTGCGTAGAGCCTGCACCCAGCACAGTTCCTGGTCAGAGCAGGTCCCCAGTTTAATAACTACCCCTCTCTGATGTTGATCCGTCTTGGACTTCCGGATCCTAAGGGATACCCCTTCCCCCTCAAACTGCACATCCCGGGCCATAAGGGCACGATCAGACCTGTCTGTCTTAGACTGGACAACCAGTTCACTAATGCGGAATGCCCCCAAAAAGGCCACCAAGGTGGCAGCGTGAAACAGCTTAGCCTCATAACCCGAGCTGCAAATTGTACTCCTGGCTGAAATGAGGCCCTTCAAAACCACTGGGGGAAAGGATTCTCTCTGGTCAGCGTGGACAACAGTCTCATGTGACCACCCCTCCAACATTTTCCTAACTCGGAAGTCACCCTGTGGCTTCAGGAAACCCCGAGCCTTGCTTATAAAAGCCAAAGCTGCCAACTGACCCCTAATGGATCTAATTGCCAATCCCCTACCGCTCTGATGCACACAAAAGCGCATCAACTGTTCCACAGGTATGGGCCAAACCTCCTGGAGGCAAGCACTCCTCCTAAACCCCAAAAACTATCCTACCATTCTGTTGTAGGCTCGCCGCGTGCTGGGGCCACCGCAAGCCTTATGGCTCTGTATGCCTCGGCCTCCCAAGCTGCCATAGTTCCTGGGGCATCCGCGCCGGCTCCAGGTTGGCCTCTGGGGCAAGCTGCCAAAACCGCTCCATCTGTTGATGAGACAAAGCATCTGCCACCCTGTTACTAACACCAGGAACGTGTTTGGCTTTAAATAAAATGTTCCACCGGAGGCACAACAAGGTAAAGGCTCTAATCAACCTCATCACCCAGTGGGACTTTGAAGTCAAGAAGTTTACCACATGAACCACTGCCTGATCGTCACACCAAAAGTGGACGACACAGTTGAACAACTCCTTGCCCCAAAGGTGCAGTGCCACCAACATGGGAAAAAACTCTAAATAAGTCAAATCCCTGTCTAACCCGGACGCATGCCATTCCGGAGGTCACTGGGCAGCACACCAGTGCCCACGGAAATACACACTGAAGCCAGATGCATCCGACATGATCTGCAGCTTGGCCTCAAGCAGCAGGTCATCACGCCCAAAGGTGACCCCATTGTATTCCTGGAGGAAGTCGGACCAAACGTCCAAATCCTCCCGCATACCCCATGTGACCTTAAGTCGGTGATGGGGGGCCCATAGAGATGCCATGGCATCACAAAGATGCCGCAAAAGGCCCTGCTGGGGGCAACTGCCTTACAAGCGAAATTCAAATGGCCAACAAGCTGCTGCAGCTCCAACAGGGCCACCCTACGTTTTGATTTGAACTCCAGGAGCCAGACCTTAAGATCCGCTACCTTCTCTGAGGGGAGCCTAAAACATTGATGGACTGTGTCAAGCTCAATACCTAGGAACATCAAAACCTGCAAGGGCCCTTCTGTTTTCTCATGCGCCAAAGGGAGCATGTTTTCTCATGCGCCAGCTCCTCAGCAAGTTGGGTAAAAGTGGCCAGCAGCCGGGCGCACTGCCCAGACCCCGCCTTCCCAACGAAAAAAAAATCATCTAAATAATGCACGGAGTTGCGATTACGCACTCTGCGCTGTAATTCCCATTCTAAGAAGGAGCTGAAACGTTCAAAGGCAGCACAAGAAATGGACCAGCCCATTGGGAGAGCCCAGTCCATATAAAGCTTCCCCTCAAAAGAAAACCCTAAGAGTTCAAAGTCATCAGGGTGGACAGGGAGAAGGTGAAATGCAGACTTGATGTTGCATTTCACCATCTCAGCCCCCACCCCACAACGGCAGACCACCTTGACCTCCTGGTCAAAGGATGTATACCGGACTGAACATAAATGCTGAGGGATGGTGTCATTCACCGACTCCCCATGGGGAAAGGAGAGGTGGTGAATCAAGCGGTACTCACCCACCGCCTTCTTGGGTACAACACCCAATGGGGATACCCGCAAATTATGCACAGGAGGAGCATCAAAGGGGCCAAGCACTCACCCCTCAGTGCACTCCTTGGCAATCTTACCCTTTACTATGTCCTCCATTCCCACAACCGAACGCAAATTATTTGACATAAAAGGTAAACGCTGCTCCTGAACAGTAATCCAAAAACCAAAAGTAAAACCTTGCAACAGATACAACGCATCCTGCCTCCTAGGGTAAGCCTGCAGCAGGTGCTCAAGGACCCTCAGCCTTACCAGGCTGGGTCCCTTTACCAGAAGCTTGTTGGCCGCCAGCTCCACCACCCACAAATTTTCTGCCTCTGCCGCCTTGCCTAGCTTTGGGGCAGGCGTTATATGGGTGCGGCCCGGCACAGGAAGGACACTCGTGCCTAAACCTGCAGGGTTTTCTGCTACACCCACCTTTAAAGGCAAATTCCCAGCAAAGCAGCCGGGGTTGAACCTGCAGCCCTGCCACAGGGCGGGTAGAAGGAACTGAAGGCAGGCACTGGACCAAATGTCCACTATCAGAGCAGTCACCTAAATTGGGCTTCGCTGGTGCCATCACTTGCAGCCAAAGCTGCTGGTGAATGTGGTCCCATGATAGATTAGGGTTAAGGGCTGCCCGCATCCTGAACTCCTCGTCATATTGCATCCACGCAGCACCTGAGAAGCCAGTATAGCCCTTATAAATAATGTCAAGATATTGGAAAAGAGCTGCGGCCCTCTGGGGCTGAGCTCTAACCAATACACCCACATAGATCAAAAAAACTGGCAACCAATTGGTCCAGGTCCTATCCATGTGCCGTCTCTTCAGCCGCTCCTTATCCCTCTCATCTAAGTCCTCTTTATCCTTCTTTTCCAGTTCTCAGAAAAGAAGGGTAAATACATCAACATATTCTCCCTTGAAAATCTTGTCCCGTGTAGCCTGGGTAAAATGGTCACCCAAAGGAAGTGCCGTATCTCCAAAGGGGAGCGTGTTAGAAGGCACATTCCCATAGGCCAATGCCTGATAAGGATAAAACCCCCAGGGGCCACCCATGCACCCAGGCCACATTCCCACCTGACCATGGGTCCAAGGACCATCAACACCACCCAATGAGGGTTGCCCAGACACTGACTGCTGTGCACCCCCAACCCCACACCTTGTGGTTGCCATAGGTGTTGGCCAAACGGTGCCCAGGCCGGCGGAAAGTGCTGATTGGCTCCTGGAGTTATCGCAGGAACCCCTTGCTGGGTAACCTGCCCCCAATGCCCCCAAGGCCAAGCTGAATATGTGTGAGGTGCAGTGTCAGTACCTCCAGACCCCACAGGGTCAACATCTACCACAGCCGGTACAGGGTCGTCCACAGCCAATGCCACTGGCCCAGGATCTGCTGCAGCCTCCTCTGCTGGTTCCTGTGCGACGACCACCACTGGATCCATGCTCACCTGTCCACTTGCTGTCTGCACTCCACTGGACTGGCCAGCCACAGCACCTGCTGCCCCCTCCGAAACAGAAAGACCCCTGAGAATCTCTCTATTAACTGTGTCCCTAGAAGCCCCACGAATGGGATGAGCGCGGTCTTTGCTAGGAGCCAACCCAGCCACTGCCGCCTTGCTTTTCTCCAGGGCTGCCAAGTGCTGCAAAATAGCCTGCTGATTAAAGCAGTCATCCTCGTCCTCAGAAGAGGAAACCCTTGGAGCAAGCCATTTGGCAGGGGCCCGCTTAGCAGGCTGCTTGCCCTTACCTGGGCCAGCAACCTTCTTAGGTGGCATGATGACCACCAACAGCCCACTCACCCACCGTTAGCAATAAGGGGAGAACCACCCAAGAAGTATACAAGACCACTGATACTCCAGGCCCCAAATGCTACTGAAGCACCTGGGCCTGCACTCCTAAATTGGCCACCAGGGAACACCAAAATGGCTGCCAAATGAATCCCCCCAAGATGGCCACCAATGCAGCCTCAAAATGGCCGCCCCTACTGTGGTGCTTAGGAGGCACCCAATTAGTAGGGCCCCAGGCCCAAAGTGGGGAAAAAAGAAACAGGGGGGGCACAACTCACCCCCAGAGGCAACCAACTTTAACCAGCCTCCCTTATGAAGTAGGGGGGAGGGAGGGAAGGAGGGCAGCCTAAGCCACACTACCTGGCAGCAAGACGGGAACGGCTAACCAATGCTGCAGCTTGCAGCTAGCCTATCCCCCCAGGGCCCAGCACCCAAACCAGGAACAGGGGAGTCAAGCACCCCCGAAGGGAAAGAACTTGTGCCGCGGCTTGCCGCACCGCAGCCGCAGCCACAGCAACCGCCACCGCAAACCCGGGCCTCAAACAGGCCTCTGCTACCTCCGCGCCGAGCACAGCTGCTGCCGCCTGAAGCCTCCGACCTGATCCTCCACCATGGCAAGACTTGCCAGCCCGCTGTCGTGAGTGCCACGGCTGCTAGCCCGAGCCTCCAAAGCGCTCCTTGCCACGGCGTGGAAAATGCCGCTGAGACTCTGCACACTCTGCTGGATCAACGCTCGGGAGCCCAGGACACATCTGTCCTCATCAAGCGTTGAAACCCACTGAGGGTGGGTGAGCGGAGCCGCCTCGGAGGGCTACTGACTCCGCCCACCCAGCAGATGCCTGGATGCCCAGGAGCTTACTCTGCTCTTCCTCCATCCGAGGAGGCAATGCACGACCCCCTCCAAGCAGCGAGCTGCCAGGAGGTAAGGTCGTATTGTGCCACACATCAAAAAAACAATTTAGTAATTTTAGTACATTTTTAATATTTGGAGACCCTTTGTAAAGGTTGTAAACAGTAATTTACTTAACTTGTGTGTATATCCAGCAAAGATTACACATAGAGTTAGCTTGCGGCTGCTCCTCGCTAAAATGTGGTAGATTGCACTTGTGAATTATCAGTTTTCTCAATGTGTTTTGCATCTACCAAGAGTTAAGGACAGCAATTAGTTCTTGATAGAATAACAAGGTGGTAAAAGCTAATCTGTGTGAGGACTATGTGCTACCCCAAATCATGCCACACACTATGATGCACACCTTTGTATTCAGACACAACACACGTTTCTCTATCAAATTGCAGTTGTGAGAACTGACCTTTCCAATTTAAATAACAATATCAAAATACAGTAGCTGCATTGAAACTCCTTCACAATGGATGTATTTTTTTTACTGCAGATAGCATGACTATTTCTGGCTTATCCCAGGAATACACTAATTTATATGCATCTGATAACCCAAAGAGGGGAAAGTGGGAATGAGTTGGCAGGTGGCCTTTCAGATTTAAAGGGCATATGGCATACTAGTTGTTTGTTGCTATCTCACTCTGGAATACTAAGGACGTCATACAATATGTATATCCCCTTTAATGTTTCTTTTTTATTTTGAAAAATATTAAATTCTTATATCAAAAAAGCTGATGTATAAAGCTATTTGCAGGTGAAAAATCAGTTATGAGAGTTTATTATATTTATGTTTCTCTTAATGTACATGACAGAAATGTAGCTGCAATTACTGAGTCTAACTTCCCCTCTTGGTAGTACATAAAAGCAAACTCATTCTTTATACCACAATGAAGGGCAAATTCTGCTTTTGGACATGCTCACACTAAATACATTTGAATTAGAAGATAGCTAGATGTAACATAAGAACCAGAATACACTTGTATTTCTTTTTTAGGGCTGGTGCACACATTATTTCATTCACTATCACATCTCTTAATGACTCAAAAGAATATTGAAACTAACACCATTGATCAATATTGTGCTTGATTCATCACTGTGGTTTTATAAAAGGTTGAAAAGTCTTTCTGCAGTATTTCATCTCCAACGGGTATATATGGCCATTAAGGAAAACTCACACCCCATTCTTTGAGTATATCTATGTGTCTTAATTCAGGTAACCCACTCTGGCTCCAGGCTCAGTGTGGTCAACAGTCATAGCTTGCCTTTCTTTACCTACATCCAATGTGCAGAGAGATGTTGCAAATTAACCCTATTAACCACATCAGGCAGTATAAAGCATCAAGATATGATGTACAGCATCCAGGGATTTATCCCCTCCCCCCAAGGCTGTTACTGTTCAGACAAGGCTGTTTGGAAACAGGGCTGCCAGCACAACGCTGGCAACTGACAGGAGACTCATGGCTGCGGTGAGGTGTGGGGCTCACCAGTGATATACATTTTTGTTGACTAACTGAAACACTTCTAATGTGACTAGCAGTAATGTCAGTGTGCCTCTGGCAACTTTTAGCACCAAGTCAAAACTCTATTGTTAAATCATAGAGCTTTGGCTGAATGAGTCACCAGTGATGCACTGCTATCACTGCAAAGCTCTTCACAGTCTTGGTCCAGCATACCTATGGGACCACCTCCCTCCCTATGTTCCTTCACAGCAACTTCACTCATCTGAACAGAGTCTCCTACAGGTGCCATGCTGCACATGGGTGAAAACAACAGCAGCCCATAGATGGGCTTTCTCTGTAGTGGCCCCTACCCTGTGGAATGGCCTCCCTGAGGAGGTCAGGAGAGCCCCCATTCTCCTAGCTTTCTACAAACAATGCAAACCTGAATTATTCAAAAAGGTTTTTGTATCGTAGGTAGGGGGTCTCAGATGCTTCACTAACGAGTTAGGAACTATAGATTTCACCACTATGTTTCCTATGTACTAGCTGCTGTTTTAAATATGTGCTCCTATGAGCTACTTGTGGTTCATGTTGTCTAATGTCAGCCCTAGAATTGCTTATGTTCTGTTTCCAGCAATTCTTCAGCTCTGTATTGGATTCCTGCTAATGCTGTGTCTTTGTAAACTTGTGTTTATTTACCCCATGGCATTGTTTATGGAAATGTCTTTGATATTGACTATACTAATCTCACACTGTGTAATCCATCTTGAGTCTCAGTGAGAAAGGTGGACTATAAATAAATAAACAAATAAATAAATGTCAGTGCATTGGGGTGCTGGCAATCACTGTCCATTTCCCTTTCATTTTTCTCTCATCACCCACCTGAGTAGCAGTTGAAAGAGCCCGCTGGAGGGAAATCCCCCATTCCCAAAGGGAACTTGGAGGTCCTATTTAGGAGTCTCTTCCCCATCCATGGGTGCCTCAGTGAGCATGCCAATCTACAACAAGAAACATCCTCCTCCTCTAATCCTGCCATTTCCTGTACAGCCTATTTAACATTATGCCTGAAGTAGCCAGCTGAAAAAGGGGTTTTTTTACAGGCCAGTCAAAAGAAATTCAAAAAATTCTTGCTCAGCTGATCCCACAATGAAACCAATGGAAGGCTAAATGGAGAGTTCTAAGCCAAAGGTCAGGCTAAACTGGCAGGCTATACAGAGAGAGAGAGAGAGAGAGAGAGAGAGAGAGAGAGAGAGAGAGAGAGAGAGAGAGAGAGAGAGAGAGAGAGAGAGAGACTTCCCACTGATTTCTAAGAGCAGAACCACAAGTGACAAAAGGCACAGATTGGACACTTGTCTGCTTCCCTCAAGTTTTGATGGGAAATGTAGGCAACTTGGCGGAATGTTGGACAAATGACAGTTGAAAAGTCCATTGGACAACAGTCAGAGAGCAAAGCTGCGAGACCAGGATGCCTACATTTCCCATCAAAACTTGAGGGAAGCAGACAAGTGTCCAATCTGTGCCTTTTGTCACTTGTGGTTCTGCTCTAAGTTAGCTGGATGACATGAGGCAACCATTATGTTCCACAACCCACTAGTGTCTGTTTTATTTTAATTATTTAATTTAAATGGTAGGCAAAATGACTACCATTTAGGGTATCTTATCTTGATTAGGATAGGGAACATGTGAGGCTGTCTCAGGGATGCCAGGTCCCTCCAACCTCACACTGGGGAAGGGGGATGCAGGGCTAAGGGGCAATAGATAATTTATGATCCAAATGAACAAAGGACAGTTCTTTTAGGGTTACTTTTATACCGTTAGAGTTAATGTGCCATGGAAACATGGAAGGCCACATCAGATCCAATCCTCCGGTCCGACTGGATGTTCAGAAAACCCAATGTACAGTAAACATGATGGGCTGCTTTCTGTGATATTTGAATACCACTGAGGAAGGCCTTTGGGCAGAAATGTGTCTGGTTTTATTGGTTCTGTACATATGGCAATGAGTTGTACTATTATACCTGTATATTAGTGGTTTTATTTTATTTATATACAAGGTTTTAGTATGTATATTTAGAACCATATGATATTTTAATCTAATTTATGCATTTCTAATTAAACTTTATACTGGTGTTTTTAATTCATATTTTTAGTTATTTTGCACAATTTTATTTTTTCCCATTGTTCCAGCCTCCTTGATTACCCTGAGCATGTGGAAATGGCCAAGGTTGATTAATGATTAATAGTAACATTTGGTACGTGCACCTTTCCCCATTGGGTACATTGGATATCTGTGTTTAATATGTGGTGGGAAATACTTTGAGCGAAGATACCAGCTGTTTTACTGGACACAAGAAGTCAGTGTGCAAAGTGTTTTGAAGTCCCTATTTGTAATGTCTTATCTAATAGCACTGAGGTGTTGAAACGATGAAACTACCTCACAAACCCTTTTAAATGCATGATCTAGCTTTTGATTTCTCTGGGACAAGGATTAAACTTATAACATACATACATCAAGGTATTTTGTGATGTTATGTGAGGAAGTCCCTGGTATGTACTATCACAGTTTGAAGTGCAAAAGAAAGAATGACAACTATTTGTTGGAAGCTCTTTCACTCTGGTAGGACATAATTATTCATTTAAATCAAAGTGGTGACCAAGCATGATGAACTTTGATCTTTAAAACAGACCTGAGTTCCTGGTTCACTCTTAGGTGTTGTGGTATGAAACACTTCTTAAAACGATTATTATTTAAATTATCCGAAACACAATCAACAATAAGCAGAGGTCACATATTATTATTGATTGGCCTTGCTAAGCTGATACAAGTTTCCACTGGAGACCTAAGTATCAACTAGATATCGGCATAATATGTAAGCTGTTCCAAGCAGCGCCGTCTTTTGCAGTTCTGTAAGTGTTATGTCAGAAAGCTGCAGTTTTTTCCATATGAATTGCAAAGTTTTTCGAGATGGTTCCAAGTGCCCCAATGACAATGGGGACTACTGTTGCATTCTTCTTCCGTAGTCAGGTGGTTTCTATTGCCAGATCTCTATATTTAATCATTTTTTCTTGTTCCTTTTCTTCGACTCTGGCCTTGCAATGTCAATTAGTTTCCACAACTGTTATGTCTGGTGCTGATCAGTTTGAACAACAACAACAAGAAACTACTACTACTACTACTGTTGTTGTTGTTGTTTCTTGTATAAAATAAGCTATCTAACTATCTAAGATGGCCAGATTAAATTTAAAGCTTGTATGTGACATATACTTTGATGGAAAGGTGGGGAAATGGAGTTAGTGTATGTGGCTGCATCACTGTTCAGTCTTCATTTGGTCTTGCTTGCAGAAACAAGCACGGGTTGAAATGGTTCCCTTTTCTCCACAGCTCCTTCTCATACTAGTCTTTCTCAATGGATCTTCAAGTTCCATTTTTTGTGGGTAGCTTGGAGCAGTCTTGCTTCAGTCTCCCCCTTCTCCCTTGTACATATGGTTGAACTATGCTATCCTCTGGGTGTTTCAGCTAGAAAGGACATCAAACAGCACATAAAATGGTGGGTGTGATGTCACAATGAAACCTATGCATATCCTTTGAAAATTTCCACAGAAATTATGCACAGTCTTTCCAGACTACCATCTCAGTTAAAGAACTCATGATGAACATTTTTTAAAAAAAATTATGAATTAATCCATGCACTATTCAAAGTGCTGGTTCTTACATTTAAGGATGTAAATGGCTTAGAGCTTAGGTACTTGAAAGGCTTCATCCTTCTGTCTGACCAAGCCTGCCATTTAAGATCTTTTTCAAAGTCTTGTTCTTTGTGCTCCTTCCTTCACAGGTGATACAAAGACAGGACTTTCAGTGGTGGCTCCCTGCCTTTGAAATGCCCTCCTCTTTGAAGTGTTTCTGGTTACTTAGTTTACTATCCTTCAGGTAGCAGAACAAATTATTTCTTATTTTATGCAGAGTTTTGATTTGTGTGTTCCACCTTTTTAAGTTGTTTTTATCGTCTGTTTCTGGCCTGAGGACTGTTTTCTTAATATTATTATAAGCTGCTGAATGTTATTTTCAAGTTCCTGACTTGATTTTAGGACTGGTTTTATTATTGATACTTCTTATGCTGTTGTCTTAATATTTTATTGTATTTTTCTTTATGAGAGTCCTTGAGCAGGTCTCTGAAGATAAGCATGTACATTATCTCAATTCAAGAGATCACTCTTCCACCAGGCATATGGTTGAGGCCAGCACTTGGATCCATTCTAAGTATCCTCCCTGCCAGTATCCTATTAGTGGGAGAGGGCTATATGGTCCATCTCCCCCCCACCAATGCATTAGGGAGTTAGAGTTTTCCAACCCACACCTCTGCTCTCTTTCCCCATGTGTATGGTGTGCAGGGAAAGGGGAATGGCACCCTATCTGGGATACTGAAATGTATGCTGCTATGTTGAGATGTGATCTTATTGTTCTACTGTTTTATCTGTTGTAATTTATCTATTGCTGTAACCTGACCTGAGCCCACTCACAGGGAGGGTGGGCTATAAATGTAATCAATCAATCTCTTACAAGAGAATAGTAGAAAAGAGCAAAAGTTGAGTAGCACCTATAAGACTAACAAATATTGTCGTAGGGTATGAGTTTTCGTGAGCCACAGCTTATTTCTTCTGATAAGGGAATAGGATTGTAGTCTGTTACAGAGCTTACTGTATGTATCACCTGGTTTTTATTGCATTGTCATACCTTTGTAAGACCCTTTCTGCATTAGACAAGTTTTGTCCTTTTGGATTGTTCTCCAATTCTGTAACCCTACTCTTACTGCATTGTCTAATGCTATGTGAACAAATTGTTTTTTATATTTTGTAATCTGCCTTAAGGATCAGCAAAAAATGTGGACTATAAATGAAGTAAAATAAATAAATATTTTAAATAAATAATGTGAAAGCTCAGTCCCAAATTCTATTCTTTTTCTCACAGACTTTTTCAAGAACTGTGGATAATTAATCTTCCTAGAACACCATAAAAGAAAGATTTGAGTAAATTACATACATGGCAAATAGTTAAGCAAACATTTCTATAACATTTATTTATTTACAAAATGTATAACCTGCCTTTCTGTACTTATTAGGGCCACCAAGGCAGCTAACAGATTGAAGATATCCTACTATATAAAAGGGTAAACATGTTCCAGACAACTCACTTCCTACCTTGGTGCACCATGAGAGGGTGCTGTCATGGAGGGAAGCCCAGGAGAGGCAGCCCATCCCTCCAGAGAGCGCACTGTAGGGGGAAGCCCACGCTAGGATCAGGAGCAGAGCAGGTGGCAATGCCCCATGCCTTCCCCAGTTGGGATCAGGAGTGGAGCAGGTGGTAATGCCAGCGAACTGTATTCATCCAGCTGAGATAAGGAGTGGAGCAGGTGGCAATGCCTGCCCCTGAATTTCACTCAGCTGGGATCAGGCATGGAGCAGGTGGCAATGCCTTCCCCTTCACCCAGCTGGGATCAAGAGCAGAGCAGGCAGCAATGCCCACCCCTACCTGAATGGAATCAAGCACACAGCAGAAGGCAATCCCTACCCCCCATTCACCCAGCCCGGATCATGAGTGGAGCCAGTGGCAATGCCTGCCTCCTCACCTTCATCTGTCTGGGATGAGGAGCAGAGCAGGTGGCAATGCCTGCCCCCTGCCTTCATCTGGCCAGGATCAGGCATGGAGCAGATGCAATGTCCAACCCCTCTTCACTTGACTGGGATCAGGAGTGGAGCAGGTGGCAATGCCTGCCCCTGAATTTCACTCAGCTGGGATCAGGCATGGAGCAGGTGGCAATGCCTGCCCCTTCACCCAGCTGGGATCAAGAGCAGAGCAGGCAGCAATGCCCACCCCTACCTGAATGGAATCAAGCACACAGCAGAAGGCAATCCCTACCCCCCATTCACCCAGCCCGGATCATGAGTGGAGCCAGTGGCAATGCCTGCCTCCTCACCTTCATCTGTCTGGGATGAGGAGCAGAGCAGGTGGCAATGCCTGCCCCCTGCCTTCATCTGGCCAGGATCAGGCATGGAGCAGATGCAATGTCCAACCCCTCTTCACTTGACTGGGATCAGGAGCGGAGCATGCAGCAGTGCCCATCCCTTGCCTTCACCCTGCTGGTATCAGGCGCAGAGCAGGAAGCAATGCCCACCCTCCCTTCACCCTGTTGGAATTAGGCATGGAACAAGAGGCAATGTCCGTCCACCCTTCACCTGCCGGGATTAGGAGCAGAGCATGAGGTCATACCCACCCCTCCTTTCATCCAGCCAGGATCAGACGTGGAGGAGGAGTCAATGCCCGCTTGCCCACCCTCCCCTCAGAAAGTGGGGGAACCCAAAACAGGGGCTTGGAGGATGATTGCAGTGGTCTGGTTGGTTCATAAGAGCATGCTGATTCTGAGCCATATAGGGCTTTATAGATCAACACCTGCACCTTCAATCATAACATATTTGCCACTTAATACCAAGTTGAAATAAAATACTAGATTATGTTAGAATCATTTGTGCTTGTGAAAATTTCATGTCGAAGCAAACATAAATCATTGTTTTTTTTTACCAGAGGCTGTTGCTATTTTGTTCAAAGTTAGTTCTACAGCATATTGTTAGTCATAATATCAAATGTCACCCCTTTTTAAAAGTGCATCTGTCCAGATCTACTGAACACTTCAATCTCTTTCTCATACTTTAAGATCAGAAAGATATCAAACCATTAATTCTTTTCTGAAATCCTTCATAGCTAGAGTATGTAATGATGCATATAGTGACATCTATGAGTAATTCTCATTGTAAATTCTGGTGCTGCCTGATCATATCTTTAAGCTGAATTCTAAGACCTGCTACTATGGCATACAAATTCTTATGTCAGGATATTATAACCAGACAGCAATTAATAAGCACTAGCTTTGAACTAAACCTCTGAATCAGTTTCATACATTGTTCTTCTATGTGCTGGTAATTTGGTCTTGTATCATTCTTTTGACAGCTTTGGGGAACGTGCCCATTAAAATGTATCCATGGTATACGTTCATGATAAGATAAGATTTGCTTCACACTTTTGATTGAGAATGTACGCATAAGACCTTGATTTCGGAAGGTTCATTCTGTATAAGTTACTATTGTATTATTGTACTACTGAACTAAGATCAATTTTTGATTTATAGAAAAGGTGCATAAGTATTGGTTATAGCATTGTTCATTACTAACCCTCGCGGGTTTCCCCCCTTTAATTGGCTCATTTTGGTGAGGGTAGCCCTCCTTTTGCTCGTTACGTTTGGTTTGGCTTCCTTTAAGGATATATTGGCCTTTACAGCAGAGGAACAGCAAGAGATTTTATCTGGAATGACCTCTATTATGAATGTAACTGATAGCTCACCAAGAGATGAGTTCAGGCTTTGTTAACATGTAATTAATAGCTCTGGACTGCTGAACATCTCATATGAACATCTCAGTGAAGTTAACAGTGCCATTTTAATCAGGTCTATCCAAAATCCTACTTGGAGCTACTCAGTGGTGCTTACTTCAAGTGTACTTCGGACTGCCCTGTAAGTGGTCCAGAGTGGACCAATGGATGGTATCTGAACCTGATAGAGCAATTGATGGTTCAAGAAAGTGTGGTGTATTAAGTGACCTCACTGTGCATGGATGCCAAGGAGGTAAAAAAGTAGATATGAATGGTATAGGAACTGTGTGGAGTTCTACATTGCATGAATGCACTGTAAGTGGTCCAGAGCAGCATCACATTGCCCATTTACATCAGCTCATCTTATGGATAACCCTTGATTGACTGGGGTATGTATATCTGTGAATAGATGCATTATAACCCCTCTACCCATGCTGAAATCAACATGCATTGAAGGTGAATGGGCATGAGTGCTCTGGACCACTTCTCACCGACATGTGGTTCATGGCTCAAGAGCACAGAGTCTGTATGTGGAATAAATGTATGAACAGGCTTCCTCCCTATAATTAGGAATGTTTGAAAAAGCAGCATAGCAATCACATATGGGTGGGGAACAAGGCCAGCATGTCTGTGCCAACTTTACCTCTATGTGGGCTGATTTCAATGCACATATGCTGTGTACAGAGCTATACAACATTACATATTAAGGGGCTACATGTTCTTATTCTGCTGCACTTTGATGCAGTTGAGAATTGTGATTGGCTTTTGCTCTTGAACACATGCACAGCACATTCAGGAAGATGTAAACATGTAGTCACTGTAGTAAGAAGAGAAGGGCTGAGGCTTAGTGGGAGAGAATCCATGTTATATGCAGAAGAATACAGGTCCAATCTTTAGCAGCTCTGGTTTAATTTGATCAGGTGATAGACGAGGTAAAAGATCTGCACCTAAAAGCTGCTGTCAACTGGAGTAGTTAAAAAAGTTCATCAGTGGAATGACTTGGTATAAATCAGTATAATGTGTCAAGTGACCTCAATGTGCATGGATTCCAAGGAGGTAAAAAAGTCAGCATAAATGTTCTATAAACTGCAAGATCTACTCAGCATAATTCAAATGTTTCAGGAGTTTTATTTAGAGTTAAAGCACGGAGTTTTCTATAAACAATATAGATTTTTTTCAGTATGTTTAATATAGAATAAAATTTTGGAATGAATAGGATAGTGATGCCTGTAAGGAATATTAATGGATGAATAAGCAAAGAGGAAAATGCTCATGGTTAGCTCAAACAATTTAAGTATACTTTCTAACAATGTTTTGACAGATTTGTAGTCACAGGCTGAACAAAACATTGAAATTCTCATGGAACATAATGGGAGCAGGGGGATGAAGTGAGGGATTCTGCTCTCAAAGAAGTGTACTCTGAGAAAAAGGTGACATACAACTATAATAAATAAATAAAACAAATAAAATGAAGACAGATTGAACACACAATTAGTGGAATTAAAACATCAAACTATAATTACTAATGCTAAATCAACCTAGCAGTAGCATACCAGTACAGTTTGTTTTGTTATGCCTGATGTATGTATATAGTTCAAAACAGCACCCCATTTCATAAAATATTCAGTATTGCTTTGTATAAGTACCTGATAGTGTTTGTACTTTTATTATGATAACCTTTTGGTATGGTACAATCTCTTATAGTAAAGAATATTCACACAGCAGGGTAAACATGTTTTAAGAATCCTATGAAGAGTTAAGTGTGTGGAGAAGGACTGGGGTTCCAAAGAAGTTTTTTCCCCTTCACCTTTTCATGGATGGAAGCCCTGCCCAGATTTTTAAATAGAATATGAGGCTCCTATTGGGCCAGGGGGCAAAGCTAGGGATGTTAATTTTCATGCAGCTCAACCAACTGAATGAGGAATATGGAGGGGATATTTATGCAAGCAGCACCAATCTGAAGCGGGCATTTGCCACCCACCCGCTCATTCCGAGTAATGTCGGATTAGCTGTCTGCCATATGGAGCCAATACTTCGAGAGAGGGAGTCTCTTCAAACAGACTAGGAAGAGGACTTTTTTGTTCCCTGCTCCATATTGTTCACTAGGTTGGAAAGGATTGTCTGTGTTTTGACTAGACATGGGCAAGAACAGCATTACGAACGAAAAAAACAAACCAACAAGCCGCTCGGCTACTTGCGAATGGGCTGTTTGGGAGGCGCCATTCCAGCTGAACAGGTGGTTGGCGCAAGCCTCATTTGTTGTGCTTGGCCGCTGTTCAGGAAGCCAGAGACTCAGGCGCCTTCAATCAATTGCATTGGCAATGGGGGGCGGGGAGAGCCTGAACTCTGACTGCACTCCCTCTGTCTCCCCGGACATCCCAATCAAAGCCCAACTTAGCTTGATGGGCAGGTCTTCCTTCCAAGCATGGAGCTGCAAATTGGTAACAATTGGTAACATGGGAGCAGACACCAGGGGGAAGGGAGGGAGGAGGGGGGTGTTCTGTGGCCATGGAACTCCAATCTCATCTCTGCAAAAACTGTTAGGCAATTCTGACTGCCAACCACATACCTCCTGCGTTTCTCCATGAGACTTCTGCTTATAAAAGAGCACTGTGCTCCCAGTTCTGGCTTTCACTTTCAGCAAGCACTGGAGTGGGAGAGAGCTGTTAATAGCGTTTTGGGAGAGAGACAGGGAGAGTGCATTAGAGGTGGGATTTTTTCTGTGTGGATAGATAGGGATCTCTCTCTCTCCACTGGTTCCAGGACTGATGCCAGGCTCTGGGGCCAAGCTCAGTGGGCACCTCGGCTGAGGGTTCACATTATTATCAGTGCCTGATCTGGTCAGGTCTCTGGGAGTGCTGCTGGGCTAGGGCTCTAGCCCCAGCCTCTGGTTCCAGGGCTGCTTCCAGACCCTGGAGCCAAGGTTAGTGTGCACCTCGGCTTAGGGCTCACAGTGTTATCTCCTTTTCTTTCCTCCTTCCTGTTTGCTGGCACAATGAGACCTTGGGTGGGAGCAAAGGGTAGTTGTGGGGGGGAAGTGCAAAGATTGTCCCAGTTGCCCCGTGGGAAGGAGTACTGGGCAGGGCTCTGCGGCAGCAGAGACTTCCGCTCCCAAAAAATCACCTGTGGGGGCTGTGGAGGAGGTCAAAGAGCTGTTGCCGCTGGGGGAAGAGGAACTCTTAAAATGTTTGAGGAGGAGGAGGCTGAGGGATCCATGGAGGAATGGTTTGGATTCAATGAAACATCCATCCCATCCCAATCCCAAACTGCTGGTGTTGTCCCTGCCTGCAGTCCACCCCTCACTCTGTCTTCCATTGCCTGCTCTGCAGCACAGACAGCAACCCTTCGTTCTCCCTCCCCCAGAAGAGTTAGCAGGCCACTGTTCAAATTGGCTGCATGGAGGCACTTCCAGTCCCTTCCAAGTGACCCCCGTGATGTGCGGTGCCATGTCTGTGATGGGCTGGTATGCAGGGGCAATGACCTGTCATCAACAGTCCTGACCAGGCACCTGAAGATGCACCACCTGAGCCTGTGGTCTCTGTCCTCGGCCAGCAAAGCTTCTGGCGGGGGGAGATGGGCTACCAGCTCCCCTAAGCAGGGATCAGTGAGATGGTCACTGGAATCCACCCCAAACAAGAAGACTTGCCTCAAGGGTGCTGCTGATGGGAGTGGAATGATCAGGCAGGCCGCCCTTGGGGAGGTTGTTCCATCGGGGTCGGGGATAGTGCCATTGAAAAGGGTGAGGTCACGGGCTCAGTAGGCGAGTGTCTCCATGGGCAGAGACGATTGTCCTGCAAGGATTCCCCCTATCTGTCATGGAGAGCATGGGCTTCCAAAGGCTGCTTCAGCACTTTGCCCCATGGTTCTCCATGCTGTCACAGCGCACACTTGGGTGTCGAGTCCTGCCTGCCCTCTACCAGTCCCTGCCAGACAGGGTGCTCAGAGAGCTGTTGGCTGCCAAAGGCCGTACTGTCCACTTCACGGCTGACCTCTGGAGCGGCTGCCATCATGGGTATCTTGTCATCACCGCCCACTGGTGGCAACCAGAGGACCGCTGCTGCCCCAGGCCAAGAACTGTTCCCCAGAAAAAGGCACCATGCTTGACACCGGGCTACAGGGTGGTTCTTCTACAGGCCCGGGGGATGGATGAGGTCCATACCAGGAAGAACATCACCACCACCATGAAGGCAGCTCTGAGGGAGTGGACGGCGGGGGTGGAAGGGTTTGTCTGTCACTTCATGGTGATGGATGCAGGAAGCAACATGTTGGCAGCCCTGAAAGATGCATCCCTTCCTCGCCTGGTGTGCATAGTGCACAAGCTGCACCTGGTGATGAGGGATGTGCTCGGGCTGGGGAGCAAGACAAGAGACAGCTGGGATGAGGGAACCTTATGGGCGCACAATCTGCTGGAGCACTGCCACCACATCACTTCACACTTCTCCCACAGCATCAATTCTTCCCATGAGCTCTTCCAGAGTCAGGAGAAGGTGGGGACCCTGAGCACCAACTTTTTCAGGACCTGTCCACCCACTGGAACTCCACCTATGTCATGATATGTCATCTGGTGGAGCAGAGGGGCCCGTTGCAGGACATCCTGTCATCCATGGACTTTCTGAGGAGAGGAGAGGAACTGAGCCTCAGTTCCATGGAATGGAGAGTCCTTGCCCAGATGTCCTGGATGCTGACACCCTTTAAGGAGGCCACTGAGCTCCCTTGCTCCTACGAGGCCAGCCTGGATCAGGTCATCCTCCTGATCCACAGGCTCAACCAGTTCCTGGCCAAGGAGCTCGAGCATGAGAAAGAGCTGCTCCCTAGGGTCCGTGACTTTGTGAGGGGGATCCAGGCATGCGTGGTCGAGCGCTTGCATCCTCTGTGTCATGAGGTGCCATACCAAACGGCCTCCCTCTGTGACCCCCGGATCAAGGACAGCATCGGCATGCAGTCGGGTCAGATGCTGCACTGGAAAAAGGAGCTCCACAAAGTGGTGCACTGTTAACAGAAAGAGAAGGCTGGTCTGAGGGAACCAGGCAGGGGCGAGGGGCAGGCGGCAGAGAAAGAAGAGCAGGAGGAGGAGGAGGGGTGGGGGGAGTTGGGAAGAGAGCCATACCAGGAGAGACCCGCCCAAACAACCACATTTGATCTCTTGGCCTCGTTGGTGTGCTACAGCACAGCACAGTGGGCGCATCGTTCGTGGTGGAGTCGGTGGGGGCTATGGTGTGAGAGTACCTGGCAGATTCCCCCAAGCCCCCCTACTCTAATCCCTTGGTGTATGGGGTGAGAAAATCTTCCATCTGGCCAGAGCTGGCCATCGTGGCAACCAACATCCTGTCCTGCCCTCCCACCAGCATGCAGAGCGAGTGGATGTTCTCCCACCTGGAAGACCTCCTCCGTCCCCGCTGCACACATCTGCACCTGGACCTGATGGACATATTGTCCTTTGTGAATATCATCCTTAACCTCCTAGGGCATCCCTCCTTGGACCTGGACCTATCGGCCCTCTGAGCCTCCCCAAGTCTGCTGTGGCTGTCGGCCAAGGTGCTATGCAGCAGGCTCCAGCACTCCTCATTTCTCGGGGCTGCCTCCATGGCTGGCAACCTCTGATCCTCCTCTCCCGGACAAGTTCCCCAATGGTCCCTCTGTCTTCCTCTCCCTCTCTTTATGGCAACTCTACGACCCCTCCCCACAATCTGTCCTGCCCATCCTGTCCTCTAGCTGACAATTTGTCAGACGGTCCCTCTTTCATCTTCACTGTCTGCAGTTGCAACTGCTCCAACCCCTCCCAATGACCTCTCCTCTCCTGCCCACCTCATCCTTTCTGTGAAGGTCAGGTGGTGGGTGATGTCAGCTGCTGCCACTTTTGGACACTGGAGACAGCTCTGCTGCTGCTGCTGATGGTAGAGCAACACAGCCCGGGGGCCCCTATCTATGGGCTCCCGCTGACCCCTCTGGGTGTGAGGGGGATGGGGCCCTCCCACCTACCCTTTCCTTGAAGGCAGGAGGGTAGGTGCTGTCCATTACTGCTGCTCTTGGCCACAAGGGGCAGATCAGGAACTGTTGCACATGTAGTTGTGGAGCACGAGGTCTCCCATCCATGGAAACCTGCTGCCCCCTCCCCTCTGAGCAGGGGGTGGGTGGGTCCTGGTCGCAACACCCATCCTTTCCGCAAAGACAGGAAGGTTGGTTATGCTGTCAGCAGCCTGCCTGAACTGCCTTGACAAGTAAGCTGTTTCTGATTGGAGCAGATTCTGTGGAACTGCAGTCCTCTGTTGGTGAAACCATTCCCCTTCCCTCTCTCAACCTCTCCCTTTCTGTATGGCGCCAATACCGCCCCGCTCCACAACTTGCCCTTCCTATCCCATCCTGTCTGCAACAGCAGGAGTGTGGGTGTTGTCAGCTGCCGCCACCTTTGGAAACGGGAGACTACCATGGCACTGCAGCCACCTTTGGACCTTCCTGTTCCCGTTCTGCAATGTGGCTGTGATAAGCAACCTGTTGTGCTCCTCTGCTCAGCAAGGTCCTGAATGTTCCCTCTTTTGACCTCTTCCTCTCTGGAACTGCTCCGACCCTTCCCAACCTCTCCTTTCCTGCCCACCCCATTCTTTCCATGAAAGCAGGAAGGTGGGTGCTGCTGCTGACAGCCTCCACTGCGACACAGGAGGGGTGGACAAGCCTATGCTGGAGCAGTCTGCGCAATCCGACACATTGGATGTTGGGGTCCTCCTCATCCTCCTCTCCCCATCAAGCTCACTGTCCCTCTTTGAAAACGACCCTCTCTGGAACCACTCCGACCCTCCACAACAACCTCTCCTGACCTGTCCATACTGTCCTTTCCATGAAAGCTGGAGGGCAAGTGATGGCTGCTTCTGCCACTGACAGGATCAATGGGTTTCAAAGATGAAGGCTCCCAAATCTTTGGGTGTTTCCCAGTATTGCTCCACAAGGCAGCCAAGAAGTGGTAACCCTCTGTCCCTGTCTCCCTGAAAAGTTCACTATCAGTCTTCAAACCTCGCCCGCTATTGAACCACTCCAACCCCTCCAAAGGATATCTCCTCTCCCTCCTGTCCTCTCCACGAAAGCAGGAAGGTAAGTGATGTGAGCTGCCACCACTGAGCACATCAGTGGGTTGCTTGGAGGAGGCCTCGCAACTGTCGGGATTTCCCCCCTCCCAGTCGCTCTTTTGACCTATCCATCTCTGGAACCGGTCCAACCCTTCCCAATGACCTCTCCTGTCCTGTCCCTCCCATCCTTTCCACGAAGGCAGGATGGTGGGTGATGTCAGCTGCCACCGCTTTTGGCCAGATCATGCATTGCTGACACTAGGTGTCATTATATACTTCAATTCCCCATGAAAGGACAAGAGCTTTGGTTGAAATGGCTCTATACCAATGGGAGAGCCAGTTTCCTTCTACCCCCTTTTTACTCCAGTTATTAGACCTTATTCTGGAGAAGAATTATTTTAGATTTAGGAAACAGCTCCTCTACCAAGTTAAGGGAGTTGCAATGGTTTGTGCTGCGGTTCTGATGTGACAAAACTGTAAACGGCCAACCTGGAATTTAGATATATTTATGATCAAGATCTTAACCCATTCAGTGATAGAATCTGCCTTTATAAATGCTTTATTGATGATTTATTCATTTTATTTAGAGGTTAGGAACAAGTTGAAGCAATTGGTACATAGATTAATCAATTGGATGATAACATTACATTTTCTTGGCAGTCTGATCCTAATCACATGAACTTTTTGGATATAGTTATATACCGAGGTGAACATAATAAAACTGGAGTTAGACCCCTTAGGAAACGAACAAATAAAAACTCTTGTTTGGAATACCATTCATGCCATCCTTGACACATAAAAGACAATATACCTTATGGGCAACTTCTTAGATTAAAAAAAAATTCCACTTTGAGTAGAGATTAGCAGAGGGAGGCTAAGATCTTGGGAGGTGCATTCTTGGACAGGGGCTATCCACTTAGAATATTATTACAAGCTGAGAATCGAGCAGAGTCCATTAATAGGCCAATTTGCTTGCATCCAAGCAGCAGACAGCCGAGTCAGGACTCAGAGTGAAGTGGGCTTTGGAATATACACTTCTGGCACAGAAAATCAAACAGATAGTTTATAGATATTGGCACCTGGTGTCGGAGATTAAGGTATGTGAGAGACCACCAACAATTGGCTTGAGAAGGACAAGAAGTATACGGGATATTGTCATACATTCTGATATGAGACCAGTAAATGAAGTCTTTAATACACCAAGTAAGCATTTTGCCTGCGGCCACTATCATGTTTTCTCTTTAGCTTTGTAATTGAGGATAACATTAAAGCATTTTTCAACATGGCAGACCGCAGGAGTTGTATACTTAATAATTTGCAGTTGCCAACAATTATATGTGGGAAATACCATCCATCTTGTGCGTACTAGGGGTGTGCAGCCCCAAAATATTCGGGTTTCCTGCTTTGGGTTTACCCGAAGTGGGAAAAAATTTGGAAATAGCATAATTCTGAAGTGGCAAGCCACTTTGGAATTATGCTATTTTACTCGCTTTGGTATGCTCCATAAATATTAGGAGCATACAGAAGTGAGGGGGGCAATTCCATCCCCCCACCTCCCACCCCCACTGGGGACCCACCCCAGGCAACCCCTCCTCCCCCCCACTTACCTGGTTGGAGGGGGAGTGGGAGAGACATCAGCTGGGCGGTGGGCTTGCCGCCACTGTAGTGGTAGACTAAAGAACAGCAGGGATATAAAGTGCAGTCAAAAACTATTCAATTAATATATTTAGAAATGTTTTGTAATCACAGAGAGCACCAGGACGTAAGGGGGATGGAATTCTGACTCGCTGGTCTCCACTAGGTGAATATAATGCCAAGAGGCAGAATTGCCGACGGGATGGTGCAGGCACAATTCTCCAGTTCCTGTTTCGTACCCCTACCATGATCATCTACTGCTATTCCATTGTTTTATTGATGACATTCTGGTCATTTTGGACACAGCTGATATAGCAGAAATATTTGTAGATTGGATGAACAGTCTAAATAGGAATATTAAGTATACATGGCAAGGCAGTATAATGTGCATAAACTTTCTAGACGTGACCATCTACAAAACTAGCTCCATCAGCCTAGGAGTCCGTCCCTTTAAAAAGAAAACGGACCGCAATTCATATTTACACTATAGTTCATTCCATCCGAGGGGCTTGAAAAATAACATCCCATTAGGTCAATTCCTCAGATTAAAAAGAAACTCAACCAACATCAGAGACTTTGAAAATAATAGCAAGGCATTGAGCAATGCTTTCGAGTCCAGAGGCTATCCGAGAAAGGTGGTGGAAACAGCTTGGTGCCGGGCCACGGCTATACCACAGGCGGAACTTTTGACATCCAGGCACCACCCTGGTAGAACAGGGGTTCTGTGGGCCATAGACTATACATCTTTGGCCAACCAGATTAGCAGGATCATTAGAAAGCATTGGCATTTAATAGAGGATATACCTGGTTGTGAAATTCCACCA
Organism: Eublepharis macularius; assembly: GCF_028583425.1. Classification (NCBI taxonomy): domain Eukaryota; kingdom Metazoa; phylum Chordata; class Lepidosauria; order Squamata; family Eublepharidae; genus Eublepharis; species Eublepharis macularius. The sequence goes on from NC_072794.1 coordinate 70,133,166, forward strand.
ATGATTGGCCTCCGATGTACTAGATCCTTAAAAGACATTCTAATAGGTTCAGAATATAGGGTTAGGGCAGCCCCAATTAGATCCTTACCTAAGGGATATTTTCCTTGTGGAGAATGTAATACGTGCCACATGATGACCAAACTAGAAGGTATTGGAATTGCGGCAGTCAGGGATCCGGCTTTTTCTACATGCAAAACAAATAATGTGGTTTATGTAATAAAATGTCCATGTGGTCTATATTATGTGGGCAGCACAACTAGACCACTCAAAGTCAGGATCCAAGAACACCTTTCACGAATAAGGAACCAGGTGCACTATGCCCCTTTAGTGACTCATTTCCATTCAGTACATAGAGAAAATTGTGATTTGAGCATCTCAGTGTTGACAACATTACAGGACCAGTCCCAAATAAACTACTCTAGGAGACTTCTCCAACTGGAGGCGAAGTGGATTTACAAATTGAATACTTTAACTCCACATGGATTGAACCAAGAACTAGATCTTTCATGCTTTATTGGTTGAAATGATCCAGCAACCAAAAGGTACTGATTCTGCTACCACTTACCTCAGGGAATTGTGAATTGGAAATGCATGTCCCCTTTAAGACTGATTGCAACAGCTCCGTATTTAGTAGCTTCCCAGAAATCAATGAGTTACTGTCTGTCACAACATGATTGCCTCTTGGAGCACTTTACACAGGAACATGGGGAAGGTCTGAGTAAGTTAAACAGGCTTGTGTATTGTTACATATTGTGATACCTTTATTTTAATTCTGTAAATGTATGTATGATTTGAAATTTATTATTGTAGACCACTAGAGATATTGCCCAAGAAGAAGACGTGGTACAAAACGGGAATTGGAGAATCGTGCCTGCACCATCCCGTCGGCAATTCTGCCTCTTGGCATTATATTCACCTAGTGGAGACCAGTGAGTCAGAATTCCATCCCTCTTACGTACTGGTGCTCTCTGTGATTACAAAACATTTCAGAACTTTTGAAATTCATTGGACAGACAAACATGAATTGATGTATTGTCGAAGGCTTTCACGGCCGGAGAACGATGGTTGTTGTGGGTTTTCCGGGCTGTATTGCCGTGGTCTTGGCATTGTAGTTCCTGAACTACAGGAACTACAATGCCAAGACCATGGCAATACAGCCCGGAAAACCCACAACAACCAAACATGAATTGATTTTGCATAGCAATATTTACTGATATATTTATTGATATATTTATTGTATTTATTGAATGTATTGTATTGCACTTTTGCACTTTAACACATTCTAAATATATTAATTGAACAGTTTTTGACTGCACTTTATATCCCTGCTGTTCTTTAGTCTACTTTGGTTAACAGGGATATCCCCTAGTGTTTTTCCTTTGCCACTGTAGTGGTGGCAACCTGGAACCCTCTGCTACCGCACTCCTCCTGAGGTGCAGGCTGAAGCCTGTAATCCCCGCCGTGGCGCTCCTTGTCCCTGTTACTGGCGGGCGAACCGAGGTGGCGGGGAGAGCGCCTGGAGGGGGGCAGTTGCAGGCTGAAGCCTGCGATCCTTGCCACCTGAACTCACCCGCAGGTGTCAGGGATGTTCCTGACACTTGTGGGTGAATGGAGGCGGTGGGGAGAGTGGGGGGAGCAGTTGCAGGCTGAAGCCTGCGATCTCCACCGCCTCCACTCTCCTGCAGGTGTCAGGGATGTCCCTGTCACCTGTGGGCGAATGGAGGCGGTGGGGAGAGCGGGGGGGGCGGTTGTAGGCTTAAGCCTCTGATCCCCACCACCTACATTTGCCTGCTGGTGTCAGGGACGTCCCTGACACCTACAGGCAAATGGAGGCAGCTGGGAGAGTGCCCGGAGGGGGGGGGGCTGAAGCCTACAATTCCTGCTGCCTCCATTCACCCGGCGATGCTAGGGGAGGAGGCGCTCCTCCTCCCCGAGCCTCGCCAGGTGAAAGGAGTGCTCGTGAGAGAAAGGAGGGTTTGCAGGCTTAGGCCTGCAATCCAGGCTGCCTTCGTTCACCCGGCAAGGCTCGGGGAGTAGGTGCTCCTCCTCTCCGAGCCTTGCTGAGTGAAAGAAGCGCCCAGGAGAGAAAGGGGGGTTTGCAGGCTTAAGCCTGCAATTCCCGCCACCTCCTTCGTCCGCTGCTGTCGGGGCTGACGAGTTTCCTGGCCCCGACAGTGCCGGCACTCAGCTGCTTGAAGGGGGAAGCCCCTGACGAGCAGCTGATTCAGGGGTTTAAATGCCCCTTTCCCTGCTGCTCGCAGCAGCAGGGAAACGGGCATTTAAACCCAAAGCTTCCCGAAGCATTACGAATGCTTCAGGAAGCTTTGCTTCAGGGTTTCCGAATCGAGGCCAGCATGCTGGCCCCATTTCGGAAATCCCTAAGCTTTCCCGAAGTGCACACCCCTAGTGCATACCTGAATATTACAGCACATGTCCAGAATCAGGAACTGAGTAACAGATGCCTCCTTGGTGAAACATTTTATTAGTCAACATCAAAGAGAAACAGAGTTGCAATTTACAGTGTTGTATGTGGCTTCTAAGCGTCCCCCAGCTAATACACAGCGGGATTTGTTACAAAAGGAAGCCTCCTGGACTTACATGTTGCAGTTTACATACAAATGGTGTTAATAATGAATTAAATCTAACCTGTTTTCTGTAAGACTTTTTTATTGATCTGTGTATTACAGTAGAGATTTTGTTTCTGTACATTTATTGTGCATTTTGTCACTGTACCTTTAATTATTCATACTCCAGCACCATGTGTAATTTAAATTGCCTCCTGACGGGTAATACTGTTAAAGTATGGCAATTTACATGATGTGCTGAGAATGATGCACTTGAGTTGTGCTTACTTTACATGTTGGTAAGTGTGTAACATCTGATTTGGCACTTAGAATGATTTTTGAAGGCATGGTTGTTGCTTATATGAATTTTTCATTTGTTGAATTCTTGTTGATTCCGGTGGACCAATCAATTGGCCCCTGATGTATATCTATATGAAACAAGTTTAATCTTTTAGCCAGCCACTTGTTGGGCAGGGGGATCCTCTGGGTCCTTCCCCCATCTTCACGGCTCCACCTGCGATACAAAAAAGAGCAATGGCTTATGTTTTTGAAGTAACACATCTGTGGAATACCTGTTGGACTACAGTCTTTCTTATGAGCATCCTTTTTCAGCACAGCAATCTGAAAGAGAAAAGCATCATTAGAATTTTACATTTGGATTTGGACTGAGTTCCTTTCATGTCAGGACATGTTCCTGTCATCTTATACGGCTGTTCTAAATGTTCATAATATAAATATTGACAGATCTCATTTTCCCATTTTGAGTTGTGGACTATTTTGATATTAGGATATTTATAATTAAGATATTTTTTAATATTTATGTATATTTATTATTGCACTGGTCACTTTGCACTTTTGAATTATATATAAATTTTCATAAATACCTATTTGTATTGTAATTTCTTGAATATATCCCCTATGTGTGGCTCTCTACCTAGACTTCTTGGCTTTTCAGCCAAGGCTTACGGACATCTGGTTGAGTCAGTTTTCCTGGTCTCTAGATGTAGATTCATGCTCAAGACTCATTCTCTAAATGTAGATTGACTCTCAGGGTAGCATACTCTGGGATTAGCTGAAGAAGCACGCCACATTTCCATGGAAAACGTAGCACAAAATAAGCTAAAATAATTCTACAACTACAACCATACTGACAATTTTTTTTTACAGAATTGTTTTTGATTTCGAATCATTATCCATGCACAATGGCCCACGTAACGTTCATAAATTCTTAAAGGATCTGGTAGCAGTCATTAAATTGCTGATTCTTGCATTGGATCTTACACCTGAATAATAAACTGTGTTTGTAAAAGGGCTAGTAACTAAAAAAAAACCCCCTGGGAATTCAGAAAAGCTTGTAAATTGAGGCAATAAATTGTTATAGTATTATTGTGCTATAGCACAAAAGCAATTGCCAAATTTTTAACAAGTCTGAATAAAGTCCTTCATTGGTGCGGTGGGTAAAAAATACAAGACAAATGGCAGATGATAGAGGAAAGTGTGAAAAAACCATTGCTAGTGCAAAATACCTCCATGTTTGCAGTGGAGATGACAGGGAAATGGATGAATCTCACTATATGGAAGCAGTCTCAGATACTGTGTCTACATTGTTTTGTACACAATAGACAAAAACTGGCATAAATTTATCAGGAAAATTCACCATGAAGAAGAAAAATGGTGTGAATATAAAAACTTATGGGTTTGAGAAAAGTGAAAACAAAACATGCATTTTCAAATCAATACAAACAGGGATGAGAAATTCTGTAACATCTCCAACACTGAACAGTAAACTTCTGTGATTCCTGTCAGTAAATGACAAGATAGCTAGATTTGTTTTTAAAAAGGGCTGTGAGAATCTGATGGAGCCCTTTATGCACAGGCTATTTGCCCCTCATTTGGCCCTATACTGAGTTGGATATTTTCCTGATTTATGCACAGCATTTGATACCTTCAGTGGTGATTCTGACACTATCTTGGAGTTTGCTTGAGTTTAGTGGATGCTGAGTTCCTGTGACCTTTTCCTCAATGTTACAACTTGTCTGATTCCCATTCAGATTTTCACATTCCCCTTTCCTCTATCCACCCTAGACCCACATCCTGTATGATGACTGGTCTTTTCAGCTCCCCTCCTCTCCTTTCCCTCCCTCTCCAGCTCCTTGGGGGTGCTCCATCTGTCTGTCTCACACTGCAGTCCTCTTGCCTTGTTTTGGCCATCCAGAGGAGTGTCTCTCTGGATCAGCACCTACATTCTGACTATACACTTGTAATATAAACATTTCTGAATGACTTGAAACCCAAGTCATCTCGTTATGCAGTGTAATTACATATCACTCTGCTTACAGTCACAGCAATTAGGATCACCCAGAGCAAAAATGCAAACTGATTATGAAGTCTCAGCACCTGTGCCATGAGGAGATCCCACACGACTTCACAACAGATTCTAGATTTAGTGGCCAGGAACATACTGCCTTAATCTCTCAGAACAAGTATATGCTACAGTTATGGGATAGAGAAGAGGAGAGATTCTCAGTGGACATGTGCAACGAGGTAAGCATTTTCAGATGATCTTTCTTCCAATCAGAATGTTCCTTTTCCAGTGAGGGGGGACTGTGAAGACAATGGATGTTGGAGAGAAATCCAACACTGAGGCAGAGGTGCATAATTCACCGAACAAAAATGGGCCAAATAAGAGTGCAAAAAGGGTCACACACAGGAGCTTTGAAGTTAACGGTGTAATCTGAAAAAGAGTTACACCCATTAACTTCAATGGTCTGAGAAGGATGTTATTCTGTTTGGGTTTGCAGTGTACATTAGTGAAGTCTGTGGGATGTCTTACAGGGTAAACAGATCAGGGATCCCCATGTACTTGAGAGGCAGGCTTAGAAGCATTCCAATAAATGCCAACTAAATTTCTAAGTGATGGAGTACAAGTAAATAAGAGCTGTTTCAAAGAGGATCATCTACTATGTTTTGCACAGAGAGTGGTAAGTGAGGATGCAGTTTTAATAAACCAGTTTTATAGAGTAGTCCTCTGTGTTCCAAGAGAGTTGGTGAGTGGCAGAGACCTACTCTATCCAAGCCAGAATATGTATTATACATGCAAGGCCTGTAAAGCAGCATTCCAGTCAAGGGAGAGGATTTATATATAGTGCAGAAACTGAGAGGAGATTAAGTAGAGTGGCGCCAAGTAAAGGGTTTAGACTATATCAGACATTCTGATTAGAAAAGACAGGCTGTCAGAAGAAGCAGTGGAGATGAGCTATAAAAATGGCAAAACATCTTTAAAAAAATAAAGACGACAATATGGCTATCTAAAAAGCACATTTGAGCCTATCATGTAAAAGTAGCACATTATCAACTTCACAATGTCCAAGAACAGTCTTCTCTGCACAGGATTAAACTTCCACAGAATGCATAATCTGGGCTTGCATATCACCAATGAAATTTTTTAGATGTTTTCATATTTTTTATGTTGACATAAAGACCATTGTGATTTTCTGGTTCAAGGCATACAAGGAATAAACGTGTGTTCTGGTATTAGGAACCATTTGTTATACACTAGTATCAGTAACTTCTTTTTGTAATGAGGAAAACGGAAAAGACTGTAAATAAAGGGACCTCTTTTCCACCTCTACAAAGTATATCCATGTACAGGATAGCTTATAGACTTCACTCACATGCACACACTAGAGAGAAGGAAAAGAATTTAGGGATTTTTAAGTTGAAATAGCTAGAATAAGAAATCCAAATTAATCCAAGTTTGGCCAGCAATAGGGTCAGCAATTTTAGTACAACCTGGTCTGTACAGTAAATTGGGAAGGGAGGAGATATCTACATTATTTTCTCTTTCCTCTCTGTTTCCTCCTGACTTCTGTGAACTTTATACCAGACCATAAGGCACAAGTGAGAGATTCTAATCTTAACTGATTTAAGGCCTGGATGAATTAAAAAGCTAATAATAATGAAAACGGGATTAGTTATTTGATTAGCTAATATGTGAATGTAAATCCCTTACACACACCCTAAGAGCTACAAGTGACGCCTGACACAGGTTGGACACTTGTCAGCTTCCCTCAAGTTTTGATGGGAAATGTAGGCATCCCGGTCTTGCAGCAGTAATGGAGAGCCAAGCTGTAAAACCAGGATGCCTACATTTCCCATCAAAACTTGAGGGAAGCTGACAAGTGTCCAACCTTCATTCTAGCTATCCAACTTTAGTTCTGTGTAGAAGTGGGCCTGAACTGCGAAAAAAATGAACCATGCGGTTCATGGTTCGTGGCGTTTTCACAAACCAGGAACCACGAGCTTCCACGAACTAGGGCAAGTTCATGAACTGGTTCGTAGTTTGTGGTTCATGGGGTTTAAATGCCCCTTTCCAGCCAGTTAGAAGCAGCAGGGAAAGGGGCATTTAAACCTCTGGATCAGCTGCTTGTCGGGGAGATCCCCGACAAGCAGCTGATCATTTAAACAGCAGGGCTGTTTACATGGCCACTCCCAGCAGTAGGGAAATGGCCATTTAAACTGTGGGTGGGGCTTGGCTGGCTGGCTGGAAGTTCCCGGCCAGCCAGCCAAGCCCTGCTGTTTAAATGATCAGTTGCTTGTCATGGATCTCCCCGACAAGCAGCTGACCTGCAGGTTTAAATTCCCCTTTCCCTGCTGCTTTGCAGCAGCATGGAAAGGGGTGCTGGTGTTTAAAACAAATCAAATGAACCCGTAGACCAGTTCATGGAAGTTCATGGAAATGAGCTTCCACGATCCGCTGGTTTGCGAACCATGAACTGGGTAGGTTCATGGGTTTTTTTGGTTTGTATTCTGGTTCGTGCGCATCTCTAGTTTTGTGTGGTTGCTGGTGGATACCTATTTACCAGGACTTTTGGTCCTATTTACCAGGACTTTTGCTTTTAGATTTTGGACTTTGAAGTATGATTTGGATTTTGTGCTGTAGCTTGATAAGGTAATTTCAAAGCTCATGTAGTATCTTTGGAAGCTATTTAGATTTGTTGTTTTCTTTCCTGCCTTGCATGTTTCTTTGTTGTAATTTCTGACACTCTTGTTAATAAATTGTATTTGAGGATATTTCTGTGTTATTTGGTTTCAGCACTTCAATCTGAGCTCAGTACATTGGCCCATCTGGCTACAAGTTACCAAGTCAATTGTTTTGTGGAACTGAGTCTGTAAGCATCCAACCTTGCTGAGCTGACTTCTGATTAATACCTGGTAGGGATGGAAACTTGTCTTTCTGTTTCACAGCTGTGGGTTAGATAGAGAGACTGGTAGCAGTCAGCTACTCTGGCAAGAGAGGACTCACTTCCCAGTTTTGAATGTTTTGCTCTGGACCTCCCAATTAGGGGAGTTTGTGGATATGACTGTTCTTGACAACTGTCCTCATAAACATACAGTTTTTCCCCAATGTTATTTTTTCCATTGCAAATCTACAATGGTATATTATGAGGGTGAAGCGAGGAATGATAGGGAAAGAATTATAGGGAAATTCATTCCTTTCTGCCATTTTTAAATATTAGTTGCTTTCAAGTTCCGTTTCTCAACCTAGGCCAAGAGATATGAAATCTCCAGGCCTTTTTCTATGTAGGTAAATCTGGTAGGGGTGATTTTAAGTGGACAAAGGCAGTAAAAAAAAAGGCAAGGAATTCCTCCCCAGACTCTCATCCATCTCTTAATTGTACCCCTAGAAGCTGCTTTTTCATTTAAATAAAATGAAACGATCAGGAGAAATAATTATACAGCTGTTAACTATATATAATTTGGCAGTAACTGCAAATTCAGACATGCATCCATCATTTTGTACCTCAGAAAGTACTTTGAAGTAAAAGTATATGATGAGAAGGCACCATTTGCTGTGTTTGGCTAGTGATGACAATTTCATGTATGACAATTCAGCTCACTCAGCCAGCAGTGTAGCTGCTTAAGTCTGGGGGCCACCTTTTGCCTCCCCACAGGAAGAAGAGCTGACAGACAGCTTCCTAGTCATCAAGGGATTAAGGAGGGGGCAGAGCCAAATGCCTTATAAGGCAGCTCTGTCCCTGCTCCCCTGCAGTTGCTTTGAGCTTGGCCTACTCACCTGACCTGCAGAGGTACAGGTTTAGCGAGTCTCTGTTTACCAGGGCCAGGTAGGATTTTTTTCTCCTTTCTTCATTTTGGCTTTGGAGAGGGAAGTTTTTTTGCCTACCTTGCACTTTTTGCATGGGTTGTGGTATTTGGCTTAGGGTAGAACTGTAATTGGATGTCCCTTGACAGAATTAGGAGGGGGAGAAATGAATGGGCCAGTGAGCACCCTTGGCACATCCCCATTTGGGGGGGAATTGGGGTCTGTCAGGATTGTTGGTACTACTTGATGGCTGCCAGCTGAGACAGCAGACTGCCACATGGCTCCCCCCGTAGAAGTAAGGCCCTCCTACTTTACGGTGAGGTGCTATAGACTTGGAGGGGGGAACCGTTTGCCTGGCCAGCCGGGTCCCAGCCATGCACTTGGATGGCTTGTGCCCGCAGCAGTGGGGCTCGCCCATACAGGTCAGGGCAGAGGTCCAAAGGTGACCACAGGACCTGATCTGTACTTCTAGTTAGGCCCAGGTATACTTATCTTCAAGGATCTTTTCTAGTTCCCTCATGACTGTTCTTCCAAGTCTCAATTTTCTTCTGATTTCTTGGCTGAAGTCTCCCTGTTGTTTGATGATTAAGCCAAGGAATAGAAAATCTTGAACCATTTCAATTTCCTCATTGTCAACTTTAAAATGGTGTAATCCCTCAATAGTCATTACTTTTGTCTTCATGATGTTCAGCTGTAATCCTGCTTTGGTGCTTTCTCCTTCAACCTTCATCAGTAATCATTTCAAGTCTTCGCTACTTTCTGCCAGTCACATGGTGTGATCTGCATATCTCAAAGTGTTAATGTTCCTTCCTCCAATTTTCACCCCACTTTCTTCTAAGTCTAATTCAGTTTTCCTTACGATATGCTCTGTATAGGGGTTGAACAAGTAAGGAGATAATATGCGTTCTTGTCTGACCGCTTTGCCAATTGGAAACCATTCTATTTCCTCATATTTTCTCCTATTAGTAGCCTCTTGTCCAGAGTACAGGTTGCACATCAGAATAATCAAATGTTGTGGCACCCTATTTCTTATAACACCGTCTATAGCTTTCATGATCCACATAGTCAAAAGCTTTGCTTTAATATATAAAATTTTATATTACTTGATATCACACTCAATAATTTTGTGTGAACTTAGTTTTAATAATAAAAGCTATGATTTTCATAAAAATGCTGTCAACATACAGACTTACCATTCATTTACACATGAGTTGAATCCTTCATGTGATCACCTCCTCTTTTGTTCAACATGTGAATTGGTTATATGTTGATTAGATTTTAATTCATAAAGTTTGCTTGATTCAGCCTGGTTTCATATGCATGAAAACGTTGTGCCTTAGTAAATAAGCTACATATGTAACATCAGAGAACCTCTCTATCATGATACAATAAAAAGTATGTTTGCTTAGGGAATGCTAGCTCCATAAAGTAACCACAGTTCCCATGAAGCAGTGTGAGAACATGCTTGCCTGATTTTTTCCAGAAACACTGCCTTCTGTTTGTTATTAATTAACAGCAAAGCATGTCACTGTACTAGGCGTTGGAATAGACTTCAGAGCTGTAAGTCACTAATTGTGATATATTAATAATATACATACTTAAACAAAGTGATAAACATGAGAGAGAGAAATTGAAGGGAAGCCTGAAGAAAGCAATAAGAGATAATGCATGAGCAATCAGCTGTTTCCCCCCCTGTGCATTATAGAACACATATAAACTGTTCAAATACAGGCAAACATTTTGTTAAACATTGAAAAGTTGTGATCACAACTCATGGAATGGCTGAAACATCCTACTATATAAAAGGCTAAGCATGTTCCAGACAACATACTACCTACCCTGGAAGCCTCTAGAGGGTGTTGTCATGGAGGGAGGCCAAGAAGAGGCAGCCCATCCCTCTAAGAGCATGCAGTGGAGGGAAGCCTAGGCTGGGATCAGGCATGAAAATGCTCACCCCCTGCCTTCACCCAGCTGGGATTAGGAGCAGAGCAAGTGGCAATGCGAGCCCCCCTTCACCCAGCTGAGATTAGGAGCAGAGCAGGTGGCAATGCCCGCCTGCTGCCTTCACCCATCTGGGATCAGGAGTGGAGCAGGTGGCAATGCCCACCCCCGTCTTCACCCAGCTGAGATCAGGTGCAGAGCAGGTGGTGATGCCCATCTCCAACTTCACCCAGCTGGGATCAGGTGTGGAGGAGGGGGTGATGCCCACCCCCCTTCAACTGGCCAGGATCAGGAGCAGAACAGGTGGCAATGCCCACCTCTCTTCTCCTGGCTGGGATCAGTCACAGAGGAGGAGGCAATGCCCACCTGCCTGCCCTCCTCTTTCTAGAGCTCAGGCTTTGTTACTATCAAGGTATATATTAGGAAGGATTATCCTCCTACCTTTCAAACCACAGCACTAAAATCAATGGCCATTCATGGTTTGCAATCCTCAATCTCTCAGTTGTAGCTAATTGATAATGGGAACTATCAAATGGGCCTTCACAAGCATGTTGATAAGGCTGAATCAGAGAAAAACACATTTGACTGTAGTTGTGCTCGAGTGTTGCATATCTAGCAAGATCTTAACAGAATGTCATCAATCGAAAAAAGGAAAAAACTCAGGCCAAATCCTAGGAAAATAGGAAAGAGATTATCCATTGGCTTCATCCCCCCCCCCCCCACCAGTGTGTATAAGCGTAAAGGAAATGGTAGGCCACTCTCATCTTAACAATCCTAGATTGACAGCTGTTGAACATGTCAAGGCACAATCAACACTTCCCCTGCTAACCTGCAGATGCTCCCTTTGCTGTTCTGCAATGCTCCTTTCCAGATGGCATTGGAGCCATGAGGACAAACTTTATTACAGTTGGAGATAAATAGCAGACTATTCCAATTAGAGTATTCCAATTATTATGGCTGGCAGTATCGTGCCATGAAAGTTCCTTGTTTCCCTGACTGCTACTTATACATCCCTGTTTAATTACAAGGTCCCTTCCCTGTATCATTCTCCCCTTTCCTCTTTCCATTTTCAGTTTACAAATGACTGCATCACAGAAAACTGAGATTACCAGATAATCTTTGATCCTGTTTTGCTTTAATATTACAGTGAAAAAAATTCTACCAAGTTAGATGTCTGGTTAGAAGCACAGCATTGCCATGTGTGAGGCATGAAATTGGATGACAGGTCAAGCAGGATGGAAGAGTCCAAAGTCACACCTGGGGTCAGGTAGCAGGAGAGTCAGAAATAGGTAATGAGTCTATAAGGGACAGCAGAAGCTTAGTCAAGGTCAGGCAAGAAGTCAGGATTCCTCAAGACCATCCAGGGGAGAAGTAAGGGGAAAAGGCCAAACAGGCAGAGGTCATGAACTAGGATCAGCAGAGCTAACACAGTCTTCACAAGCAGGTCAAGTTACTCAAACTGAAGGTTTCATTTGGGAGGCAGCATTTTTTCTATTTCCAGTCTTGTTCTTACTGGTGATCCCAGCAGTTCTTATTGGCTCCTTCCAGACTGGGTGTACTTCCTCAGCTGGCCATTTCAGAAGGGTACTGTGGATAGCTTGGATGGTACGCAGAGCAAAGCTCTAGAGTTTCTTGGCCCACTTTTTAGAATCAAGATTAGACATGGGCATGAACAGGAGAAAAAACGAACATGGTTTTTGGAATGTTTGCCATCCACGAACAACAAACATTGACGAACATGATCCTGTTCACGAACATGTTTGTTGTTCATTGTTCGTGAGGGCCAGCGGGCTCTCCTCCAGCCATCAAGATCCCTGCTGCACCACTCCCAGAAATCCTACCTGAGCAGGCACCAGAAAAGGTACCAATAATAAATAATACCTTGGTCCCAGAGCCTAGCAGCAGCCCTGGAACCTGAAGGGGTAGATCTCTATCCCACCACACACAAAGAAAATTCAAGCTCTAATGAATTCACCCTGTCTCTCTAACAGCAGCTGTCTCTCCCTGAAAGCTAGAGCTGGGAACCCCCCTTCCCCCTGGTCTTTTCCTCTTGTAATCAATTTGGAGCTTCAGTCCACACTTGGAAGGGAGACCTGCCTATCAAGCTAAATTGGGCTTAGATTGTGGTTTCCAGGTCAGCAGCAGGAGTTCAGACAAAGTTCAGACAATTCCTGCCTGAGTTGCCATGGGTATTGATTGCAGGTGCCAGACTGTCTGGCTTGATGAACAGCAATGAACAGCAATGAATGAGGTTTGCAACAACCACCTGTTTGTTTAGAATGGGACCTCACGAACAGCTTGTTTGCGAACAGCAGACTGGGCTGTTCATGGGGTTTTTTAGTTCGTATTTCTGTTCATGCCTGTCAGACTATGGAATCCCAGTTATCTAGAGTTCGTCTCCCCACTCTTGCAAGAAGCACAATGTTTCTTGATTCCAAAAGGTTTATTGAAAGACTATGCTCATCTCTAATCAAGATCCCACAGCACTTGAAACTATCTACAAGTATAATTTTGACTTCTTGTATCATACCATATGAGATATAAAGTGAAACCATTGGTCTCTTTGATACACAATTTTTTTTCTGGGTTTCCCACTGTTTCGTTTAGCCACAATGGGTTGGATCCAGTCTAAATTTTCCTATGCCAGAATGGAAGTTTCCTGCCTTTTTTCCTCCCACTACAGCCCACTGATTTCCATGGAATGCTGCCCTGGGGAATAGGAGACACTGAGGAATGACATGACAGGGGTTGCATTGGGAAGGGGGAATCAGTGGAAATGGCCAATTTAATCTGGATCCAATCAGTCTAAGAAAATCTGCAGAAGAAATTATATGTTAAACTGTTTTCCTAGGGTTGGATATAACCAACATTTTCATTGGTGAGAAAAGAAAGAGTATATCTATGTTGGCAATCACGGGCCCTATGTGGAAAAAAGCTATATGTGAAGGGCTGCAGTAAGGAGGAGAACTGGTTCCAACAAAGTGAAAAATCTCACTGTATCCAACCTGAGGTTTCCAACACTAGATAATCTGTGGGGGGAAAAAATTGTCCACATAACCCAAATGGCTACACATGTTTACCCAGCTCTAAGATATGATCAGCCTCCCTCTGAGCATGTCTAGAATGCAGACTGGCTTCAAAATGGTTAATATATAAACTAGGTGTATTCCTATATATACCAGGGTCCCATGGGTGGCTTTAACTACAATGCCACCTGAAAGTGCAGGGAGTATGAAATGAGTAGGGGAAGAATAGACAAAGGGTTGGAAAACTGTTGGAAGTCAACAAACGGGGGGGGGGAGGGAGGGGGTTAGAACTGGAATATTAAAGTAATTTGATTGTTATAAATGACAAAATATTTCTAATTCCAATAAAATTTTTTTAAAAAAATGAAAGTGCAGGAGTAGAATGAGAGAAGGGAGGGAAAGACAGGCAGAGTGGGCTGCCTCCTTCATGTTATTACAGATGTGGAGGAATTAAAGACTCAGCAATCAGGTACAATATGGGGTTTTACTAAAACTAAATAAACAAACAATGGAATAATTACAAAAGCACAAACTAGGAAGAATACAATAAAAACACATAACAAAAATTCACTACATATCATATACAGTTGCTACTCATATATAGCCTTATCTAACAGATTTCTGATCAGCAGGCACAACCAACAGCTGGGGCAAAGCTGACACCCTCCAGCTCTGATCTTGCAGGTGAAACCCAGTTAGCTGGCCCCAGCCCTTAAGCTTCACCTCCACCCTTAGAGCACCGTAGATGGAAGCTGAGAACTGAACTGCAGGCGAGGAGGAAAATTGCACACCTCCTGGGCCACCACCAACTGGTCTCTGATGATGAGAAGTAGTAGTTGCTAGATCCTTCCCAAGCTGGGGCTGCATGCATGACCCTTAACCCTGGGGCTATAAAACCAGCCAAGAGAGGCTGCTGGGCATGGATGCAGCACGTACCATTGCTATGAAGCCACTTGCCCTTGCCCTGCTTGACTTTGCCTAGCCTAATTGCCAGAACCCTGACTTTGGACTGAATGACCACACCTTGCCTAACTTCTGAAGCCCCAGCCTTGAACTGAATGTCTGAGCTGGGCCTGCCTTCCAGCCCTGGTACTGTGAATCCATAGGCCAGTACAGCTTATTGGAAATTGTACAGACTGGGATTCATTCAGATAAGCAGTTGTGGGGTGGGTTGGAGTACTGATTCAATAACAAAACCCGATGTAGTATGACAGGGGTCCCTTACATTGCCAAATCTGTGATCACTTTTGGAATTCTGACACAGGGTGGTAGGCTCAACAACAAAATGGCAGCTGAGGAAAACAGACCCAACAACAAAATGGCTGCTGCAAGAGACAGAGCCAACCATAAAATATCAGGGAGTGAAGTTTGCACAACTCTAATAGTAACTCTTAAATATTTCAGACAGAAGCTCTGTTTAACAGGACACCATTCAAAATGAAAACATTGTTTAAAAGCATGTTCTTGTCTACACACATAGTAACACCGTGAAATTCCTTGTGATGTGGTAGCAGCTGTTGCTGAAACTATTTTTTAAAAAACCTGCATAACTAATCAGCCAACCAGAAGCTCTGCTGGGCAAAATCCCTACCTTGACCCATCCCCTTTCCAAAAATGTCTGGACAGCAGGAAAGATGTCACATTAGGGTCCCCTGTATGAAATCACAATTCATCCAGGAAGTTTACTGGGCAGTCTTGGGGTCATCTCTCTCACCTTAACCTACCTAACAGGATTGTTATAATGGCAAAATACAAAGGGGGAGAACCACATATCCTTGTGGGAAATTTGAAATACAAACCTTAGTAGGTTGACAGACTTTGTAATAGATGTCACTGGTAGTAATTATGGGATGGTAACTTGAATATGGGCACACTCTTCATTCATGCATGCTTCACTAGATTAGCCTTTCTACTTGAAAGAGAATTCATGATGACCATTCTTATTTTAATTATTGTTGCAATTTACTAGATTTCAACCTGAGGTTTCTAAACAAAAAATTAATTACTAAGTGATTGAAATGGATGTAGATTCCCCAAGATTCTGCCAGATTTTTTTTTTTAATTCTATAGAGGGTAAAAATCAGAATGCAGAGACTTCAGCCAGGCTATGGGATGTGCAAATTTGCTATGCTTTTGTATGTTTGCCTGTATTGGTGGAAGCAATAAAACTCAGAAAGAGGGGAAAGGGTGCATATTGATTTGGCTTGTTTGAAGCTTTGATCATGTGTTGGCCGCTCAGCAGTGTCTGTGAAAGCCAAAGAGGCAAAGGGCAGTTTGATCTGGGAAGCGGCTGTTAGTATCTGAGGCAATTGCTATTTGAAAGTATACCCAGTGAGCTGTGACACTTGTGTAAACAATCAGCTGTCTACACATCCTTTGTTTGCATGAATATGTTTATAATCTGCCAGTGACAAGCTTTTATTTATTGACTTGTCACCTTCCATTGTGGAAAGGTCCTTTGTGGCATGTAAGAATTAGGTTCAAATGGCTTGTTGGCTTTGTTGAACTGACAGTTCAGGGATTGCTTTCATGGCTGTTTCGAGCTCAAGTACACATTTCAATACATGCAAACATGAACAAGAAATCCCAGATAGCTTCTACATCTAGAGAAGATGGTTACATTTTCCCAGTTGAAACTTTCCTATTGAAATTTCCCTTTTCAAGAACGATTTCCTTTCACCACCTTGAACTTCCCGTCATTGTTGAAAATAAAGAAAATTTGACATTTCTAATTTATATTCTTTGAGGAATCAGGCGAAAGCATCCTCTCTCCCTCTTGCACCAACAGGAAATTTGATTTGATACAACCTTAGAGGAACAACTTATTCACACACACTGTTTTATTTAGAATCACATTTATAGTATTATGTGATGAAGATATAATATATAAGGGTGTACATCAAGAAAGTTTCAGTTTCAGTTTCAGTTCTGAGGGTTTCTGGAACCCTCAGAACCCAAATGCACACTGTCCTTTTCAAGGGATGGAATGGGAAACAAGGCTCTAGGGCAGCGGTTTTTGCATGCAACAGCACCAAATTGCCCATAATACAGTCCTCCCTCTAAATTATTGACCCACCGAGTTTGGCAGCACACAAAAACAGGGTTCTGTGCTTATGGACCCCAAAGAATGCTTGGGGAAGGCATGCATCAAGGCGGGTTGGGCAGCTGTGCATGTCATGCTCACACTGTTCTTTTCAAGGGGAGGGGATGTTGGGCAAACAAGACTCTATCCAAACTTAACCAAAAACCACATCATCCCAAAACACATAAATCCAATTAGTTTCTCCTCAAGCCCATGAAAACTCACACATCAGTGAACCCCAAAGTAGGTAAGTGTCGGAGGATGCCCATAATGGTGGGAAACTTACTAGTTCAGCAGCACCAGTATGGCACACCAGGATCAGGATTTTTGACTGAGTTTGTGCTCAATTCTTCTGTAACCTGAGATGCAATAGCACAGTCCATTCCCCTCACATGGTACTTCCTCTTTTAAGTTAGTGTTCTAGTCAATTCTCAAGGTTGGGGTCATCATAAAAGTAATTCTTATTCCTAAAATACAGTTAGAGTGATTAATATTTGTAAACTGTATACTTTTTTGTTTTTTATACCCTTTGTTTTTTATACCCATTTTATACCCATACCTCATCTGTGTGTTGTGTCAAGATCAATTAAGCCTTATTTTAGTACATGAAATTTAGTGAATGTTAACATCCAAATTACAATCCTGACCATAAAAACAAATTTCTTCTCCACTAGGCTGTTTCTGATCATTCCCTTTCTTCTTTCAATGGAATTTTCATACTCTTGATACTCAACTGCTTTATTCCATATCATCTGTCCTATTGTTAGTCTAATTCAGTTCATTACACTATTAGAGATCAGCCAGATTGTTTTAAAATTCCCTTCTGCTCAAAGCATATTTTATTTTGTGCCTCCAAACAATGTATACACAAAGTGTAACAGGATATAAGCAGGTATGGCTTGACAGGTAAAAGTATACAGAATGTTTCAGTAGTTTAAAGTATTTAAGATATAAATTATCTCTGCCTTACTAATACTAACAACCACAAAGGTTGTGTGCTGAATCCAAAAAGCTTATCTTAAAAAGGATTAGATGAAAGAAATTGTCATATATGCTGGCACACATATCCAGTCTTGGAAATGGCTACATTGCTATGGTAGAAATGTTGAAATACCTCGTATTGTTCTTCACAAATATGTGCTGTATCTCCTCAACTCTGACTGAATTCATTATGCCACTGACATTCAATATTGTCAGTTTAAATGCAGGATTATGCAAACTCTGGAAAAGAAAATATGGTAATTACTCCATGTCTAAAAATCTGCTCTTCCACCTTCTCCTCGAGATTAATTTAAATATATATATATATATATATTTACAAAAATTCTTCCAGCTGTCAGTACTACTTCAGTCACGGTAAAGAACTTGTTTTATGGATTTAATATTAACGGTACTTTCTCCTGTCTATTGAGTGACATGCAATTTCATTTGGCACCCAAAACCTTACTATTTTCTGGAGTTCAACTTAGTGTATTGTGTCAATATTCTGAATAAAGCACAAGGATTGGCTTTTCCCCTCTTATTTTTGCATAACAACAATACTTGGCATAGGTGTCATATTAGCAGGCATACAGCTTATATTCAAAATGATAAAATCGATTTCTCTTGGCTATGTTGCATCCAAGCAAATTATAATGCCTACTTCTAAAGTTAAATATGTTACATTTTTAATGGAATTGCTAAGTGATCCTCAGCTTAAGGGAAGATGCAGACAGCACAACATCTTTTACAATCTATACATCTGCACACCCTTAATCTAAATGTAACCTTTCTAAGTGATGAGAAGTACTTTTGAATTGCGGAAAACCCTCTTTTGAAAGACTACAACATGCTAAAAATATAATACTTAAAGTTTGTGATAAAATACTTCTACATAATTTAGCTTCCAGCTTTGTTCAGCAGTAAATAATAGATGATCCAGAAAACAGTTTTAGTTGACTCCATCTCAAATGTCATTTGGAGTAAAAGATGATCCATGGCCTATTCCAGTCCATGGCCTGCACTTTAGCTACTGTAAAGTTGCTATTAGTAAAGTATTATTCGTTTATTCGCCACCACTCTTCTCCCCCTCCCCCTCCCCCCACCATTGCTGTGAATGCTATCTGTTCAGAGTTGTGTGCAATAAAGGCTTCTTTTGCTGAATCTGAGGAAAAAGTGGGTTTTTAAAGATTTTTATTCAGACTGTAAGTTTGAGCTCATATAATGGAATAATAAAATCTCTGCATATAGAAGTCTGTTTGTCTGTCTGTCCGCCTGTCTGTCTTCTACTTTACTTCCAATGTTTGGGACCCCAAACAGCTTACAATATGAAAAATATGACACAAGAAAAATATAATAAACACCAACAGATAAACAAGAGGTGGGATTCAAAGACCAAAGCAGATCTTCTATTTCTCTCCTGCTTGGAGATCTTCATTCCCATTCTCAGATTTATAGATCTTCCTGGAAGTGACATCATTGCATCAGTGGAACACTCTAGGATTCAACCTAAACTCTGTGGTTCTCTCTAGCACCCCATCAAGGGGTGGCAGGGATTAGGGAGTTCAGGCCTTCCTACTTTGGACTTAAATATCTGTAAGAAGCGGAGAAGAATAAAACTTAGTGAGATGTTATTCAGGTGTTGCTAGTAGGAGTAGGCACTGAGAAAATTTCCATTTCAGTTTTGGTTCTGCAGATTCCAAAATAATTATGTTCCATTACTGTTTGTTCTGGCTGAGGTGGTGCCAGCTTGGATCTAATCGATTTGGGGTTTATGAGTTCTGGCCTGCTGTGCTGTGTTGACCGTGCATGAACAAATGCATGCTCTTTTTTCAGTGGGAGATATGAGGCTCTGAGGCAAGTGTTTTTGCATGCAAAAACACCATGATTGCACAAAACAAAGACCTCTCTGTAAACAATCAACTCACCAAGTATGAAAGCATGTAACAATGGGGTCCTGTGTTCATGGCCCCCGAGGAATGCTTGGAGAAGGCTCACGCCAAGGTGGATGATGGGCAGCTGCTTACACAAACACACACAATGTTCTTTTTGCATCATCCAAAAACCTGTTGATTCAATCAGTTTCTACTCAAGCATATGAAAACTCGTACAAGAAACAGTCATCAAATGTAAGTGTTGGCGAGTGCACACAATGGTGGGAAACAAGTGGTGCTAGCATGGTATGCAAGCAGGAAAGATCGCCATAGCCAACTAGCACAGCACAGAGACTTTTTAAAAAAAAAAATCTTACTTTAGTGACAAAGCGAATACATTTTTTATCTTTGAGTTCTACTGTTATGCCATGTTTCCATGTCTTGTAGTTTTGTTTCCACAATGAGGGGCAAATCCGTCCTCCTAAACTTGATCTGTTTTGCAGAAGCCTGGAACTCCCTGTTTAAACCTGTCTATTGCCTGCTGTGTGTAAAAGCACAAGGAAAGGGAGGGTTAGGTGTTAGTTTTTCCTTCACGGGAATGGAAGTAGAGGGAGTATCCCCCTTATTTTTTACTAGTAAACATAGGAAATTGGACAAGTTGCCAGCTGTCAATTTCCTTTTCCAACTAAAACTATCAACCCAGAGTTGAATGAAGAAGACAAAATCATAGGGTGAACTGAACGAGAGAGTCCCATTGGTGTGTCCGAAAATAAAAAATATGACCAGATTGGTCCTTCCAATAGGAATACTGATCTTGAAAGACTTCAAGTGCATGTATGTGTGAGTGTATGATGCACATGCCTGCTACCTCCCCATTTAACTTTGGGTTAACAGTTTTAATCAGAAAAACCCTAAAAGCCAGAAGGCTTTCTGGGCAAGATGAAATTCCTCCTAGTGCTCCTTGATCCATTATCTTTGGAGAACTTCTTTAGTTACAGTGGTAGCCCATGGCACCATCACATGTAAGTGAAGAACAGCAGCAGTAAAAGGCCACTGAATGGTCATGAACCAACTTCATGTGCCTAGAACCTCCTCAGTGGGGCTCTCCTTTAATAATTGCTTCCCCCCCACCCCAGTATTGACCCTAATATGCATAACATGAGCCTTTGTGGCAGCCAGGGGCTCAGAGGCTGAAGGAGACTCCTCTCTCCTTAAACCCATGTGTGCATGTCTGCATGGATGTTGCTAGCCTTTCCTTACATTGTGCATCTGTCTGCTGCTTCCCAGCATAAAACAAACTTTTTGCAATTGGATCCCTATGAGTCACTCGATGCCAATTACATTGTTTAGGAAGCACTGAAGAAAAAAACGTACTCATGGACAGTGTGGATATCCCATTCCCACCAAAGGAGTGAACACTAAGGGCTCAGGCTCTGTCCTTTGGATCCAATTGTTGCATTTAGAGTGCAGCTACAGATAGAGTTGCTGTTATGCAAAACAAGATGCTGCTGGATGGCCCACTCCACTGCCTGGCCTGCCTACATTGCCTCTGCATGGTAAGAACTGAAATTAAACACACTTTTGGCACAGGGGAGTTGTTACAGCCTCAGTTCCAAACTTGTTTCTCTAGTCCGGAAGTTGCTTTAATGAGCCGAACCAGTGATTTTTGAGTATTTTTGGCTTGGTTTTTTATTATGCACACCCCTAGTTGCTAGCGAGATAACTAGCAAGATCTACCTCAGTTCTTCTACTTTTGAATCCTTCTCTCTGATAATTGGTTTTCTATATAGATGTTTTGGGTATTGGAGAAAGTACAAAAATACTGTATAAGCAGTCTAAAGTGGTCCAGACACAACTTTATGTAACAAGGAATTAGGCTTAGGCTATACAGGAAGGCATACAGTGCTTATTTTCAGGAACAATGTTTACATTTTCTAGTTACTTTATGAATGGTCTGCATCCAAAATCCTTCCAAGCATATAGTACCGGTGTGATGTTCCTTTTCTTGGCCACAGTCTTGGAAATTCAAAGATCGATTAGAGAGAATAATTTTATGTAACATTAATGTGTAGACTTTGTTCTGATTTCCCATAATCCTTAGAGCTGGAATTGAAGAATTGTGCAGCAAGGTATGTATGTATAATGGGGTTTCTGAGCATCTATATCACAAACGACAGTATCACCCCCCCCCCACACACACACACATAAATGAAGTCAGTATTTTAAAATGAAAATAGCAGCTCTATGGGGCCTCAGATCGGATCAGGGCTTTGGTGCAGAAGGAAAGAAATTTCCCCTTTTGTCTCTGTGTGGCCTTGCCGTGTCTGACCCTGTCCTAGCAAGTGCTGTTATCAGCTGTGGAAGGGAGAGGGCAAAAACAACAAAACCAGTCCATAAAATGATGCAGGGAAGTATTGGGAATATATATTTAGTTTGGTTTAGTTTAGTAACTTATCAGAGTAACATAGCACAGTTATTTAGTCAGAAGCGTTTAAACCCTTAAAACATGCTAATTAATTAATCTCAGACAAAATCATAGAAAGATAGAACTTACAGTTTATTGTAGCAGATTTCTTCCATAGCAACACCTTCTAGTAAAAAAAAGGGGAAAGATCCTAATCTAAAGAGTTACATACTCAATTCTAACGTCACGGCCTGAAAAAGTAGGCTGCGAGATTGTAGGTGTGGGTCTGTGGACAAAAGGGTCCATGGAGCTTCGAGGATTCACATCTTGCTCCTTGGAAGGGCCACGAAGGAGAGAGAAATTTCCCAAGAGGCACAGAGGCAAGAGAGGAGTCAGTAGGCGTTTCCACCTTAGACAAGAGAGTGGCAGATTGCTAGACTTATACATTACATTCCAAGAGGCATGCAGCGCCCCCCCCCCAATGTCCAAAGGCAGGCTGAGTCACCTATTCCAACAGGAAGAAGGTTTAAACTCTTCTTCCTCCGCCTCACAGCTCTGATAGGTGCTGTTATTTCTCTTTTTTATAAAGCTAGGAAGGTCTGGTCACAGACCTCCCAGCATCTTTTCTAATTTGACTCTGAAAAATCACTTCTGGTGCTGGTTGCAGGGCTTTTAAAACAACCTTCAAGGCTGCATTAGAAACTGTGATTGGGAAAAAAGAGGTTATTGTGAACATAAAGGGCTCTTTGGATCCCTGCCTTGATATTTTATGTATCTGCAGTAACTTCTGAGCAACTGTTCGAGCAGTTTAGAAGGTCAAAATAAGCTCACTAGAAAGAGTAGTGGAAATGAAGCTTTCCTAAAGGTGCTCTACTAACCATATGAAGTAACATACACACTAAGAATGCTAGCACAGTTTCATGGCTTATAAAATTTTACTGCATGTTCAATGAGTCTAAGAGTATTTACATACATGAGGCTTCAACTACCTCAGGAACCTGTGCTGCCTTAATGAATGTTAACCCCTGATAACTGAGGAATAAAGTGTGTGCAGTACAAACTAACTTCCCTATCAAAGGAGGTTCTTACCTTCACATGACAAAACCATTGAAGCAAAACCACTTTAAGCCTCATAGGTGAAAATGCCTTATTTTGTAAATCTTTTTTTTTTGTTTTTTGTATACATATTTATAGCCTGTTTTTTACCCCAATGGGGACCCAAGTGGCTTACAACAGCATTCTTCTTTCCTCTATTTTATTCTCACAATAACGCTGTGAGATAAGTTAGTCTTATAGGCATGACAAACCAAGTCACTCTACAAACCTCCATGGCAGAGTGAGGAAACCTAGGTTTCCCAGTTAAGTTTTGTCCAAATACCAGAGTGTCTCCAGCATCACTGATATCAATCCCAGGTGCACTGACATCACTTCTAGAGTGACATTAGTGCATTGCCAGCAATGTGATGACATCATTGGCAAGTCTTTGTGATCCAGTAATTCCCCCAAGTAAGTCCCCACCACCTGCCAGGGGGGACCCGGCAACCCTATTTCCCTTTGCCTCGACCTGTGCATTCCTTGAACATTTTAAATGAAGAACATATTATAAATTACTGTATGTCTCCAGTGTTCTCTCCTCCAAAGGGAACAAACCAAAGTAAGAACTTGTTGCCATATAGGACATTAATTAGTATGTACTTCTACTTAACATTTATATTGCACTTAGAGTGTTCAAAGCACATAACAAAACATGTTTTAGTAACCATTGCAACAGTCCTGCCAGTAAACATTATAGATTGAGCTAAGAGACAGTGGCTAGCCAGAATTCATCCTTTGAGTTGACAGAACAAATATCAAATGGTATTCCTATTTGGCAATAAAAAATTACAAGAAAAGTTAAGCGGATAGTGGACATAGTCTCACTGTCTGCTTCATTAGCTTTCATTAGTATTTGGCCAAGACCATTGGACTATTGATGAGCATTGAATAGGAGCATAGTTTATCCTGTTCACTACTATGTAGACATGAACAAACCTGTACATCTTGTGTTCTTTTAGGATGTATTTATGCTCAATTCACATCTTTCTTCCATAAGTTCTTTTTTAAAAAAATGATTTGGCTGTTTTGCAGGATTTCAGTCAATTAAAATATCCCTGTTTTACAACTTTAAATTAGTTTAGCACTTTCAGTTCTTATCTTTATGTCTAAATGCTTCTCAGCATCTTCTTGAAGCTGCTGGGAGAAATCATGTAGAGATTTGGGCTTAGTTGTCACCACTATGTGGATGACTCTC
Organism: Eublepharis macularius; assembly: GCF_028583425.1. Classification (NCBI taxonomy): domain Eukaryota; kingdom Metazoa; phylum Chordata; class Lepidosauria; order Squamata; family Eublepharidae; genus Eublepharis; species Eublepharis macularius. The sequence continues at coordinate 70,157,428 of NC_072794.1, forward strand.
AGCTCTATCTTGTACTCCCAGCAGATCCCAAGGAGGCTGTGGAAACCATGAACTGCTGCCTGGAAGCAGGGTTTTTTTTGGCAGGGGGGGATACATGAGGGGTAATAAACTGAAATTAATCCTGACAAAACAGAGGTTCTGCTGATGGAAGGAAGGATTGACTTAGGAATTGAGGTGTCTCTTGTTATGCATGGAGTAGCACTCTCCATAAAGGAATAGGTTAGTAGTTTGGGTGTGTTGCTGGACCCAGGACATATGCTGGAAAGCAGGTGGCAGTATTGTCCAAGAGCATCTTTTACTAGCTTTGACTGGTGAGTCAGCTGTAGATTTTTATGACACATCCCCCTTCTTCACTCTCCCTACTGTGAGGCAGACTTCCCTGCCAAAACTCAGTCTCCCTGCTTTGACTGAGCAGCTCTAAGTAGCATGTTAATATTTGGGGTTTGGGAAGTCTGTTTGTCCCACACTGACATGCAGATACAATTTTGGCTTTTTAGCTCAGCCCGGGAACATGATGGGGAAAAGCTGGAGCCCTCTTCCTTTTTGTTAGAAATGGCACTGGAGACTATACAACTATCAAAAAAGAAATAACTTTATTTAACAGGCAGGGATTAAGCAAGTGTACTCACGGGATGGAAATGCAGAAGTAAAATTTTGGTAGTATTACACACTTTGCGTAACAGGCAAAATAGTATCCTTGAAGCTTATTTTTATATATTATTTTCATATATATTTTTTCATGGTTCTTAACAGTGAGAGGTGTTTCACTTAAAAAATTAGTTACAGCAATAATGTTTCTTCAGGAAGTTTCCTATGATAGTTCACGTTTTCTGGAGTCAGCCACTTTCTTTGTGCACCTAACCCACTCCTTTCTTGAAACTTGAGGATATTTCTATCACCTGAGTAGTCTAAAACCATTTCCCCTTCACAACAGACCTGGGATCCTCCTCAGAGCCAAGCCCCCTTCAAAACAGGGCCGGAATTAATCTTATTCTCCTCAAAAGATATAACCCCTCTTCTTTTTAGTTTGAAAGGGAGTCTCAATTCACTACCCAATCACTCTCGCCAAAACACACTCCCAATTCTCTGGTGTCTGTATGAAGCATACTTCAGCTTATACTGACTTTGAATTCTTAGAATTCTTCCTTGTGGCAGTAATACTAAAGTTAAGACAAAGGAGTCACCTCGCTTCACTCTAAAGGTGAACCTGTTTGATTTTTTTTTATCGGACTCCCTGACTCCAAATCCTGTCAAAACCCAACTTGACTGCCTTCAGACTAGTTCTATCTGACCAATCGGAGGGCGCAACTTATCACTCAAGCTCTCCATTCTAGAGAACAGTTAACCCCTTTACTCTCAGCTTTCTGATTCTGCTGCACTTTGGAAACCTGCTGTTATTTGCAGTCCATCACAGCTTTCTTAAACAAAAAAGTTTTTGCCTCTGGCAAAACTACTGTAATACGCTTTACATGGGATTGCCCTTGAACAGTGAGAGTCTGGAAGGTACAACTGGTGTAGAATGCTGTGGCCAGAATTCTTGCTACAGTGGGTTGCAGGGAGTATATCACTCCAGTCTTGTTCTGCCTACACTGGCTTCCAGTTTGCTTTCACAAACTGGAAGGTACAAATTTGAGGTACTGGTATTGACCTTAAAAGCTCTATAAGGCTTGGGGCCGGCATACCATAAGGACCACCTACTCCCAATCATTATGGTTATCTTTGTAGCCCTGCTCTGGTTGCCTCAACTATCAGAGGCTAGATGGGTGGCCAAATGGTCTTCTTGGTCATGGTACCAAAATTATGGAATATTCTCCTCAGGGAGATTCACCTGTTCCCTTCTATCATTGTCTTCTGGCAGAAGATGAAAACTTATATTTTGTCTGGCATTCTCACTGGCCTTTCCTCCCATTTATGTGCTTACATATCTATTTTGAATTATTTATATAAATTTATATGTGTTTCTAATCTTGTTTAATTTTTTTAATTGTTCATTACCTTGGAGACCCTAAACAAGTTTTTAAGAAATAAATTGTCAGCAAAGTTTGTGGATGGCATTGGCAACAGCTTATTTAGATGGCATAAAATCCTAAACTGACTGCAAAGTGCTTAATATTTCAGACTATTGAATCCCTTTAGCCTGGCCTCTTATATTCTGAGATACAAGCCTGTCATCAGCATAACAAAGAATGATCAGCCAGCAGAGTTGCAGGTTAAATCAACGGTACATAACAAAACATTGACCTATAGGCATTGGTATTTTTTTCTGTTGAAATACATCTGTAAGTCAGACATGTTCAGCAGCAGCCTACAAGTCTCAAAGAACCCACTCAAAGCATCAAACCAGCAGAAATGCAAAAAGCTACTGTTAGCGTCCTAGCAGTCCAGCAGTCCCTTAAAGTATGGGTAAAGGCCTGGGCCAATGACTGGACTCTAATGGACATTGTGCTGCTGCTGCAGCTGCTCCTGTGTTTCTGTGAAAGCTGCGGTTGTCTCTTGTGTTTCTGTGAAAGCATGCAAAGGAGGGGGCCACCTCTTGAGCTTATCTGTCTCCAATTTATCTGCCTACCTCCCGCACTCAGCCTGGGAAGAAGAACGGTTATTATGGATACATAACTTGGAACTTTTGAACTTTCTAAAACATTCTCTCCACTTTCCTTCATAGTCACTTTGCTTTGCTTTTGCCTTACATGTATCGTAGCTGTTGGGGGATGGGAAGTAGGAACCTAGGCTAGGCTGGTAGCTAGTGGGGAGGGAACTGGGCTGTACTTAGATTTCAATATAGGCTTGTGGCTTGGTGCAGAATTTCATTCCTGGCAATGACCCTGTAATGGATAGCTGAACTAGAAGGTTATCAATAAAACTTTAACTCATGAAGTTCTGGACTCATGTAGTGAAGACATTGAAATCTACCTGGCAGAACTGTACTGCACTGGCTCTGCAGTTATAAATAAGCAGCAAGCTGTCTGGCTTGTCTAGCTCTCTGCTGTTAAATTATGCCCATCTTCTTAGAAGTACATCACAGATAGGTCCACATGGTTCAAATTGCAGTGTACCATAGTCTGAGAGCAGATGTTCTACACAGAAGTGACAGCCCCCCCTGCAAATATCTTTAATTCCCTCATGCAGTCAATCCCAAATCTGTCTTAATTTCACACAGCCTTAAGCTTTTTCAGGGTTTAATAACTATCTGTTTGTAAAGCAAGAAAACAGGAAGGGTTTAAACATTTTTTTAAAGAAACTTGTCAATTGCTGGGAGGGTTTTTTCATATTTTCACAGATTCACCCATGAAACTCTAAAAAGGATATAATGCCTAATAAGATTATATGAGATATATCAGTAGTTACTCACTTGAGTGGCAGATATTCACAGTTGTTCAGCACAAACCAAGCAGGCCAAGTTATTGGCCGATGTCTGATTGACACCTTTAAACATGGTAGGTTCAACTGTCGAACATAACCGTTATGAAATTTGCAGCATTCCCCTGCTAATGTCTCAAAGAGAAGCAAACCATTACTCCATCTCTAGCTTTCAGAAGATGAGTTCTGAGAATATCTCATAGCTTTTAGATAAAGCTTATTCTATACACAGGATTGCCAAAGATATCATGCCCTAGCAAGGCATGCCTCTTTTGTAAAAATACGTGTTATGGTTTCACAATCAAAAACAGAATTGTGTCAAAGAAAATTTGTGTGCTTCTCTTCTCCTCAGAAGAAATGTAATGGGATATGTGTATTTGGTGGGAAGGTCTGATTTCAGACCTTGGAAGCTAAGCAGGATTGGTAGCTGGATGGGAGACCTCCAAAGAAGACTGGGGTTGTTCAGCAGAAGAAGGCAATGGAAATCCACCTTGGCTCGATTTGTTTTCATTTTCCCAGCCATGTCGGACGCTCCTTTCTGCAGGTCCGGGAGGAAATGTCCGAGCAGCCTGACCGGGCGGTTGACCCGCAAGGGTTAACCCCCAGGACTCCCAGTGAGGGAGACGGGGTCCGGAGCGCGGCGGGAAGAACCCCCTGAAAGCAATGCAGGGGGTAAATTGCCCGTTTGCTCCAACGGAGGCCGGCAGACTTGCGCAGCGCCTTGCATCCTGCTGGGCCATGGAGAATGGCAATAAGCATATTTAAGGTGAAAACCTGTAAGTAAGCGAATCCCTTCTGACTTCTAAGCGTATGCAAAGGATTGGTGGGAGTTGAAGCTAAGAAGGAGCGGATTTCTTCCCCTTCACGGAGTTTCAGAACTTAGTTGGCGCCCCTCCCCCCCTAAGATGGCAATGAGAAAGCAGAGCCCAGCAATAAGTAAATCGGTGATGGCGACGTTACAGGGGAAGGGGGAAACCTTGGAAGAGATGGTGAGGAGAGCAGTCTTTGATGCCGTGCAGCCCTTTGTGGCAAAACTAAATGAAATGGGGCAAAAGGTTGATTCAGTGGAAAGCGAAGTGAAAACCATTAAAGAAACAGCGACTGGAGCAGAGCAGTCTGCGCACGAGAACGCAGTACTCATGAAAGCAGCAAGTAAGGAAGTGAAGCTTTTGGAGAATCAAATAATAGGATTGCAAGTGGACCGTGCCCAAACGGTACTGCATCTTCAGAATGTAAAAGAGGAGCAAAGTGAAAATCTGAAAGATCTGGTGTCTGGACTTTTGGCGCCATTCGCAAAGGCAACTAAAGAAGAGTTAAAAAGCGATATTTTGGAAGTCCGGTGGACATCTTCAAAGTATGTAATGAAGCGGCAGCTGCCTCGTGAGATTATTATTGACTTTTCATCTAAGAAGACTCGGGACACCATTTTATATAATTCGTATAATGTGGACTTGGATTATTTGGGCAACAAGGTTAAAATATTGAAAGATGTTCCATTTTTGGCTCATAAAAGAAGATTCAAGTATAAAGGACTTGCAGCTTCCTTGAGGAAATGTGATGTAAAATATAAATGGTTGTTTCCAGAAGGCGTTTGGTTTAGATATAAGGATCAAACTTACAAGATTACATCAGAAGCACAGCTGACAGACTTTTTGCTCAACCATCAGGAGTTTCAGCAGGAAGAAAGTTCAAAATCTGAAGGGGAAAGTGGGGGGGAGGAGAGAGCGGGCGCAGCTGCTCCAGCCGCACAGAGAGAGCTGAGACCGAGACGCGGGGGGGGGGGGAAGAAAGTCTGATCCTGAATATAGTTTGTATTGTATAAAATCTACCAATCTGATAGCATATTAGAAAGTTAACTTTTAAGAAAAATTACAGCATGAAGGGAATACAAGACATGTAGTGTAGCGTTTGTTGTTTATGTGTTGCCCTTTCCCTTTTCCCAGTCCCCCCTTCCCTTTTTTTCCCTCTCTTCCCTTTTATATTTTTGTAGTTCTTTGTAGTTTTTTATGTTAGATATTAAAAATAAAAAAAATTCAAAAAAAAAAAAGGAAATCCACCTTGGCTCATCATTTGCCTTGAAAACCTCTTGCTAGGGTCGCCGTAAGTCGATTGTACCTTGACAGAACACATACTTAGGTATATTCAATCAACAATAAATTGATATTATTTCATGTAACCATTGTTTACTTCGCACAAGAGTCTTTTGGTTCTTTTATATAACTATTAACATCAAAATGCAAAAATAAGACCTGATAATGTGTTCTGACCAAAATGTCATTGCCATTTTAGTCTACAGATTGAGAAGCATAATGATGATGGCTCCGATCTAAGGTAGCACTGTATTTTTCCCTGACTGAGACTATGCAGTAATGTAATAGCACAGAATCATCACTATTCCCAGTGATGGCGAACGTAATACCTGTTGTATGTCTGATTGCCATGCTCTGTCAAGAGAAAGGTGTCAAGAAGACCCTGATCCAATGCACCAATCATGTAGCTGGTACTTAATCTGTGATGTGAATGGAAGAGATTTTGTTATTTAAGTGTTAATATCTTTTGCAGAATCAGATTGGTTTGGGCCATTTCTGAGGGATAACCACTAGATAACCTACTTGGTCAGTAGTCAAAACCAATAAGGTAACAAAATAGACAAGCTGTGGTTTGGGCAATAATAATATCTGAATCATAGAAACTACATAGAACTACAAAGTTCTAGAGAGCTGCTGTAGCATAGTGGTTAAGTGTGAATCAGCACTTTTCTGGTTTGAATCTCACTATTACCATGAGCTCCGCAGATGGCCTTTGGTAAGCCACTCTTACCAAAGCGTGGCTCAGCTCCCCAGCTGAGGCTGAGCAGAATGACTTTGTTCACTGCTGATCATTAGTTCTGATCACTAGTTCTGGCATTGATGTCTACCATTGGAGGAAGAGGTATCATAATTGGAACAGAGGGGAAGGAGTAAGTAGCCAAGTTTGCAGATGATATGATACCAAATTTCAGATACAAATGCAATGTGGGTGAAGAGCTCCAGAAGAATATCTCCAGACTGAATGAGTGGCTATTGGCAAATGAAATTCAATGTAGGAAGTAAGCACAAAGTGATTCACCTTGAAGCAAAAAGGTAAAGACTGAAAGGGAAAGAGGTCTTGGGTTTGTAGAGGATAGCTACAAAAAAAAAAAATGAAGAGCAGCACTGAAAAAGACAAATTCCTCCCAGTGGTGATTATTAAGGAATGGATTGAAACAGCAAATATTGCAATGCCTCCATAGATTGACATTACACCCTCATTTGGAATACCAGCCAATGTATCTCAAAAATCATTACTGAGCAGGAAAAAGTGCAGAAGAAGGTAACCAAGATGATTAAAGCGTTGGAGCACCTTTTCTATAAGGAAATTCAGGAGGTTTTCATTTTAGCGAAAAGATGGCTAATAGGACACATGTTAGAGATTTAAGATATTATGTACAGAGTAAGGAAAGCTTTTTCTTCCTTCCTCATAATATTAGAACTCATGAATACTCAGTGATGAACAATAGATTCAGGACAGAAAAAAAGAAGTAATCGCAGGACCTACTTTAGGGGTGCTAGATGAGGGGCAAAGCGACAGAAACACAGAGACCACAGGAGGAGTTAAAGAAGCCACAACTTTATTGATTACTGCTTTTCGGTGCCTTGGCACAGCATGGGGCACAGATCTCAACATAAGATAACTCCCTTGCCAGTTGATGACCCCCCTCACCCCACCTGCTGAGGAGGAGAACCGTGGGATGACAGTAAGTGGAATTCCACATGCCACCGAAGCAGCTGAGGTACTAGAGAGGGGCTGCTGAAAGCCCTGAGCCACTGAAATGCTACTGCTCCAATAAGTCTCCCAAGTCACGTGAGAGACAAATGTGACTAGGTCCAGGTGGCTCTGGAATTTAAGCCTGCCTGGTGATCCTGACAGGAGACTACTCTCCTCAGGTTGGCAAAGCAAGGCCCGGGCCTGGAGCCTGACAGCCACCCTTAATTGGCTGGTCCGGGGATTTGAACCCATTGGTTCCCATGTGGCCTACAGGAGCTGCTAGGAGCTGCCCAGCCAGCAAAGAATGGCGGCCACCATACCATGCCCCTGGATACCCTGTGGCCCACAAATGAGAGCTCTGATAAGTCTTGAGACTGGGCTTCTTTACTCAATGGGTAATGAAGTGGTGGAATTCACTACAATTGGACATAATGATGGCCACTAGCACAAATGGCTTTAAAAAGGGATTAGAAAATTTGTGGCTGACAAATCATAGGCCTCATTGTTTTTTATTTAGTGAAAAATATACAGATGTTATTTTCCTGCTTCTGTTTGTAAAGTAATTGAAAACTATCTCCCCCCCCCCAAGATGGCTTCAAAAATGTAAATTCAACTGAAAACAGTGGGATCACCCACTGCTATAGTATTTATCAAGCACAGAGATTGCACTTGCAAATACAGATTGAGAGATGTTCAAGATAGAGCTTTTTTTCCAGAAGAAAATGATAGCATAAATATATATGCCCAAATTTGCTTTTCTGAAGTTAAAAAAAGCTTGCAAACATTATATACCTATAAATATAGATAATCTTAAGGTTTCAGGTAGTAGAAATATGATAAGATCTTTTGAAGTCAGTTTGAAGCATCTGAAGATACCATAAAAAAACAAGCAAACAGAAAACCTAAAGCAAAAAGCCCAAATCAATGTATGACTCTGTGGCTTTGTCAAGATAGGGCTTCTTAAATAATTCTGATACTAGCTCAGTGGGTTTATGAAGGTATGTAAGTAGTTTTTAGTCAATAACAGTTGACTAAGTTAAGTTACACCCTTCATTGATTTCAATGAATTTAGAAAATTGTAACTCTTTTTAGGAAGGCACTATAAAATACTGCTGTATTATAACTTTCTTCTTTCACTACAGATTTTCTAGTATATTTGGTGCCCTGACCATAGCCAGGACATCCAGCATTGGTGTAAGTTAAATTCACTATGTACCTTGATATGTTCATGCCATGTGCCTTGATGTGCCCTCTGAGGTAAATAAGGCTCTTAGTGGAGTAGGTTGATTATATAAAAATTCTTTTCTGTATCTAATCCTAGAACGAGGCCATTTGCACACTGCTTACCAGCCATGGAACATCACGCCAAGCTCCTGAAATGACAGCATCTTCCTGACGTGATTTCCCGTCATAACTCCAGTTCTCGTGTGAAATCACGCTAGGAAGACGCTGTCGTTTTGGGAGCTTGGCATGATGTTCCGTGGCTGGTAAGCAGTGTGAAAACAGCCTAAATCCTTCTTTGTCTGCGTATCAGTGGCAAGAAAGAATCACCAGTCCCACTGTAGGCATCTAGATTCCCAGCTTTCTTCATAGATGATAGTGCTATTTTGATAGAAGCCAAGTGCTGTTGCAGCTATTGGAAGGAAAGCTAAATTATTTTGATTATTTTGTTCTAACCTTCAATTTCCCTTTGCATCTTTTAACTTTAATTACTTGTCGTAGAATGAGCATGAATTGATATTTGATTAAAATAATATCTTTTTAGATTCTGGCCTGGTGTTGTTTTGTTATTAACACTGGATACATGAGGCTATTTCCATAAGCTTGGGGTACTCTGGGCCCTCTTTACTGTATTTCCATTCTGCAAAGTCTAATGCACAGTCATGCTTTCTACTGTTGTTGTTGGTTAACATTTATTTGGCATCTTCAATAAACATGATACTGTACAGAATAACTTCAAGAAGACAGATCGCTGTAAGGAACTTACAGTTTAAACTTTGAACAGGGAAAAGCTATGGATCTCACTACTAAAACCCACAGACATTAAAAATAAGCCAGAGTATAATCACTCATTTAAACATAGAAGACAGTCCTCAAGCTTGAGCTGAACATAAAAACAATTTCAAAAGATCCACCTCTTATTCATAAATTTGGTTAAAAAGAAATGTTTTGTCCTGGCATGTTAAAGGCAATAGGGTGAGCACCAGGCAAGCCTCAAGAGGAAGGACATTTCATAGATTAATTTATTAGTCAATGGCTGTTTTTCAAGGGGAGAGATTTGTGGGTGATCACAAGTATAGCGTAGAACTGGAAGCTCTGCATCTTCTACTCTGTTCCCTGACAATTCCCTGTTTCTGCTGCCCCATGTGGAGCATTCTGTGTATACGGAAAAAAAAAACAGGAAATAACTCCCCCAGTGTTGTTTCAGTATGGAATACAGCAGGGGGAGGGAGGAGCCCTTCTTCCGCTGGCAGAGGCATTCCTGACCCAAACAAAATTGGCTTTATTTTTTTTTATAGCCATTCCCCTGCTTTGGGGCTACCAGGAACCTGAATTGGTCTAGGGAACATAAAACCAACTCTTTAAAACCAACTTGTTTAGCTTTAAAAAAAGTGGCAGGAAGATGTAATTTGTAAAAGGGCTTGCTAGGGCTCAGTTCTTATTAGAGATTATCAAAGCAAACTACATAACAAAGAAAACCCTTGAGCCTAGGGGTGTGCGCTTCGGGAATCCAATTGGGGCAAGCATGCTGGCCCCAATTAGGAAATACCGAAGCAAAGTTTTCCGAAGCAATTCGGATCACTTCGGAAAGCTATGGGGCAACTGGGAGCAGTACTTTGCTGGCTGTTTGCAAACAGCTGGCAAAGTTCTGGAGCAAATTCAAGCCTCCTGTGCTTTCTTAGGAGAGGGGAGGGGGGAGAAGGAGTGAGTGACTCTCTCTAACCTCCTCCTAACCCCTCCCATCTTGTAAAAAAAGGTGGGAAGCTTAAATAAGCTTCAGAACTTTGCTGGCTGTTGGCAATGCAATGCAATGCAATGCAATGCAATGCAATGCAAGCAGCCAGCAAAGTCTGCTGAGATTCCTGCCTAATTTACAGGTTGGGAGGGGTAAGGAGAGGTGAGTGAGTGCAAGGGGGAAGAGGGAGGGGATCAGGGAAGGGAGGGGGGAGTTAGGAGTGTCCAATCCTACTGCTGCATCCTCCTTCCAGCCAATGGATTCTCTGGAAGGAGATGCAGCAGGGGATTTAAATTAGAGGTTGGCCTTTGGGCCAGCTTCCATTCCTTCCTGGCCCAGAGAGACTAGAGAGACTCCCACTGTTTCTGGTAGAGGCTCTCTGTCTCCATTTTGGCTGCCCTGCTGGAAGACTACACTGAGGAGGAGAGGACTTCACCTGGAGGATTCCTGCCTGCCTGCCTGGCCATCACTGGACTGCAGGATTGGTGACAGATTGGTGACTGCAGGATTGGTGACAGAGTCTGTGACTCACAGGGTTTTCTCTAGGGGGGATTTTGTTTGTTTGTCTGGGTGGGGGGGAAGGGGGGGATTGTTTTTTAAAAGTTAATCTAAAACAAAACAATTTGGGGGGGATTCTTGCTTCTTGGTGTGTGTGTGTGTGAGGGGGAGGGCCTTTTTGCTTTGAGTGGCTGCTGGCTGGGGTATTTGGTTAGGGGTGAGGCTGGTCTTGTTTTAAAGGTTTATAGTTTATTTTGGGGCTTTTATTTTCCAGTTGCTCTGTGCGTGTGTGTTTGTGAGTTAAAGGTTTAAAGAGTTAGGGTCTTGATTGGGGGGACAGGTACTGTTTTTGTGTGTGTGTGTGTGTGTGTGTGTTTGAGAGTTCTAGTTAAGGTTCAGGTGGGGGCTTGCTTGTGGGTTCTGACTTTATTTGCTGCGTTTAAGGGGTTGGGCCTGAGTTTTTAATTTCAATTAAATTTGCTTATTGCTTCTTTGCTCTCTCTCTCTCTCTCTCTCTCTCTCTGTCCTCTCTCTCTCTCTCTCTCTCTCTCTCTCTCTCTGTGTGTGTGTGTGTGTGTGTGTGTGTAGGGGAGCTGGGGTTCAGAGGGGGCTGGCTTGAGGGTTTGGGTGGTTTTAACTGTTGTTAGTTGTTGTATTGCAAATTTTACAGTTGTTGTTTGAGTTGTTATTCCTCATAGTTTGAGTTTTACAGTTAAGGTTTGTTGTTCGCTAATAGCTACTGTTGTTTTGCTTGTTGGGTTGTTGTTTGTGTTAGCAGTTATAGCAGTGTTTGGTAAGTTAATTTTGGTTTCCTCAGATAAATTACTTTAGATTTAAATAGTGGAGTTAGGTAGGCTAGTGATAGGCTGCTGTCATTGACTAATTTTGCCCTCTAAAATAAATTGTTAGGGAACAAAGACTAGTTTTCCTCATTAAATAGGCTTCAGTAGGAAAAGATCTAGATAGACTTAGGTTCTATTCAAATTATATATATATATATATATATATATATATATATATATATATATATATATATATATATACATACACATAAATAGGTTGCCCATTAGTAGTTCCTCTTTAAGTAGGGTTTCCCTGTCCATCTCTGGTACCATTGGAGCCAGGCAGGGCATAGTCGTTGTGTGATAGGACTTCCTTTATATTGGGGTTAAGGGCCAGCTTGATTCCTGAAGAGGAGTTTAGCTATTTGGTAGGTTTAGGTTCCCAAAAATAAATGGGGTCGTTTAAAAAGATATTTAACAGACCATCTCCAATAGTAATAGGACCACAAGAAAAAAAGACTTCGAAATAGGTAGATAGGTTTATATTTAGAACTAAGTTGTAAATTTGGTGTTTTTATGAATCAGGTAGTTAGCTTAGGTTTAAGGAATGGCTGAAAGGAAAGCTGAAAGGAGCCCTGGGGGAAAGGCCAGAGGTAGGTCTAGAAGGGTGGAAGGGAGGGGGAGGGGGATTGCTGCAGCTGTCCTCCCATCTGAGTGGAGGAGGCCTCCCCCTGTGCTGCTGCCATTCACCAGCCTGGCTTCTGGTGACAAGAAGAGGGTTCACAAGGCTCTCTTTCCTGAGGCAGCTGCTGGATGGCCACCCCCAACCCAGGTGTGTCAGGCAGGGGCTGGCACTGGGTGGGGGCCTGCTGCTGAGGATCCCCCTCCTCCAGTGGTTGAGACCCAGCTGCTGGAGGAGGGGCAGCATGTGGTGTCTTCTGGAATGGACGTGGGACACATGACTTTTCCAGCATTCCCACTCACCCCAGGGGCCTGGTGGATGTTGGAGGAACTGCAGGAGGAACCCCCTGCTGGGCAGTCCTCCCATGTTTTCTCTGAGGTCAGCAGCAGGCCTCTCATGGCTGTGCAGGAGGAGAGGGTGCTGGAGGAAGAGGAAGAGACTGTGGTGGAAAAGCCCACATCTCAGCCCCTTCATTCTCATACATCTCCAACTGCCCAGCCAAGAGTGGAACACAGTGTGTCTGCCCCGAGCACCTCACAGGAGGTGTCTCCTGGGGAGCCTGTAAGCACCTCCCTTGTGTGGTGTGGGGCCCCCATTACCTCCAATATCTAGAATCACTTCCAGAGAACGGAGGACCCCTGGTTTGCCCAGTGCCAGCATTGTAGGCAACGGATCAGTCATGGTAGGGATGTGAACCATCTCTCCACGTCTGGAATGTGGAACCACCTAAAGGGGCAACACCAGACGGCACTTCTTTGAGGGGAGAGTTCAAGTGGCACCACTTGGATGCCAGCTAGCCAGAAGGAGGTAGGCTCCTCTGGTGCTCTCCCCCCACGGGTTCCCATAGGACAGGGACGCCAAGCCTCTCTGCCAGATGCTTGGTGTGCTGGGCCCTAGTGTGTCCAGAGAGGGGATCCAGAAGGTGATCTGGTGTGTCACATGCCACCTTGTCAATATGATTGCAGTCGATGCTCAGCCTTTCTCTGTAGTAGACGACTTCAGCTTCAGTGGGCTGCTTCATGATGCCTTTCCCTGGTACAGTATCCCTGCTCACACGATGTTCAGCGTGGCCGTGGTGCCCTTGTTTTACACAGCTGCCAGGGATTATGTGAAGGCACAGTTGTCCCATGTTGTCAGGAGAACTGTGCACTTACGTCTGACCTGCCCAAGTGTGCACCATGCATACCTCTTGCTTACTGAACACTGGTGGCAACCCAAAGACCTTCAGGGTGGGGGTGAGGTGTCCAGAGTTAAGCAGGGAAGGAAGGGAGACCACCGAGCTGGCTATTGCAAGGCCATGCTCCACGCTGGGGTTCTCGATGTGTTGCACATGGTGGAGAACATTGCGGCCACCTTGAGGAGGGAGTTGGATGGCTGGATAGGCAAGGGCACCCTCACCATGGGGTGATGGATGGTGGCCAGAACATGAGGGCAGCAGCACAGCAGGTGAGCCACAAGCGCATTTACTGTGGGGCTCACAAACTTCACCTAGTGCTGAAAGCTGCACTTGGGGTGCGCTCCTCCCCAGAACACCAGGACCCCACAACTCGTGACTTCCAGTGTCTCCTGCAGAAAAGTCAGAGGATCACAAGTCACTTCTTGCACAGTGTGAAATCCACTCACAAACTGCGCCAGAAGCAGGACAGGACAGGTGTGCTGGAGCATGTCCTGGTCTCTGACAGTCACTTGCTGGAACTCCACCTGTGCCATGCTGGAGCACTTGGTGGAGCAGCAGGCCACACTCGAGATGCAGCTGACAGAGAGCAACACTGCGAGTCAGGTGGGGGAGTTCAGCCAGGAGGATTGGCTCACTGTATCCCAGACAGTGGAGGTCCTGAAGCCCTTCACGGACTTCACTGTAGTGGTCTCATCTGCCATGGTGACCCTGGGTCTGGTCATTCCTCTGGTGCACACACTCCAGAGTTCATTGGCCTCCTTTGTGGACCCAGATGCACCACATGTAGACAGTGTTCCAGTGGTGCGTGTGCTCATGAGAAGGCTGCAGCTGGGCATAGCTGCCAGGCTAACACCTCTCGCGCAGAAGGAGTCATACATGTTGGCGACCATAAGCAACCCATGCATTAAGGGCACTTTCATCGAGCGGGATGGGAACCTCACCCAAGCTAGAGATGCCCACTGTGCACACATGAGGCATAGGGAGGACAAGAGGGGATGCCTGTCATCAGAGGGGATGTGTGAGGGGCCCAGCCCTGCAGGTCCCTCTCACGCCCCTTCTGAGCAGGATCCCCTCGCAGCCACTGCCAGGATGTCTATGGAGATGGAGATGCTCCGGTAGGCCCTAGGCCCCTCTGGGACCATGAGTCATGTGACAGAGGATTCGGCAGTGGCAGTGGTCAGGGATTACTTTGCGGAGTCCTGCGAGTTGCTGTCCACCGATCTGCTGAGCTACTGGGTCAAGGAGGCAGTCTGGCTGGACCTCTCCCTTGAGGCACAGCAGCTCCTCTCATGCCCTCCAATGAGCGTGGAGAGCGAGTGCATCTTTTCCCATGTGGGTGACATTGTCAGCCCACATCGCTCTCATCTTCTCCCATGGAGAGTTGAGCAGTTGGTTTTCCTGAAGGTCAACTCTTGGCTCTTCGATTTCTCAGAAGTGGACTTCCAGAATGAATGAAGTGAGCCCTCCTTGTGGCCTGCATCCTCTGCAAGTCTAGGATCTGGGGAATCGCGCTCTTCCCTACATTAAACTTTTAGAAGTAGAAAAAAGTCCTTCTGGAGGAGGGTGGAATTCAGTGGCAAAGGGAATGCACCCTGCAATATGGCTCCCCCCTCCCAAAAAAATTAACCAAAACTGTCACAGACCCCATGGGCACAAATTTATTCTGATAATTAAATAACATGCCCCAGAAATGTTGATTGCCACTGGAGGGAGAGACAGGTTAGATAGGGACTGGTTAGGTTAGGGACTCAGCAAGAAACTCCGAGCCAAGCTACAAGTGACAAATTACTCTTGCCTGGCAAGTGAACAGACTCACGTCTATTCCTCCCTTTTCACTTGCCATTGATCAAGTGGAGAGCAAGTGAATGGCAAATGAACAGGGAGGAATACACATGAGTCTGTTCACTTGCCAGGCAAGTGTAATTTGTCACTTGTAGCTTGGCTCTCAGAGTAGCAGCCAAACTAGCTATGCTGCTGTTGTTTAATGTTTAATGTTGTTGCATGCTGTTAAAATGTTCATGTTGAAGGGGTGGGGGAGGAGTGGGGTGAATAGGAATGGTGTGGGTGGGCGCCAGCTGATGATGAAGTCTACATCCCAACACTGCCTCACAGGTGGTTTCCAGTTCAGCCTGAAGCTGGCGAGGGGTGGGGAGAACCTCTGCAACCGTGTTCTGCAAATGCCATTGTGTTGTGTTTGTGGCTAGGTACTGTTCTGCTCTGTGGTGTTTCCCCCTGGCTGAACTGAAAGTCCAGCTGCAGGAAATTACAATGGTTCTGCTGGACTAAGTTACAAGAGTGTCCCCCCTTTCACTTTGGTTTGGGAGGAATGGATGCTTGCCTTCATGCTGTGCCAAGAAATAAAGTGTTTTTGCAAGAAACTGTATGTGTGTGTTTTTGTGATTCTCTGGTTTGAAGTAAGCTGAGGTACTATTGTGTGGGAGACTGTTGTGATGTGTCACACTAGTGTGCCTTTAATGCTGTAACTGAATACTAAAAAATAATGTATTTTGAACTTGATTCAATGTGTGTTTGTGTGTTATTCTCTGGTGTGAAGTTTATCCCCATCATAGGGAACAATGGGGAGGGGCTGGCCAGCTCACACTGGGGGTGGTGGGGAACTTGAGGGTGTGTGCCTGTGGGTCTGGTGTGCTTTCCCAGGGATGAGCTTGCACTCAGGAGTGTGCCCTCCACTGTGGCACCCCTGGTCTGTGCATAATTGCCCTGGGAAAGATGGTTTAAAAATTCCCATCATAGGGAACAATGGGGAGTGCCTGGCCAGCCTGCTCTGGGAGTGGTGAGGAACTTGGGGGTGCATGTCTGTGGGGCTGCTGGGGGGGTAGATTGAAAGGGAGATTACACCTGTGGCCATGGATGTCACATTCCATGGGTTCCTGCTGTGGGAGTCTGGATATTCTCACAACAGCAACCAAAAGAGAGTGGCTGGGCAGTTACTGCAGGGGTGGTTAGCTTTTTGTGGGGGGGGGGAGATTTGGTTCTGAGGGGCTGCTGGGGTGTGTGTAGTGTAGCCATACTGTAGCTGTGGCCATTGGCAGCCACAATCCATGTGTTTTTGCTGTGTGGGAGTTTTCCCCACAGTAGAAATAACATGGTTTAGTGCGAGAATCACCTTTGGGGGGCCATAACATGACCCCCCCAAGTGCTATCTCCCTGAACCTTGGGGAGGGCATGTTAGGACAGGTAGGAGCAGGTGTCCTGAACCCCAAGCCACCTAGAAAGCCCCTTTGTTTTCCCCCATAGTGAATAGTGAGAGTGGAGGAGGATGGGAACACCTTCTCTGTGCAATCTCCCTGAAACTTGGGGGAGGGTGGGAGGAGAGGTGGTAGCAGGTCGCCTGAAAATTGGGTGCATTTTGCATGCAAAATGCCACCCCAAGCTACCTAGAAAGCCCCTTTGTTTTTCCACATAGGGAATAATGGAGAGTGGAGGAGTAGAGGCACCTTCTTTGGGGGGCCGTAACATGCCCCCCGAAGTCCAATCATTCTGAAACTTTGGGGGGGGGGTTGTTAGAGGAGAGTTAGGAGAAGGTCCTCACCAAGTTTGGTTTGATTCAATGGCTTACCACTTCAGAATTCCCTTTATTCCGAATTTTTTTCCTGATTCAGGTAATCCGAATTGGGAAAGCCAAATCACCCTGACCCTGCACACCCCTACTTGAGACATGTATATAATAAACAGAACAAGCACAAAACAGTACAGATCCAAAGACATGAGAGATAATTTCCAAATTTCATAGGAAAAAAATTAAATCATAATACTTTAATATATTTCTAATTTCAGTGGCTGAAAGGAAGTATAAGATGTAATACAAGAGACTGCTCTGAAATGAATTCAAGTATTATCCCAATTTGCTGTCTTGGGAGAAGAAAAGATGTTCTTATGATACTGGGGAGATAGAAATAAAAAGGAAACCTCCTTTTGCATTGGAGATGACGGGGGTTGCAAAGAAATGAAAAGGAAACTTCTTTTTGCATTGGAGGTGAGGAGAAGGGGTATGACTAGTAACATTACCATCAAAATATCCCTTGTCTGTTTATCCCCAGCACTGATATTCAGATGTATATTGCTACGGTGCCTTTATTTAGCTCATAATCATTGTATGTCATAAACTGTATATTGATTGATCTCTGTCTGTTTAAATCTGTCTATATTGTTACATTTACAGGTTGTAATTGTTAGCTGACCTATTCAGAAATGTATTTTTAAAATAACATTATAGCCCACCTCAGGTCATTTCAAAGAGAAAGGTGGACTAAAAATGTCTTATATAAATAAATACACACATTTTGTAGCTGTAAATTCTATAGTGGAAAATGCTCTTGTTAACCTGTCCTGAATCTACTGCCTATGAGTTTCATTGGTGACTCTGAATTCTAGTATTATGAAAGATGGGGAAATCCCCTTTCTTTTCACTTTGCATGCATCTCACCATATACTAGTATGTGCATTTTATACTCATTTATGGTCCACTATAGCTTTTTGTCACAGTGAAGATGCCCCAATATCTTAATCATTTTGGTTGCCCATCCCCACACCACCAGTTCTATGGTGTCCATTCTGAGATGGCTTATCTATACGTGTTTACAGTACTCCAAATGCAGTCTCATCTAGGGAAGCTAGTTGACCACTGTGTGAGACAGGGTACTAGACTAGATGGACCACTGATCTGATCAAGCAGGGTTCTTTATATGTTCTTGATGTGGAAACAGGTGTTCCCAGGCTGAGCTCTTGTGAATTGAGCACAAAGTAAGCCCTTCTGCCTAGTTTCCATCTGCCTTCCAGTTTTAGCAACATGTATTCTGAACCTGTACACTCCTGCAAGAAAGTGCAGTGAACATCAAGCCCATGACACACCATTTAATAGCTAAGAATCTAAGTGGCTATTGAATGTTAGATTTTCACAGTACAGGGTTATTTCTGTAACCGATAAAGTGGGAAAATTCACAATCTTGAATGGTCTGCATGTTCACACTTCAACTAGTGTCACACAGTCCAGTGACTGTTAAAGTACTTTGGGCAATAATATAAAACATATCAGCTGGGGCATGAAAACATTTATATATATTTATGAATATATTTATGTTGCCTTTGCTGTTTTGTTTTTATCCAGACAGACTATTAGCAAAGAGGAAGGAAATGTGGGTGTCTTGGATGGATTTTTATTTTTAATTGCCACCATATACTGGAGACTATTTTATCCAAGCCATGGATCCTACTAATTTCACTTTCAATTCATGCTATTTATTTTTATAGATGTCACAAATCTCTCAACAAACCTGTTCAGCTGAAGAACTGACCTTGTTGGACACCTGTCAGCCTGTGAGCCAGTCTGGGATATGTTCAGATTGCACTGAGCAACTCAAACAGCTGACAAATTTGCAGCTGCCTATTGGTCAGAAGTAGTCTCACAGATGACTGGGAGATCAGTTTCTTGTCAAACCTACTCTGTTGGCAAAACAGCTATAGTGACGTTCAAAAAGAGAGCTCTTCTCTTCCCTCTGTGCTGCATGGGGACATTGCATTGGGTATATTGTATATGGTTGCATTGCAAAAGACAGGAGAAAGAGCTCTTTTCTTTTCTCCCCAGCCCAAGCCAACTGCTTGGGTTAGAAGGAAACGTTGGAAATCAGCTGAGCATCTGATCACCTCTCTTTCTCTCTGCATTTTACCTTTAACCTGTTCTTCATTCTCCAGACACCAAGCCTGCTCCAAATCACAATTAAAAGGCACCATCACTACTACAACCGTGTCCTCCCAACCTCAGAACCAGGTGGAAAAAACATGCAATAGGAAGGAAGAACATGCTTATAAGGTCCTATTCTTAAGCCCTCCTATTGGGTGTGTCTCAGCCTAGCTTCACCAATAATGACGTACCTTTACTTGAGCCATATGGGCTGGCACATCTGCATCCATGGCTCAAGCAGAGTCATGAATGGATTTCCTTCAGTGTGTTCACATTTTCCCCATGTCATCTGTGCATTGATAAAACACTATAAAAATAATCTTGATATGATCTAAAAAGGAATGCATGACTTTTTAATGCTATGTTTTACTGTTGTGCACATTTGTTCCTACTCCTTCGTTTACCATTTCAATAGTAATATTCCATATCCCACAAAGAATGATTTTATTTTTCTGCTGTGCTTTATCAACACACATACAAGCACTGGTAACACAGAGAAAGGTGAAATCATGAGTGAACTGAAAGGTACAGCCAACTTGGCATGCAGCACTTTGTACAAAATGTGAAATAAAAAAATAATAATGAAAGCACAGTGAATTCCTAACAGATCAGTTCCACTTCAGAAATAGACCTGGTACTCTGGGATTCAGAAGCATCTTTATAGCACTTAACTCCCAGCTGTGAAAAGCTTCTCTTGGAGATTAAGGCAAAGAAGCAGACTAGGCCAGGGGTTCATTTTTCTGGTGATGTGTGTCTGTATAAATAAAAATAAATGGCACTTTGCTTATATATGGAATTCTTCCATTTTGGGAAATAAAGAAGTTTCATGATGAGAATTACTTTTATATTGTATTTTTCAGCAAAAAGGCAATATTTATAGAAGAAAACCACAGATTACTCAGTGATCTTACAAATGGTCACATGACTTTAATGGATTGCTGGAGAGAAAGTGCTGTTCAAAAGAATTTCAAAGTCCAATACCTCATTATCTGAAATAGTCATCTCTTGAGAAGTAAAAAATGCAGATGGGTTAATGGTTTAAGAAGAGCAGAAATTCCAGCTTCCTTCAACAATGAACAAAGAAGTCTGCCTTCAAATATTTCTACAAAGGAATAAAATTTGCCTTTGTCATCACTTCAAGAAAGAACTTTTTCTGCAGTCATTTCATTGCCAGAGCAAAAGAGAATTGAAATTCTGCAAGGAGGAGGAAGTTGGTGGTGTAGAAATCACATTTAGGAAAAATAAAGCAACACAGACTCTTGTATCTCTCAGGAAGGCAGCATTTAATCAAGCAAAGCAAAAGATGGGAAAGCAGAACGTGTTTCAAATTAACACAAAGTTATTAGCCAACAATGGAAAAGATGAATAAATTTTACATTTCCTGACAATGATCTAGTATCATTTGCAAAGGAGACATCATTGTGATGTATAGTATACCTGTCACTGAAAACAGAGACTATTGATAAGCATAATGGTTTCACTTCTTTTATTCAAATAATTGATTGGTGGGGGGAACAGAAATTTGCAAATTAAAAAAAATAAAACTGATTATTCGCTCATAATGAACATCATTTATTTTATGTTGCTGTATTTAATGCTGCAGGGAGACTAAATGCCAACAGTATAGTTAACTAGAATGATCTGAGGTTCCTAGAACAAGTTGACACATTGTTTGGCTGTTATGTTTAATTGCAAAGGGGTATCCATGTTAGTCTGTTATAGCAAAGCAAAACAAAAGTCCAGTTGTTAGCAGTCAGACCCCTTCTAATACTAGAAAGGGCAGTTTATGGATAAGAAATATCATAAATCCTCATGTTTTCTCATGTGCCATAAGCACAAGGCACTGCCTGGGCCACGGTGGATGCCAGCTCAGCTGGAGCTGAAAATCTACCAGAACATAAGTCATAGGCAGCTGATTGACTGGTGGCCCCTTCCACACTCCAGAGAAATGCCAAAAGTTGAAACAATACGGCTCTCCTGGCAAGCAGCCTCCACTGATAAGGCCAGGGGCCACTCTTTGCCTCCCTGGAAGGAGGAGGAGAAAGAGCATTTCCATGGTATCTCTCAGGCCTGGGGGCAGAGAGAGAAGCCTTATCAGGCAGCTCTGCCCAGCCGGCTGGCAGTTGCTCTGCTGTGTGTTAGCAGACATCTGAGTCCTCTCTCCTCCCTGTGAAATGCTGGTCATTTTTCTGTTGCTCCCATGGACCCCTCCTTCTTCATAACTGGTAATTATAGCCTTTCTCCCAAAATTGCTTTCCCATTTCCTCACTGTTTTCTTAGTTAGCTTTGTGTGTATGCTTTGTGTGTTTTCTGTATGCTTGCCTTTTATTTATTTAATGCTAATACCCCCAACAATTTAAGGAGACCTCCTATCTGGGTGACAGATTAATGGTGTATCACGCAGGCATCATCCTGCATATCTAAGTATCATGAGTCGATGCACAAGCCTTAGAGTGCAGACGTAGGGAGACTTCCTCAGAGAAACTCTCGCAGGAGTGTGTGTGAGTGTGTGTATAAATCTGTGTATGTGACACTATAAGAGTAACTATCGGGTTGGGGATCTTTTCACCTTTTCACCACTTAGGCCCATGTCATTCAGCTGCATCTATTGGCCCATGCATCCATGTACATGGTTGTACACATGGCCCATTGAAGACCTGATAGAAGTCTTTGCACTTTCTAGTGAGCCCCGAGATGTACAAGGTTTGCACTAGTAAGACCTGGGGGGCGGGGTCCCACACTCTTCTCCAACTGCCCTCAGGAGAAGACCAAAGGTTGAAGCTAGCCTTTGACCTCTGGAAATTAAAATTAGCTCAAGAGAAAAGGAAAAGACTCAAGGTGTCAATTGCACCCAAAACTCAACAAAAACTTTCCCAGATGTCCTTAAAGGAAAACTAGCAAACTGGCAAAGCAAGACAGGAAAACAACAAATTAAGAAGACCTCCTATTTGAGTAACACAGTGGTACCTTAAATACTTATCGACATGAATTTCAATATGAGCTTTCATGAGTCATATTCACTTCATCAGATATGTGTGGTAGCAAACATGACTCATGAAAGGTCATATTGAAATAAGTGTTGTTATTATTGAGGTGCCACTGGACTTTTGTTTTACACTACATTTTAGACTACAAGTTAAAATGTTAAAACTCATGGAATCTTTTAAACAGCAGAATAACTAATAATGGTATATTCAGTCTTTTTTTTTTATAAATTTTTTTATTTTCATAACTACAAAACACTACACCAGACTATCACAAGGAAAGGGGAGAGGGAAGGGACAAAGGGGGGTGGAAAAAGAAAAGGGGGGGAATGAACTACAAACACTAAACACTACACTTCAATGTTTCCCTTCATACTGTCATAATACAAAAATAGCTCCATAGAATAATGATGGAGTGGTTAATCATACAGAGAATAAACATTTCAAATTCTGTTTAAACTTTCCTCCCCCTTCTAGGTCCCGGACGCAATTCTCTCTGTGCAACTGCTGTTGCGATGCTCTCCTCCTCCTCCCCCCCCCTCCGGCTCCTCCTTTTCTTCGTTCTTGGTGCAGCAGAGTTCTGGGTTTTTATTCTCAAAATCCTTTAGTTGATCTTCTGATAATATCTTATAGGCCTGATCTTTATATCTGAACCATATTCCTTCCGGGAATAACCATTTGTACTTTATTCCATGGTCCCTCAGAAGAGCTGCAAACTTTTTATATTTAAAATGCCGTTTCCGGACTAGAAATGGAACGTCCTTCAAAATCTTGACTTTCAAACCCATAAAGTCCAAATCCGCATTATATGAGTTATATAGGATGGTGTCCCGAATCTTTTTAGATGAAAAGTCAATAATGATCTCACGAGGCAACTGTCGCTTTGTTGCATATTTTGAAGAAGCCCGACGGACCTCCAAAATGGCGCTTTTAACCTCTTCTTTAGTCGTCCTCGCGGGTGTCGCCAGTAGTTCCGAGACCAAATCCCACAGATCCTCATTTTCCTCCTCTTTCACGTTTTGGAGACGCAAAATTGTCTGCGTTCGTTCCACCTGTAGCCCGATCAGCTGGTTCTCCACCAACTTCAGCTCCTTTTTTGTAGCCTTCACAAGTGACGCACTTTCCAGAGCAGACTTTTCTGCCCCCCCCCCGCTGCTGCCTTAATGGTTTTCACCTCGCTTTCAATTAAGCCCACCCTTTGATCAGTTTCGTTCAGCTTGTCAACAAAGGGTTTTATGGCTTCCACCACCGCCCTGCGCACCAACTCTTCGAGCGACTCCCCCTTCAAAGTAGCCGAGATTGACTTACCGAGAGCGGGACTTTGCTTCTTTGCTGCCATTTGGGGGGGGGGGGCGCCAACAAAATTCTGGAACTCAACGAAGGGGAAGAGCGAGTCTTCTTCAGATCAACCTCTCCTTCACAAACGCTTGTAAAACAGAAGGGATTCGCTTGTTTACAGGCTTCCGCCTGTTTCTTTTACTTGCCGTTTCTCGTTGCCCGGTGGCACTCGAGGCGCCGCGCACATCTGCCGGCCTCCATAGGGACAAACGGGCAATTCCCCCCCCGCATTGATTTCGGGGAGTTCTTCCCGCCGCATCCCGGACCCTGGCTCCCTCCCTGGGAGTCCTGGGGGCTAATCCTTGCGGATCAGCCGCCCGGTCAGGGTGCCCGGTCGTTTCCTCCCGGACCAGCCGAGAGGAGCATCCGGCATGGCTGAGAAAACGAAACCGAATCCAATGGTATATTCAGTCTTATGGAACACTAAAATTGAACCTTGTGTGCTTGCAGAAAAGTTCCATTTGAAAATAGAATTTTGTTTGTGAACACTCAGGTAGGCAGTATCTAAATACATTCTATACTTAGGGATACATAATAAACTATAAAATGAGAGGGGCAGTGACTCAATAGTAGAACATAAGCTTTGCCTGAAAAAGTCTCAGGCATTTCCAGTTGAAGAATCTTAGGTGATGAAGATTAGGAAAGACCATCTCTATTTGAAGCCCTGGAGACATGCTGCTGAACAGAACAGACAAACTAGATGGACCAACCATCTGACTCAGTATAAGCAACTTCTTAAGTTCATAAAATCTCGTTACTTTGCACCACCTGTGAATGGTGTGCGCATACATTAAAATCACTAAGGGTATGTAAAACAAAACAACTGAGCCAGAAATGCACCTGGAAATCATTGGTTCAGTTCATTAAAGTGGTTTCCAGAACAGTGAATCAAATTGGGGAAACAAAACTGCAATGACTCCCCCCAACTGAAAAGTTTGTGTGTTTCATTTTGGTTCTTACTGTGCACTGGCAACACAGGCAGGCAGACAGGCACTGAGCCAACAGCTTCAGGCAGCAGCATCTGTAACTGTTTTCTTTAACAGCAACCAACCAATCAGATCCCAAGAGGAGAGATTAAGGCCTAGCATAGCATAATTCTGTGGGAAGGAAGGGAAATGTGCTCATTGTGCATGAGCGCATTTTGTCTTTGGTGCCCCCTGGGCAATGGCATTGGCATTGAGTGGCTTGTTCTCATAGGGATCAATTCACAAAAGGCTTGTTTTGAGCCAGGGAGGGGAGCAGCAGACAGCATAGTGCCTCTGACATCACCTCACCAATCTCTTTCTGTGCACTTTTACACTCAATTCAAGGAAAGGCCATCAAGCAACCATATTCAGGTTTCAGGAGGGAAGGGTCTCCTCCAGCCTCTGAGTCCCTGGCTGCTGCAAAGGCTTATGTTAATCAGATTAGAGTGAAACTTGGAAATAATAAATAATTATTAAAGGACAGCCACCCCAAGGAGGAAACAGATATGTGGACCAGGTTGCCCAATAGTAGCCTTCTGCTGCTGCTGTCCTTGGCTTTAAGTGCTACCACTGTAACTAAAGAAGTCCTCCAAAGATAATGGATCAAGAAACACCAGGAGGAACTTCACCCTACCTAGAAAGACTTCTGTCTTTTCTGGACTCTTCTGATTAAAACTGTTAACTCTAGATGGAAAGGATGAAAGAGAAGGGCCTTAGCACATATGTGCATGGTCTCCACAATCTTTCCAGATCAGTATTGCACATGGAAGACTGATCTGGCTAGATTTTTTTTGTCTTCTGTTTAACTTCACTTTGCCTTTAATCCAACTCCTCCTCCTTCTTCATTCAACTCTGGGTTAATGGTTTTAGTCAGAAAGGGAGACTGGACCACCTATCCAGTCTTCCACTTTTACGAGTAAAAGATAGAAAAAAGATATATTCATCTTCCCGTTACTTTTCTTCTCTTGAAGGAAACCTATTTATTTATTTATTTATTTATTTATTTATTTATTTATTTATTTATTTATTTAATTTGATTTATATTCCACCCTCTCTGCATCAGCAGGCTTGATCAATCTCTCCCTTTCTGTGTGCTTTTACATACAATGCAAGGAAACGTCAGCAAGCAACCAGTTTCCATGGCTTCCCTCAAGCATTCTTCAGGGTCAGTAAACATCAAACCCTGCTGTGTATGTGTGTGCACTCAAACTCAGTGGGTTGATGATTTGGAGCGAGGACTGTGTTATGTGCAATTTCCATGCCATTATGATCAAAATAGCTGCCCCAGAGCCTTGTTTCCTGAACCCCTCTTGAAACTAACAGAGCACCTCTGCACATGCACAGCCAACAAGCATGCAACAGGCCAAAACTCATGATAATGAAAAAATGGATTAGATCTGAATCAGCAACAACCCACCCAGAAAAAAGCAATAATGGAATGGAGTTCATTCAGAAACCAAGGACCCAAAACAGAATGGGAATTTCCTCAGTGCACATTCCTACAAATCACAATCTTTCTTAACAAAATATTCGGAAGTTGTCTCACAATTTGTTTCCAATCACTGCCAATGTGTATTTGGCCAAGAAGCACAAGAATTTAAAGGCACATATGCTGTTGTGAATAGCATCTATTTTGTATCTGGACAACTGGATCTGAGAATAAAATGTGGCATATTAAAATAGCTATGGTTTTTTTTTCTTCATGAGCAGATTGATCTTTTTTTGTTTCAAACCAGTGTGCATCATTTGCAAGTTTGTTCAAATATGCCTTTGTTCCACACAATCTGTGGTTCGAATGTCCCTCAGCCAATCATAAGAAGAGACAGACACAGAGTTCTGTGAATGAAGCAAGTCTACTATGTTTATTAAATGTGGAAGAGCAGAGGTTGCACAGAGAGTAAAGGGTTCCCTTATGTCCAACGCTCATCAAAGTTACAATAGCGGTGCAAAGCATTTTATACCTTTTCATTAATTACAATATTTGTGGTTCTATTGGCTCAAATATTACTATGGTCCCCATTGGCTCAAGTGGGCTACCACCTCTAATGATACAATAGTTCAGGGGTATTCTTATTGGAAGAAATAACTTTGGTCAACAGCATAATTACAATATTTCCCGATTGCCATTGCTTATCTTATCGGCACGTTTTATCTTTAGAAGGAACATCTCTCTTCCTTTCCCACACATCTCTATCATAGGCTTTTCACTTTGCCCACTTCTCTGGCCCATGTAACATTTTACCAAGGGTGCCCCAATGTCGCTTTTGGCAACCTTGTATGCTACAGGCAGAAATTGTTTCTCTGGGTTCCGTGAGAGGGGAGCACTCTCCCTTCCTGAGGAATGTGCTTGAAGTTGCATTTAGCACCCATTCTCCTTGCTCTGTGGCTTCTTTTCAGCCTTGAAAGGTACTACTAATCTAATTAACTCATAGCTAGCTTCCTTCTTTCAGTAACACATTTTCTTTCCCATTCTATTGCTACATTTGGTATGGACAGCTTTACAACGAAGTTTCTGTATCAATTTATAGGCCGTGTCTAGTTAATAGTGAGTACAGGTACAGGTGTAACTACTAGAGGTCGGCACGATCCAAAAAAAAAAAAAATACTGATCAAGCTCATTGTGGATTGGCACTGGTGACGATCCCAAATTAATGATCCACATCGATCATCTCCCGTTTCCAATCCGTGGATCGTGGATCATGGAGGCCAAAGCGGAGGGGCGCCCAACTGTTCCCAGTGATACATGAATGGTGGCTGATGCTGGCAGCATCTGTGTTTGTGTTTGGCTGTCTGTGTTTGGCCATCAGAGCTGCCTCTCAGGGTTTGCAGGGATGAGATTGGAGTGCCCATGGCTACAGAACACCCCCTTCCCCTTTTCTCCCTTGGGTGTCTTCTCCCAGCTGGTGACTGCTTTGCTGCTCCGTGTTTGGAAGGAAGCCCTGCTGATTAAGGCAAGCTGGGCTTCCATTTGGGTTTCCAGGGCATCAGAAGGAGGGCAAACACAGCTCAGGCATTCCCCTGGCTCCATTGCCTGGGGAATAGATTGCTGGCGTCTGAGTGTCTGGCTTCCCGATCCAAGCACAATCGCCCCAATCAAGCCCCAATCCAGCCCCTCTCTCCCGACCACTGGATCGTTGGCCGTGCCTGAGCATGATCCGCCAGGTCCCGATCGCGTGATCACCATTATCATGGTTTTTTTCCGATCATAATGCAGATCGTGCCCATCTCTAGTAACTACCTTATAGCAAGCTTCACAGTGGCTGGTCTCAATCTTCACAGTGACTAGCATACATAACATACATTCTGCTTTGGCCATTTTGTTTCAAGTCTCATTCTCTTGCAAGTTGCATTACAAATACTACATCAGCCCCTGAGAATAATAATGCATAGCAATAGTAAAGGCACATGAAATATTCTTCTTCATTAAATCTACTTTCCACACCATCTTGAAAAACAATTATTTGAAGGCTCTGCTGATGGGACTTGGGTGCTGATTTTTGAAAGCTAACTAACTCCCTCCAGCAACCAGATCCCCTGACTCAGCCTGTGTAAGAGAGAGAAGCTTGGCTTGAGATTTTCTTTAGTTTCATATTGTTTTATTACCTGGGAGCTTTATAAGTAAGATCTGAGGACAAACTCTGAAAAATAAACAATGCAAAACTCTTCAAGGTGAGCTAATTTCTTTTGAACCTGAATTTGTCAGAGATCTAAAGCCTAAGAGAGACAGGCTCAATTTCCTCATCACAGCACTATCCAACAGTTGTGCCTGCTTTAGAGCAGGGATACTTTAGGTGGCTTTGCAGTTTACTGTGGAAGAAGAAAAGCAGATTACTAGCCCATTTTCTTTCCATTCTTCAAGTTAATGTTAAAGTAGGAAATAGTGAGCTTCGTATGCTTTGCAAGATCGTGAGGTGGATTTTGGCATTGTCACAAGTGTGAGGAGATGCACAATACTCACACCTTGAAATGAGGAAAAAAAGGCTGAATGAATTACTTCTGCATCATCTGGTTTCTCTCATGTTAATATTCAATGCTTGTTTTACTGATCCAGTTTGAAACTGAAGAGTAATGAATGAGTTTATTTTTCATATTATGTGGTATATACAGAGAATAGTCATACTTCAAAAATTAACTAACTATAAATGGAATTCAGCTTGCACCTGGATTTATGGACTAGGTGGTTGTAGGTTATCTTATTACCCAGGGAGAATTATTTCATAGCACATTCTGCCAATGTGAGCATAAGCCAGTCTTTTAGACTTTAAATGGCTAGAGGCTTGAGTACTTGAAGGACTGCCTCCTCCCATACTATCCAGCCTACAAACTGAGACCCTCTTCTCAAGCCCTGCCATTTCTTCCTCTGCCTGTGAGGCTATACAGGTGGCAAACAGAGACAACACATTTTTGGTGCTGGCACCTTGCCTTTAGTATGCCCTTCTGCTTAAGGCATACTACCACTAACCAAAGAGTATCAGTTCTCAAGCAGAAAACTTCAAAGGAAAATTACTATGCAAGATTGCTGAAATTGAATTTATTTGCAAATTTGGAACAATGGATCCCCCAGGGCTGAAACAGGACATTGCATTTTTCTTGCCCTACAGATACTAATTTTCTGCACTTTGCACACCCTTGCTCTACCATGCTAATTACAACACCTATTATAGCTAGCTTCCTGACAGTCATATTTGCAATAGTCCTCCCATCCTCTGCCTGGATTATAAAGACTCCTACCTTTTCCCACTCTTTGTATCTGCTGAAAGGAGCTTTGACTCTTGGAAGCTAATACCCTGGAAATTTAGTTGGTCTTTAAGATTCGACTGGCCCTGAACCTTGCATTTTTAAATAGCAGCTCTTTTGTACAGTCTTGTTATTAATGACTTATTTAGTTCTGTTGTATTGAGTTGGTCTCTGAAGAGGCAGCATACAAGATTTCCAGATACCTTTTTTTCAAAACAGAATGCTTAAAATAGTAGACTTTCATGATCACTAATGCTATCATGCTCTGCTCATTTCTGTACCTGTAAGTGAACTGTTAATACTGCCTTTCTGGAAGTATGCTTCCAAAATTTTTCCACATCCTAAATTCCAAATCAGGATGCCCTTACTCTTGCTTCCAAAGTGTAACTGATGCACTGTGAATTTTCTGTTGTTCTGTTTTCTAAAACTGCTGAGTTGCACTTGTGTATATGCAACTTGTTGCAGCCTTCAATTCCTTTAGTCAACATGCCTCCTTCGCCCTTCCATGTGTTGGCAGAGTGCCAAAATCACAGCGGTAGTTATGCAGTACTGGTTTAAAGTGTAGAAAGAGTTTATCTAGGAACTACATTGTTGATAGTGCAGGAGACAGATAGAGACAGCAGCTGGCTATATAGCTATCTAGGAGAGAGAGAGAGTTCTCTGAGTGTGGAGGGAAGGAGGATATTGTCCCTGTTAAGCCCATTAGGAGACAAGACAAGGAAATGACACTTAACAGAAAAGAGAGGTGCTGTCCTCACTTTCCTATCTGACTAATCCTTGTGGCTCACTGTATGGCAGAGTCTTCTTCTCTTCATTCTTTGTATACTAGTATTACTACTTCCAACACCATGCACACTTCTGGATTGATAAATTATTTTTTAACAAGTAGGTGGTACTGCATGTTACACTTTTTCCAGGTGATGCTTTTCCAGTGCATTTAAGTGTATGGGCTCACAAGCAAAACCCTACACCAAACCATTTTATTACATTACTTCTTAAAAATAAGTATGTCCAGCAATGAAAGACAAAGATGTGGAATTCTTCTGTTCAAAATGAATATTACTTTTCTTATTGTCATATATTTTACTATATAGGTGAAATCAGCAGGGATAGATCACTTGAATTTTTCACTTATAGTGACATTTTCCTGTTAAAAATACATTATGAGCTTACAGGGAAGACTGAAACTCACCTTTAGGGATTATTGAATAATGTGGAGTAAATCCTAGCCTCAGCTGATGTGTGAGCTCAGCTATTCCAGGTTAATTGTATTCTAATTCTTAACAATTTACTCCTTGTTGTAGCTTGCTAATGAGGTGTGAAAAGGTGTTTTTAGATGAGCCAACTAGGAGCAACAAATGTAAATTTTCTCTTCAGATTCAGTTAGGCACTTTTAACCAAGATGGATACTGGTTTGATGGGTGCCAACAGACTCAAATAGATGTGAATGTTCATGTGAACACTAAAAACTAATATATTAAAGTATTAAGGAAACAAAATAAGATTACAGAATGAATCGTACCATGAAGCTTTGTAATAAGCATTAAATATAATTTAAATGTAGAAGTCATAGGAAACATATAATAGATGTGGTGGTCATTTTGTCTTGATAGACTATATGCCGTTAATTGTTACAAATGAGTACAAAGGTGAATGTTTGAAATTTTTATTGTTTTCAGGGAGGACCCATTTCTGAAAATAACATTTTTATCTTTCAACTAAGCGTGATGGAATTTTCAGGGCATATGACCCTCACCCAAGGGATACTCTTTGCTTCCAGGCAGGTAAGAAAAAGCCTCACTGTTCTAGAGGTACTTGTGACAAGGAACAGGGTTTGTTTCCACATGTTACCCTTTATATGTGAAGGGCAGACTTGTGCATATTAGATCCCTCCCTGCTTAAAGTGCTTGAAGATGCCTGAGAGATCTCAGACAATCCTTAAGCCTCTGTTCTTTGCATCCCTAGCGCTGGAAGTCTGTTACTTATTGGCAGGGTATTTGGACTTTGGTCTCAGTCAGTGAAACGATGAGGGGAATCTTTGCTGTCCAGTCCTACATGATATGTACGAGGTTTAGTTATTTTAGTTAGATCAGGCTCTGAACAGTTATGTCTTCTGACTCTCACCCTTCAGTCCTCTACCATAACCATCCCAGGGAAACTGAAAGATGTCATGGGGCTAAGGAAACTGAAAGCAGAACACAGATGCGACCAGTTTCCATCCCTGGCTGAAAAGCTGAAGTAATTTTATTTGGATTAGTTACTCTTCTGAGTTAAAAAAACTGTGATTGTATTGAATTTTGATTAGTTTCATTGTCAGTGCATATCCCTAAAAGTGAATCTGCTGTATACTTTAACAGCTCCTTTCTGACTCCTCTGTATGAATCTTTTTTGGTTCCTCTTCAACAGCAGCTATCTGCTTCTTTTCTCTTCACTCTTACCTCAGGGGGATTCGTCTGACAGTTTCCAACATTGTGCCCACATAGAAACTCACAAAGTGGCAGCCAAGTGGAGAATCAGTCACTTACAATCTTATCACCTGGTGAAATGAGCGTTATAATAGTCCATTTCTCCACATTTCTATTTAATTGGACGGCATGATTCCATAACCAGACACTAAAGACAACTAGCTTTCCATATGGTTATGGCCACATCATGTGAGCATGTAAGCAGCCATGCTCTCTCAAGGTGCTCAAACACACAATCTGAAATTCATGGAGAGATTTATTGGCCTTCCAGTAGTTCCTGTCCCACAGTGACCGGTCAAGTTTGCTTCTTTTTCCTGACAGGATTCCCATGCCTCTCTCTAAACACTGTTCAATAAACAAAAGACATGCAGTGTAATATTTTGTCAAGTAAATATTAGTTCTGCTAATTAATGTGGGGTTTTGATGATATGTTGCTAGGCTTTAAAATGCAGCCCTTTAAGAGAAGAAAGAGAGGGGCTGGACGGATGAGTGAAATCATGAATGGATGGTAGCTATACCCTAAGGGGGAAGTGTGAACTGCATTTTTAGAGAGTGGTTCTGAGTGAGTTGTTTGGAGAGAGAGGCTGAGAGACAGAGGTAGTCCGATGCTATAATCTGATAGAAATCTTTGTGGATAATATTAGTTAAAGTGTCACCTAAGGGAATTAAGCCTTGATGGCTAGGTCTGTTTAGAAAAAGACAAAGAAAACCTGAATATATCTTGCAATTAGGAAGCTAGTAGTTTTATTGAAACCATTACGCTTTTCAGAGTACGCTGAAACCATTATGCTGATGTACTTTTAAATAAACTCTGTTTCTGTTTAAGTAAAATGTCTGTTTTATTTAGAATACAGGATTCTCTTTTACCTCAAAGCTACCCCCTTGTGCTGACCATTATGTCATTCTACCAGATATAATTATGCCTTCCTATACTGTCAGTCAAGCTGAGAGAGAACTAAGGCGTGAGAGCCTTTAGTGGTAGCGAAAATCAAAGGGAACAATAAGAAAGGCAGAGGCAGCATAATGGAGGTCTCATAAAGGGGGCAAAATGCCACATGCAGCATTTTGGAGAATGGAGATTTAGTGATGGGAGAATCTCTGACTGTCATTGTTTTTAAAAGGCAAAGGACTGTTACTTCTAACTCAGCAAAGATGTTAGTATTCACCTAGGTTTCTACAGTATGAAGCATGATATGATATATTATGGACAAACTGGTTAACTAACCTCTTTCCTTTTCTCCTATGGACAATTCAGCTGTTTCAACTTGGTACTGTCTCTAGTCATATGCAGTGTGCTTGTGTGCAGCTTTAATGCCAGACAGTCCAGGAGCTGTTGTGCCAGAAACTGGGCCACTGTCCAATGTATGCCATCAGCACAGTTAAGAGAATTGAAGTCCAACAAGAAAGATTATGTTTTGGTGTGAGTTTCTGGCCACAGTTTGATTTGTGAATCCCACTAGACCACATTGCTTTGCTTCTAGAAATGAGTCTGTTTTAGAAAGATGACATAAAATCCTTAGACTAAATATATTGAGGCAATCTTCCTGGGACCTCACTATATTTAATAGTACAATGGCTGTTCCCTATGCAGATGATAAAGGCTACAAATCAGGCACCCAACACAGGGTAGTGGTGTCTACCTCTTTTGAGGACTCCATGACATAATTCCAATACTATCCACTATCCCAGACTAGCACTCTGGTCTTGTCAATGTTATGACATATATCTTAATCACAACACACAAACCACATTTCAAATGTTTTCCAGTACATTTTGGGCTACAATTTTGACATGCATCAATAATATGATGAAGCATTTGGTGGCACTCTATTACCACCATCTCAAAGCATTTATGAGAACTGGCTATCAATTCCATGCAGATTTGTACAGTGTGATCCATTTTTGCCTTCAGATATAGTGAATAAATGTATTTTGAATAATCCAAATACTTCAGTGCAAGCTGTTGATTAAAAAAACATTAAATTATGCATATCACTCACCAAAAACACTCATTATAATTGCCAGAATGACTGGTGTGACATCCAGTCACAAAAAATGGAGGAAAGAGGACATATGAGCTTCAGGATAGGCCCATGAAAATGTTAATTCCTGCTTCTGCTTACTTGGGAGAATGTTTCTATTTGCCCCCGTGCCCTGAAATAAAGACAACAGAAATGGTTTATTCAAATTCAAACTTCAGAACTGGGCCAGAAAACTCAACAATTTAACACAGGAGTCCTAGAGGCTGCCTAATTACATTTACCAGCAATTGAGTGAGCTAAATTTTTACTGAAATAGTATATTGCCATTAGTTCTTAAATTAATCATGTATCTTTTCTTTATTTACTTTTTCTGATTGTGTTGAGATTTAAAATAAAACTTTTTAAAATCACACTGGAACATTTTTTTCTACGCAATTAGGATGGGGATATCTCCTTTTAGCTGAAGTCTTGCTGAATGTTGAACTAGCCTTATAATTGATGGTTGTTGGGGGTTTTCCGGGCTGTATTGCCGTGGTCTTGGCATTGTAGTTCCTGACGTTTCGCCAGCAGCTGTGGCTGGCATCTTCAGAGGTGTAGCACCAAAAGACAGAGATCTCTCAGTGTCACAGTGTGGAAAAGATGTAGGTCATTTGTATCTACTCAGGAGGGGTGGGGTTGAGCTGAGTCATTCTGTAAGAGTTTCCCAGGGTGTGGAATGCTAATGGCGGGAGGCTTCACTGTATCCTGAGGAGGTTCTTTTGCATATGGATTGGTGTTTGATGTGCTAATCTTCTCTGCAGGGCTATTGTCGGGTGTGGAGTGTTTTGTTGGCCTGGTGTTTTTCAGAACTGGAGCCCATGCTCTGTTCATTCTTAAGGTTTCTTCTTTCCTGTTGAAGTTTTGCTTATGCTTGTGAATTTCAATGGCTTCCCTGTGCAGTCTGACAAAGTAGTTGGAAGTGTTGTCCAGTATTTTGGTGTCCTGGAATAAGATACTGTGCCCTGTTTGGGTTAGGCTATGTTCAGCCACTGCTGATTTTTCAGGCTGTCCAAGTCTGCAGTGTCTTTCATGTTCTTTTATTCTTGTCTGGATGCTACGCTTTGTGGTCCCGATGTAAACTTGTCCACAGCTGCAGGGTATACTGTATACTCCTGCAGAGGTGAGGGGGTCTCTGCTGTCTTTTGCTGATCGTAGCATCTGTTGTATTTTTCGGGTGGGTCTGAATACTGCTTGAAGGTTATGCTTTTTCATAAGCTTTCCCATCTGATCAGTAATTCCTTTGATATATGGCAAAAACACTTTTCCTGTAGGTGACTGTTTTTCCTTGGTTGTTTGATTCATCCTGGGTTTGATTGCTCTTCGGATTTCATTTCTGGAGTAGCCATTTGCCTGAAGTGCGTGGTTTAGATGATTAATTTCCTCATTGAGAAAGCGCGGCTCACATATCCGTCTTGCACGATCCACTAATGTTTTCATTATGCCTCTTTTCTGTCGGGGGTGGTGATTGGAGTTTTTGTGTAAGTACCGATCAGTGTGAGTTGGTTTCCTGTAGACCTTGTGACCTAACTGAAAGTTTGCTTTGCGGATGACCAAGGTATCCAGGAATGAGAGTTTTCCCTCACTTTCTTTCTCCATTGTGAATTGTATGTTCAGGTGGATGTTGTTGAGATGATTCAAAAACTCCATCAATTCTTCCTCCCCATGGCTCCAAATGATGAATGTATCATCCACAAACCGGAACCATACACTGGGTTTGTGGGGTGCTGATTCTAGAGCTGTTTTTTCAAAATGTTCCATGTAGAAGTTTGCTATAACTGGGCTGAGTGGGCTCCCCATGGCCACCCCATCCATCTGTTCATAGAATTCGTTGTCCCATTGGAAGTAACTGGTTGTCAGACAATGATGGAATAAGGCTGTTACATCCTCTGGGAAAATCTGATTAATCAGTGCAATAGTGTCTTTTACTGGAACCTTGGTAAACAGGGATACAACATCAAAACTGACAAGTATGTCTTGTGGATTGAGTTTCAGAGAACTGATTTTGTTGATGAAATCTGCTGAATCTTTGATGTAAGACGAGGTTTTCCCGATGTGGTCCTGCAGGAGATCTGCCAAATGTCTAGCTAATTCATATGTCGGTGAGCCAATGGCACTCACAATGGGTCGGAGTGGGACTGAATCTTTATGTATTTTGGGGAGTCCATATAGTCTAGGTGGCTGTGCTTCAGTCTTGCATAGTTTGCTGTGCGTGTCGGGATGTAGTGAGGAATTCTTGATCAGCGCATTTGTTAGCCTGGTGATTTTGCAAGTGGGATCTCGTTTTAGTTTTTTGTAGGTGGAGGGGTCCAGGAGTTCCTTAATCTTCTTTTTGTATTCCTCCGTTTTCATGATCACTGTAGCATTGCCTTTATCAGCTGGTAGAATGATGATGTCTGGATCTGCATTGAGGGTCTTGATGGCATTTCTCTCCTTGCGTGTTATATTGCTGGTGGGAAGCTTTGCCTTTCGTAGAATCCTGGCTGTCTCTCCTCTTATTTCCTCAGCTTCCTCTTCAGGTAGACGACGGATGGCAGCTTCTACATTTGCAATGATGTCTTCCACAGGAATTCTGGTGGGGGTGACTGCAAAGTTTCCTCCCTTTGCCAAGATGGAGGTTTCTTCTGGTGAGAGTTGACGGTCTGTCAGATTGATGACAATGTGTGCAAAAAGAACCTCCTCAGGATACAGTGAAGCCTCCAGCCATTAGCATTCCACACCCTGGGAAACTCTTACAGAATGACTCAGCTCAACCCCACCCCTCCTGAGTAGATACAAATGACCTACATCTTTTCCACACTGTGACACTGAGAGATCTCTGTCTTTTGGTGCTACACCTCTGAAGATGCCAGCCACAGCTGCTGGCGAAACGTCAGGAACTACAATGCCAAGACCACGGCAATACAGCCCGGAAAACCCCCAACAACCATCGTTCTCCGGCCGTGAAAGCCTTCGACAATACATCGAACACCTCTACGGGGAGGAAACATTCCAACAGACCCGAAGATTGGAAACACTTCGGAACAAGAAAGCACATCTACTCTGTTCTTTGACCTTTCTTCTACGCTGCAGGGACACAAGAACCATTCCATCTTTTCTCACAACTAAAAGAATCTTCAAAACCACACAGGCGAACCGCATTTATGACCGTCTAGAACAGGCCCTCTTACGTGAGAGAATCCACACTACCCGCAGAGAACTTGCTGCCACAGACAAGGAGCTATTTTGCTTGCATATCAACACCAGCCATAAAATGAGAAGTCAGGATTGGGACAAGGTCGATAATCTCACCTACAGGAAGATGGAACAAGTGTTTACCAACCACACATCCAGACAGAAGCAGAAGTTTAACAAACTACAGGAAAAAAGACAGACAAGCCCAATGCTCGACAATGCACACATTGTCATCAATCTGACAGACCGTCAACTCTCACCAGAAGAAACCTCCATCTTGGCAAAGGGAGGAAACTTTGCAGTCACCCCCACCAGAATTCCTGTGGAAGACATCATTACAAATGTAGAAGCTGCCATCCGTCGTCTACCTGAAGAGGAAGCTGAGGAAATAAGAGGAGAGACAGCCAGGATTCTACGAAAGGCAAAGCTTCCCACCAGCAATATAACACGCAAGGAGAGAAATGCCATCAAGACCCTCAATGCAGATCCAGACATCATCATTCTACCAGCTGATAAAGGCAATGCTACAGTGATCATGAAAACGGAGGAATACAAAAAGAAGATTAAGGAACTCCTGGACCCCTCCACCTACAAAAAACTAAAACGAGATCCCACTTGCAAAATCACCAGGCTAACAAATGCGCTGATCAAGAATTCCTCACTACATCCCGACACGCACAGCAAACTATGCAAGACTGAAGCACAGCCACCTAGACTATATGGACTCCCCAAAATACATAAAGATTCAGTCCCACTCCGACCCATTGTGAGTGCCATTGGCTCACCGACATATGAATTAGCTAGACATTTGGCAGATCTCCTGCAGGACCACATCGGGAAAACCTCGTCTTACATCAAAGATTCAGCAGATTTCATCAACAAAATCAGTTCTCTGAAACTCAATCCACAAGACATACTTGTCAGTTTTGATGTTGTATCCCTGTTTACCAAGGTTCCAGTAAAAGACACTATTGCACTGATTAATCAGATTTTCCCAGAGGATGTAACAGCCTTATTCCATCATTGTCTGACAACCAGTTACTTCCAATGGGACAACGAATTCTATGAACAGATGGATGGGGTGGCCATGGGGAGCCCACTCAGCCCAGTTATAGCAAACTTCTACATGGAACATTTTGAAAAAACAGCTCTAGAATCAGCACCCCACAAACCCAGTGTATGGTTCCGGTTTGTGGATGATACATTCATCATTTGGAGCCATGGGGAGGAAGAATTGATCGAGTTTTTGAATCATCTCAACAACATCCACCTGAACATACAATTCACAATGGAGAAAGAAAGTGAGGGAAAACTCTCATTCCTGGATACCTTGGTCATCCGCAAAGCAAACTTTCAGTTAGGTCACAAGGTCTACAGGAAACCAACTCACACTGATCGGTACTTACACAAAAACTCCAATCACCACCCCCGACAGAAAAGAGGCATAATGAAAACATTAGTGGATCGTGCAAGACGGATATGTGAGCCGCGCTTTCTCAATGAGGAAATTAATCATCTAAACCACGCACTTCAGGCAAATGGCTACTCCAGAAATGAAATCCGAAGAGCAATCAAACCCAGGATGAATCAAACAACCAAGGAAAAACAGTCACCTACAGGAAAAGTGTTTTTGCCATATATCAAAGGAATTACTGATCAGATGGGAAAGCTTATGAAAAAGCATAACCTTCAAGCAGTATTCAGACCCACCCGAAAAATACAACAGATGCTACGATCAGCAAAAGACAGCAGAGACCCCCTCACCTCTGCAGGAGTATACCGTATACCCTGCAGCTGTGGACAAGTTTACATCGGGACCACAAAGCGTAGCATCCAGACAAGAATAAAAGAACATGAAAGACACTGCAGACTTGGACAGCCTGAAAAATCAGCAGTGGCTGAACATAGCCTAACTCAAACAGGGCACAGTATCTTATTCCAGGACACCAAAATACTGGACAACACTTCCAACTACTTTGTCAGACTGCACAGGGAAGCCATTGAAATTCACAAGCATAAGCAAAACTTCAACAGGAAAGAAGAAACCTTAAGAATGAACAGAGCATGGGCTCCAGTTCTGAAAAACACCAGGCCAACAAAACACTCCACACCCGACAATAGCCCTGCAGAGAAGATTAGCACATCAAACACTAGGGATGTGCGTTTCGGCATTCAGAATGCCGAAAGAATGCCGAAACAAAAGTGTTTCGGCTTCTTTCAGGGAATGCCGAAACGTTTCGGGGAATCCCGAAACGTTTCGGGTAGCCGAAAGAAAAAAGCCGAAACGTTTCGGGATTCTTTCGTCTTTCATTCGGCTTTTCAATGGGAAAATGCCTCCGTCTTCCCGGACGTCTGGGGGAGGCATCTTCCCACCGAATAAGCCCAAAATTGGTGGGGACCTTCCTCTAACCCTTCTCTAACAACCACCCAAGTTTCAGACAGATTGGACTTTGGGGGGCCATGTTATGGCCCCCCAAAGCAGGTCCCCCCATCCTCCCATAAAGGAGCATCTTCTTCATTATTTCCTATGGGGAAAAAATGAAGAAGCAGGCTTCCTTTGCCAGGGGTGGCATTTTGCATGCAAAATGCCCCCTTACCCTCAGGGGCCCTTCTCCCACCCCTCCTCCCACCCCCCACCAAGGCTCAGCCTGCTCCCACTTGGGGGGGCCATTTCATGGCCTCCCCAAGTAGGTGCTCTAATCTCTACCACTGACAGCTGGGGGAGGCTTGTGTTGCCAGGGGTGGCATTTTGCATGCAAAATGCCCCCCAACCCTCTGGGGCCCTTCTCCCACCCCTCCTCCCACCCCCCACCAAGGCTCAGCCTGCTCCCACTTGGGGGGGCCATTTCATGGCCTCCCCAAGTAGGTCCTCTCAGCCCCTAAAGTCCACCCCTTACAGCTCCACACAAACCCAATTCCCCCCAGCTGCCACACACAGACCCAAATCCCCACATTAGCCCCTCACAGACCCAAATCCACCCCCACCTGCCCCACACCCATAACCCCAGGAACAGGCTGGCAAAGGCCAGCCCTCTCCCTTTGTTCCCTATGCTGGGAACTTCTAAACTCTCTTTCCCTGGGCAATTCTGCACAGCCCAGGGGTGCCACAATGGTGGGCACACTTCTGAGTGCCAGCTGGTCCCTGTGAAAGAGCACCTGAACCACAGACACCCTCCCTCAAATTCCCCCACCACCTACAGAGATGGCTGGCCAGCCAGCCCCATTGTTCCCTATGATGGGAACCAACTGCACAACAAAGAATAAAACAAGAACAACACAAAATAAAGTTTTTTAAAAATTATTTTCTCCCTTCCAAAGTACAAGTAGGCAAAGCATTATGACACATAACACCAGCAGTCCCCCACACAGAAAAATAACACAACTCACTTAACATCAGAGAATCACAAAGCACGATTCCTGTCAAAAACACTTTATTTCTTGAACAGCTTTAGGCTACACAGCAGGGGGGGAACACCAAAGGGCATGGCAGCAGTATCTTACACAAAAATAACACAACTCACTTAACATCAGAGAATCACAAAAGCACAATTCCTGTCAAAAACACTTTATTTCTTGAACAGCTTTAGGCTACACAGCAGGGGGGGAACACCAAAGGGCATGGAAGCAGTATCTTACACAAAAATAACACAACTCACTTAACATCAGAGAATCACAAAAACACAATTCCTGGCAAAAACACTTTATTTCTTGAACAGCTTTAGGTTACACAGTAGGAGGGCACAAAAGGGCATGATAGCAATGTACTACAAAAAATAATACAACCCACTTCACCGTTTTTGACAGCAATTGTGTTTGTGTGATTCTCTGATGTGAAGTGAGTTGTGTTATTTTTGTGTAGTACACTGCTTTCCTGCTCTGTGGTGCCTTCCTACTGTGTAACCTAAAGCAGTTACAGAAATAAAGTGCTTTTGACAGCAATTTTTTGGGGTGATTCTTTAATGTGGAGTGAGTTGTGTTATTTTTGTGTAAGATACTGCTTCCATGCCCTTTGGTGTCCCCCCCTGCTGTGTAGCCTAAAGCTGTTCAAGAAATAAAGTGTTTTTGACAGGAATTGTGCTTTTGTGATTCTCTGATGTTAAGTGAGTTGTGTTATTTTTGTGTAAGATACTGCTGCCAAGCCCTTTGGTGTTCCCCCCTGCTGTGTAACCTAAAGCTGTTCAAGAAATAAAGTGTTTTTGACAGGAATCGTGCTTTGTGATTCTCTGATGTTAAGTGAGTTGTGTTATTTTTCTGTGTGGGGGACTGCTGGTGTAATGTGTCATAATGCTTTGCCTACTTGTACTTTGGAAGGGAGAAAATAATTTTTTAAAAACTTTATTTTGTGTTGTTCTTGTTTTATTCTTTGTTGTGCAGTTGGTTCCCATCATAGGGAACAATGGGGCTGGCTGGCCAGCTATCTCTGTAGGTGGTGGGGGAATTTGAGGGAGGGTGTCTGTGGTTCAGGTGTTCTTTCACAGGGACCAGCTGGCACTCAGAAGTGTGCCCACCATTGTGGCACCCCTGGGCTGTGCAGAATTGCCCAGGGAAAGAGAGTTTAGAAGTTCCCAGCATAGGGAACAAAGGGAGAGGGCTGGCCTTTGCCAGCCTGTTCCTGGGGTTATGGGTGTGGGGCAGGTGGGGGTGGATTTGGGTCTGTGAGGGGCTAATGTGGGGATTTGGGTCTGTGTGCGGCAGCTGGGGGGGAATTGGGTTTGTGTGGGGCTGTAAGGGGTGGACTTTAGGGGCTGAGAGGACCTACTTGGGGAGGCCATGAAATGGCCCCCCCAAGTGGGAGCAGGCTGAGCCTTGGTGGGGGGTGGGAGGAGGGGTGGGAGAAGGGCCCCAGAGGGTTGGGGGGCATTTTGCATGCAAAATGCCACCCCTGGCAACACAAGCCTCCCCCAGCTGTCAGTGGTAGAGATTAGAGCACCTACTTGGGGAGGCCATGAAATGGCCCCCCCAAGTGGGAGCAGGCTGAGCCTTGGTGGGGGGTGGGAGGAGGGGTGGGAGAAGGGCCCCTGAGGGTAAGGGGGCATTTTGCATGCAAAATGCCACCCCTGGCAAAGGAAGCCTGCTTCTTCATTTTTTCCCCATAGGAAATAATGAAGAAGATGCTCCTTTATGGGAGGATGGGGGGACCTGCTTTGGGGGGCCATAACATGGCCCCCCAAAGTCCAATCTGTCTGAAACTTGGGTGGTTGTTAGAGAAGGGTTAGAGGAAGGTCCCCACCAATTTTGGGCTTATTCGGTGGGAAAATGCCTCCTCCAGGCGTCCTGGAAGACGGAGGCATTTTCCCATAGAAAAAAGCCGAAAGAATGCCGAAATAATGCCGAAAGAATCCCGAATCCCGAATCCCGAAAGAGATTCTTCTTTCGGCTTTCAGCTTTAACGATAGAGAATTTTCTTTCGGCTTTCTACTTTCGGCTATAGCCGAAAATTTTTGGCTTGCACACCCCTATCAAACACCAATCCATATGCAAAAGAACCTCCTCAGGATACAGTGAAGCCTCCCGCCATTAGCATTCCACACCCTGGGAAACTCTTACAGAATGACTCAGCTCAACCCCACCCCTCCTGAGTAGATACAAATGACCTACATCTTTTCCACACTGTGACACTGAGAGATCTCTGTCTTTTGGTGCTACACCTCTGAAGATGCCAGCCACAGCTGCTGGCGAAACGTCAGGAACTACAATGCCAAGACCACGGCAATACAGCCCGGAAAACCCCCAACAACCATCGTTCTCCGGCCGTGAAAGCCTTCGACAATTAGCCTTATAATTGATACATACAGATTGGAAGGTCTAAGTTTGGGGGGAAAGGAGTCATTTTTAAAAATTACTTTGGGAAGTAATTAAAGTTTTCAGGAACTCATTAGCACATTAGCTTTTCTTTTCTTTTTTGCCTATTTTTCTGGAATTCCTTTTCCTGGTAAATCTAGGATTGTGCCTAACACTACAGATAAAACTATCTTGTTTAGGAAAGCTTTGTTTACAATGTTTCCTTGTTTTATCTGGGGCTTTATGAACATACCCTTTTTGTTTCTTTTAGTTTTTATTTTGTCATAGTGAGCCATTTTAGTGATGGTTTTGTTTCTTTTACAGTGTTTATTATTATAGCATTTTTATGTCAGATACAAACAGACGATACAAAAAACATGCAATAATTATAATGACAAAAATTCTGTTGAATACTGTTACTATGGTCAGGTGGAAAACAATAGTTATGTGGCATTTGGGGAGAACCCATGACCAAATTCAGGATTTTCAAATCAAAACAGTATGTTCACAAAATTTTGGTAACATACCTACTTTTATCTAAATATTTACTGCTTTTGTTTGTTTTTATATTGATTTCATCTTTATATA
The DNA here is from genome assembly GCF_028583425.1 of Eublepharis macularius. Classification (NCBI taxonomy): domain Eukaryota; kingdom Metazoa; phylum Chordata; class Lepidosauria; order Squamata; family Eublepharidae; genus Eublepharis; species Eublepharis macularius. The sequence goes on from NC_072794.1 coordinate 70,200,417, forward strand.
TACTATGTACAATGACTATACAGTTTATTGAGGGTTCATGGTATACATGACATGGCAAGCCCTCTGCAATTAAAGTAACTTTTCGAAAAACATAGTTTTCAGACAAATTGATCTTTCTACCAGGAGCTGTGGTACAGATCATGAGTTGCTAATATCAAAATTTAGAATAAAGCTGAAGAGAAATAGTAAAAAATCATAGTGCCAAAATACAATCTAAAGGCTATTCCTGATGAATTTAAAGTTCATGTAAGGAATAGATTTGCAATACTAAGTTTATTTGACCACGTACCAGAAGTGCTATGGTCTGAAACCAGAGATATTATCAAGGAAGAATGTGCAAAGATTTCCTGTAGCCAAAAGAAAGGAGAAGCCTAAATGGATGACTAAGAAAAGACAAATGAGAGGCAAAAGCAAAAGGTAATGGAAATAGAGTCAGAATTCTAAATGCAGCTTTTCAGCGATTTACGGGCAGAGACAAAGAAATTTATTATAATAACCAGTGCAAAGTAATAGAAGAAAACAACAAAAAAGGAAGAACAAGAGATCTGTTCCACAAGATCCAGGAAATCAAAGGGAATTCAAGCCATGGCTTGGGATGCTGAAAGATCAACACAGAAATACAGTATCTGATCAGGACAAAATAAAGGAAAGATGGAAACAGTATACTTAAGAACTATACATAAGAGATGGAAAGATAACAGCAATTGGGAGAAACAAAGCACCTGGAGTAGATGGAATACCAATAGAGCTATTTCAAGCTACAGAAATTGAGTCCTTCAAAATCTTGACAAGAATCTGTCAACAAATTTGGGGGAAAATGGCCCACAGACTGGAAACACCGAGTCTACATTCCAGGTCCAAAAAAAGGGATGCCAAAGAGTGCAGCAACTATAATGTTAATTTCCCATGCAAGCAAAGTAATGCTTAAAATTCTACAGTACTCTTACCATATATGGGACAAGAAATACCAGATGTTCAAGCTGGATTCAGAAAAGGAAGAGGCACTAGAGATCACTTCGCAAATTTACGATGGCTAATGGAATGTACCTGGGAATTTCAGAAGAAAATCAGCACGTGTTTTATAGATTACAGCAAAGCTTTTGTTTGTGTGGATCTTGAAAAGATATGGCTAGTGTTAAAAGAAATGGGAGTGCAACAATATCAGACTGTTTTTATGCACAATCTATACTCTGAACAAGAGGCTACTATTAGGACAGAATATGGGGAAACAGAATGGCTTACAATTGGAAAGGGTGTCAGACAAGAATGCATATTATCTCCCTACCTGTTCAACCTCTATGTAGAGAATATCATAAGGAAATCTGGATTAGATCTAGAAGAAGCTGGAGTAAAAATTGGCAGAAGGAGCATTAACAGTTTGAGATATACAGCTGACACCACGTTACTGGCAGAAAATAGTGAAGACCTGAAACAACTACTGATGAAGGTTAAAGGAGAAAGCACCAAAGCAGGATTACACCTGAACATCAAAAAGACAAAAGTAATGACTACTGCAGAGCTACACAATTTTAACGTTAACAATGAGGAAATTGAAATTGTCCAAGATTATCTATTCCTTGGCTCAATCATCAACCAACAGGGACACTGCAACCAGGAAATCAGAAGGAGATTGAGACTTGGAAGAGCACCTGTGAGGGAGTTAAATAAGATCCTTAAAGACAAAGATGTCTCACTGGGGACCAAGATCAAGATAATCCAAACAATGGTATTCTCCATTACGATATATGGATGTGAAAGTTGGACAGTGAAGAAAGCTGACAGAAAGAAAATTGATTGATTTGAAATGTGGTGCTGGAGGAGATTTTTATGGATACCATGGACAGCCAAAAAGACAAATAAGTGGGTACTAGATCAAATCAAGGCTAAATTCTCCCTAGAAGCTAAAATGACAAAACTGAGGCTATCGTGCTTGGGTCACATTATGAGAAGACAAGATTGCCCCACACCCCAGTCGGAAGAATGATAGACACAAGGAGGCTTTGGAATTAAGAGCCGCTTTATTAAATAGAACATAACTCTAAACTACAGCAAGGCAAACTGGTGGTACAAGTCAAGCCACAGGGTCATTCCAGGACCTCCACCTTGGCCTGTCTGGGTGAGCCCTGCTGCCCGGGCGTGAACCATTCTTGAAATGGCATTGGCCCAGTCAGCCAGGCAAAGAGTTCCCTGACTCAAGATCCTAAAGCCTCAGCCATACAGCATGAGGGAAGGACTTGCACCTGGGTTCCCTGAAGGCGGTCTGACAGGTTGTGGCGGCCATGAAGCATACTCTCACTCCTGACAGACTTCATTTCCCCACCAATGAGGAATTGCCAAGGGGATGCTCACTGGCCCGCTCCCTAATCCCCAACTTTGTCCTGCCAACGCAAAAGGGCCAAGGCTCTGCTTAGGCCCATGTACCCCACAGATGGCCTAGTGTCACTACAAGCCTTGCTGCAGGTTCTACTGAAAGTTGTCATTGCCAAGGTCCATACAGGAAAACCCTGTACAATAGTCGCCAGCAAAAGCAGCCCAAGTTTAGGTGTGTATTAAATCCTTAACAAGCTCCCAACTGCTAGGTAAACCAGGTGCATGTGCCTTGAAAACAGGGCCTTCAACTTAGCCCAATAGGCAGAAGAGGACCCCTCCTCCCATGCTACTTGCATGGTGATGGAACTTTCCCCCACAAACATGTGGGGGAATAATGTTCATCCCTAAGAAAAAACTCAGAGGCAGACCCTTCCTCCTCCAAAAGAATGCAGGGGAGGACCCTTTCTTCCCCAACAGGAACACAGGGCAAACCTATCTGTCCCCTAAACCAAGAACGTGGGGGGAGGACCCTTCTCTCAAACATCGGGGAGGAACCTTCCTTCCCCAAAACACCGAGGAGGACCATTCCTTCCCCAAAACCAATGGCACAAACCCATCCACCGTGGCCATCCACCTCTACTGCTCCTAGGTGGCCTCCAGGTGCAATCTGGGTCTGGTCTGCTGGCGCCAGCGCACCTAGGAAAACTCCATTAGTATTAGGTATAATCGGTCCTTACCTCTGAAAATCAGCACCTCCCAGGGAAGCTCTTGAGGAACACGGGGGGAGGCACTCCTGCCCCCTAACAATTTTTTTTAAAAGAACAACATAACCAATAATCATACAAGCTTCCCAGACACCATACAGGTGCCTGGCACCCCGACCTTACCACTACCCATCCATTTGACTGCATAAGCAATCAACCAGCACTCAATTGCCCTCAGCCTCACTGGGCTGGTTACCCTGAACCGCCACCTGATGGCTGACTCCCCCACCAGTTCGCCCCCCCCTACCTGCCTGGATCCAGGACAGGCAGCATAGGGGGGATTGCCTGAGCAAGAGGGACATTCATGCCTGTATTTGCAGGCCTTCCGATTACAGGACCCCTTTTCTGTGAAGTCCCAACAAAGCAACCTGAGTTCTGACTGCTGCACTTCAGAAGCCCAGGCCCCTGCGGACACTAAGGTGCAGTGGATGAGGTGGCCACTGTTGGACCTTTCTCCTGAATTTGGTTTTGTGGGGGACATCATCTGCAGGCAAAGCTGCTGATGAATCTGATCCCAGGGGAGGTGCAGGTTGAGAGCAGCCTGCATCCTAAATTCCTCGTCGTACTGCAACCATGCAGCACCGACGAAATCAGTATATCCTATATAAATGATATTCAAATACTGAAACAGAGAAACAGCCCATAAAGGCTGTGCTCTACCCAAGACCCCAGCATAAATCAAAAATCCCGTGAGCCAGTTGTGCCAGTTGTGGTCTACCTTTCTTCTCCTAATATTTTCATCCCGCTCATCTAGATTGTCTTTATCCTTCTTCTCCAGCTCTCTGAAGAGAAGGGCGAAGACATCTACATACTCTCCGTTGACTATTTTATCCCTGGTGGCTTGTGTCAAGTGGTTCCCAAGGGGTAGGGCAGTGTCTCCAAAGGGGAGCGCCTTATAAGGCATCTGCCCATAGGCTGGCAATCCAAAAGGTGAAAATCCCAATGGCTGCCATGCACCATACTGCCAACCCAAAGAAAGAGAGGCAAGGGGCTTGCTTGTAGCCATCCTCCATACTGGCTGATGGCTCCCCATTGCTAACTGTAAACTCAGGTTACCCGCTACCGGATCCAATCACCCCATCAGCCCAAATGCTTGCCATGCTGAGGTGATGTAAGGGTAGGAGGGTGTGGTGGGACCTAGGGACCCGGAGGCAGCAGCTTTACACCAGGGTCCCCATGGCAAGGTGCACACCTGCTGTGGCAGGGCCGACTTACCCTCCACTGCGCTAGGCTGTACTGCCATGGCAACTTGACCACCATTTCCCTGTCCTTCTGGCTCCACTTCAAACACAGCCTCCACTTCCGCAGCTTCTCACACCTCCAGACTTGTACTAGCCACTGCTGCATCTGCACCTGTTATAGACTCAAAGGCAGAGATGTGCTTCAGAATCTCTCTCTGAAAAGCCGTCTTGGATGCCGTCCTAACCAGCTTGGCACACTTGTCAGGTCTGCCAGCTGTGGCTGTGGCCCCCTTTTCCCTTTCTAAAGCATCCAGATGCTTCAGGATTTCCATGCTCAAGCCAAAGCCCCCTTCCTCATCAAAAGAGGAGAGTGCAGGTAGGGCTCTCTTGGGGGGGGCTGTTTCTTGATGGGCTGTTTGCCCTTAGACTGGCCTTTATCCTTTCTGGAGGCCATCACCCTAGGGGCTCGCTCTTTCCAAAAAGCCCAATTAATGAAAAGGTTATAATTAACAATAATTAATGATCCCTTATTCATTCAATTATTTACTAACTTTAATACTAATGCCCACAGCAGACTGCTGAAGGGCAGAGAGGAACAGAAAAATTATCGAGCCCCCTGCAAGGGCTGATGATGGCCAATGGGGCAGGACTGCCCCCTACACTTTGAAGATCAAAGGCTGCTAATCATAAAATGGCTGCCAGCCAATCAAAAATGGCAGCCTCAATGTTAATTAAAATGGGCCTAAAGTACCCAGGATGCCAAACTACCAAGGCCTGCGACAGGCCCTCTCTACCCTGGGGCCAGATTCAGCCCTTTAAGGGGGGAATTTGGGCAACTAGCCCAGAAGGACACCAGCCCACCCTGGCCTACTGCCAGGCCTCAATCTTTCAGGGCTCTGAAGTCCCTATGCTACTCCCAAGCCTGGCGGAAAAATGGGCCCCAGGGAACCATGTGGGAGCACAGAAGCCCAAGCTGCCCCGGAATTACCAGAAAAGGGTTGTGTGTTAGGGCCGGGGGGAAACCCATCACACACTTCCCTCTCTTAACCCCCACCACGGCAATGCACGCAGCGCTGCCGGGTGCACAAATTGCTCAATGAAGCCCGAAAAACACCTCCTCCAGTGCTCTGCTGCAGAAGCCGCAGCTGACCCAGGTAAGGAGCGACCAATCAGAGGCACTAGCCATGCTCCACACGAGGAGGGTCAGACTGCCACCACCCACTCATGCCCCAGTGTTCCTCAGTGCATCAGTGCAAGAGCAGGAGCACAGACAGAGACCTCCTGTTCTAGCCAATCACATGGAGCAACTGAAGCCGGTGTGGGTGGAGATGCCTTCTCCAGCACCTGTCTTTGCCCCCCAAGCAGGTCCCGGATGCCCGGTAAGGAGAGAGGTCTGTCTCCTCCTCCTTCCAGGAGGGCAAACTTTGGCCCCTAGCTAAGCCTCTGTGAGGCAGCTGGGAAGGGGCCGCATTCTATGGAAAAGTCAATAATGCTAGGAAAAGTAGAAGGCAGTAGGAAAAGAGGAATACCTAAAATGAGATAGCCTTTTGCCTGCCCTGCAGGACAGGGGCAAATGGCGTGGGTGGCCACACTGCCTTTTGCCTGCCTTGCAAGACAGGGGGTGCGCAGCAAGCCGGCTGCCCCCTGTCCTGCGGGGCAGGCGAATGGCAGCATAGGGGGCTGTGAGGCTGCCCATGCTGCCGCCTGTGAGCTCCAGCAGCTGGCAGCTGCTCCCGGCACTCCCTCCCTGGCAGTGCCGGGGACAGACTACCCCCTGCCCCCCCTCAATCCGGCCCTGGGACCAAGTAGTAGTAACTATCCAGCACTCCAAGACTGATCAGAGGCAGAAGGGAGAAGATGTCATCCTTGGGCCGTGTACTGAGAGGGACTTGTTCCCTGTCTTTTCCCTCAGGAGATATGTCAGAGCCCAGGGTGAGGAACAGAGAATACTGTTTCGTCATTCTGATGGTTCCCCGTTGACCAAATACCAGTTTTGGATGGTCACTGAGTGGGCGCTTAACAAATTGGGCCTGGTAGGAGTCAAATTTGGCACCCACTCTTTCCGGATTGGGGCAGCAGCCATGGGCTGTACAGGGCCAGACATTCAAAGGGTAGGTCAGTGGTGTTCCCCCACCTATCAATTGTACATTTGCCCCTTAAAACCATGAACTTTCCTTTTTAATTTTTATTTTAAAATTTTAATTTATTAATAAAAATTGTACATGTTGTCAGCATTAATACCTGCTTGATATAAAAACTAACAATAACAAAATAAGCAACTTGTACAGCCTACCAAATGGCTTCAGGCCCTCATTGTTGTTAAATAAACATTGGACAGGCATTTAGGGAATTCCCAGATGTCAAAAAAAATCAGATCTTGAAAGATGGATTTGCTGGAACCACTTCTTGTTCACCAAGATAATTCACAACTGGGAGCCAAAATTCTTGGAAAGACCTTTGATATGTTTCCAAATTTCACCTAGTTGAAGTACTCATAATTTTGCTTTGAATGAAATGCTCCCATAAGCTATTATGCAATATTTATAGCGTCGCCCCATTTCTCCTTTCATTTTTTCACAATTGTGATTCTAGCAATTGCTAGGAGAGTTGTAATTAATGCAGCTTTTATTTTGGAGCAATTCAACATTGGACAGTAAGATAGCAAAACCATTTCAGGTAAGGCCGGCAAATTACATCCCATAATTTTCTTTATCTCCATTAAATTTTGTCCTCAAAATACATTGCCAACAGCAATGTAAACAATTGCTTACCACAGTCCTTTCAACATTTAGGGCTAACGGATGGATTTTATGAAGCCTGATTGAGGGTAAGTGCCATCTGTTTAAAACCTTAAATGAATTAAAACTTATGCTGAAATTTTTTTGATTTGTAATTTGGAGCATTCATAATTTTTGGCCATTCAGTTTCTGGGATTCTGTGTTAGCAGTCCATTTGCCAAAGCACTCAGCAATTCATCTCTTTTTCTGTTTTCTGCTTCACCAGGATTTTATAAATACAGGATATAAGCCTTTTAATATTACAATTAGAGATGGGCACGATCCAAAAAAATTTAGCGATCCAGCGGATTGTGGATCGGCGCTGATGACGATCCCGAATTAACGATCCGCGCCGATCATCTCCCGTTCCCGAGCCTTGGATAGTGGATTGTGGACCGTGAAGGCAAAAGCGGAGGAGCGCCCCGCTGTTCCCAGTGATACAGGAATGGTGGGTGATGCCAGCGGCATCTATGTTTGTGTTTGGCCGTCTGTGTTTGGCAGTCAGAGCTGCCTATCAGGGTTTGCAGGGATGAGATTGGAGTGCCCATGGCTACAGAACACCCCCTTCCCCCTCCCTCCCCTGGGTGTCTTCTCCCAACTTGTGGCTGCTTTGCTGCTCCGTGGTTGGAAGGAAGCCCTGCTGATCAAGGAAAGCTGGGCTTCTATTTGGGTTTCCAGGGCGAAAGAAGGAGGGCAAACAGAGCTCAGGCATTCCCCTGGCTCCATTGCCAGGGGAATAGATTGCTGGTGCCTGAGTGTCTGGATCCCCGATCTAAGCCCGATCGCCCCAATCCAGGCCTCTCCCGATCGCTGGATCATTGGCCTTGGCCGATCACGATCTGCTGGGTCACGATTGCACAATCGCCATTATCATGGTTTTTTTTCAATCGTAATGCGGATCATGCCCATCTCTAATTACAATCAATATTCTTAATAAGACATTCAGACTCTGTAAGGGGCTTCACAAAAGTGTCAGCCAGTTGAATGGACCTCATTGTTGTATTTGTAGAAAACGCAACTAGCGTATTCTTTCCTCTAATTTCTCTTTGAAGGCCTTCCATCTTTCATTAAGTTGATGAATCGGATAATGCCTGCCTGCCTCCACTTAGTGAATGCAGCCCTTTCTTGCCCTGGGGGAAACCAGGGTTGATTCAAGAAGGAAGAAAGCTGATATATACCTGGCACAAGAGACTTTTTCCATTTGTCCCAGATCTTTAAAGAAGCTTGCAACATAACTCCTGTAAGCAAAATCTTCTGTGAGGTAGAGACCAATATATGTCAGCAGAAGTTATTGGAAACACAAAGCAATCTTCGATGGTCTGCCAACCAGCACTATAAGTGCTAGATAGTGTTCTGACTATACCTGCCAATATAGCAGCTTCATAACACAGCCCCAGGTCAGGCAAATCTAACCCTCCCTCAGAAGCAGTTCTGCACAGCTGGTAAAATTTTATTCTTGAAAACTGTGGTAAACCCGCCTGATGCTGTTTTTTCTTCTAGGGGCTCTTGGTTGATAGGAGAGGCTGGGGATCCTAATCTGTGGCCACAGCATGGTTTTCTGGGCAGCACACCAGGCCATGAGGACATCGATTGAGTCCCAGCTTGGTCTGAGCCAGTGGGCTACTGTCAAGTGGCGGGGCAGAAGAGGCCTGCAACGGCAAGGGCTGCTGCCACTTTTGTTTGAGGGGAGGAGGGGCCCTCCGCCTCACATCTTGTTCATTCACCTGGGTGGGAACAACCTTGGATTGGTTAAGGGTAAGGCCTTTTCTTTGCAGGTGCAGGCAGACTTGCAGGAGATAGGCAAGTGCTGGCCTGGCATCCTGATTTTCTGGTCTGCAATGCTTCCGAGTCAGGTGTGATGGGAAGCATTGGACCCTAAAGCGATACAGTGGGCTAGGCAGAAGGCCAACAGAGCTCTCTTCAAAGCCTTAGTGTTGGGGCTGGTAATTTATTTGTCCCATCCACAAATTAGGGCTGAATTTACAAGACCTCTATAGAGGGGATAGAGTCACCTCTCTGTAAAAGGGAGCAACATACTTCTGGAGGCTCTGCAGCAAGGGCTCACGTTGGTTTTAAGCCATCTGAGGGATGCTAAGGCCTAAGCAGAGGTTTGGCTTCAGCAGTGGCAGGTTAGAAGTTAGGGGGAAATGAGCGGGCTGGTGAGCACTCTTGGCATATCCCCATTGGTGGGGAATTGGGTTCTGTCAAGAGTGGCTTCACAGCCCAGTTGCAAGGACAGATGCCCTGGTGGAGAACCCCTGGACAAGCCAGTCCTCCTCCAGCTTTACAGCTGGGTTGGGGAGCTTTAAAGGGGTGAACCACTTCACCTGGCCAGGCCGGGCCCCAGCCATACAATGGATTACTCACACCCAGGGCAGCGGGTGGCTTGCCCAGACAGGTCAGGGTGGAGGTCCTTGAGTGACCCCAGGGCCTGATCTATATCTCTAGTTAGGCCCTTGCCATGTTAACAGATATGTTGTGTTTATTTAATAAAGCAGCCCTTTAGTTCCAACTCATGTGTCTGCCTCTTCATTCCAACTGGGGGGGGGGTGTAATTGGAATTATCCTCTTTACCTTGTTAATCTAGCATAATCAGTTTTCAGATGTGAGGGAAAGCACTGTGTTGTATGGCTACCCCTCTCTGAGTACTTTTTGCCTAACGTTTGATTGTGACTGTCCTCAAACTTTCTACCTCTTTCCAAGGATAATACTGTTGCTCACTTTTCTGATGTTATGGGGGTCTTGTATGTAAAACAAGAGACTATAAACATTTGAAGTAGAAAAATATCTAGGCTATGATCCAGATTTCTGTGTTAAAAGGATTTCTTAATTTCTTAATCTCTTCTATGAGAAGAGAAATTTCTTGCTACTTTCTGAGAAGTCTCCCTGTGTGTTCTTTTTTATAGAATATAACAGGAAGCCATGGATATACCGGGATTCATGTACCGTTTCACTCATGGTGTCAGTGTTTGTAAAATTCTACCACTTTCATCTACAAAGGGAGAATGCCTTTGAATGTAGGATTTTATGCCTGAAAGAAAGCAGATTGTTCTAACTTCATATAGTTATAAACATATTATTATAATATTAAAATAATATTTCTGTGTGTACCTTTGTTTTGGGAATACTGCAATCATTATCTACTTTTTGCAGCCAGTAACTAACAATATTTTTAATAATTGCCTTACTCTGCTTCATGATAACTACAGAAAGTGAGAGGAAACAACTCTTACTGTAGGCTTCTGAAACATTTCATGAGTTTTAAAAACATTTTAATCCCATACCTAATATTTATTATGGGCTCTTTAAAGATAGTGAGAGAAAGCAGAAGGTGATTACAGCATAATCTCAACTGTCTTTACTAATGTTTCAAGCCTTATTCTCCAGATCTAAAATTTCAGGGCTTTAATATTCTAAACCTGTAGAATCAGATGAGACAGTTGGAGAAGGATGCCTTTGAGAGTACTGGTAATGTCTTTCCTACTTTCTTTTTATTTAAATGCCACCTTGTACTCTTTCTTACATACACATTTTTATATGCTTCATCTTGCTGACACTGTCTGGAAGGATTTAAGTTTTTTCCTACTCATGGAAAAGACATTGAATCAGCTCATGGACTAATTTACTTGAATTTATAATGCAGCAAAATTTCATAAGGAAAACTTAACTAAAATTAAGATTTGGGTCCAGTAGCACCTTAAAGATCAACTAAATTTTGAGGGTATGAGCTTTCAAGAGTCAGAGCTGACTCTTGAAAGCTCATACTCTGGAAATCTAGTTGGTCTTTAAGGTGCTACTGGACCCAAATCTTGCTCTTCTACTGCAAAACAACATGGCTACCCACCTAAAACTCACTAAAATTAAATTTATGAAAGAAGAGAAATTTGTGTTTTGGTTTTTTGCAACATAGCAAGTTTCAGTATGATGGATAATGTTTTCAGTACAAAGGAAAAAAGGTATGTGTGGGCATCTAAATAGGCATGCTACTAAATAGGCATGCTATGACATGAAAGTGTTTGACACTCAAATTTACTGTGCAGATTTGTTGAGGTTAAGAACACTGCTGCAAAGTTGCACAGGAAAAATATCTTTAACATTCATGAAGAAGTTCACATATTACTGTGTCTTTTGTAATGACTATACCCTTCTAACAGTAGCAGTCTATAGTCTGTCTGTTTCGGTCTTTAACCTAAAATAATACAGTTAATGCATTTTTCAACATTATATATTTCTCCAAGAGCATATAAAATAGATATAATATATAAAGGGTCCTTGAGTAGGTTCTCTGGAGAGATGCATGTACATTTTATAAGCAAACATATAAATACATGTAGATGATGATAAAAAAATTAATTTGGAGATACCAGAGATGCAGTCTTCCCAACATCATTGGTGGTGTATCATGTGTGTTTCTTTACTTTACAGTGTTATCGAATGTGGGTTGAACACCACCACCACCACCACCCCCGGGAAAATTTCAGGGCAAGAGTAAAAAAACTCATAGGTTTGATATGCACAGCTGAGAAATGAAATCAAAATGAAGATTTTTGAGTCAAAATAATGGTATTTGGTAGTATCTGTATTCTAAAATCTTGTTCTACCTCTAAGCTTCATGCAGTGTGTTTACTTATTCCCACACCTTCGTATAGCTAAATTCATGAAAGGATGGAAAGAAATGTTTGTTGGGTGGCTGTCAACAAGTAATGTTTTGTCTTATAGTTAATTCAATTAGCCACACTTCAGTTAATTTCTGCTTTGTCCCTTGATTCTAATTCCTAAATAATTCCTGAATAAACTAGATTGCTTGAATCCTTTCCAGTCCAGTTTTAGGCCTGGCCATGGGACTGAAATCACCTTGGTTACTGCCCTGAAACCAGCAGGGACACCCAAAGCAGGGGCTTCAGAGATGACCTGAGAGGATCCCAGCCCCTACCATTGATTTTCACTGCAGCTTCCAAGCCAGGACTGCACCTAGGGATTCTCCATTTTATTTTCCTGGTTTTATTTTGTATGTTGCTAGACAAATTTTAACAGCAGCTGATAAAAATTGTGTTAGGTTAAAAGCCATAAAATAGCCAGGATAAAGTCCAAAAGAGTCTTTTTAAAACAATTATGGCACAAAACCAGAACAATAAGTAAGACTCTTTAAGATGGGAGAAAGAAAAGGCTTAAGAAAATTAAAAAAACAAAAACAAACCCTGACGTAACCTGGTGACAAAAAGTTTGTACAGACAATCTTACATGGGGAAGAAGACCAGCGCCATAGGTGCCACTCTTGGAAAAGCCCATGAGTTGGATCCAGCACAAAATTTTCAATTTCACTAGACTACTTGCAAAAGCAGACATGTGAAAAAAAGGACCATGGTACCCACTTGCACTAAATCAAACATATTGTATCCCCACTTACGTTCGTACTTGCACAAGATCTTGTGCAACCAGTTTGTGGCTACTACAATATACAATGCTTGCACTAAGCATTGTACAACATCTTGTGCAAGCAGAACTGCACTAAGTCCATTTTTATTTTGCTTGTGCATTGCTGGATCCAAGCCTATGTCCCCAGTGCTGACATGTCTAGCCTGTGAAAATGTGGGAATGTGGAACAGGGTTTCTGATGGAGATCTTAATCAGCAGGCAGGCTCATATGAGATGGCACCCTGATCCAAAACCATTTTGAGATTTACAGAATTGTGCCCAGGAGCAAACCCACATGGAAGAGTTATTCATAGTAATATTAAGTATAAAGGCATAAACATGTGACAAAGTTAAAGAGAGTATAGGAAGGAGGGGGACTAGGGAATCAAATGCTCAATAAGAGATTATTAGTATGAATAATAATCTAGAATATAACTACATCTCCAGTTAATGACCTTTGTCCTCTGATAGTAATTTGAATTAACTCCATCATGACATGTCCAGTGCTTTCCTATCACCTTTTCAATATCCAGCAGGTATTGAGATGAAGGATATGGCTGTAATGATATTAATTAGGAATATTGGTTGAAATGAGTGAAATTTAATAAACAATCAAACACTTAACTAGAACTATATAGTGTGCTGACAATGTACTCTTTTTAAAACTTTGGCCATCATACACCTTCATTAAGCACTTTCACCCATTCAAATTGCTGAAATTAATATATGAAACAAGCAACACATTGTAGTGAAACTCGTATTGATTATACCACATGGACAAAGTAATATGTGTCTAATAACTGTTTCATGGATTAAGACAATGCATGTTTTCTCTACTCACTGAAAGATATTGTTAAAATAGAATAAGTCAATCAATCTTGTGATAATAGCTTTCAAGGCAGCTAGTGTATTTGACTTTTGTTTTTTTTTAAATGTGTCAAATCAAACAGTACAAGGAGAAAAGGATATATTGAGAATAGAAAGGGAAGGATGAAACAGTATTGATTAACTGTGTAAATGAGTTGAGTTTGCCCAGTAAGGCCAATTAACAGAAAATTAGAAAATATTTTTTTTAAATTGCTAAAATATTTTTAAATAGTTTATAAATATCAGTCATTACAATCTGTTGAGCACATGAAATTCATCTTTTCAGTGGGCACTCAAGTTACTGGACTAGATCCAAAGCCCCTGTTCCATAAGCAGAAAGGGACTTCTACTCATACAAGAGAGAAACGCTGCAAACCATTAGTTTTTCCCACTGCAGACCTTGTATTGCACCCTAAAAGTTCCAAAGTTTTCCTTATTTCCAGTAGCTCATTTTGGAGCAGTGCATGAGGTGGCAGTGGAAAAGGAGAATGGAAATATTTGTTCCATGAGTTCAGTTGTTCTCACCATCCTTGGGATCTAAACAAGAGATGGGCACAAACAGCAATATGAACAAAATAAAGCCATGAACAGCCCAATCTGCTGTTCACGAACAAGCTGTTCATGAGGCCCCATTCTAAATGAACAGGTGGTCATTGCAAGCCTCATTCGTTGCTATTCGTCAAGCTAGACAGTCTGGCACCTGCAATCAATTCCCTTGGCAACTTAGGTAGGGATTGTCTGAACTCTGTCTGAACTCCTGCTGTTGCCCTGGAAACCCCAATCTAAGCCCAATTTAGCTTGATAGTCAGGTCTTCCTTTCAAGTATGGAGCTCCTAATTTGTTACAAGGGAGCAAAGACCAGGGGGGAGGGGGGCTCCCAGCTCTGGTTTAGTTTGCAGACAGTGGAGAGGGAGAGAGTTGCTGTTGGCATTTTGATCGAGACAGTGCATTGGATCTTGAATTTTCTTTGTGTGTGGTGGGATAGGGATCTACCCCTTCAAGTTCCAGGGCTGCTGCCAGGCTCAGGGCCAAGCTATTATTTATTATTGGTACCTTTCCTGCTGCCTGCTCAGGTAAGGTTTCTGAGAGTGGTGCGGTAGGGATTTACGCCTTCAAGTTCCAGGGCTGCTGCCAGTCTGTGGGGCCAAGGTATTATTTATTATTGGTACCTTTCCTGGTGCCTGCTCAGGTCAGGTTTCTGGGAGTGGTGCAGTAGGGATCTTGACATGGATGATGGCTGGAGGAGAGCCTGTTGGCCCCCACGAACAGCCAACCACGAACATGTTTGTGAACAGGGCCATGTTTGTGGTTGTTCGTGAGTCCCTGTTCGTGGATGGCAATGAACAATTAACATCATGTTCGGGGTGTTTTTTCTGTTCATACCCATCTCTAATCTAAACCACTATTTTTTTTTAAAAAAGTAATGGTATATATCACTATGATAGGCATAGATTTGTTGAACTAAAGGGCAATTCAATATGTTTATCTTTATTCTACCTTTCTTCCAAGACCTCAAGGCTACATATGTCCTCCGCTGTACATTTTGTCCTCAAAATAACTCTGTGAGGTAGATTCGGTTGAGATAATTGATGATTTCTGGCTCCTGGTAATCCTGGTAATCCAATGAGTTTCATGACTGTTTGGAGTTTTGAACTCATATCTCTGCTTTCCTAGGGCCAATATATTTGTTACAAAGTCCTTGTACTTCTGAAGGTGAAGGGTGATACAAAATTTTGAATCACACATTCAGCGAAGCCCATTTATACACTTTTCTCCTCCCCACATGTGCAGAAAAGGGCATGGATTTCTCATGCTTCCCCTTCCTGCTGTTTTTCTCCTTAAATAACCTCATACAGCTGCAACTAGCTTTGTTGTGAAACTTAAGTGCAGCCACAGAAGTCACGTGATTTCACAAATGGAAGCCAATTTTGGGCTTGGTGACTCAGCTGAGGTATTTTTACAGAGGGCTTTTTTCATCAGTTTTGGCCCCATACTGCACTGATTTCTCTCTAGAGTTCTGCATGCGTGGTTAAAATACCCTGATTCAGACTCCAAACTGCTTCCCAGACTTTTGTTGTTGTTGTATTCTGCATGGAGAAAGGCTGCATCTGCTGCAGAACTGATCTTTTTTCAGCTTTTCTGTGACTTTTCTCTCCCTGCAAGTACCCCATTTTTTTTTTCCAGTAGAGTCAAGCCACATCTTTTTTTTAAGTGCAGAATGCCTTCTTCCATCTGAGACCTGACTCTTGCTCTGCTTTTCACTTCTCCTTTACTCTTCTGCATCCGTATTGGTTAAACAGCAACCAATCAATCCCCCCCCCTTTTTTTAAACCAGCAACATTGCAATGTTGGTGCCTTAAAAAACAACACACACACACACACCTGCAACTGATGTGGAAAAAACCCACTGCAATGTGGCTAACAGAAAAACTTCGCAGACAGTTCTGTATCCCACTTGGTATTTTGAAGCTTGTCTCTGTGCTTCCTGTTCTTTTTAGTCCGTTCTTTTTTTCTTTTTGGAGGGGCATTTTAATTTTTTTAAACAACCAAGTTTCAATGTTGGTGTCTTTTAAAAAATGTAACAAACAAACAAACAAAAATCCTTGCAAGTTTCCTTGGCTAATTATCTAAGGAAACTGATGTGCCCTCAGCCAATCAACTGACAAAACGTACGTGTTAACCAGAGAGCCAGCAGCAGAAATGGACAGTTTTTCTAGCGCCGAAAAAAAACAGACACCATTTCAGTTTGACTCCCTCAAGTGTGGAATCACAGAGGTCCAAAGTGTATCAGATCCTTGTGGATCAAATATCCAGAAAACCCATTGTAAGTGTGCATATGTAAAACACCTGATTCACCAAAGTTGTTTTTTTTTTTTTAGAAAATTTCCAATTGCCAGTTGAATGCTAGCTTCTAATTTAGGCTTATCCCTAAGAATGAACAACCTATTTATCTTTTTCCCAGAAGAAATAAATCTTTACAATAATGATGTCCCAAATGATGTTGATCAATGATAATGGACAGTAACCATGGAAGTTCCATCTACACACTCATGCAGAATTCAAAATAAGAAAAAAACTTGAGCAGCTAAGACAGTGCAGAACAGAAGTGTGCTATTAAAGAGTGCTCATTTTGACTGAAAATTAGTTTTGAATTCTCATCAGTGTATTCAGAAAAAAATTACTGTCATGTCTATACAGTAGAAATTAAAAGGAGATCTGCTGCAGAAAATATAATGAATTTATACTCTTAACATCATTTTTGGTGCAGAAGATACATTACTCTACATTATGCTTATATTAGACTTAAATAAATTTCATTATGAAAACACGATTAGAGGAGAGCAGTCTAATTTGAAAACATACTGTACTTATATGAATATTTATAATAAAGAGCTTCTGGAATGATATGTGGTTATACTTTTGGATAATTAAATATTAAAATACTGTAAGGAGTCTGTTTTAAGACCAGAAAATCAATTGAATACAAAGCTGTCATTTCTAAACTCATCCGCTTATAGAAAGATTTCATCATTTATATCATGGATTGGTAATCTTGAAGATATATATAAGACCAATGTTTATGTACAATAGAATATGACAAGAGTAAAGTAGGTATCTTTTTGTGAATGCTGATAAATGTCCATTTCCCCTATATTTAAATACCATGGAATTTTTATTCCCAGTCCCCTAGAACACCTTTATTTTACAGAAATGATTACTTTGTTGTTTTCAAGCAGAACTTTATTAAATCAGTATGGAATTTCTTTTCAAAGCTTTGTTCAGCAAATAATAAACTAGTATTTTAGAACTTCCACAGAAATATGCAATGCAGTAATATGTTTTTCTAACTTGTTTTGTTACTGAAACCAAAATTAAAGCAGTTTTGTTTTAGGGACCTCAAAGATTTAACCAGGAACCTTACAATCTGAGGCACTTGGTATCTAACTTAGTGATTTATAATGTGTTCTCAGGCTCCAGAGCTTCTTCCATACAAAAAGGAAAGGTAGTGTGCAACACTGACCTTTGCCATTAGTACAAAGACTGGATTTGTCAGATCTACTATAGTAGCACC
This sequence comes from Eublepharis macularius, assembly GCF_028583425.1. Classification (NCBI taxonomy): domain Eukaryota; kingdom Metazoa; phylum Chordata; class Lepidosauria; order Squamata; family Eublepharidae; genus Eublepharis; species Eublepharis macularius. The sequence continues at coordinate 70,217,803 of NC_072794.1, forward strand.
CTGGCCTTTTAGTCCTGGCTGGTGAACAAAGCAGTATTGCTCTACAGTTGTGTACTGCAGCTTCTCCAGCTTTGAATCATGAACTATATTCTCCGAGTCTAGATTGTGTTACCAGCTAGAGAGGAGAGGGCTAGGGCAGAGGAAAGAGAAACAGGGACCATGTTGGAGATAAAAAAGGCTACGACTTTATTGCTTACAGGTTATCAGAGCCTTGGCACTACATGGGGCATGGATCCCTAATCGGCTGACCCACCTGCCAGCTGATAACTCCTTCATACTGCTAGCTCAGTGGAAGCACTGTGGGATGTCAGTAAGTGGGAGCACACTTGAGCCTGGTTCCTGTGCATTCAGGGAGTGAGCATGCCTTGACAGCCCCGAAGCTGGGCATGACACTGCTCTGCCTCACTCCCAAGTTCCCAAAAGCGATCCCCTGCTATGGAGAAACAGAGCTCGCAGGCCATGTTAACCCCAAACAGATCCATGCCCAATGCTAAACCAACTCGAAAAGTTGTCACAAGTGTTAGCAGCCAAAACATAAGGCAAAACGTGCAGTGAAACCATGAAAAGACATGGCAAAATCCCAAAACAAGAACAAAGAGGGAGGGCTGTGTGTGGGATTGCTGGTGTGCAATGAATCACATGGGGGCCCAGGCAACTGTGCACTAAGTGCATGTAGGGCACTCCCCCTTGCCTGGCCAACTGCTCCTGATTGTCCAGCCAGGCCTTGCATAGTGATATGCTCCTGCATAGTTATGTCGGGGCCCAGCAGGAACCACCAGGGCCAAGCCACAGCCAAAGAGCTACTGCAGCATGCCTTCACCCTGTGGCCCTGCAAACTGCCCTGCTGGTAAGTTGGTGGGCCATAGCTTTATATACATTCATTCATGGCCCTTACAAAATCTCCCATATATCACTGACACAGACATTGGGGATGCTAGTCTGAAGATCCATTCCTTTCTTTGACCTTCATACTCTTTCAGATTAAGCCTTTTGTTCACTTTTACTGCTAAAGGTGTGTGCTGCTTAGATATACTATATACTATAGCAAGATTGAAAAAGGAATATTAATTGAAAGTGACAGTGTGTCAACATAATGAGAGTCATTTGATTTGAGCACACCAGTGTGTAGAGTTGCCAGTTCTCCTGAGATTCAGCTCTTAGATGGTGCCAGTTTTAGAAACTCGAGGCTGACATTTGCTAGAGAAGGATCAAGAGAGTCTGCCATTATTTATTTCCATATTTAATTGTGTGTTGTTGCCCTCTTTCCTATGTGCTTTCAGCTCTATTGCACCCTATTGATATGTACTTTTCTCCCACATTAAGAGACAGAAGGATATTCAAACTGGAGACTTACAAAACAGAGAGTCCATATGCAGTGCTCTAAGGCCTGGTCTATCCAAGCTGAAGAATGAGGTTGTAAATTTCTGAAATGGGCTGTACTATTTCAAACAGAAGATGAGTGAAAACCATTGGGTTGGATCCAGCCAGCTTTTCTACAGTGAAAAGGGGATAATGGGGTCCCTTTTGACCACCTAAAAGGCTATGCTGGGGATCATGGGACCTGCATGAACAAAAGTCATGTGTGATGGAGGGAAGGTGAGATTGAGTGGAAAAGCCCACTAAATTCACCCCATGTGTTTTAATGCTCCCTCCAACACACACATTAGCACATCAGGTAATGAGGTTATAAACTAACCTTTTGCATGCTATGTTAGTTTTCCACTTGGAGAACCATTAATGTAGGCAAACTTTGAACAATACTGTATATATCCTCACAGGCAATCTGAAATAGTACAATTGGGGTTTCCAGGTCCCCCCTGGCAAACAGCAAGAGATGGGGGGAGGTGGGAGGTGGAAGTGAGTACTCACCTGTGTGTGCACACACAAGCACATGTGCCCACAACCCCAGTCAATGGCAACTCTTCAAATTCAACACAGAAACATGGTGTCTTTCCAAGGCAAAGTCTTTGTCACTGGTTTGGGCCCTAGAGTGATGCCATTGCTTCCAGGTCATGCTACAATTGACATCATTAAGTGGGGCTGTGGGCACATAGGTACTCATATCCCCCAGCCTTCCTCCTCCTAACAATCAGATAGTGATTGGTAGGAAGAGGCCCAAATTGCATACTATTAGCTACCACTTGGTAACCCTAGGTACAATCCAAACACATCAGTGTTCTTGCCATATCACTATTACCTCATTTTGCTATATTTGAGTTCCAGACCCAAGTCTGTCTTTATACCTAAGGCACTTAGCTTTCCCCAGTGAGAGGCAAAGGAGAAATCAGTAGTACATTTCTGGGCCCAAAGAGAAACAAACAGCATTAGGACTGATTTATAACAATGTTAATATGAACTGTAACTAAAACAGCTAGTACAGCAGTCTCTAAGCCCTGTTCTAAAACAAGTTAAGGTCAGATGATCTTAGGGCAAGTCCATAAATTACTAATTTTAAAATTGTAAAATATAAAAGGAACATCTCTAAATTGTAAATTCTAGCACTACAAGTAATAGGTATGAGGATGAAATTCTTTATTCAGTATTCGAGTTGCCCATATTTCTTACAGTGTAGCTTTGAAGGCAGGTTTAGACCACTAGCATTTCTTAGCCTGATAAAAGGTGCTGGGAAAAGGGGTTTAACAGGATAAGGGACCTAGCTGAGGATGTGAAAATAGCCTTTTGCCTTTGACTCTGAGGTTTAATTCATTGTACTGAAAATCAGAGGAGAATTCTAAAATCCTGAAAAGTCAAGTCAGATCTTGAGACTTAAAAAATTCTATCTTCATGACAAACACCCAAAAGTAGTTCCACTTCTAGAAGAGTAACTTGTCATTACAAGTAGTTAAGGCATGCTTTCTATGTTGTTTTTATTAACTAGGTCATAGAAGTTTGAGTAAAAATAATATATACACACAAGTTACATGTCACTTTTGAAGGGCACAGACGAGTAGAAATCACGTTTTTTTCCTTTAAACCTTCACATTGTTAAAAAAAGGAGGTGCTCTGCTCTAGTCTTACCTACCTATACCAAAATTCTGTCATGCCTGAGACTGTCTTTGTACTGTGATTACTTTAGAAGCAGCTGCATTATTGAATCAAAGAAATGCTGGAACAATGGTGGCCATGGTAAAGAGATAAAGCAATGCAAGTAGGGGAACAATTATGCTAATGTCACTGTTAAACATTTCAGCATGCTCAATTTGGGCTTGATGTTTGAGAAGGCTATGCTCATGGTTTGAGCATTTAAGAAATGTGCTATGCCTTCTCTCTAGCCAATTTCCACTTCCTTTTTTCCCCAATGCTCATTTCTTTCTTAACTTGGATCAAAATCTTTCTCTCACACACTTGAGAAAATTGCTTCAATGATGCCTCGTTCTTTGTCATCATATCCTATTGAACTTTCTTCCCCAGAGTGACGCACCAAGGAAAGAAAGATGGACCATGGGAGCTGGATATAAGAACGTGGGGAATTTATAGCCCAAGCTATCATAACAATGCTGTCTCTCTAACTGAGTTTGAATGAAGTACAGAAATGACTGTGATATGAACATTACTGCTCAAGAAAATGCTCTTTTGGGAAACTGTGCCAAAGGATATTGGGTCCCTCAAGTAAGGCAATGAGTTCCTTAACTTGAGAAAGAAAAGTGCACATATTAAAAATTGTTTGAAGCAGTCTTTGACCTTGTATGCAAAGTGACAACAATGATCCTGTTTGAGGCCTTTGCTGTTCCTGAGGACTAGGTTGACCTTTGATCTTGTCAGTCTCTGTTGCTTTGACTCTTGATCAGTGGATGCATGAGGATAGATGGGTCAGAAGTAAAATCATTCTCAGTAATGCCCCCTGAATACTGTGTTATTTAAGCCCAAATTCTACATCCACAATAATGAAGGTGTTTACAATTTAATCTCATTAAGGCAAAGACTCAGTGTAGACATGGGTACGAATCGAAATATGAAACAAATATTGTGACAAAACAGGCCCTCTTGCGCTTCAAGAAACACGTTTCGTGGGGGGCCGAGGTTTCATGAAATCCACGATCTTTTGGGCCGTTTCGTGTGTTTCATGGTCTATTCATAACGCCAGACAGGCCGGCGCCAATCTATTGGTTCCCTAGGCAACGGAGGGCAAGAAAGTCTGCATTAACATTGAACATTGGGGATTTTTACTGTTTTTACTGTTTTTACTGTGTATACTTTTATTGTCCTATATGAATTTGACAACCGGAAATGGTTTAATGATTGTATCTAGTTTTAAATTTTAATGCTTTGACCATGTCACATCAATTTTATTCAAGCTTGTGTTTCTGTTTTGTTTGTTGTTTGTGACTTGTAATGGCCTATGTCTGAATACAATAAACCTTTCTTACATATCTTATCATTGCCCAATCTTAGCCCTCAAAACCCTGATAGGCAGCTCTCTCTGCCAACACGAGAGAGCTCCCATTTTACCCTATACAGCAAGGGGCAGGGGATGGCTATTGAGGAGATGGGCCTTCTGTAGCCATGGGAACACCAGTCTCTTCCCTCCAAACCCTGATGGGCACGTCTTTCTGCCAACAAGAGTGCTCCTGTTCTGCTCTATGTGACCATTACTTATTGACCATTACTTATTTAAGGCACAGCTCTGCCTCGTGCTTTCAGTTTCAGCACAGACAGAGGAGAGGGAGGATCTGTTGTTGCTGGAATTTGGGAGTGAAGGAGTGGAATTGGGAGCTTTTGGAAAGAGAGAGTGGAGATCTTTTGGGAAACATTTGGGAGCTTTTTGGGAAGAGAGAGTGGATTTAGGAGCTTGCTGGGAAGGTCTTTTGGGTGAAGGTGCCTTTTTTCCTCCACCCCCCTTCCTCAGGCCTTTGCTTGGCTCTGTGGCCTAGTTTGACTCTGAGGCCTCTGGCAGCACTTCCCTTCCCACCCTTCCTGTTGATCTTCCCAATCAACCTATTGCAAACTGGGAGGGTAGGTGAAGGAGAGCCTGCTGAAGTCTCCCTGCGAGTTTGGCATCTCCAGGTATGAAGGGGGTCATTGAAGTGCCCTGGTTTCTGAGGAATCACAAAACTAACGAATTGTTTTGGCAAACGTGTCAATTTTGTAAAATTTCATAATTCACAATTCATGGATCGCAACGAAACACAAAACTCTCATTTCAGTTTTTATCCATTTCGTGCCCATGTCTAACTCAGAGCCCAGCTATCTCACAGAAGCTACTTTAGGATATTGAAACACACTTGCCTTGCTTCTGTTTCCCCCCATTCACAATGAAGAGAATGTTGTGGGGGCATCCTGAACTGAATTTTATGGCTTAACTTTTCCTTCCCAGTGGAGTGGTAAACCCTAATTTAGAGTCCCAGGTGGAAAGAAGCTACCTATTTTTGCAGAAAGGAAAAGAAAGCTTCTGCATCAGGGACAATTCTGGGGAATATAAATGCCTATACCTGGATTTGGAAAATGCTCGTATTTCCATAAAAATGCAGAGCAGAAATAACTCTGAACCTCTGTTTCTCTGGTAACATATAGGAGCACTGAGTATGCGTATGCTGTGATTTCCCCATCATTCTTGAAAATCACAGACGTTCACAGCCTGAGAATCTCAGCATCATTTAAAAAACATACGAGCTCCTAAAGCTCAAGTCTAAATTGTTGGGTGGAAAGTATGTTGGTGATGTTTAAGAATCTGTTATGATCAGACCATTTTATTCTTGCTAAAAGGAAGCACAGAGGAGATTCTACCACCACAGGAAGAATTAAGAGTGGGGTTTTTTTTTAAAGAGAAGTCTCTTACTACCCAAGAGTTTCCTCTGGTACGTTTTCCTATAGAAAGTAGCAATTTGGGTCATAACTCATATTCATGCTGACAGCTAATTTGCAGCCTAATGAAATTCAGAACTGAAAAGATAATAAACCCTAAAAACAGGGATGGCAAATGGAAATGCTGTCAGGCCCTTAGTTTTAATAGCAAAGCAATTGGGCCCCACTGCTAAAATAACAAAGCTAATTTTAATTTGATGATTTGAGCCTGGATGAGCTCATTTATCTTCTGTAAACACAGACCTTCTATAGGGCTAATATCTAAATAGAAAGGCAGCCATTTAAGGTTATATATGTTTGTGTATCTTTCATGAGCATTTGCTGCACCATGTTTAAACAAAAGCTGCCCTAATTATAAAAGAATCTAAAGACCATGTTTTGCCAATTTTATTTCCAGGAAATCCAAGTCAAGCTCCCTGCTTCATTTAATTCAGGTGTCTAAGGCTAGCACATACTGAAGTGGGGAGAAGCAATGCTGAATAAACATCAGCAAGGATGGTATAATATGGAAGCATGAGCTGCACAGAACAACTGTATAAAATGCAGTGTGTGTGTGTGTATGTAATTTGTAACCCTCCTGTGTATCAAGTTGTCAAGTTTCAGGCGTCAGCCCTGAGAATTCAGGTCTGGGGGCTCATCCTCAGGGCTTCAGCAAGCAGACTAAAACCTCAGGACTATCAGCTACTCTATTTGAGGGCTTCTTCTGATGCTTGCATATGTTCCTGCTTGTAGTAACTGCTGCAGACATGAATCAAGAGATAAGATGCAATAACCTGGCCCTAACAGCTTAACTGCATTTTCATGTTTTAACACATTGTTAATTTCTATGTTATTTTTCAAAATGTGTGGCTCTTCAATTCTGTTTCAAAGCCATATATATGTGAGGTCACATATTCACAGGTACCATATGGGACAATTCCGAACAATGTATGGAAGTACTATCATTAATACTTACCATGGGTCTCAGGAAATGCAATGAATGTGACCTGGCAGCCCTAAACATTTAACGATAATAAGATGCTGTTCTGCTAGTACAACAATTACCAAATCAGAACTGAACATGTTCATTAATTTGTAGGTAACCCAGAATGTTCTGTGTAGTTGAGCATACGTCAAAGAATGGGAGAATATGAAGAGAGGATGGATTGGCAAACTGGCCTGCATTCTCCTCCTAAAATTTCTCACACAGTATTCATTGAGGTAAAAAAGAAATCTTTCCCATACAACACCACTTAGATAAGCTCTTGAGCCCAAATGTCAACAGCCAGTTCCATAAGGCAACTACACACTTGTTTTAGACAGATGAGGTTCAGGACTAAGGGAGCAGGAAATGGCCCTGACTCAGATGTATCCATTCATAGTGTAGCATCTGCAGGGAGTTTCTATCTTTTAAAAAAAAAAATTAAAAAATTATTGTACTGATGTATGCCTTATATTGCCTCCACATACAATCTATACTTCATGTACATATACATATAGAATAAATTTAACAATCCACACATCCGATACAAACTTGTTTCCCCCCTTTTCTCCCCCCCGCCCCAGGAGGAACGACCATAAGAATCATCTGCTTTATATCTTTAACCATGAGCACACTCTTTGAAGTTACGTTAATATAATTTGGTTGGTCTCTCCCAGGGAGTTTCTATCTGTACTCTTATTTTATGCACCTATGCATAGAGGTTTCAGACCATGTGGATGAATCAACGCATATAGAAATACCACTATCTAAATGTGTTTATTGTACATGGATCCAGCATTCACAATACCTCTCCTTTCTGCGTAAGTATAGCATTCAAAGATTTTAATGACTGAACAAGATTCTAGAGTGAGGCAACTGACAACCTGAATGGAAGCCAATTTGTGTCCCATTTCTGTGTAGCAAAACAGGAAGCGAGTATAAAGGCAAGGACCCAAGGGACTGTGAGGTGTCTTTATGTGGCACTTTTCCTGCTTAATGCTAAGGTCCAGTCTAGTAATGGCTGAGTGTAAAATGAGGCCTTGAGGCCTTAAGCACTCTTGCAGGGAAGTGGAGATAGAGGCCCCCACCTCTCCATGATCAGGCTACCAGTACTTAAAAGTGTCATATGGTGGTGACTAGCGTTATAGGGCTGAAGTGGTTTGGGGGTTTCTATGCACGGCATAGAAAGCCATTTTCCTTTGTTGTCTCTTGGGAAAATGATAAGAAAGCAGGAGAAGAAATATCTTCACAAAAAGGACCTTTTGGAAAATAAAATAATGTGTCTTCATTGCTAGCTCAGCCACTGATTACTACATAATAGATGTAATGTAGTTTTTAGAATTGTGCTATTTGATGTGTGTGTGTGTGTGTGTGTGTGTGTGTGTGTGTGTGTGTGTGTGTGTATATATATATATATATATATATATATATATAGAATACAAAGATGAATAATGCCTTATTGGCATTACTAGAATATTATTATTGGAATGCCAGATAAACTCAAATATATTTGGGTTTATCTGGGAATAACAGTCCCAGCCATTTTAAAGCTGGCTGCCTGTTTTCTCTATGTCCTTTCTTCTTTCCTGGGTTTTCCCTAGGCTGTTTGCCCCCGGGGAAGGGTGAGTGACAGAGTGACCAATGGGTGGAGCAGCTCTACTGCCTGGCCAGTCAGAGGTTCTTTGATAGGAAAGGGTATAAAAAGCAGGTCTGGATCAGAGCAGGCTCCATTTTGATTGAGATTTCTGGAGACTGGAGAGACCATGCAGTTAGTGCTTGCTAAGCCTTTGGTTGTTCTCTTTCTTTTGGATTTACAACTGCCTGCCTGGATCTTTCGGACTACTGCTGCTTCCTGCCAGGAGGATGACATAAGGAGGAACTGTTACTGCCTACCTACCCTTCTACCTGGTTTGAAAGTCTAGAGACTCTTCCCCCCCCCTTGTTTTGGGAGGGAGGGGGATTGGCCTGATGTTAGGTTTTTCTTAACTAAAGATTTCAATTAATAATTACTTTTACTGTTGTGTGTGGGGCTTTTACTGTTGTGTGTGGGGCTTTTTCTTGTTGAAAATTTTGCAGTTAGTTGCTTACTGTTCTAGTGGAGAGGATAGCCTTTTCCCCTTGTTGGTTCAAAGGCAAAAGTTCTTGCTTGCTATATTTGTTAGAGAGTTCAAATCAGATCAGATTATTTATTTACAGTTAATAACCAGTACAGACTTATAAAAACATAAGTGCGTATCATACACAAAATACACCACTTTGTAAAAATAATTATATAAATACTTGGCGATATAAATACAAAAGTGTGGGCTTTCAGGATTAAAAATAAAAGCAGATGTTACTCCTTTGCACATTCCCTGTGTATTCCACAAGCCGCGGCTAAAAATCTGGCACTAGCCAAAGTGATCTGGGAATCCAGCACCTAACAGAAGCTTATTCGTTTGCTCTATGTCAGGGAGGCTCGAAAGCTTCTTCAATACAGGTTGGATATGTTTTATACGTATTTCGTGGTAGAACTTACAGGCAAGCATAATATGCTCAATTGTTTCTACTTTCCCTGCCTTGCATGGACAATACAGAGAGTTCCTATTCTGGGGGTTGGGAGAGCTGCTGACCATACTATCCTGTTGAGCCAATACAAGGCAGAAAGAGGGTATCAGGGGATATGCCTTTGACTGATAAATTGTTCCTCATGGAACAGATTCAAAGGGTTACTATTGAGTACGAACTATCCTCAGTGTGGAAATTATCTTGTGAAGTTCCACAAGGTGCATTCTTATCCCCCATGTTATTCAACCACTATATAAACCCTTTATGAGAAATCATTCATAGTTATGGAATAGGATGATACCAATATGCAGATGATACCCTGCTCTATATCTTGCTCTCCAAATCCCTTGGTGATGCTGTATTTATTTTATTAAATTTATATTCTACTCTTTCCCCCTTCCAAGCAGACTCAGAGTGGACCACAAAATACAATAAATACAATAAAAACATGTTAGCAAAGATTAAAACATCTATCAATAAAATCCATTTAAGACAGTCACATATATTGCACAATCGATCAGGCACACACACACAACCTTTATTGGCATGTCAGAAGCAAAAGGGGATACATTAAAAAATGGGAGGGAAAAGGGATTAAAAACCAACATAGTAAAAATTAATTAATAGCTTCCCTGATACAAATTGCAGACTGGAGAAAACAAGCAACGTTGGAGGTTATAGAAAAAATGTGACCAGATAATAGACGCTGGACCTTGACATTATCAGAAAGGCCACACCATGGATAAAGAAGGGAGTTCAGAAATTTGTCTCGGATCTTAGAGTAAAATAAACAGTTTAATAAGACATGAGAGACAGATTCAATGACATCCAAGCCACAGGGACATTTCCTAAGTTCATAAGGGGTCCCTTGACATCTACTAACGAAGATGGCCAAAGACAGTATGTTAAATCTGGCCAAAATTAGTGCCCTTCTTAGGTGTGGATCAGTTACAGAACACAAATAGGCGGCTAACTAGCCAGGTGCCAGAGGGTAGTCCCAGATGAATTGGGGAGCATGTTTTCCCAGCTGCCTCAATCAAGCACTGAAACTGAATGTCTAGGAGCCTCCGTTTAATCAATCAGGCATTAAACAGATCCATTGGGCAGGGTGGCCATCTACCAGATGAAGACACAATCTGGGGTGACAACGCCTTCCCTGGTAGGAGGTTGTTTTGGTGGCCTATCCACCTCAACCACCGTATGCCTGGCAGAACATCTCTGTTTTGCAGGCCTGGCAGAAAGATAACAAATCTGACTGGGCCCAAGTTTCCACAGACAAAGAGTTCCACCAGGTTAATGCCAGGGCAGAAAAAGCCCTGGCCCTGGTTAAGGAAGGCAAACCTCCCTACGCCCAGGGGCCACCATAGATATTCGTCTGTAGAATGAAGCAGCCTCGGGGGAACATACGGTGAGATTTTAGCTGAAAATGTGGTATAATTGCTTTTGCAATTTTTTCTTAACTCTCTTTTATCTTCATTGTTTTTTTTATCAATTCTTTCATCACTAATGCTCTGATCTTATTGTTATGCCTTGATGTAATAACTTACTTTTAATCGCAGATTTGTTTTGTTTTACTGGCTTTTGCTGTAATAATAAACGACATATAGTGAGAGGTGGTCCATTGACAAGGAGACATCCAGGATCAGGCCCAAACTCACCAGCAGTGTCTCATCAGGAGTTGGAAGTTGGATCTCAGAATCTGTCTGTCCACAGCCCTAGTGAAGGATCCCTGTCTTCATGGGATTTAGTTTCTGTCAACAGTTTTAACCAGCCAGTCACAGCCTCCAAAGCCCTGGCCAGATTTTCCAGAGCGGAATCCGGCTGGCCGTTCATTAACAGATAGAGTTGGATGTTATCAGTGTTCTGATGACAATCCAATGTGAAACTCATCACCAACTTGGTGAGGGGACTCATGAAGATGTTAAATAACATTGGGGAGAATATTGCCCCATGAGGGGTGGTGAGGCGACAACTGCTCCCCCAGTGCAACCCTCTGTTCCTGAGCAACTGAGTCGCTACTTGACAGCTGTTGCCAAATGGCTGAAAGCAAACACATTGAACTTAGATAAGACAGAAGAGATGCTGGTTGGAAAAGCATAGATCTTAAAGCACATTGGGCTTCCAGCCTTTGATGGTGTCCAATTGACCATGGCTGATTCAGTGAAATGTGTAGAGGTTTATGCTGGATCCAAAACTTCTCTTAGAGGAGCAAGTAAGTTAGTGGCAAAAAAAGACTGGAAGATGCCCCCCTACCTCAACACAGCTGATCTGGCCACCTGGATTCATGCCACGGTAACATCAAGACTAGACTACTGTAATTCACTCTATGTAAGTCTTCCTTCAAAGTTAACTCAGTGACTCCAGCTTGTGCAAAGCACTACAGCTCATTTACTATCAGAAGCTAAGTGGAGCTTCCATATAATTCCCATTCAGCAATCACTTCATTGGCTACCCATCAACTACTGGACTCAATTCAAGGTCATGATGATCACATTCAAAGCCGTTCATGGTCTAGGCCCCTCATATCTGTGCAACTACCTGTCTTCCTATGTTCATTCAGGGCAGCTTTCACTCATCTGCAGAGGTGAGCATGTCCCCAAACTTTTTTTTTTTAACTGCCTAACAATCACACTCCTTATACCCATACAATTCTATGCAGGAAATTGAGAAAATCAGCACCACAAATGGTGTTCTTTTGCCACTGGAACAGGAAATGTCAGAGAGATGCTGAACAAGTTGAAACTGAACTCAGAAAAGATGGAAATGAAGCTGGTTGGGAAGACAGAGATCTTGAAAGACATTGAACTTTAGATGGAGTTCCTCTGACCCTTGCAGACTCACTTGAAAGCCTAGGGGTAATACTAGATCCAGCACTACCGCTAAAAAATCAAGTTAAGAAAGTTACAACAAACTCTTTTTACAAACTTAGGCTACCCTAGAAGATGGTCCCGTATCTCAACATGGCTAATCTGGCCACCTGGATTCATGTCATGATAACATCACGACTACTGTAATGCATTGTACATAGGTCTCCCCGCTAAGGGAACAATGCAGAGTGATGGGGGCAGCTTGTTTAGGGATCAATAGAATTGGATCCCTGGATCCAGTCTTGTTGAAATTTGGGGGTGAGGGGGTCTTTAATGGACAGGAAAGACTAAGTTCCCTAGTTTCGTGGAGTTTTCTTGATAAATGCCCCTCCCAACCCCGGATAGTTTCTCCCACAGTGAATAACGGACTAATTATATTTGGATTCCCAAATGGAAATCAAATTGAATACTAAATCAGTATTTTAGACCCAAATATCAGGAATATTTAATATTTATGCTATTCCTGATACCATGGTCTGAATAATACTGATTTTGCTTGTGTACAAACCTAGTAGATTTGTTTCCATTTTGTATCCATTTCATCGGACGCAATGGATAGGGAGGCATAAAGGAAAAAATAAATGAATCCACAAAATTTAGATTAGACTACTGCAATATGTTCTATGTGGGGCTGTCCTTGAAAACTATCCACAAGCCACAGTTGGTACAGAATGCTGCAGCCAGAACATTGACTGAATGTATGCAAGGTAGGAAAAATACTCCCAACTGTGTACAAGGCAATAAAATGAAAATGCTGGCATTCTTAAAGCTCCAAATTCTATTCTTCTCTCCCCCTCCTTTTGGCTCTGGAACGGTTTGAGCCCAATATACAGGTGTGGTTCCTGCAAACTGCAAAATAAGAGAGATCTCACAACTGAACAGTAAGAAGAGCAATGAGAAATTAACATATATTGTAACATCCATGTTTAACAAAGGCAACAGAAGCAGCCAATGTTTTATTGTCCTGTTCTTTTCTTTCAGCTCTGACAGGCAGTGTGAAGTGGAGCTTTGAAAAAGTAGCATAAAATGTTCAGTAAGAATCAACACCTCTACCCTCTTGGATCTCCCAGAAAGGTCTCTTGCAATAAATGTTAATTTCTCCCACATCTCCTTTGCCCAGAAACTTAATCCGACTCATGAATTTCCTTTCAGTTACTGAAACGCTCATCCCCTGTGTTTTCAGGGAGAATCGGGATGTTCCCCTTCCACAAAGGGGAAGGAGACTTATTTCCAGAGCACGTAAATATATTACAAGAGAACACAAGTGATGATGATGGTGGTGGTGATTTAACTGTTGCTTTTTAAATCCTGGAAGAGGCTTGAAAAGAGTAGGAATTCTTTGCTTCTCCAGAAGGGGAGGTGAAATTAACAGAGCCTTCAGCTTTAAACTACATTTCCCGGCTAACATTGCGTCTCCTTACACTTGAGATTTCTTATGTAAGATGTCACATGTAAGGAGACTCTTAGAGGTTGGCCATTAGCTTGGGTGGAAAAGTTCATATATTTATGGCTGAGGTTCATAAAAAAAAATGAAAACATCTTCTCTGTTCTGCAAATAAGGCAAACATTAAAATAGAAGGCAGATTTTTCTTTCTCTTCACACTTGTCTGTGTGTCTTGCTTGTTTTCCTGCTCACTCAGTTAGTTAAAGTTTGAGCGCTGTGACACTCCACCCAACTTCCCCTGGCAGTGTGAAAAGAGCTGCTTTAGTGTATGAAAGAGAACAGGAAGCATTTAAGGAAGGTGCTCGATTCAGAGAGATTAAAAAACTATAATGTTTTAATCAAGGGAGAGCAAGAGGGTGGGGGGTTTCTCTGACATTTGGATCAACATCTGGGCCTCTAAATGCTTGGGCCTTTTCTTCCTTCAATAGATGCTGTCTTCTGAACTCTAAAATCTTCCTCGATACTAATCTTTTTGCTAAATCAACGTGTACCCTTTCTATTCCCCATCTGTATCCCTTTCTCCTCCCAACTGATATTTGACATTCATCTTCTGTTCTTATGTTCAGCCACATTTTAATACATCCTAGATTTTTCTGTTTTAACCTCCTCCTTTTAAAAATTTCCTTGCCTTTCTTCTCTGTCTTCTGTTTAATTTTAATTTGCAAGACATTTATTTTTTATTTTTTGTACAGCAACTAGTAATTGTAGTCTGCATCTTCTTCTGCATCTTAACAACAGTAACAACACTCTATTAAGTGTATATGCTAAGGCAAACAGGGTCCATTACCCACCACTCCCCAGAAACCGACAGTCAGTCTCAAAACACATGAGACTTTGGGAGATTCACCACTGGATATTCCCAGTAGTTTTTGAAGGCAATTTTCTGCCATTCTGATGAGGTGTGCAATTCGGGTTTCCAATTCGGGTAAAGTACCTGAATCAGACCCAGTTTGCAATGATTTGGGATTTCTGAATCAAAGCTTCCTGAAGCAATTTGTATCGCTTCGAGAAGCTTTGGGTCAAGAGGTTTAAATGCCCCCTTTCTGTGCCGCTTTGCAGTGGCATGGAAAGGGGCATTTAAACCCCAGGATCAGCTGCTTAGAAGGGGAGATCCCCACCAAGCAGCTGATCCGGGCCTTCCCTGCCACTCTCCTGGCCGCTGCAGCGGAGGAGGAGGAGGCACAGGCACAGGCCGCGTGGGCAGTGGATGAACCAGCTCTGGCCTTCCCTGTCACCCTGCTGGCCACTGTGGTGGCAGAGGAGCTGGCTCTGGCCTTCCTCATCACCCTGCTGGCTGCTGCAGCTATGGAGGACACAAGTACAACAACCAGGGTCACAAAAATTAATCATGCAAGGTTGATATAAATTTTTGTATTAAATCCAAAGTGCAACAGTGCAGAGGTGTAATATATCTCAAACAAGATTTAAAGTGCATATATATACAAGAAGAGGTAGTCTATCGGGTAGACAATAAATATATTTCTATATACAATGAATATTCTGGTGGTGGGAGAGTGTAGACGGATGGAAGGATGCACACAGGAAATGTCCATATGTCCAAGAGTGGAAAAAGGACGTGTCCAGAGACACCTAGCCGACGGGCTACAGCTTGCTATTTCCAATTCCCGTTTCGGTCTTTCTTCATCCTGGGCTAGACTCTATGGACTATAAATAAAATTAACCCATCAGTAATAAGCATTATACACAGCCTGACCAATGTAGCTACTGGTTTACAATCTAGGCAATTAAAAGTTTCCTTACTGTCCACTGGCATCTCCCCTCACTCCACACACCATTGCAGTTCCAAGTACACCAATAGTTACAACTAGTACCAGACACACCCCATGTTTATATAACAAGCCTAGGGTTATCCAATTAGGAAAAAAACCTCTTAAAGGGGCAGTGTCAGCAGGACACAAAACAGAAAAGTAACCAATACAGCACAAATGCAAACATGACAGAGAGGCAATACATGTACAATTAATCCTTATACAAGGCAAATACAGAGAATGGACCATAGTATATACATATCAGGCAATCATAGATGGAAACACCCTGCTGTTTATCCTAGGAAACAGGAATAATCCATTGTAAGATTTAAACCCCCCGGCGTCAGGCTCTTGGGTTCAAAAATCCACCTCGCCTCCGCTTGCAAAAGGTGCTTGGTGCAATCATGCATGGCAGGTGTATCACATCTTTCCAAGACGGAGACAGACAGCTCCCTGTTGTCAATATGCTGCGCTAGAAAGTGTTCCACTAGGGGTGCCTCCCTGGTACAGGTTCTTACACATGACATGTGTTCTTGTATTCGCACGCGTAATTGGCGTGTCGTACTGCCCACGTAATTCAAATGACAACTGCATTGAATTATATATACTACATTAGATGATCTACAATTCGAGAAGCAAGGGGAGTGGCCTCTTCTTGGTGTTATTAGTTTAGACACATTAACCATCAGAGAACACACGGAGCAATCCCCACATGGGAAATGCCCCCCTGGAAGGGGGCGTACCTGTCTGGGCATACGGTATTCTGATCTAACAAGAAAGTCCTTCAAGCTCCTTGTGCGCCTAAGACCCGCTCTGGGGGGGTTCTCGCAACCGGCAATTCCACCCACCAAATGCCAATGCTGTTTCACAATTTTATTTATAGCACCTGAAAAGGGACTGTGATCCAGTGCCCAAGTAATGCTGGAATTAGGCTGTCGATTCCTAGGCTGGAGGAGCGTATCGCGAGATGTTAACTCTGCTCTCCTAATTGCCGGGGCTCTTACATTTACCGGATATCCTCTAGAGGCAAATGCTGAATCCAGGTACCGAATGTGTTCCCTAAAGTCAGCATAATTGGTGGAGTTCCGTTTAATCCTAAGGAACTGCCCAATCGGTATATTACTTTTCAAATGTTTAGGATGAAAAGAATCGAAGTGTAAAAGAGAACAACGATCCGTGGGCTTCCTAAAGGGACGCACTCCCAGGCTGCCGGCCGTACGTTTGTAAACTGTAACGTCCAAGTAGTTAATACATTGCTCGCTCCCCTCCCAAGAGAACTGTATGTCTGTATCTAAAGTATTGAGCCAATTAACAAAGCTTTCCGCTGGGGTGTTTCCATCTATGATTGCCTGATATGTATATACTATGGTCCATTCTCTGTATTTGCCTTGTATAAGGATTAATTGTACATGTATTGCCTCTCTGTCATGTTTGCATTTGTGCTGTATTGGTTACTTTTCTGTTTTGTGTCCTGCTGACACTGCCCCTTTAAGAGGTTTTTTTCCTAATTGGATAACCCTAGGCTTGTTATATAAACATGGGGTGTGTCTGGTACTAGTTGTAACTATCGGTGTACTTGGAACTGCAATGGTGTGTGGAGTGAGGGGAGATGCCAGTGGACAGTAAGGAAACTTTTAATTGCCTAGATTGTAAACCAGTAGCTACATTGGTCAGGCTGTGTATAATGCTTATTACTGATGGGTTAATTTTATTTATAGTCCATAGAGTCTAGCCCAGGATGAAGAAAGACCGAAACGGGAATTGGAAATAGCAAGCTGTAGCCCGTCGGCTAGGTGTCTCTGGACACGTCCTTTTTCCACTCTTGGACATATGGACATTTCCTGTGTGCATCCTTCCATCCGTCTACACTCTCCCACCACCAGAATATTCATTGTATATAGAAATATATTTATTGTCTACCCGATAGACTACCTCTTCTTGTATATATATGCACTTTAAATCTTGTTTGAGATATATTACACCTCTGCACTGTTGCACTTTGGATTTAATACAAAAATTTATATCAACCTTGCATGATTAATTTTTGTGACCCTGGTTGTTGTACTTGTGTTGTCTGTATAGCCAGGGGGTTCCTTTTGTTGGTTTGCTGTGCAGCTATGGAGGAGGCAGACCAGGCAGCTGAGGAGCCGGCTCCAGCCTTCCCCACCACCCAGCTGGCTGCTGCAGTGGTGGAGGAGGCAGCGCAGGCAGTAGAGAAGCCAGCTCTGGCCTTCCCCACCACCCAGCTGCAGCAGTAGAGGAGCCGGCTCTGGACTTCCCCACCACTCTGCTAGCCATTGCGGCAGCAGAGGAGGTGGCACGGGGAGCAGAGGAGCCTGTTCCAGCCTTTCCCACTGCCCAGCTGGCTGTGGCAGCGAAGGAGCCAGCTCTGACCTTCCCTGTCAACCAGCTGGTCTTCTTCCTGGCTACACAGCAAGGTAAGTGGGGTTGGGTGGGGTTCAGAGGATGGGGAACTAATTGGAGAGCTGGGAGGCTGGGAGACAAGCAGATTCCCCCTCACTTTGGTATGCTCCGAATCTTTATGGAGCTTACCGAAGCAATTTAAATACCCAAAGCCGAAGCAGCTTGCCGCTTCGGCTTTTGGGGTATCACAGATCATTACAGATTATAGATCAAACCAATTTTTTTTTCATGCACACCCCTAATCCTGATTCAAATGGGGCCTGCATGAGGAATAGAAAGGTGATTTAGCAGTTTCACAAATCAAAACCATCATGAGCCCATGCAATTATTAATCCTATAAAAACATGCCAGAAATATTGTTTGTGGGGAGAGATTAGATTAGCAAAAGCAAGATCATCCCTTTCCTGCATGACCTTGATCTTATTCAGGGCCCAGTCTAGCTGAAGTTGATATTTAAAAGATACAGGGAGACCCATGATTGATGTATCATTTCATTTCACATCTAAAAGCAAAATATTGTGCTGCTTCCAAAAGATGTACCAGTGTATTCTATTTTGTACCCAGTGCCCTTAGAATGTAATCCACTGAATAAAAGAATGTTTTCTCCTGACTTAGATATCCAAATAAAACTTGTATTAAGGTAAGATATTATAAATAAAACTTTATAATGTGTGAATGTACAAAGCTATAGTCAAACAGCAATGCTGTCAGCTGGTATTATTTTAAACTCAAATTGGCTTGGTTTTTGCCTCCTCTTTCCTTTGCTATTTCTTTTTCACCCTGCCACTACAGCTGAGCGATGATGAACTACAATTATTAGCTGAAATTCTTACTTCATGTTTGCAGCATAGCACATAAAATATGTCCTATCTAATCTGCATATATCAAACATAGGCCTCTGGGGTAAAAACTGGAGTTCACAAGGCTAGCCTCAGAATGTGCTCTCTATTCTTCTGTAGAGACAGCTCACATCATTCTTAAAGCTTATATATATGGCTTCATGACATTTAAAGGACATACAAACCATTCATAAGAGTAGTAAAAGTCATCTTGGGTTGAATAGCAAAAAACCTTGGAAAATGTGAATAAACAATTAGTTAAAAGCTTTCCAAGAGTTGTGCATGAGGAAAAATAAAATGTAAGTCAACCTTTTGAACTACTCTAATTGTAGTGACAATTCATTTTTCTGTTTTAAGTAGAAATGTTTACAATGACGGTAGTTAATCTGAGCATAATTTTGTAAAATGTACAGGAGGGAATGGATGACAGGATTCAGAAGAACCCAAAAGACCTTTGAAGGATGAATTAATCCTTTTGGTAAGAAATGACAAAACAGAAAAGGAGGAGAGGCTTTGATAAATAGAATAAATATTGTCATTTGGAAAGAA
The DNA here is from genome assembly GCF_028583425.1 of Eublepharis macularius. NCBI lineage: Eukaryota > Metazoa > Chordata > Lepidosauria > Squamata > Eublepharidae > Eublepharis > Eublepharis macularius. The sequence continues at coordinate 70,237,005 of NC_072794.1, forward strand.
AAATGAGTTCATCATTACAGAGAAATAACATTACAGTGTTTCAAGAGGTTGAACAGCAGTCAGATTGCAAAAAGAAAAAGAGCAGTTTTGGGGAGGTATAATGGCAAAGATATTTAAGGACACTAAATCATACAGATTTATGGAATGAATCGTCTACTTTATGGAATAATGTATATGGTACTGCTTAGGTGACTTAAGAGAAACAGCAAGTCATCCATAATACAGAGTAGAAAAATGTTATGATAGAGATTGCATTCCCAGAATACAGAGAGTGACTACTTTGAAACAAATAGGAAAAGTTGAGTGGAAATATCTAAGACTCATTCCAAAACCAATGAATCAAGAGCTAGGAAGATTTAGAACATATTTTAAAAGTAATCCAGCAGCTGAAGTACAAATAATAGAAAAAGTTATTGGGAAGTATTTAACACACTATTTTAGATTAGGATTGCTTTGTCTCAAACATAAAAGTTGTGTGAATGTCAAGCATAAAACTGCTGAGCCTTGTGATTTCAATTCAATACAGAGCTGTGATGAAGTCCATTGAAATAAATGGGTTTCATCAAATCTAATTTGGTGTTAGCCTAGTCCTGTTCACATGTTGCAGTCTTATGCTGTTTGATTGCACTTTTTGCACTTGTTCTGTCTGATTGCATTTTTATATGCTGTAATCTGCTGTTCCAGCAAGAAAGGTGGGCTATAAATAATGTAAATAAATGAATAAATAACCATCTTACAGGAAGCCTTGTGTTTCTGTTACAAAGCTAATGAAGTTTTTGTGTGTGTCAAGGTTTAGACTGTACGAACCAAAGCCTGGACTCAGGGGACCACTGGGGTGGGGGATTATGGGGACAAAAGTGCAGGACTTCTGATCATCATAATAGTACATCGAGCTGGACAAGTAATTTTCTTTTACATGACGTTTGGGATTGTCTGGATGGTGTGAGAGCATCTTTGCCTGGGGGTCCCTGGAGACTTGCTGCAGTTTGCACAATCAATACCAAGTCTTTTATACCACCAACTATCATTTTAATGTTATCTTCCTTCAAGCCACATCTTGGCAAAAATCCACCCAACACATTTACATCACTTTTTGGAGTTGTAATGGAATATTTTTATTCTCATTGTAAATAGATTTCAGCACTAACACTCCTCCAAGATATTTGACAGATTGCTATCATTCCAGTTAACACAGAATGAAGAATACAGCATAATGTGAACAGTGAATTGGTGATTATTCAATCAATGGTTGTGAGAGAGGGGAGATATAATTAAAAATCTCTGACAACCCTCATGATGGGGCAATATCCCTTCACTTACCAAGTGCAGGATATACCACCATAAGCAGAGTCAACAGAAGAATCCAGTGTGAGGTAAAATCATGTAAGAGGATAAATAGAAACTTCATTTAATAACTATTTCCAGTAAAATAAAGAACAAACTGTGAGAGAAACATATTCATGGTTTATACACAGGAGAGAGAGGCAGTTACAGCAACAGACATCTTAACTGACACAGAAGAAATCTTCACTCTCTGCAGGGAGGGGGGCCAGTTCCATAGCAACAGATAAACAGACACTATACAGACACTATACAAAGTATCAAGCCCCTGTATCAAGCCCCTTCTCCATCTGCAAGTACTCTTTACTCTTTTGATTCAAATTAGGCCACAGTGTCTTATTTCAACAATCCCCTTCTCACTCTGCCTCATTTGAATTGACCAAATTTAATTCATTACCCAGTATTTCAAAATTGTCTTTACTTAGAGGCTTTGCTTAGATGTCAGCTATCATTTGTAATGTTGGGCAATACTCCATTTCAATAAACCCTTTCCGACACGTCTTTTATTGCATGACATCTTATATCTGTGTGTTTAGTACATGCATTTATTTTCTCTGATTGCACTAACTTCAAACAACTCTGATTCTCTTCCATAATTTTAATAGGCTCTGAATGGTTTGTACGTCCTTCCAAACCAAAGTTCAAATTCTGTCTTATTAGTAGTCTTTGATGGCAGGCTATTCTGCAAATATGTTGCAGTAATCACAGCTTCACCCCAATATATATGCTGCAAATTAGATTCTGTTAACATACATCTAACCATTTCTGTCAGATAGTGATTCTTTCCACCACTCCATTTTGTTCTGGGGTAAATGGTACAGTGTGCAAGTGCTCTATTCCTTTTTTATTCAAATAAGACTTGATGTGGTGTGACATCAACTCACCAGCATTGTCTGGCAGTATAACTTGTGAACTTCTCCCAAATAGATTCTCAACACTTTCAATGTAGTTTCATATTTCTTTTCCTTAGTTAATGTCATCAGCTTGGCTGGCAGAAATTGGCCTTCTTGGGCAGCAAGGGCTGAAGCCAGGATTTCTCTATAATGATCTGTCATGTACTAATTATTATCACCTAACTTATTATCACCTCCACCTTTCTCCCTGTAGAAATTTACTTATTTCCATACCATCATCTTATTCTTTAGTTTAGGCGAACTGATCATCTGTTGCAGTTTGTAATCTGGAACAGGGTTTCCTCTGTCCTTGATTTTCTTATGTATCAACCAATTCTTTCCAGCTAAACCTAAGATTACTCTTTTCCCTGTAAGCCTGCACCCATTTTCTCTTGTACCACAGGGATATTCTTCCAGCGGAGAACTGATTCTCTTTCTCTATTATGATATTCAAGTGTCTCCTTAAGGAGCATTTTTTCCTGAATCTCCCTTCCTTTATCTTTCTTCACTTTTTATGTGTCCTGTTTTTAATTGTAAACCCACAGATTTAAAATTTCTTTCATTTCTAATTTTCACAACAGTTAATGGTTGTATGTACTTCATAAAAATAGATTTTTGATGACAGATAACTGCCACCCCCATTTTTTAAAAAATTCCTGGATTCTAGAAATATCTTTTCAATCTTATCACAACTAATTAATTAACAGCTCAATCCTAAACTATGAGACAGCAGCATCGCTCATGCATGGATGTAAATGCAGTACCACCCCACTCCTCCCTATGGACTTTTGCAAGAGAGTCCCACCAGCGGCTGAGCTCAGCAAGGCAAGGCACAGTTGCAGCCAAGAGCACTCATCCACTGCTCCCTTGACAACCCCGCCCACACCAGCCAATGGCTGCACAGGCGGGCAAGGGGCAAGCAGAGGTGCAGCCAATAGGGATGGCGTGATCCTCGCTGCTCACCAACACCTCCTCATCAGGGAGCAGACATCCCTACTGGGGAGAGGGGGCAAAGGTAACACTGATGGTGCAGATTGGACACCCACCCGCTTCCTCATCCAGCCCCTATTTCTGATGAGGGCCTGGCTGGTGGCTGCAGCTTGGCATGCCAGCAAATCCCCTCATCGCTGCCACCGCCACCACCAGCACAAGAAACAGGTGCCCCCTCCCTGAAAAATAGGGCCAGATAGTAGGGAACTGATCACTGTTGCCTGGAGATCAGTTGTAATTCTGGGAGATCTCCAGCTACCACCTGAAGGCTGGCAACCCTAATTAGTCCCCAGGTTCCGGAGATGCAGGTAGGGGGGAGGTGGGTCCTTCAATGAGTGACAGGAATGCCCATTGGAAACCACGTGGGAGGCTAGAAGGCTGATTGGAAATGAGGGGAATGAAAAGTGCCCACAAACTTGTGGCGGCACTACTTGAACACATCACTGCATGTCTACGATGTGAGATGTGGACTGACAGCCCCTCCCCATGCTAGTTTTCCCAAGTCCATCCCTGCTTCCACAAATGGCAAGAAGGAGGGGGATGCCCAGTAACTACACCCCCACCCCCTGGCAGCAACTTCCCACAGGCAGTGACCATCTTCCTGGCTTATCAGATTCCAGCAGCTCAGACTATGAGAGAATGAAAGTCCTCAGTTCCCCTCTGCCCACAGACATTCAGGGAGAAAGTAAACAGGTAGTTACAAAAAACCGGTCAAGAGTAGTTTTCTGGACAACTGCCTCTGGAGCAGGCAGGGGCTGCCGCCACCGTCCCCTCCCCTGCTGAGCCTTACCTGAAGAAGCTAGTGGTCACCCACCCAAAGTAGAGAGAGTCATGGAAAAGCGCAACTGACAAATTTCTAACCGTGACCGACTCACTAAAGCAATTAAAGCTACAGTCAAAGATTCTTTTTTATATAGTTAATTACAACAAAAACTCTAAGTGGTTATAAGACTGGTTACACACAGTTCATAGGAAGTACAGTATAGAGGTGAGCTAGCAACGTCATACAATTCACAAGGTGCAAAAATGCTGAAAAGTATACAATCTGAATGGTGCTCGCAATCAACAACTGAACCCCCATATACCACAGAGCAATATAAAGAGTACAAATCAGTAAATCAAGATCTGTATCAAAAGCAGCTACAAGCTAGCAATGATTTGAACATCAAACATTAGATTTGATGAGTGACAAACCAAAAATATTTGTAGCAGCTACAAGCTTGCAAGGGTTTAATTATCCCATATTCCAATAATCAGTAACCACAACGGGTTTGCTAGCAAGGAATCCCGTTTCTGGTATCCCCTTCTTCCTGGCAGTTACAACTGTGGAGATAATATGCCTTTTATTAACAATATAGTAAAAAATTAGCAAAACCATTCTGTCTCAAGGTATACTTACAAAAACCAATCAAGGTAAGTCACACAAAAGTTTCCATACGCAATGGCCGCTCGCTCAGTGGCGTGTGCACAGCATAACTTAAGGTGTCTCTTAAATCACACTTAATCAGAACAATGTTAAAGGGGCAGAACACCTACAAAACGTCCTCATAAATAAGATGTTAAATCACAGTTAATATTGAATCCATTTGGTTCCACAGAATGCAATTTGTGGATCCACCATGCTTCTCTCCTCAACAGGTCCAGGGATATTGTGGGACATTCTCAAATTGTAATACTCAAAATGTGGTGTATATTATTGCTTGTCCATGTAAGAAATTATATGTGGGAAACACAAGTAGAATTATCAAGGTTTGGATACAGGAGCACCATTCCAGACTATGCCAGAAAGTGGAGGAAGCCCCTATGGTGGGTTATTTCTTGGAGAAAGGACACAGAGATGATGACTTTCTATATTCAGTTCTATATGTGAGCTAATATAAGGACGATTCATTTGCACAGAGGGACCTGTTAAAGGTTGGGGGCATTTTGCATGCAAGATGCCACCCCTAGCCAGACAAGCCTCTCTCTTTTTCCCCTAGCGAATAATGGAGTTGGGGGGGGGGGCTAAGAGACCTTTTTTGGGAGGACATAAAATGGCCCTCCAAAGTGGGATCTGCTTGAGCCTTGGTGGAGGGTGGGAGGACAGGTAGGAACAGGTCCACTGAAGGTTGGGGGCATTATGCATACAAAATGCCACCCCTATCAGACAAGCCTCTCCCCCCCCATAGGGAATAGTGGAGTGGAGGAGGATGGGGCACCTTCTTTGGGAGGCCATAAAATGGCCCCCCAAAGTGCTATCTCCCTGAGACTTGGGGGAGGGTGGGAGGACAGTGGGGAGCAGGTCCCCTGAAAGTTGGTTGCATTTTGCTAGCAAAATGCCACCCCAAGCCACCTAGAAAGATGACTTGTTTTTCCCCATAGAGAATAATGGAAAGTGTAGGAGGATGGGGGCACCTTATTGGGGGAGCATAACTTGGCCCTCCAAAGTCCAATCTTTCTGAATCTTGGGGGGTAGTTAGAGGAGAGTTAGGAAAAGGTCACCACCAAGTTTGGTTTGATTCGGAAAGAAAATGCCCTCCCCCCAGGCTCCCAGAATGCCGGGAGCAAATGCAAATGGCTAGCAAATGCAAACGGCTAGCAAAATGGCGATTCTTTGATTGCTGAATCGACCCGAATCATCCCGAATCAATTCAGCAATCTCCGATTTGGTATTGCTGAAACTGATTTGGTATGCCAAAAAAGTTTCGGCAATGCTGAAACAAGCCAAATCGGGCCTGATTCGGGTATTTTACCGAATCAGAATCCCAAATTGAACACCCCTAGTGCAAAGTTCTCCCAGTTTTCCTGCTAAATCCCCTCTAGTGCACTCTCTTGCCCCATGCACAAAGTCTCCACAGCAGAAGGCAGACGAGCAGAGCCTTTTGCCGTGTGCGCACCTACCTGAGGTCATAAGCAGCACAGCTGGACATTTTGTAGGGTACTTGAGCAGGTGATTGGGTGCAGGGATGGGGGCTCAGCCACCCTGGAAGCGCACGTGGATTGGCCCCCTTGGTAGTTCACATCCTATGTTCCTTCAGGCCGCGGGGGTGGGGCTGGGTGCCGGGAGAGGGGTGCAAGTTTCCCCCATTCAATGGGCACCTATGGGATAGGCCTGCTTTTTTCGTGGCATAACTTTCCGTCACTGCATGGGGCATTCCTGGGCCTATAGTAGCTTTGGACGTGGACTAGCTCGCACCCTGCTCCCCGCCCCACATTACATACATTGTACACTATCTAGTGTACATTGTACACTACCCACTATCTAGAACTTGACAACTGAGCAGTAGTTTTGGGCAGGTTTCACATGACATGTTAATTTTGGCTGCCAAGTTCTGATTTAGCTGTGGCCTTACATCATACATCTAGAATAAGTAGACTTGTTACAGACAACCTTCACAATCTCTTATCAATTATCTTATCAGCTGAATTTGTGAATTGTATCAAGTGAAAATATTTCCGAGTGGTCACTGCGTGCTGTTCATACAAGAACAGGAGATGCCAGCCTTTCCCCTTCTCCATGCAGGTAGATTCTTTGGGGCATTAGGGGTGGGAGAACTTTAAGCTGACTCTCACCATGACACATCTGGATCCATCCTGGAGCTCAGGGATGTGGCTGGGTGGGGACAATGGATTCATATCTGCTTGTGTGGGTCCAAGACCAACCAGTTGGGACAGGCACTCACTTCTACTTGAGGTCCAGCAGGTTGTCAGTTCTAGGGACGGAAGTCCATGGCAGATAGACCCCCAAACCCCTCACAGCAAGCACTCCAGTGCATTGGTTGAAAAGGTTTTTATTTAGAGATTACGGGTACATCCATAGATGAGTAAGTTGGCAGGAATGGTTATACAAGCCTATGCACTATTGATATATGGAGCACAATTCCCCCCTCCCTTTGAGCAGTTAGCATTTAGATGCGAAAATCCTAAAAAGTTCCATGAGAACATAATAGCTTTGTCTGGACAGAGAAAGGCAGAAGATTACAAGGAATCAAAACTCCCTTTCCCCTGTGAAGAGTTACAGTACAGCTGCAAGGTCAACAAGCATATTTTCAGAGATAGCAGGCTGGCTACTCTCTCTGAGCATTGGTACTTTTGTTTTTAGGCAGGCCAAGGATGGCATGATTATAATGGTTACATTATATGTGTATGACATGAAAGCACACAGGATATCAATACAGTGAACAGATCAGATACATGAATGGCATGGATGAATGGCATGCAGACATGACACAGGTCCTCACCTTGCCCTGTACACACCATGGCAGCTTACTTGTTGGCTCGCCTACCTGGTGGGGGCCCTCTGTTGGTCCATTCTGATGGCTCCCCCCTCACCTGCTTTCAGTTTGTCAGCATACTCAGTACAGCTCTGACAGTGGCAGGCTTGCCTACAAGTGATTTTGGGACTCACTCTTTTCATATTGGGGCAGCCATGGAGGCTGCAAACTTTGCCTTCCCCCCTTTGTGGATCTGGGAGGTTGGCAAGTGGAAGTCAGGCATGTATAAGGCCTATATACACCAAGCTCTCTCTCTTTATCTCATGCTTATAGTCCTCACAGGGCAGCTGCAGTCAGTTTGGATTGCCACCTTGGAGTCAGGTAGCAATTTTCCCCAGGCCAGTTTGGTTAGGGATCCTAACAGTGATTTGCTTTCTTCTGGGCATGGAGCAGGGGGTCACTGGGAGTATGGGGGGAGGTAGTTTTGAATTTCCTACAGTGTGCTGAAGGTTTGACTAGATGACCCTAGACGTCTCTTCCAACCCTATGATTCTATGATTCTATGACACAACATCATCCATTCGTAAGGCCACTATGTGGTAGAGTCTGGATGGGGGAGGTACCTTGGACTTCTGGGATCCATTGGCAAGAAGTGGATCAGATTGAGGGAATATACTGGAGATCCTTCCTCCTCTTGGTGCTTCATCATGTGCAGCACTTCAGGCTTTCAGACACCTTGTTGATCCAGCTGGGGGAGAATGATCTGAGCTTGTGGTTGGGACTGCACTTATTGAATGTGACTGTGCAGGACCTGGGTTTTTTGTGGCATTTTCAGGGGATAAGTTGCTGTGGTTGGATCTTCTGGAGAGACACTCATAGCAAGGAACAGCTTCACCCAGGAAAGTGGACTTGGCCAGGAGGGGGGTGGCCAAGGCTGTTGGGCACTTTGTGGAAGGGGCAGTGGGCCAGAGGATTTATCAATGGATGTTTCATTTTGGCTGTAGGCCCTGTACCATCCTAATGGGGTGCACCTGTCCATCTAGGGACAGGACATGTGGATAAAGAACATCTGGGACTGTCTGCAGAATTGGTTGCAGCTTTAGAAGCTTAGGCGGGAGTCATTTTGTGGCTCTTGTGGCAGTTTGGACATCGGGCTTGGATCTGTTTCGGGAGAAGCATGGCCTGCCTGCACTGTTCCCCTATAGCAGGAGATCCCCTTAAGGGATCTTGGGGCAATGCAAGACAGGGACAAGCCCAGTTTAGGGGCTGACAGGGCATGCTTGCTTCCAGGTGACAAGGCGGCCACATAGAGGTGTACACACATCTGGTATCCCACTTACTTTAATTCCATGGTACCCTGTTTTAGCTGGTGGACTGAAGGAGCAAAGGGTCATTGACTGACAGGCAGGTCATCCAGATATTCTGATCTGTGCCCTATGAGGTGCCAGGACTTTTATAAGCTGTAATCTGTCAGTTTATGGAATTCCAGTTACTCTGATTTCATCTCCCACCCCTTTCTGCAAGAAATCCAAGGTCTCTTGAGTCAAAAGTTTCTTTATTGAGAAATTATATTCAAGGTACAGGTGTCCATAATTAATCCAAAGGCATGAAAGCTTCTGGCTGACCATGAAGCTTTGTTGAGAATGACATGTTAGTTACAAGTTGCAATATGTCAAAACCTCCTTCTACTCTCCCCCCCCCCTTGCCCGGCTACAGTAGAGGCCTGGGAAGGTGAGGGAAGCTCCTCCAAGGTCGATGTCTAGTCCTGGTAGATAAGGCCTTCCTGGGAACACAGCTGGCTCTCTGTGAACCTGTAGGCAATTAACACTGGAAAACTACAGAATGAGAAAGCATCAGAAAACAATATGGCGTTACTGTGGATAGCAGGCCTGATATTCTGCCCCCCTTAAGGCCCCCCTCACCCTTCAGCCCCGACCTTTTCTGGGTATTTTTTGTGAAACTTGGCTAAAAGCTTGGGAGCATTCACATGGGAGGTCTCTACCCACTCTCTGAAACTACGATCAAAATCTTTCCATTTGATAAGGTAAAATACATTGTTATGATTCCTTTTGGAGTCCAATATCTCCTCCACCTCATAACGTATTTGTCCATCTATAAGGGTAGGGTGGGGCACCACCTTTTCAGGATGCCACTCATCTGGTGAGGGTGCCTTTTTGAGTAGACTGAAGTGGAATGTGGAGTGCACTTTGCGTAGATTTTTTGGTCATTCCAATTCTACTGTCACGTCATTAATCACTCGTTTTATTGTCGAAGGCTTTCACAGCCGGAGAACGATGGTTGTTGTGGGTTTTCCGGGCTGTATTGCCGTGGTTTTGGCATTGTAGTTCCTGACGTTTCACCAGCAGCTGTGGCTGGCATCTTCAGAGGTGTAGCACCAAAAGACAGAGATCTCTCAGTCTTTTGTGACACTGAGAGATCTCTGTCTTTTGGTGCTACACCTCTGAAGATGCCAGCCACAGCTGCTGGTGAAACGTCAGGAACTACAATGCCAAGACCACGGCAATACAGCTCGGAAAACCCACAACAACCAATCACTCGTTTGACTGGAAAAGGTCCCATGTATTTTAATCCTAGTTTTTTGCTTGGTTGTTCTCTCCTAAAGTGTTTTGTGGAAACATAAACTTTAGCTCCTGGTTGCAATTTCCACTGCTCCACATGATGGCGATCTGCATACTTTTTGGCTTTGTTCAAAGTTTGCTGTATAACAGTCCATTTTTTTTGCCAGGGATGACCACCATTCCCGCAAGTCTCCTGGTTTCTTCGGTTCTGGGTTAATTTCAAAGGGGATGGCTTGCCCTTCATATCTGTGTACAATTTTAAAAGGGGACTCTCCTGTAGAACTGTAGATCGAGTTACTGTACGCATATTCTGCATAAGGAATAAAATTTATCCAATTGTCCTGTTGGTAATTAATATAACATCTGAGGAATTGCTCTAGGACTTGATTTATTCTTTCTGTTTGTCCATCGGTCTCGGGATGATGGGTGGAGCCTGTTCCCTGCTTGATGCCTGCTACTTGTAGAAGCTCCCGCCAGAAGTTGACAACAAACTGTACACCCCTGTCAGAAATCACCTTGGTAGGAAAATAATGAAATCTTACTATGTTTTTCATGAACAAGCTAGCCAACTTCTTAGCTGTGGGGATGGCTGTACATGGGATGAAGTGAGCTTGTTTAGAAAATAGATCTACCACCACTAGGATACAAGTACAGCCTTTGGAGGGAGGTAAATCCATTATAAAGTCCATAGAAATTACTTCCCAAGGTCTGTACGGGGTTTCCAGTGGTTGCAATAATCCCAGAGGCTTTCCCCTTCTCATTTTGGCCATTATGCAAGTAGGGCACGAGGACACGTATTGGGATACATCTTGCCGCATATTTGGCCACCAGAATTGTCTTTGAACTAGGTGGAGGGTTTTTAGATAGCCAAAATGTCCTGCAAGTTTGGCATCGTGGCACTGCTGAAGTACTTCTTTCCTTAAACTACAGGGAATGTAAAGTTTAGATCCTTTAAGCCATTCTCCCGCCTCCGTTTTTGTGAGTTCATTTTTGGGCGCTTCCTCCCCCTCTTTTTCCACTTTGCTTTTCACTTTTGCTCTCCATCCACTGGGATCAGGTTGCTTTCCCATTTGTGCTCTGGTTGCTTGGCTACGCGTAGTCACCGCTCCTCCGAATTGGGTGGGCGAGAAGACAGTGTCTATTATCTCCTCCCTCTGGCTATCGTGTTGGGGCATGCACAAAAGGGCGTCCGCTAAGAAGTTAGATTTGCCAGGCAAGTAATTCAGCGTGAAGTTGAACTTAGAGAAAAATTCTGCCCACTGAAGCTGTTTAGCATTGAGCCAACGGGGGGTGCGTAGCGCCTCTAAGTTTTTGTGATCTGTCCACACTTCGAAGGGGTGGTGAGCCCCTTCCAACCACTGTCTCCAGGTGGAAAGAGCTAACTTTACAGCAAAGGCTTCCTTTTCCCATACATTCCAATTTCTTTCTGTGTCCGTGAATTTTCGTGACAGATAGGCACATGGACACAATTTTTTATTGCCCTGCTGCATCAGCACCCCTCCTATGGCCGTGTCGCTGGCGTCCACCTGCACGATAAATTTTCAATTTTCATCAGGGTGCTGCAACACCGGCTCAGAGGTGAATTTGCATTTCAAGCCTTCAAAGGCTTGTTGACAATCAGGGGTCCAATTTAACTTTGCCTGTGGTTTATTTGCCTGGTCTCCCTTTCCCTTGGTTTTTAGTAAGCCCGTTAAGGGTAAGGCGATTTGGGCAAAGTTTTCTATGAAGGGCTTGTAGAAGTTAGCGAACCCCAAGAAGGATTGCAACTGTTTCCTGGTTGTAGGAGCCCTCCAATCATTAACCATTTGAATCTTGGCCGGGTCCATTTTTAACCCCTGGCCAGATATACAATAACCTAAGTAGTCCAATTCCTCCTTGTGAAACTCACATTTGGACAGTTTGATGGGCAATTTGTGCTGCATTGAGGTTTTTAACACCTTCCAGACTAATTCCACATGGGAAGCGTTATCTTCTGAATAAATCAAAACATCATCTAGGTAAACAACGACCCCTTTATATAAATATTCATGTAGAACTTCATTTATGACTGTCATGTAAACAGATGGAGCCCCTTTCAGCCCAAAAGGCATAACTAAGTATTCGTATTGTCCTAGGGGCATGTTGAATGCAGTTTTCCATTTAAGCCCACTCCCTTATTCTTACATCAAAATAAGCATCTTTGAGGTCTAATTTTTAGAAGATCTTAACCCTGCGCCACCATGCTGAGGAGGTCTCGGATCAACGGGATGGGGTAGGCGTTTGACATTGAGACTGCATTGATGCCACGGAAGTCAGTGCATAGTCTAAGTCCCCCATCTTTCTTCTTTACAAATAGCACAGGAGCCGCATGAGGGGAGCTGGCGGGGTGGATAAAACCCCTCTCCAAGTTTTTGTCGATGAACTTCTGCAATTCCTGGCATTCTGCTGGACTCATCGAATAAAGCTTCCCCTTTGGTAACTTTTCCCCAGGCACCAGCTCTATGGCGCGATCGGTGGTGCGATGCGGGGGTAGTCCATCAGCTTCCTCCTCACTAAAGGCTTGAGCCAAGTCTTTGTATCCTGGGGGAATAAGGGTTAACTCTTCCTCTGTGAGGAGAGCCACTTACAAGGGGGAGGGCACCTCCCTTCCCCAGTCTGCTTTCCATTCATGGTGTTGGCATTGATCTCAGCTGAATACTACCATCCCCTCTGACCACTTAATGTACAGGTTGTGATCCCAAAGCCAGTGACTACCTCATATTAGAGGGTATTTAGCAACTTGGCTGACAATGTAGGGACGAGTCTCCCAATGTTTCCCCATGGCAGTGGGTATCAGCTCAGTTTCATAGGTGGCTGGGTTCATATTGGAGCCATCCATTTGTTCGAACACTATGGGATTTTCTAGTTCATGGATTTCCAACCCTAGCCCATTCACCAAAGCAGGGGATATAATATCTCGAGAGCAGCCAGAGTCTATTAATGCTTCCACTCTAACATGTGTTCCCCTTTTGGGATTCACCAGTACCACTGGCATGAATAGTATGCCCCCCCTTTCCCTCACCTCTTTTGGGTTGGGCATCTCCTCGATCTGCCGTGGGGGCCTTTTTACGACAGATCCTCCTCGTTTCCTGACTGCAAATACACGGCATCAGGCTCTTGAGCTTGGTAGGCGTTTTCTTCACTCACTTCTTTGGCTTCCAACCCAGCCTCAGATCTTCCCCTCCAGGCTGGGCGTTTCCTCTCTACACATCCCATGCGAGGGGTGGGTACCGGCCTGGCGGTAGCAGGTTGGATAGGCGCTCTGAGTGGGCACTGAGTGGTGAAATGCCCACTACCTCCACACTGGAGGCACAAACCTTGTCTCCAGCGTGTATCTCGTATCCCTCGAGCCACTCTAGGCCCTCCCGTGCCTCTGCCTCTTCCCGGGGGCGGGGGAGGTCACCTGACACCAGCCGACTGATGTTGTTTGACCAAGTGGACTACTTGGGTACAATTTTTGACTTCACATGCTAACTGGATACAACCCAACAGGGTGGGTGGGTCATCTTGCATTAAGGCCCAGTCCAGTAATTCAGGATTCATTCCATTGTGAAATAGTTCGATTTTTACTCCTTCATGATAATTTGGACACTTGGCAGCAAGCTGCCTGAACTTGGCCACATACTCCCTGACGGGTTTGGAGCCTTGTCTGATTGCTCTCAGCTCCATGCAAGCCCTTTTGCTTTCTACGGTGTCTTCATATTGTGCTCTCAGGGCTGCTATAAACGCTTGTAAAATCCACAGTTCAGGGGGCCCCATATCGTAAAGGGTTACATACCATTCTGCCGCTATTCTCTCCAACCTGGTGTCCTGCTTCCAGGGGTTGCCGAGTCTGCAGAGTGCTGCTGACAGGTAACGAGGTCCATCTGGCAAGGCGAGGCATGTGCAAAGTCCGTAAATCAAGGGAATAGTCGAGGACAGGCCGGGTCGGAGGTCAGAGAGACAGTTCCAAGGAGCAAACACAGGCAGTACAGTAGCAGCTTAGAGAACTCGTTGAAGCCACGCTGAATGGAGCCCTCCCTCTGGCTTTTATACTCTAAGGGCATTCGGTCAGCTCGCACAGCTGCTTCAACTGAGTTGTTGTATGCAAACTCCGCCAGGGGGAGCAGTGGGGCCCAGTCATCCTGCTGGTGGTTTACATAGCACCTGAGATACTGTTCCAGTGTGGCATTGGTGCGTTCCGTCTGGCCATCAGACTGGGGGTGATAAGCGGAAGATAAGTGTACTTGGGTGCCCAGTAGGGTGTGTAGGGTGTGCCAGAAGCGGGAGGTGAACTGGGTCCCCCGATCAGAGATCAGGTGTTCTGGCAATCCGTGGAGGTGGAAAACATGGTGTAAGTACAGCCGGGCAGTTTCGCGGGCAGTTGGGAGTCTGGAACAAGGAACAAAGTGAGCCATCTTAGTCAGGAGGTCCACCACCACTAGGATGCTTGTGTTCCCTGCAGAAGTAGGGAGGTCCGTGACGAAGTCCATGGATACAGCTTTCCAGGGGCCATTAGGAGTGGGCAGGGGAAGCAATAGTCCTGTAGGCCTGCCAGGAGGATCTTTGGCTCTCCTGCAGGTGCTGCAGGAGGCTACGTACTGGGCTACATCGGTCTGTACATGGGGCCACCAAAACTCCCGGGTCAGCAGATGTGCTGTCTTATACCGACCAAAGTGTCCAGCGGGTTTGGTGTCATGAGCTAGTTGCAGGACTTCGGCCCTTAGTGGCCCCGGTGGCACATAGACCCGGTCTTGGTGGGTGAGCATCCCCGCCTGCTCTCGGTAACTCCTGGGGGGATTCTGCATAGGATCACGAAGACACTGGAGCATCTTCATGGCGAAGGGGTCACGTAGCTGTTGTTCCTGGATCCGTTCCTGGAGCGAGGCAGTAGGGGGCAGGGCAGCGAACACTTCCGGCGGTAGAACTGTGGATAGAAGCAGCTCCTTGAGGGACGTGGAAGCGAACTCAGGTTTTCGAGAGAGGGCATCTGCCTGCTTGTTCTGGGAGCTGGGAATGTAGGTAATGGTAAAGTTAAAACGGGAGAAAAACAGGGACCATCGAATCTGCCTCTGGTTCAATCTACGAGCAGTCTGTAGATACTCAAGATTCCAGTGGTCTGTGCAAACTTGCACGGGGTGTCGGGCACCCTCTAGGTGGTGCCGCCAGACCTCAAACGCTGATTTAATTGCCAGGAGCTCCCTCTCCCAGATGGTGTAGTTTTTCTCGGCTGTGTTGAGTTGCCGGGAGTAGTAGGCGCAGGGTCGTAGAGGGCCCGTGGCAGTGTCTTGCTGGGATAACACAGTGCCAAGTGCGACACTGGAGGCATCAGTCTCGACCACAAAGGGTATGCTTGGGTCTGGGTAACGTAGGAGCGGTTCCGTTGCAAACCGGGTTTTTAGCTGCTGGAAGGCCTGTTGCGCTTCTACTGTTCAGCGGAAGGGTTCTCGAGGCCGTAGCAACTTGGTGAGGGGCACTGTTAGGAGGGCAAAGTTTGGGCCGTGGGGGCATAGTGAGATGAGCAGGTCTCAAACAGTAGCTGCTGGTAGCTACCTGCAGTTCCCCTTGCCCTGGGCTTCGGGGAGCCATGGCCCGTGGCCAGTACCTGGGTCGGGAGTTGCAGGTTTGCAGCAGGCGCCCCCAACATCTGCTGCTTGGGGTAGTATGGATGTGGGGTGGGGGCAGCCTCAGGCTGGGCTGTGGTCAGGGTATCAAGGGGCTCATTGGGGGTTTTATCCTTATGCCCTGTTGGCCTACAGTAATGTTCCTTTCAATGCTCTCCCTTTTGGTGACACGGCACTGCCACTTGGGGATCATTTAACCCAGGCAACACGTGATAAGATTGTCAGGGGTGAATACATAAATGTTTTTTCCCTTCTTTTCCATGAATTGGAAAAGAAGGACAAAGATGACTTAGATGACAGGGACAAAGAGAGGCTGAAGAGGAGGCGCGTTGATAGGAATTGGCACAATTGACTTCCGGGTTTCCTGATTTATGCCGGGGTGATTGTGAGGGCTCAGCCCCAGAGGGCGGCTGCTCTTTTTCAACATTTGGATATCATATATAAGGGCTACACTGGCTTCTCAGGTGCTGCTTGGATGCAGTATGATGAGGAGTTCAGGATGAGGGCTGCCCTTAACCCCAGTATGCCTTGGAATAGGATTCACCAGCAGCTCTGGCTGTCGGTGATGTCACCATCTAAGCCTAACCTGGGGGATCGCTCAGACAGCGGTCATGTTGTGCAGCAATCTGCTCCCGTTTCAGTGTCCAGCACCCGCTCTGCAGCAGGCCAGGCGGTTCAACCCCGGCTGTTGTGTTGGGAGTTTGCCTTTAAGGGAGCCTGTTCTCGAAAGCCCTGCTGATTCAAACACGAGTGCCCCTCCTGTTCTGGCTTCCACCCCTACAATTCCTGCCCTAAGGCAAGGCAGGGGAGTGGAGGGTGGGGAGGGGGGCGGGGGAGCTGGTAAGCAACAGGCTCCTGGTAAAGGGACACAGCCCAATAAGGCTAAGGGTCCTTAAACGGCTTTTGCAGGCTTATCCTCGTAAGCAAGAGGCGTTGTTTCTGTTACAGGGTTTTTCTGTTGGGTTTAGAATTCCGGTTCAGGGAATACGCTCGTCTTATATGTGTTCGAACTTGCGTTCAGCGGTGGGGATGGAAGGCAGTGTTTCCGTCTTCCCCCAGACAAAGTTTCAGACCTTAAGCTTAGGCTTCAGGAATTCAAGGCGAAGCGTAATGTGTCCCTGGTAGAGCTACAGCAGCTCGTGGGCCACCTGAACTTTGCGTGTAACGCAGTGGCTCCAGGAAGGGCGTTCTTGCGGCGGCTGTGTGATGCCATGTCGGCCCTGCGGGCCCCGCATCATCACCTGAGGATTTCTAGGGGGATGCAGGAAGACTTGGATGTCTGGTCTGACTTCCTCGGGGGTTATAATGGAGTTACTTTTTGGCGGGATGACCTGCTTTTGGAGGCGGACCTTCAGGTCACGTCTGACGCCTCCAGCTCTACTGGTTTTGGGGTGTATTTCCGCAGGCATTGGTGCGCCGAGCAGTGGCCACCTGATTGGAGTGCCACGGGTTTCCTTAAAGACCTGACCTTTTTAGAGTTTTTTCCTATTCTCGTGGCAGTGCACATCTGGGGCGAGGAGTTGGCCAACCATGTTGTTCACTTTTGGTGCGACAACATGGCTGTGGTGCAGGTGGTCAACTCTTTATCATCCAAATCTGAGCGGGTTATGAGGCTGGTCCGCGCATTTACGTTGCTGTGTCTCCGGCGGAACATTTTGTTTAAAGCTAAGCATGTTCTAGGAGTGAGCAACGGGGTGGCAGACGCTTTGTCTCGCCAACAGATGGGGCGGTTTCGGCAGCTTGCTCCAGAGGCGGACCAGGTACCGGCACAGATGCCCCTGGACTTATGGCTTCTTGGGAAGCCCAAGTGTTCAGGGCCATAAGGCTTGCGGTGGCACCCAGCACACAGCGCAGCTACGACAGAGCGGTAGAGCAATTTTGGGGGTTTAGGTCTGAAGAGGGCCTTCAGCAGACTTGGCTGATCCCTATTGAGCATCTGATACGTTTCTGTGTGTATCAGAAGGGGCGTGGATTAGCGGTTAAGTCCATTAGGGGCCAGCTATCTGTGCTAGCTTTCATAAGCAAGGCTCGGGGGTTCTCAGAGGCCACGGGGGACTTCCGAGTCCAGAAAATGTTGGAGGGTTGGTCGCGTGAGGTTGGCCCTCGCGTTGATCCCAGGGAACCTATATTGCCCTCAGTTTTGAAAGGGCTGATCTCTAGTTGGAGCGCGGTGTGTAGCTCAGAATTTGAAGTCAGGTTGTTTCATGCGGCGGCTCTTACAGCCTTTTTTGGGGGCTTGTGAATTAGTGAATTAGTGGCGAGGTCCAAGACCGACAGGTCTGACCGGGCTCTTCGGCTTGAGGATGTTGAGTTTGTCGATGGTGGGGTTTCCATTTTAATTAGGAAATCCAAGACAGATCAGAAGCAAAAGGGGGTGGCCCTTAACCTGGGGACCTGTGTGGACCGGGATTTGTGCCTGGTTCGTGCCCTACGTAGATATGTGCGAGTTAGGAAATCTGCTTCTGGGGTTTTATTTTGTCATGAGGACGGTTCCCCCTTAACACGTTATCAGTTTGGGGCAGTTACGGAAAGGGCACTGGCCAAGTTGGGGCTTGTGGGGGTTAAGTTTGGAACCCATTCATTTCGGATTGGGGCTGCTTCCACAGCGGCAGCAATGGGGTACTCAGCGCAGGCCATTCAGGGGATAGGCAGATGGAGATCCTCTGCTTATTGGTCCTACGTTCGCCCTTTGAAGAAGTTTTAAGAGTTTACTAATTGGTGTTTTCCTAGGTGCTGTGTCTTGCCAAGAGAAGCGACAAATTTTGATCTGCGGGCACAGCATGGTGTTTTGGGCGGCTCTTCAGGCCAGGCGGTCTCCTGTAGGGTCTCAGCTGGGTCTCAGTGAATGGGCGTCAGTTGAATGGCAGGGATGGCGAGGCATGCTGGCCGGGTTTGTTGCTGCTGTTATTTGAGCAGCGGCGGGGACCCATGCCACACATACTGGTCATTCATTTGGGGGGGGAATGACCTTGGGTTCATTCATGGTAGGGCTCTGTCGCTGCAGGCAAAATGGGACATGCAGGAAATTTTGTTGCAGTGGCCCGGGGTCCTCATAATGTGGTCAGCCATGTTACCTCGCAAAGTGTGGCGCGAGGCGCTGGACCGGCAAGCCATTGAAAGGGCTAGGATGAAGGCCAATAGGGCCATTCAGAAGGCCCTTGGGGGTTTGGGGGTTTATTTACCTCACCCAAGGATCAGGGTCAACATTGCCGGCCTTTATCATAGTGATAGGGTTCACCTATCGGAAGCAGGCAATGCAATCTTCCTCAATGACTTGCGGCAAGGGCTTAGGTTGGCCTTAGGCCAGTAGTGGGGCGCAAGGGCCTAAGCAGAGGCTTGGCCCTCGCGTTGGCGGGATAGAGTTTGGCTTTAAGCAGTGGGCCAGTGAGCACCCTTGGCGCTTCCCTATTTGTCAGGAAGAGGGGCCTGCTAGGAGTGGCTAGTACTGCTTGTGACGGCTGCCAGCGCGCGTGGGCAGGCTGCCTAGGTTAACCTTCATGCGCAAGTCCGGCCTCACTGCTGTACGGCTGAGGATTAGGAGCTTGGAAGGGGGAACCATGTTGCCTGGCTGGCCGAGTAGCCTAGCCATCTCTTCAGATGGCTCGCACCCGAGGCTTTGGGGCTCGCCCAGACAGGTCAAGGCAGGGGTCTGTGAGTGACCACGTGGCTTGACCTGTACCGCTTTACCCTTGCTGCAGTTTGGTTAATTTTAATGTTGAGGTTAATTTAATAAAGTGGCCCTTAGATCCAACAACATTCTCTGTCTCTTTATTCCCACTAGGGGAGCAATGACGTGTTAGTTACAAGTTGCAATATATCAAAAAACACCTTCCACTCTCCCCTCCCCTTGCCCGGCTACAGTAGAGGCCTGGGAAGGCGAGGGAAGCTCCTCCAAGGTTGATGTCTAGGCCTAGTAGATAAGGCCTTCCTGGGAACACAGCTGGCTCTCTCTGAACCTGTAGGCAATTAACACTGGGAAACTACAGAATGAGAAAGCATCAGAAAACAATATGGTGTTACTGTGGATAGCCTTTTAAACTCCATCTATGTCTCTGTGTCTTCTTAACCTCTGCCTTCGTCCTCATTCCTCAAGCTGGCCCTGCAAATGGATTCCTGCAAATTGACCCTTTAATTCAGGTAACGGTATGGCATATAATATGGCAGTCATAAAAATGTTACAATATTTAGGTATAGTTAGAGATTTTAAATATGCAGGGAGGATTACCCGAGGATCTAATCCATGATAGGAAAGAGAACATACTTTTGGTTTGTACTTCTAAAATCAAGCTCCAGCAACTACTTTTTAACCCTTGCCAATGCTAATTTACCATTCTCCATTGATAGTAAGAGGGCTGAAGTAAAGCCTATTATCTAAATCTGGTCACTTATTCAGTTTTGATATTTGCTACTCTCCCTTCTTTTTTCTTTAGTTGGCAGCCTCTTGAGTAAACTACTATTTTCTGCATTTATTATTAAACTGCACAGTAGGAGCCAAAACTGGCTAACATATGTTTCAGACTCACAGTCATGTGGGATAATAATGCCACATCATCAACATAGAGTAAAATTGAAAGCTCTTGTGGGTTAAGAATAGGTACATGAAAGATGGATCCTGACACAGCTTTAACAATGTTATTAGTATACAAATTGAGGAGATAAGAAGATAAAAGAGAACCTTATTGAAGACCCTGAAAGGCAGGAATAGAATCCATAATCTGGTCTTCCACATTGCATCATATTTAACTTCAGTGTCTTGATAAAGTCTAGCCAATACCTATAACAGATACCAATTAATCCTCGTCTCTTTCAGTTTCTGCCACAATCTGGTTCTAGAGTTGCTATCGAAAGCTGAATGTAGGTCCATAAAGGCTACCTATAGATGGTTATTTACAGAGGAAGTATACTTCTCTATCAAATAAGATATAATCAGACAGTGATTGACTGCAGACAAACCTTGGCGAAACGTACCTTGTTTCTCTTTCAAAATTTCTGATTCATCCATCCATTCTTTCAGTTTTAAACTCAAAAAAGCTTTCTATATTTTTTCCAATAGCAGAAAGAATAGCAATTGGATGATAGTTCTGTGGGTCCTGACTATTCCCTTTGTTCTTGAAAATAGGTACCAGCAAAACTTTCTTGCAAATAGATTGAATGAATCCTGAATTATTTATCATAGAGAATAAAGGGGCCAATATCTCAAACCACTATTCCAGATTTGATTGTAAAAGATCTATTGGAACTCCATCCATACCTGGTGCCTTTCCCAATTTCCTATTCTTAATCAAACATTCAAATGGTCTTAACTGTAGTGATGGACAATACTAGAGCTCATCAGTGTCAACCAGATTTTCATGTTCTACACAACCAGCATCTTCACCAATATAAGGAGCTAAAAATGAACTATGTGGCTGGAGAAATACAAAAGGGAATGAAGGAGATGTTCTTACAGCTGTTGCTAACAATTCAATGGAACATTTTACTATTTCCGTCATAAGTAGCAGATAATAAGGTTCTTCATTTCTTAATCAAAGCTGTCCTCTTTTTATTAATTACCAATTGTTTCCAAACTTCTTTAGCCATCTGAAAATTAATTAAGGTGTGTTCTATTCTTCTTAATCTGAATTCCTTATGGTAGACTCTCACTTTCCTCAAGTGGGTCTGGCATTCATAATCAAGCCAATCATTCTTCTTTTCTTTTAGTTGGTTGGAATAGGATGACTGATAGGCAGACTTACAATTATCTAAATTTGATTTATGATCTCATAGTAAGTAGCAACAGCATTTGCTGAGTCACATTGTAAAGAACAGCACCTCTGGGAGAAAATTATAGTTCTAATTTCTTGAGTTAGAGATGATGCTCATTTCTTTATTCTTGTTCCCTGATTAGTTTGCTCAATATAAGAAACTAGAGATGGAGGTTTAATACCTTGTTTGTCTGCTATCTAGAGTGTATGTTTTTCAGCTTTTACTGTTGAGAAGTATAAAGTAATGTGCAAATTTTTCTCTCTGTGGCATTATTATCCCACATGACTGTGAGTCTGAAACATATGTTAGCCAGTTTTCCAATATAATGCATGGTTTCCAGTTCTGAAAAACACCAGGCTAACAAAACATTCTATCCCCGACAATAGCCCTGCAGAGAAGATTAGCACATCAAGTACCAATCCATATGCAAAAGAACCTCCTCAGGATACAGTGAAGCCTCCTGCCATTAGCATTCCACACCCTGGGAAACTCTTACAGGATGACTCAGCTCAACCCCACCCCTCCTGAGTAGATACAAATGACCTACATCTTTTCCACACTGTGACACTGAGAGATCTCTGTCTTTTGGTGCTACACCTCTGAAGATGCCAGCCACAGCTGCTGGCGAAACGTCAGGAACTACAATGCCAAGACCACGGCAATACAGCCCGGAAAACCCACAACACCTATCTCTACTGGGTCTCTCTAGTACTGCACCTTGGTTACTAAGGAGCTAGAGTTATTATTAAACAGAGGTTATGGGACACTTCTGTACAAGTAGATAGAGCATGAGCTTTGTATGTCCCAGCAGTGGGGAATAGAAAACAAAATTGTGCTCCTCCCAGTTATTGTCTCTTGTAACTTCCGAAATACCAAAGAGCTTTAATTTTAGCACACTTACAATGCAATCCTATGGTCAGTTACTCCAGTCTAAGCCCATTGAAGTCAATAGACTTAGACTGGAGTAACTCTCCATAGGATTGCACTGTTAATGTTCTTCCCTCTGCTCTTTTAGAGAGGAGATATGCTCATACCACATATGTAAATTGTCTCTGCCCCTGTCAATCCAGACTGGTGGAGTTAATCGAGCACATTATTTTATATTGCCATTATTATCAGGAAATCGGAATAATGTATATTACACAAATTATTGCTACCTATCCAGGCAGATCTAATCAATTTTATTCTGCTCTCCTTTTAGCTGATTGCTGCAACAAAATTACTGTTAAGGTAGCAAGATTCTGCGCCCTAGCTAGTCTAATTAGACAGAATATCATAACTTCTTTTAAGAAATTTTAACAACGTTATCTATCTAAGTACATTGTTTGATTCTCTATACATGTTTAGAAATGCAATTAATGGTCAAATGTCAGATAAATGTTGGAAATGTGGGAAACATGAAGGTTCTTTTTACCATATGTGGTGGACATGTGAAAAAGCTAAACAGTTCTGAGGGGAAATAGTAGACGCTATGTCAGATATATTACAGAAAAATGTTGTTAAAAACCCAGAATTGTTATTGTTATGTATGAACCTTGAAGAATTTGATAAAATGGACAGGATAATGGTGTTTTATATGATTACGGCGGCTAGGATACTATATGCTCAGTTGTGGAAGACGAAGGAGATACCATCAGTGGAAGATTGGATTTTGAAAACATTGAATCTGGCAGAAATGGACAAACTTACGAGGAAACTACGAGAAGAAGTTGCGGAAGAATATATAAGAAGCTGGGAGAAATTTAAGAATTATATGGAAAAAAAGTGGGACATTAAAGGGAAAGTGTGGTCTTTGGATACTTTTTAAGGGGAGGATAGTGATCTGTTACTTTAACTGAATATAGAGATAGAAATTTTAACATTATATTGGAAAAGGATAGTATAGTTTGTGATAATATACCAGGCTATAGTGATGTATTTTGCTATAATACATTAGGTCATAATAAGACAAGATTTATAGGGTATACACAAGATTATGGTATATTGTAGGACACTATATTAAACGCTTAATTTAAGTTATAAGAGGAAAAAATGAGACAATATATCTTAAAGTAATACTGAAAATAACAATAAATTTGAATGTTATAGATATGGTATAGTAGATATATATTATTTTGGATATGGAATACTATAGGTTATACTATTATAGAGTATGTTATCATAGAGAGTGTATATGCTGAGTAATAGAATATATGATTCATTGCTAGAATATACTGGATATTATATAGTATTAAATATATGATACATATTGTTAGAATATATTATATGTTATTGGATAACTATGTTATATAGGGTTTAGGATGGTTAAGGATTATATATTAAGAGGTAGTAAAGTTAATTAGATGAAGGGAATGGAAAACTGTCGGAAGTCAACGGAAAAGGGGGGGAAAGGGTGGGGGATATTATTATATGGGGGAGATAAAATAATGTGTTGTATGTGTGAATTGATATAATGACCCATCCAATAAAAATTCTTTAAAAAAAGAAAGAAATGCAATTAATGTACTCATTGGTTGTTGGGGGTTTTCCGGGCTGTCTTGCCGTGGTCTTGGCATTGTAGTTCCTGACGTTTCGCCAGCAGCTGTGGCTGGCATCTTCAGAGGTGTAGCACCAAAAGACAGAGATCTCTCAGTGTACTCATTATATATTACTGTATATGTTGACTTAAATTCTGATCTTGGATCATAATAATACACTAGGGACTACTTTCTAGAGACCCTTGATGGGTCTAGTATATGAATTAGGGGTGTGCCATGAGAAAATTTTCATTATAGTTTCTGATCCAGGAAGCAGATGGGGGTGCTTTTACCATGATTGTTTATTTCCAGGTATGATATTAAGTTTTGGGATTCAAATTTGTGTAGTTTTTCTTCAGGACCATTATTTCCAAAGGGGAACATATTCAAAGGTCTGGGGCAGATGTTTATAAAGACAATGACACCAAATTTTCACAGAAGACAGTTCACACCCCCAAGGTTTGAAGCAGATTGAACAAAGGGGGGGGTCAGTTTTATAGACTCCCAGATTAGGTCTCTCTCTCTCTCTCTCTGTGCAGCTGGACTTCTTTTTATTGGTTTCTAAAATGGCAGCAGCCTAGCAAGAAGGCTCCAGATGGTCATTGGCATTAAAAAAAACCCAGTCTGCACTCATTTCATTTCCTTATTCTTACAGTGATTGACTGACAATAAAAAAGACTTTAACATTCCACCTAAAACACACTTTGTTTGCAATGCTTCCTTGTTGTGGTCTGTTTAACAAAGTAAGGAAGAACACTGACAGTTTTTCCATTATTCCATATGGGGGACTTTTATGGGGGGGGAGGATCTGAAGTAGTTGATTTTTGACCAAATGTCACCAAACTTGCACTGAAGATTCTACTGCCTGTCCACCAAAGAATCCCCAAGTTTCAAGCAAATTGGACAACTGGTTTGAATTCTACAGGCCCCTGAACAAGCTCCCCCAACACCATTGTAATTGCACTTCCAGTATTTCCTATGGAGGAATTTTCTGGGGAGGGGGATGGAAACGTTGTTTTTCACCTAAATGTCCCCAAAATTGCAGCAAAGTTTCCTCTATCTGTTCACTAAAGATCTCCCATGTTTCAAGCAAATTAGACAATGAGTTTGAATTCTACAGGTCCCCGAACAAGTTCAAGCTTTCTACTTTCAGAGGGAGGAAAAACTCTCTTCACCTCACAAAGGAGGGGGAAGGAGAATGATTCCTCTCTGCAGTTTTGGATTGCCTGGGAGTGATCTGTGCTCCTCCTTTGGAAGAACCTGTTTGGAAGGGAGAAACAACATTGTCCAGGAAATCAGCAGAATCAAAGAAAAAAATGTGTTCATGCCGCATGGTTCGTAATCCTTGGAACCTAGAAAAAAATGAAGTTTTGAGGGAAGGGGTTTCATGATTCCCAAGCAACCTGGATTTGTGTTACCCTTCCTGAAAATCAAGGTAATTGTTCAAAGCAGCAGTTTCTGTGTATATCTACAGCTCAGGAATTTTGTTATGGACACCCCTAAGAGGGATGCTCAAACTCCTGTGAGTCTGAATCACTTTTAATCATCAGGTGTGAATATGTCACTGATTTACCAACTGATCAGATTGACCGATCCATGACTGATCAGATCACTGTTGGGATGTGTGTGTGAATGCACAACAACACTTACGCTCAGCTTTTCAGGAATGCATTTTACATGCTGGTGTCATTACTGTACAGACATAATTATTTTCTCTGTGACCATGTTTAAAACTATCTTACAAAATGAATTAGTTTTCAAGAAGATTCTTCCTTTTATTGTTTTAATTAATGAATTCTGAGTATAGCTGGCCAGCATAGTTTTACTGGTTACAACATGATTATTTTGCAAAGGAGCTCAGCTCAGAGGTTACAGTTACTAGGTAAGTGCAGATTGAAACAAATGAGCTGGAAATACATACAGAAATTGTTGTTCTGTTTAGTTAAAGCTGCTTCCAGAACAGTGAATCAAATTCAGGAAAACAACTTGTAACTGACAGCGTCTCGCTGGAAAGTTCATGTGTTTCTTTGTTTTTGTTCTTACTGCACAGTGGTAGCAGCAGCAGGCAGGCAGACAGTCAGGCAGGCACTGGGACAACAGAATCTTATTTTTCTTAATGGCATTGTCTCCTATCAATTGCATCCCAAGGGGAGAAAGTCCTTACATTATACCACCAAGTTAACTCCATTGAAGGATAAGGGGTATGTCCTCATGAGTGCATCTTTTTCTTTTCTTTTTTTGCAGTGCTACATGGCAATGGCATTGTCTCTCTTCCAATCAGGTCTTTGTAGGGGAAGGAACACTCCCTCCCCCCATCACCTTTGGAAACATTTATTTCATTAACTCAATTAAATGGATGGGGGAATGTGCTGGGAGAATGTGAAAGGGGGAAAATTTTGCCTGAAAAAATCATACAGAAAAGTCCTGCATTGGTCTGGAAAATGGAGGCCTCCTAGAAGGAAGATGTGGGTTGTTCAGAGAGATGCATCACTCCAGTACCATGACACTAGTCTATCTCCCCCACCTCTATCAGGGCACTTGGATGGTTAGTCAAGGTTATCACTGTGAGCAGGAGTGCTGCTGGGTGGGATGCAAGCGTCTGATCCATCAACTGAACTTGAAAAAAAACCCTGGGAGACTTCAAACATAGTCTTTCAGGTCTCTCTTTTTTCATAGTCAAATAGAAGACATATACCACAATGAAAGTTCCCACCTATGCAACATCTAATTTTCTCTTCTGGTTTCCATCCCATTGTAAGCCCAACCGCTCCATTCAGAACCCATGAAAATGCTTTTTTTAAAAAAAAAAAATCTCCACATCAAGCTTAAATCAAGTCCCCCTTGAGCCATTGTTCTACTCCCCCTTGAAAAACAACCCTGTCTGCCCACATAAAAAGAAAAAAAAAATTTGGCAAACGTAAGTTTGGGGGAGGGAGAGAATTCAGACAATCATGTTGCTTGCCTGCCTGCCCTTGGGCAATGAAGACTGGCAGCAATTAGTGCAAGAACATACATACGCACTATTTTGCAGCAGACTGCTGAGCATCAAAAGGAAGGATTTGCCCCTCATCCTGGGAACAAAAATGTGAAACACAAGGAAACATGCCAGCACCAGGCAACAGCAGGATGCAAAGGTAATAATTTACTGGTACAATCATTACTTAGAAAAAGAAAAAAGTGAATAGAAAGCAGGATTTTTAAAATGTCACTGCATTGGATGGAATGTTCACCTACTTGGGCGCTGGCCTGCTTCAACCTGCCTGCTACCACTTTGCCGGTTTCCTGCCATAGTGTGTGCCCACTAGCACTCACTTTCTTTGGGGTTTGTTGTCATGTATATGTGTAGTGTACTTGAGGAAATGCTCATTGGACCAATAGTTTAGAGGGAGGGAGACTAACGGTAGACCTGATTTTTGGTTAAGTACGAAAACAGCTGCCCCAGATACTTCCCCCCAGCCCTTGAAAAGAACAGTGTGTGTGTGCACAGCCAACACTGTCCATGATGCCTTCCCCAAGCATTCTTCAGGATCTGTAAAGCCTATTGTTGTGTGTGCTCAAACTTGAAGGGTCAATAGATTAGAGGGAGGATTGTGAGTGATTTTGGTGCATTAACTTCAAAAATAGCTGCCCCCTGAAGCCTTGAAATTCTTGTTGCAAAGGATGGGGATGTAACTCATGATAACAGGGGGGAAATCCAGATTTGAGCCAAACCAGCAACGCCACACTCAGAAAACACCAGGAATGGTAAGTAGTTCATTTGAAACCCCTGGATTCGAAACAGAAATTTTCTTAGTGTAGTGTAGCCAGATTGGTGTAGTAGTTAAGAGCGCGGGACTCTAATCTGGAGAGCCGGGTTTGATTCCCCACTCCTCCACTTGAAGCCAGCTGGGTTACCTTGGGCTAGTCACAGCTCTCTGGAGCTCTCTCAGCCCCACCCACCTCAGAGGGTGTTTGTTGTGGGGATAATTATAACATACTTTGTAAACTGCTCTGAGTAGGCATTAAGTTGTCCTGAAGGGCGGTATATAAATTGAATGTTGTTGTTGTTATTAGTGCACACCTCTAACAGTTACCCATAAAAGTAGAAATAGAAGAATAAGAGAATAGGTTTAATATGGTCTCTGCAAGTATCATGAGGCTGCACCCTTCATCTGAGTAGACCTGTTTAAAGATGGATTGGGACAGCTTAAAGATGGATCTTAGGGCCAAACTACAAGTGATGAATGAGACTTGAACGGCAAGTGTATTCCTCCCTGTTCACTCACCCTCCACTTGCTCTCCACTCAATCCACTTGCTGTTCAAGTATCATTCATCACTTGTAGCTTGGCCCTCAGTTGGTTAGAAGAAGAGGACAGGACACCTAACCTCCAACCACTAGATCAAACCACTCAGGGCCAAGCTACACATGACGAATGACACTTGAACAGCAAGTGTATTTCTCCCTGTTCACTTGCCCTCCACTCAATCCACTTGCCGTTCAAGTGTCATTCGTCATGTGTAGCTTGGCCCTCAGTTAGCCTTCTCTCTCAAATTCATGTTTTCTTTTTCTACACATAGTATTTTAAAACTTTGCTAATAAAAGCTGCAGACTGCAAGGCTCTGTGTGCTTATTTGAGAACAATTCTTGAAAAATATGGGAATTAGTCTAATATGATTTCTGCATTTGGAATGAGGATGCTCTCATTTCTGAGAATAAGCTCATTGAATAAAAGCGAACTTGCAGCACAGTAGACCATCTTAGGCTCTGTAGATCATCTTAGGCATGGTCTGGAGGACCAGAACGGCCCTGGAAAAGCACTCATTCCAATATCATGAAAAATTATTCTTTTCTAGGGGCTTTCATTCTAGACCATAGAGACTGAAAGCGCAGTCCTCAGCTTCTTTACTCAGGAATAAGTCCTATTTTATTCACTAAAGCTTACTCATAGGAAAGAGGATTGCAGCTTATTCTACTTTCAGGCTCTGTGTTTTATAATTTGTTCCTTGTTTTTGTGATCCATTCCTTGTTTTATTTGCACCTTCTTCCTGTAATAGTGTTGCCAGGAGGTCAGTGAGTGATGAGAGAGGTGGACTCCTATGCTTGAGAGGGTAATTGGTGTCCCTGGTACACTTCCAGCATGACTTGGAAGTGACACTGGTGATAACACTCTATCATTCACCCAAAACTATAATTTAACCATAACGTTTTAGATTAATACAACAGCATTACCTTATGTATTTTCATCAATTCTTAGTAACCATGGAAGTGATGTCATCATGCTGGGGAACCCCAGTCTGTGCCCACCTTTTAGCACCCAGCTGAGTAGCAGTAGGCAATGGCAGTGTGGGGTAGGTCTCCTTCTATCCTGGGAGACCTGGGAACCCTTCCTATATATACAGCATGCACTTTACTGACCAAATAGGAAGCTTTAACAAAGGTAAGCTCATCCCACTTCATTCTGAATTTCCAGTGCTATTCAGACTTAGCCATCTCATCAATGCTGGAGCAGCTTGGTCTCCTCAGTGCACAGAAGGTAATACTTCTGGAAAGGAGATAGAACAACTGAAATGCTATTATCTATTCCAGGCCACAAACTGAACCATGAATAAAATATTAAACTTAAGGCACTGCAAAATAAATTCCCTGACTAACCTCATAATCCATGTGGATTTCATAGTATGTGAATTAAATACTTGTATTACTGAACAGGTCTCACACCCAAATTCAATGAATTGTGGGGCCCATCAGCTCAAAAATATACTGACTGGAAAAATTCCAAAGGTGTCATGGCCTGGACTATGTCTGTTTCTTCCATGCCAATTTCCTTTTGTGAAAATCTCAGATCTCTGTAGGATCTGACTGGATATGAAATTCTACTTTCAACAGTTATTTCTGCCACCAAAAGAAGACCCCCCCCCCCATTAAAATAGCCAAGTGTGCAAATCTGTCTTAATGGTATGGGATCCTGAATTGGTGATGTAGTTGGATTATTCTTTTATTTATTTTGCAGATGTTCTTCAAGAAGGACCTTCCAGGAGCCATCACATAACAGGCAACATTGGGTTGACCCCTTAATGCCTAAAGATCTCTGTATCATTTTTCTCTTACAGCAAGCACAGTCTCTCTAAGAACTTCTAATATGTTATAAAGTAAATATATAAATGAAAGAAGGCAGACTTATCATATTACTCACTACACTGGGCAATCTCTTACCACTAGAGATGGGCACAAATCGCATCACGAACTTCAAAAACCCACGAAATTGGCTTTTGCATGATCGCGATCTGGCAGTTCGTGATTCTCCTCAGAAAATGAACCAGCGCTCCAAAGAAGCCTGGTTTGGTGCATTTGGCTGTGGTTCGGGAAGCCAGACAGTCAGGGGCCATCAATCAATTCCCCTGGAAACAGAGCCGGGGGAATGCCTGAACTCTGTCTGCACTCCTTCTGTCACCCTGGAAACCCAAATGGAAGCCCAGCTTATCTTGATTGGCAGGTCTTCCTTCCAACCATGGAGCTGCAAAGCAGTTACAAACTTGGAGAAGACATCTGGGGGAGGGAGGGGGGAGGGGTGTTCTGTAGTCATGGGCACTCCAATCTCATCCCTGCAAACCCTGATAGGCAGCTCTGATGGCCAAACACAGACCTCCTTCATTGCTTTATGGGACCTCAGTTTAGAAAAAGCACTGCGCACCTAGCCTGGGTTTCAATTTCAGCGAGCAGTGGAGTGTGACAGAGCTGCTGCTAGCTACTTGCTAGCCTTTGGGGAGAGAGACAGAGTTTAATCAAGCTTGGATTTTGGGGATAGGGACCTATCTCCTCTGGTTCCAGGTCTGCTGCCAGACCCTGGGGCCAAGCTCACTGGGCACCTCGGCTGAGGGCTCACAGTATTATTAGTGCCTGATCTGGTCAAGCCTCTGGGAGTGTTGGGCTGGGGCTGTTGTCTCTCCCTCCCTCTGGTGCCAGGGCTGCTGCCAGGCCCTGGGGCTAAGCTCAGTGGGCACCTCGTCTGAGGGCTCACATTAGTGCCTGATCTGTTCAGGTCTGTGGGAGTGATGGGCTAGTGCTGTAGTCCCTCCCTCCCTCTGGTGCTAGGGCTGCTGCCAGGCCCTGGGGCCAAGCTCAGTGGGCACCTCGGCTGAGGGCTCACAGTATTATTACTAGTGCCTGATCTAATCATGCCTCTGGGAGTGGTGGGCTAGGGCTCTACTCCCTCCTTCCCTCTGGCACCAGGGCTGCTGCCAGGCCCTGGGGCCAAGCTCAGTGGGCACCTCGGCTGAGGGTTCACCAAATGATTATTATTATTATAACAATCATTATCATTTTCATTATTATTCCAATTATTACTATTATTATTATTAGTCTTTGTGCCTGTTCTGTCCAGGCATCTTGGTGTGCTGGGCTACAGCTGTAGCCCCAGCCTCTGGTTCCAGTGCTGCTGCCAGGCCCTGGGGTCAAGCTCAGTGGGCACCTCAGCTGAGGGCTCACAAAGTATTATTAGTGCCTGATCTGGTCAGGTCTGTGGGAGTGGTGGGCTAGGGTTCTAGTCCCTCCCTCCCTCTGGTTCCAGGGCTGCTGCCAGACCCTGGGGCCAAGCTCAGTGGGCACTGCAGCAGAGGGCACACAGAGTCATCTCCTTTCCTGTCCTCTTTAATTCTAGTTTGGTGGCACAATGAGTCTTCCTGTTGAGTTGGCTGCCAAGGGTGGTTGTGGGGTGAAGTGTAATGGCAGTCCTCCTGGTTCAGTTGTGGAAAGCAGTATTGTGTTTGGTTTGGGGGCAGCAGAGAGTCCTCCCACTCCCCCCTCCCACTCCCCCCAATGGGCGATGGATCCCTGGAGGAATGGTTTATGTGTTATGAAATATCCCTCCCATCCCCATCCCAAACTCTCAGTAGTGTCCCCACCTGCAGTCCACCCCTCACCCCATTGTCTGTGGCCAC
Organism: Eublepharis macularius; assembly: GCF_028583425.1. Taxonomy (NCBI): domain Eukaryota; kingdom Metazoa; phylum Chordata; class Lepidosauria; order Squamata; family Eublepharidae; genus Eublepharis; species Eublepharis macularius. The sequence continues at coordinate 70,268,801 of NC_072794.1, forward strand.
CTCCACAGTGCAGCCTGTAACCATTCGTCCTCCTTCCCCTGGGACAATTAGCGGTCCACGTTTCAATACCTCCATATGGAGGCACTTTTGGGCCCTTCCTGATGACACCCATGTGGTGTGGTGCTGTGCCTGTGATGTCCTGGTGCGCAGGGGCAAAAACCCAAAGCACCTGTCTTCAACAGCCCTGACTTGGCACCCGAAGAAGCACCACCAGAGCCTCCCTCCTCACCCAGTGAAACATCCATTGGGGGGAGAAAGGGGGCAACCAGCTCTTCTGAGTGGGGGTCAGTGGGAGGGTCACTTTGCCCTGAGGGTGATGCTGGTGGGAGCAGAGCGCAGCAGGCTGTGCTCGCAACTCCCGTCCACAACTCCTGTCCTTTCTGTCAAGGCAGGAAGGTGGGTGGTGCTGGCTACCGCCAGAGAAATCCTCAGTGGGACCCTCAGGTGTGGACCCGCCTGTAGTTGCTGGGGGATCTTGCCGCTCCCCCTCCACATGTCGGACAGAACAAGACAGAGAGACAGATAGATAGAAAGATGTGCGGAGGTTGTCCCCTCGGGGTCCGGGACAGCGCCGCTTAGAACCTTGAGGCTGATGGCTCAGGAGGTGGGCCTTCGCATCTTGGCAGAGATGATTGCCCTACATGGCTTGCCCCTATCCAGCGTGCACTGTGTGGACTTCTGCAGGCTACTAAAACATTTCTCCCCTTGGTTCTCCATGCTGTCACCACGCACCCTTGCCCGTCAAGTCCTGTGGGTATCTTGAATGAGGGCTGGCATGTTTTGGTCAGGTTTAGCCAGGTCCAGTCCCACTGCTAACAGGCTTCTGAGACCTTGATAGGCCTTCCTGGCACAGCCAGATCATCATGACACCTCCTTTCTGCAAAGGCAGGAAAGTGGGTGATGCTGGAGGCAGCCTCCTTTGGGCACTTGTGCAACAACTCAAGAACGGTTGCACATGTAGTTAAGCCACATGGTGCCCCTATCCATTGCAAACGCTGAGCCCTCTGAGCAGGGGGAAATGGGTCCCTCGACTCATGTCCTTCCCGCAAAGGCAGGAAGGTGACTGACATCAGCTGCTGCTGCTGCTGCTGTCCTGTTTCTGTCTTTCCCTCTCAGGAACCACTCTGACCCATCCAAGCAATGTCTCCTGTCCTGCCCATCCCCTACTTTCCATGAATGCAGGACAGCGGGTCATGTCAGCTGCTGCTATATGAGGGACTATCCTGTTAGTGCTCCTTCCTTGGTTACACAGCTTAGTTGCGATCACACAGCTGATTGTATTGTGTACGGATACAGTTGGTTGCACAGTGTGGCGGCTCCCCTGTCAATGGAACTAATGGGACCCCTTTCAGCTGGGTGGGAATGTGTCCTGCAACTCCCGTCCTTTCTGTCAAGGCAGGAAGGTGGGTGGTGCTGGCTACCACCAGAGGATTCCTCAGTGGGACCCTCAGGTGAGGACCCGCCTGTAGTTGCTGGGGGATCTTGCCACTCCCCCTCCACATGTCGGACAGAACAAGACAGAGAGACAGACAGATAGAAAGATGTGTTGAAAAACAAAAACAAAACCATTGGAAAAAGATGGACACACGAGCATACATATAGATGAAGACAGAGAAAGGAATGTAGAAAACAATATAGTTATAGAAAGAGAGAGAAAAGACAGCCAGAGATGGAAAGAAACAATAAAGGGCAGATATACGTAGAAAGAGATAGATTCAGATAAATAGTTTCTTCCTCACATAGGAAGAAACTATGAGGAATAAATAGTTTCTTCCTCACATAGGAAGAAACAGAGAGAGAAAGTTGTGAATAGTCAGTGAGAGGGAGATACAGAGAAACAGATAGAAAGGGGCACACATATGTCAACTGTTCTAGAACTAGAAACAGAATGCGAATGCAACAAAGAGATATAGAATTGAACAGAACACGACACATCCATGGAGAAAAGGATTGAAAATCAAAAACAGAAAGAGACAAACGTTTCAGAATGTATAAGTATAATGAACAATACGATAGAATGTATGTACATATATTAGAGAATGTCTGTTAATAGTGAGAGAGTGGTATATATTGGGACAATTGAATGTAGAAAACGATAGAGATTGAAATAGAAAGAGAGGGGACATCACCCTCCTTCCAGCCTGCGCCGGGAATAACTGCGTGCTCCTGTGAGGCCAGGCGGTTGCAGGGGGATCTTCCCACTTACCCCCCACATGACAGGTCCTCTCCCTCCCATCCTTTCCGGCAAGGCAGGAAGGTGGGTACTGTCGGCTGCTGCCACACTGTTCCTAAGTGGGACCCTCGGGTGAGGACCCACTGCTGCTGGGGGATCTTCCCACTCTCCCTCCAAATAGAAAGAAATAGGAAGGGGCAGATATACATAAAAGATATAGATTTAGATAGATAGTGGTGGAAACACATAGGAAGAAACAGAGAGAGATAGAAAGTAGCGAATAGACAGTGAGAGGGAGAAACAGAGAAACAGATAGAAAGGGGTACACAGATATCAACTGTTCTAGAAGTAGAAATAGAATGCGAATGCATCAAGGAGATATAGAATCGAACAGAACATGCCACATCCATGGAGAAAAGGATTGAAAATCAAAAACAGAGAAAGAGACAAACATTACAGAATGTATAAGTAGAATGAAAAATACTCTAGAATGTATGTACATATATTAGAAAATGTATGTTAACAGTCAGAGAATGGTATATGGTTGGAGAACTGTATGTAGAAACACATAGAGATTGAAATAGAAAGAGAGGGGATATCACCCGCCCTCCGGCCCTTGCCGGGAATACCAGCACGCTTCTCTTTGGCCTGGCAGTTGCAGGGGGATCTTCCCACTTACCCCCCACATGACATGTTCTCTCCCTCCCATCCTTTCCGGCAAGGCAGGAAGGTGGGTACTGTCGGCTGCTGCCGCACTGTTCCTCAGTGGAACCCTAGGGTGAGGACCCGCGGTTGCTGGGGGATCAGGCCCCCGTCCGAATGACATGTCCTCTCTCTCCCACGCTGGGAATACCAGCGCGCTCCTCTTTGGCCTGGCGGGCAGGCACATGGGGGGTGCCACTGGCGAGCGGCCAGAACCCCCGCCTCCCCGTGCCCGCCAGGCCCGGCAGCCGCCGTCATCACCCTCCTTTTGGCCTGTGCTGGAAATACCAGCGTGCTTCTCTTTGGCCTGGAAGTTGCAGAGGGATCTTCCCACTTACCCCCCACATGTTCCTCAGTGGGACCCTCGGGTGAGGACCCGCAGTTGCTGAGGGATCTTCCCTCTCCCCCTCCTCATGATGAAATGTTCCAATCATTTCCAGCAAGGCAGGAAAGTTGGGTACTGTTGGCTGCTGCCGCACTGTTCCTCAATGGGACCCTTGGGTGAGGACCCGTGGTTGCTGAGGGATCAGGCCCCTGTCTGAATGACATGCCCTCTCCCTCCCATACTGGGAATATCAGCACATTCCTCTTTGGCCTGGCAGGTGGGCACATGGGGGGTGCCGCCTGTGAACAGCCAGACCCCCTGCCCCCTGATGGGAGGTGGCTTGTTGCCGCCTCCCTGTGTCCACCAGGTCTGGCAGCTGCCAGCAATACCCACCATTCCTGTCCTTGCTGGGAATACCAGCGTGCTCCTCTTTGGCCTGGCAGGCAGGCACATGGGGGGTGCCGCCAGCGAGCGGCCAGACCCCCCGCCCCTTGAGGCGAGGTGGCTCGTCGCTGCCTCCCCGTGCCCGCCAGGCCCTGCGGTCGCCGTCAGCACCCACCTACTGTACACTGGGTGAACGTCAACTGGTGGCTCTAATTGTATCGAGTGGGAGTTTCCTGGGGGCCTTGGATGGGAGAGCGTACAACTCCAAGATCCCTTTTGCAATCTTCTCCAAACTTTGGTGATGGCTGTAGGAGAGCCTGGAAAACACTCCCCGGGATTATGGGCTCTCTAAGTGCAACGGGGGCTGTTCTGAGCCCCATGAACCACAAACCGGTTCGGCAATGGAAAATGTTTGTTGCGGTGCGCGACCTCGGGATCATCGGCGGCACCGAACCACAAACCACGGAATCGTTAATTTTTTTTGGTTCGTGCCCATGTCTACTCACTGCTATGCTTTCTCAATGGAGCAATGGAAGCCAAAAAGAGCATTGGGAGTTGACATTTAAAGAATTCCCCTAATCTCTATGGTTTTTACCATTAAAAATTGGGGGGAGTTTTACAACATTGTGTGATGCCTTTTACCCCAGTCTCTACCTCTCAAATTCTCCCAGCTGACCACCCCACTCCTAGCAACTACAGCAGCCTGATTTTCAAAGATCAAGACTTGCTCCAAGAACACCTCAAAACGTCTCTTGATCTGATCTCTTGGGCTGATGCCATCCTAACCTGGGGATCTGTCCCTTTGAGAACATCTTTCCCAACCAACATAACTTGTCTGAATTCAGTTTTACCTTTTTGACTTCTATGTATTGACATCCATGGTTAATGATGATTCAAGATAAAGACAGTTGCAGTTGGAGTCTCATTAACATGTTGACACTGAACTTTAACATTTTGGATAATCTCATTTGGAAGTATCATATGAATGATCATTAGTGGGAGTGTGCTATGTACCCTTGGGGGACCCACACAAGCATACCTATAGAATTTAATCGGCCTGTCCAAACAAAACTCTCTGCTTTCTGGATCCAGAAGAGTCTGCTGTGGAGTTGGGAGACATATATATTCCTCTAATCAATTCTGAGATGACATTAATACTGAAAGGAAAACCCTAAATAGTCAGTGCTCTGGATCACAGCACTTATACAAACATTATTCCTTTCTCTGTGACAACATTAAAAATACAAAGAAACCCTTTGACATTTCTTTCTTAGAGAGTGATGACAGCCGTTTTCTTTTGCTTCCTTTCTTTCAAGCCACAGCCATTCCTGGCAAGGCCTCATAACACTTTCCTCTGTCTGCTGCAGTTAAGAATTTATGAGCTGTGAGCTGGAGATTGTGGTGGTCAGATGCATTTTTCTAGGCTGCAAATGTAAAAAAAAAAAAAAGCTTAAGAATTTATACAATGGTCACTACCAGTTGACATCTACTAACTTTCATGTGCTCTTTTCTTGTGGGGCAGGTTGGATAGGTCATAGCAAGGCAGTTATTTTACAGTTTCCCCCCCCCCCCTTCTTAGGAATTCAGAGAGGAAAGCATGATATTAAATTATGCATTGCTGCTGTTCTATCCACATTTCCCCTTGCCTGGTATTATTTGTCATATTTTTAGTTGGAAGGAATATGATTTTCTCCACTCCAGGTTAACAATGCAATATAATAAATGTTGCAGACCACAAAATTGTGGTTTTGTTCTGATTTTTTAATCATTTTGTCAAATAAAGCTCTGATTCTTCCTCTTCTTCTTTTAAATGAGTTCATTTGGACTCCCTCTGGGAATATACTACGTGTACCATTTTAAGATATCTTTCCAAAATTAGCAACATGAACATTTTCCTTTACCTATGGGGATTTTTTTAATATACATTTGCCAAAATATAGTATAGGGCTGGAAATTATAGGCATAAGCCTAAATCTGTGCTGAATTATTATATAATTTTTCTATGACTAGGTCTGTAATTCTATACACATTAACAGGAAGTTTTAAAAATGAACAAAATGGAATTATTTACAGGTAAACACAATGAAATTTAGCCATAGGGCCTGCTATTCCACCTGAGATTGTTAAGGTAGTAATGCTCATTTATATGAATGTATTTTCCCATTTTGCAAGTCATATTGAGAGATTTTTTTAAAATGACTAATAAACGAGGAAATAAAATAATAATTATTAAAATATATGTTTTTAAGACAGTAAGATATTCATTATTTTAATTTATAAAGCTTTCATAATTTTGGTTAAATTCTAAGCATTTTTGGATAAAAATGGATCCTTAGTGCAAAGCCAAGACTAGCACTTTAACCCTTAATAGAGTTACTCCTTTCTAAAGCCATTGTAGTGGGCTTAGATAGGTGTAACTCTGTGTAAAATTACACTGTAGTTTATCTAAGTTATTCAGAAATCTTTGCAAATGCTGGTGTTCAAAATATTTGGGTCAGAATACTTGTCTGCTTTATGGGCGTAACACTGTTTTTGTTCTAGTGTAAACATGATACTGTAATAATAATTTAATGTAGGATTGCCAGCCAGTGCCTGGCAACCAACAGGAGGGTTGTGGGGTGGGGTGGGGTGGGGTGGTCACTGTCCTGGGAGAAAAATTAAGAAGAAAAGTAAGACCTCATATTCTTAAAGCAAGTTCTTATCATAGGGTTCTGGTGATTTCGATTTTATGGATATCCATCCATACTCAACCTGTTGCACACACATATGCACCTAGAGCGAATATAGCTTGACAGTCTAGTTCCATTCCACAGTCCGACTCACTGATTCATAATTCTTCAATCTCCTTTCTTAGTTTTACTGTCCCCTGTAGGATTTGCTCTGGTAGGCAGTTTATTGACAATGGTAAGGTGCCATATATGACTGGGAATACATTTGAAGCACTGTGTTGTGCTTTTGGAGAAACAAATTTTCTACCAAAGGAAACAAATACTGTTTGTAACAATTTCAGAATATATTATTGTTTCGTGTGTGTAGAGGTTATGTAAAGAGATAGCAGGAGGGTTTCAAAGTGTTACAATGTATTTTTAGTTGGTGAAGCAAGTGACTCTTGCCAAGGCGAGGTTAAAAGGCTCATACTAAAGTCTGGAATTCTAGAACTAATCAGATCAAGCCCTGACCAAATGTTAAAAGTTGATTGGATGGAACCTTCCTGAAAGGTTCCATCCAAGGGGCAGTTGAAAGAAGCAGCAAAGACCTGGAAAGGTAAACATCTTCTGGAAGAAGTGAAGAAAGGTGTCAGCTGAGGCCTTCCAAGAACTGGATGAGTGAAAGACTGAAGGCAAGGAGGATCTGCTATCAATGAGAATGCTGGAGAAAGAGCACAAATAGCTTTGGCAGAGGCTAGAAGGCTGTTTATGTCTGAAAAAATAGGATAAACGTCCCAGAATGACCAGAGGGAAGACTGAGGAAGTCCTCTGTCATCATGTACAGGAAGTTGCAAGGTCAAACATGACATCATATGTTTTTTCTATTTATGGCATAAGTTTTTATTTCCAAGGAGCCTGACCTACAACTTGGTGAGGCTTGCAAACCTTTGGGGTCTTAGCAGGTAGTCATAGAGCTACATTGTATTTTACAGAAATGTTCAACTTAAGTTTCAGATTAATACGTAAATACAAAGTGTCCTGATTCAACCAAAGTGACAGCTTAAGTGGAGTTACACATTTTCATGTCAATTCAAGTAAATGAGCTTAGAAGAGGGTAACTCTGCTTAGGATGGCAGTGTATGCTCACTAACCAGACCAGGACACCTGCTGGTTAGAGGATCAGATCTCAAATGTCTGACAGCTTCTACCTATTTGCATGAGGCCTGCATCTTAACACAGCCAGAATTCTTGAAATAATATAAATCACCATTCTGGTGATGAGGGAGCTTATCTTGGCTCAATTCAGAATTGACTCTGTACTTAGTTATAAGCGTTGTTAGTGACCATTCAGAATAAGTTTATTTTATGGTGCTGTACAAATAAGCAATATTATATTGCTTACCAGAGAAATGTAATGTGGCTTCATTTTTCTCGCCATACCCACTCCACAAACTCATGACAGAGAATCACATAACAACAACAACAATAACAACAACAACAACAACAACAACAACAACACTACATTTATATACTACCTTTCAGGACAACTTAACACCTACACAGAGCGGTTTACAAAGTATGTTTTTATTATCCCCATAGCAATCACCTTGTGAGCTAGGTGGGGCTGAGAGAGCTCTAGAAGAGCTGTGACTGACCCAAGGTCACCCAGCTGGCTTCAAGTGGAGGAGTGGAGAATCAAATCTGGTTCTCCAGCTTAGAGTCCTGCCACTCTTACCCACTACACCAAACTGACTCTCATGGAAATCCAAACACTTCTTCAGGTAAACAATTCTAATTCTCTTGGGCTAGTCATGGGTAATGTGAATTCCACTAATTAGAGACATGAATTCTGTCTTGTTTACATGCTCATATATGAAGGAGATCCTTTGCTATTTCCAGGAAATATTGATTTTCTTTCTGCTCCCTTACATTTCTTGAACATGCAAACAAAACAGGTTGTAACAAGTTCAAAGGTTATTATCTCAAAATAACCTGTCATGTAAACATACCACAAGATAAGATATAACTGAACCCCAAACAAATTTCATTCTCTATTGAAACAGCAATTGTTGTTCAGTTATATTGGATTGTAAGGTACATTCCAGTCTTCGCTTTGTTTGCTTACACAACAACTGAACAGCATAAGGCTTTTTATTGCTCCAACATAAAGGAAGAACTAAGGATTAAAGAGAATGCCTTGCTTGCTGCATAATGACAATAGTTTAACAATGAGTTCTTAAGTCCAGATCCTCCTCTCACCCTGATCCTAAGCCTACTTTTCTTTCAAAGCATTTATGAAACTCTTGCAGCCCTTCCTTTACATGAATTTCCTTTCATCCTGGAAGGGAACACCATATCAAGCATTTACCTTAGCATATAGTCTATGGCCGTTTCCACACGTCTTCTCCTCCTCTCAAAAAATAGCACAAAACTTACGGAATGACGTGCCTTGATGGCATGATTTCCTGACATGACTTTGCTTCGTGGCGCGATGACATCAGAAAATGTGCCACGAAGCAAAGTCATGATAGAAAATCGTGCCATGAAGGCTTGTCCTTCCATAAGTTTTTCGCTATTTTTCAGGAGGGGGAGAAGATGTGTGGAAATGGCTTATATTATTGTTTCTTTGCTTGCTTTCCCCCCTACTTTTTGGATTCTGTTTGGTTATGTTTTAAAACCTTAAAGAAACATGTCTTGTCACTCTTGGGAAACTTTCCCAGCCCTAGGGCATGTATCCTCTTCCCTATTTTTTATTGTACTCTTCCAATCACACACTCTTTTGTAGCTTAGAGTTGTGATATAGCTCTAGCAGTAGAGGTGCCAATATCAAAGGCACATATAGTAACCAGAATTGCAAGTCTGTTAAAGTATTGCTATGAGGTAGCTTTGTCATTTGATTTCACATTGAGGGAGCTGAGCATAAATCACAGACACTGGTTGAAACCTAAACCAAATCTGGAATTTTCAGATTGGGTTAACCTCCTGTTCCTTCCTCAGACCACAGCTGCTCAATAACTGTAGAAAAAGAAATAAAACAAATTGCTTTTGTTTACCAATAAATTCTTTAAACACTCACAATCACTCTGGGCCTATAATTTTGCCATATGATCAAAATATAGGTCTCCAAGAAGGAAGGTATTCTTATCTTATGATTCATGTTATATTTAACAGATAAATTAGTATCATAAAGTTTAGGTATGCTCTCAAAATAAGAGAACCTTTCAACAATTTAGAAGGGCAAAGTTGATTGAAAGATTCTGTGGTGCCTCTGAAGACATGTTTTATGTGCACTACAGTTTTGGTTGCATCAGATCTGACCTTGAATAGCTGGGACTTCCAGCAGCAACTGGAGAACTGCCAGAATCTCCAACATATTGAGAAAAGCAGTAACATCCAAATCATAGCTCATCACAACTCATACAATCATGTTGTAGTGCAAGAAAGCCTCCTGGAAGTAGAAAGTGAAAATTATGGGACACCAAGAAGTTCCATTTCCAAGCATCTTCAGAAATGTTAAACCATGTTTATTAATTAATCCTGACAAAGACCAGGATGGAACCTCAGAACTACCACTGTCATATTATATACACAAAGGAAAAAATAATATACATAGATTGACTTTTTGGTGCCACTTCCATATCTCCCTCTGCCAAAGAGAGAATCCACACTTCATGTTTTTTTAAAAAAATCTTCAGCTGTTAGGAAAACAGTTTTAAAAAATTCAAGATATTATTTATAGATCTCTGCCATGTATATGTCATTCTTCAGATCTTAGCCAAGGGATTACCAGTTTTATGATATGTCAAGTCTCATGGGGAGGGAAGGTGACATCATATAGCCCAGGGGTGGTCAAACTTGCTTAATGTAAGAGCCACATAGAATAAATGTCAGATGTTTGAGAGCCGCAAGACATGATGCATTGAAGTGACTTCAGATGAGGAGGTGGGTTTGGGGGAGTGTCCTGAAAATGATATCACAGGAAGGGGTGGGGTTTTGGTGCTGTATGCTGTAAGTGACATCATTGGAAGGGGTGGAGCTTGGGAAGAGCCATCACCTGGCCTTTGACTTGGAAGTGACATCTCAAAAGTCACATCACATCCTTGCTAGGCTTCACCCCCAAAGTCCCCAGGTATTTTCTGAGTCAGACCTGACAACCCCAACATTTTAATTGAAAATATGAAAGACATGGAAAGAAGGAAGGAAGGGGAAAAGGAAAAGGGAGGGAAAGACATGGAAAGAAAGAGGAAAAGGAGGAAAGGGAGGGAGGGAAATAAACTGGACTAAAATAAAATGTATGGCCACGGTGATACTCAGAGACCTCCAGGAGCCGCACAATATGTCTAGAAGAGCCACAAGTGGCTCACGAGCCACAGTTTGGCCATCCCTGATATAGCCCAATCTCATCTGATCTTGGAAGCTAAGCAGGGTCAGTGCTTGGATGGGCAACTACCAAGGAGGACTCTGCAGAGAAAGGCACTGGCAAACCACTTCTGATTCTCACTTGCCTTGAGGGCACCTTGCTGGGGTCACTGTAAGTACTTACCTCTGTTGTTCATCTCTTAATGCAATAGATACACTTCTTCTGGAAGAAGGGGATATTGTCGTAATATTAGTTTCTAAATAAGCATTACCCCAAAGGATGTGTCTTTTCTCTTTCTTTAGACATTACCAAGAAACAGAATCTGTGATACACAAAATGAAATGTAGATTCAGCAAAGTCATTCAGCTTCCAGGCATGCAAACCATAAAAGAAATATTTTGTGTATCAAGCAATGTATTATAAAATCTTAGCCTTCATCATTGAATTTGATTTTGCTGATTGCATATTAAACAGCTCTCTCAAACCACCTGCTTGCATGAATGAATGTAAACCTCCACTTGCTCTGTAAGTTATTGTTAATGTGTGCATTATAAGGGGGAAGAATTCCAAGAATGTTACAGGAGATCCTTGACCGTACCAGACGTATCCAATAAAAAAGGACAGCATGCTGTGAGACACTCATTACTCTGAATGCATGTGAAATAGATTGCATCTAAATTAGATGGTGCTAGGGCCATTTTACTGTAACATAACAGAGATGTATATTTCCACAAAAACAGAGAGGAAAGTAATGCATCTGGTTCTTTTCTCAGGAGATACAGCTGTTTCAGTAATCTTCATATCAACAACAAAAGAAGTTCTTTCCATTTGGGTAATTCAATCCTGTAAAAAAAAAGATGCATAGCAAATACGATGTTTCTATATATATTGAATCATTTCTATATTATGATTGATGATCTTACTTCCTAGAAAAAGTTAACTAACTATGAAACAAAATAGGAAAATATCTTGTAATGGCTGGATATATAAACCAAAAAAGGAAGAGTATTAGTCTGCAGTAATTATCTTTGCTAGTCTAATCAAAATTCATTGCACATCTTCTGAAATTTCTCAGAAGTTTTTACCTCTAACGGGAATCTGAAATTTTCTCTTGTGATTTTATCTTAGGGAAAGCTTGAATGGAACTTAAATAGAAGCGTAAGTGTGTAACACACACACACACAGAGAGAGAGAGAGATTTCACTAATATTTTTGCTTTCCTCAAAATTTCACTTCCTGCAATTAGCCATTGACCTAAAAGTTATTTATTTCGATCAGATCAGCAAAAAAGAGTAAAACAGGAGGCAACATCTTACTATCTGTGAGCAAAAGGCACTTGTGGATGAGGGTTTTTTCTGCCTTTCTCCTCCCACAACAGCTCCCTGAGACTTCAAAAAACTGATACTTGGAATCTTAGTAGCTTCATGACCAAAATGACGCATGACACAGGGTGTCACAAATTGAGCAGAATTTACCCCACTTTGTTCTTCTGTCAGTGAAATCACTTGTGTCAGTGACCCATTTTCCCTGAGAGACTGGAGGGCCTGAAACTGCAGGGAGAAGCACTCTCTCCTCAGAAACACTCCTTTGTATGAACTCTGTATTAATGTTTTAGGACTCCTGTGAAGAACAGAAGGCATCTCAACGTAGAGCACAGCTACAAGTTGCTGCAATTCAAGGGACTGACCACCATACTCATTTTCTAAGGTATTACGACTCTGTTATGGGAGGGAGGAGATGAGGACAATCAACATGCCCAAGTCATGTGTTCATCATTCATAATGTACAACTGAAGATATATTGTTCCTTAAGACTTCAAGCCACCATTGGGAAGCAAATATAGAGAACCAGTCATGAGCTATGTGAGAAGAACATAAGAGGAGCCCCATTGAATCAGGCCAATGGGCCACCTACTCCAGTATCCTGTATTACACAGTTGCCAATCACTTACTCTGGCAAACCTAAACAGGTATAGAAGCCAAGGACTTCTCTGATGATGCCTCCTGGCACTGGTATTCAGAGGCTTACTGTCTTTGAATGTGGATATACCCATTAGTCAACATGGCTAGTAGCCCCTGATAAACCTGTATGACCCCTCATCCATAGACAGTAGAAATGGCACCAGAGCTGTATTAAAAATTCAGAAATAACTATCCAGTTAATTTAGTTTAGAAGGGAAATGTCAGGGGAAATCAGGGGTTGAAAAAAATGAGGTAATTCAGCACACACACACACATGTCTCTGAGGTAAAATCAGAACATGCACAGATTTTAGTTCTTATGCTCTTCACAGATACTTAACTGCTTATGTTTTGAGACTTTTCTTCCCTTGGTTTTCCTCAAGCACTCTAGTATACTTTCTTTTTGTATTTTTGTCACTTTTGGAGTTAGGAATGCTGGTACCCACTTTCTAGTACCCCAATCCCCTTCTCTCCACACACCAGTACTTTCCTTCAGTCATTTACTGAATCTGAAGGTCTTCACAAGCAGTTTCCATTCAAACCACACGTGACCAGGGATTTCTTCACTTTCCAGAGTTAACTCTCTGTTTAACTGAGTAGGGAAACTCTCCTCTCCTTGAAGACCTATTTCCTTCCTTAGGTACGTTTGGAAGTCTGCACTCACTTCCCAAAGCTCCTTGCCAACTTTCCCCAGTCCTCATCTTGGTGTAAAACTGCTCTCTCTGTTAAGACTCCTTCTCACAACTCTTCTTACTGGGTTCCACTCTGCTAGGACTGAAAACAGATCCTCCTCTTTTCAGTTCATGCTCCCCAATCAGATCACTTGGAGGCCTGTCACTCACAGCTCTCTGATTCTGTGAGGGATTTAATAGTCATGCTGCTGTGTGTACACTTGTGTGGAGCAGGTGGCAATGCCCGCCCCCCCCATTTACCCAGCTGGGATCAGGAACAGAGCAGATGGCAATACTCATCCCCTGCCTTCAACCATCTGGGATCAGGAGTGGAGCAGGTGGCAATGCCTGCCTCTGTCTTCACCCAGCTGAGAACAGGCACAGAGCAGATGGCAATGCCTGCCCCCCTTCACCCCATCGAGATCAGATGTGGAGCAGGCAGCAATGTCCACCCCCCTTCACCCGGCTAGAATCAGGTATGGAGAAGGTGGCAATGCCCACCCCCACTTCACTTGGCTGGGAATATGCATGGAGCAGGAGGCAATGTCCAACCCCTCCTCACCCGGCCAGGATCAGGAGTGGAGCAAGCAGAAATGTCCCCCCTTCACCCCATCAGGATCAGACATGGAGCAGGCAGCAATGTCCTCCCCCTTCACGCAAATGGAATCAGGCACAGGGCAAGAGGAAATGCCTGTCCCCCCTTCATCCAGCTGGGATCAGGAGCAGAGCAGGCAGCAATGCCCAGCCCTCCTTCACTCATCCAGGATCAGGAGCAGAGGTGGCAATCAGGATCAGGAGCAGAGGTGGCAATGTCTTCCCCTGCTGTCATGTGGCCGAGATCAGGCACAGAGCAGGTGGCAATGTCTGCCCCCCTTCACCCCATCCGGATCAGATGCAGAGCAGGCAGCAATGCTTGCTCCCCTTCACTCAGACAGAATCAGGCACAGAGCAGTAGACAATGCCTGCCCCCTTCACTTGGATGGGATCACGAGAGGAGCAACTGGCAATGCCCACCCCCCCCTTCACCTGCCTGGGATCAGGTGTGGAGCAGGTGGCAATGGCCACCTTCCCTTCCCCCTCTTCATGCAGCCAGGATCAGTGGTGGAGCAGGTGGCAATACCCCCCCTTCACCCAGCCGGGATCAGGAGTGGGACAGGTGGTAATGCCCCCCCCCCACCTTTACCCAGCTGGGATCAGGAGTGGAGCAGGGGGCAATGCCTGCCCTCCACCCACCTGTGATCAGGAGCAGAGCAGGTGGCAATGCCCACCCTCACCTTCACTCTGCTGGGATCAGTCACAAAGGAGGAGGCTATGCCTGCCTCCCCGCCCTCAGCTTTCTAGAGCCCATTGTATTTTTTCTCACAATGAGCTTTGTTACTAGTTGGTAATAAATACATTAAATACTTAAAATTATAATATTATAGGCAAATAATAATACATTACAGACCATGAAGCCTATAAATCAGAACTCTTTTGCATGTGGTTTTGCAGGAGCCAGAAAGTATTATGCTAACGGCATGTGTTCACAAGCAGCAGAGACTACAAAATTGCAACCACAAATGACATTTTCAAAATGTATTGGATTTCTTTTGTTCAATTCTTTGAATGATCATTAAGCAAGATAATCAAATGTAATCACTCCAAAACTATTGTAAAATGTTTTTTCTAAGGCACTAGGCTTCTCATAATTGCTTTATTAAAGTGCTGTGATGAAACACTATCCGACAGAGTAATCCTATCCTCGAGTTCCTCCTGCTGCCCAGATTGCTTCTCCTGCACTGGCAGATCTCAGAAGAACTGAGATGGGTGTAGAGAGGACAAACACCAATGGCTACAGAGTGTCAGCTAATGTTGCTGCCCTACAATATGGAGAAATTCTGTTCTGGCCTTCCTTACTCAATACGTCCCCTGATATTAGTGTTCCATACGGAAGACAGAAGAAATAATCACGGCTTTGGTGCAGCTGAGAGATCACAATAAATTGTGAATACTGTGAAGATTAAAAGTTTTAAATAGTAATGTACCTGATACGTCAATGCTCTTTAAAAAAAAAAAATACTGCAAAAAAATTTCTCACTTTTTATAACTTCCCTTTTCTCATGTCCATACCTGTTTCACAAGTCATTTTCATGGGACTGTTAAGAGTTGTCTAATGATGATTCGGTTTCGTTTTCGCAGCCATGTCGGATGCTCCTCTCAGCAGGTCCGAGAGGAAGCGGCCGAGCCGCCTGGCCGGGCGGCTGATCTGCAAAGGTTAGCCCCCAGACTCTCAGGCAGGGAGTCTGAGTCCGGGACGCGGCGGGAAGAGCCCTCTGACAGATCGAGGCAGGGGGTAAATCGCCCGTTTGTCCCTATGGAGGCCAGCAGACGAGCGCGGCACCCAGTGTGCTGCCGGGCTATGGAAAACGGCAAGGAGCAGGATTAGGCGAAAGCCTGCAAGTAAGCGAATCCCTTCTGTTACTACAAGCGCATGTGAGGAGTGGTGGGGTCTGAAGGTTAGAAGACTCGGATTTTTTCCCCCCTCATAGAGTCTCGGAAGATTGGCGGTTCCCCCCCCCCCCTAAAATGGCAGCGAAAAAGCAAAGTCCTTCTCTTGGCAAGTCAGTTACGGCGGCCTTGCAGAGGGGTGAGACGCTTGAGGAACTGGTTAAAAGAGCGGTTATGGAAGCCATAAAACCCTTTGTTGACAAGCTGAATGAAACAGATCAAAGGGTGGGCTTAATTGAAAGCGATGTGAAAGCCATTAAAGAAGCAGCGGGGGGGGGCAGAGAAGTCTGCCCGGGAAAGTGCATCACTTACGAGAGCAGCGAACAGGGAATTAAAGTTGGTGGAAAACCAGCTGATCGGATTGCAAGTGGAGCGAACACAAACCATTTTGCGTCTCCAGAATGTTAAAGAGGAGGAAAAAGAGGATTTATGGGATCTCGCCTCGGAACTTTTAGCGACACCCGCGAGGGCAACTAAAGAAGAAGTGAAAAGCGCCATTTTGGGAGTCCGTCGGGCATCTTCAAAATATGCAACGAAGCGGCAGCTGCCTCGCGAGATTGTTATCGAGTTTTCATCTAGGAGGGTCCGGGACAGTATCCTATATAATTCATACAATGCGGAATTGGACTTTCTGGGAAATAAAGTCAAGATATTGAAGGACGTTCCATTTTTAGTGCGGAAGAAAAGATTTAAGTACAAGATGTTGGCAGCTCTTTTGAGGGAATGGGATATAAAGTACAAATGGCTACTCCCGGAAGGAATCGGGTTTAGTTATAAAGATAAAGCTTACAAGATTAATTCGGAAGATCAGCTAAGGGATTTTGTGGATAAAAATTCAGAATTTGGACCAGACACCAAGCAAAGAGAAGAGGATTCGAAGCCTGAAGGGAGGGGGGAGGCAATGAGCGCTCCGGCGGTAGCTGCGCAGAGGGAATTGCGCCCGAGGCCCAGGGGAGGGAAAAAGTTAATTTGAACTGTAATTTGTAATTTGTATGATCAACCACTCCGTCACTATTTTAGTAAGCTATTTTTTACTATGGCAGTATGAAGGGAAAGCATTGAAATGTAGTGTTTAGTGTTTGTAGGTCACCTTCCCCTTTTTTCCACCCCTCCCTTTCTCTTTTTTCTCCCTTCTTTCCCATCCCTTGTGCTATTGTAGTCTTTTGTAGTTACTGTCTTGTAGGTTATGTATGTATGTAGTAGTTTTGTATGTTAGATATTGAAAAATAAAAAATATTATAAAAAAAAAGAGTTGTCTAATGATAGCACATAGCTGTTTTTCATTTTCGTGGATGTGCTGTCTGCTCAGAGAAACTGCCAATGTATTTATGCAGAACTCAGCCATGTCTGCGCAACTAATCTGACCCCAGCAGGTGGTTCATTACCCATACACCACCTATATACACTTTAATTGACAATCTGAACTTTTCAAACTGATAGCTATGGAATTTAGCACAGCAAGAGACCTATCAAACTTTGCCATTGGCTCACTGGCCACAAACAAATCCTGTGCAATCTCTTCGTAACTTGCATTAGCAGCATATATGATGTGTTACAAACTAAGATTCAATGGAATTTGAGGTGTGTGTCCTATATCATTGGACTCTGTCATACAGGTATAGGACAACCCTGGGACAACTTGCGACCTACTTAGCTAGATACAACCCTCCAGCTATTTATTTATAACCTGCCCAGTGCATGAAACTTTCTGAAGTAAGCAGCAGCAACAAGAGGAGCCTCTGGTAGGCAGGGGCCATTAAGTTGGCCATTAAGGCCATTGGGCCCATAGTCCGGAGGGCTGCCATCTCCTGATGGGCTGCTAAATTGAGCTACATTCTACTTCAGTGAGGGAGAGGGATAAGCAGGCCCCATGCCCCCTTGCCCAAACCCTACAAAATTTTATTTCCCACTATGAGGGAGGAGACAGAAAGAAGGCAGTTGAGTCTTGAATACATATGAGTTATTTATGGACCTCACACAAAGCAGCCAAAACAACTCTTTACCCTTTCTCATTCACACATTCATTCTCGCACCACCATGCTCACTAAGACTGACTGCTGCAGACTGTTGGAATAGAAGAGTCTAACTGATGATGAAGAATCTGCCCTTTAGACCTCTCTTTCCATATTTATACCCCAGGTTATAAAAACCCTCATGATCCATCTTATCCTTCCGGTTTGGAGATGGACCTGAACCATTATTAGCCAGAATTCAGGATGAGAGGTGTTGATCTCCTTTCTAGAAGGTTAACTGCTTGCAGCAGCCTCTTCTCTGGAACCCAATGTTCTTATCTTCTTGCAACTTCCCTCTTATCTAGAGGTCATTGCCTTCCCATTTATCTGCTGAAGTAATATGGCTGGCCTAGTTGTTTCTGCTTTCTTATCTCAGAGGTTCTCCAGCACTTGAGGCAAGAAGTTATTTAGAAATATGGGTGAGAACAAACAATGCACAAAGCCTCTTAGCGGCTTTTTTTCTGGTACACTGAAGGAGAATTTCCTGCAGTCTTCTTCAAGAGCCTGCAGTTAACCCACCTGTTCATATCTCTAGCTTCATGCTCTGCTGCTGAAAATCAAATGAATTAGGAATATACAATTAATAATCAATTCATTCTTCTTTATAGACACTATAATAGTGCAAAGGTGCAAAGGTGCAAAGTGCAAAGATAAAGTACAATAAATATAATAAATACAATAAGATCTCTTGTTTCTTCTGTCCAAGTGGTCACAAAGTAATAGCAATATCCAAAGGGAATAACATGAAAACCCACAATGGGGACTAGGCAGAGAGTCACAGTACTAGATGGGCAGTGACCCCATACAAAACGGGAATTGTATAAGATGCACGCATAATCCCGTCGGCACATTTGGACTTCTCTTCAACTTGGACTGGGGTCTTTGCACTTTGCACATTTGCACCTTTGCACTATTATAGTGTCTATAAAGAAGAATGAATTGATTATTAATTGTATATTTCCGGATCTGTTGGTTGTTTGTAGTCTTCACTATCCGGGCGTTTCCCTTGTTTTGCTCATCAAAAATCAAATGAAGACAATAAATGCATTAACATTGCAAAGCCTAGGCCATACATTGACCATGAAATAAAAAGCATCGTTTCAGCAAACCAAAAGTTCAAGCTACTCTCCTTACAGGGCTACCCCTGCTCCAAGTAAAGAGTGGTATAAAGCCCATGTGAAGCAGATGGGAGCCACTGCCATCCTGAGCCAGTAGCCCTGACTCTATGCAAGGCGGGCGGCACTTGCTGCCACTGCAAGCTGGGGCCCAAGCCTTGTGTCAAGCAGGAATGGAGGTCCAATGATGCTTTCCAGAGCTGTTTTTTCCCCTTTTAGTCTATCCCTGCTGGTAGGGTACCATGGCAATTGGCTGGCATTTGACTTGTTGGATAACCTAGGATAGGTTATCCTAGGAAAGAACATGGACCAACTCTATCAAAATGAAGAGAAGACTTGTACAAGCAATAGAACAGTCCATGTTCTGAGTGTTCATGGATCTCTAGATTAGGTCAACATCTTCATCTGGATATAAAATCATAGTGGTAACTGTTGCTATGTTCTCACATTCATACCCCTTGAACAAGTTCTCTAGGGTGTGACTAGATCAGTAGCATAGACACTGTTTTCCCTTTTCTGATGTGGAGATTGAAAACAAAAAAGTGATTTTTTTCTTTGAGAATTTTTTTCAAAGAACTGTTCAATCAGTTATTTGGCATTGAAAATACTGGTTGGTTTTCATAAGTGAACCAGTTTTTCATATGTTTCTTTTTATTAACAATGAACTTAATGACTTTAAAGCTTAATATAGTTTTTTTCCCTTTTAGTTTAAAACAATACTTCTAAACCTTAGCCACCATTTATCCACCAGAATTGGCCAAATTCATTCCATATACAGATATGGATAACATGACTTTTTGTAAACTTACTTCTAAACTACATCATAGCATAAAGTATTGTTAGATTTACTGTCCTTCCAACTTCTAGGGCACGTGATACTTTTCAAGCACATCTTGCACAATAACTTAATTGTAATCCCCAATCATTATCATATTAGCAATTATTTCAGTGCTGCTTTAAGGTATGGCATGCATGGTGCCACATTCATCCATGTTCCCTGCAATTGCTATGCTTTTTCTGAAACTGTGGCTGACTGTACACTCATCAGACTCCTGAGAGAAAAGAAAGCAATCAGTTACTTTTAAAACTTGTTGTTTCATGTCATAATCCTATTTACAGGTTTAAAATTTTATTTTGGTCTGCAGATCACTGTTCTATATCTTCTTGAACCATCTCTGTGTTAAAAAAAGAATGTGAAATTCAATCAACCAAGTAAACATCTCTCTCTCATGTCTATTTCAAAGCATTGAGATGAGAAACATCTTATGTGTGCTCTAGAATCAAATAAGGAACACCTTTTTCTTTGACTTCTTGCCAGGAGGGAATTTTCTTTCTTTTGGTCCTTTAAGGCTGTACAGTCTGGTTGGCAGAAGCACCCATCCTGTGCTAAACTTGGAGAAGTCATACATATTAGATAGTTAGTGAGGTTTGACCTGGGCTGTACCATCACTCTGAAGCCTTTTCAGAGAGGAAGAAACATTGGCTGTTTCCTTAATGGATGGTGAACAGCAGGAGGTACTTTTATAGTAGGCAAGGGCAGCATCCTAGACCAGATGCTTATTTCCAGTACAGAAATCCTATAAAGTTAGTAATGCTTGTCCAGGAATGAAGATATCACTGTCTGTGACTGGCAGGTGATGTAGCACTGTCTCTGTCCTGTTAACATCTAAAATGAGGGAGGGGGCTGAAAATCCACTTTTAAATAACAAATTGTATGCTTTAGTGACTTATCTCACAATGATTGCGATGAATAGGAAGCTGTCTTCTCCCTGAGAGGTAGAACAGCCACTCAGCTGTTTCACACCTGAGCATATGGGAGTGCTGCCCCAGCATCCAATTGCCTTTCAGAGTGGGGAAGGAATATTGGAGGGAAATGCAGCAGCAGTTCAGGTCAGGTCTGTCGCAGAAACAGATCAAAGAGTAATGTGTCAAAAGTAGCTCTGCCTAGCAATGTGGCATTCTGCAGAGTTTAGGTTTACCTTTGGGAGAGGACAGACTAACTAGGCATGAGGCCTGTCTCTGGTGATGAACAGATCTGGTACCATTTAGTCTGACTCCTTGGAGAGTAGGCTGGTGTGACTGGAATCCTGTGAGTGAGAAGTGGTAAGGCAGTGAAAGCCAGTTCATAACCACAAGCATTAAAAAGAATTTAAATCACAAACTGAAACCATAGCTAGCTTAAGTTTATGTGCCGCAGCCAAGCTTTTCATGTGACTCTGGAGACTTGGACTGCTATTCTGTTGTTGTTTTTAAAACACAATTATGTAAATAAATCTGATTAGTTGTTTTGCTCAACCTTCTGCTTCAGTGATCTCTGTACCCTTCAGGTGCAATACAAAAATTACAACACAAGAGAGAACCTAAAACCTTGACACTCACTATCATGAGAACATCTAGGAATTGAAGGGATGATTTCCATTTCAAAACAAACACAGTTCTCCAAAATTATAGGAGGCTGTGTGGATTTCCTCAGCTGGAAGAAAAGGCCTATCACAATGACTAGGGGTGTGCAAGGAAAAAACTTTCGGCTTTCTCGTTTCGGCATTAGCCGAAACAAGAATCTCTATCGTTAAAGCTGAAAGCCGAAACAAGAATCTCTTTCGGCTTTCGGCTTTCGGCTTTCTTTCGGCTTTCTTTCGGCTTTTTCTATGGGAAAATGCCTCCGTCTTCCAGGACGCCTGGAGGAGGCATTTTCCCACCGAATAAGCCCAAAATTGGTGGGGACCTTCCTCTAACCCTTCTCTAACAACCACCCAAGTTTCAGACAGATTGAACTTTGGGGGGCCATGTTATGGCCCCCCAAAGCAGGTCACCCAATCTTCACATAAGAAAGTGAAGGAGCAGCATATTGTTAGCATGCTGCTGCTCATCTTCTTCATTATTTCCTATGGGGAAAAAATGAAGAAGCAGGCTTCCTTTGCCAGGGGTGGCATTTTGCATGCAAAATGCCCCCTTACCCTCAGGGGCCCTTCTCCCACCCTTCCTCCCACCCCCCACCAAGGCTCATCCTGCTCCCACTTGGGGGGGCCATTTCATGGCCTCCCCAAGTAGGTGCTCTCATCTCTACCACTGACAGCTGGGGGAGGCTTGTCTTGCCAGGGGTGGCATTTTGCATGCAAAATGCCCCCCTACCCTCTGGGGCCCTTCTCCCACCTTTCCTCCCACCCCCCACCAAGGCTCAGAGTGCTCCCACTTGGGGGGGCCATTTCATGGCCTCCCCAAGTAGGTGCTCTCAGCCCCCAAAGTCCACCCCTCACAGCCCCACACAAACCCAATTCCCCCCCAGCTGCCACACACAGACCCAAATCCCCCCAGTAGCCCCTCACAAACCCAAATCAACCCCCACCTGCCCCACACCCACCATAACCCCAGGAACAGGCTGGCCTGCCCTCCCCTTTTGGGAACCCCTAAACTCTCTTCCCCAGGGCAATTCCGCACAGACAAGGGGTGCCACAATGGTGGCAGTGCCAAATCGTCCCTGGGAAAGAGCACCTGCCCTGGCACACAGACAACCACCCCCCTGACCTCCCCACCACCTGCAGAGAAGGCTGGCCAGCCTGCCCCATTGTTCCCTATGCTGGGAACCAACCTCCCATCAAAGAAGGGAACACACACACAATGATTAAGTTTAAAAAAACTTTATTTTATAGTTTTCAAATTACAAGTGGTCAACAAATCACACAACATATTGCACTTATTGTCCCCCACAGCACAACACAACACAATTAACTACACATCAGAGAATCTTAAAAACAATTTTTCTTTTGAAATGGACAAACAGTAAAGTTTTGAACATTTCCACAGGTTACATAGTAAGCGGGCACAACAGGGCATGGAAACAGAAGCCCACACTAGACAAGATGATCATAACTACCAGCCTAATACAACTCTCCCTCCATAACATGACTTAATGGGGTGGAACCACTGCAACAAAATCCCCCCAACCCTCTGGGGCCCTTCTCCCACCCTTCCTCCCACCCCCCAACAAGGCTCAGCCTGCTCCCACTTGGGGGGGCCATTTCATGGCCTCCCCAAGTAGGTGCTCTTTTCTCTACCAGTAACAGCTGGGGGAGGCTTGTCTTGCCAGGGGTGGCATTTTGCATGCCAAATGCCACCCTTACCCTCAGGAGCCCTTCTCCCACCCTTCCTACCACCCCCCACCACATGCATTCCTTGACAATCAAGAAATCTGGAGTTAACTATAATGTGCATGTCAGTCCCTCAAAGACAGAAGCAATATGGAGTTAATGACCCATTTGATTTCCACAACTTCAGACACAATTAGGGATCCGTTTCCCCTTGGTGGGGGATCCCCCACTCTCACCTATCGCCCCCTGTCACTGCTTACCTGGCTGGAAGGGGGAAAGTCAGGGAATGAGCCTTCAAGGTACGCTCCTGGGGCTGCTGCCGTGATGTCACTGATGTCATCTGGCTGCCCTGAGTGTATTCCTGTGCTTTGCAGTGGGCTGATTTGGGCCCTACAGGCCAAAGCAGGATCACTTGTGGCCCAAATCAGCCTGCTGTGAATTGTGCATGCTCCCCAGCCTTGTGTGATGATCACATCACTTCCTAGAACAGACATCATCATGCCAGAGCATTGCCATGAAATGATCATGCATGTGTGAACAGACCCTAAGTATCCTCTAGGCTTCAGTGATGGTATAGTATGTCAGTAATGTTTTCACACACATTATAGAGAGAGAGAGAGACAGAGAAGGGGGGAGGCACTGAACCTAGATTATTTCGTCTATTTTACTGTCCCCTTCCAAAGCCAGGGTGGCATTGGCACAATGCCCCCCTCCCCCCAGCCAAAGCCTTAGTAACAGTATGCATTGACAGGCCCATGCATCATAGTCCTTTTTGAGACCCAGCCAAGTTGTGTGCCTTTTGAAGAAAAATGTTCAAGTTGCTGGTGGGGGTATGAACAATTTTTAGATATCCACTGTAGTGCAATGGCTAGAGTGTTGGTCTAGAATCTGGCAGACTCTGATTCTGTGCCTTGTAGGCTTGATGGATGTTCTTGGCTCAGCCTAAGTAAACAATTGTGTTGTGTTTTCCAGAGGCAGTCTAGGTGATTTTGGGGCCCTGGACAAATGTTCTGGACGGGGCCCCAGAACCAATGCCGCCCCACCACTGGCTCCTTGCCAAGGCCAAGCAATTTGGTCACCTAGGCCCCAGATAGAGTGGGCTGGAGTGCGTTGTCTCCCTCCACCCCCCTCCACCCCCTCCAACTACTAAGAAGGCCATCGGTGGATGAAGTCACTCCCAATGTGGGGCATGGAGCAGCTGTCTATTGTTAGCCTGGTTGTGATGAGGGTAAAACAAATCAAGGGAGAACAACAATGTGTAAACCACTTTAGGTTCCCATGGGGGAGAAAACCGGGGCATAAGATAAACCTTTAATTTGGTGGGGAGGGGGTATATACATTTTATGTGCTTGTGTCTGTATGTTTTATGCATTCAAATCACTTATGGTGTACTTTAGAATTATTGAGCTCCAAAATATCCCAAAAACCTTGTCCATGTATTGCAAACCGAAGTCAATCTACCACATCTAGGGTATTCTTCTTTTCCCTACTGCCTTGGATTTTTCCTAGCATTATTGTCTTTTAGTGAACCTTGTCTTCTCATGATGTGACATAAGCACTATCATTATATGATATCTTCAAGGGAGAAAGCAGGCCTGATTTGGTCTGGAAGCCACTTACATGTCTTTTTCGGAGTCCATGGTACATGTAAATTAAAACTTTCTTCCTACTTCACAGTATGAATGCATTTTCTTCCTATGAGCTTTGTCTAAAGTTTACTGTACTGATACTGCTCGTTTGGCCACAAGGCCTGCCCTTGAGCAATGCCACATTAAATACTTCATAATAAAAATATGTTTTGAAAACCATTCAAAAGTGTCTTTAAGTGCCATACGCTGATTTAAAAAACATAAGCTAAATGTTTGGGTACACAACCAGATATGTGAATGACTGAAATGCAGCCCAATCCCACTGCCACTTAAAATCCATTTTTGATGGAGGTCTGGATTGACTTACATTGGTGTCATTGAGCTTGGAATCAGGAACCTGGAAGTGTTCCATGGGGGCTACAACTTTCATGCCAAGGCTAAGAGGGTGGAAACGGGATCTCTCTGGGGTGGCAAACTCTGGCCTTGGAAGTTACTGGCAATTTGGGGGTGGGACTTGTGGAAAGGGAAATCTGAGTAGGGATCTCCCCCAGAATCCATGGTCCACATTTGCCCTCTAGAGATTGCCCTTGGAAGCAGCCAGTTTCTCTAGGGAACTACTCTCTCTAACCTGAACTCCAAGCCCAACCAGGAGTTTGGCAGCCCTAGGAAAATTTCTGAAAAAGATGGCAAAGGAGGGCCAGCAACTGATAGAGGCATGGAAGCCCACACCAGGACAGTAGCAGGGGCCTACTTGGGCACAAAGGACTACCGGTGCTCTCATCCCCCATAGTCCACTCCTTACAGCCCCACACAAACCCAGTTCCCCCACCCCAGCTGCCACACACAGACCCAAATCCTCCACTCAGCCCCTCTCAGACCCAAATCAACCCCTACCTGCCCCACACCCACCATAACCCCAGGAACAGGCTGGCCTGCCCTCCCCTTTTGGGAACCCCTAAACTCTCTTCCCCAGGGCAATTCCGCACAGACAAGGGGTGCCACAATGGTGGCAGTGCCAAATCGTCCCTGGGAAAGAGCACCTGCCCTGGCACACAGACAACCACCCCCCTGACCCCCCACCACCTGCAGAGAAGGCTGGCCAGCCTGCCCCATTGTTCCCTATGCTGGGAACCAACCTCCCATCAAAGAAGGGAACACAGACACACAATGATTAAGTTTAAAAAAAACTTTATTTTATCATTTTCAAATTACAAGTGGTCAACAAATCACAACATATTACACTTATTGTCCCCCACAGCACAACACAACACAATTAACTACACATCAGAGAATCTTAAAAACAATTTTTCTTTTGAAATGGACAAACAGTAAAGTTTTGAAGATATCCACAGGTTACATAGTAAGCGGGCACAACAGGGCATGGAAACAGAAGCCCACACTAGACAAGATGATCATAACTACCAGCCTATACAACTCTCCCTCCATAAAACGACTTAATGGGGGAGAACCACTGCAACAGGGTCCAGAAGAACCTATGTCATTTCCTGTGGCTATGCTTTCAGTTCAGACACAAAAAGCTGAACTGGGCACTTCCAAGGCACTGGACACTGGTATTTCTGGAGCAGTTCTGCAGAGGTCTCCCCCCATCCCCACACCAGCCTCAGAATTTACCTGGGAACATCTGCGAGAGATCATCATTGGCCGGTGCCCATCCACCACTCTTCCCGCATCCCCCGACCATGCAAACCCAACATTAACATCAACAATTTTTTTTATGGATTTTTTCTTTTTTTAAACGTGAACAGTCCATCAACTCAGAAAACACAGAATAACATTTTTTTTGGTTTTTTTTTTTAAACATGAACATTCCATCAACTTTGAAAAACCATAATCACAACATTTTTTGGGGTTTTTTTCTTTTTTTTACATGAACAGAACATCAACTTTGAAAAAACATAATCACAACATTTTTTGGGGTTTTTTTCTTTTTTTTACATGAACAGTACATCAACTTTTAAAAAACAGTACAACAATTCTTCTTCATTTTTTTTACAAAGATTTCAGCTGATAAAAACATTTTAAACATTCACTGCAGGATCTGATATTTTCCCATTCCCTAATCCCCACCTAAGCAATCCCTGTCTAACCTGTTCCTCCCTCCAGTAGCAATCCATGTTTCTGGGGCATTATTTTTCAGAATAAATTTGGTCCCACAGGGTCTGTCTCAGTGATGGGAGATGTTTTGAATACCCTGGGGGGGGGCTTTCAAATTGCTGGGAGTTTTCCCTTTGCCACTGGTTCCTAACCACCCTCCCTCTACTGGCCGGTTTTAACTGTATATACAGGGTTTTATACAGGGGAGAGCGCGATTCCAAAGGATTGGACTCACAGAGGATGCAGGCCACAAGTTGGGCTCACCTCAGTCACTCTGGAAGTCCAGTCCTGAGAAATCGAAGAGGCGAGAGTTGACCTTCAGGAAGGTCAACTGCTCGACTCTCCATGGGAGAAGGCGAGTGCGAAGTGCTTCCAGATTTCGGAGGAAAAGGGCATCCCACGCTTCCCAGGAGAAGCGCTTTCTGGATCACCCTCAGGCACCTCCTGTGAGGTGCTCTGGCCGGACACACCGTGTCCCACTCTCGGCCGGGCAGGTGGGGATGGACGAGGCTGAAGGGGCAGAGATGTGGGCTCTTCCACCACAGTCTCTGCCTCTTCCTCCCACATCCTCTCCTCCTGCACAGCCGTGAGAGGCCTGCTGCTGGCCTCAGAGGAAACTGGGGTGGACCGCCCCAGGGGGGGTCTCAAGGGCAGTTCCTCCAACATCCTCTGGGTTCCTGGGGTGAGCGGGAGCGCAGGGAAAGTCATGTGCTCCGCGCCCATCCCAGGAGACATCACATGCTGCCCCTCCTCCAGCAGCTGGCTCGCAACCACTGGAGGAGGAGGAGCCTCAGCAGCAGGCCCCCGCCCAGTGCCAGCCCCTGCCTCACGCACCCGGGTTGGGGGTGGCCCTCCAGCAGCTGCCTCAGGAAAGAGAGTCTTGCGAACCCTCTTCCTGTCACCAGAAGCCAGGCTGGTGAACGGCAGCAGCGTAGGGGAGGGCCTCCTCCGCTCAGATGGGGGGGCTGCCGCAGCAGTCCCCCTCCCCCTCCCCTCCTCCCCTCTAGATTTCTCCCTAGCCTTTCCCCCGGTGCCCCTCTCTACTTTCCTCTCTGACATACTTTCCCGTCCCGAAATCTACCCTAACTAATCAGAAAAGATTTGGAAAACAAAGGTCAACTTTGTTTTCAAGACCTAACTAACCTGCTCTAAATCTGTGCTTCTAGTGGCTCTGTGACTTGGAGATGAACAATCAAGTGCCTTTTTAAGCAACCCTATTTATGTCAGGGAACCTGAGCCTGCCAATCAGCCGAATTCCTCTGGAATTGAGCTGGCCCTAAACCCCAATAACAGGTGACAAAGCCTTAAACGCTCACACACTAGTATGCCCGGGCCGGCCTGGCACCACCACGGGTGCCAGAGATGGGCAGTGGAACCCTAGTTATGGGGGCACTAATGGGAAGCCTATTGACAGCTATTACAAATTTTTTTATATATATATATATATATATATATATATATATATATATATATATATATATATATATAATTCAAACCTAACACTCACTCACTAATGCTTTCCCTGCTGAGTCCCTATTTAGTTTTTTTTAAAAAAACTAGGCTTGGTTTCCCTAATAATTATGTTGAGGGCAATTATCCACTGATCACCTACCAACTGGCCTACCTACCTAAGAGACACTATTTAGCGGGAACAATGTATCTGTGGTATGTCGGTGTGGGGTGTGGATGTGGTGTTCTGAAGATGAGCCTCCCCCCTCCCAAGCTAGCAAGAACCCACCCCCAAGCCCACCCAAATATGAACCCGGACTCGCTCACTAACACCAGTCCTGCAGTCCAGTGATGTTCAGGCGGTCTTGCAGCTGGTCCTCCTCTCCTCCGCGATGCTGTCAAGAAAATTGGAAATGTTAACAGAGTCAATACCACACGCCGCACACGCAACCCCCAAAATTCAAGGCCCCGTTGCACAAGCCAAGTCAGCCCCCCCCCCCGAAAGGCTAGGGCCAACCAGCAGCAAAACAAAACACATCCACCCAGCAGAGCTTCTGGCCTATGCAGGCCAAAAGCTGGCACACTCATTTTTTAGTCCTGTGAAACATTAGTTGAAGCCCACCCCACACTCAAACTTGACAAATGAAACATGAAAGAAAGCAGGCACTGCAATCAATGCTGGCCCCCCCAACCCCCAAACAATGTCCTCTTGCCCAACCAGAAAAAGCCCCCCTAGCCCAAGCCATAAAGACCAAGCCAAAACATATGCTCGCAGGTAGGCACAGCAGCAGACATAAGCTCAAAAAACAAATTTTACAACAACCCTACCAGTCCTCCACTACAGATGTCCAGCAATGTTGATCCTCCACGCAGAGATCTGCAGGCCGATGTCCATCAAGTGCAGTCCAGTCCAGAAGAGGTCCACCAACGATAAACAACCTGATTGTGAAGCAAAACTGTGAGTGCCAGGCCAGCAAACAGGAAGGGTTACCAAAGCCGGAGCAGCAGGCCTGTGTGTGGGCCACAGGCTGGCACAGTTGTTCAGGACGGAGCCTGTTGGGAAGCCTTGGAAGCAGGGGACCAGACACAGGAAAAAAGCCCACACCATTCCAGTTTGTGAAGCAAAACTGTGAGTGCCAGGCCAGCAACCAAAAAGGGTTACCAAAGCCAGAGCAGCAGACCTGTGTGTGGGCCACAGGCTGGCACAGTTGTTCAGGAGCCTGTTGGGAAGCCTTGGAAGCAGGGGACCAGACACAGGAAAAAAGCCCACACCATTCCAGTTTGTGAAGCAAAACTGTGAGTGCCAGGCCAGCAACCAAAATGGGTTACCAAAGCCAGAGCAGCAGACCTGTGTGTGGGCCACAGGCTGGCACAGTTGTTCAGGAGCCTGTTGGGAATCCTTGCAAGCAGGGGACCAGACACAGGAAAAAAGCCCACACCATTCCAGTTTATGAAGCAAAACTGTGAGTGCCAGGCCAGCAACCAAAAAGGTTTACCAAAGCCAAAGCAGCAGGCCTATGTGTGGGCCACAGGCTGGCACAGTTGTTCAGGACGGAGCCTGTTGGGAAGCCTTGCAAGCAGGGGGCCAGACACAGGAAAAAAGCCCACACCATTCCAGTTTGTGAAGCAAAACTGTGAGTGCCAGGCCAGCAACCAAAAAGGTTTACCAAAGCCAAAGCAGCAGGCCTATGTGTGGGCCACAGGCTGGCACAGTTGTTCAGGACGGAGCCTGTTAGGAAGCCTTGGAAGCAGGCAACCAGACACAGAAAAAGAAGCCACACCATTCCTGATTGTGAAGCATAACTGTGAGAGCCAGCCAGAAGAAAGGCACCAAAGAGACCCAGCAGAGCTTCTGGCCTGTGTAGGCCCAAAGCTGGCACACTCTTGTTTTAATCTTAAAACAGTAGATCAAGCTTAAAGAAGGCAAGCTCAACAACCAATGCTGAACCCCCCCCCCCCCACCATCAAACATTGTCTGCCCAACCTGTCCCCCAGGCCATGCCAAGAATAAACTGCAACACCTTTTTGCAGAGGCAGGCCACAGCAGCACATTGCCCAGCATCAAAAAAATTTACAAAAATTTTAAAAAGGCCTACCAGGTCTCCTCTCAGGACGTCCAGCACAGATGATCCTCCGGGCAGATGTCCTCCAGATGCAGTCTCTCTCCTCCTCTCTCAGGCAGCAGCAGCAACAGAAGTGTTCCAGACCAGTCTTGCTCCAAATTAAAATCCCCTGCTGCAGCCTCAGCCAAAGATTTAAATCTATTGGCTGGCATAAGAATGCAGCAGTGGGATTGGTGACTCCTAAAGTCCCCCCTCCCCTGCCTTTCCCCACCCACACTCCAAGAGCCACCCTCCTCCTGCTCCCCCTCCCCTACCTGTTAATTTTGGCGGGAATCTCTGCTGCTTTGCAAATGCAAAGTGCAATGCAATGCTTGCAACTTGCATTTGCAAGGCAAAGCAGGATTCCCTATCCTCCTTTGCAAGAGGGGTGGGGGGTGACAGAAGGAGTGAGTGATTCACTCCTTCTCCCCCCCCTCCCGTCTTCTAAGAGCCTGCAGGAAGCCTTTGCTTCCCGCAGGATTTTGCTAGCCGCTTGCTAAGGCAAACGGCTAGCAAAAACAAAATGGCGATTCTCGAATGCCGAAAGAAAGCCGAAAGAAGCCGAAACGTTTCGGCTTTTTTTCTTTCGGCTAAGCCGAAACGTTCCGGCTTTCTCCGAAACGTTTTGGCTTATCCGAAAGAAGCCGAAACACTTTTGTTTCGGCTTTCTTTCGGCATTCGGAAAGCCGAAACGCACATCCCTAACAATGACTCATTCTGTGAAAGATATTTAAGCAGAGTTCCCAGGTAGACACGGGCATGAACAGCATTACGAATGGAAAAAACCTATGAACAGCCCATTTGGGAGGCGCCATTCCAGACAAACAGGTGGTCTTCGCAAGCCTCGTTCATTGCATTTGGCTGCTGTTTGGGAAGACAGACACTCAGGCGCCTTCAATCAATTACCTCGGCAACGGAGGGAGGGACTGCCTGAACTGTCTGCACTCCCTCTGTCACCCTGGACACCCCAATCAAAGCCCAACTTAGCTTGATGAGCAGGTCTTCCTTCCAAGTGTGGAGCTGCACATTGATTACAAGTTGGTAACATGGGAGCAGACATGGGAGGGAGGGAGGGGGGTGTTCTGTGGCCATGGGAACTCCAATCTCATCCCTGCAAACCCTGTTAGGCAATTATGACTGCCAAACACAGACCTCCTGCTTTTCTCAATGAGATCTCTGCTTATAAAAGGGCACTGCGCTCCCTGTTCTGGCTTTCAGTTTCAGCAAGCAGTGGAGTGGAAGAGAGCTGTTGCTAGCCTTCTGGCAGAGAGACAGGGAGAGTACATTGGAGCTGGGCTTTTTTCTGCATGTGGTGGATGGGATAGGGATCTATCCCCTCAGGTTCCAGGGCTGCTTCCAGGACCTTGGGCCAAGCTCAGTGAGCACCTCGGCTGAGGGCTCACATTATTATCAGTGCCTGATCTGATCAGGTTTCTGGGACTGCTGGGCTAGGGCTCTAGCCCCAGCCTCTGATTCCAGGGCTGCTGCCAGGCCCTGGGGCCAAGCTCAGTGGGCACCTCAGTTGAGGGCTCACATTAGTATTAGCGTCTGATCTGGTCAGGTCTCTGGGAGTGCTGGGCTAGGGCTCTACCCCCTCCCTCTTGTTCCAGGGCTGCTGCTAGGCCCTAGGGTCAAGCTCAATGGGCACCTCGGCTGAGGGCTCATAGTGTTGTCTCCTTTTCTTTCCTCCTTCTTGTTTGCTGGCATAATGAGGCTGTGGGTGGGGGCAAAGGGTGGTCATGGGGGAAAGTGCAAAGATTCTCCTGGTTGCTCTGTGGGAAGCAGTACTGGGCAGGGCTCTGCTGCAGCAGAGACTCTCACTCCCCAAAAACCACCTGTGAGGGCTATGGAGAAGACCAGAGAGCTCTTGCCACCAGGGGAACAGGAACTCTTTAAAATGTTTGAGGAGGAGGAGGCTGAGGGATCCATGGAGGAATGGTTTGGGTTCGATGAAACATCCATCCCATCCCCGTCCCAAACTCCTGGTGCTGTCCCTGCCTGCAGTCCACCCCTCGTCTTCCATTGCCAGCTCCACAGTGCAGCCTGTAACCCTTCATCCTCCCTCCCCCGGAAGAGTTAGCGGGCCACGGTTCAAATTGGATGTATGGAGGCCCTTCCGGGCCCTTCCAAATGACCCCCTTGTGGTGCAGTCCCATATCTGTGATGGTCTGGTGCACAGGGGCAATGACCTGAAGCACCTGTCATCAATGGCCCTGACCAGGCACATGAAGACGCACCACTCAAGCCTGTGGTCTCCATCCTCGGCCAGCGAAGCATCCGGCAGGGGGAGACAGAGGGCTTCCAGGTCTTTTGAGCTGGGATCAGTGGGAGGGTCACTGGAATCCACCCCAAGCAAGAAGCCTTGCCTTAACGGTGCTGCCAGTGGGAGTGGAACGGTCAGGCAGGCTGCCCTTAGGGAGGTTGTTCTATCGGGGTTGGGGATAGTGCCATTGAAAAGGGTGAGGTCAAGGGCTCAGGAGGCAGGCATTCGTATGGTGGTGGAGATGATTGCCCTGCAAGGATTCCCTCTGTCTGTTGTGGAGGGTGTGGGCTTCCAAAGGCTGCTTCAGCACTTTGCCTCATGGTTCTCCATGCCGTCATGGTGCACCATTGGGTGTAGATTCCTGCCCGCCATCTACCAGTCTGTGTGAGACATGGTGCTCCGGGAGCTGTCAGCTGCCAAAGGCTGTACTGTACACTTCACGGCCAACCTCTGGAGCATCTGCCATCATGAGTACCTTTCCATCACCGCCCACTGGTGGCAACCAGAGGACCTCGCCACCCCAGGCCATGAACTGCCCCCTGGAAAAAGGCACCATGCTTGACACCGGGCTACAGGGTAGTTCTTTTCCAGGCCCAAAGGATGGACGAGGTCCATACTGGAAAGAGCATCGGCACTACCATGAAGGAGCCTCTGAGGGAGTGGACAGTGGGTGCAGAAGTGTTTGTCTGTGGCTTCATGGTGACGGATGTGGGAAGCAACATGTTGGCAGCCCTGAAAGAGGCATCCCTCCCAGGCCTAGTGTGCATGGCACACAAGCTCCACCTGGTGATGAGGGACGTGCTTGGGCACGGGAGCAAGCCAAGAGACAGCTGGGACAAGGGAACCTTGTAGACGCGCAATCTGCTGGAGAGCTGCTGCCGCATCACTTCCCGCTTCTTCCGCAGCATCAACTCTTCCTGCAAGCTGTTCCAGAGGAAGGGGGAGGGAGGGACCTTGAGCACCAACTCTTTCAGGACCTGCCCACCCGCTGGAACTCAACCTATGACATGATATGTCATCTGGTGGAGCAGAGGGGCCTGTTGCAGGACATCCTGACATCCACCGACGTTTTGAGGAGGGGAGAGGAGCTGAGCCTCAGCTCCATGGAATGGAGAGTCCTTGCCCAGATGTACCAGATGCTGAAACCCTTTAAGGAGGCCACCGAGCTCCTGTGCTCCTAAGAGGCCAGCCTGGGTCAGGTCATCCCCTTGATCCACAGGTTCGACCAGTTCCTGACCAAGGAGATTGAGCACGAGAAAGAGCTGCTCCCCAGGGTCTGGGACTTTGTGAGGAGGATCCAGGTGCTTGCATCCTCTGCGCCATGAGGTGCTGTACCAAATGGCCTCCCTCTGTGACCCCTAGATCAAGGGCAGCATCGCCATGTGGGCGGGTCAGATGCTTCGCTGGAGAAAGGAGCTCCGCAAAGTGGTTCTCCATTAACTGAAAGAGAAGACCAGCCTGAGGGAACCGGGCAGGGGTGAGGGGTGGGCAGAGGAGAAGGAGGAGCAGGAGGAGCAGGAGGAGCAGGAGGAGGAAGAGGGGCAAGGGGAGTTGGGAAGAGAGCCATGCCAGGAGAGACATCACTCATGGTGGAGGACTCGGCAGGGGCTATGGTGTGAGAGTACCTGGCGGAGTCCACTGAGCCCCCCCCACTCTAATCCCTTAGATTATTAGGCGAGAAAATATTCCATATGGCCTGACTTGTCCATCATGGCAACCAACATCCTGTCCTGCCCTCCCATCAGCATGCAGAGTGAGCGGGTGTTCTCCCACCTGGGAGATCTCCTCCATCCCCACCGCGCACCTCTGCACTCAGACCTGGTGGACATGTAGACCTTCGTGAAGGTCAACTTCAACCTCCTTGGGCATCCCTCCTTGGACATAGACCTATCTGCCCTCTGAGTCTTCCCAAGTGTACTGCAGCTCTCGGCCGAGGTGCTGTGCAGCGGAATCCAGCACTCCTAGGTTCTTGGGGCTGCTTCCATGGCTGGCAACCTGTGGTCCTCCTCTCGCAGACAAGTTCCCCCATGGTCCCTCTTTCTACCTGTACCTCTTTTGATGGCAACTATATGACCCCTCCCCAGAACCTGTCCTGCCCATCCTGTCCTCTAGCTGACAATTCCCCGGATGGTCCCACTTTCATCTTTGCTGTTTGTGGTTGCAACCGGAATGACTCTTCCAAACGACCTCTCCTGTCATGCCCATGTTGAATAGTGTGTATTCAGCGTGACTGCACCAGCTTAAGGAGGATCCACAAAGAGTCCACACCTTGTTTGTTTAGTAAAGGTGTATAATACAAATTTATTTATAGGTGGATAAAGAGCAATATATATAAGTTTACAGTCCAGAGAGACAAAGTGCTTCACCTACACCTGGACTTGCAAGAAGCCCCTACCATACTGTACATAGTAGCTATTTATACATGTAGACACCCAATCAGATACATGCATGAGTTTAGCTGAGTCATTCACTTCATGGTCTCCTGACTCTTAACCATCTGAACCTTTGTCACCTGATGTGTCTACCTGTCATACTGATCGTTCTGTTGGGATCTTCCCAGTTCCCAGTCCCTCTTTTGACCTATCCCTCTCTGGAACCAGTCCAACCCGTACCAGTGACCTCTCCTGACCTGTCCCTGCCATACTTTCCACGTAGGCAGGAAGGTGCGTGATGCTGGTGGGAGGCTACGCCAGTCATTTGAAGTGCCTGTCCTGTCTGCGCAGGAAAGGTGTCTCTGAGTGGTGTGGACTGCTCTATCACCACTCAATTCTTGGGGCTGGTGGTCCCTATTTAAACTTCTCCCTGTCTGGAACCACTCTGACCCTTCCCAACCTCTCCTGTCCTGCACATCCAGCCCTTTCCATCAAGGCAGGAAGGTGGGTGCTGCCTGGTGCTGCTGGTTTTGGCCACGAGGGGCAGCTCAGAAGCAGTTGCTGTATGTTCTGAGCAGGTGGGAATTGGTCCTGTGACTCCCATCCTTTCCGCAAAGGCAGGAAGGTGGGTGATGCAGGAGGGGCAGCCTACAGCTGCACACATGAGCGCCTACCTGTTTGCCCACAATCCCCTTTCCTAGGGGAAAACAATGCCTCCTCCATGAGGGGTGGAGGGCATCCTCCACCACCTCGACAGCCAGCATGTGAGCCTCCGCTTCTACACATTAGGGGTGGTCCCCACCTCCCACCCTTGGTTCTTCCAACTTTCCAATGATGGGATAACGCATAGTAATGTGATCCACCTGTCTCCCCAATATCCCTGAACATGGTATCTGTCTCTCCTGTCAATCCAGTACAAGAATTCCATGTATCCATGCATCCCTCTATCCTATACACCTATCCCATACAGATATGCACCTTTCTTTTGATAAACCTATCTATCCCATGCACCTAAACATCCAATGCTCCATGTCCAGCTGGTGCATTTGTGCTGTAACAGCCTCTGCACCACGTGCAGTGTGGACAAGAGCATTGGCTCCAATGCCATAATGTCCCCATCTGGTGGATGTGTGTTGGTGTCTCTGACCCACCACGGTGTGTTTGTGTGTGCAAGGCCTCCATGCATGCCATCATGTCTTGCTCGAGGGGTTTCTTTGCAGACTGTTGCTGGGTGATTTGGTTATGTGGTGGCTGCAGGCATGACCCACATTACTGCCTTGGCGGAAAGTAGCCGCAAGGAGGCCTGGTGGGTGGGCACATAGGGGGTGCTGCTGGCCAGTGGCCAGACCCCCTGCCCCCTACAGGGGAGGTGGCCCACCTTCAGGTCCACCACACAGGGCCAAAGTGAAATGGGGAGGATGGCTCCATTTGTATTGAATGGGAGTTTCCTGTAGCTGTCAAATTTGGGGATGTATAACTCCAAGATTTATACTGCAATCTTGATCAAACTTGGGTGATGGCTGGAGGAGAGCCTGCTGCACATTCCCTGTGAATATGAACTCTCTAAGTGCTAAGGGGGCCACTCTGGTGCCAACGAACAACAAACACTGAACACATTCGTTAATGGGACATGTTCATTTCCGTTTGTTTGTTCATGTTCGTTGGTGGCAACAAACAATGAATGTTTTTTTTCCATTCATGCCCATGTCTATTCCCAGGTGCCCACTGGTGACGAGCAAACTCCTGGTGGTTTGCCTCTCTGTCTGCC
Organism: Eublepharis macularius; assembly: GCF_028583425.1. Classification (NCBI taxonomy): domain Eukaryota; kingdom Metazoa; phylum Chordata; class Lepidosauria; order Squamata; family Eublepharidae; genus Eublepharis; species Eublepharis macularius. The sequence continues at coordinate 70,305,384 of NC_072794.1, forward strand.
AATTGCTGGCAATCAGTGGGTGGTGGAAAGTCACCTGGTAATTTCCTGCCACCATCAGGCAACCTGGAAAATGCACAACACACTCCCTACTGGCCAGTCACGACTACTTCGCTTTCAGAAGTGACATCATCATGCTAGCTGTGGGAGTGATCTCATGCTTTTCATAGGGCTGATTTCAGTCACCAAATGGGCTGATTCTTAAATAATTGGACTGGCATGTTAAATACCCCCTTCCCACCAATTACCAGGGAGACTTGGAAACCCTAAGTGATGGGGAAGTAAAGCAGGTGTGAGAAGGATTCATCTCTCTCTCTCTCTTTTTTAGTAGAGTTCAGTTCATGATGTAGAGAGTTTTATTTCGGAGATTTCGAGTTTGGACTGTTCCAAAATCTTCAAAGTTTTTCCTTCCCCTTAGCTAACAACAGTGAGGCAGGGGGAGCAAAAAGGCTTTCCAAGCCCAGCATTTTAGACATTCAAATGCCCTGCCTGGTGGTGATCAGTTGACTTTCTGTTAAAAGATTACCCTTCGTGAGGCAGTGATCTGGATATCTAAAATGCCAGAATCTCCCTTATTAAGGTCTCTAGGAAAAGCCTCCTTGATCTGCCCCTTGACCTGCCCAGGAGATGGGAAAAAGGAGATGATAAAAATCCCCTAGCACAGAAAGGAAACTCTGTTAGGCTGATTTCATCTGGAGACTGAAGGAGCTCAGACACCTACCTCCTGTACAGAGCCATTGGCTGTCTGGAGGGCTGGAAGGCCTAAACTAGAACTGCAAGGTATGGGAACTTGTCAGTAAGCTGTAACCTTCTACATTAAATAGCCTACCTTAGAATTACATCAGCTAGGGCATGTGTAGAGTGAGGGGCACAGGAATTGCATTTTTATATGTTTCTTTTGGCATTTCTTGCTCAATCTGTTCCTGTGCTTGTGAGTGAGTGTAAATGTATATTTTTAAATAAATACTTAATAATTCCTGAATGCTGGCAGCTGTTCTCTGTACTGCATAGACTTTGTCTGCTCGAAGACACTATTTTAAAACAGGCACCACAGGAAGAAGGTAGTCTGTTGGCAAATTGTAAACCCACTCCAGTATGCAAGAGAAGCAAGGAGTCCCTGTGGTAGCAGGTGACTCAAGCATGAGTCAGAATCTGGACAGGCAAGCCTAAGCAGGGGGAGTAGGGAGTTTGGTCCTGCCTGCAGGCAATTCCTACAAAGGCCCTATAGTGGTGGCAGGTTCAGGACAGAAAGAGAGAAAAGACCCTTCTGAGAGGTGGGAGAGATGGATGGGTGGCAAGTGCTAGGCAGAGACTTGAGTTTCCACTGGTTAATTCCCAGACACCCCTGGGATAGTGCAAGATAGGATAGTGCTCATGGGTCAGTGGGGAAGTTCTATAACACATATATTAGACCTGCTCTATCCATACAGCAGAATTAATGGTCAGAAGCCACCTTGAAATACCACCTCAAACTGCAAGTGGAGATGCCAATTTTGAGTTTTGTACCATATGAAAAACTCAAAAATTGACACCTCCATTTCCAGCCACCCCTCATATGTGAAATAAACTTTCCTAAAGTTAGAGAACATTCCCCCTTAGCTCAGTTGGAAATTGGGCCTACTATTAATTAAACTATTTTACTTGGAAAATGATTTTTTCCCCCTGAACTCATTTTGGCTTCAGGGAATTCCAAAACATTTGCTACCACTGTTGCTGCTGCTGCAGTTACTGGTACCTGGTAAATCACAACAGAATAGGCATGGAGGATTCAAGGAAACCTTTTGCAAACTCTATGACTTTTCTATGACATCATCAGGAGTTCAATGCTGAGCAATTGAGTAATATAAATTTACTGTGGACTAGTGTACTTTTTAGGTAACAGCAATTGGTTAGACTTTTTTTTGTCTTTTTCTCTTTTAAAGGAGAGGTTTTTCCTTTCATTTCTCTTGTAGTTAAATCAATGCACCTTTTTGTAACTTCAGTTCTTGCAGTTGTTTCATGTTACACACCACAGGGTGATGCTCTAGCAGGAGGATAGGATGAAGATGCTGTCTGCCTCTGATCATCTACAGAGTAAAATTCTGAAATTTTGCATTACTTTCCTTCCTGCCCCCTCCTCTCTTCAAGTGTCTTTTTAATCAAAATGGAATTGATTAGAAACTGATTCCAAATGCCTAAAAAGAGGGAAAGATTGTTGGATTTTAGGGCGAAATTGAGTGAAGATGAATTAAGAGAACTATTCTAGACTCACTCATTGTCACAAAAGGAGATGGGGGAGAGAAGAAACCTTATGAAATATTTCATCTGTGGTTGATTTCACTTTATTCTTTGGAATCCCAATATTTCCCTTGTAGGCTTTCATAGCACTTAGAGGAATGCTATTGGAGCTTTTCTGAAGTTGTAGAAGAGCAAAAAAAAACATTTTAAAAATCTGAACAAAAATCATATGCAAATATTGAGTCAGGAGAAAGCATGTAAATTAGTGTTGACATCAGCTTAGAGAATTCTTTATTTTGACACATTTAGCTGTATTCTGATCTTTCATACTCACAGCTGCATGTGTCCCATTGCGTCCTGGGTTTTTTTTATTAAGCTCAACAGGTGGGTATGAATCCCCCAGATGTGAATGCAAAAGAAACCAGAACAGCTGCCACAGGCCAGAAGCCAATGTGTTCCCCTCCCCTTGGCAAGAATTCTTACTGAGGTAATCTATTTTATTTTTCCATTTAGGACACAACCAAGCAGAAGTAATGAAAGTAGTGGAGATTATGTAAAGAGAAGTAGCATGATTTCAGCCAACTCTTCACATATGTTTTAACACAAGTGCAATGTCCTCCTCTGTTCACAGGATATATGAAGTTTTGTCACTGAAAGCTCCCTAATAAAGATGGTTCTAAGTGGGCTTTAGATAGATCACGGCTACATCAAATTAGCCCAGATCAATAAGTTCCTTGTCAAATGTGCTGGATAGTATAATGTTTAGAACATTAATCCCTACAACAACTTTGGAAATGGAGAGATTGCTATTTTGGACACAGGGAAGAAATGTCAGAGAATATTGATTATATCAGGTCCAAAATATATTAGGACAACTTACAGATATACCATTTTTTCCTTGTGTACATTTCATGGCAAACTCTTATATATCTATCATCAGATAAAAATAACAAGTCCTATACAAAACCTATACAAAAAGTTTTTCATTACCTCATCTTTCACTTTTTTGTCTACCATAAAAATCTTAGCTGCATTTTCCCAGTAGCTAGTAGGGCTATGCAAAATAAAACAAACAAGCCAGAAATACATCTGGAAATCAAGGGTTTCATTTGTAAAGGTGGCTTCCAAAAATAAATTTGGGAAATGAAACTGTGAAGACAAACTAAAAAGTTTGTGTTTTGATTTGGTTCAGTTCTTACCATACAGTGGCAGTGCAGGCAGGCACTGGGTTGGCAATAGCAGAAGGCAGCACCTGTAACTGTACCAAATGGGATTCCAAGGGGAGAGACTGAACTCTAGCATAGCATAACTTCATTGGTGGGAAGAGGAATGTGCGCATTGCACATGAGTGTGTTTTGTCTTCAGCACTTCCTGGGCAATGGCATTGGCATTTAGTGACTCGTCCTTGTAGGGATCGATTCGCAATAGGCTTCCTATGCCAGTGAGGGGTGCAGCAGATGACATGGCACTGTTTGTGTCATACTGCCAATTCCTTTATGTGCACTTTAACACACAATGCAGGGAAAGGCTGTCAAGCATGCAATATCTATGTGGGTTGGAGGAAGGAGGAGGTCTCTTTCAGCCTCCAAATCCCTGGCTGCCACAATGGTTCATATTATGCAGATTAGGGTGAAAATTGGAAATAATAAACAATTATTAAAGGAGAGTGCACTGAGGAGTTACCAGGCATGTATGAACTGAGTTGCCCATCCAGTTGTCTTCTGCTGTTGTCCTTCACTTAGGTGTCACCACAACTAGCCAACTGCAACTGTATAAGTCAACCTAATTGGTCAAGAAAAGTCAACCTAAGATAATGGGTCAAGAAGCACTAGGAGATGCTTCATTTTACCCAGAAAAGACTGATTAAAATTGTTAATCTAGTGTTAAATAAGCAGAAATAGCAGAGCTGTGCGTGTACTAGTGCACAGTTGAGTGGAGACATCCAAATCTTTGCAGATCTGTTAAAGACAGGACTCTCTTCATTTTCTTTATTGGGACTGTGGCTTTGGCATCAGTTTAACTTCTTGTCCTTCATCATTCAACTCTGTGTTAATGATTTTATTTGAAAAAGAGACTGGGTGGCCCACCTGATCTCCCACCGTTATTGGTAAAAAAAGAAAAGAAAGAGGGCCACCTTAGTTCCTTCCTATGTTCCATTAACAAAACCAAAGGACCTCCTGTCAGCTCCCAATATCACTGTGGTGGACTGTTTTAGGAAGGAGAGGAATCATTGGTGAAGGATTTGCCCCTCATAATGGCAATGCACTTACTAAGTGCAATGAAATATGGCATCAACAGGCAACAACAGAATGCTGATGTAATTAATTGGCAATATATTTGTTAAAATTAAAATATTTACAAATTTCACTGTGCAACACTGGTTGTCAATGGAGGTCTCTCCTGCTTCAGCACCAGCCTGCCGCTGCCACTTTCCCAGCCAGTTTCCCACCATTGTGTACATGTGACAATTAGACATGGACATGAATGAAAAACAAATAAACCCGAACACCCTGTTCAACGTTCGGTGTCATCCATGAACAATGAACAACAAACATGGACAAACATGAACTGTTCCTGGACATGTTCGTTGTTCATTATTTGTGGGGGCCAGAACCACCTCCACCCCAAACCCCCCACTTAGCCCCCCTCCCCTCAAACCCACTTACCTGACCCTTTAAATACCCCTTTAAACTGTCAGCTGGCAGGTGGCAGGGATGGAATTCCCCCTGCCGACTGCCAGCTGATAGTTTAAAGGGCCAGGAGAGCAGTTGCACAGCCAGGCTGCCTGCCCAGTGCGAGAGAGGTGGGGAGATTCTCCCTGTCCCTCTCACACCTGGGAGAATATTCCCAATGTCCAATACCCACGAAATTTGCAGGAGATATAGTCCCCACTGTCCTCTGAAGACCCCCCCCCCCGTTCCAGAGAGATTGCACCCCGGGAAAGGCATGGTCCATGGCTCTCCCCCTTTAGTCCTCACTGTCCTCTGAAGACCCCCCCCCCCAGTTTCAGAGAGGTTGCACCCCAGGAAAGGCATGATCCATGGGATCCCTTTGTTGTCATTTTCTGTTCACAGTGGCAAAAACGGGAGTCTCTGCTTGAAGTACTTTGAAGGGTTACAAATTGACCTTCCCAATGTCCAATACCCACCAAATTTGCAGGGGACATAGTCCCCTGCATAGTCCAAGTTTCAGAGAGATTGCACCCCGGGGAAGGCATGATTGCACCCCGGGAAAGGTCTCCCCCTTTGTTGTCATTTTCTCTTCACAGTGGCAAAAAAACGGGAGTCTCTGCTGGAAGTACTTTGAAGGGTTACAAATTGACCTTCCCAATGTCCAATACCCACCGAATTTGCAGGGGACATAGTCCCCTGCATAGTCCAAGTTTCAGAGAGATTGCACCCCGGGAAAGGCATGATTGCACCCCGGGAAAGGTCTCCCCCTTTGTTGTCATTTTCTCTTCACAGTGGCAAAAAACGGGAGTCTCTGCTGGAAGTATTTTGAAGGGTTACAAATTGACCTTCCCAATGTCCCAATGTCCCAATGTTAAAGCCAGAAAGAAAGCCAGAAAGAGTTCAGACAGAGCTCAGTCCCTCCCTCCGGTTGCCAAGGGGATTGATTGCAGCAGGCTCCAGACTGTCTGGCTTGCCGAACTGCTGCCAAAGGCAATGAACAAGGCTTTTAACGATCACCTGTTTTTTTAGGATGGGGCCTCGCGAACAGCTTGCTCGCGAACAGCAGATTGGGCTGTTCGTGGGTTTTTTCTGTTCGTAATGCTGTTCTTGCCCATGTCTAGTGACAGTACTCACCTTCTTTGGGGTCTGTTGTTGTGTGTGTTCTGTGTTTGAGGAGAAACTCAATGGATCCCTGGGGTTTTGGACTAGGAGGGGGGGACTAATGGTTGGTAACAAATTTGTGGGTTTTGTTTAGCATGAATGAAACCTCGTTTCCCCAACTACCCCCTGGAAAAGAATAGTGCATGCATGCGTATCCACCCAACACTTGTTTTGACATCTTTCTCCAAGCAAAGACCCCAAACAGATTAGATCTGAATTGGCACCATCCCACCCAATAATGAAACAGAGTTCATTTTGGGAGCCCCAGATCTGAAACTGTAACAGAAATGTCCTCAGTGCAAACCCTTAGGAGTTAGACAGATATTTGATTCTGTCCTCATTAAATTTATTTCTCTAGACTATAAAAGAAAGATGAAGCAGATACATGCACCTTAGAGCATCATCATAATATCTCTTGCTTGAAAGTTGAGATCAAAGAATAGCCTTTTTAAGAGCAAAACCTGAATGTTGAGTGTGCACTTGTTTCAAAAGGAAAGCATTTATGTTGTTAATGGAACTTGGAGGAATTGATTTATTTTTATTGGAACTGAGAGAATGAATACTTGCAATGAAGGAAAAGAATTTGTCTCCCCCATCAAATTAAAGCAGACTGGATTTAACTCTTTAAATTGATTGCGTGCTTTAAAGATTTTTTTATTCCAGTAAAAGTATTGATCAAGAGAAAGTTGAGCATTCTGTCTTCATTTTACAATGCATTTTATGCTACCAAGCGCTATTTTAATATGGAGTAAGTAAAAAGGGAAAATGTTCCAATTGACATATCTGCCATTAAGATGTTGTTTCTGGCTTTTGAGTAAGAAATAGGAAACGCCTCAACTGAGGCACAATTTAAGTCATTAGTTGATTAAAGTAACCCAAATACTGTTTTATAACTTTGGCATCTCTATTATTTCTTGTGCCGTGGAGACTTGTTTCTTCCTTTAAAATGAAGGCTAATCTCAAGACATGACTCTTAGACCTTTGTCGATGTAGCTTATTTATGCAGACATCAATGAAAATGGTTCTTTTTCCTAACATCAGAAAGGAATGACACTTTTTCAGTTGCCAGCACCTCAGATGCTGGCAACTGAGTTACAGTGAAAAATGCCTCTAGCTCAGTGGTCTACATTCATAAACTTCACATATATTTTCAGTTTGTAATGCAGATTTTAGAATACAGAAATATGCAGTATTTTGTAATGAAATTCTGAGAAAGTTATCTATCAATGCTGTTTCATCTACTGAAAAGACTCCTCCCCCCATGCTGAAGAAAAGACATGAGTAGCCAAGCCCAGAATATCTGAGTTATAGCTAGTATCCTGAATACTATGTGGTTCAGAAATCTGTATTTTTTCTGTTGAAGCTATTGAATTTTCTCTTAGAATTAGAGGTGGGCACAGTCCACATAACAGACCTAATTTCATCACGAACTTACCCAGTTCGTCCTTCGCGAACACATGGGCCGTGGGCTTGTGTTTTTCTCACGAAAGCGCCGAACATTGGGGCTTTCTGTCCGTGTGTCCGTTGGCCCGTCATGCCAGGATTCCCGCTCAAACAATTTCCTAGGCAACGGTGGAGCCACCTTCCCCGTTTGGAACACACTAATCTTAGCCCAGGAAACCTTGATTGGCAGCTCTGTCAGCCAAACAGAGATCACCAGCCTTTCTGCATAAAAGACAAAGTGCGCAAAGCCCCGCTCCATTTTGCTGGCACGGGGACGCGAGTTAGCTTCTAAGCTTAGCAACTGCTTGCTGTGGTGAAATTTTTTGTGTGTGTGTGAGAGCGCGGCTTGTGCCTTAGGACTTTGGAGCTTCTGGTGCAAGAGAGCTTTCTCTTTTCTCCATTCCTGTTTAATTTTTTTCTCCTCCTTTCTATTCTAGTTTTCTTGAGAGCACATTTTAAAAAATCCTTTTATCGCACTATCGGGTTACTCTGATTTCTTTCTGCATTTTGAGTCCTTGGGTTCTTCTCGGGCTTATTCCCCCCCTTCCCCCCCAATCTCTTCCTTTTTTCTGGGTTGCCGGTGGGTTCTATTGTGATCTGACGCCACCCACTCACAGACCCACAGTAGGTGCAAGGCAGCTTTGGGCGTTGTCTGCTTGAGTTCTTGCCTTCTTTCCCCCATGTTCTTTCTTGGCTGCTGATAAGATGCAAGGGGAGGGAGAGTGCTATTAGGCTCTGTGAAACACCCACTCTCTGATGACCAGCAGCAAGCTTTGGGGTACTCTCTGCTTCACTTCTTTCTAAGCCTTTTTCACTCCCTAAATAGTGGGTGACTTGGGGGGACATTTCCAGCCTGGCTTTTGAGGTGCAAGGGGGAGACTGCTACTGGCCTCTGTGAAACACCCACCCTAGGACCACTGGCAGCACGTTTTGGGGGGCTCTCTCTGCTTCACTTCTTTCTAAGTCTTTCACTCCCTAAATAGTGGGTGACTTGGGGGGACATTTCCAGCCTGGCTTTTGAGGAGCAGGAGGGCTGCTGCTGGCCTCTGTGAAACACCCACCCTAGGACCATTGGCAGCACGTTTTGGGGGGGTCTCTCTGCTTCACTTCTTTCTAAGTCTTTCACTCCCTAAATAGTGGGTGACTTGGGGGGACATTTCCAGCCTGGATTTTGAGGAGCAGGGGGGCTGCTACTGGCCTCTGTGAAACACCCACCCTAGGACCACTGGCAGCACGTTTTGGGGGGCTCTCTCCGCTTCACTCCTTTCAAAGCCTTTTTCACTCCATAAATAGTGGGTGACTTGGGGGGGCATTTCCAGCCAAGTCCTGTCCCTGGCATCCTCCTCCTGACGACAAGCCCTGTCCCTGGCACCTTCTAAGTACCTCCTTTTATTCTTTATAAACTCTACTACTTCCATTAGAATTTGTATGTTGCAGAAGCAGTCTAAGGCACGACTGTTGTCCCTTTCTGGCAAGGCAGGAAGGTGGGTGAGGGTGGCTGCCGCTAAGTTTACGCTAAGCCGGAACTTCAGGTGTCGTCACCTGGTAGGTGTGGGATCAGGCTTCCCCTGGGTGAATGTGGCCTCTTTTTCCACCCTCGGTGAGAATACCAGCACACTCTATTTTGGCCTGTCAGGAATGGGGGGGAACCTCCCCCTCCTCCTGACGACACGTCCTGTCCCTGATATCCTCCTCCTGACGACAAGCCCTGTCCTGGTATCCTCCTCCTGATGACACGTCCTGTCCCTGGTTTCCTCCTCCTGATGACAAGCCCTGTCCTGGTATCCTCCTCCTGATGACACGTCCTGTCCCTGGTATCCTCCTCCAGATGACAAGCCCTGTCCCTGGCATCCTCCTCCTGATGACTATCCCTGTCCCTGGTATCCTCCTCCTGACAACACATAGTGTCCCTGGTATCCTCCTCATGATGACAAGTCCTGTCCCTGGCACCTCCTAAGTACCTCCTCTTATTCTTTATAAAGTCAATGACTTCCAGTATAATTTGTATGACAGAACAGGCTAAGGCACGACTGTTGTCCATCTCATCATTTCTCGCGAGGCAGGAAGGTGGGTGAGGTTGGCAGCCACCGCCAAAATGTTCCTCGGTGGTGGGACCGTCAGTTACAGACACTAAGCATCTGTGGGACTTCATGGACCTCCACCTCCTCCAGACAACACATCCAGTCCCTCATATCCTCCCAATGGTGACACGCCCTGCCCCTTTCTGGCGAGGCAGGAAGGTGGGTGGTGTTAGCTGCCACCGTAAGCACGCTAAGATGGAACTTCAGGTGCGGTCACCTGATAGCGGGGGGAATCAGGCCACCCACTGGGCAAATGTCAACTCTCCCCCAGTGACAGTACTGTCCCACTCCCATGGGGCCAGACCCCCCACCCCCTGAGGGGAGGCGGCTTGGTGCCACCTCCCCGGGCCTGCCAGGCCCAGCGGCCGCTGTCCTCAACCACCTCCCTTCCTTGGCGGGGATTCCGCCCTGCTCCCCTTTGGCCCAGCGGCTGGGCACATGGGGGGTGCTGCCGGCAAGTGGCCAGACCCCCCGCCCCCTGAGGGGAGGCAACTCGGTGCCGCCTCCCCAGGCCTGCTGGACCTGGCGGCTGCCATCCTCACCCATCTACCTTCCTGGTGGGGAATACCGCCCCACTCCCCTTTGGCACAGCGGCCGGGCACATGGGGGGGTGCTGCTGGCGAGTGGCCAGACCCTCTGCCCCCTGAGGGGAGGTGGCTCGCCGCTGCCTCCCCAGGCCTGCTGGACCCCAGAAGACGCTGCCAGCAGACACCTTCCTTCCTGGCAGGGAATACTGCCCTGCTCCCCTTTGGCCCGGCAGCCAGGCACATGAGGGGTGCTGCCAGCGAGCAGCCAGACCCCCACCCCCTGATGGGAGGCAGCTTGGTGCCGTCTCCCCGGGCCTGCCAGGCCCAGTGGCCGCCGTCCTCACCCACCTCCCTTCCTGGCGGGGAATACTTCCCCGCTCCCCTTTGGCCCGGCAGCCGGGCACATGGGGGTGCTGCCGGTGAGTGGCTAGACCCCCCGCCCCCTGAGGGGAGGCGGCTTGGCACCACCTCCCCCAGCCTGCCAGGCCCGGCGGCCACCATCCTCACCCACCTCCCTTCCTTGGTGGGGATTCCGCCCCACTCCCCTTTGGCCCGGCAGCCAGGCACATGGGGGTGCCACCGGCAAGTGGCCAGACCCCCCACCCCCTGAGAGGAGGCGGCTTGCCGCCACCTCCCCGGGCCTGCCGGACCCAGCAGCTGCCGCCATCAGACACCTTCCTTCCTGGCAGGGAATACCGCCCTGCTACCTTTTGGCCCAGCGGCCAGGCACATGGGGGGTGCTGCCGGCGAGCAGCCAGACCCCCGCCACCTCCCCTGGCCTGCCGGGCCCAGAGGCTGCCATCCTCACCCACCTTTCCTATAGCGCTGGAAACCGTGGGGTGCCTTCCCGCGTTGGCCTTCGCGATTCCCGATTCTGGATCAGAAACGGTACTTGACCAGGTAGAATTGGTGACCTGGGTTCGGCGGCGCCGTGGAATCACGATTGGATTAATTGGGATTGGTTTTTTGATTGTGCCCATGTCTAGTCCCCACATCTCAGAGGCAGGTCTTTTTGGCAGGAGGTCTTCCTTGTGGCCAGAGGAATATGCATTTGTCCGGTGACAAGGAGGACAGTGGCCCAGGTCAGAGCCCTGCGCCTAACCCAAGCAAGTAGACACACAAGCCCTATCCCTGGTGTCCTCCTCTTGTTGACATGTCCTGTCCCTGGTATCCTCCTCCTGACGACAAGCCCTGTCCCTCGTCTCCTCGTCCTGATGACAAGCCCTGCCCCTGGTATCCTCCTCATGACAACAAGCCCTGTCCCTGGTATCCTCCTCATGACGACACGTCCTGTCCCTGGTATCCTCCTTATGATGACAAGTTCTATCCCTGGTGTCCTCCTCGTGACGACAAGCCCCGTCCCTGGTATCCTCTCCTGATGACAAGTCCTGTCCCTGGTATCCTCCTCCTGATGACAAGCCCTATCCCTCGTATCCTCCTTGTGATGACAAGCCGTGTCCCTGGTATCCTCTCCTGACGACAAGCCCTGTCCCTGGCACCTTCTAAGTACCTCCTCTTATTCTTTATAAACTCTACTACTTCCATTATGATTTGTATATTAACAAAACAGTCTAAGGCACATGATGAGCTTCCTTGATTGACTGCATCACGTTCGGTGAAGTGAGTTTCGTCGGCGACTGACCATCCTGCTCCTGCGAGTGCAAGGGCCCCTCTGAGGGTCAATCCCCGAAGTCCGGTGACAAGGAGGACAGTGGCCCAGGTCAGCTTGCTTGATAGCAAGCAAGCTGACACACCATGTCACTGAGGTGGGACTCATTGTCCACTGCCCAAAGAGGCTCCCTCTGAACAGGGTAGCATAAGTTTCCTTCCCTCAAGGTGTGGAAGACATCCTTTCTATCCCTCCCGTGCCTTCCAGTCCAGCAAGGGGCCATTGAATTGCTACATGATCTCCTGTTGCGGAGTTGGCTTTCACTCAAGTACATCCATTCATTTCCCATCATGGAGAGTTGGTCTCCCCGCCCCCGGGGAGGGCATCTATTGTTGATGCAGCCCCATGTAGGTGGGTTTTGTGGGCAGCCATCTCTCCTGGACAGGAGCACAAGTCTCTCTCCTTCCCCCAAGGGCGGGCAAGGGTCAGTCAGAATAAGGGAGGGGAAGTTGTTGTTTGTCTCTTTGGAAAAGAGATAATCGAGGAGCGTTACATGAGAACCTTTGGTGGGGAAAGTCAACTCAAGTGAAAATCTGTGGGAAAAACAAGGCCTTTCTGAACTGAACCGGTTCTTGAACCGGGCCGGTCCATTTGAAAGTTCATGGTCCGTGGTCCGTGGAAGCCCATGAAGCCTGAACCAGCGGTCCGTAGGCGACTGCCGGTCCATGCCCATCTCTACTTAGAATCCATGACACCTTCTGAGCAGCAACAAGCCATGGCACCAGGCATCTACTATTCAGACCCACTGAAACAATCTTGCAAAATGTTCACATGTAGTATTCCCAGTTACAAATATCCTTGGAATTTCCAGGGACGCAGCTGCCACTGCTGGTCCTGGAGAAGATCTCCATAGCCTAGAAGGTATTTGTACCACAATTGAAATGGTTCTGTTGATATCTGTCAATTGCTTAGCAATCTTTTGAAGCAGAACTGATATTACATCAGCACACCCTTGTTCTCAAATCCAAAATTACTAAGGTAACATGATAAATGGACAGGTATGGGGGAATTGGTACCAGTGTCCCCATAACTTGAAATAAAGAAACAAGATATCAAATATAGGTCTGATTAATGACTCATCTGCAACATCTATTTACATCCATATATTTATGGATTTATGATGATCTTGCAGTAGCCGATCTTCCTAATGGCATCTGAATTTTAATGTGCTAATGTGTTAATAAGGTTTTTATTGTATTTTAACAGTACATTTGTTGGAAGCCACCCTGAGCCCACTTATGGGAAGGGCAGGGTATAAGTTGAATTAATTAATTAATTAAATAAATAATGGATTTCCACTGCTTCTTGTGTGGGTTATCATATAAAAGGCACATTTTGAATGGTGCCCACTTAGAAGCCATCTCAGACCTTGTCCAGCTATTAATGATGTGCAACTTGTACAAATCCTGCCAACTTGGTGAGGCCTTTACTGCCCTAAGGTGAGGCAGTAAGCCTCCCTCTATATGGCAGTGTATAGAATTTTTAATTTCACCCTGAATTATTTCAACAGTTTTTGAAGGCATCGATCAGATTTGAGTTGATCATCCAGCCTGTTTGGTTCAAGCCAAACAGCTGTAAATGCCTGTGGAATAAGTTTGCTTTGGGGTTTTGCAAAACTGCACATATGCAAAGACATGCAAATTTAAACCAATTGGTACTTATTAAGATAATTTCAGGTGAGTAGGCATGTTGGTTTGCAGTATAAAAGCAAGATTTAAATCCAGCAGCATGTTAAAGACCAACAAGAATTAGAGTATAAGTTTCCTAGAGTCAAAGCTCCCTTCATCAGATACAATAGGAATGGTGATCCCTGAGCCTTTATATCCCAACCAGAAGGTGAGAGGAGTGTTGCAAAGGTTCAAAGCTGTAATTATTAGTCTCATTAGTGTTACTCTGGACTACTTATATGAATACTGAAGAGTAAAATTTTATTAAACACAGCATTTATTTATTTCTGATGATATTCTGTGTTTGTCAAGGTGTTTGGTACTTCCTTGCCTGATTATTATTTGTGACTGATTTAATGGTCTATTTAAACACTTGCTGAGGAGCAGTTATGCAGCAAGGACAGGGTGGATTGGGATAGTATAACTCAATTGGGCTGTGAGAGAATGTGCATGTGCAAGAATCCCTTTGCACTGTTCTACATAGTTAGGAAGGAATACAGTCAATGAGCACTCAAACTGTTTTTCAAAAAATCAGCTCCTTGTTCACAACTGGTAAACAGGAAATGATCCAAACTGGTGAGCATTCTTATTCATATCTTGCAGTACTTTCTATCCAGAATTCTTCCTTAGAATTCTTCCTCAGGTCATTAATGCTCTTGAATAGAGATGGGCATGAACCAGGAAAATTCCAAACCGTGTGGTTTGTGGTTTGTCGCATTTCGCGAACCATGAACCATGAACTTTCACAATCTTGCCCCAGTTCATTCAGTTCATGAAAATATCACTTCCAGGTCAGCAGAAGTTCTGCAGAGAGCTCCTCCATTGCCTAGGAAACTGATTGATCGGTGCCAGGCTGTCTGCAGTGACAAACTGAAATACGAACCAAATGAACTGGGCTAAATTTCATCATGGTTTATGAGAAATGACTCCCATGAACCACCGGTTCACGAACCACGAACCAGCCCAGTTCATGATGAACTTCAGTTCATATTTCGGTTCATGTCCACCTCTACTCCAGAACATTCATCTTGGTAGTGTGATTCTGAAACATTTTTTTAATGAAGAATTGGACTCCAAGAAGTGGAATTTATATACCCAGAACCATTGATGGATGCTCGTGGGATGGGTTATAGGGATAGGCTATAGCCTATATCCTAGTCCCTAATACAGAGCACCACTGATGGGGAGAGAGGTCATATCCTTTACTATTGAGCGTCAGGGAGCAGCAACAGAACATCTCAGACTGGAAACTTTATTGCTGCCTCCTCCTTCCCCCTTCAGCAAGACTAAGTACCAGGGGTAGGGATTGTATCTGTGGCTTCCGATGCCCGCAAGCTGGTGCTGATGTGAAATTATAGCACCTCAGGACAATGTTCTGGGTTGTCTTATCAAGGTCTTCAGGTACTTCCTTATCTGATTAATTATTGCCAGGCCCAAACTATCTTTAGGAGTTTCTTACTATCTGAATTGGGCTTATTCATTATTTAATGAAGCCCTGGTGTCTTTGCTTTAAATACAGGAAACATAGCAAGTTAAATCTGTGTGTGGAGCTGGTGCACGCAGCCTAAACAGAAACATGAAAAACTGAAGAGAGAAAAGCTCTTTCAACTGAAGTCTTCACAAACATATCAAAGAACTCCCTGCATGGTGAATTATCTTCACATACTCCCTGCAGCATGGAGGGGTTTGCAAAGGCCTGAAATTACAGCATTTGAATGCAAAGCCCTGGAACTCCAGGTCAGACTTAAAGCCATCGCACTTAAAAAGATGGGTTTTGAGTTGTATATAAATGAATCTCAATGCTAAAATTTTGCATTGCTCTCTGCCTTCTGGCAACCTCCAGCACAAACCCTGCTGAGCCTGACAGTTTCCTCTCTTTGCCTGGTAGGCCAGCTTAACTTTGCCCATTATAACTATTATGAAAATATTAACATTTAAAGGTTGAAGCAAGATAACTCCAGCCTACTTTTATCTGCGTAGGGCAGTTCAAGTGTAAAATGTTTGAGTACGCTAATACCTTTAGAAAACTGCTTTTTATACCTCAGAGTACCTTTCTTTGTATGTTACTCTATTTCAATTTATCCCAGTCTGTTGCCAACAGTTCGTGAAACATATTGGCAAGACAGGCTAGCAGTACAGAATGTAAGGCCCCAGAGGGCACACCTTCCAGAGCATCCATTCCTAATACTTGAAAAGCTACTTTGAGCCATGTGAACCAGTCCACAAATCTCTCTCCATGAGCCTGTTCTGAAAAAGGTGAGATTGTTTATTGTTTACTGTTAGTATGTTGCTTGAGGCCAGCATATCTTAAAGACTTCCTATTCCCATATGACCCTTCCCACCACTGTGATTATCATTGGAAGTCCTACTTTGGATGTTTCTGCAATCTGGATGGAAAACTTCTTGGTTTCTTCTTAGTCATGGCACAAAAATTATGGATTTCCCTCAGCAGCGAGATCTGTCGGTCCCCTCTAGTGTTGTCTTCTACCAATGAAGGATTGTCAACTTTTCTGCATGGTCAACAATCAGAAACCTGAAACAAATTATTTTAGTCCTGCCTTTCTGATTTTCACACATGCGCACAAATAGTGGGAGAAATGACAGCAGGTGGACATGTAATAAGAAGAACCAACACCATTAGTCAAGATAATCAATGAACATCTTTATTGATTTTATTAGAAAGCTAAGGATTTGCAGTGGCCAAGGGTGAAACTCACCCCATAGTTTATCACAGCATGAACAACTGATGAGATGCAGAAGAGTAAGATCACCTCTTTCTGTACATCCCAACAGCTCACCTCTACAGGCTTCTGGCAAACTCCACTGCCCCACTGCTGGGGAGAAGATGGTGCAGCATTTCCTGGTATGTTCACATAATAACATTTGGTTAGCCATTTTTGATGACATTGGTATATTAACACAACATTTTGTTTAAAGTAGTTTATCAATGTTACTTGAACCATATTATTCAAGTAAAATATTAGTCAGTTCAGAAGTTTGTTCTAAAGTTTATTCTATCTTTGTTTCCCTTTGTGAGTGTGAAATGATATGCAATTGATACGTAATTTTGGTTTCCAAATTGCTAGCAAACCATCTTTTTGAGTACTAGAGAAGTACCTTGTATCTAATGCACACTTTAACCCCAAGTGATCTTTTGCAAAGAAATAGATTGAGGTTGGATTGAATTACCAATTAAATTATTCTAACTTTTTATAAATCAGCACTTCACAAGCTGTTGATTATAGGATGCAGACCTACAAAGTAAGTGCATAATTTTGAGACACTGCTGGAATTTGCATTCATTACCACTGCAGGGTTAATCAAGAACCTCCCAATTAAAACCACTTCAACTGCCTGTTTCATTAGCAACGGCTTTAGTGCATAGGGCAGATAATAGAATTATTATAACTTTTACTCATTGTAAATGCCACTTTAGAAAACTAGGTGCAGGCAGGGAGGGGTCCCTGTTACAAGCTGTTTACATTTGCAGTTAGGAAAATTCTCCAAAGCTGTTGCTTTGAGACAGTTTAAAGTAGGGGTGTGTGAAATGAAATAAATGAACCTGAAATGCATTCAGAAATCATTGTTTTGTTTCATTTAAATGGCTTCCAGAATGATGAACCAGATTTGAAAAAACAAGTTATCCAGGG
This sequence comes from Eublepharis macularius, assembly GCF_028583425.1. Taxonomy (NCBI): domain Eukaryota; kingdom Metazoa; phylum Chordata; class Lepidosauria; order Squamata; family Eublepharidae; genus Eublepharis; species Eublepharis macularius. The sequence goes on from NC_072794.1 coordinate 70,322,468, forward strand.
TTGGGGGATCCCAACTGCATCCCTGGTGCAGGACTTACAAGAGGGGCTACAGCCCAGCATCGGTGGCATGGACAAGCCCACAGCTGTGGACAGAACCTGCAAAATGCCATAGCTGAGCATGGTGGGCAAAGGCAAGAAACTCCAGGAGCATCCATTTCAAAGCTGGCATGGCCGCAGTGCCATTACAAGGTAAGCATGTCAGCCTCCCCCTTGAGGGTGGACAGGAGTGTGGGAGGCCCCAAGAAGCCAGGACACTGCTGGTGGCCAAAGTAGGGCAGCTCCAGATCTCACTGCTGTGCCCAAGCCATGAAGCTTAGAAGGGGCCAGCCGGCCAGCCACACCCTACATGGAGGCCTTAAGCAGCCAGGAGAAGGGAGCATTGTGTAGCTGAGGTGGCATGAGGACAAGCTGAGCATTCCATCAATCTCCCCAAAGGGGAGAGTAGCCCCTTGATGGTGGACAGGAGTGTGGGAAGCTCTCAGGACACTGCTGGCAGCTCCAGATCTCACTGTTGTGCCCAAGCCATAAAGCTTGGAAGGGGCCAGCTGGACATCCACACCCTACACGGAGGCCTATTTTGGTGCAACTAATTGCAAAACCAGCTGCCTCGAAGAGCCTCAAAGCCCTCATTGCAAAGAATGAACAACAAAAATAAGGATGAGATCCAAATCAGCAATGCCACCCCCTCCAAATAATGGTACATAATTCATTTGAAAATACTGAATTCGGGGGGAGGGGGGTAGAATTTTATTTATTTAAACCATAAACAATAACATAAAAACTATAAATAAAGGGGAGGGGCTTCTTTGGCTCTTCAGTTATTTTCCAAACCTTGAGTCCCTACTAGCTTTCGTAGCCTCTGGACACTTCCCTCCACCTTGCTGCATAAATTCTACATACTAACACTAACACAACTTGTAAAAAACAGTAATGTCACATCTTGTTGATAATTATACATACCTTCAAGTTCCAACCCTTGAACTCTTAACCCCTTCATTTTTAGTAATCGTACTGTAGCACACCCTCTTTCTCTGTTGGGTGGGTTGGACTGATCCACTCCTGGACCACTGAGAAAGGAAGAACTCATTAGCAGCTATGGAGTTGGATGTCATCAATATGCAGATGACACCCAACTCTATATCTCGCTATCCTTGTCCCCACAGGATGCAGTAGAAATCTTAGATCGCTGCCATGGTGAAATGGTTGAAAAACAACAAATTGAAATTGAACCCAGACAAGACCGAAGTGATGCTTGTTGGGAAAGCAGAGATCTTGAAGAACATTGTGCTCCCCACTTTCGATGGAGTTTGTCTGACCCTTGCAGACTCAGTTAAGAGCCATGGGGTTATACTGGATCCAGCATTATTACTAGAAAAACAAGTTAAGGCAGTGGCAAAAAATGCTTTCTACAACCTCACTCTAGCCTGGAAGACAGCTGCTTATCTTGACATGGCTGACCTGGCCACTTGGATCCATGCTACGGTAACATCAAGGCTTGACTATTGTAATGCTCTATACATAGGTCTCCCATCTAAGTTAACTAGAAGGCTCCATCACTCCCATCCTGCAGTCACTCCATTGGCTACCCATCAGTTACTATGCTCAGTTCAAGGTATTAGTTATTACATACAAAGCTCTTCATGGCTTTGGTCCAGCATACCTAGGGAACTGCCTCCCTCCCTATTTTCCTCCATGGCAGCTTTGCTCATCTGAACAGGGTATCTTGCAGGTGCCAGGCTGCACACAGGTGAAGTCAGCAGCAGCCTGTACACAGGCTTTCTCTATGGTGGCCCCTATCCTGTGGAATGACCTGCCTGAGGAAGTCAGAAGAGCCCCCACTCTCCTGGCTTTTCGTAAATGATGCAAAATCAAATTATTCAAAAAGCCTTTTTTTACTCAAATGGGAGGGCTGTATTGTAAGGAAGATGCTTCGCTAATGAGTTAGGGACCATAGACTTCATCACTATATTGTCTTACATATTATCTGCTGCTTTAAATATGTACTGCTATGTACCACCAGTGCTCCATGTTATCTGATGTTAGTCCTAGAATTGATTATGTTCTGCTTCAGTATTTTTTCTACTCTGTATTGGATTCTTGTTAATACTATGTCTTTTAAACTTGCATCTATTTACCCTATGGAATTGTTTATGAAATGTCCTTGATACTGTATTGAAATGTACTTCATATTGACTGTACTAATCTCATACTGTGTAATCTGCCATGAGTCTCAGTGAAAAAGGCAGACTATAAATGACATAAACAACAACAACAACACAAACAGGTAAAAAAGAAACAATAGTAATTTTAAAAAATCCTAAAATTACACTATAGGTTGAGTTCCGATTATATCTGCAACAAATATATATCATTTCTAGAGTCGCACTTATTCTAAGTTAATCATAAACCCCCTCTTTTTTCTATTGTGCATGTCCTTATTATCCATTTCATGTAAAAAGTCTATTAACAGTTTCCATTCAGTCAAGAAGTTAACTAATGTCCTTTCTCTAATCAGTGAAGTAAGTTTTGTCATTGACGCAAACTCCAAAACTTTTGTTCACCATTCCTCCACTGTAGGCAATGTTGGAGTTTTCCACTCTTGCTGCCGATAATAAAGTGTAAAAACAAAGTTCCAAAGCTTTTTTCCAACTGGCTGTCCATTATTCCCAACAGGAAAGTCTCTGGTTTCAACTGACTTTTAATCTTCAAAATCTTCTGAATTAATAATTGTATCTGAAACCATATTTCCAACATACATTTGAAGCATGTATCTTCTAGCCAATTTTTCAGGAGTCATATACCAACGATACATCATCTTGTAAAAATTTTCTTTGGTACTAGAGCTTAATGTAAATTTCAACCCCCTTGTCCACAAATTTTCCCATTGCTCCATTAATATGTCCACATTTTTTTGCCCATTTAATCATACACTCTTCTTCCATCTCAAACCTCAACAAGAGTTTATACATTTTAGAAGTAACATGTTCATCATTTGTACAAACTGAATTTAAAATTCAGTTGTAGATTGCTCAAAGTCATAATGACTCTTGTCTAATTTAAATCTCTTCAAGATTTGCATATAGAAAAACCACTGGTAAGCATGCCCTTCTGCTGCTAAATCCATTCTTGATTTAATTTTAACTTGGCCTTGAGAAAATTCCAGTAAGTCATGATAAGTTAACCATTTAAATGGACTCACTATTTCCCTTCTAAAATGAGCTTCTTGCAATGACAACCAGGGAGGTATTTTTGAACAATACCTAGGTTTCTATTTATTCCATACTCTCAAAATGGAATGCCTTATATAATGATTATTAAACTCTGCATTGACCTTAACTTTGTCATACCATAGATACTCATGCCACCTGAATTTTAAGTCATGATCTTCAAGGTCCAATAGTCTTCTATTTTTTAACAGTATCCTTTCCTTCATCCAAACTAGACAGTTAGCCACAAAATATAAACTTATATCAGGAAGGCCCAACCCCACTCTTTCCTTTGCATCCTGTAGAACCTTAAATTTAATCCTTGGTTTTTTGCCTTGCCATGTAAATCTCAATATATCCTTCTGTTATGCTTAAATGGTGCCTCAGTTGTCAATACTGGAATTGTCTGAAATAGGAATAACATTCTAGGTGAGACATTCATTTTAATTGTAGCTATTTTTCCCAACAATGATAATTGAATATTATCCCATCTTAACATATTCCTTTTAATTTCATTCCAAGTCTTAATATAATTATTTTAGAATAACACACAGTTCATATTTGACAAAGTAATAGCCAAGTGTTTGTCTCAATTTTGAACCCTGTTTTGCTCTTGAGTTTCATTTGGTTCTATATTTTCATATTTTTAGTTAACACTTTGGTCTTCTGTCATGGATTTTCCGGGCTGTATTGCTGTTGGTCTTGGCATTGTAGTTTCTGATGTTTTGCCAGCAGCTGTGACTGGCATTTTCAGATCTTACATCATTGCAAATGTAGAAGCTGCCATTCATCATCTACCTGAAAAGGAAGCTGAAGAAATAAGAGGAGAGATGGCCAGGATTCTACAAAAGGAAAAGCTTCCCACAAGCAATATAACACGCAAGGAGAGAAATGCCATCAAGACCCTCAGTGCAGATCCAGACATCATTATTCTACCAGCTGACAAAGGCAATGCCACAGTGATCATGAAAACAGAAGAATACAAAAGGAAGATTAAGGAATTCCTGGACCCTTCCACCTACAAAAAACTAAAATGAGATCCAACCTGCAAAATCACCAGGCTAACAAATGTGCTGATCAAGAATTCCTCACTTCATCCCGACACGCACAGAAAACTATGCAAGACAGAGGCACAGCCACCACAACTATATGGACTCCCTAAAATTCATAAGGATTCAGTCCCACTCCGACCCATTGTGAGTGCCATTGGTTCACCGACATATGAATTAGCTAAACATCTGGCCAATCTTCTACAGGACCACATTGGAAAACCACGTCTTACATCAAAGATTCAGCACATTTCATCAACAAAATCAGTTATCTGAAACTCAATCCACAGGACATACTCGTCAGTTTTAATGTTGTATCCCTGTTTACTAAGGTTCCGGTAAAATACACAATCACACTTATTAATTTGAGTTTTCCACAGGATGTAACAGCCTTATTTCACCATTGTCTGACAACCAGTTACTTCCAATGGGATAATGAATTCTATGAACAGATGGATGGGGTGGCCATGGGAAGCCCTCTCAGCCCAGTTATAGCAAACTTCTGCATGGAACATTTTGAAACAACACCTCTTGAATCAGCACCCCACAAACCTACAGTCTGGTTCTGGTTCATGGATGATACCTTTATCATTTGGAGCCATGGTGAGGAAAAATTGATGGAGTTTTTAAACCACCTCAACAATATTCACCTGAACATACAATTCACCATGGAGAAAGAAATCAAGGGTAAACTCCCATTTCTAGATACCTCGGTCATCCGCTAAGCAAACTTTCAGTTAGGTCACAAGGTCTACAGGAAACCAACTCACATGGATTGGTACTTACACAAAAACTCCAATCACCACCCTCGACAGAAAAGAGGCATAATAAAAACATTAGTAGACTGTGCAAGACGGATATGTGAACCGCACTTTCTCCATGAGGAAATTAATCATCTAAACTATGCAGTTCAAGCAAATGGCTTCTCCAGAAATGAAATCAGAAGAGCAATCAAACCCAGGATAAATCAAACAACTAAGGAAAAACAGTCTCCCACAGGAAAAGTGTTTTTGCCATATAGCAAAGGAATCACTGATCAGATGGGTAAGTTTATGAAAAAGCACAACCTACAAACAGGATTCAGACCCACCAGAAAAATACAACAGATGCTACGATCAGCAAAAGACAGTAGATGCCCCCTCACCTCTGCAGGAGTATACCGCATACCCTGCAGCTGTGGACAAGTTTACATCAGGACCACACAGCATAGCATCCAGACAAGAATAAAAGAACATGAAAGACGCTGCAGACTTGGCCAACCTGAAAAATCAGCAGTGGCTGAACATAGCCTAACTCAAACAGGACACAGTATCTTATTCCAGGACACTAAATTACTGGACAACACTTCCAACTACTTTGTCAGATTGCACAGGGAAGCCATTGAAATTCATAAGCATAAGCACAACTTCGATGAGAAAGAAGAGACTTTAAGAATGAATAGAGCAGGGTTTCCAGTCCTGAAAAACACCAGGCTAACAAAATACATCTTACCATAGCCCTGCAGATAAGATTAGCATATCAAGCACCAATCCATATGCAAAATGAACCTCCTCAGGATACAGTGAAGCATTAGCATTCCATAAGCATTCCACACCCTGGGAAACTCTTACAAGATGACACAACCCAAACCCACCTTCGTGAGTAGATATAAATTACCTGCTAACATCTTCTCCATAGTTTGACACTGAGAGATCTCTGTCTTTCGGTGCTATACCTCTGAAGATGCCAGTCACAGCTGCGGCGAAACATCAGGAACTACAATGCCAAGACCATGGCAATAGAGCCTGGAAAATCCACAACAACCATCGTTCTCCAGCCATGAAAGCCTTCGACAATATACTTTGGTCTTCTGCTTATTAACCTTAAAACCAACCACTACACCAAATTCTTTCAACTTTGTCATTAATGTTTTGATTCCTTCTAAAGGGTCCTCCAAAACCAACACCAAATCATCTGCAAAGGATCTCAGTTTGTAGATCCCCTGTTTCACCTTTACACCTGAAATTCTCTCATCTTGTCTTATGTCCCTGTTCAGAACTTCAAGCACCAGTATAAATAACAAAGGTGACAATGGACAACCTTGTCTTGTGCCTCTTTGTATTCCACATGGAAAATCCTGGATTCGAAACTGAAACTGAAATTTTGGGCGTTTCCACACTACTTACCTTCATCCGGAATGCCGCGGAATATTGTGAAAAAAACGCAGAAGATAGCATCTTCTTGCACAAGTTTTGCACGATGTTGCGCAAAGCCCCCAGCCCCGCTCTTACCGGGGCTCGGCGTTTGCGGGGCTTGCAGGCAGGGGAAGACGAGCAGGCGTGCATCTTCCTCGGCCCCGGCTTCACGACGCGCGGCTCCAATCCGAGCCGCGCGAAAGCAATTCCTAGCCAGCCAATCAGTGGCTGGCTGGGAAGTTCAAGTGAGGGCCGTTGCTGGACCTGAGGGAAGAGGTTTTCCCTCAGGTCCTCGCATAAATTATTAAGCCGGGGCCGAGCGCGTCTCTTCCAGTCGGCTCCGGAACTGCGAACGGGGCAGTCGCACCGATTCGCAGCTCCGGACTCCCGGCTGCTCAGAGTGACGCGCCGGCGCCTCTTCGCACCCGCGCCTCGCGGCACCGGCCTGAGACGGGCCCGTGGGGAGAAGCTTCCCCGTTGGTGTCCGCGCCGGCGCGAAGGTAGGCTTGTCGCCTTGGCGTTTCTTGGGGGTGGGCTCCTTGGGACGGGTGGGGGACGCCACCTCCTCCATGCCCCTCGGACGGGCGGGGACCCAGCACGTCAGGGGAAGGGAGCTGCCCATCGGACAGCGGGCTCGTTCGGCCCCAGCCTCCACCCTCTCTGCACGGCCCAAGGCTACCCTAGTGCTAGGCCACGCCGGGGCGCTAACTCGGCCGTGACTTCTGGGGCCAGGCCCATTTTGTGGCCCTCCATCGGGGCTTCAGCCGGGGATAAGGCTGCAACGGCAGGGCCCGCGGCCCACTTAAGACCGCAGGCAGCTAGGCCTCGCCACCAGGGGCCCTGTTCATACGGACGGGCCTGTTCATAAAGGACGGGCCTCATTATAAACCCGAAGTGCGGCCACTACGGCTTCCTTTTTTCTAGTGGGTAAGGCAACGTTACAGCATGCCATCCCAGAGACGGGCCGCAGCCCTGAAGGGCAAGGGGCCTCCTCCTGGCAAGGCTTCTGTGGAACACAAAGGGGAACGTCGACGGAGGGAAGGTGCTGCTAAGAGCCATAAGGCGGCAGCACCCTCTGCAAAGGGCAAGGCCCGGAGTTCTGAGTACAGCCCTCATGGGGACGGGGTTCAAGAAGAGCATGCCCATAACAGAGGCAGAAGAGTTACAACACGGAAAAAGGCGGGAGTAGTTGGGGTTACCACGACTGCTCGGCAGCCTAGCCCATCGATGGGTGGGACAGGGCCGGCCACGGGGCATGGCACCCCATCAGGGGGCAGGGGTAGGCCTGCCACCAGGCTCGCATCCGGAGCTATCGAGCGTTCACGGGTTCCACCTGCAGTAGCTCGTACGAGCAAGCCAAGGGCTGGGGCGGGGCGGCGTCCGGCTGCTTCACGAAAGGTATTGGATCCCACTTCTGTAAGGGCATCGAGGCCTCCCGTTTCTTCCCGGAAGCGCTCTTCTTTGGAGGGCATCTCTAGAGCGCTTCAACAGCTGCAGGAATGGGTAACTTTGATGGAGGCTCCTAGCTCTTCCGAGGGGGGGGGGGGCTCGGCTTCTGAGGCTGACGGCTCTATGGGTCAGGAAGGAAGCCTGTGCTCCGCGGGAGAGGGGCCTTCCAGGAGTGGCAGAAGGGCCTCTTCACCTACTGATGAGTCCTCCAGCCCGGATACCAGTAAGCGCCCAGCAGTAAAAAAGAGAAGGAAGACCCGAAAGGCCCGAAAGGCATCCAAGCGACGGGACGACTCGGAGACGACCACTTCATCAAGTGAGTCATCCTCGGAGGATGGGGACAGAGACTCGGACGGGGATTATTGGAGAGTGGCTTCTCATGTCCCTAGAATCCCATCTTGGGCGGTCCATAGGCGTTCCAGTAAAGGGTCCCGAACAGCAGGCCCCGGGGCAGTATGGGGGGAGGAACAGAATGCTGGGGCGTCCCACCCCTCGGGGACCCGTGGGGAAGAGGAAGACCCCCCGGGGGCCCATTTATCCCGCAAAGTGCGTAGACGCATTTTGGACAGATATTATGTGGATGTTTTTTCTCTTATACGTCCGGAGGCGGAGGAGGGTCTTTCCCGCCCCCCTTCCAAAAAACGCAAGGTTAGGGACAAGAAAGGAGAGGTGGACAGGACATTTGCCAACTGGCTGGAGGGATTCATGGTCCTCATGGGGGTGGTACAGTTGGCGTACCCGGAAAGGGGGTGGCACTTGTCCAGTCATGTCTCCAATGTTTTGCGGGCCAGGGCCCTGGCGGGGGACACGGCAGCGATAGATTATGACGAGGCTTTTCGGAAGAGGGCTTCGCACAATGCGTGGCGAAGATGGGACTTGATTAGCCAGAAATTATGGTTGCTACTGGTAGGGCCCAGCATGCGGGGGAGGCCGGATTCCTTGCACCAGGGGCGTTGGAGCTCCAGACGGGACAGGAGGGCCGTCTGTTGGGAATATAACATGGGCAAATGTCAGCGCACGCGGTGCAAATTTGAACATCTGTGTGAGCAGTGCTACGGGTCTCATCCTCGTTCCTCCTGCTCACGGGGGGGGGTCCAATCAGCCCTTTCGGGGGGGCCGGCCCTCCACCGCAGGTGCCCGTAAGGAGGGAGGTCCCGCCGGCTCCAACGGCGCCCCCTCCCTGCCCCCTTCCAGCAACAAGTAAGGAGGACTTTCGGGGACTGGCCATGGCTCCCTCTCCCATCCGGAAGTAGGCACTACGCCCACTATTAGATTTCTACCCCAACAGGTCAGTGGCGGAATACTTATGGGCGGGTTTCAATGTTGGTTTCCGCATCCCTTTTACTGGTCCCAGGGTGCCCACTACTTCTGGCAACTTAAAATCCGCCAGAGATATGCCAGAGGTGGTTGCCATTAAGCTGGATAAAGAACTCAAGGCGGGACGGGTTGCTGGCCCCTTTTCAGCACCCCCCTTTGCTAACCTCAGGGTGTCTCCTTTGGGGGTGGTTCCCAAAAAAGCTCTGGGTGAATACCGCCTTATTCACCATCTTTCTTACCCCAAAGGGTCCTCTGTCAACGATGCCATTCCACCTGAACTTTGCTCTGTACGGTACGCATCATTCGATCATGCGGTGCACTTGGTCAGGTCCTGCAGCACCGGGGCCCTTATGGCAAAATGCGACATCCAGTCTGCATTCCGGTTGCTGCCAGTACACCCAGACGATTTCTGTTTGCTGGGTTTCAAGTTTCAAGGCTCCTGGTATGTGGACAAAGCCATGCCCATGGGTTGTTCCATTGCTTGCGCAGCCTTTGAGGCTTTTAGCACCTTCCTTGAATGGGCAGCCAAGGACCGGTTAGGGTGCCCTCAGGTCACGCACTACCTGGATGACTTCCTCCTGGCAGCACCCCCTGGGGGCCAGGTATGTGCTGACAGGTTAGCCGGCTTCCAGGCCCTTGCGGCAGAGCTGGGGGTTCCTTTAGCGGAGGAAAAAACCGAGGGTCTGGCCTCCCGGCTCACCTATTTGGGGATTGAGCTGGACTCAGTGGCGGGATGCTCCAGGCTTCCTCAGGATAAGATTTCAAAATTGCAGGAGCTCATATGGGACATTCTAGGGCGGCCCAAAACCACGCTGAAGGGATTACAGTCCTTGTTGGGTCACCTCAATTATGCATGCAGAGTGGTCTCACCGGGTCGCACCTTCTGCGCCTGTCTGGCCAGGGCCATGCGTGGGGTCACTTCCCCCCGGCACCACATCAGGGTATCTAAAGGCATGAGGGAGGACCTTTCGGTTTGGCTGGATTTCTTGTCCAGGTACAATGGGGTATCCTTCTGGCAGGACTCGTGGATTGCATCTCCAGCCCTGCAGGTTCATTCTGATGCCGCCGGTAGCGGGGGTTTTGGAGTGTACCTTGATGGCCGATGGTGCGCCCATCCTTGGCCTGCCCATTGGGAGGGCTCGGGCGTGCTCCGTGATCTGACGTTCCTGGAGCTTTTCCCGATTTTAGTAGCTGTCATCATCTGGGTAGAGGAATTCCGGGATAAGAGGGTGCTGTTCTGGTGTGACAACTTGGCCGTTGTCAAGGTATTAAATAAGCAATCCTCGCGCTCTGAGCGGGTCATGCGTCTCGTGCGTAGGTTTGTCCTGGCATGTTTGGGAAGTAACACCTGTTTTTCTGTAAAGCATATAGCAGGTACAGATAACGGCATCGCAGGCGCATTATCTCGCTTCCAGACGGAGCGGTTCTTTGCCTTGGCACCGGAGGCACGTCGGGACCCGGATCCATTCCCGGAGGACCTCTGGAACCTTGGGAACATTCCATAGTGCAGGGAGTATTGGCATCTGTCGCTCCTTCTTCCTTGAAAGCGTACCAACGGGCCCTTACAGGTTTTTTAGCCCTTTCTGTTAAATGAGGCGGGTCGGGCAGGCTTCCTACCTCGGAGGGTATGGTGCTTCGATATTTGGCCCACCTTCGGGAGAGGGGTCTCGCCACCAGAACCATGAAATGCCACCTAGCCGCCATTTCTTTTTTCAGTAAGGCACGTGGCCTGCCTGATCCCTGCGTGAGCTATGCTGCTCGCAGGGCAGTCGAAGGGTGGCGGCGTTTGACCCCCCCTTCCCCAGATACCCGCCGACCCATCACTTATGCAATCTTTAAACGGATTATTCAGCAACTGGGGGGAATCTGCATTTCTTCGTACGAAGCTCAGTTGTTCGAGGCAGCGTTCACATTAGCCTTTTTTGCCGCGTTCAGGGTAGGAGAGCTGGTTGCTGGGTCACGTCATGAGGCAGGGGGTCGGGCCCTTCAGTTCACGGATGTCTCTTTGCTGGGCAACGGAGTTCTTATACGTCTCCGTTATTCCAAGACGGATCAGCGGGGAAGAGGGACACAGATTTCCCTGAATAGGTCTAATTCAGGCCCGTGTCCTTTTAGGGCTCTCCAGGCTTACATGGGCATCCGTCCCAGGGGCGGGGGCTTCCTTTTCATTCACAAGGATGGTTCCCCCCTTTCCCGTTTTCAGTTTGTCAGTGTCTTGCGCATGGCCTTGGGCAGAGCTGGTTTCCCAGCACGGGATTTTGGGGCTCACTCCTTCAGGATTGGGGCCGCCACGGAAGCCTCTGATATGGGCTTGCCACCCAGTCGGGTACAGGCCATAGGCCGGTGGTGGTCCGGGTGTTACAAGACATATCTTAGGCCAGAGTTGGTACTTAATACGCCTTCTGTTTAGTTCCTTCAGGTGAACGCAAGTTGGTTTGGATCGTGGGGCACAGCATTGTCTTCTGGGCGGCCCGATATGCCAAGGCCTCTGGCTGGGGATGTGATATAGGCCTTGGCCAATTTGTCACCATAAAGTGGATCGGATCAAGGGGAATGACCTGGAGTTCGCTGATGCCTCGTTTTCAACATCTGGCGGAACGTGCGGGACCACCGGACGTGGTTGTCGTGCAGCTGGGAGAAAATGATCTGCCCAGAAGATCCAAGTTGGAAGTATTACAGGACATGTTGAGGGACTTGGGTTTGTTGAGGGATTGTTATGAGGGTATGATGCTGATTTGGTCTGCTCTGCTTGAGCGTTGCGCTTGGAGGGGAGCCCGGGATACCTCTAAAGTGGATTTGGCCCGCAGGAGGTTGTCCAAGCAGGTGGGTCGTTTTGTTAGAGGTTGTGGGGGTCTAGTAATAGATCACCCAGACATTTCTTTCAGGATTTCGGCCTTGTATCGCCCGGATGGGGTACACCTGTCCAGCTGGGGTCAGGATATATGGTTGCAGGACATCCGTGACGGCCTGTTGTGTTGGTTGAGGGAGTAGGAGCTTTTGCGGGGAGCCATTTCATGGCTCCAGTGGCGGTTGGGCGTTGGGCACCGATCCCTTTGGGGGAAATCAGGGCCTGCTGGCACTATTTCCCATAGATGGGGATCCCCATAAGGGATCTTGGACCAGGCATGGCAGTGGCAGGCCCGGCTCGGGGGGCTGCCGGGGCATGCCTGCTTCAGGTGATGGGGGAACCACCCAGAGGCTTCCGCCCAGTGTGGACCCCGCAAAACGTCATCCCGGGGTGTCCCCCTTCAGCAGGTGTGCTGAGGGGGTGAGAGAGTCATCGGCTGGCATGCGGGTCACCCGATGCTGGGATCCGTGCCCTACGCTGCCAACGCTCCTTTTCCTTTCCTGTAACCAATAAAGTTGTGGCCTATTTTTATCCAACAAAGCTGTTGCGTAATTATTTCTCGCATTAGGACCCTGCCTTTGAGCTTGCCCCGCAAGCCCCCAGCCCCGCTCTTACCAGGGCTCGGCGTTTGCAGGGCTTGCAGGCAGGGGAAGACGAGCAGGCGTGCGTCTTCCTCGGCCCCGGCTTCACGACGCGCGGCTCCAATCCGAGCTGCGCGAAAGCAATTCCTAGCCAGCCAATCAGTGGCTGGCTGGGAAGTTCAAGTGAGGGCCGTTGCTGGACCTGAGGGAAGAGGTTTTCCCTCAGGTCCTCGCATAAATTATTAAGCCGGGGCCGAGCGCGTCTCTTCCAGTCGGCTCCGGAACTGCGAAACCCTCCCACCCTCCGCTTATTTACATCTCTGTTACCGTCTTAAGTCACATGGTAGTCAGTTTTGGCTTTGTATTAGCATACGGTTAGCGTACTCTGTTAATGGTTTGGGATAATGTTTGATTTGTGTTAACTGAAGAGACTCTTTGGAACAGTCTCCCTGTTAGAATTGTCACAACTTTGAGTTAGGCGGTTGGGCGTTGGGCACCGATCCCTTTGGGGGAAATCAGGGCCTGCTGGCACTATTTCCCATAGATGGGGATCCCCATAAGGGATCTTGGACCAGGCATGGCAGTGGCAGGCCCGGCTCGGGGGGCTGCCGGGGCATGCCTGCTTCAGGTGATGGGGGAACCACCCAGAGGCTTCCGCCCGGTGTGGACCCCGCAAAACGTCATCCCGGGGTGTCCCCCTTCAGCAGGCGTGCTGAGGGGGTGAGAGAGTCATCGGCTGGCATGCGGGTCACCCGATGCTGGGATCCATGCCCTACGCTGCCAACGCTCCTTTTCCTTTCCTGTAACCAATAAAGTTGTGGCCTATTTTTATCCAACAAAGCTGTTGCGTAATTATTTCTCGCACTAGGACCCTGCCTTTGAGCTTGCCCCGCAAACTAACGCGAGAAGACGCTATCTTCCACAGTTTTTTCGCAATGTTCCGCAGCGTTCTGGATGAAGGTAAGTAGTGTGGAAACAGCCTTTCTCTGTGCACATCCCCAGTTTAAAGGGGTTTTTTTTAATATAAATTTTTATTAACAAGCAAAACAATAGAACAACTTATCAATGAAATTACAGGTAGTTTGGAACGAATTAGTAACAGTAATAATACTCAGCACTATAAACATATACAGTAAACAACACAATACTCCAAACAGATTTTGAGAATTTCAAGATAATCTACAATAATGATTATATGGTGAAATAATTGGAGTTAGTTACTGATTGTACAATACTTGACTTTGGTTGAATGTTGCTCTTTTCTATATATGCACAAAAGGGTAGCCATCTTTCAGAGAAATTTGTTTCAGCAGGAAAGTGTTCAGCTCTGTATAAGTCATCAGTTATTTTTTCTAGGATAAAGTTGTTCCAAATTTTTTCAAACCAATCCTCAATTGTTGGTCTCTTGTGTGCTTTCCACAATGTTGCTATAACACTTTTTGCGGCTACAAAAAATGAAGCAATAAGCTTCGGATTCTAGGTATTGCCAAATCATCCCATACATCCAGAAGAATAATTTTGGGGTCGAAATTTATGTCATAACCTGTCATATTTTTGTTTACATAGTGAGTACATTTTTTATTGTGCTTTCATTGTATTATGAAATGTATATGTATATTTGTAATTGAATTATTCTACTCCTACAGTGCTTCCGGTCTGATTATCTTTATGCCCAGGATGAAGTGAGTTTTTTCCACTCACGAAACGGGTTAATAACAATTTGCCTGCAAACTCCCGTCGGCGTCTATTAAATAATTATTCTTACTCTGGACCGTGAAAGAACAAACAACTTGCACAAGTCTCCCCTCCCACCGGCTTTTTTCATTGTACCCAGCATTTGCACTTTAAAGTTTCAAACGTATTCCGGACAGTGAAGATTCAGCTTATAAATGGATGGACTTTGAGATTTTGAAATTGTGACGATTTTGATGTTCTATCGGATGGACCTTGTATTTTGTAAATGTATTTATGATGCATGTTAAACTCATTTAGCACCTTTGCACCTTGCACTTTGAAAAAATATATACAATTAATTTCTAGAATTGTGGTTCCCCGGTTTGTTGGTTTTTTCATATTTTTGTTTTCGGCAAGCACTTCCTTCCAAAATGTGACAATATGAAGGCATTCCCACCAGCAATGGGCGAAGGAGCCCACTTGTCCACAATTTTTCCAACATAAGGGGGACGTTGTTGAGGAAATCAGAGATAATTTTTTAGGGGTCAGATACCACCTATGAATGATTTTATAGGTCTGAAGTTTCATTACAACTGTATTTGATTTAAATATATGACCAAATCTTTTTCCATGAGGAGTTCGCTTGATCTACGTCAAAATCTTCAGCCCATTTGGTTATACAATTCAGCCGTTTTTCCTTAAAAGTGTTTAGTAAAATTTTGTAAAGTTCAGCTATAATTCCTTTTTTAACAAATGTAGAACCATTTAATATCAATTTGAACTCTGTAAGTGGTCTCTTCATTATAGCTTTTAGGTCTATTTTCTCTGCCATATTTTTCAATTGCAGATACCTATACCAGTGTAACTTTTGTTCTAGTTTTTGATCCAACTCTGCTTTTGCTAACAAACCTGTTTGTGAGGCAATATCCTGTAATCTGGTCAGTTTCACTTTCCTTAGGGCTGAACCAAATGATATTTCCATCCCTGGTAGGAACCAATGTTGTGTCAGAAAAGAAGTGAATCTAGAAGGTGTAGGACTGAGTTTCTGTCTATATTGGTCCCAAGTTTTTAGAATGGACATTATTATTCTGTTACTTTTGATGCACTTTGGGCGATGGACATTTTTTCCACAAACAATATCACTTAACGTAGTGTGATTTAGTGGGGCTTGCGCTATCAAAATCAAATCAGGAGTGTTCTCTGAAAAGTGCCATTGTAGCAGTTTAACTAATCTTTTTTTATATATATCAAAATTTTTATTGGATGGGTCAGTATATACACATCATAATATTCAATATCCATATCCATCACATTATATCACTCCCACCCATTCCCCCCTTTTCAGTTGACTTCCAACAGTTTTCCATTCCCTTCATCTACATTACATCACTATCTCCTATAATATTAATTTCTAATTAATTATAATATATAGTATAACATATCTATATCTACCGTGTTTATAATAAGTCTCTAATATTACTTTCAAGATTATAATATAAAATATACTATATCATTCTTACTTATATACTATTCATATTTTCACCTCTAACCAATATAAAGATCTCTTCTCCCCTCTTAACAACTATCCAAAGACCACATTTTGCCTTTCATGTCCCACTTTTTTTCCACATAATTCTTAAGTTTCTCCCAACTCATAATATATTCCACAGTATCTTGTTCTTTCAACTTCCTTGTTAGCTTGTCCATTTCTGCAATATTTAGTAATTTCAAAATCCAGTCTTCCACTGATGGTATCTCTTGAGTCTTCCACAACTGTGCATAGGACATCCTAGCCGCAGTAATCATATAGAACACCATTGTTCTATCCATTCTATCAAATTCTTCTAGGTTCATACTTAATAACAACAATTCTGGGTTCTTAATCACATTTTTCTGTAAAATATCTGACATAACCTCTACAATTTCCCCCCAGAATTGTTTAGCTTTTTCACAAGTCCACCACATATGATAAAAAGAACCTTCATGTTTCTTACACTTCCAACACTTATCTGACATTTGACTATTACCGTTTGCTATCTTTTTTGGCATTAAATACCATCTATACATCATTTTATACACATTTTCTCTTATAGTGGTACATGTTGAAATTTTTATAGTATTTTTCCACAGTCTTTCCCAAGCTTCCATCGGTATATCTTTATTACAATTTATTGCCCATTTCACCATCTGTACTTTAACTATCTCATCTTCTGTAAACCATTTTAACAAAATTTTATATACTTTAGATATCATCTTTTCCCCCTCTTGAAGTAAACATTCTTCTAATTCCGAGTTCTTAGCCGTAAATCCTACCTTTCTATGATCCGTATCACATAAGTCTTTTATTTGTCTATAATGAAACCAACCATAATGAAACGGCAGTTCTTCATTCGTTTTAAGTATATATTTATCACAATCTACTCTTAAAATTTCTTTATATGTCCTCCACTCCTCTCCATCATATTCCACCTTTGGGTTTACAACTTCTGCTGGTATAATCCACATTGGAGTCTCTTCATCTAAATATCTCTTATATTTTTTCCAAACCGCAAATAAACTCCGTCTCACAAAATGATGTAAAAACATAGCATCAGCTTTTATCTTCTCATACCACAGATATGCATGCCATCCAAAAAGTGTGTTGTATCCTTCCAACGTCAATAGTTTATGGTTTTTCAATAACATCCACTCTTTCAACCAGACCAAACATAATAGCTTCGTGATACAATTGCAGATTTGGTCATTGTAGTCCGCCTCTCTCCTTGGCATCATATAGTCCCTTCATCTTAACTCTAGGCTTCTTCCCTGGCCATACAAAGTTCATAATCTTCCTTTGCCATTTTTCAAATTGCTTATTATCTTTCACAATTGGTATTGTTTGCATTAAAAACATTATCCTCAGAAGTACATTCATCTTAATTACAGCAATGCGACCCAACCATGATAAATTCATTTTATTCCATTTCAACATGTCCATATCTATTTGCTGCCATAATTTGTTGTAGTTGTTTTTAAAAAGATCAATATTTTTCGCAGTCAACTCAATACCTAAATATTTTATTTTATAGACTACCTCACAATTCGTTATCTCCATTAAATCTTGTTGTTCTTGCTTAGACATATTTTTACAAATTATTTTTGATTTGTTCTTATTTACGTAGAATCCTGCTAGATCCCCAAATTCTTTTATTTTCTCCATCAATCTTGGCATATTTTGGATTGGATCTTCCACTATCACCATGATGTCATCGGCAAAAGCTCTCACTTTATATGAAAATCCTTTAATTTTCAAGCCTCTTATCAGATCATCTTCATGTATCTGCCTCAGTAAAATTTCCAATACCATCACAAACAACAATGGGGAGAGTGGACATCCTTGTCTTGTTCCTTTACTTATTTCCAACTTTTTTGTTATATCAGAGTTTACAATTATAGCTGCAGATTGATCTTTATATATTGCCTTCACTGCTTGAATAAACATCTTGCCCATTTGCATCTTTTCCATTGTGGAAAACAAAGTCCCAATTTAAATTGTCAAAAGCTTTTTCTGCATCCACAAAGAAAAAACCAACTTTTTTTCCTGGATTCTTATCATAGTACTCTATAGCATTCAATACTACTCTTAAATTGTCTTTTATTTGTCTATCCGGCAAAAAGCCTGCTTGTTCCTCTGCTATAAACTCCACCAACCATGTTTTAAGTCTTTCAGCCAATATTTTTGCAAAAATCTTATAGTCATTATTAGTCAGAGATATTGGTCAATAATTTTTAACATTCGTTAAATCCTGTGCTTCTTTCGGTATCAGTGAGATGTTAGCTTCACTCCATGTTTCCGGTATTTCCTGTCCTTCTAATATTGCGTTCATTACTTTTTGCATCAGTTGTACCAATTCATCCGCCAATACTTTGTAAAATTTAGCCGTAATTCCATCTGTTCTTGGCACCGTTCCCACTTTCGTTGCTTGTATCGCCTCCATAATTTCTGTTACTGTAATTATAGCATTCAACTTGTCTTTCAATTTCTTAGGCACCTCTGGCAATTTCATTTTAAGAAAAAAATCCTCCATTAACCTTTTGTCAATAGGTTTTTTCTGATATAATTTCACATAATATTTATAAAATGCTCTCCCAATTGCATTTTGATCAAATAACTCTTTTCCATCTTCTATAATTTTGCTTATTATTTTCTTCTCTCTCTTTTTCTTCAACTGCCATGCTAGATATTTCCCAGGTTTGTTGGCTCCTTCAAAAGATTTTTGTTTCAGTCTTTTCAGTTCCCATTCCACCTCCTTGTTTTCCATCACTTTTATTTGTTCCGGTAACATTCTAATCTCATGTTGCAATTTCTTTTTATCTGGTCTTTTCTTTAATTGTTGCTCTTTTTGCGTTATCTTTTCTTGAATTTCCTTCAATTTCAATTCTTTATTCTTCTTATCTCTGGCATTTAAATCTATCAGTACTCCTTGAATAACAGCCTTATAGGTATCCCATACTTTATGAATTGATACACCTTGATCCACATTGCATTGAATAAAGCATTTCATCTCTTTTTTGAGAACATCCAAATTTACTTGGCAAAGCAGGAGATCTTCATTTAATCTCCATCTCAGTTTTTTCCTTCTCATTCCAAATCTCCACAACATAGGGTTATGGTCTGAGCTAATTTTTGGCAAAATATCTGTTTCCTTAGTCCACACTGCTAATTCTTTAGATGCCCAAATCATATCTATTCTTGACAGTGATTGATGACTTGCTGAAAAAAATTATACTGCTTAGTCTTTGGGTTATGCTTTCTCCAAATATCTTCTAAGCTTTCTCCAAATATCTTCTAAGCTTCTCTGTTTTTGAACCCCAAAAAATGACTTTGGCAATTTTCCCATCTTATTCTTACTCATACTTGTTTTTTGTCTAATTGTAAGTCCACAACACCATTAAAATCCCCTGCCACAATCACTTGATCATATGTCATTTGATCCAGTCATTATTTCATTAAAAAATTGTTCTTTTGCTCCATTAGGCGCATATATTTCCGAAATCAATGTTTTTTCCCCATTGCACTCAAATTCCACCGCCAGATATCTACCATCTCTATCACCAACAATCAACTTTGGTTGCAATTCTTCTTTTATATAAATTACAATTCCTCTTTTCTTTTGCTTTGTTGCCACTACAAATTCTTTTCCCAATTTTTTATTTTGTAAGTACTTATTATCTTGGTCTCTTAAATGGGTTTCTTGTAAACAAATTAAATTACATCTTTGTTTGATAAGCCAATGAAATATTGCCTTGCATTTTGAAGGTGAATTAAGTCCATTTACATTCCATGATATTAATTTGTACTCCATATTTAAAGTCTACTTGTTTTAGGTAAGTCCTTTTCGTTCTCCAACAGGAACACTTCCATTGCATGTTTTGATTTAATCACTTGTCTCACAGATTGGAACTCAAAACTCAGACCTTCAGGTATTTCCCATCTATATCTTATATTCATAGATTTCAGTTTCTGTGTCAAATCTCTGTATTTCTTTTTCTCCTGCAACACTCTCCTCGGTAACTCCTTCATAATTCTGACCCTTGTCCCCTCAAGTACCAACGGGGATTCAAAATGCTTTCTAATATATCTAAGGTATACCAAGCACTGCTGAAATGGTATACTGAGGATGAAATAGTTAAAGGACAAATGGTGAAATGGGCCATAAATTTCAACAAAGAAATAACAATGGAGGCATGGGAATACTTGTGGAAGACTACAATGAAGACAACGACATGCACTAGTATTAAAGAGAACATTTACAAAATGATTTACCGTTGGTACATGACACCAAAGAAGATTGCGCTAGGGAATTTGAACACCTCTAATAAATGCTGGAAATGCAGGAAGCATGAGGGCTCCCTCTACCACATGTGGTGGACGTGTGAGGTAGCTAGGCAGTACTGGGGGGAAATAATAAGAGAAATGAGTGAGATTTTACAATTTCAAATTAATAAGAACCCAGAACTCCTGCTACTAAACTTGGGAATGGAGGGAATTCCAGCCCATCATAGGACGTTGATATTTTACATGATGGCAGCAGCTAGACTTTTGTATGCGCAAAAATGGAAAATACAAGAAGTGCCAACCATTGAAGATTGGATCCACAAATTGCTGTATATGGCAGAAATGGACAAAATGACAAGAAAATTGAGAAACCTGGACTCAGGACAGTTTAACACAGACTGGGAAAAGCTGAAACAATATTTGGAGAAGAAATGGGAGGTGGGAGGAGAACTGTGGCAGTTTGAGAACTACTGAAGTACAATAAAATGTATAGGGGGGTGACTTTACCGGGGAGGAGAAGAGGTAAAAGAGAATTTCTAAGCAGTTATGATATTAGATTGATATATATAGAATAATAAATAGAATATTGATAGAAAATAATTAATCATAAGGGTTAACTATAAGGATTGACTAACTATTAATATTTTCTTTTTGATTCCGTACAGTGTACCAAACTGAATATGTTTTATTTGAAGTTGTATATGAGTCAAATTGATTGATATCATATATAGACTTATGACTGAAGGGGAATAGAAATACTAATGTAAACAAATATAACTAGAATAGAAAGAAGAAGATAGAATGAATAACATATAGAGTATAAGTTAAACTGGCTGATTTATACATTTATATGAATGTATGGTTTACATAGTTTATGATATATAGAAATATTTGAAAGTGAAATAATGAAAAATGGGATAAATTGTTTATCCATTACGGAAAAAGGGACTCATAGTCAGGGTACAGAGTATTAAAAATAGTTAAAGAAGTATTGCTTAGAATAAAGGGAGAATATATATTTGTTAGATAGAGGAATATATAAAGAGTAAGGGAAAAGGGATAAAGGGTTGGAAAACTGTTGGAAGTCAACAAAATGGGGGGGGGAAGGGAGGGGGTTAGAAATTGGGAAATGGGAATATTGACTGTAATGTGTAAACATTTGATCCTAACCCAATAAAAAATTTTTCAAAAAAAAAAACAAAATGCTTTCTAATAATTTCCTCCTTCATTCTCTTTGTAGTTAGCTGAACAATAACATCTCTTGGTAGATTCTTTTGCTCTGCATATCTTGAATTCACTCTGTTGGCTATATCCAGACTGGCCGCCACCTCTTCTTTTTCCTTATTTAAAAATTCTGCTATTATTTCAGTGATTTGTTTCAAGGTTGATCCTGCCATTGTCTCTGGAACGGCTCTAAAACGAAGTTGTTTTTCCGTTCCTTTGCATTCCATCACCACCATCCTGTCACTTAATGCTGATGTTTCTGCTTTTATGCCATCCATTCTGAGTTCCACCTCCTGTACCTTCTGCTGTGTTGTTTGCAGCTCTTTTTTTATCTCATCAATATTTTTTGCCAACTCTGCCACTTCAGATTTTATAGCCTCTTTAATATCCTTCAATAAATTTTGCTGTGACTCCTGTATCTGCTTTTGCGATTCCTGTACCATTTCTTGTGTCTTTTGTATAATTTCATTTATTTCTTTATTGCCCTCTGTCACTTTTTTGTCCAAGCTTTCAATCGCTATCTGCCAGTCTCTATCTTTATCTTTTTTTTGCCATTGCTGGACTTGCTTTGGCGCCCCACAAATCCGCTGTCTTTCTCAGCTCCATTTTCTCACCTGTCACTTTAAACTCCCGTATTAAATCTTAAATTAATAGTCCAATTTTTATATCTTTCAAAATGCCGGGCGTCTTTTCTCTATGGTACAGTCTATGGTAAAATTCACAACCTTCCCTTACTCAAAATGGTGAATTTCCCTTCTTATTCAAAATATCAGGCATTTTTTCTCTATAATATAGTCTATGGTGAAGTCTCCAGCCTTTCCCACACTCAAGATGGCGAACTTCTGCTTCCTCTCCGGTCCTCTGTCCCACGCTGTTCTCCTTCTGTTGCTCCCCCAACACACTTCCTGCCCTTCTAGCTGCGGCTCGCTGCTTTTAACAAGTACTCCACTTCTCGCGATCTTCCAGCTGCTTCCCACACTCCTTCCCCATGTTGTTATCTCTCAAACCACAGGTATGCAAAACAAAACGTCTTTTCACTTTTTAGCTCTCTTATATTCAAAAAGTCACAATTTCCACTCCCAATCACTTTCTTACTTCCTCCGCTTTAGGTATCTGTCTCTTTAATTCAATATACTTTGGTCTTTGTTTAATTATTTAGTCTGTTAGCAATCTTTACTTCTTTTATTCTTCTTGGGTTGTACTCACTGTTTCTTTTGTTCAATTCTACTTTAAATCTGTTTTTGAAGCTTGGGTACGAAGGTCCTGTGCCAATTAAATGACTCCAAAAGCCGCTGCAGAGATAATAGCTGCCCTTCTACAAGGGGACCTCAAGGCAGAAATGGAATCCTTAATTCAGAACCCCCCCCCCTGCCAAGATCACTCACTCTTGGGGCTACCAAGCATTCCTGCCCGATTTCTGCCTGAAATCAGGGGGCTGCAGGTTGTCAAGGCACTGCGCCAGCCAAAAAACAGCACCTCGGATGGTCCAGCTCCCTGGATCACTTCAGACCTCCATGATCCCAAGCCAGAAATCAGACCAGGTTAACTAATCTTATTGCTGGTTGATATAGCATCAGGTCCGGATAGTTAAAGCCACCCTCTGAGGTCTTCTATCTGAGCATAGAGAAGGCAATCCTAGGATGTTTGCCTTGCCAGAGGAAAGTGTTAAGAATGATTTGCCACTGGGAGATTTGAAATTTGGGTATATTAATTGGGATAGCTCTGAGCACAAAGAGAATTTTTGGCATAAGGAATGCTTTAACTAAGTGGTATCTATCCATCCATGACAGCTTTAATTTGTTCCATTGTACCAAATCTAGTTTTATTTGATGTATTAGTTTGTCGTGGTTTAATTTTATCAAGTCGTTAAGGTTAGAAGATATGTTGATTCCAAGGTAAGTCATTTGTTTGGGGGCCCATTGATATTTATGTACACGATTAATTTGGTTTATTTTTTCTTTAGACACATTGCTTACTAGAAATTGTGATTTGGATTGGTTGATGATAAGACCTGATAATGAACCAAATTCCTCGAGTAGAAGGTCCAAATGAGCTAGTGAGGATAATGGATTTGTCAAATAAAGCAACATGTCATCCGCAAATAAACTAATTTTTGAGGTTATTTTGTTTGTACTGATTCCACTTATTTGTGAATTCTCTCGTAGGGCAGTAGCAAACAGTTCCAAAGCTAAAGCAAACAGGGCTGGGGAAAGGGGACAACCCTGCCTAGTACCACGATTAATGCTAATTCTGTCCGAATACAGTCCGTTTAATTTAATATTCACTTCTGGATGGGAATATATAGATACTATTGTTGTGAGAAATCGATCTCTAAAATCCATGTGCTTCAAAGTAGCAAGTAGTTAATTGAGTTCCACCGAATCGAATGCCTTTTCAATGTCCAAGGATAAAAAAATGGCCTCTAACTTCTCCTGCTTACAGAAATCTATCAGTTGCAATGTTCTATAAATATTGTCTGTGATCTCCCTCTGTGGAATGAACCCTGTTTGGTTTTGGTGTACATAACTAGATATAAAGGAGTTTAAACACTTGGCCAGTATAGACGTAAATAACTTATAATCATGATTTAGCAGTGAGATAGGGCAGTATGATGTTGCTTTTAAAGGATCCTTCCCTTGCTTTGGAATGACCACAACATCCGCCATTTTCCATGTAGGGGGCATCTTACCAGTTTCCAGAACTAAGTTACATGTTTTGGTTAGGTGTGAGCTCAGAGTGTTTATATATATATTTTGTAAAATTCCACAGAGTACCCGTCAGGACCCGTTGCCTTATTGTTTTTGGCCATTTTGATAGTATATACTTCTTGTACGGTTATAGGTTTGTCTAAAAGTGAACGGTGTATCTCTTCTAATTTTTTAATACCTTTGAGTGAATGGAGAAATTTAACAATTTTATCTTGGTCTGGTTTTTTTGTAGCGTAAAGTTTCTCATAATAATTTCTGAAGACCTGGAGTATCAGTCGTGCATCATGCTGTAATTTGTTATCCTCATCTAACAGGGAATGTACAATAGCTTTTGCCCTTTTCTGCTTGACCTTATTAGAAAGTAGACGTAAAGCTTTTGGCATATTGAGCCAGTGATTTTGTTTAATTAGTAATAATTGTTTATGGACATTGTCAATGTCTAGAGCCTCTAGTAATTTCCTCAGGATAATTAATTGTTGGTACGTCTTTTTACTACCCATTGCCTTGTGGTGGTTTTCTAGCCTCCTAATTTCCTCTACCAAGGCTTGTTTCCTTTTTAATTTTTCTTTATTAACTCTAGCCAAAAGGGCTATGATATAACCCCTAGTTACAGTTTTTATCATGTCCCACATAATACCAGCCTCTATATCATCTGAGATGTTATCTGCAATCACAGTTTCTACTATTCTCTCTATTTCTCCAGCTGTGTGTTGATCTTTTAATAGGTGTCTTGGGAATCACCATTGTTTGGATTTTTGTGTGTGTGAATCCAGAGATATTGTTAACGTGACCGAAGAGTGATCTGAGGGCACATTTGATTCAATTTCACAATCAAGAGTTTTATCAATTAGGGAATCGGAAATCAAAATGTAGTCAATGCGCATATACGTGTCGTGTCTCTGTGAATAATATGTATTGTCCCTCTCTCTTTTATGATGTAACCTCCAAATATCAGTCAGATGATGTGCTTGAAATAGAGGGTCCAATTTTGTTTTCTTTGTTGTTTTTTGCTTCCTCCCAAAATTTGATTTATCTAATTTATAATCAATAATTTAATTAAGGTCTCCTCCCGCAATCAGGTGCCCTTCTTGGAAGTTCACTAGCTTATTAATAGTATCCTCTATAAAGTTCAACTGGTTTATATTGGGTGCACATTGATCCTGCACTGGGCAAGGGGTTGGATTAGATGGTCTGTATGGCCCCTTCCAATTCTATGATTCTATGATTCATACAGGGAGGCAAGAGTGTACATTTGCTCTCCTATCGTTCCTTTAATAAATATATACCTGCCTTTTGGGTCTTTTACTGTTTTCTTATGTTGGAATGGAAGCGCTTTTGAAATCAAAATAGTGACACCCCTTGATTTTGAACTACCCTCAGCATGGTACTGGGATTGGATCCAATTTGCCTTTAGCATACCAGAATTATGAATCCAAAAGTGAGTTTCCTGCAAAAAGACAATTTGAGAATTGATTTTGGTTAGATGTGATAGAACTCTTTTTCGTTTTACTGGATTTCCCAAACCTCTAACATTCAGTGAAACCACTTTGAGTTTAGAACACATTTTTACTCTATGTGGGATACCTTAGTAGCTATAAAACATGATACAACCGCATAATATATATGTATTAGTACTGCAATTAATAAAGCACAACTGCTTTTGTTGCCAGGCCACCATACCAGGAACTATTTTTAAATGTATCCTGCAACTCTCTTTGAAAAGGTATTCCTAAATAAAGCTTGTATCCTCTTAACTTTTAATGTGGATGAAGTTACCTAGCTTCAAATAGAATCAATGAACTGAAGTAAAGTGACTAATACAAGTGAGTCCTAAAGGTCTCTCAATGTGAACTTAGTTACAGAAACCACAAGGAAATTTAGCAAGTTTTTCCTTCTTCCTATTCTTCCCTTCTATGTAGATATAAAACTAATCCCCAATAACTATTACTCTCAATCAAGCTATTCCAATATGAATCTAGAACACACTAGTGTCTTCTGGCAAACTTATGCAATGTTATGTATTTTATAAGCCTTAACTTCCTACCCACCCTCCCTCCCTCCAGCCTTAAAGTTAAGTTAATTTATTTTAAAAATAGATTACTTTATTAAACATGTCGGATAATCAAGTTACTATTACTAGCAAATAATCAATTCTAGAATAAATCAAGCAGAAACTTTTAAAATCTGGTAAGTATTTACAAAGCTCTATGTTATGCCTACTCCAACTCCCCCCCCTCCCTATTGCCCTAGAATCACATTTATACCCTCAAATAAAAATCAATATATTAAACACTGTAATGTATCTGATAATTATCTCTCTTTGATAATTAGTATTAATATAAATCAATTGCAAACTAGTATGATCAGGCTAATTAATTCAATGCCTCATATGAAGTAAATTTCAATCCCCCCCTCCCTCACCTCCACCCTAAACTCTTCAGGTAAATAATTTTTTCCTTTGAACAAAACACCAAAAATAAAGCCACACAAATAAAAACACCCCTTAACGACTGTATATACAAGTTACCCTAACCCTAACCCTAACTCCCCCCTCCAACAGTAGCTCCGTTACCTAGAGTGTCACTCTAGTTTTGGGAAAGAAATGATAAATCCCAAAATTGTTGAGGTACTAAAAACACAAACAGAGCTAACTTAACAGAACTCTACCTCCCCTCCCCATACCCCTGTAATCACACCCACTTTAATAATTAATTAGCTACCCCGAACTTTGAACCAATCACAAAGTGATATTTTAAATTAATTAATTAGCAGCTTGCAGGACCGGCTTCAAGTCTCTCTTATCGGTATCTTGCTCCCTTTGTGTCAGGTTCTGACTGTGTTCAAACCAAAGAAACTCCATTTTGATCCTGTCTGTATATTAAGTGTTTTCTTTGCAGGTGGCAAGCCTTCCACTGGAAGCTCACAGAGAGAAGAGGAATGTTATGTCTACAGATATCTGCCTTTCCGACGCCCTTGGGAAACTTTCACTTTCTCACCCTCGGGCCGATTGTTTTGAGAACTAAAGGGGAGGATGGGGCCCACAGGGAACTGCTATTCTGTACCTTTGCTTTTGCCTGTCATTCGTAACAATTTCTAAGCTCAGCCCTGATCCTTGGATCTGGGAATATGGACTTATATTAGTTGTTTATTTTCTGTAAAAGCCTTTTGGAATCAATGAACTCTTGTCTCATTGCAAGGGGTATTCTGGATTACAACTTTTACTCAAGCCTCAGTCTGACATTTTGTTGCGAATCACACCTGTTCCAATGCCTAAGCCGGAGGAGAAGGATACCAATGCTGTGCCCAACAGGGACCCTTTGTTTGATCCTTATGTCTCTAATACAGAAGGACTGGAACCTACTAATACAAGGCAACCCGTTCGGGGGGAAACGGAGTCAAGGCTTGCAACAGTGTATACCCTCATACCCAACAGAGCTGGCACCCAGGATGTCCGGACGGACTGGGGAGCTCGACCAAGGGCGGTGGCAGAACCTCTGATATCCTTGCCTACACCGAGGCAGTGGGGTTCGAGGCCAAGAGAAACGAGGGAGAGGAGAGCAAGCACGGTGTTTACCAGATCGCAGATGGATGGGAAAAGGACTGCCGGTTCTTCAATGGAGCAGACCAGTAGCCAGCCGTGGTATTACTGGAATAGAGAATCCGACCAATTGGAGTGGGACCCAAGAGGTACTGAAAGTACCCAGGTTTGGGAAACTACCCGTCGCGATCTGATGAGTTGGGACTACGCTGAAGTCACCCCGTGGACGGGGCAACGTGCTGCCATAGTTGGCAATTACAAATTACAATTACAAAGCCGCACATTAGCTGTGGATGCTGGAATCTCAGCGATAACGGGACTAGCAAAAGGTATCCTGGCTGGCGTATTGGAGGAAGAGGAGGCTACCGGAGCCACTGGAATGGGAGAGATTTGGCCTTGGCCCCGAACAACCATCTCCTCTGAAGAATATATAGACAATACACAATTCCCAATGGACATGCCCCAGGAACTGCCGTATGAGGAGGTCGATATTTCCGTACTGCAACATGTACAAAGATTGGAAGATAGGCTTGGCAGTATGGAGGAGAGCCTGGCACATGCAGTGCACTTGCTATCCGTACTGGTTGTGGAAGGACCCGGAGAAGATCCCCCACGTGATGTTGGGGAACGTCCAAGGATCTCAATTGGTCGAGGGGTGGCAGCACTCCAGAGGGGCCCACCCGGACCATGGCCAGCACAAGGCCAGGTGCCCCCTCAGGGCGAGCAACTGCAGCCCTTGCCCGGGGTTGATCAGCAAGAACCGCTGATACCACCGCCTGACCAACCTCAAGATCCACCGGACGGGATACCAGATGAGCGCCCTCAGGAGCTCCCACTAGATGATAGTCTTGCCCCACCAGTGCTCCCGGGAGACAATGGAGAGGAACGACCGGCAGAGCAACCTCCTCTCCAGCCACAGGAGCTGCCGCCTCCCCTTGGAGAGCAACCGCTCCAGCCCCAGGAACTTCCCCCAGGACTCCCACCACCGCAAGAGCAACTGCCTCGTCAACTTCTTCCATGGGGCCGAGTACCAAGGCAAGTACTGCAGGGTCCTCCGCCTCCACGATGCCAGGGTCTCCCACCACCTCCGCGGGGTCCTCCAGCTCGGAGACCGCAGGGCCCCCCACTACCGAGACCACAGGGCCCTCCACCTCCAAGACAGCAACCACGACCTCAACAACCCCCAATACAACAGGGCTTGCGACCTCCAGATGCAAGGCCTAGGCAGAGGCCAGTGCCTATACAATACTACCCATTGCCGTCTCCAGTTGCTAGACCCCAAGAATTATCGATGGGATGGGTGAAACTGGAAGCCACGTTCAACGGAGATCCTGCGAAGCTGGGGTTTTTCGTAGTGCAAGCGCTTCAGTTTTTCAATCATTGGGGACATTTGTTCGAAGACGAAGCCAGTCAAATCAAACATTTAGGATCCCGATTGCAAGGGAAATCAGCAGAATGGTATGTAACTTTATATGAATTGGGGGCCATGGAGCTAGACACCTTACAAGGCTTGGTAGCCACTCTCCATGCCCAATACGAAGATCCATTAGAAGAAGATAGAGCCCGAACGGAATTACAAACCATTCGGCAAGGCAATCTGTCGGCTAGGGACTATGTAACTGAATTCTGACAGCTAGCCGCCAAATGCCCAAGATGTGAGGAGTCAACAAAAATAATTTTGTTCAAACAAGGCATGAATCCTAAATTACTGGATCGGGCTCTTATGCAAAACAACCCCCCAACACTACTGGGTTGGATCCAATTGGCGTGTGAAGTAGAAAACCGGTTGCAGGAGGTACGGCTCGTAGAGCAACAACAAGCAACAGGACACAGAAGAACTTCAATAATTGTCAGAGGGGGAAGAGGAGCCGGATACGCAGCTAGGGGAGCACGAGAAGCTAGATGGCGTCAAGGACTATGCTTACATTGTGGCCAAAGCGGTCATTATGCAGCACAATGTCCACTCAGGCCTGTGCAACAAACTCCGCTCCAGCCAGCACGTCCAACCTCGATCACCCTTCCCCCGCCGTACCACCCAACGCCAGTCCCTCGGACTACTAGAGGGCACGGAACCACCCGGAGAAATCCTCCAGAAAGGGGATTAGAGCTGGAAGAAGTTATGGAATTCGATTCCACCGCTCTAATTGGAGAAGAAGGACCCGAGAGCCCAAGTTCAGGAAACGAGATGGATCTGTCGTAACAGGACCCAAACGGCAGATCACCAAACGGTCCGCTCCCATAGTGGAAAGACCATGAGGGTCCATATTATTCATGCCTGTTACACTCGTTAATCCTGAAAGAAAGACTCATATCCGTGTTCAAGCTCTCATAGATTCCAGATGCTCCCAAGATATTATTGCACCTGCTCTAGTTAATGGATTAGTCCTCCCAATGAAAGAACTGGAAACTCCAGTTATTTTTGAACAAATTGATGGCTCCAATATGAACCCAGTCACCACTGAAACCATACCGGTGATCACAGGAATGGGACAGCATTGGGAGATGAGATCCTTTGTGATTAGCTCTACAGCCAAATACCCGTTGATTTTGGGTAGCAGGTGGTTGTGGGATCACAACCCGGACATTAATTGGCCTGCCGGGAGCGTTACTTTTCGGCACGACGGTTGCAGAGATCACCGTTGGAATCAAAATTGGGGTACCAATCCTACCCTAATGGAACAGGCTCTCTTAACCCAAGAGGAAATCAACCAAATACCTAAATACCAAGCCTATCTACAAGCGTTCACAGAAGAAGAAGCTAACACCTTACCTCCCCATAGGAGGACCAACTGTGCAGTAGAAATTCTTCCAGGAGCTACTTTACCCAAGGGTAGATTGTACCCAATGAGCCCTATCGAAAGGGAAGAACTACGCAAATTTATTGATACCAATTTGGAAAGAGGATTTATTTGGTCAGCAAATAGTCCTCATGCTGCCCCAGTACTATTTGTGAAGAAGAAGGATGGAGGATAAAGATTATGTACAGATTTCAGAGGTCTCGATGCAGTTTCCTCCACAAATACTTATCCAATACCCCTCATCAGAGATCTACTCAACGTCGTGGCTCAAGGTAGGATCTTTACAAAATTGGACTTAAAAGATGCTTACATCCATGTTCGCATAAGAGAGGGGGATGAATGGAAAACCACGTTCAATACGCCCTTAGGACAGTATGA
The DNA here is from genome assembly GCF_028583425.1 of Eublepharis macularius. NCBI lineage: Eukaryota > Metazoa > Chordata > Lepidosauria > Squamata > Eublepharidae > Eublepharis > Eublepharis macularius. The sequence goes on from NC_072794.1 coordinate 70,353,230, forward strand.
ATATTTAATCATGCCATTTGGCCTGGCTGGAGCCCCTTCAGTTTTCATTTCCATGATCAATGAAGTACTACATGAATTTTTATATAAAGGGGTGGTCGTTTATCTGGACGATGTTTTAATTTACTCTGAGACAGAAGAAGAACATGTTCAGTTAGTACAACGAGTACTAACCACCCTCATGTGCAATAAATTGCCCATCAAATTATCTAAATGTGAATTTCTCAAGTCAGAACTCAGTTATTTGGGATACTGCATTTCAAAGAATGGGCTAAAAATGGATCCAGGCAAAGTTAAAGCAGTGCCAGAATGGCAAACCCCCACAACTCGTAAAGAACTACAATCCTTCCTGGGGTTTGCCATCTACTATCGCGAATTCATACAGAATTTTGCCTAAATCACTCTTCTCCTCACTGAACTACTTAAGACAAAAGACAAAGGGGAGCAAGCCAGAAAGCCATCCTCCAAGCGTTTATGGACACCACAGTGCCAATTGGCTTTTAATCTTTTAAAACAGCAATTTATATCTGAGCCAGTACTACAACACCCCGATGAAAACCGCCCCTTCATTGTACAGGTAGACGCCAGCGATACGGCGATTGGGGGTGTGCTCCTGCAAAAAGGGGAAGATAATAGCCTTAAACCGTGTGCCTATTTATCTCGCAAGTTCTCGGAATCAGAGAGAAATTGGAATGTCTGGGAAAAGGAAGCGTTTGCAGTAAAGGCAGCGCTCTCCTCTTGGAGGCATTGGCTTGAAGGGGCCCGTTATCCGTTTGAAGTTTGGACGGATCACAAAAACCTTGAGGCCTTACGCAGCCCTAGGAGACTGAATGCCAAGCAGTTACGGTGGGCAGAATACTTTTCCAAATTTAATTTCACTCTCAAATTTTTGCCTGGCAAAACAAATTTCCTAGCGGACGCTCTTTCAAACATGCCCCAACTCAAAAGCAAGAGGGAGGAGACAGTAGACACAGTATTTTCGCCTACGCAATTAGGAGGTGTGGTCACAATGCACAGCCATGCAGCCCAACCTCCTCAACCAGATCAGGGGTGGAGACAAACACTGAAAGACGAAGTGGAAAAGGAGGGGGAAAATGTGCCCAAAGAGAAATTAACGCAATCTACTCAAGGGGAATGGCTTTGGGGCGATTGTTTTTATGTACCTGCTAGTTTAAGGAAAGAAGTTTTACACCGTTGTCACGACGCCCCAACTGCTGGCCATTATGGATATTTGAAAACTCTTCACCTTTTACAAAGACAATTCTGGTGGCCAGGCTTACGCAAAGATGTTTCCCAGTATGGGGCCTCCTGTCCAATTTGTCTCAGCGCCAAAACGCGAAAAGGGAAGCCTCCGGGACTTTTACAACTCCTTGAAACCCCAAGCAGACCTTGGGAGATTATTTTGATGGATTTTATCACTGATCTTCCCCCCTCCAAGAACCACACATGTATACTGGTTGTGGTGGATCTATTTTCAAAACAAGCCCATTTCATTCCTTGTACCGCTATACCTTCAGCTAAGAAATTAGCGGACATTTTTATGAAACATATTGTAAAATTACATTCTTTTCCATAAAAGGTAATATCCGACCACGGCGGATAGTTCGTTGCCAACTTCTGGCGGGAGCTCCTTCAACTTATGTGTGTGGAACAAGGTTTGGGCTCCGTCCACCATCCACAAACCAACGGGCAATCAGAAAAAACTAATCAAATTTTAGAACAATTCCTCAGATGCTATATTAACTTTCAACAAGATAATTGGACTGATCTTTTACCTTTGGCAGAATTTTCCTATAACAACAGTGTACATGCCTCTACTGGGGAAACACCCTTCAAAGTAGTTTATGGCTATGACTTTAAACCCTATCCTTTTGAAGCTCTTCCCCCTCCAACAGCTCCTAAAGATGTTTCAGAATGGTGGGGGGAAGCTGCGCAACAATGGACTCTAATTCAAGCACATCTTGGCAAAGCCAAACAGAATTACAAAAAATACACCGATCGCCATCGTGTGGCCGAATGGGAATTACATCCAGGAGATCTTGTTTACCTTTCAACAAAGAACTTGTGAGTAGCTCAAACGAGCCGTAAATTGGCCCTAAAGTTTCTAGGACCTTTTCCTGTTCGCAAGGTGATCAATAAAGTTACTGTAGCACTTGACTTACCAAAGAATTTACGTCAAGTCCATCCTACATTTCACATCAGTTTGCTGAAAAAGGTCCCCCCTGCAAACCAATGGCATACCACCTCTCCACCAATACCTACTTTAATTGATGATCAAATTCACTATGAAGTACAAGAAATTTTGGACTCTAAAGTTAGACACAATAAACTGTTTTACCTCATTAGGTGGAAGGACTTTGACTCTGGGCATGATGAGTGGGTGGAGTCTATTCATATTCAAGCCCCTAGATTGTTAAAAGCATTTCACACTCTGTACCCTCTTAAACCTGGGGGAGGAACATTTTAGAGGGAGCAGAATGTCAGGTTCTGACTGTGTTCAAACCAAAGAAACTCCATTTTGATCCTGTCTGTATATCAAGTGTTTTCTTTGCAGGTGGCAAGCCTTCCACTGGAAGCTCACAGAGAGAAGAGGAATGTTATGTCTACAGATATCTGCCTTTCCGACGCCCTTGGGAAACTTTCGTACCCTCTTAAACCTGGGGGAGGAACATTTTAGAGGGAGCAGAATGTCAGGTTCTGACTGTGTTCAAACCAAAGAAACTCCATTTTGATCCTGTCTGTATATCAAGTGTTTTCTTTGCAGGTGGCAAGCCTTCCACTGGAAGCTCACAGAGAGAAGAGGAATGTTATGTCTACAGATATCTGCCTTTCCGACGCCCTTGGGAAACTTTCGCTTTCTCACCCTCGGGCCGATTTTTTTGAGAACTAAGGGGGAGGATGGGGCCCACAGGGAACTGCTATTCTGTACCTTTGCTTTTGCCTGTCATTCGTAACAATTTCTAAGCTCAGCCCTGATCCTTGGATCTGGGAATCTGGACTTATATTAGTTGTTTATTTTCTGTAAAAGCCTTTTGGAATCAATGAACTCTTGTCTCATTGCAAGGGGTATTCTGGATTACAACTTTTATTCAAGCCTCAGTCTGACACTTTGTTTGGCGACGGCGTCGACAGTGACTTTCTCTTATTGCTGACTTTACCAACTTCCATAGGGGACTCGATTCCCAGGGCTGACAGAAGTTCCACCCTGGTGCCTATGTCTGAGGCCGTGTAGTATTTGCCTTGAATGATTACCAACACCCTGCTACAGTTCAGCCATTTATATCTTATATTCGATTTTCGAAGGGCTTCAGTAATGGGCTTCATTTCTTCGCGTTTCTCCAAAGCCTCTTTGGGCAGATCTTCATATATATAGATTGAGGTACCATGCATGGGAATAGAACCCCTGCGTCTTGCTTCATGAAGGGTTTTCAGACGCATAGAGTCCCCTGAGAATTCAATTATTATATCTCTCAGGCTTGGTTTTTTTCCTGTATAGTCGCTCTGTGCCAATTCTGTAAGCTTTATTGATAAAGGGAGGGCATCTTCTCCCAATTTGAAGTATTCCGCAAACCAAGCTGTCAAATTTTTCGTCAGATTTTCACTAGACGCAAACGATTCCTCCACCCCCCTTATTTTCAAATTTCTCTACCAGGATCTAATCTCAGTACCCAACAGTCTTTTCTGATGAGACTCTGTCAGCTTCTGTAAATCCTGTATATCTCTCTGTGATTCCTGACTCAGAGTTAAAGCCATTTCAGTTTTCATATTTGTTTTACTTAATTCAAGTTTTATTTCAGACAGGTGGTTTGCCAGCTGGTTTGTAACAATTTGTCCATATGATTTGTCAGTCTCTGTTCTAAGAACTGTAGTTGGGGATCAAGGATAAGATCTGAGGTAATTACCTGCCCCTCAGCAATTGCTGCTTTCTCATCCGCCATTTTAAGTTGCACTTCATCTTTCCTCGTCTCCTGTTTGGCGTCTTTTGCATCTATAAAGTACTACTGTAAGTTTTTCATGACCTTTGAATGCAATTTCTTTTTCTTTGTGATTTGATTTTGCAAAGCAAGTACTTTGTAAGGTTCGGTAGTAGCAATTTAACAGAGGTATAGGGCATGGGAGGACGGAGCTCTCCTAGAACATGTCCATTCCTGCCGGAATTGAAACAGGAGGCCTAAAGGTGTTTTTTTTAAAAAGATATATTTTCAGAATGTATTCCATTACCTGCCCTGTGAATTGTCATCTATAATCAAGGGCATGATTTTCAGTGTTGGTGTAGTAAAATAGCTCATTTCCTTGTGCCAGTGCTGGTGCTCAGCCTTAATCTATAAAGCTTTATGGAATATAAAGAATACCTTTTTTTAACACCAAAGAACCAGAAGTCTCTTGACTTGATAAACCAGAACAAAAAGGTGATATGACCTTCCTTCCTTTCTGATTTTGTCCATAATACCTGACATTTAGAGCTAAGCATGGAAGCTCCATTTAGCTATCATGGCCAATTACTGTTAAACAACATCACTAATGTTTTTGAAAGTCATCTAAACTTTGCTTTCATTTCATGATTGTGCACTTTTTCATGAGTTGTGCATTTTAATGGTTTACTTGCTCAGCAATCATTACTTTTTTCAGGTACTTTCTCAATTGTGAAAAATTAGATGAAAACCATGTCATTTCTTTAATTTATTCCCCAAATAAAAACTTTGATGGAACTATCTTTCTGAGAGGACAGGAAGACATACCACAGCAAAGGGCCTGTCTGCAGGATTGGTTTTTGAAATTATCAATTTAGCCACCATGAGAGAACCAGTGTGGTGGTTAAAGTGCTGGGCTAGAATCTAGAAGATCACTTTCCCTGGGTGAAAGTTCACTGGGTGACCTTTGGTCAGCCTCTGTCTCTCAGCCTAACCAACTCTCAGCATTGTAATAGGTGCGAGAAAGGGACAACTGTGCATATTAAACACTTTGGAAGAGAGACATAAAAAAATACTATATATAATGTTATACAGGCAAGTGTAAGCCAATCTTATGAATGTTTTCTCTGAAGTCACACTGAATTCAATAGAATATAATCCCAGGCTCCTAGTTGTTCTTAGAATTGCAATCTTGCTGCATCTGGTAGAGACTTTTTCTCTATCTTAGAGACTGTTTGACTCACTATATCTGGAATTCTTCCCACCTCCATGAACTCAATTTGTGCTGTTGTAGTTATTCTCTGTTAAACTTATAATATTCACCGTAAGTAAGGCAAAATCCTTGAATTAGTATCTCAGCTCCTTGTATGTAGCTCATGTTAGCCTTCATTACCCTTTCATCTTTTAAACAAGTAATAAATAAAATGAAATTAAGAAGCTGTTTCCCCAGAATTATAGAGGCCTGTTCCTTTTCTTCCATGAATAAGACCGGAATAAAAATGTGTTTGAATCTAGGTGAATCTGAGGATGACAGGAATTCTAACTAAATACAGAAGTGAAGATACTTCATAGATGGGATGTATTGGTTGAGGACCCACAGATCCCAAAATGAACCCAAAATGTTGTTAAGGTGTATTAATTGCCAGGTCATGGAAGCTAACTAGACTAGGCAAGCTGACTAAGAAAGCTATCTTGAAGCCAAGGGCTTCTTAAGCGTTTGCCTATGTCTGAGTCAGGTCTGACCAGAATGATTTGGATCACCATGCAAAATGTTTGCATATTTGCTGAATTTCTGTAAGCACATAATCATTTCATTTTTTTAAAAGGTAAGTGATTAATATAAGAGGGAAAGACATCAATGACATGTTATAGTTAATATTTTATACACATAAAGCCATACGTGCGATTGTGTATAATTCATTGTTTTTATTTCTCAGGAGTGAAAATAATTACCTTTGGTCTTGATACTTCTAGACTTGCACTCTTTATGTTTTGCTTTGTGATATAAAACAGCACCAATTGGTATTGTCAACGCAGACATTAAGCAAGAAAATATATATTGAATCATTTTTTCACCTCAAAATTATACATAACTGCACTTCTTCTGGTGTGCACAGAAGAACACAATCTGACGTACTAATAAGTAGGAACACTGAAGATTTTCTTCATGAGGACTCAAATTTAATCTCTAAATGGTTGATTAAATAAAATAGAAATTCTGAGTGTTTCTTCAGCTAGTAAACAATATCACCACAGCAAAATTAAGGCTTCAAACCATGCAATCCTTCAATAGCTTCAGTGGATTTAGAAGGTGTAACTCTGCTTAGAGTTGCACATTAAATATATTAAGATACAAAATACCATAGCAGGAGGAGGGGTGCGACCCTCACAGTTAACCTGTCGTCTCAAATTATGCTAAGAACATTCTAATATAAATTAAAACCCTCATATCTGAATATAACGTTTTCTTCAATTTATTGATATGCGGGTAGCCCAATCCTAAGGGGGGGGGAGTGCATAGGGAGAAAACCAAGGCTTACATGGGCATAAGTGGCTCCTACGTGGGCGCAAATGCCCTTCCGCCGATGGTGGCATGAGGCATGCTACTGCTGCTGGGCCACCACTTTTCAGGGGCCTGTTTCTTCTGGTGGTGGCGGCGGTGGCATGGATTTGCGGGTGCACCAAGCTGCAGCCACTGGCCTGGCCCTCATCAGAAATGGGGCTGCATGGGCGAGAGGGTGGCTGTTCGATCTGGACCTTCACTGTCACCTCTGCCCCCCTCCCTGCTCTCTGAAAGGGGTTCTATTGGCAGCAGTGGGGATCATGGCCTCCCCATTGGCTGTGCTGCTGCTTGCCCCTCACCTGGACATCAGGCCAATAGAGAAGGGAACTGATGCATTTCTAAAGGGAGGAGTACTACTACCTGGGGCCCCAGCTGAGAAAGCCCCATTGCAAATTCCTGCCTACTTCACCTCTAACAATGCAGGTGTTCAGAACAAGGCTTCGCTGGCAGGTCTCAAGACCTGAACTGGTTGGTGTGATGAATGTGAGAGGTGAAGCAAGAAACTTTTAAATACACTAGTGTGAAATCTTCATGCAAAACTGGGAGATTTATCACAATAATATATATATTTCATGAAAGTAACCTTGAAGGATACATTCATGAATGGTATTTGAAATTTATGATAATATTTGTGTCAGCCAGTTTTCATTTAGCTTTCATTCACTGCAGTGTCTATTCACAGCTTCAGGGATAGTTTTTTATGGTCCCTCAGTTCCTAAGTTGCTCTTTTCTTTTTTCTTGTTGTTTTAAGGATGATATGAATGTGACTTCTAAGTGTATTTTACTGATGTTAGATTGTCTCTACCAATAAAACAATGGGGCTTATAAACTCTTTGCATAAGGCACTCATGGATGAACTGTTTTCTCACTCCATCTACCATTTGTGTAACATTTGAATAGTGGAAGTGGGGATCTTTGGCAGTGGAAGTTGACTACTAAACTGCACTATTTTTTCTGATTCTGTAGCTCCCAATGTCACATGACATTTCTATATAAGGTTTTCCTACACCTTATCAACCTGGGGGTGGGGGTCTTTGGGAGGGGGAAGGAAGGAGAAGAGTATCTTGTGCTCATGTTTCATAGGGTCCAACCCAGTAAGCGACCATGTGGGGAATAATTCATATTAATTGTTAGATCTGTTGTGATAGAAAGATGCAGAATACCTTTGTTAATACTCAGGGAGGCCCTTCTCTCAAAGAAAACACTCAGTCTCTGAGAACAGAACTGTAAACATCTCAGATTGTCAGCTGAGAGAAGATAAATTTCTTTTATGGAGACAATAGGCAGGATGAGGATAACCATTTACATACCGACCAGGAAGTGGCAAGATAGATGGCAGTTTGGATAAAGTGAGTGGGGCTATTAAAAGTTTGAGACACACACCTTAATTTGATTGGAGAGAAGGGGTACAGGGCAGTTCACATGGGACCCACTCCAAATTTCATGATATGTTAAAGTGAAACCTGCCCAGCTGGGACAGGAAGGGTTAAAAAGTCTGAACATCCTATCAGATATGTGCAAGTGGAGGTCAAGGGAACAAAGGGAGCAAAGGGAATGAAGTCTCTTGTGACTTCCAGCTCTTCTGCCTTTGTTAGCTTCCTGTAACATCACTGAAAAATTAATATGAAAATTCATATTATTTCCGATAAAATAAAGAAAGCCAAAGCAAACCCCCGTAATATAAAAGCCAGCTGCTGGTGTCTCTTCACCATAACCAAAATGTTGGGGTTGTGCTGGTGAAAGGATAAAGCAGTCCAGACTGGCCTGGTCTGATCCCTTCAAGTTCTCTGGAATAATATTAATGTGCTCCAGTCAGCAAGAATAGAGGGGAGAAAACTTGTTCCTTCAAAAATGCATTTGGGTCATGAGGGAAGAGGAGAATTAACTTGATCTAAGAGGCACACGCACCTTTGCTTTCATCTATAGGTTTATATCTGGGCGAAAGTAACATGTTTTTAGACACCACTAAATTGTGGGGTAAAAAACTGTCCCTTTCATGTCCCTTCTTGAGACCTCCTTGTGAATCACACATTGTCAGATTCTATAATACCACACCTGCCTCTGAATTCCTGGAGGAGCTTTCTACTTCATCATGATGATGGGCAATTTATTCGTAAAGAATTAATTAAAAGGAGCATGTCATACTCAGGTAATTAGGCAAGTGTAAATGTAGAAGTGGAAGTTTTCATCTCTTAGTGCCTCATAAACCCAGGGATAGTATTTTTAAGTAAATACCGGGGCCGTTTCCATGAGGGCTGCTTCCACACACGTTGGATAATCCACTTTCAATACTCTTTAGTGAACATTTGAAACTGATTTTCCATGTGTGGAACAAAAATCCACTTCCAAAGGATTGCGAAAGTGCATTGAAAGTGCATTATTCAACGTGTGTGGAAATGGCCATGGTCTAAAATAACGAGATACTCACGGAAAGCTGCTGGCTTCCTCCATGATTTTTAACACCATCCACTTACAAAATGCCACAAATCACATTTGTGGTGTTTTCTAAATGGATGGTGTCAAAAATCATGTGAGGAAGCCGGTAGCCTTCTATGAGTATTGAGCTATTTTTAGACCATGGGGAAACAACATTCCATCAATAGATTGTCCTAAGACACATGGATCGATGAGGCTAAAGGAGGTCTTGGTCCCATCCTTCTAGAAAAAGTTCAGTGATGCTGAGAAGGAGGAATGGTTTAATAGGAAACTTCCTTAATAATTTTTATGCTTTTAGAAATTGCCTTAAAAACATAATATTCAAAAGCTTGGTTTTGTAACTGTAGCTGTCAAGGAAGAAATAAAGTTGAAAATCCAACTTACAATTATTTGCTTTCTTAAATGGAAAGTAAGGTATCTAATGATAAATTACTGGAGATCCTATCAGATTTTTTTTTAGGTCCCAGATGTGCAAGATCTATTTGTTCTAGCTGAGAAATGGAGTTAAATTTGACCTTTATTGAACAAATTATCACACACATTTTTCAACCTTAACATTCAAGGTGATCCCGTATCTGTGGAAAGGGCATGATGGACTCCTACAAAGCAGACCAATCCAGCAGGAATAGTAACATAGCAGGCATACAGGCCATTTCTCTCTCTTATCCTTGAGACAGGGACTGAATCTTGGTGAATTAAAAACAGCTTTCAGAAGTCACATACTCTGCACTTTCCTCTCATGCTGAGAAAGCAAAAATAAATAGTTCCTTTTCAAAAAGTTGTTGCTGAAGAAGTTGGGTAGGAAATCTTCATATCCTTGTCTGATTTCAGTTTCTAGGTTTTTCAGTTTGCCAGGTAGGGTGACCTTATAATTTCTTTGAAGTATTACTACAGAATCGTTTATAGAAGAAAATGTAAGGACAATCATCAGTCAAAGACATTAAGGAAGGAGAATAAAACAATAGGGATGTGCAGCTGGAAATTTATTAATGAAGTTGTAGCCTAAAAATGGTCTGTTTTGAAATACCAGAAAGGTTCCTAATCTGACCAATATGCTGACATTAGGGAACTATCAGAAACCTTCTAATCTAATGATTATTTGGGGCAGGCAGGTATCAAGAATAATACACAGCATTTTTTCATGAATATAATATCATAAACATCATATAATAACCATTAAATTATTATAAAATGTGCATTAATAACAAATAGACCAATTTAACTGGAGCTCCAGTTGTTTCATAAGTATAAGATGTCTCTTCCAAGGGTTCGTATTAGAGTGAAAGTGCCAAGCTAATATGGCACCTCTCATTCAAAAGAAGCTATCTATTAGTGAAGATCTCACCCAAACCCCAAATCAGCAATTATTTTTAATTTAGGGTCATAATTTGAATGGAACAAAGGCAGAAGTGGTGGCAGCATTGATTCTGCCCATCCCTATGGTTAAAGGACTCTTGAAGCACACTGTCACAGAGTGAAAAGGAGCAAATGCTTTTACAGAGGTCTTCCCCCTGAAAGCACCTGGAGAAATGCATGGCTTATTTGAGAGACCTTGACCTGATAACAAAAGGATTGATTCAACTTCACCATTGAATTTGCAAGGCCAGAGGATCATGGGGTGCCAAAAAGACATGAGTGGTAGTAATACATGGGGACAATGTAAGCTTGCAGTTCTTAAAAATAATTTTAATTTTTTAAAATTTGAAAATAATAGGGGGAAAATAAAATAAGTCTCATAGATAATAGAAGTAAGAATATGGCAACAACTGTGAGAGATCTACACATAAGTATCCATAAAAGGTTTCAAAATACCTTTAAAAAGCCCATCCAGTTATCTATATACCATACATTTGAATACCAATGAAGTTATAAAGTTCTCCATCCATTAAATAATGGGATGAGGGTATTTGTCTCTCCAATGCTGTAATATAAGAGCACAGAGGGTTCATTTTCATTGACCACCATCAGTTAGGTTACAGGTTACAGGCAGGTAGTTTAAACATACATAAACATCCTCAAAAGCAATGTTTCGGGTAGGTCATAAGCCATGCAGATCTGCCTTAATATAATAAAATGTCATGTTTATTTTTAAAAATATTACAATGAAAAGAAGTCCCTTACCATGGTGTTACCATGGTGTCACTTTCTTAAATGTGACAGAAAATGGTTACGTAACAATATTTGATTGATGTGTCCTGGAGCCAAGCTCATTCTTTCAAAGAGCAAGGAGATAAAACCTAAAATCTAAGTAAGCAGTACCCACATACTGTAGCTTGAGAAATCTAAATTATGGACAGATGGTGACAGGTAAAAGATATCATATGGCTTTGAACTCTGCAGAGTAGACCTGTCATGCTAAGATTTTGCTGTGAAGCCCTAGTCAGTCACTATGAGGCACCTGATGACACTGAAATATACTAAAAGATATTGGGGGGGGGGGGACCCAGCCCGGATGATGTAGAATATTACGGCATTGAAGAGGCAGAGAAGGAGAAACAGCAATGACCCACATACAGGATATCCTTATAAATCTAACAATTATTTTGAATGTCACCACACAAACACACAAAAAAAGCGGTTACTATCCCTGAGAACTTCTCCAGACACAATGAACAGCAGAACCACTCAACTGCCTTGGCAAGTTTTATCATTTTGCTATGAAATGTAAAGTGTCAAGTGCATACAGTCTTGAAGCGTAAGGATATTGATGGATTATCTCCACCCCATCATATACCACCAGGCAAAAGATGATGAGTGGTTCTTTGTCTAATAGTCAAGCAAAGGGCCCAATGCAAGGTTTTCATTTTATCATGAGTATCCAATTATGAAAGCTGTCAGGTAGACTGACATTGTTAACAATTAGGAACTGTATTTCTATTTATTTTTTCACAGTAATGTTAATGTAAACATCAAAGACGTGGTCTATGTGTCATTGAAATGGGTCATCTAAACTTTCTTCTAAGGAGCTTTTTTTCTTTTTTTTCTCCCTAGCAACCAATAAACAACCCATCATATTAAATGAAATGCAGAGATATATGTCAAATACACCCTTAGGTGCTGAGTGGAAAGGCAGGAGTCAGAATGTAGGCTTCTATAATGGAAAGGGTAAATTTTATTTATACAGAATGTCATATCTGGTGAGCAGATCCAACTCTTCTGAGATGATGACAGACATGAAGTAGTGCATCAGCAAGAGCAGAGATTATCTTACTTATTCATGATAAGATTATACTCTTCAAGCAAACATGTAGAAAGGATGACTGTTTCTTACACGCACACACACTACTGCTTCATCCAGTGAATTCAGAATGTATAGCTTGGCAAACTGAAGGAGAATCAGATCTCTGTATGCCTATACATACTCTCATAACTGATTTTTTTTCTGTAGAAAAAAAAGCAAAGGGAATCTAAAACACAATTTCTCTTCACACAATATATCATTCTGTTTTTATAGTTCAAGAAATTGTGTCAGTGAAGAAAGCACTGAAAAGGATGGGAACCAGTTAGAATGGTCCAGCCCCAGAGACTAATGGATACAGTGAGTTAAGTTAAGGCATGGGCTGCTGAAGGCTTTTGACAGAGTCAGTCCCTAGAGACCTCTCCTTCGTTCTAGAAGATCCCCAATCTCATGGTACACAAAGGAAATGAGAGACTGAAAAGGACTGGGAGATGACAGTAGTATTGTTGGCAGGAAACTTGCATCGCATCAGAGGGCTCATTTGCAGGGCTATGAAGTAGTAGGGACAATGGCAAAGACAACTTTCTTCTTTGCCACCATTGCATAGATTGAATCTTGTCCAGCTAAATTATTTAGGGTTGTTTATGATCAGTTTATGTTTAGATCTGAACCATTAGAAGAGAAGGAGGTTTTGATTGCTGTGATATGATTTTCTTTGCTGATAAAAACTCCCATTCATTCCAACTTGAATGTCAGATTTAAAATAGATTCACAGAAATCTGAATCTAAGTGGAAAGAAAGCATAAGTACTAATATGACATGTTAAAAATGCTGGACTTAGGATAATACATACAGTAACAGATATTACATACATATTCAGTAGTATAATTCAGTACGTTTCCCTTTCTGAACCATTCCATTATAAAATACCCTTATTAACTTTGTAAAAATGCCTCGTGAATATTTTTTATAGTTTTTTGCATAATTTGCAGAATATTTTCAATCAATAAAAGAATGGTGCAAGGTACAAGACGCTGATATGACTTGTCACTGAAATTCTTGATTTCACAATAAAAATGTGCTTTCGAAGGAGCACAATTATCACTATGCTGGGCAATCAGACTCTTAATTTACCTTGATATTATTAAAATTTTGCAAGATGAGAAATGGTAGTTCTGAAGAAAGCTAGGCATTCAAGATCCATTCAAAAAACCCAAATCATATTTTCAAGAAAATCTTAGTTAAAATTGATTGACAATGCCATCCTAAAATGAATTACACACTTCTAAGCCCATTAATTTCAGTGAACTTAGAAAGGAATAATTTTGTTTAGAATTGCACATTTAAAGTATTAAGATTATGGTCTTATATAAAAAGCATAGTTCATTGCTTATAATGGGTTGCTACATAGTGTTAGACAACACAGCCTGCTGTCCTAAATAGGAACAACAACAACAACATTCGATTTATATGTCGCCCTTCAGAACAACAACATCCACTCAGAGTGGTTTACAAAATATGTAATTATTATCAGTTTTCTGCTGAATTCCTCTCCCAGTCAGTAATGAAATGTATAAACTGCCTTAAATAGAATTAGACTATTGGCTCCTCAAGCCTAGAATTGTCTACTTAAACAGGCAACAACTTGCAAAATCAACAGGGAAAAATCCACAGAAGTGCCAGCACGTCTATCTGATAATGGAATAAGATAGACACTGAACTTGGAAATTTCTGTATGTTCTCCATTAGTGAGCTAAAGGCCTTCCCTCAAATGGAGCAGCAGATGCCCATTCATTCTAGGCTACAGTCATAAATTTCAGACTTAATTGGTGGAGAAATTTTCTTCTTTCTTGGATCTTGGACAATGGAAACTAATTCATGAGGCAAAAAATCTTTCCCACAGCCTTATAATTCTTTCACTGTAGCTATATTGACCTACAAGGAGAAAATTGGGACCTAGTATGGCTGCAAAGAGTTTTGAGAAAACAAATGAACAGACCTAGTTGGAATCATCATTTGGAGTTGGAATTTTCATGGCATATAAAAATTCCAATAAAAAGCATAATGTTCATAATAACCACTAACACATCCCCTCCCCAGCCTACAACTATTTGCAATGTATCAAAATAAGCTGTCCCCTCATAGATCACATACTTGCTTCTACCAGACAGAATTCATCTCATATTTATATTCATACACATTATGTTGTGTTACATACAACATACAAATTATGTATGTATGTGTGCTTTGTCAAGTTGCAACCAACTTATGACAACCCCAGCAAGGAAATTTCAAGGTAAGTGAGAAGCAGAGGTGGAAGCCATTACCTTCCTTGCAGAGGAACCCCAGTCATCCTCAGTGGTCTCCTATCCAAGTATCAACCCTGCTTAGCTTCCGAGATCTAATGAGATTGGGCTATACTGTGCCATTCCATCACTCTACAAATTACGTTATTGGGTATGAAATTCTAATTGTCTCTGGTTTTGTATGAAACAAAGGGTTTAAGTAGGCTTTTTAAGATGAAGTCAGACAATTTTAAAATGCCACGAGGTAGGACAAGCTGCTCTTGTTACCCCCACACCTGGCACAAGTGCTGAAACAGCCATGGAGGGCCATGGCCATTTCAGCACTTGAAAAGGTGCAGAGAGAAACAAGAGCACCTGGTCCTGATGTGTTGCAGGCCTGATCAGGATCAAGCCATTGTGGCATTTTGAAATCACTCACTTTAGGCTTTAAAATGGTGGCAGCGCCACCAAGATGGAACTGGACCATGACTGGAACATGGACATGCTGTCCATGTTGGGGCTGTCCGGTGTTAAATCTGGCACCCTCTCCTTTAGGATTGATTTAATTTATTTTTTACTTTATTTTATTTACTTTCAATTTCTATTCCGCCCTCCCTGAACTGGCAGGCTCAGGGAGGATTACACTCTGCAAAACAACACATATTTTACAATTTTAAAACAGCCATATAAAACAGTGCAATATAAATATTTCAAAGGTACAAGAAAGCAGCACAGGAGTAGTCAGTTAATCAATCAGTCCACCACCTACTCCACCATATTAAAATTACTTGCATGGTTGGTTAAAAAGTTTGATGGTGGATGCCTCTAGTAGGGAGGGCGTTCACCTCTATTTGGCAGGTGGGAGCCCAACTCAACCTCGACCATACGCCTGGTGGAACAGCTCTGTCTTACAGGCCTGGCGAAAGGATAACAGATCCTGCCGGGCCCTGGTCTCATTGGACAGAGCGTTCCACTAGGTTGGAGCCATGACTGAAAAGGCCCTGGTTCTGGTCGAGGCTAAGTGGGCCTCTCTGGGGCCCATATAGGGAGAGGCAGTCCCGCAGATACACTGGTCCCAGTCCGCATAGGGCTTTATAGGTAAGTACTAAAACCTTGAATCTAATTCGGTACTCCACTGGCAGCCAATGCAGCTGGCGCAATACCAGTGTTATATGTGCACTGCTAGGCACTCTGGTGATGACATGCACTGCTGCTTTCTGAACTAGCTGCAACCACCAGATCAGACTCAAAGGAAGCCCTGCATAGAGTGTGTTACAGTAATCTAGCCTAGAGGTGACCATTGCCTGGATCACTGTCCTTAAGTCATGGGTTGAGAGATAAGGGGCAAGCCACCTGGTCTGTCGAAGATGAAAAAAAGAAGACCTAAGCCACTTCGACTGGAGCCGCCAGGATTGGGGCTGGGGTTTGGATTGCGGCTGCCTCCATGGCAGCTGCCATAGGTTTCCCTAAGCCAGTCATTCAGAAGGTGGGCCAGTGGCGGTCCTCCATCTATCAATCTTATGTCTGCCTCCTGTCTGAGTTGTAAACATGTGTCTGATTCTGTTTTCTTTTTAGGAGCTGTGTTTCACCATGAGAGGCTGAGGATCCTCATCCGCTGACACAGCACGGTGTTCTGGGCAGCCCATTAAGCCAAGAGGACACCAATTGAGTCCCAGCTTGGTTTAAGTGAGTGGGCCACTGTCAAGTGGCAGGGTTGAAGGGGCTTTAGATGACCAGTCCTGATGCCACTTCTGTTTGAGGGGAGGTCCTCCACCTCATAATTTGGTCACCATCTTGGTGGCAATGACCATGGCCTGGTGCAGGGCAAAGCCTTTTCACTAAAAGCAGAGGCTGATTTGTATTTGATTGGATAACGGTGGACTGAAGTCTTGATAATGTGGTCCGCAATGCTTCCATGTTGTGCGAGGCAGGAAACTTGGGATGCCACAGGGCTCAAAAGGGCTAGGCACAAGGCCAATATAGCCCTTCAGAAAGCTCTTTGGGAGGGGCTAGGGATTTTTCTGCCGCATCCACAAATAAGGGCCAAATTTTCTGACCTCTACTGAGGGTATGAAATTCACCTATTAGTGAAAGGCAATAGAATCTTCCTAAGTGATTTGCAGCAAGGGCTCCAGTTGGCCTTAGCAAGGGCCTAAGCAGAGCCTTGGCCTCTATGGTTGCAGAATAGAATATGGGTTAAGTGCGCAGGCTGGTGAGCACACTTGGCACATCCCCATTGTTGGGGGAATTGGGATCTGTCAGGATTGTTGGCATACTTGACAGCTGCCAGCTGAGAAGGCAGACTGCTGGATGGGACCCCCTGTACAAGTCCATCCTTCATGTTTGATGGCTGGGGGTAGAGGAGCTTGTGGGGGGGGATCCTTTTGCCTGGACGGCGCCATGCGTATGGATGGCTTGTGCCCAAGACAGTGGGGCTCACCCAGACAGGTCAGGGCGGAGGTCCAGGGGTGACCCCATGGCCTGACCTGTACTGCTAGTTAGGTCCTTGCCGTGTTTGCAATAATGTTGGATGTGAATGTCGTTGCCAAATAAAATGGCCCTTTATTTCCCAAAATAACTTGTCTGCCACTTTATTTTGCCGGGGGGGGGGGGGCAGAATAGGTAATTAATAGAGTGGATCAAATCACCTTTTTCAGTCCACCTTACCTAATTCCTTTCCTTTAACAACAACAACAACAACAACAACATTCGATTTATATACCGCCCTTCAGGACAACTTAATGCTCACTCAGAGTGGAACCCTTGCATAGGACCTTGTCTATACAGGTCTTATGACTTCCAGCATAGCCTTTTTGGTAGACCAAGGGGACCCTTTCCTAACAACAACAACAACAACAACAACAACAACAACAACAACAACAACAACAACAACAACAACATTCTATTTATATATCGCCCTTCGGGACAACTTAACACCCATTCAGAGTGGTTTACAAAGTATGTCATTATTATCCCCACAACAATAATCACCCTGTGAAGTGGGTGGAGCTGAGAGAGCTCCTAGAAGCTGTGACTGACCCGCAGTCACCCAGCTAGCTTCAAGTGGAGGAGGGGAATCAAACCTGGTTCTTCAGATTAGAGTCCCATGCTCTTATCCACTACACCAAACTAGAGATGGGCACAAACAGCATTACGAACTGAAAAAACACATGAACAGCCCGATCACCTGTTCATGAAGAAGTTCTTTGTGAGGCCCCATTCTAAATGAACAGGTGGTCATTGCAAGCGTCATTCATTGCTGTTCGTTGTTGTTCATCAAGCCAGACAGTCTAGCATCTGCAATCAATTCCCATAGCAACTAAGGCAGGGATTGTCTGAACTCTGTCTGAACTCCTGCTGTTGCCCTGGAAACTCCAATCTAAGCCCAATTTAGCTTGCTAGGCAGGTCTTCCTTCCAAGTGTGGACTGGAGCTCCAAATTCATTACAAGAGGAAAAGACCAGGGGCGAGGGGGGCTCCCAGCTCTGGCTTTCAGGGAGAGACAGCTGCTGTTAGAGAGACAGGATGAGTGCATTGGAGCTTGAATGTTCTTTGTGTGTGGTGAGATAGGGATCTACCCTTCAGGTTTCAGGGCTGCTGCCAGGCTCTGGGGCCAAGCTATTATTTATTATTGGTACTTTTCCTGCTGCCTGCTCAGGTAGGGTTTCTGGGAGTGGTGCAGTAGGGATCTACCCCTTCAAGTTCCAGGGCTGCTCAGTGGTATGGAAAGGAGCATTTAAACCCCTGAATCAGCTGCTGGTCGGGGCTTCCCAGATGAGCGGCTGAGTGCTGGCTTCCCCCCTCCTGGTGCGAGAGGGACAGGGAGAATCTCCCCACTCCTCTTGCACCAGGTCAAAGCAGCCCAGTGGCGCTCGCTCTCCCAGTAGGAGGGGGGAGAATCTTCCTGTTCCTCTCAGCACCGGGAGAGCTGGCACCACTGGACTGCTTCTACTCAGTGTCAGAGGGAGGAGGAGATTCTCCCCATCCCTCTGACAGTGGGCAGAAGCAGCCTGGCGTGCTCGCTTTCCTGGTGGGAGGGGGGAGAATCTTCCTGTCCCTCTAAGCACCGGGAGAGCCAGCACTGCTGGGCTTCTTCTGCCTGGTATCAGAGGGACCAGGAGTTTCTCCCTGTCCCTCTGACACTGCGCAGAAGCAGCCCGGTGCGCTTGCTCTCTTGGTGGGAGGGGGGAGAATCTGTCCATCCCTTTCAGCATCGTGAGAGCTGGTGCTGGGCTGCTTTTGCCCAGTGTCATAGGGTTGGGGAAAATCAGGGGGATTCCCCCTGCCACCTACCAGCTGATAGTTTAAAGGGATCTTTAAAGGGCCAGGTAAGTGGTTTGGAGGGGAGGGGGGCTAAGTGGGGGGTTTGGGGAGTGGGTGGGGGTGGGGGTGCTGGTACATTTCCTGCTGCCTGATCAGGTAGGGTTTCTGGGAGTTGTGCGGTAGGGATTTTGATGGCTGGAGGAAAGCATGCTGCCCCCCACGAACAACAAACAACGAACATGTTCGTGAACAGGTCATGTTCATCAATGTTCATTGTTAATTGTTCGTGGATGGCACCAAACAACGAACACCATGTTCGGGTTTTTTTCCTGTTCATGCCCATGTCTGTACCAAACTGGCTCTCAGTTTGGCTTTCCTTCCTTTTTCACCAGCACAAGAGCTGGTTGGATCCACTCTATTATTTTCTTCAAATAAAATATATCAAATTACCAATGAACCCTGAATTATAAATGGTTTGAATGGATCTCCATCTCATCCTTGCGTTGGGAGATCCTGTTCAGCCAATTAACATGATAGAGAAGGAGGGAAAGAGTATACAATGCCATCATAAGCAGGTTTACTCAGACTCCCACTTAGGTCTCCTCAGTGGGTCTAACTGCCAGAAAAGTGTTTTTAGGAATGGTTTAGACCCAGAGGAGTTAGCCGTGTTAGTCTGCAGTAGAAAAATAGAAAAGAGTCCAGTAGCACCTTTAAGACTAACCAATTTTACTGTAGCATAAGCTTTTGAGAATCATAGTTCTCTTCATCAGATGCATGGAGGGTAAGAAGAAACTGGTCAGATATATAGGTGGAGTGGAGAGCGGGAAGTAGATGCAATCAGTAGCTTCTGATAATGGGATCAGTTTGCTTCTGATAATGAAATCAGTTACTTCTGATAATGAGATAACCATTTATAGTCCCTATTCAATCCAAGCCTAAGTCAAATTTACATATGAATTCCAATTCAGCAGCTTCCCGTTGGATTCTGTTTTCGAAAAGTTTCCGTTGAACTACAGTTGCAGCAGCAGTACCAAACTAGGGACTAGGAATGGATTGTTGAACTAGGAATGGATTTATTGTCGAAGGCTTTCACGGCTGGAGAACGATGGTTGTTGTGGATTTTCCGGGCTGTATCACTGTGGTCTTGGCATTGTAGTTCCTGACGTTTCGCCAGCAGCTGTGACTGGCATCTTCAGAGATGTAGCACCGAAAGACAGAGATCTCTCAGTGTCAAACTGTGGAGAAGATGTTAGCAGGTAATTTATATCTACTCAGGAAGGTGGGTTTGG
Organism: Eublepharis macularius; assembly: GCF_028583425.1. Taxonomy (NCBI): domain Eukaryota; kingdom Metazoa; phylum Chordata; class Lepidosauria; order Squamata; family Eublepharidae; genus Eublepharis; species Eublepharis macularius. The sequence continues at coordinate 70,373,151 of NC_072794.1, forward strand.
GATGCGTCATCCTGTAAGAGTTTCCCAGGGTGTGGAATGCTAATGGAATGCTAATGCTTCACTGTATCCTGAGGAGGTTCTTGTCAGAACCGTGGCTAGATAATATCCTTACTCCAGTCTGCCTTCTGCAATTAGACAATAGTCCATTGTTTCCAAAAAGCATTTAATGAAGAAAAAGATCATTATAGTCCACTGGCCTGAATGCAATATTCAGGTTGGTACATATGCATTGTTACCAATGACTAGCAAAGCATGAGGTACAAAGTAACAGATCACAGATGGCCCAACCTCCCCCCATAGTTCTCAAAACAACCCCTTTGAAGTCAGGATAGCGAAAGTTCCCAAGGCCGATTCTTGGTGGAACGTCGGTAGCCAAAACAACCCTCTTCTGTGAGATAGCTGCCTGGGAATCTTGGCACCTGGGGAGAGAGCACTTAAACACTGAAAGGATTAAATATGGAGTCGGTTAAGCAAAAGCATACATGACAGCATTCTGAACCTGACAGTTCTTTTGCATATGGATTGGTGCTTGATATGCTAATCTTATCTGCAGGGCTATTGTAAGATGTAGAGTATTTTGTTAACCTGGTGTTTTTCAGGACTGGAAACCAAGCTCTATTCATTCTTAAAGTCTTTTCTTTAAGATACTTTAATGGCAAGACCACAGCGATACAGCCCAGAAAATCCACAACAACCATAGGAATGGATTGTTAGTAGTGTTAATAACCTAACAAGGAACAGAAAAATGTGCATAGAAAAATGTGCATTTTAAGAAAACTTTGAAAAATCCTCCCTTTAAACATTAATGTAGAAGTCTTGTTACCCTATCATAAAGACTTATTACAAACATAAAATCAGAAATACTCTCCTCATTTATTGGCTTGGATCCTATGAGCGTTCCTTCCCTTTTCCCCTGAAATCATTTCCAGTCCTGGGAAAGTTGATTCTTGGAGTCAAAGGACTGGTATATACTACTAACTGCACTGGTTGAATGGCTGCAACGTGGAGGAGGAAGGGAATGAGATCACCCTTTTGCTTCTTACATGAGCAGAACTCCACTCATAAAAGAGAAATAAGCAATTTCATCCCCACTTCTTCCTCCCAACTACAGATACCCTACTGGTGCAGCTATTAGTACCCACAAGTCTGTCAAGTCCTTCAAGATTTTTTTTCCAGGATTGGAAATGAATTTGGGAGAATGGGAAGGTGGGGGAGATCCTGAAACGTTGTACCAATGTGCAGGATGCAGCTCACTTTGTCACTGGTACTGTTTGGTCCTGCTGCTGCAATAACTCTAAAGAAAAAAATGCAGCTATTTTTCCTTTGTCTGGAAAAACCATTAGTAACTTCATACAGTAACTAGACATAGTGTTCATAATGGCATGTCCAGAAGAAGGCAGAAGGTGAATCAACATTAGAATTGATTTCATATTTATTCTCATGATATACAACTACCTGCATCAGGATCTTTCACTGAACACTCCACAATAATGCAGGGAGTCTATAAAATTAATGTGTCATAAATATCGAGTAGTATTTAAGCTATTGAGAGGCTCTGACAGAGAATTAAAGATAGACCTTTATAGTCTCTGTATATCCCCAAGCATGAAACTAGAAGACAGTGAATGTGATCCGACTACAGAGTCTTTCATTGACAATTACCAAAAAGCACTCTCACAGGAAGAGAGTGGAGGCACTTAGAAGTAATCCCACTTGATTTACTCTTACATATACTGTTTTTTCTGTATTATATATTAAGTTGATTCATTGGCCGCAACCCAGCATCATAAGTTCCTTCTTAGTTTTAAAACAAGTCACTATCCTTTAACAATTTTTTTTTATTTTTTTTAAAAAACCAAACAAACAAACAAACAAAAACAATGTACAGTCACTATCCTTTAAGGGAAAGGTAAGACCATATGAAATTCCTTTTTAGACAAAGAATTTATTCAACTGTAGTAATCCTTACTTCTATAACTTATTCATTCTAGAGGAATGTTTTATTTTGTGCATGATCAGAGTAAATCACCTTGGGGGTCTGGATCCTCCAAGCAATGAAGTAGTAATATAGAAGACGAAAATTTTGAACAGAATATATGTCATCATGAGTCCCCCATTTTGAATACCAATGAGGCTAACAGACTAGCTATTGATTTTCTCGGATGTTGTACACAACCTATTTAAAGTGTCTTTTGCAATGGAACCAGGGTCAGAGATGGAATACAGGGTTACAGTGAGTGAGGAATTCATGCTGCTGGAAGCATTAGAACATTGGACTAGCTGGACTTTGATCTGATCTAGAATGGCAGTTCTTTTCTACCTCTGTATTTTAGAATTTCAGTGTCTGCACATGGCTGTTGATAGTCAGCAGGCTAGGAGAGGCTCTCTAATTACAGCAGAGGTCCTTTCTTAGTAGAAGAAGAACTGGGGAGTTGAATATTGTATGGGATTGTGCATTAGCACATTCCTGGGCAATAGATGGCCACATACCAGTTTTTGACTTGCCAGGGCAGGAGTTTTGCTGGTTTAAAAGCAAGAGGAGTTCCAGTTATTTCCTGTAGTCAGATGTAAGGACAGACACCCTACTAGGGTCTCAAATGTATAAGTTCAGCACTTTGATTCAGCCTGTAAGTCTGTGCAGGTCCAAGATCAGGTCTGTTTTGAGAAAAGTTTCTTGGCTTGCTAATCAGGCACAATAGCAAGTCTTTGCCAGTCTCTTGAGAACTGGCCTTGGGAATCCTAGCAGAGTGCCGTTGTAATCACTTTCAGTCATTACTTCCCATATTTCTCATGCTAGCACTGTCAATTAAGTATCCAAGCCCTGAAAGCTGTGGATACAAATAGAGAGAGACTTGATAAAATGGAACAAGTTGAATCTACATGGTTGGGCAGAATTGTGACAATAAAAATGAATGTGTTACTTCGTGTGATGTTTCTGTTACAAATCATTCCGATTATCTGAGACTCTAAACAATTCGAAAAATGGCAAAGAAAAATTTCGACCTTTGTGTGGGCAGGTAAGAAACCACATGTTAAAATGAAAGTGTTACAGGATGCGAAAGAGGTGGCTTGCAACTGCCCAACCTAAGGCTGTATTATGAAGCAATTTGTTTGACATGGATAAAGGATTGGATAACGTTGAAAAATCGCAAACTTCTGGCATTGGAAGGCTATAAGAAAATATTTGGATGGCATGCATACCTATGGTACGATAAAATAAAAGCGGACTCTCTGTTTCTGCATCATTATATCAGAAGAAGCCTCTTCACAATTTGGAAGAAATATAAGATGTATCTGGAAGATCAAATCCCCTCTTGGGTGGTCCCGTATGAAGTAATAGACCCGAGAACTGTCGATAACGAACAGCAATGTTTAACTTACAAGGAGATAACACAAATACAACAGTTAACGTTAAAAATAAAATCAGAAGAAGAATTGTCTCCTTGTTATAATTGGTTTCAATACAGACAGATCAGAGATCTTTACAAATTGGACTGCTCAAGAGGAGGAATAAGAATGGAAAACTCAGAATTGGAAGAAGTAATGCTACAAGAAGGTAAGAAACAAATCTCAAAGATTTATAAGATACTTCTAAAATGGTACACAGTGATGAAACAGTGAAAGTACAGATGGTGAAGTGGGCAATAAACTTTCATAAAGAAATAACGGAGTCCTGGGAGCACTTGTGGAAGAATACAATTAAGATTACAACGTGCATGAATATTAAAGAAAATGTGTATAAGATGATATACAGATGGTACCTAACACCAAAAAAATTTGCGCTGGGGAATGCTAATATGTCAGACAAGTGCTGGAAATGTAAAAAGCACGAAGGATCACTATATCATATGTGGTGGACATGTGAAGTAGCTAAACAGTATTGGGGTGAAATAATTGAAGTAATAAATGAGATTTTACAAATACAAATAAATAAGAACCCAGAATTGTTGCTACTGAACTTGGGAATGGAGAACGTTCCAGTGCAGCACAGAACATTGTTATTTTACATGACAGCTGCAACAAGATTATTGTATGCGCAGAAATGGAAAGTGCAAGAAGTACCTACTGTAGAGGACTGGATTTACAAATTGCTGTACATGGCAGAAATGGACAAAATGACAAGAAAACTTAAAGACCAAGACCCAGAATAATTTATGGCAGACTGGGCGAAAATGAAACAATATTTGGAGAAAAAATGGGATGTGAAAGGAGAACTGTGGCAGTTTGAGAACTTTTAAACTATGATATTACAAACAAAAGAGAGAAGTGACTTTACCAATAGAAGAAATGTGTGTTTATATTAATCTAAGCAAGGATTATAGTTAACTATAGGAGGGGTAGAATTTATAACTGATACTTAGAAGTGGGATTGATGTACAAGAAAAAGTAATATAGCATACATATAGTAAGGGAAGAGGAAATTATTTAGAGTAATAAATGTTATTAAGGTAGAATATTAACTTAATTATCATTAAGTTTGAATTATGGTTAAGTATAAGATATGAGAAGTATGCTGTTAATTATGGGAAGAAGTATTAGTAAAATTAATTTGATAAGTATGTTATTAATTTTGGGAAGAAATATCAGTAAAACTAATATAGTATGTATAGATTATAGAGAAATTAGGGTTTAGAGTAAGGATTGCTATGTAGGGATGCTTGATTGTCTAATATAGGATATGTTAAGTAATAAAGGGGGTAGAGGGTTGGAAAGCTGTTGGAAGTCAAGAAGGAGGGGGAAAGGGTGGGGGTTAGGTTAGATTTAATCAGATAGGGTTTAATTGAAATATTGTTTGAAATTATGCTCACCAATAAAAATTTTTTAAAAAAGTATCCAAGCCCTGATTGGTTCAAGGCACTAGTGGCTGGTGGTACCCAGGCCTGAAAATGGCTGTTTTATTGTACTGTGGAGTCTCTCTAGTTAGTATCTGTCTATTAGCATGTGTGTCAGAGGTTCTTGCTTCCATGCCACACCACTGAGATACTGAGAGACACACGGCATGGATTGGATTCCTTTGCTAAAGCCTTTGGTAAGAACTGCCAGCCATGAAGCCAGAGATTGCCAGACAGCCAGTTTGAAGTATTTTAGCTAGTTAGTTTGTATTTAGAATAGCAAAAGCCTTCATAGGTTTGTGCATGCCTTAATGCCTACTTGAAGAGCGGTTTCTGCTCAGCATATGCTCCTTATAATTTGTTTTTAATAAACTACAAATATATTTTATCTGCCTGTGTCCAGAGTTACTTGCTGAATGGGTATAGTGTAATTCTATACAAAGTTACTCCAGTCTAAGCCTACTGATTTCAATGGGCTCATACTGGAGTAACTCTGGTTTTAATTGCACTAGGGATCTCAGTTGCCCACCAATTTGCTGTATTGCCCACCAATCACCAGCAATCAGTAGGATGTGGCAAACCACCCAGCAATTGCTTGCCACAGAAGGCAACCTGGGCAAGCTCATAGTGGGCACTCTCCTGGTGAGGTATGACAATGTCACTTCCTCAAGGGATGTTATTGTGCTGGTGGCAGGCATGCTCCTGTCCTTCATGGGGGCCAATTTTGGCCCCCAATGGGTTGAATTGGACCCACATAAAAAGAGTAGAAGCATGCCTGTTGCCATTGCAATGATGTCATTTCTTGGAAGTGACATCATCACATCGGAGTTGGGAGCAAGTGCATGCAAGGATCGGGCTGCTGGTAAGTGGCAGGTCCCGCCTCTCCCACCAGGAGAGTATAGGGACCTGGTAACCCTAGATTATACTGCAAGTTTGTAGTCACAAACAAAAAGAAGTGGCATGTTTCTTTTGATCCCAATCTATCCTTCTAAAAAAAGAGATTTGTGAAGTGGCACTGCTGGACCTTTTTAGAAAGAGTTAGTTAATACATTAATTATACATTAGTAGGCCTGCACTGAAGATGAACATCTTAATTTGTTGAATTGCTACGCTTGATGCTGAGAAAAAAATAGGAGAAGGATGCTTTGTGGGCAAAGTGCCACACTTGAACCATATGGAAAAGATCGGTGATTTATTTTAAACTCGTAGAGGAAGTCTATACATGGAACTCTTATATAAGCAGCTGACCTCTGTTCAGCAAGAGATTGATCTGAAAGCCGAAATTTGGAAGATAACAGTTGCCCTTCCTAAACTGAAGCCTTTCAATGGTGTGTGCAAGGTTTCCTGTACGCCATGAACAAATTTTGTTTTGTATATTTAACTGTCAATTATTTAAATATTGAGAAGACTATATCCAAAAAAAAATTTCCAGTCCAGATTTCTTTTGACAATTATATCAAGAGTAGCTAGATGGTGCCAAGTTTTCGTTTTCATACGCTAATTCTCAATTGTGTTTTGCAGGCATTGGTTTGCTGACAACCATCTGTTTCAGCTAAATTTCTTCCTCAAAGTCAGCCCAGAGGAAATTAAAATACTGAGATCAGATATTTGCAAAAAGGAAAAGAAGTGAAAAAGGAGGTTGCTGAAGGTCTAAACAGCTTTTTGTATTAAAGTTTCTTTAAAGTTAGTTTTAAAACAACTTTAAAGGTTTATGTCTCAAAAAGTATACAGATAAATATTTTGTATCCCATAGGTGCCATAAGGTTCTAAACATGTGAAATACATTTTAAGTTAGAATCAATGACTGGGATCCAAAATTACATTGAAATCAATACTGATTTCAGATTAAACAGGTTAAATGTCCATCTCTCTAGTTGATTTTAATATGAGAATTAAGTGTATGGTTTTCTCCCATTAAAATCAAGGATACGTGCATTCCAATATGTACATGTTCATTCAAAAGTAATCACCACATCTGTGTTTAACAGGATCTACAACCAAGTAACATTGTCATGATGACCCTGTGAACAATTACTTAGAAGTAAATTCCAATAAATTAAAATGAGACTTATTTCTGAGTAAGTATGCATAGGACTTAAGCCTAAGAGTGCCCTGGAGGTAATCCTGAATATTTAATATTATCTGGATTGTCACTATTGTTATATTAGGATTACTGATTACTGATTCAAAATGTCTTGTGTAGGGATCCATACCCTCTAGCCAACACTGTTCTATTACAATGCCTCTCCACCAGTTTCCTACAGTTAAGAGGGACAATGTAATACTTGGCATACTCTGTAGACACTCAGATTCCATTTTGACAGTATTTAATGGAATTTCTACAAAGTACCATCCATTTTATCTTTCATCCTCTCCAAATACCCAGAAAAAATCTTCCAGAGCACATCTGGCATACAGCTGGTTGCTTTTATTTGTACAGGACTCACCTCCATCTCTAAAATGTATATACATCTTGTCTCATTCTGTCTTTGTGTATATGGTGATGAAGATTTGCATGGAGTGATTTGAAGATGTTATCTAAATTACAAAATGTGTACAGTTACTAATAAGACAGAAAGTGCCATAAATATCCACCTAAAAGACAAGGAGGAGGTATTAAGTCTGTTGAGTGTTCTCATATGATGCAGCTAATTTATATTTCTGCAGACCTAAATTCAAGGGAGGCTGTGTCCTGTTTGGAATTTGAATAACAAATATATAAAACAGACACTTTGAGTTTGCAGATTGCGTTTTGGATTCTGTACAAAGGAACCTTAGTGAAAGACAGATAGCATTTGCCTTCTGAAATTTCTTTAGGTTCAGCTTTGGAATGGGGACATCTTTAGCTGTTCTGTGTGACAATCTCTGTTTGCAGTTAGATGAGAGAAATATATCAATTTTGATCCTTTAAAGACTATCCAGAGGCTGCAACAGGCACTGCTGGGGGAAGGAGAATACATGCTAAATATATGTCCACCAGTTGAAGGTGCTGGTGGACATGCATTTAGCATGTATTCTTCTTCCCCCAGCACTGCCTGTTGCAGCCTCTGGATAGTTTCTGAAGTGGAGCTGTGGTACTGAAAATTAGCTAAATGGCTGACTGTATCTTTAAAATAAAATCGTGTGTTTATAGAATAATTGGCTCAAAAGAAATTTTTTAATTTGAAGTTTATTTATAAAATTTATGTCATTTCTCCAGGGATCTGTTTGAGGCATCTTTATGAAGCAGTCCTATTACCTGTGTACAAATGCCCTCCTAAATAATTCAGTTTTGATTGGTTTGAGAAAACCCTGTGTGGCAATTAAGCCCAAAGTTCCCCCTATCTTCCAAGATCTGAACCAATGCTGGAGATTCTGCCATCAAGCAAGCCCCAGAGATTGGCCTGCCAATCAGAGTGACCTAATAACACCAGCTCAGCCGCATTCATCATCCAACATTATATATGACAACAAGTGTCAGTAATGTCCTTGTATATTGGACAAATAGGCCAGTCCCTTCACAAAAGAATGGATGGACATAAATGTGATATCAAAAACCACAACATTAAAAAAGTGGGAGAACATTTCAATCTGCCAGAACATTCCATCACTGACCTCAGAGCAGCAGTTCTCAAGTACAGTAACTTCAAAAGAAAATTAAAATTCAAGATTGCTAAAACTGAGTTTATTTGCAAATTTGGAACAATGGAGTTCAGGACATAAGATTTTACACACGCTAATTTTATGCACTTCACACCTATGTTCTATCAACCTAATTCTAGCATATATTATAGCTAGCTTCCTGACAATCTGATTTGCAATAACCTTCCCACCCTCTACCTGGTTTTCAAAGACCTTTTCCCACTCCATATATCTACCTTTTCCGACTCCATATATCTAACAAAGGATGCTTTGATGGCTGAAAGCTCACACTCTAGAAATCTAGTTGGTCTCTTAGGCACTACTAGACCTGAATCTTGCTTTTCTGGTTCTCTGAAATATTAAAAGAATTGCCTCATACTTGAGTAGAAGCCTGTCAGTCATATTAAAGAGGCTACAAATGAACCCTAAATGCTGAGGAGCCCTGTCTAGAGGAAATGCTTTAATTTCTCCACTCGGCATCTGTGGGTCAAACCACACAAGATGAAATACACTTGAATTACACTTGAATTACACTCAAATACACTCGAATTACAAATATACTCGAATTACCCGTGTAATTCGAGTGTATTTTGTCTCATGTGGTGAGACTTGTGTTGTTAACTTAGGCTCAGGTTCAATCACTTAATTTCCATTGGGGAAAAAGCATAACCTCTGAGGAGTGGAGTGCAAACCAGTTGTACTTTTGTTCTTACTATTCAATCCACACTAAATCTTTAACTGTTTTTATAATGCATTTCCTGAACATAAATCTTTGGTTGTTGTTTTGTTCCAACTGTGTGCTGTCTGTCCAGTCAAAATAGTAGTTGGAAAGGTGTCTCCAATCACCTTACTATCAAGTATCACATTATTAAGATCATAATAAAAGCCCTTTAGGGAACACAAAGCTACATGATACCACCCAGTTAATAAAAGTCCTTGTTATTGATATTGATGTCGATGTTGTGGCAGATATGGTTTGAACAGAAGGAAAGGCCAGAGTGAGGGGATAATAGGCCAGCATTCAGTTCATGGAGGTTTTTCCTCAGACGTCTTCCCTTTAGACCTCCCTCCTTCTCCTTCCCCCATCACAGCAGGGTTATGCCTCAAATAAAACCAGTGGCAGCTCAAGCCAGGCAGTCATAATATACAACAAAAGCAGTGACAATAAGGTACTAACAGTCATACCAGGAGAGCGGGAGCTTTTCTGATAGAATTAGGAAGGCCATTCCATAAGGTGGGGGTCACAAAAGAAAATGCATGTATATGGGAAGTTGTTGATTTTGCCCATTTGCAGGTTAAACAATGGGTTGATTTTTGACAATCTGCAGGTTGAACAGAAGATTCTGTTCAAATGAGCAAAGTTGTTCTTGCAGATAAAGCAGCATGGGGGAGAGGCTGCCTTGCAGATGGTTGTATGTGACAGCCAATATCTTGAACTGACCCAGGTAACTGATGGCCAGCCAATGGAGTGTTAGCTTCGCTCTTTAGCCAACAGTTTACCCTGCGAAAGGGGGGATCTTTAACATGTCTCCAACTGAATCAGAGTTTCCCAAATGAGAAGAGAGCAAGGATACGACACAGGCCTGGACATAAATTTTAGTAAGTTTTATTTGAATCATTCTGCATAGGTTACATAGACTCTAAGTATCATGATACAGCATGGTCTTAGCATTGCAATAGCTTGATTAACAATACAGCAAGAACAAGACATAGTGAATCATCTTACCAATCCTGGAGATGTCCCAGAGATTCTCGTTGATGGAAAGAATGGGTGAGCACCTTACCCAACCTGAAAGGAAAAGGAGAGAGACAGCAAGGAGGTGTTCCTTCCTTTCTCTCCTCCTAGCTTCTTAGACTCCATGGTTTTCTTGCTCATTTTTATACTGTTTTGGCTCACATCAACCCATTCAAATTCACCAATGAGATTCCTCAGAGTCATTCCTGGCATTGGAAATCACATAAAAATTTGCAGCATTTGCAGATTTTGCGCTGAGATCGTGACATCTGTAAAACGGTCAGGTCACTCTGATCCCTTAGTATTTGCTATCATTACTCATATGAATATCATGTATCAGCGAAAATCCCCTAGATCTTAGCTTATTGCCATGTCTCCATTCAAAGTTCATTTAGACTCCATTTTGTTTGGTTCAGTATATCTTTGGTTCCTTATGATTGAGGCTTATGTGATTGATATATGCATGGTGATTGCTGAGCTATTTCATGTAGAGATATAGTGAGATTGATTGAGCTGTGAATATATGGATATATGCATGCATGTGTATATGTTTTCCAGTAATGCAATCATGTAATTAGTGTCAGCATGATGTTACAGCCAAGACAGTGTCTCTAAGTGTCTCTGAATGGTTTGAGCTGAATCTGAAATCGGTCAGTCAGTGATTCTTTTCCTAAAACCAAAAGCTCTTTAAAAGAATCTCTCTTGCTGTGGATTTTCCTCATGTTCCTTTCTTTAATTGTGTTCCCATGATTGTTAGTGTGTGCATAGTGTCTTCCTTCTTTGGACATAAGAATAAATGTATGAATTACTGTGTTTTAACATCTTTGAATCTTAAAAGAGAGAAAAGTTATCCGTTTAAAGCAAACCTTTGAGTTTTTGGTCTGTCAGCCCCTCCTTTTCTGCTAGGTTTCTGTGACACTGAGCGTGATCAGGTTCTGGCCGACTGACAAGATACTGACCTGCTATCGATTTTTGCTTCTGTACACTGGCTAATGCAAACAGCAAAAGCAAACACTTCGTCCTTTCTCGTTCAGAATATGTCATATTGGAATTCGTCCCAAATGAGCATAGCTGTGTGTGTCAAGTAAAATAGTCTGGTGCTTTCCATACTTAAAATGGATTCCAGGATCTTAGAAAATAGGCCGGTTTCACTTATACAGGAATACAACAGGAGTGACTGCAGAAAGGGAGTAATATGCATGCTCTGCCTAGCTCTCAATAATAACCAGGCTGTGGCATTCTGCATTCTGCTCCAACTGGAGTCTTCGGGTTAACTTCAAGGGGAGACTCATGTAGAGTGTATTACAATAGTCTATTTGCAATGTTATTGTGGGGTGGATCCAAGTCGCCATATTGGCTGAGACATGCTAGAGGTCATCTTCCTGGCTAAACTAAGTTGGTAGAAAGAAATTTTTTCCCAACTGCATTAATTTGTTTCTGTAGCATAGCCCCTGAGATTTTGACCAGATCAGTAAAGGTCAGCTGAACTCTATAAAGCTGGGAAGCACACTATCCTTCAAGATCTCTGCCTTCCCAACCAGCATCAATTCCATCTTGTCTAAGTTTCAATTTGTTCATTTTTAGTGATTTAACTACAACAGACAATGATTCAGAATCTCAATCAAAACACCAGGAAATTTGAGTAAGGAGATATAGAGTTGGGTGTCATCAGCAAATCCAAAAAAAATACAAACGATTCGTTTTGAAGGCTTTACATGGATATTCAATAGAATGAATGGGATTGCATCCTGTGGAACTCCATAGGACAAATCCCGCACTGATGACAACTGACCTCCATCTGCAACTCTTTGAGTCTGGTCTGTGAGGTAACTGTGACCCAGTTACCAGGATCAATTCAAGATATTGGCTGTCATATACCACCATCTGCAAGAGCAGATGGTGGTAAGATAATGCACGGGTTACAGAAGGTAGAGAAAGATGTGTTTTTCTCCCTTTCTCACAATACAAGAACTCGTGGGCACTCTATGAAATTATTGAGCAGTCGGGTTAGAACAGATAGAAGAAAATACTACTTTACACAAAGGGTGATAAACACATGGAATTCGTTGCCACAGGAGGTGGTGGCAGCTACAAGCATTGCCAGCTTCAAGAGGGGACTGGACAAATATATGGAGCAGAGGTCCATCAGTGGCTATTAGCCACAGGAGATAGATGGTATTCTCTTTGTGGGGAGGTGGTGCTCTGTTGTCTTGGTGCTGGAAGGAAGGCAGTGGGAGGGCTTCTGGTGTCCTGGCCTCACTGACAGTCCTTTAGATGGCACTGGATTTCTAGCCACTGTGTGTGACAGAATGTTGGACTGGATGGGCCACTGGCCTGATCCAACATGGCTTTGCTTAAAGCCCCGTGGTACAGAGTGGTAAGCTGCAGGAGTGCAGCCCAAGCTTTGCTCACAACCTGAGTTCCACCTTGACGGAAGCCTGATTAAGGTAGCTGGCTCAAGGTTGACTCAGCCTTCCATCCTTCCAAGGTTGGGTAAAATGCGTACTCAGTTTCCTGGGAGTAAAGTGTAGATGACTGGGGAAGGCAATGGCAAACCACCCTGTAAAAAGTCTGCCAAGAAAATGTCATGATGTGACGTCCCCTCATGGGTCAGTTATGACTCACTGCTTGCACGGGGACTACCTTTACCTTTTACCTGTGAGGAATGATTTGAACCAGTCCAGAGCAGGTCACTTGATACTTACTTCTTCCTCCAAATGCCTCGACAAGATGGCATGGTCCACTGTATCAAACGCTGCAGGAAGGTCCACTAGGAGCAACAAAGAAGCATGGTCTTTGTCTACATTCAGATGGCGGTGATCAACCAAGGCCACTTGGGTCATCTCTCTATTCCATAACCAGACTGAATTGGGTTCAGAGAGGATGAATTGTCCAAGGATACTTGAAGCACCAATACTTGAGAAGCACCAGGATAGATAGTACAGGAACAGTCATAAAGGTGTAACTGGACAAGTTGCTTCATTTCTCACCTGGAACAAGTGATCCTTCAGTTAAGTTATTTAGTTAGAAATTATGTGACAAAGCAAACTTAGACTGGATCCTGTATGAACAAGTCAGTTCAGAATGTGAAAGATCACCATAGTGCAATATCTAACAATGCATCTTGCATCAGTCTGGTTTTTTAAGGCACCTCTGCTCATTACAATAATGCTATTTATTATTGTTGTTTTATTATGCTTTTTATTTATTTAGTACATTTTTATATCACCCTTTCTCTAAGGTTCTCATTATAGCATACATGGCTCTCCTCTCTTCCATTTTGTGTGTATGTTAGGTGCCATCAAGTCACCTCTGACCCATGGCAGTCCTATGGATGAAAGACCTTTAAAAATCATTATCATTAACAGATTTGCTCAGATCTTGCAAACTGGAGTCAGGTTTCTTTTATTGAGTCAGGCCATCTTATTTTGGGACTTCCCCTTTTCCTACTGCCTTTAACATTTCCAAGCATTATTGATTTTCCAGACAGCCTTGTCTTGTCATGTGACCAAAGTACAATAGCCTCAGTTTTGTCATTTTAGCTTCCAGGGAGAACTCTGGCTTGATTTGATCTAGTACCCACTTATTTGTCTTTTTGGCCATCCATGTTATCTGCAAAACTCTCCTCCTGCATCACATTCCAAATGAATCAATTTTCTTCCTGTCAGCTAGGTTGGCTTTTTTTTTTGTGGATGCAGAGAAGGCATTTGATAATTTGAACTGGGATTTTATGTTTACGACCATTGGGGAAAATGCAGATGGGCAAGGAATTTATACAAGCAGTGAAAGCAATATGCAAAGAGCAAAATGCAGCAATTGTGGTAAATAACGAGTTAACAAAAAACTGGAGATGAGAAAAGGTACAAGACAAGATTGTCCACTATCAACATTGTTGTTTGTGATGGTACTAGAAATTCTACTATGGCAGATACGGTAAGATGATAATATAAAAGGTATGAAAATTAAAGGTTTCTCATACAAAGTAAGAGTTTTTGCTAATGATGTGATGGTCATAATTGAAGACCCAATTCAAAATATGCCAAAGTTATTAAAGAAAATAAAAGGAATTTGGCGATTTGGCGGGGTTTTATATTAACAGAAGTAAATCTAAGTTGCTATGTAAAAATATGACTAAACAAAAGCAGCAAGAATGAATGGAGACAACAAGTTGTGAGGTGGTACATAAAACAAAATATTTAAGAATAGAACTCACTGCTAAGAACATTGATTTATTCAAGAATAACCATGAGAAACTGTGACAACAAATAGACAAGGATATGATGAAATGGAATAAATTAAATTTGTCATGGCTAGATCGCATTGTGGTGATTAAAATGAATGTACTTCCAAGGATGATGTTTCTATTACAAACGATACCAATAGTTAAAGACAAAAAGCAATTTGAGAAATGGCAAAGAAAGATACTAAACTTTGTATGGGCAGGGAAGAAACCCAGAGTGAAGATGAAAGTGTTGTATGATGCCAAAGAAAGAGGAGGATTACAACTACCGAACCTATGACTTTATCACGAAGCAATCTGCCTAGTATGGCTGAAAGATTGAATGTCACTAAAAAATCATAAACTATTAGTTTTGGAAGGACATAATAAAATATTTGGATGGCATGCGTACCTAAGGTACGATAAGGTTAAAGTGGATGCTATGTTCTTACATCATTACGTGAGACGAAATTTGTTTATGGTTTGGCAAAAATACAAGAGATATATGGAAGAAGAGACACCTTTGTGGATTGTACCGGCGGAAGTGGTTAATCCTAGAATGGAATACAGTGGTGAGGAGTGGATGACATATAAAGAAATTTTGAAAGTGGAACAAAAATTAACTGCAATTAAAGCAAATGAGGAATTACCATTTCAGTATGGTTGGTTCCAGTATAGACAAATTGAAGATTTGTATGATTCAGACCGTAGAAAAGTAGGATTTAGAACAAAAAATTCAGAACTGGAAGAATGTTTACTACAAGAAGGAAAAAAATGATTTCTAAGATATATAAGACCTTGTTAAAATGGTTTGCGGAAGATGAAGTAGTAAAAGTGCAAATGGTAAAGTGGGCAATAAACTGTAATAGAGACATTACGATGGAAGCGTGGGAATATCCGTGGAAAAATACTGTAAAAATATCGACATGTACTAGTATAAAAGAAAATGTTTATAAAATGATATATAGATGGTATTTAACACCTGAAAAGTTAGCTTATGGGAATAGCCAAATGTCAAATAAATGTTGGAAGTGCAAAAAACATGAAGGTTCGTTTTATCATATGTGGTGGTCATGTGAAAAAGCAAAACAATTTTGGGGGAATGTTGTTGATGTGATGTCAGATTTATTTCAAAAAAGTGTACCTAAAAGCCCAGAGTTATTACTGCTATGTATGAAATCAGAAGATTTTGCGACCGATGATAGAACATGAATGTTTTATATGATAACCGCCGCAAGAATTTTATATGCACAATTATGGAAGACACAAGAAATACCGACAATAGAAGATTGGATGCGGAAAGTACTACATATGGCAGAGATGGACAAATTAACAAGAAAAATAAGAGAACAAGATTCAGAAGGATTTATGAAGGACTGGGAGAAATTTAAGAGATTTATGGAAAAAAGATGGGACGTAAGGGGGAAATTGTGGTCCTTGGACAACTATTGAAGGAGGCAGATAGATTTTCTTTACCGTTAAAAATAACAGATGAATAACAAAAAGATTATAATAGCATAAAATAGTTTTTATTGTATTTTAAATATAATGAACTAGCTTAAAATTAGATATATATAGACGGGTTGGAAAACTGTTGGAAGTCTAACAAGAAAAGGGGGGAGGGTGTGGGTGGGGGAAACTAGAATATATGGGGGGGAAATGTATATTACTTAATTTGTATGTCAACTCACCCAATAAAAATTTATATATATATAAAAAAAATTCTTCCTGTCAGCTTTCTTCATTGTCCAACTTTCACATCAATACATAGTAATAAGGAATACCATAGTTTGGATTATCTTGATTCCCAGAGAAATCCTTATCTTTAAGGATCTTTTCTAGTTTCCTCATGGCTGCTCTTCCAAGTCTCAATTTTCTGATTTCTTGGTTGATGATTAAGCTAAAGAATAGAAAATCTTGAACATTTCAATTTCCTCATTGTCAACTTTAAAGTTGTGTAATTCCTCAATAATAATTACTTTTCTCTTCCAGAATTCCATATATAATCCGGCTTCAGCAC
Source organism: Eublepharis macularius (assembly GCF_028583425.1). Lineage (NCBI taxonomy): Eukaryota > Metazoa > Chordata > Lepidosauria > Squamata > Eublepharidae > Eublepharis > Eublepharis macularius. The sequence goes on from NC_072794.1 coordinate 70,389,578, forward strand.
TTTCTCCTTTAACCTGCATCAGTAGTTGATTCAAGTTTTTGCTATTTTCTGCCAGTAACATGGTGTTATCTGCATATCTCAAATTCTTAATTTTCCTTCCACCAATTTTCACTCCACAATCTTCTAAATCTAATCTATCTTCCCTTATGATATGCTCTGCATAGAGATTGAACAAGTAGGAAGATAATACGCATCCTCACAATAATCCTGTAGGCTAGGGATGGCTGAGTGAGAATGAATGGCCCTAGGGGACCTGCTCTTCCATCCTAATAAGAGTTACACCGTTCTAAGTATACTGAAGTCAGTGAGTTTAGAAGGGCGTAACTCTTTTAGGATTGCCTTGCTAGCAAGCTTCATGGCTTAGCAGGGGTTTGAACCTAGGCTTCCCATATTCTAGCTGGACACTGTTACCACAGTACCAGAAAGATTAATAATGTGATGTGTATTTTGTCTTTCATAAACCCTAGTAAAACTTGATTTGTTTAGAAAAGATGGGCTTTAATACTGTAGACTTTGATAAAGTTGTCTTAGGAGATGTTTATATATACTGTAGAACTACCTAGGTGTAAAATTAGCTGACTGGAGGAAACTAGTAAAGAAGTTAAATTAGCACATTTCAGATCTCCAGAACATGTCAATATTTTTTTCTGGTTTTGGATCTGATCCTGTGTATCATTGATTTCTATATTTATATATTTATAATGTTGTAATACAAATGAAAGGTTTCATTTTAATGGTAAGTAGACAGTCAGTGCAATCCTTGCCATTGTGCTGGTATGCACATTCTCATGCTCATTCCCTCCAGAAGGACTTTCGCAAATGAGCAATGCTGGCATGGCAAGTTCAGTCAGGCATGGCCAGGAGAGAATGCTCCTAGTTGCCCTGACAATGTCAGCAGAATCAAGGCAGCTGCTGTTGACAACAGCATGAGTGGCAGGGAAAGGCATAGCCCCTCCACAGGCTGGGCTGCGTTTGCCACTGCTAGGTGTCAATGCTACTCCCTCTCCCTGCAGAGAGCAGGTACACAGGGCAGAAAGACTCCATGATCATGTTTTTCACACCTCAACAGAGGCTCTTACCTCAAGAGGAGCCCTGCTCTGCAAGGGGGGAGAGTTATACTGAAGGTGCAGACAGGGTACCTACCCACCTGGTCACCTATCCCCCAATTCTGACAAGGACCAGGCTGGCAGCTGAAGCACCACTTGCTCTCAAGCTCCTCCCCTACCACTACTTGGATAAACATGCACCCCCTCCCAGAAAAGTAATATAAAACCGCAAGCAGAACTCTGCAAGGGTCACACCTGCAGACCTTTACACTTAGGATCAGCCCCCCAAGTCTCAGAAAGGCAGCTTATTAGAGACAAGTGAGGAGGGGGTTCTGAAACAAATGGCAAGAATGTTCATTGGAAACTGCAGGAGAGGTTTGAAGGCCCATTGGATATGATAGGAGGCACGAATGGCTATTGACTTGCCATGGCTCCATTGAAATACATTACTGCATCAAAAAAAATGCAATGAAAATGCACAGTGGACCTTGACAATCATGCACTAGTGCTGGGATGATGTCTCCAGAAGTGGAATGACAGCATCTAGGACAGAGAAACTGCTCTGGAGTCTGTCATCCCATCCCCAGAGCAAGATTCCCAAAATCCATCTCTGCCCCTGTAAAGAGCACAAGGGAGAGTGATCTGGCCTTGCTGGGTAGGAGCTCCAGAGAACCCAAGATATTGCTTCACACTCCCCCCACCACATCCCGGCATCAACTTTGCATGCAGCAGTTTTCTGTCTGGTTTATTAGATGCCAGCAGGGCTGCTGAAGAATGAAAGTCCTCTATGGTGCTTCCCACCAGACACACGCAGGCAACACTCCCAGTCCCACCCCACTGCCTGCAGTAAATTTGAGTAGAAGGGAGGAGGGAAGCTAAGTGGGGCTGTAGCCTCCGAAGTGCCACTGGACCCATGCTCTTTTTGGCAGCAAAGCCACAAAAAGGTGCAGAGGCATCTGGAGTATCCTCAGGACCACCCCATCCCTACAAGCTGTGACGGAATTCACTTTAATGAAAGGTTTCCACAGTGCAGCACTCAGAGAGTGGAAGGGAAGGAGTTAATAACTGCCTGGAATGACAGATTGATTGACTAGCTGCTCCCCTCTCTTTCTGATTGGCTAGTCAGAATAACAGCTGGTGCTGACAGGATTTTTCAGTTCAGTTAAGATTTTAAATACAGTTGAGCGTGTGGAGTCTGACAAGGAGGGTCATACTGAATTGAGGGGAAAGTGAACATTTGAGGGGAAAGTGAACATACTGACAAGGAGGGTCACCTCTGAATTGAGGGGAAAGTGAACATTTGTCTTAACCGTGACAACGTTGTCTTAAGGAGGACTTTCAGTCGATAAGTCCAAGCATAAAAGCCAGCACAAATTGAACTCCATTTACAGAGCCATGATAGCACTGGGGGAGGGGGGATTTTTTTTGGCAGAGTGAGTGGGTAGTAAGTGGAGACTCTCATTCAGCCAAGGGAACAGGATTATGTCTTATGAAGAATAATAATTCCTGCCTAGTTTCTAGAAATGGGGTTTTGGCTTTAAGGAGGACTCTGGGTCTGTTGTAAAGGGAAAACTGTGTTGAATTAATGTCTGGACACCTGTGTTGTAAAGGGAAATCTGTGGAGAAACATTGTTGCTTTAACCAAACTATGAAACTACAAACCTCTCACTCTTAAGGACTGTAAACATTGAAACTAAGCTGCAAGCAAACTATTGCACTTATTACTTTTAAAGAATTCTGTTCTGCCAACACATTTTACCTCAACAATTTCATCCCGTGACAGCTCATATTCCATCCCTGCCTGTCCAATAACGTTGCTGTTTCTTTTGTGAGTTACTCAGCCTCCAGTGCCATTTCATAAAAAGAAAAAGAGGGGTCCTGGTTCCCTTATCAAGTTTCTGGGCTGGGCTAAAAAGTCAAAAGTGTAATTGCTTCTCAGGGTAGGACAAAAAGTACTTTAAACTATAAACATAGATACTCTACTTGAGGCTGCTCAGCCACAGCGAACAAACTGATTTTGGCAGGAAAATCTGCCTCCGAGTAGGACAGTGAAGGGGGCTCCATCATACAAGCCCAGAGCCAGAGACCCTTTTCTGGGATGTGTGAAATGCTAGCTCTACGGGTAAGTGAGGGGACTGAGCTACTATCATTCACAGGCAAACAAACAGACAGGGAAGGAGTCATTGTTCAACACAGACTTTATTGAATTGCCAAAAGTGAAGAGGAGGTCTGGATGCATGTTGCCAATCTCCCTTGCCCAGGAAGGGAGCTCTGCCTGTTTACACAGCAGTTGGATCAAGGAGAACTATTCCTCATGCTGCTTTATCAGGAGTGAGGTTGAGTCATGGGCTGCCTGGGGAACCACTCCTGGGGCTGCGCTGGAAAGGCAGTCAAGAAGGATTAAGGGAGCTGGAACAACCATGCTCATCAGCCTGATGGGTTGTAACTTGGCTGAAGGGGAAACAGAGACGTGTGCTGTGGAGCTTGGCCTCGAGCAAGCCATAGCCAGGTCTGCCATGTCCTGGGAGAGTGTTCATGGCTGGGGACAGCAGCTGTGGCTCCATCATCACAGGTTCTGCCGGCAACCAGATGATGAATGCCCCTCCAGTGAGAAAAATCAAAAAGAGTCCAGTAGCACCTTTAAGACTAACCAATTTTATAATAAAATTGGTTAGTCTTAAAGGTGCTACTGGACTCTTTTTGATTTTGCTGCTACAGACTAACACGGCTAACTCCTCTGGATCTACCTCCAGTGAGAAAGTGCCCTTTGACTGCATCAGGCTGTTTAGCTGCTGCCACAGTTGCTTAAAGCTCTGATCCTGTGAGGGAACCAGTCGAGGGTCACTCAAGGGTGCATGGGCAGTCGAGGGTGCATGGTCACTCTCATAGGGGAGTTATGAAAGTAAGCACCCAGTCACCCCAACCCATGGCTGTGCTGTCTCCTCTGCATGAGAGGGGAGTGCACCCAAAGGAATCTACAATCAGCCCTGACATGGGCTCCTAGAACCCCCCCCCCCACAACCTATCTGAGTTAGCTCTGTTGAATGTAGTTCCCTAGGTGACTACCTCTTTGGCAGGCACGGGCCATTGCACCTCAAGACCGGGGGCTGCCCCCTCCCAGCCACAAGCCAGCCTCAACTGCAGAGCCAGTATGAAGGGAGCAGGAAGTGGGTGCGAATGGGTGATTTGGGACAACTGGTTCCACAACTCTTTCTTACCTGTCATTGCATGTTTGCCCCTTGAGTCAAGACTCTGGAGATAGGTAACCTGTAAGGGAACTTGAATGACGGTTCTTAGTCAGACATCTGGACTTAGCTCTCTTCCCCTGTGTGAGTGCAAAATATTATCTGAATTTTGCAAAGTGCCCCCTGTGCACTTGTGTCCCATCACCATGTGCACTCTCTCCCACTGTGACTCTAAGTCCCTCTGGAAGAGGGCTCTTGGGAAGAGCTTCATGCTGCGCTTGCACTTACCTAAGATAATGGGCACCCTGGCTGGAGTCTATGTAAGGTAGGGAGCTTTGATTTGGTGCTAGAGAGGGGTCTCATCCCCTGCAGGGATGCAAGCAGATTGGTCATGGTTCTAGTTGGCATCCTATGCCCCTCTGGACAGGCAGATATGCAGCCTTGGGGGCTTGTTGGCTTCCTAAGAACATTCTTCCTCCCTCCACATAGGACTGCACTGTATAATTTTTAATTTTTTAAAAAATCAGTAGCTATTTCAAGATAGAGAGATAAGAATAATATTGTCTCACCCCAGAACATGGCTATGTGGATGAAGAATTTAAAAACTGTTGCTCATGTGTAAATTAAAGAGACACATTTGCTATATCTCTGTCTAAAATCATATCTGTGACAGTCTTTCCAAGCTAAGCATTTCTGAGGCTTTGTGCAATAAATTGTAGTTGGGTTAGACTCCATGCAAGTCCTTCAGAAATAAGACAACAAAGGCAAAGAAAAGACCTGATAGGTATAAAAGGCAGAATAATGACCAACCATGTCTGGAATACACGGTTTAAGATAATATAGCACAACGGAATAATAAGAATAATTACATAGGAGTAAAATTATCCAAATATGTTTGTAAATGTATTCATCAATCATATGAAAAATGCAAAATAACAAGTAGTACATAAAAGTGATCTTTTCACAAATGAGCATATAAAAGGTGTAAATCATGAGAAACAGAACAATGATGACATCTCAGGGATACGTTCATTTTGATATTCTCACAGTATCTTCTTCTGATTACGTAAAGAATGTAGACCATATTGAAACATTCCTAAGTTGACTCTGTATTCTTATGATAATTCATGAAGAGAGCATAACTGAAGAATTTAAATTAGTGATGGACTGTATCTTCGTAACTCGAAATATCAATATACTGTTATTACAAAAACATCTAAATTATAATAATAACCAGCTACAAAGACACTGGATTTCGTTTCCATTATTTAAAGTACACAAGTAGACAGCAATACTTAATGTCACCACAAGTTGCTTCTCCCCACTGTGAACAAGAAAATAAACCTATTGTGTATCTTTTAACCCCTTAATATTATTCTTACAGCCCAAAATTTAACAAAGCCATAAAAACAGGTTTGCAACATAGAATTCTAAATCATGTCATATACTAAAGAAACAATTACATTGTATAATAATATAAGATACTCAAGTTATAAAGTGAATCTCAAACCTGAATTCAGAAAAGAGCTGATTATAACACTTTTTCTATCTTCACCAGCAAAGCAGAATGTAGTGTAATGCGGCTCTCCCAGCGCGGCAAAATGCCACTGGAGCTGGGAGCCGTCCTTTGAAGCCCCGCCCGGTGGAATGGAGACAGTCTCCCTTCCCGGGCATCCGGGGCTTTGCTGGGGGGGGCGGAGCCAGGAGCCGTTTGCTGGCTGCTCCGCCCTTCCCCAGCTCCAGTCTCTTCGATCGCTCTAATGGCAGTGGTTGAGTTAAGAACATAAGAAACATAAGAACATAAGCAAAGCCATGTTGGATCAGGCCAGTGGCCCATCCAGTCCAACATTCTGTCACACACAGTGGCTAGAAATCCAGTGCCATCTAAAGGACTGTCAGTGAGGCCAGGACACCAGAAGCCCTCCCACTGCCTTCCTTCCAGCACCAAGACAACAGAGCACCACCTCCCCACAAAGAGAATACCATCTATCTCCTGTGGCTAATAGCCACTGATGGACCTCTGCTCCATATATTTGTCCAGTCCCCTCTTGAAGCTGGCAATGCTTGTAGCTGCCACCACCTCCTGTGGCAACAAATTCCATGTGTTTATCACCCTTTGTGTAAAGTAGTATTTTCAAGTTATTGTTGGGTTGTGCTGTTTAGTTAATAGTTGGCAGGAGATTTTGGGAATAGGGTGCAGACTGGTGAGCCCCTCTGGCATTTCCCCATGCGTGGGGTGCAGGGCTGCCAGGACAGCGGGATGCTTTTGACGGCTCCTTGCTAAGAGGGCAGGCACCTGAGGGGAACCCCAGGAGCAAGGCCTAACCTCATGCTAGTCGGCTGGGGCGTAAAGGGTGCTTGAGGGGGAATCCAAGGCCTGGCTGCCAGGTTCCAGCCATTCAGGAGATGGCCTATACCCGGGGGAGTGGGGCTCACCCAGACAGGCAAGGCGGTGGTCAGTGGTATGACCCCAGGGCTTGACCTGTACTGCTTAGTTAGCTCTTGCCGTGCATTACATTTATGGTCATTTTAATAAACGGCCCCTTTATTCCAAGCCTGTGTCTGTCTCTTCCTTCCGGCTGGGGTTTCAAGGAAGAGAACCTAATGGTAAGGCTATATATATAATTTCACAAGACACAGTGGCTTGCCTTGGAGAACATGCTTTAAGAGATTGACTTAAAGAGACATGTTCTAATTGTACTCAAAGTACATTTTATTTGGTTGTTGTGGATTTTCCAGGCTGTATAGCCGTGATCTTGGCATTGTAGTTCCTGACGTTTCGCCATCAGCTGTGACTGGCGAAATGTCAGGAACTACAATGCCAAGACCACAGCGATACAGCCCGGAAAAATCCACAACAACCATTGTTCTCCGGCCATGAAAGCCTTCGACAATAAATTTTATTTATTTATTTGTTTATTTATTTTTTTGGATTTCTATTGTGCCCTCCTCATGGATGTGTGGGATAATATTGTGTCATCACATATCCATGTGTGATGACACAATATTATTTTTCCAGTAAATCTACACAAATAATGATAGATCCCACTTGTCATTGAGAGGACATTGTTTTAAGGGTGTAAATCTAAAATTTATCAGCTCTATAGATATTGGTTTGAATGGGGAAAGATTGTATGGTTTCTAAAACAAAGAATGAGCTGTGGGCAGACTGAAATCTTCAATTAAAGAAGCTTTCCAAGGCAGATGTAAAAAATGATTTTTGTGTTTGGAAAGTCTGACTCTTAAAGCTCTGTTGGTTTGTCCAACTGTTATTTGCAAGGACATATATTACAAATAGTGAACTGATTTAGTCAGTATGTCTTTTGATCCAAAGGACAGATAAATTATTTAATATTGAAATGTTGTGGACAACAATTACAGTGCCTATATTTGTGAAGACCCACAACACCTCTGCATATAAAATCTACACTTACTGTGCAAGTCAATGGGCTTAGACTGGAGTATCTCTGTTTAGGATTGCATTGTTAAGATATCAAAATGGACCAATCTGTATATTGGGTTAGATTTATTTATTAGATTTATAATCCGCTCTCCCTGCAATGCAGGCTCAGAGTGAATCATAATCCGATAAAAACACAATGTTGTATGAAAAATAATGCCACAGATGAGTCTTACATTCAGGAAATTCCTGTATAAGAAGCCAGTGTTTGGGTATAATCCTTCTAAATTAATGTGATAAATGATATTCCAAGGACCAGTCTAAGCAATTAGATGTGGATGTCTATTGGTAAAAAGATCAAACTTTCTCCCTATTTAGTTAATCTCCCATGTCAAATAGCTATGGCAGAGATTAGGCATTTGGGTGCACCTGAAAAGAAACCTAGTATTTTTCAGATTTTGATTCAGGGAAGGCCATATATACAGGTATTCAATGGTATTTGGGTCCCCCAGTACTGTTTTGGCATTCAGGTTTGGGTTTTTCCAAGACTGCAGAATTATTCAGGTTCCATTATTCACTACAGGGAGATGGGGTGATGGTGGTGACTGGCAGGAGCATGAACATCATTCCCATCCTGCAGTCACTCAATTGGCTACCTATCAGCTACCATGCTCAATTCAAGGTACTGGTTATTACATACAAAGATCTTCATGGCCTTGGCCTGACATACCTACAGGACAGCCTCCCTCTCTATGTCCCTCCATGGCAGCTTCACTCATCCAAACAGGGTCTCTCGCAGGTGCCAGCCTGCACATGGGCAAAATCAACTGCAGCCTGTACACAGGCATTCTCTGTGGTGGCCCCTACCCTATGGAACAGCCTGCCTGAGGAGATCAGGAGAGCTCCCATGCTCTTGGCTTTCCACAAACAATGCAAAACTCAATTGCCAACCCAGATGGAAAGAAGAGAAAGACACAAGTGTTGGGAACTAATGGGCCATATTTATTTGGCAACAACAAATCATTGAATATATATACACGGCAAAGGCCCAACTAGCAGTACAGATCAGGCCCTCGGGTCACCCTGGACCTCCACCCTGACCTGTCTGGGAGGCGGGGTGGGGGGCGTCAGGGGGAGCGGTGCAGCCGCGCCCCCCGGGGGCCCCTGGCCCGCCGGAGGCGGGGGGCGTCGGGGGGAGCGGCGCAGCCGCGACCCCCGGGGGCCCGGCTGTCTTCGTCTTCGTCTTCAGATGGCGATGGCGATGGCGATGGGGAATTTTATTTTTGGCAACCTCTTCTACATACAAAACTTTTTTGGTACAAAGTTGTAATGTTATAAAATGGTAAAAATTTCATAAAATTGTAATTTTACTAACAATACAACTCAAGTAAGTTTATAGATAATTCAAACAGTATTGCTTCTATAATCATATTAGGCATAAATATTAAACATAACTTTTAAACACTAAGTAAAAAGTATTAAATACTGTTTTAGAGAAACTGCTTTTCAGTACAAAATAAACGGGATGTATGTTTTTGTTGCACTCTCCCAACAAGGAGACAGACTCCTCCTAAGAGTTTAATGGCTTCTTTCATTAACAAATGCTAGTCGTTTTCATTACGTGAGGTATCAAAATATAAATGTTTATTTAAATGAAACATAGAAAAATAGAACAGATGAACACGACAAGAATTAAGTTTCCTAACATTTCTTAATGAAATCTAACTCAGTCAGATTAACGATGAAATGCATTCAAGTTACCGTAGCACATAGTACAAGGGTAAGTTTCCTGCCTAGATCTTCATGAGATTTCTTTTGGCCAAAACCCTGATCTGCTATTTGGATTACCATTTTTATATATTATCTTATGCAGAAATCTAAGATCTTTTCATATGATAACAAAGATAAATATCAAACCAATCATAATTTAATTCTTTTTTACTATTTCCAATCATGTGACATTCTACCTAGCCAAAAGTACCACTATGCCCAGCTGCAAGATAAGAGATATGGATAGTAAAAATGACAAGAAAAGTTACATGACCAGATCATCCTTGGTCTCTGCTAACAATTACAGAACATGTATCTGATACTGTTCACTATTTTTAATTGGCTGTCAAAGATAAAGCACCAGTTATACACCATACTAGAAAAAGAAATACAGTGAAGTTCATACAGCGTTATTTAGAATGCATATGTTTCACGAAGTATGTGTTCTAAACCATAATCAGCAGTCTACTGGTTTGAATCCCACTACTGACATGAGCTCAGTAGGTGGCCTTGGGTCAGCCACTCCTCTCAGCCCCAGCTCCATTGTGGGGATAAGAATAACACTAACTTGTTCACTGCTCTGGGTGAGGCACTAATATGTGTAGAAGAGCGGTATATAAGCACAGTTATTATTATTATTTATATTTCCATGACGCCATCCCTTGACCTGTGAAATTAAGTATTTTGATAAATATGAAAGTGATACAAAATATAAATGCATTGCATAATGTGTGAGTGTACATATACAAACTTTAAAAATTGTATTGGATAATACCGCAAAGCATGATTACTGAGAAAGCTGCTTTCACTGCTTTCAGTGTGGAGAGCTGCTTGTAGATCAAAACAACCTGACGAGCTGTCTTCATGCAGAGTGCACTTGATTCTCTTGGCTTTCAATTCTGCTTTCGTTCAGCATGGGTAAATCAATGTGTCAGCAGTAAACATTTGTATCACTCCTCTCTGAATGACCTTTTAAATTTTACTGCCTATCGTGTCAAAGCAATTAAAATTAACAATACAGTTACTAAGCTGCTAAGATCAATTAGTGGCTCTTAGGCTTTATCTATTGATCTAGTGACATCTTCAACACCCACTGGTAACAGACTATACATACTTCTCTTCTATCCACAATATATACACAAGGATTGATTACATATTCTTATCTTCTAAATTACATATTTAAATGACATATTCTTATCTCCTAAATTAATTAGTCAAACTCTTACATCAAGGATTGGTGACAAGTTGTGGACAGACTATGCTTGGACAGAATGTACACTGAGAATAAATGACATCAAACAAATTGGAAACTAAATAAATCACTTTTATTTAACAAATAAATTTCTTCTGAAGTCTTTTTAGAAATTAAACAATAGAAACAAACTATGTGGCATTCCTCAAATCCACATGTAGGATGCTATGGAAGTGGTACTTAGAGGGAAATTAATCTCCGTTGCCTCCTGTCATGAAGAGCAAAAAGAAAACATTAGAAATGAAATGATATCTAGAATAAGAAAACTAGAAGATGAACACAAAAAAGGCCACCCAATCTATAAACTTGCTTGCATGAAAATTAAAGGAAAAAACCTCACATTCTATACAAGCTATTAAAGGCACCCAGGAAAAACTCAAACTAATTCTGTAAAATTAGCCGATGTATTTGCTGAATACTACCAAACCATTTGTACATCAGACAATCCTGACACTAATCATATTTTAAATTATTTATCATCACAGGAAATTTGGAAAAAAAACTCACAAGAACATAAACAATATCTGGACCAACCAGTCACAACAGAAGATGTTACAGTCACTATCAAATCCTTGAAAAAAATAACAAAGCTTCAGACAGGGATGGATTCCCTGCCAAATTTTTACAAAAAAATACATTCACCTACTTTCAACTCCACTAACTGCCACATGCAACTCTGTTATGTTAGGAGGTAGCATCCCTCTATCTTGGTCAGAGGCTGAAATAGTAGTTACTCCAAAAAAGGACAACCATATTACAAATACTAAATCTTCTCAACCAATACCCTTACTGAATCAAGACCAAAAGATCTTTACAAGCATATTTGCCAAAACATTGTCTAAATTTAAATAACCAACTACATTCACCTTGACCAGACAATACACGTAACACTTTAACTATAATTAATTTCTGTGAAGCATACAAAACCCCTGCACTACTTCTGGCCTTTGATATAGAGAAGGCATTTGATTAAGTGGAAATACCATATCTAAAACTTTTACTTCAAAAAATGGGTTTTGGTGACCAGTTCTAAAATGCCATTAATGCTCTTTATCTTTCTCCAAAAGCTACAGTTAGGACTAACAATGTACATTCAATAGATATCCATATAGCAAGGGGAACTAGACAAGGCTGTCCCCTTTCCCCATTTCTGTTTGCCATAACTATAGACAGGGCCAATGCTACCATTAGACCAACTAGGCAGCCGCCTTGGGCACAGACCTCAAGAGGGGCATAGTTTTAAACAGATTACTTTCTTGAAAAAAATGCAACTGAGAAAACCTATTGAGCACCCCCTAAATGGTCCTGTCCACAGACATCAAGCAGCTCAAAAGCTCACCGTAACTTTTTTATTTATTTATTTATTTATTTATTTGATGTATACCCTGCCCTCCTCACAGATGGACTAAGGGTGGCTAACAACATTAAAAATACATTAAAATCACAGAAACATAAAATCAATAATATTTTTTTAAAAATAATTAAAATAGTCCAGGAGCAGGCTATTTAAACAAATATTGGGAGTCCGTATACAGGCATGGCAGATGGCTGAGGGCAGCTCCGGAAGAAATGGTGGTCTTAGATGGAAGAAGAAGGACACTCGCTGGCATTCAGCCAAAGGCCCAGCAGAACATCTCCGTTTTACAAGCCCTGCAAAACTGTAACAGGTCCCACAGGGCCCAGATCTCCAGCGGGAGAGCATTCCACCAGGCCAGGGCCAGGGCAGAAAAAGCCCTCGCCCTGGTTGAGGACAGATGGATGTCCTTTGGGCCAGGGACCACCAGGAGTTGCTTGTCTGCAGAGCGCAACACCCTGTAGGGGACGTAATGGAAGAGACGGTCCCGCAGGTATGGAGGTCCCAGTCCATGAAGGGCTTTAAATACCAAGGTTAACACCTTGAACCAGATCTGGAACTCCACTGGAAGCCAGTGCAGCTGGCACAGCACATGATGAATGTGCGCTTGGATGGGCGTTCCGGTAAGGATGCGTGCCGCTGTATTCTGGATCAGCTGTAACTTCCGGGTCAGACCCAAGGGCAGTCCAGGATAGAGTGAGTTGCAGTAGTCTAGCATGGAGGTGACCGTTGCATGGATTACTGTGGCCAGGTCCTGTGGTGAAAGATAGGGCGCCAGTTGCCTGCCCTGTCGAAGATGAAAAAAGGCAGACCTGGCAACAGTCACGACCTGGGCCTCCATTGAAAGTGTAGCATCCAAGGTCACACCCAGACTCCTCACCATCAGGGAAGGTTTCAATTGTACCCCATCAACAGCTGGGAGCCAGTTCCCAGCTCAATTGCCCCATGATCCAGACACAGAACCTCTGTCTTCAGGGGATTCAATTTCAGGCGACTCTGATGTAACCATACCGTCACAGCCTCAAGACCCTTGACCAAGGAATCCAAAGCAAGATCGGACTGGCCATCTGTAATGATTCCAAGTAAATGTGTGCATGTATCTTTAAATGCTTGATGAGATAGGTGAAGAGTGGGGGGTGAAGGAGATGGATGAGTGAGTGATATGTGTCAGGCTATGGCATTCCAGACATGATAGTCTGTTTCACTCCCTTCTGCAAGAAGACGAGGTCTTTTGATTTCGAAAGGTTTATTGTGAAAGACAGCATTCAAGCCCAGATGTGCATATTCCAGGATTAGAGATCCTGGCCGAGCAAAGCGTTGCTAGGAATGAATCATAGAGCAAAGGTTGTTACATTTCACACTCCCGGAGCCCAGCCTCCCCCCCGAGTTCATACAGCAAAACTTCTCAGAGGTGCGCTGAGCTGGCCAAGGTCGAAACAGCAGATAAGACAGGATCCTTTCCTTTTTTTTTTTTTTGAAAAATTTTTTATTGGGTTAGAGCATTTTTATTTTTACATTACAATCAATTTTCCCCTAATTTTTCGTTTCTAACCCCCTCCCTTTCCCCCCCTTTTGTTGACTTCCAACAGCTTTCCCACCCTCTGTCCCTTTTCCCTTACTTCTATTAAATTCCTCTGTCTAAAACAGATATACATTCTCCATTATATTAAGCAGTACATCATTAACTCCTTTAATTATTATACACCCAAACTATACGTCTTTAGATAAACAATTTATCCCATTTTCCAATTTTGAATAATTCTATATAAACCTATATATCATAAACCATAAAAATTTCCCACATTTAAATCAAACAATTTGATTTGTTCTCTATATATTACTCATTTCAACTTTTTATGGTAATTCTATATAACTCCTCAGATACTCAATCAATTTAACTCTTCTATACATTCAGTTTGGTGCATATAAATCTTGTCAAAGAAAGAAAATATTGTTAGTTAGTCAATCCTCATGTTTAAACCTTATCATTAATTATTCTTTATCAGTTGACCTATACATATCTATATATATCTCAATCAATTAATCTAACTGCTTATAAATTCACATTTCTCTTCCTCCCCCGGTAAAGTCACCCCTCTCTTTTATATTTTTATTATATTTCAGTAGTTCTCAAACTGCCACAGTTTTCCTCCCACCTCCCATTTCTTCTCCAGGTATTGTTTCAGCTTCTCCCAGTCTGTGTTGAACTGCCCTGAGTCCATATCTCTCAGTTTTCTTGTCATCTTGTCCATTTCAGCCATATACAGCAATTTGTAGATCCAATCTTCAATAGTTGGTACTTCTTGTACTTTCCATTTCTGCGCATACAAAAGTCTAGCTGCTGCAGTCATATAAAAAATCAACGTCCTATGATGGGCTGGAATTCCCTCCATTCCCAAGTTTAGCAGCAGGAGTTCTGGGTTCTTATTTATTTGAAACTGTAAAATTTCACTCATTTCTCTTATTATTTCCCCCCAGAACTGCCTAGCTACCTCACACGACCACCACATATGATAGAGGGAGCCCTCATGTTTCTTACATTTCCAGCATTTATTGGAAGTATTCAAATTCCCTAGCGCAATCTTCTTTGGTGTCATGTACCAACGATAGATCATTTTGAAAATGTTCTCTTTAATATTGATACATGTCGTTGTCTTCATTGTAGTTTTCCACAAGTATTCCCATGCCTCCATTGTTATTTCTTTATTGAAATTTATAGCCCATTTCACCATCTGTGTTTTAACTATCTCATCCTCAGTATACCATTTCAGCAATACTTGGTATACCTTGGATATTCTTTTCTTGTCTTCTTTAAGAAGGGTCTGCTCTAGTTCCGAGTTCTCTGTTCGTATGCCCCCTTTTGCAAAGTCTGAGTTGTATAAGTCTCTAATCTGTCTATACTGAAACCAATCATAGTTAGGTGATAGTTCCTCTTGCGTCTTTATTCTAAGTTTAGATACTTCAATCTTAGTTATTTCTTTGTACGTTAAACATTGTTGTTCATTATCCACAGCTCTCGGATCTATCACCTCATATGGAACCACCCACAAGGGGGTTCCTTCTTGTAGGTAAGTTCTATACTTCTTCCAGATTGTAAATAGACTTCTCCTTACAAAATGATGCAGGAACATCGAGTTGACCTTTACTTTGTCATGCCATAGGTATGCGTGCCATCCAAAAATTTTTTTATATCCCTCTAGGGCTAATAGTTTCTTATTCTTTAATGTCATCCACTCTTTTAGCCAAACTAGGCAGATTGCATCATGGTAAAGTCTCAGATTGGGCAGTTGCATTCCGCCTCTCTCCTTTGCATCTTGTAAAACTTTTACTTTCACTCGAGGCTTCTTGCCTGCCCAAACAAAATCTGATATTTTCCTCTGCCATTTTTCAAATTGTTTAGAGTCTCTGATGATTGGTATTGTCTGTAACAAAAACATTACTCTTGGTAACACATTCATCTTAACTGCTGCAATCCTGCCCAACCATGACAGGTTCAATCTATTCCATTTGATCAAGTCTCTCTCTATCTGAGTCCATAATTTTTCATAATTATTCTTGAACAAATCTATATTTTTTACGGTCAGCTCAACTCCCAAGTATTTCACCTTACTAGTTACTTCACAATCCGTTGTTTCCATTAACAATTGTTGTTTCTGCTTAGTCATGTTTTTGCATAATATCTTTGACTTCTTTTTGTTAATGAAGAAACCTGCCAAATCTCCAAACTCCTTGATCTTGTCTATCACTTTTGGCATGTTCTCCAGTGGGTCTTCTACAATTAACATTATGTCGTCTGCAAATGCTCTGACCTTATATAAATAGTCCTTTATTTTTATTCCTCGTATTTCCTCATCTTGTCGAATTTGTATCATCAGAATCTCCAATACTAAAATGAACAACAATGGAGATAACGGGCAACCTTGTCTTGTTCCTTTACTAATCGTCAATTTCTTGGTCAATTCATCATTCACTACAATTGCTGCAGTCTGGTCTCTATAGATTTCCTTGATTGCTCTGACGAATCTTTCTCCCATTTGTAGCTTTCCCATAGTGGCAAACATAAAGTCCCAGTTTAAATTGTCAAACGCTTTTTCAGCGTCTACAAAGAAGAAACCAACCTCTTTGTCACAACGCTTGTCGTAGTATTCAATAGCATTGATCACTGTCCTTAAGTTGTCTCTTATTTGTCTGTCTGGCAAAAAGCCTGCTTGTTCCTCCTCTATGACTTCCGAGAGCCACCCCTTCAATCTCTCCGCCAATATCTTCGCAAAAATTTTATAGTCATTATTGAGTAGTGATATAGGCCTATAATTTTTCACGCTAGTCAGATCTTGGCCCTCTTTTGGGATCAATGATATATTCGCTTCGCTCCAAGTGTCTGGAATTCTTTGATCCCTAAAAACTCCGTTCATCACCTCTTTTAGGAATGGTGCCAGTTCATTGGCCATTGTCTTATAAAATTTAGCCGTAAGTCCATCTGGCCCTGGCGCCTTTCCTAGATTTGCGGATTGTATTGCCATATTTATTTCCTCATCAGTTACTTCACTGTTCAGCTTATTTCTCCAAGCTTCCGAGATCTCTGGAAGTTTGGTTTTCTCCAAATATGATGCTATTGATTCTTTGTTTACTTCTTTTTTATTATACAGCTTAGCGTAAAATTTATAAAAGGCTCTGCTAATGGTAGTCTGCTCCAAATACGTTTTGTTTTCTTCACAAATTTTATTTATTATTTTCTTTTCCCTTTTCTTCTTTAATTGCCATGCCAAATATTTCCCAGGTTTATTAGCACCCTCAAAAGCTTTTTGATTCAGTCTTTTAAGGTTCCACTCCAATTCTTTATTACTCATTGCTGTTAACTGTTCTTGAAGAATTTTGATTTCCTGATGTATTTTCTTTTTCCCTGGTCTCTTTTTTAACTGTACTTCTTTGGCCTTTATTTTCTCCTCAATCTCTTGTCTTTTCTCCTCTTTCTTTTTCCTTGCTCTACCATTTAAGTCCATTAGTATGCCCCTTACAACCGCCTTATACGCGTCCCAAACTTTACTGGTTGGTACTTCTTTATTCACGTTGTATTGTATAAAAAACTTAGTCTCTCTTCTCAGTGTTTCCATATTCTCACTTTCCTGTAACAAGTCCTCATTTATTCTCCAGGCTTTCCTTTTTCTCCTTTTTCCAAATTTCCACATAATTGGGTTGTGATCTGAGCCTACCATCGGCATTATTTCTACCTCCTTAGTCCATAGCGCTAAGTCCTTTGAGGCCCAGATCATATCAATTCTTGATAATGTAAGATGCCTTGCAGAATAAAAAGTAAACTGTTTGGTTTTAGGATATTCTCTCCTCCATACGTCTTCGAGAGTCTCTTGTTGAATCAACTCAAAAAAAAGCTTTGGCAATAGTCCTCTTTTCTTTTGTGCTTTTGTAGTCTTTTTGTCTAATTCCAAATCTGTCACTCCATTGAAATCTCCAGCAAGAATTATCTGGTCATATACAAGATCGTCTAGGTGCTTCCTTAAGTCCTCAAAGAAGCTTTCCTTTGCACCGTTAGGTGCATAAAGTCCGACTACCAACACTCTCTTTAAGTTCCAATTACATTTCACTGCTACAAATCTAGCTTCCATATCTCTCATAACAAATTTTGGCTGCAGCTCCTCTTTTATATACAACACCACTCCTCTTTTTTTCTTGTTGGAAGCCGCTACAAATTCTTTGCCCAATTTTCCAGATTTTAAATATTTTACATCCTGTTTTCTAATATGGGTCTCCTGCAAACAAACAATATCACATTTTTGTTTTAGTAGCCAATGGAAAATATTTTTTCTCTTATTCGGTGAGTTTAGTCCATTTACATTCCAAGATAATACTTTACACTCCATATTCATGGTTTTGTTGGTAAGTCTTTTTCATTGTCCTTGATAAATCTCTCCATCTCCCGCTCAGATCTGATGCGTTTTTTTGCCCCTCCAAACTCAAAGGACACTCCTTCCGGTAACTCCCATCTGTATCTGATATTCATGTCCTTCAAAGTCTGAATTAGCACTCTATATTTTTTCCTGTCCAATAACACTGATCTGGGCAATTCCTTCATTATAATAATCGTCTTGCCATCAATCTCCAATGGATCTTGAAATTGTTTGGTCACAATCCTCTCTTTCATATTTCTAGTTGTAAACTGCACAATCACATCCCTTGGTAGTTTCCTCTGGGTTGCAATTCTCGAGTTCACACGATACGCCACATCTAGGATAGCCACAATTTCCTCCTCCTCCTTCCCCAGGTAATCAGCCAACACCTCAGTCATCTGTTCTTGCGCTGACTTCCCTTCCACTTCTGGCAGACCACGAAAACGAAGCTGCTTCTCCATGTGTTTAGTTTCTGCAACTGACATCCTCCCCTTCACCAGCCTCATCTCTGTTTGTTGCGTGTCTATTAAATTCTCCATCGCGTCTTCTACTGTTTTAACTCTCTGCTGCGTTCCTTGTAATTCACTGCTAATCGTTTCCACACCTTTTTTCACTTCTGACAGCTCCGACTTTACTGTCTGTGTAACTTCCTTGACCTCTTTAATAAGCTCCAATTTCGTGTCCTTAAGTTCTTTCATCATGTCTATAAGTTTTTTGTCCAAGTTTTCTATTGCCGATTGCCACTCTTTTTTCGACATCGTGGGGCTTGCTTTAGCTCGCTCCCATGAATCTGCTCTCTTCCTCAGCTCCGTGGCGTATAATTAAACGTTTTCCTTTTTTTTAAATGTCCCAATCTTTGCCAAAATTAATTTTTTATATCCAAAATGTCGGGCGTCTTTTCTCTATGGTTTCTCTATGTTATTATAATCCAAGATGGCCTACTTCCTCTTCCGCTGAAGCCACGACCCTTCCCCTT
This sequence comes from Eublepharis macularius, assembly GCF_028583425.1. Classification (NCBI taxonomy): domain Eukaryota; kingdom Metazoa; phylum Chordata; class Lepidosauria; order Squamata; family Eublepharidae; genus Eublepharis; species Eublepharis macularius. The sequence continues at coordinate 70,408,464 of NC_072794.1, forward strand.
TCAAAGATGGCGATTCCCCACTTCCTGTCCTTTGGCAAGGGCCGCTTCCCTCCAGCCACTCTATTGTTGTTACGCACTTCCTGTCTCCCGTCTTCCCACAGCAGGTCTCGCGATGGTGTCTTTTTCCCACAGCTCCAAAACCACAGGTATTCAAAACAATAGTCCGATTTTTGTAATAACTTCTTTAAACTTAGTCTCTTTTAAAATACAACTCCTGCCGAGTCTTCACCTCCTTTTCACTAGTCTGTTGCAGTTTAAAAATCTACTTTCTTTCCTCTCTGTTTTTGTCAATCTGTCCCGTTTCAAGAGATAGCGATCTTTACCTTCTCTCCAGCTTTCTCGTGTTGTAATCGCTGTTTCGATCTTAAATTCTCCTCTCGACTTCCCTCCCCGATCGAAGCTTGGGTATGTAGGTCTTATGCCAGCCGAATTGGCCCCAAAATTGCCGCAGAGATTATAGCCGACCCGTCGCAAGGTGGGACCTCAAGGATCGGGGGGGAGACTCCTTGTGTAGAGCCCCCCCTCGTCCGAGATCTAGCTCACCCTAGGGTCTTGAGCGTTCTTTGCCTGCTCCCCGCCTGAGAGCAGTCGGCCGCGGGTTATTTTCACCCCTCCGGCCGGTTAAAACGGCAATCCGGTCAGCTCCACAAATGGAGCTGCGTTAGACCTCCATGAATCCCAAACCGGAAGTCCAAGACAGGATCCTTTCCCATGGAATCGGCTCCTTGCAGGTGTTGCCTGGAGGGAAAGAAGTCTAAACACTACACGATTAAATATGGCATTACTTAGGTTAAAACAGTTTCTGACAATATGATTGGTTGAGGACTGAGAGGGTGGGTGGAGTGAATGCAGTTTGAGACTGAGAGTAGAGAGAAAATTTTTAGTCAGAAGAAAGCAGGCTAGCTGTGTGCTGCCTGAATATGTTGAAGTGTTTATGAGAGAAATATAACCTGTGTGGAACCTGAACTGAGCATGTTTGTGAAAGGACACTCAGTCAGGGAAAGAGAGGCCAGCTGTGTGAATGAGAGTAAATGAAGTAACTTTAAGAACCGAGAACTACGTTTATGAAACCGATACGCTTCTCGAATAAATAAAAGCTTATTTTTGTTTTGCTATATCCCAGTGTAGCTGTCATTGCTATATCCCATTCCTATCTTCAGGGCCACATAGAACCACGAAGGAGCCTGACGCTTAGGAACGTTACCAAAGGGAAAATTTAAATAAAATATCTTAGAATAAAATATTCCGGGTGGCAGCAGACTACCCAGAGGGTTAAGGGATAGATTAAACGAAAAATGTACCCTAAAGAAAGTAAAGGTCATAACACCATCCATCAGCAGATAGAGCTGAGTGTCATCCGCATACCAGTGACAACCTAGCCCAAAGCTGCAGGCTAACGGGGCAAGGGGGCGCATATAGATGTTAAATAGCATCGGGGAAAGAATCGCCCCCGAGGGATGCCACATACCAAAGAATGGTAAGCAGACATCTGTTCCCTGAGTGCCACCCTCTGTCCTAGATTGTGAAGGAAGGAGTTCAGCCATTGCAGGGCTGTTCCACGAATCCCCACATCGGCAAGGCAGTGCATCAGAAGATTATGATTGACCATGTCAAATGCTGCTGTAAGATCTAAAAGTATCAGCAGTGCCGACCCACTCCGGTCCAGGTGTCGCCGCAGATCATCTGTGAGGGCAACCAGAGCCGTCTCTGTACCATGGCCAGGCCTGAAGCTGGACTAGAATGGATCCAGGATAGAGGCATCACCCAGGTATACCTGCAGCTGTTCTGCTACCGCCCTCTCAATTACTCAAAGTTATCTCAGAAGTCTCAGTCAACTTGAGAGGAACAATCTTTAGTGAAACTACTCCTTTTTAGCTCTCCAGAGAGCCAGCTAAAAAGAAGAAAGCAAACAAATTAAGTAACTGCAGACAAAAGTATCTCCTTTTCAAGTACAACACAATTCTCTCTCTCATTGTCTCACAGCAAACATGAGAAGGGGGTGGGAGTAGAAGACACTCTGTTGTGCCAGCCAGGAAAAAGGTGGGGAAATAGCTTCCAATGCTAGAAAAAGAAACTTTTCAGCAACTTGAGGAAGCCAAGCAAGAAGTGAGAAGGAAAACAAAAGGGAAAAGGTGGGAAACTGCCTCCAGAGCTAAGAAAAAAACCCACTTCTTAGAGCAAACTGTATCCCAGCGACACCAAGAGAAGAGGCAGAGTGTCAGTTTGAAAATTACTGAAATATAACAAAAGAAGAGGGAAGTGACTTTACCGAGGGGAGGAGAGTTAAACGAGAAATTCTAAGCAAATATTTTATTTGACTATTATATGTAGTATTAAGTAATAGAGGTGTTATTATAAGAATTATAAGGATAGAAACTAACTAATTTTATTTCTGGCCTATAATTGTATAATGGAGAAATTATATAACTAAAATAGAATGAATATAAGACAGAAGGAAGTAAAGAGTAACATATAGAGCACAAGTTAAATTGATTGACTTATAGTGAATGTATATAATGCTTATAGAAGTACTTAAAGTTATGTAGAATAAGGGACAAATTGTTTGTCCCATATTGATGAGACAAGAATGAATAAGATAGAATATAGAGTACAAAAATTAGACAAATGATTGTTATTATTAAAGAATATATGCCAGTGGTTTTCTGGAAACTAGTGTCAAACCGCGCCTCCACAGCCGCCTCCCCCTTGGCTTCCGCTATCCCCCCAGATAAATGGACTAATTGATCTTAGCAGCTTAGTAACTGTATTGTTAATTTTAATTGCTTTGACACGATAGGCAGTAAAATTTAAAAGGTCATTCAGAGAGGAGTGATACAAATGTTTACTGCTGACACATTGATTTACCCATGCTGAACGAAAGCAGAATTGAAAGCCAAGAGAATCAAGTGCACTCTGCATGAAGACAGCTCGTCAGGTTGTTTTGATCTACAAGCAGCTCTCCACACTGAAAGCAGTGAAAGCAGCTTTCTCAGTAATCATGCTTTGCGGTATTATCCAATACAATTTTTAAAGTTTGAGTGGCTGGAGAGGGGCGGCCCTTGCTGGAGGGCAGGAGGTGGGGAATCGCCGTTTTTGAGGGGGGAAGGGTCGCGGCTTCAGCGGAAGAGGAAGTAGGCCATCTTGGATTACAAAATCATAGAGAAACCATAGAGAAAAGACGCCCGACATTTTGGACTCTTTAAAATTTAATTTCTATAAGAAGACCGGGACATTTAAAATAGAAAAACGTTAAATTTTATGCCACGGAGTTAAGGAAGAGAGCGGATTCGTGGGAGCGAGCTAAAGCAAGCCCCACGATGTCAAAAAAAGAGTGGCAATCGGCAATAGAAAACCTGGATAAAAACCTGGACAAAAAACTTTTAGATATGATTAAAGAACTTAAGGACACGAAATTGGAGCTGATAAAAGAGGTTAAAGAGGTTACACAGACAGTAAAATCGGAGCTGTCAGAAGTGAAAAAAGGTATGGAAACAATACGAAGTGAATTACAAGGAACGCAGCAGAGAGTTAAAACAGTAGAAGACGCGATGGAGAATTTAGCAGACACGCAACAAACAGAGATGAGATTGGTGAAGGGGAGAATGTCAGTTGCAGAAACTAAACATATGGAGAAGCAGCTACGTTTTCGTGGCTTGCCAGAAGTGGAAGGAAAGTCAGCGCAAGAACAGATGACTGAGGTGTTGGCTGAGTACCTGGGGAAGGAGGAGGAGGAAGTTGTGGCTATCCTAGATGTGGCATACCATGTGAATTCGAGAATAGCAACCCAGAGGAAACTACCAAGAGATGTGATTGTGCAGTTTACAACACGAAATATGAAAGAGAGGATTGTGACAAAACAGTTTCAAGATCCATTGGAGATTGATGGCAAGACGATTATTATAATGAAGGAACTGCCCAGATCAGTGTTACTGGACCGGAAAAAATATAAAGTGCTAATTCAGATTTTGAAGGACATGAAAATCAGGTACAGATGGGAGTTACCGGAAGGAGTGTCCTTTGAGTTTGGAGGGGCCAAAAAACGCATCAGATCTGAGCGAGAGATGGAGCGATTTATTAAGGACAATGAAAAAGACTTACCAACAAGATCATGAGTATGGAGTGTAAAGTATTATCTTGGAATGTAAATGGACTAAACTCACCGAATAAGAGGAAAAATACTTTTCACTGGCTACTAAAACAAAAATGTGACATTGTTTGTTTGCAAGAGACCCATATCAGAAAGCAGGATGTAAAATATTTAAAATCTGGAAAATTGGGCAAAGAATATGTAGCGGCCTCCAACAAGAAAAAAAGAGGAGTGGTGTTGTACATAAAAAAGGAGCTACAGCCAAAATTTGTTATGAGAGATGTGGAAGCTAGATTTGTAGCAGTGGAATGTATTTGGAATTTAAAGAGAGTGTTGGTAGTCGGACTTTATGCACCTAACGGTGCAAAAGAAAGCTTCTTTGAGGATTTAAGGAAGCATTTAGACGATCTTGTATACGACCAGATAATTCTTGCTGGAGACTTCAATGGAGTGACAGACTTGGAACTAGGCAAAAAGACTACAACGGCACAAAAGAAAAGAGGACTATTACCAAAGCTTTTTTTTGAGTTGATTCAACAAGAGACTCTTGAAGATGTATGGAGGAGAGAATATCCTAAAAGCAGACAGTTTACTTTTTATTCTGCAAGGCGTTCTACATTATCAAGAATTGATATGATCTGGGCCTCAAAAGACTTAGCATTATGGACTAAGGAGGTAGAAATAATGCCTATGGTAGGCTCAGATCACAACCCAATTATGTGGAAATTTGGAAAAAAGAGAAAAAGGAAAGCATGGAGAATAAATGAGGACTTGTTACAGGAAAGAGAGAATATGGAAATACTGAGAAGAGAGACAAAGTTTTTTATACAATACAACGTGAATAAAGAAGTACCAACCAATAAAGTTTGGGATGCTTACAAGGTGGTTGTAAGGGGCATACTAATGGACTTAAATGGTAGAGCAAGAAAGAAGAAAGAGGAGAAAAGACAAGAGATTGAGGAGAAAATAAAAGCCAAAGAAATACAGCTAAAAAAGAGACCAGGGAAAAAGAAGGTATACCAGGAAATTAAAATACTTCAAGAACAGCTAACAGCAATGAGCAATAAAGAATTGGAGTGGAATCTCAAAAGACTGAATCAAAAAGCGTTTGAGGGTGCTAATAAACCTGGGAAGTACCTGGCATGGCAATTGAAGAAGAAAAGGGAAAAGAAGATAATAAATAAAATTTGCGAAGATAACAAAACGTATTTGGAGCAGGCTACCATTAGTAGAGCCTTTATAAATTTTACGCTAAGCTGTATAATAAAAAAGAAGTAAACAAAGAATCAATAGCGTCATATTTGGAGAAAACCAAACTTCCAGAAATCTCGGAAGCTTGGAGAAATAAGTTGAATAGTGAAGTAACTGACGAGGAAATAAGTAAGGCAATACAATCTGCAAATCTAGGAAAGGCGCCAGGGCCAGATGGACTTACGGCTAAATTCTATAAGACAATGGCTAATGAACTGGCACCATTCCTAAAAGAGGTGATGAATGGGGTTTTAAGGGATCAAAGGATTCCAGAAACTTGGAGTGAAGCGAATATATCATTGATCCCAAAAGAGGGCCAAGACCTGACTAATGTGAAAAATTATAGACCTATATCGCTACTCAACAATGACTATAAAATTTTTGCGAAGATATTGGCGGAGAGATTGAAGGGGTGGCTCTCGGAAGTCATAGAGGAGGAACAAGCAGGCTTTTTGCCAGACAGACAAATAAGAGACAACTTAAGGACAGTGATCAATGCTATTGAATATTATGACAAGCGTTGTGACAAAGAGGTTGGTTTCTTCTTTGTTGACGCTGAAAAAGCGTTTGACAATTTAAACTGGGACTTTATGTTTGCCACTATGGAAAAGCTACAATTGGGAGAAAGATTCATCAGAGCAATTAAGGAAATTTATAGAGACCAGACTGCAGCAATTGTGGTGAATGATGAATTGACCAAGAAATTGACGATAAGTAAAGGAACAAGACAAGGTTGCCCGTTATCTCCATTGTTGTTCATTTTAGTATTGGAGATTCTGATGATACAAATACGTCAAGATGATGAAATTCGTGGAATAAAAATAAAGGACTATTCATATAAGGTCAGAGCATTTGCGGATGACATAATGTTAATTGTAGAGGACCCATTGGAGAACATGCCAAGAGTGATAGATAAGATCAAGGAGTTTGGAGACTTGGCAGGTTTCTTCATTAACAAAAAGAAGTCAAAGATATTATGCAAAAATATGACTAAGCAGAAACAACAATTGTTAATGGAAACAACGGATTGTGAAGTAACAAGTAAAGTGAAATATTTCGGAGTCGAATTAACTGCAAAGAACATAGATCTATTCAAAAACAATTATGGAAAACTATGGACTCAGATAGAGAGAGACTTGATTAAATGGAATAGATTGAATTTGTCATGGTTGGGCAGGATTGCAGCAGTTAAGATGAATGTGTTACCAAGAGTAATGTTTTTGCTACAGACAATACCAATCATCAGAGACTCCAAACAATTTGAAAAATGGCAGAGGAAAATATCAGATTTTGTTTGGGCAGGCAAGAAGCCTCGAGTGAAAGTGAACGTTTTACAAGATGCAAAGGAAAGAGGCGGAATGCAACTGCCCAATCTGAGACTTTATCATGATGCAATCTGCCTAGTTTGGTTGAAAGAATGGATGACATTAAAGAACAAGAAACTATTAGCCCTAGAGGGATATAAAAAAATATTTGGATGGCACGCATATTTATGGCATGATAAAGTAAAGGTCAACTCGATGTTCCTGCATCACTTTGTTCGGAGAAGTCTATACATAATCTGGAAGAAGTACAGAATTTATCTACAAGAAGGAACCCCTTTGTGGGTGGTTCCATATGAGGTGATAGACCCGAGAGCTGTTGATAATGAACAACAATGTTTAACGTATAAAGAAATAACTAAAACTGAAGCATCCAAACTTAGAATAAAGACACAAGAGGAACTATCACCTAACTACGATTGGTTCCAGTATAGACAGATCAGAGACTTATATAATTCGGACTCTGTAAAGGGAGGTATACGAATAGAGAATTCGGAACTAGAGCAGACCCTTCTTAAAGAAGATAAGAAAAGAATATCCAAGGTATACCAAGTACTGTTGAAGTGGTATACCGAGGATGAGATAGTTAAAACACAAATGGTGAAATGGGCTATAAACTTTAATAAAGAAATAACAATGGAGGCATGGGAATACTTGTGGAAAACTACAATGAAGACAACGACATGTATTAATATCAAAGAGAACATTTATAAAATGATCTATCGTTGGTACATGACACCAAAGAAGATTGCGCTAGGGAATTTGAATACTTCTAATAAATGCTGGAAATGTAAGAAGCATGAGGGCTCCCTCTATCATATGTGGTGGTCGTGTGAGGTAGCCAGGCAATACTGGGGTGAAATAATAAGAGAAATGAGTGAAATTTTACAATTTCAAATTAATAAGAACCCAGAACTCCTGCTACTGAACTTGGGAATGGAGGGAATTCCAGCCCAACACAGGACGTTGATATTTTATATGACAGCAGCAGCTAGACTTTTGTATGCGCAAAAATGGAAAGTACAAGAAGTGCCAACTATTGAAGATTGGACTTACAAATTGCTGTATATGGCTGAAATGGACAAGATGACAAGAAAATTGAGAGATCTGGACTCAGGGCAGTTCAACACAGACTGGGAGAAGCTGAAACAATACCTGGAGAAGAAATGGGAGGTGGGAGGAAAACTGTGGCAGTTTGAGAACTACTGAAGTATTGAAGTAGAGGGGGGAGACTTTACCGGGGGGAGAAGAGATAAATGTGAATTAATAAGCAGTCAGATTAATAGATTGACATATATATAGATATATATAGGTTAACAAACAGAACATAGAGAAAATAATTAATTATAAGGACTAAATATAAGGAGCGATTAACTAACAATATTTTCTTTTTTTTTCTGACAAGTTTTGTACCAAACTGAATGTCTGAAGATATAGATGGGTCAAATTGATTGACTACGTGAGGAGAGATATATAGAACTATTATAAAAAGATAGAATGAGTAATATATATAGAGAATAAGTCAAATTGTTTGATATAAACGAATGTATGATCTATATGGTTTATGATATATAGAAATACCTGAAATTGAAAAATTGGGATAAATTGTTTATCTAAGATGGAAACAAAGGCTTACAGTTTGGGCATATAATGTTAAAAATAGTTAAGGATGTACTGCTTAGAATAATGGAGAATATATATTTGTTTTAGATAGAGGAAGCTAATAAAAGTAAGGGAAAGGGGACAAAGGGTTGGAAAGCTGTTGGAAGTCAACAAAAAGGGGGGGAAAGGGAGGGGGTTAGAGATGAAAAAATTGGGGAAAATTGAATGTAAATGTGGAAATAATGGATTCTAACCCAATAAAAATTTTTCAAAAAAAAAAAAACAATTTTTAAAGTTTGTATATGTACACTCACACATTATGCAATGCATTTATATTTTGTATCACTTTCATATTTATCAAAATACTAAATTTCACAGGTCAAGGGATGGCGTCATGGAAATATAAATAATAATAATAACTGTGCTTATATACCGCTCTTCTACACATATTAGTGCCTCACCCAGAGCAGTGAACAAGTTAGTGTTATTCTTATCCCCACAATGGAGCTGGGGCTGAGAGGAGTGGCTGACCCAAGGCCACCTACTGAGCTCATGTCAGTAGTGGGATTCAAACCAGTAGACTGCTGGTTATGGTTTAGAACACATACTTCGTGAAACATATGCATTCTAAATAACGCTGTATGAACATCACTGTAGTTCTTTTTCTAGTATGGTGTATAACTGGTGCTTTATCTTTGACAGCCAATTAAAAATAGTGAACAGTATCAGATACATGTTCTGTAATTGTTAGCAGAGACCAAGGATGGTCTGGTCATGTAACTTTTCTTGTCATTTTTACTATCCATATCTCTTATCTTGCAGCTGGGCATAGTGGTACTTTTGGCTAGGTAGAATGTCACATGATTGGAAATAGTAAAAAAGAATTAAATTATGATTGGTTTGATATTTATCTTTGTTATCATATGAAAAGATCTTAGATTTCTGCATAAGATAATATATAAAAATGGTAATCCAAATAGCAGATCAGGGTTTTGGCCAAAAGAAATCTCATGAAGATCTAGGCAGGAAACTTACCCTTGTACTATGTGCTACGGTAACTTGAATGCATTTCATCGTTAATCTGACTGAGTTAGATTTCATTAAGAAATGTTAGGAAACTTAATTCTTGTCGTGTTCATCTGTTCTATTTTTCTATGTTTCATTTAAATAAACATTTATATTTTGATACCTCACGTAATGAAAACGACTAGCGTTTGTTAATGAAAGAAGCCATTAAACTCTTAGGAGGAGTCTGTCTCCTGGTTGGGAGAGTGCAACAAAAACATACATCCCGTTTATTTTGTACTGAAAAGCAGTTTCTCTAAAACAGTATTTAATACTTTTTACTTAGTGTTTAAAAGTTATGTTTAATATTTATGCCTAATATGATTATAGAAGCAATACTGTTTGAATTATCTATAAACTTACTTGAGTTGTATTGTTAGTAAAATTACAATTTTATGAAATTTTTACCATTTTATAACATTACAACTTTGTACCAAAAAAGTTTTGCATGTAGAAGAGGTTGCCAAAAATAAAATTCCCCATCCCCATCCCCATCTCCATCCCCATCCCCATCCGAAGACGAAGACAAAGACAGCCAGGCCCCTGGGGGTCGTGGCTGCGCCGCTCCCCCCGACGCCCCCTGCCCCGCCTGGCTCCATTTTTGGGGGTTCACCAACCCACACTTTTCAAACCAGTGGGTGAAGAAGACATCATTTGTGCATTTTATCTACCTACCTCTTTGTGGCTGCATGGCAGACAGATGCTTGGGATATAAACTTCCCTGTGTCCCAAATACCTGGTTCCAGATCACAGTGTTAGCAAATATAAATGCTGTGCTGTCACAGGATGTTATTGTCAACGATATCAAAAGGCACTAAGAAGTACAGGAAAAAGAAACAAGGATGCAGTTTCCAAATAAGAGGATCAGTGTAGGGCATTCATCACGGCAACAAATGATCTTAGTCTGCTATGATGAGGGCAACAATCAGACTGAAATGGATCATCTTTATGACGTGGCAACGGGGGTGGACAGGGTTGCCAAAGAAGCCATGGAAAATGGTTCTTCACCATTGGTCCCATCCCTCTTCCATCAACACTGCCTCATCTGGAGGAGATCCAACAGATAATGGGCTAATATTCTAGTACAAGCCAGCAGCAGGAGGCAGTACCACAGTGAAGCCAAGGACTATTGCTGCCTGTCTCCCTCGGCTCGTCTTTGCCTCACTTGCCTCATCATTGGTCATCTGTGGCTGGTGTCTCTGATCAAGAGGGATCACTGATGGGGCGACTGAGGCAAAGGCAAGCCAAGTGAGGAGGATAGGCAGCAGCTGCAGCTCCAGGCTATTCTGCACCACTAGACCACTGGCTGATTCTTGCCTAGCCAGCCTTATTGGCCCTCCTGGCTGCCTGGGCACTGACGTGTGTGTGTGTCGTGTGCAGACAAGTGGTACCCCAGACCACCATCCCATAGGAAATTTTCTCCTAGAGGCCATAATGGCAAACCTGATCTTGCTTAGAAGCCCTTTATCTGTTACATTCTAGAGTATGATATTTGCTGCTTCACCATCCTCAGCCTCCCCAGTCTTACAGTTGCTGACTCCTGCTTGTGCCAGCAGATTTAGGGGTAATATCAGAGGATGGTGTGGTTTAGGAAGGAAAGGAACCTCGGTGGCATATAATGTCATAGAGTCCTCCCTCCAAAGCAGCTATTCCAGGGGAGTTGATCTCTCTTAGCTGGAGATCAGCTGTAATTCCAGGAGAACTCCAGGCTCTATCTGGAGGTTGCAACCTTACCCAGTCTCCTTCTCTTCAAATCAGCTCTGCTGTTCCCTCCTGTATGCTTGAACCGTCTCTCCAAGCACCTGCTGACACTTTAGTCAAAACCCTCTTCAGATACCAATACTTCATGCAGCTTTCCAACCAAGCTGTCACGAATTTTTGCATCACTGATTTTGTTCACATTAATCCACTGTTCACTGTACAAACACACACACCCTTCGCATCATTTTTGCACTCACCTTCATTTTGACCCTCTAACTGAATTGGTCTATGGGAAGCAATCCTTAAAGTGGATTCCTTTTTTTGGTTTATTATATATATTAATCGGACATCTCTTAATTTTTTTTTCAAATAAATAAACAAATAAATAACTGAAAAAATAGGACATATTTTTTGATTGTTACTTGGAGCATCCAGCCAGGTAACTCCTCTTCGCCTGAGGCTAAGTCCCAGGCTACCAATAGATAATTGTTGGGGTGGAGGGAAGCGAAAAACATGGTCTGGGTGTGCTTTCAGTCCCGAGTCTGCAGAAAACTGCAGTCTGTTTTGTGCTGTTCTGTGAGCATATTGGCATAGAAAGGGTTAATTGAAGGGTGCCAGTCCAGAATTTTCATTTCTAAAATATTGTTCTGGAGTGTCTCTAACACATCCCACTGTTTTTTGTAGTACTGGCGTTTCTTTAGTGCCCGTTCCGGGCTGTTTTGTGCTGTTCCGGGAGCTTTTTGGCATGGAAAGGGTTAATTGAAGGGTGCCAGTCCAGAGTTTTCATTTCTAAAATATTGTTCTGGAGTGTCTCTAACACATCCCACTGTTTTTTGTGGCACTGGCCTTTCTTTAGTGCCCGTTCCGGGCTGTTTTGTGCTGTTCCGGGAGCTTTTTGGCATGGAACGGGTTAATAAAAGCAGGGCAGTCCAGAGTTTTCATTTCTAAAATATTGTTCTGGAGTGTCTCTAACACATCCCACTGTTTTTTGTAGCACTGGCGTTTCTTTAGTGCCCGTTCCGGGCTGTTTTGTGCTGTTCCGGGAGCTTTTTGGCATGGAAAGGGTTAATTGAAGGGTGCCAGTCCAGAGTTTTCATTTCTAAAATATTGTTCTGGAGTGTCTCTAACACATCCCACTGTTTTTTGTGGCACTGGCCTTTCTTTAGTGCCCGTTCCGGGCTGTTTTGTGCTGTTCCGGGAGCTTTTTGGCATGGAACGGGTTAATAAAAGCGGGGCAGTCCAGAGTTTTCATTTCTAAAATATTGTTCTGGAGTGTCTGTAACACATCCCACTGCTTTTTGTAGCACTGGCATTTCTTTAGTGCCCGTTCCGGGCTGTTTTGTGCTGTTCCGGGAGCTTTTTGGCATGGAAAGGGTTAATTGAAGGGTGCCATTCCAGAGTTTTCATTTCTAAAATATTGTTCTGGAGTGTCTCTAACACATCCCACTGTTTTTTGTGGCACTGGCATTTCTTTAGTGCCCGTTCCGGGCTGTTTTGTGCTGTTCTGGAAGCTTTTTGGCATGGAACGGGTTAATAAAAGCGGGGCAGTCCAGAGTTTTCATTTCTAAAATATTGTTCTGGAGTGTCTCTAACACCCCCCCCCTCTTTTTTGTGGCACTGGCATTTCTTTAGTGCCCGTTCCGGGCTGTTTTGTGCTGTTCCAGGAGCTTTTTGGCATGGAAAGGGTTAATTGAAGGGTGCCATTCCAGAGTTTTCATTTCTAAAATATTGTTATGGAGTGTCTCTAACACATCCCCCTCTTTTTTGTGGCACTGGTATTTCTTTAGTGCCCCTTCCGGCGTGTTCCGTCTCGTTCCGGCTTTTACCCTGTCCCATTTGGGGTTGTCGCTGGCGCCGATCCCTGATCAGCTTGATCAGTAATTTTTTTTGGATCGTGCTCACCTCTACTCACCAGCCTGCTCATTTCTCCCCCTCCTAATCCTGCCATGGGACATCTAATTACAGCTCCACCATAAGCCAATTACCACAATCCATGCAAGAAGTGCAAGGTAGGTAAAAAATTTCCTTCTCTGAAGCCAAAATGGAGAAAGGAGAAAAAATACCTACCTGGCCCTTGTAAACAGCGACCAGCTAAGCCTGTACAACTGCAGGACTGGTAGGTGGGCCGAGCTCAAGGCAATTGCAGGGGAGCAGGGGCAGAGCTGCCTTATAAGGCTCTTGGCCCTGCCCCCTCCTTAATCCCCAGATCGGCTGGAAAGTTGTCTGTCAGCTCTTCTTCCTGTGGGGAGGCAAAAGGCAGCCCCCAGGCTCAAGCAGGCTTTTTTACTCAGATAGGAGGGCAGTATTGTAGGGACAGGGTCTCTGATGTTTCGCCAATGAGTTGGGAACCATGGGCTCCACTATTATGCTGCTTTACATATTATCTGTTGCTTTGAATATGTACTTGTATATTCTGCTTGTGCTTGATGTTGTCTAATGTCAATCCTAGAATGGATTATGTTCTGTTTCAGCAATCCTTCAACCCTGTATTGGATCCTTGCTAATGCTATGTCTCTGTAAACTTGTATTCATCTACCCTACGACTCTGTTTATAGAAATGTCCTTCACATTGTATGGAAATGCCTACCCTTGTCCTTGCTACTGATTGTACTGATCTCACACTATGCAATCTGCCTTGAGTCTCAGTGAGAAAGGCGGACTTAAATGACATAAATAAAATAAAAATAAAATTGCAGCAGTGCTAGTGCTGCTGTTACAAAAGACTTCCTAAGTTTCAAGCAAATTAGACTAAAGGGTCCAATTCTATGAGTCCCTGAACAAGGTGTCCCCAGCCATCCTACTTACAGAGCTGAGAACTGGGAGGAATAAATGGCTCCACCCCAAGAAAGGAGGGAGAGAAGGAAAAGGAACTGCCAGACTCATAGCTTTGTCTGCGCCATGCTTGGCTTGTACAGTTTGGGACCAGCCCTCCTTGGGCCAAGGTGAGACTTATACCATCCAGTAGCTACCTTCCCTGGGCTGGACAACACTAGCCCAATTTAATCTGATTGGAAGGGAGAAATGCCACTGTTTGGGAAATTCAGAGAATCAAATAAAAAAAAAAAACACCTGCTGCTGTTTATGGCAAGTGCCTGAATACAAAAAATACTACGCCAATTTTTCAGTCAGTGTGTGTTTCATAATGCCTAAGAAACCTGGATTTGTGTAGCTATTCTAGAAATGACTTAATACAATGATTTTCTTGAACATGTTTGGCTCAGAATTCTGGGCTGCATGTCCCTGTTAGACATTGCTTCCTCCTTGGCTCTCTGTTTTCCTCTTGCTTCTGCTGCTATTTGACACATCCTAGCACAGGCATCATTTGGAAGTACCATGGAAGATATACACACCAGTCAATCATAATGATTATTAAGTCTGGTGTGATCCTGGGTGTTTTGTTCCATGCACTGGGCACAGTTTACCAACCACTTTTGTTCTTTTTGCTGGTCACAGTTTACCAGCGGTGTGAGAATCACAGCACATGTACACACTGCAGAAACAAACAGCAAATTATATACAACTCATAGTTATGGACTGTTTGTCACGTTTCAGCATAACTTATCCCAATTAGCTCCTATATGCATCTTTTTAAAAATATACAAACATACAGTTTTGAATGATTCATGAGATGACCAAACTGACAGTTTTTGTAAAAAAAAGAAACGCTTATTGTATCAACAGGCTAAGAAATGCAAAAAACCCTTTTCCTAATGTATACTTATGTCAAGGAGCAGCCTGACTTGGAAAGCCCTGAATGCTTATTAAATCTATTTTTCCTATAAATTCCCAGTGGTACATTAATGCATACTGCTGGGTAATAGCTAGAGCAACATGTTTCTAAGACAACTGCTTTTTGATTTACCAGCTTGCAGGACAGAAGAACAAAAGATACACACGCATACCCTCCCTCTTGAAATCATTGATCTGTCAAAACACAAAGCTATCTCAGCATAGATAATTTTATTTTTTGTGTAGTTTACAGGACAAGTTGCTTTTTACTTCAGAAAACAGCATAATCACTGGTGGGCTATACTGTAGAGCAATGGTTTCCAAATATTCTACTTGCTAGGAACCTTTTTAACAGCAACTGGAGAACCAATGCACTTTTACCATAGGATTCTTGTGCTCTGAAAAGGATTCAAAGGCAAGCATTAAGATAAACCAGCATATTCAAACCACAAACCAGGCCAGTTGAGGCTCACCATTGCTCTTCATGAATGGGGTTTGTGCATTGAAGAATATTGTATATGGTTAGCAAGGTGTCTTTAAGGGACAGATTCTTATATTTCTCACCTTCTCAGCGAGGAGAAATTGAAACCAGAAGATAATTTCATTTTTCTTGCAATGGTGACCCCTTACCACCACAGATTTTCATCCATATGGGTCCCATGTTTCTGGAGGTCATGGGGAGGGGGGGGGAGAATATAAGTAATTCTGAGTGCCTTCTGGTGACTCTTTGTAGACTACATGCCATAGTATACATATAAATTCAGTGTATTACAGATATAACAAGTGGGTACCTGCAAGGACTTGCAGAGGGGCATCTCATTTTCCCTCTCTCCCACCATGACTTCTTTTCCTTCCTTGCCCCTCATAGCCAGTCTCCCTTTTCCTGCTTCCTTCTCTCCTTCCCACCCACCTTTGTCTGCTCCCCCCACTTCACTTTCCCCCCTACCCACCCAGGCAGCATCTCCCCTATGGCTCAGTTGCATGGGGCTGGCTGAGCTGATCCCTGTTGAATGGTGGGGAACATGCAATGACTTGAAGGGGTACTTCATTTTCCCCTATATCCTCTTCCCCATACTATTTCTTCTTTCCCTCCTCCTGGCAGCTCTACTTTCACACCTTTCCCTACATCCTTCTCTACTTCAAACCCACTAAACACTTATCTTTTAACTGCCCCCCATCTTTATCTATAGTTCTTAATTTACTTCATTTATATACTGTCTCTGTCTACATAACAACTTATATCATTCTTCCTGCCTTCGTATTCAACCCTGAGACATAGGTTAGGCTGAAAGTGAATGACCGGATCACCCAGTAAGCTTCCACAACAGTGTGGTGATTTGAACCTGGATCTCCCAGATACTAGTCTAGGGTTGCCGTTCCCTTCCCCCTGCCTTTTCTTGACAGAAACCAAGCCTGGAATACTAGTTAATGGTTGCCTAGCAACAGCCCCTGAGGGCATCTGGTTAAAGCTACAGGCTCATTTTGGAGTTTTTTAAACCCACTAATGTATTTTTTTTAGATTTCACATTTTTCTGCAAACCCAAGGCATTTTTCAGGAGTAGGAAGATATGCCTTGTCAGTTCATAGCTCCAGTCTCTGGATTTAAGTATCCTCAGATCAGGGCTACTTGGCTATTAGTATATAAGATACCATATAAATAAGATATCATACTTCCTACTTTTGAGGAAATTCATCTGACCCTTGCAGTCTCTGTTAAGAGCCTAGGGGTTTTACTGGATCCCACACTATTGCTAGAAAAGCAAGTTAAGGAAGTTGCAAAAAATGCTTTTCACGAACTCAATCTAGCCTAGAAGATGGCCTCTTATCTTGATGTGGCCAGTCTGGCCACTTAGATCCATGCCATGGTAACATCAAGACTTGACTACTGTAAGAACTGCTGTAGCATAGTGGTTTAGTGATTGGGTTGTGAATCAGCACTCTGCTAGTTTGACTCCCACTACTGCCATGAACTCTGCAGGTGGCCTTGGGTAAGTTACGCCTCTCAGCCCCAGCTCTCCAACTGTATTGTGGGGATAATAATAACACTGACTTGGTTCACTACTCTGAGTGTCTGAGGAGCAGTATATAAGCATACTGTTGTTGTTGTTATTGTTGTTGTTGTTAATACACTGTACATAGGTCTCCCCTCTAAGTTAACTTGGAGACTCTAGTTGATATAGAATGCTTCAGCTTGGCTATTATTGGGAACTAGGAGGACCATGAATATCACTTTCATTCTGCAGTGACTCCATTGGCTACTTATCAGTTACTGGATTCAGTTCAAGGTATTGGCTATCACATACAAACTTCTCACAGCATTGGTCCATCACATCTACGGGACCACCTCTCTCCCTATGTTCTACCATGGCAGCTTCACTCATCTGAACAGAGCCTTCTGCAGGTGCCACCTTGAACATGAACAAAAACAACAGCTTTCCATACATGTGCATTCTCTGTCACGGCCTCCATTTTATTGAATAGGCTACCTGAAGACATTAGGAAAGCTCCCACTCTCTTGGCTTTCCCCAAACAATGTAAAACTGAATTATTCAAGAGGGCTTTTTCTCAGATAGGGAGATGCACTGTAAGGAAGTGGTCTCAAAGAGATCCATCAGTAAAGGTCTAGGGAGGGACCATAGACTTACTACTACTCCTGTAAGGATGATAGACCATAGACTCTACTACTATTGTTGTAAGTATTATCTTACTGGGTAGTTTCTATGTTGTTTAATATGTCAGTCTTACAATTGCATACTTATCCTCTCTTTCAGCATTTCTTCACCTCTGGATTGCATTTCTGCTGGTTTTTAATTTTTGCAAATTTGCATGTAAATATCATACTACATGTTTGTTGAAATGACTTAGAAATTGACTGCACTGACTCATACTGTGTAATCCCTTCCAGTCTCACTGAGAAAGCGGGCCATACATACATACATACATACATACATACATACATACATACATACATACATACATACATACATACGGCCTGCTGTTTCTAACCATACATACATAAGAATACAATGAATAAGTGAACAAATCATAAACATCAGTAGCAATAATAGAGGAACCAAAATCATTTAAAGCAATGCACATAAACAAAAATAAACAAAAAGGACAAATTCCAGAGAAATATCTCCCCCATGGAACACACATTTAACCTGTTTCAGTGGTTGACTCCATGGAACAGGGTGCAAGGGTATTCATCCATTCAGAGTGATTTCTGATGGGCTACATGACATTTACAGGAAGCCAAGTCAAAGTCAGAGCACAGTTTCCTTCTATCAGTCTGATTTGGCTTTGTGATGTTATCACGTATCCAAATCACACTGTTATCATCATAATGTAACACCATGACATAGACTACCTTACCCTCCAACTGTATGGGGGGCGGGGGGAACTAAACAGAGGGAAAAAGTGCTGAACAGTGTGTGAGACATATAAACAAGGATGGGTGTTATGGAATAGTACCACAACTATCCCTTTAGCCCACAATATCAGTAGGTTAAAAACTCAATGCAAAAACAAGGTACCAAACAACAACAAAACCAATAGAATTTTTTCTTTCCCAAAAACTATATAAAACAAAGTTGTAAAATAAATACATTAACTTTATTACAGTGCCTTTTTGTGTATAAACTGCTCTTAAGTCACAGCCAAAATAGCAACTCTATATGCTTTTCAATGTAACAGACAAGCAGAGGTGGTTTACCATTGCTAGCCTCTGCATAGCAAACCCTGGATTGCCCTCCTAGTTGGAATGAAGAGACAGACACAGGTGTTGGATCTAAGAGCCACTTTTATTAATTAACTTCAATGACAACATTAACCATAACTGTGACAAGGGTAAAGTGGTACAGGCCAAGCCACGGGGTCCTACCTAGACCTCCGCCTTGACCTGCCTGGGCGAGCCCTGAAGCCCCAGGTGCAAGCCCTCCATGTGGATGGCTAGGAGACCCGGCCAGCCAGGCAAATGGGTTCCCCCCTTTCAAGCTCCTAAGCCTCATCCATACAGCAGTGAGGGAAGGACTTGCACATGGGGTTCCCCCAAGCAGTCTGCCCACGCAAGCTGGCAGCCGTCACAAGCAGTACCAGACGCTCCTAGCAGACCCCTCTTCCCTACCAATAGGGAAACACCAAGGGTGCTCACCGGCCCACTGTTTCTAACCACACTCTATCCTGCCCGTGACGTCACTAACCAGCCCCACCACATGCCAATTTCCATCACTCGAGTCCTGGTGCAAGGTAGGCGAAAAACCCCTCATCCCTTGTCCAATCGGGGATAAGGGGAAAAAATTCCTACCTGGCTCTGAAAACAGCAACCGGCTAATCCTGCACCAAAACAAGGTGAGGAGGGTGGGCCGAGCGTTGGTGCAACTGAAAATGGGTGAGCGGAGCCGCCCAAAGAGGCTGTTGGCTCTGCCCACCCTGGAGAAAAGCCCCAGATGCCCGGGAAAGTTGCGTTGTCCTCCCTCCTTCCAGGAGGGCAATGCACGGCCCCCTCTGCGAGCAGCTAAAGCTGCCTGGAGGCATGGCCGAATTTTTCTAGTGGTCTCCCACCCAAGTACTAACCAGGACTGACCAAGCTTAGCTTCCAAAATCTGTCTAGCCTGGGCCAGCCTGGTCAGGGCAAAGTGTGATTGCACAAAGAACATTAAGTAGTAGTATTCCTGACTGTCTTAAAGATTCTTTAGGAAAACTTCAAAGCCATTTCAGAGGTACATCCCTACTCCCTTATCGATGCATTGGAAGGATCTGTGAACTTTGCAGCAGGTAAGTTCAGCACACTGTGTTCAAATGCCAACGGGCATCTTCATCTCTCATCACACAAAACATTAAGCAGCTTCCAAATGTTGAGAAACAATGGGGGGGGGGACTTACCAAGCTGCAGGTGAGGGAAGAGGTATGGAAGGCTTGTGGGGTGACAGCAGCTTCCTATGACTTCTCATCACCACTGCTTCTTGGCTTTCTCTTTCCCCTGCAATAACAATGGGTTTTGTTGGGGAGGACCAGGCATGGGGTGCTGCTGTGTCCTGTTTGTTGAGCTGCTCCTTGTGCTGTGCTGCACCATGCTGCCCACGAGGAGGGGCCCAAAAGATTTAGGCTCCTTGTGGACATCCAAGCAGCCCATCAAGGGGTTGTCTCCCTGCTTGTCATGAGTGGGCAGGGAGAAAGCCAGGCCACCAGGTGTTCAAGCATCTCTAGCAGGTATCAGAACCTTGAAACCTCGCCATCAATCAATGGTAGTGCAGAAAGTCATATAAGTTCCCAGACTCAGTATCTTTTGCCTTTAGTTAAAAGAATCACAAAGCTAAATGAGTTGAGCTGGCATTCTCTGAATCTAACTTACTTTCCCTGCAGTCACATAGCAGCTCTGGGGAAAGGAGTTTTTAACCCCAATTCTGCTCAGAACTATGGCATGAAGGGCCAAAAGGCTCCTGCCTTCCCCTCCACAGTGTTTTCTGTAGCTGAAACAGCCATAGCATTATTATTATTTGCACACCTTTGGAACTGCATACACTTGGAATACACCATGTGTACCTCCGAAGTCATGCAAATAACTTCCTGCAGAGGCTGTTTTAGCTCAGGACAGTGCTGTGGAACAGAAGGCCAGAGACTCTCCCTCCCTAATGCCACAGTTCCAAGCAGAATTTGGCTCTTGTGGACTTTGTGGAGGAGGTCCCTCCTCCTTTTCCCATGTCTGGAAAGAGGGGCACAGGATGTCCATTTTTTAAAAAAAGTTGAGCATCACTGTTGCAAGGAGCCGGCAAAGGCTTGCGGGATTCCTGGTCTTGGGCAGGAAAATCTTTTCCTAGGGTTCATAAAATGAACAAGGAGAAGGGGTTGAGTGGGCAGTCTCTGGAGAAGCATTAACAAGAGTTACCCAGTGTCCTCATGCAGGCGAAGAAAGTGCGAAAGAAGCATCACAAAGTGGAATAAACAGAAAATCACTCGATGTATTGTCGAAGGCTTTCACGGCCGGAGAACGATGGTTGTTGTGGGTTTTCCGGGCTGTATTGCCATGGTCTTGGCATTGTAGTTCCTGACGTTTCGCCAGCAGCTGTGGCTGGCATCTTCAGAGGTGTAGCACCAAAAGACAGAGATCTCTCAGTGTGCTCAGACACTGAGAGATCTCTGTCTTTTGGTGCTACACCTCTGAAGATGCCAGCCACAGCTGCTGGCGAAACGTCAGGAACTACAATGCCAAGACCACGGCAATACAGCCCGGAAAACCCACAACAACCATAGAAAATCACTCGTTAGTAGAAAACACAACAATTACGGGAGGATAACAGGTATTCACGGGTGTATTTGCAAGTATAGAGGAAGAACTGCAATATGATGCATTAGTATGGTGCTACAATTGGACATGTGGAAATGACCATAATGTGCACTTTAGTCTTCAGATAGTAGGTGCTGAGACAGACCGTTCTCTGTTTCAGATGTGGGAGAACTGCTGCCAGACTGCCCTATACTAGATGGACCACTGAACTGATTTGATATGAAGCAATTCTATTGTGTTCATATTCCACTACATGATCAAGGACATAATGGGTCAGCTGGAAATACTGTCATGAGATAATTTGCTAGGCATTTATTTTACCTATAAAAATCCCAAAGTCCCCTAAAATATAAATTTTATCAGCAACTGTTATTGTTGGAAGTACATGTGAAAAGCACATAGATCACCAGAATGTTAAAACCTACTAATCTGTCTGTTTTACAGAAACATATTTTCTCAACTGTAAAAGTACAACGTCTATATTTTGATAGTTGCCATCAGAAATAAAATGTCTACCATCGTGTAGAATCCTGTTAACTGGCAATATAGTAACTAATTATTGTCATTTACATGTTTTTATCCTACCATTTGTTCTATCATGGCACTCAAGATGGTATTCATATGATTCCCAGGAGGAATCCTTTCCAGGCACTGAGTAGAACCAGATCTGTTTAGGCACAGCAATGTGGCCTTCCAAGCATTAAAATTCACCCATGTGGGTTTGACAAATAACTCTTCCATGCTGTGCTGAGCCAAGCACATTTGGATACTGAGGTACCTCATCATTTAGTGGTCCTGCATTACTACCAGTTCTGGAAATCTAACAGCACTTAGGATATATAAATTCATAGTGCTTCTCCTACCATGACAGGGCTTGTGCCTACTTTGGACTGGGAGTATTTATGATAGTCTCAGTGGTGTTCAAAGACACATCTTCAGTATCATAGCTCTCAAGTATACCTGGAACTAGCTAGGAATTGGCTGTCAACATTATATTGCTAAGGGAGAGACTATCAGTTCAATGTTTTCTGGTTGTATATTCAATCTAAAATTATATTTGATACTTGCTTTCCTTCTCAGATGTCAGATACTTTTGTAGAAGAGCCAGCTGAGTTGAATACTTTAGTCTAAAGGTAAACATTTTAAACAAAATAAATAAATAAGGGTATGTGAAAGAACACTTGCTTGAAAGACATTGTGACTAGAGGTGGGCACGATCCAAAAAAAAATACCGATCAAGCTGATTGTGGATCGGTGCCACAATTATTAAAAATCCACACTGAATTAACAATCCACACCGATCATCTCCCGTTTCCGATCTGTGGATCATGGATCATGGATCGTGGACCGTGGATCGTGGAGGCAAAAGCGGAGGGGTGCCCCGCTGTTCCCAGCAATACAGGAATGGTGGCTGATGTCGGCAGCATCTGTGTTTGGCTGTCTGTGTTTGGCCGTCAGAGCTGCCTATCAGGGTTTGCAGGGATGAGATTGGAGTGCCCATGGCTACAAAACACCCCCTTCCCCCTCCCTCCCATGGGTGTCTTCTCCCAACTGGTGACTGCTTTGCTGCTCCGTGGTTGGAAGGAAGCCCTGCTGATCAAGGAAAGCTGGGCTTCCACAACTCACTTCACATTAAAGAATCACCCCAAAAAATTGCTGTCAAAAGCACTTTATTTCTTTAACTGCTTTAGGTTACATAGTAGGAAGGCACAACAGGGCATGAAAGCAGTGTACTACACAAAAATAACACAACTCACTTCACATCAGAGAATCACACAAACACAGTTGCTGTCAAAAACGGTAAAGTGGGTTGTATTATTTTGTGTAGTACACTGCTATCATGCCCTGTTGTGCCCTCCTACTGTGTAACCTAAAGCTGTTCAAGAAATAAAGTGTTTTTGACAGGAATTGTGCTTTTGTGATTCTCTGATGTGAAGTGAGTTGTGTTATTTTTGTGTAAGATACTGCTGCCATGCCCTTTGGTGTGCCCCCCTGCTGTGTAACCTAAAGCTGTTCAAGAAATAAAGTGTTTTTGACAGGAATTGTGTTTTTGTGATTCTCTGATGTTAAGTGAGTTGTGTTATTTTTGTGAGGTGGAATGCTGGAATGCCCTTTGGTGTGCCCCCCTGCTGTGTAACCTAAAGCTGTTCAAGAAATAAAGTGTTTTTGACAGGAATTGTGCTTTTGTGATTCTCTGATGTTAAGTGAGTTGTGTTATTTTTCTGTGTGGGGGACTGCTGGTGTAATGTGTCATAATGCTTTGCCTACTTGTACTTTGAAAGGGAGAAAATAATTTTTAAAAAACTTTATTTTGTGTTGTTCGAGTTTTATTCTTTGTTGTGCAGTTGGTTCCCATCATAGGGAACAATGGGGCTGGCTGGCCAGCCATCTCTGTAGGTGGTGGGGGAATTTGAGGGAGGGTGTCTGTGGTTCAGGTGCTCTTTCACAGGGACCAGCTGGCACTCAGAAGTGTGTCCACCATTGTGGCACCCCTGGGCTGTGCAGAATTGCCCAGGGAAAGAGAGTTTAGAAGTTCCCAGCATAGGGAACAAAGGGAGAGGGCTGGCCTTTGCCAGCCTGTTCCTGGGGTTATGGGTGTGGGGTTGCTGGGGGTGGATTTGGGTCTGTGAGGGGCTAATGTGGGGATTTGGGTCTGTGTGTGGCAGCTGGAGGGGAATTGGGTTTGTGTGGGGCTGTAGGGGGTGGACTTTGGGGGCTGAGAGCACCTACTTGGGGAGGCCATGAAATGCCCCCCCCCAAGTGGGAGCAGGCTGAGCCTTGGTGGGGGGTGGGAGTAGAGGTGGGAGAAGGGCCCCTGAAGGTTGGGGGGCATTTTGCATGCAAAATGCCACCCCTGGCAAGACAAGCCTCCCCCAGCTGTAAGTAGTAGAGAAAAGAGCACCTACTTGGGGAGGCCATGAAATGCCCCCCCCAAGTGGGAGCAGGCTGAGCCTTGGTGGGGGGTGGGAGGAAAGGTGGGAGAAGGGCCCCTGAGGGCTGGGGGGCATTTTGCATGCAAAATGCCACCCCTGGCAAGACAAGCCTCCCCCAGCTGTAAGTAGTAGAGAAAAGCGCACCTACTTGGGGAGGCCATGAAATGCCCCCCCCAAGTGGGAGCAGGCTGAGCCTTGGTGGGGGGTGGGAGGAAGGGTGGGAGAAGGGCCCCAGAGGGTTGGGGGGCATTTTGCATGCAAAATGCCACCCCTGGCAAAGGAAGCCTGCCTCTTCATTTTTCCCCATAGGAAATAATGAAGAAGAAGATGAGCAGCAGCATGCTAACAATATGCTGCTCCTTCGCTTTCTTATGGGAGGATAGGGGGACCTGGTTTGGGGGGGCCATAACATGGCCCCCCAAAGTCCAATCGGTCTGAAACTTGGGGGGTTGTTAGAGGGGAGTTAGCGGAAGGTCCCCACCAATTTTGGCTTGATTCGGTGGGAAAATGCCTCCCCCAGGCGTCTGGGAAGACGGAGGCATTTTCCCATTGAAAAACCCGAAAGAAACCCAAAACAACCCGAAAGAAACCCGAAATGCTAAACCCGAAACGGCTAGCCGTTTCGGGTTTTGCTGTTTCCGAAACAGATTCTTGTTTTGGGTAAACCCAAAACAAGAAACACGAAACAGAGTGCCTTTGCACACCCCTACTCAGTAATAAAAAGCAGTAGTAAATACATTCTTATATGGTAAGACAAAGGAAATTACTCCTAAGTTTCATATTTTAAAAAATAATGGGTGAGAATACTAGTAGCATTTAGTATTCCATTACCAGTTCACTAAGATAATTTATTGTTGGAAGAAGTTCTTCATTAAAATATAGCAGAGAGTGTATTAAAACCTAATTATATTGCAATTAAGGTCATAAAGACTTTTGCCTTAAAAACAGGTTCATATGCTTTAGATGGGCAATTTTAAATGGCAGCTATTTTTCAAGAAGACCAGAAAGTCATCTTTGTCGATGTTCATATGAAAGTACTAACCTCATTACCAAATCCACGCAAAAAACAATAGCGTGAAAAAGATGAATAGTGATTGTTAATCACTGTGAAACTGTTAATTTTAATTGAATTAAAACAAACTTCATGTCAAGGAGATAAGTCATAATCCCATAATGCTTTGATTTTCCTTCTAATATTATTTCTAATATCTTACCCACCATGTTACTGACTCTGCTTAATCAATTTCATGTTACATTTGCAAAACTGTGTGATATTTTTATTGTTGTTTCAGAAATAGATGCAAAGGGATTGTAGTTTCACAGTATTATTGTAAATGCAATAATACTTTGAAACTAAAATTGTGAGGAAGGGAAGGAGTACTAATTATCCCAATGCAGCTGTGATTCATTGCAAGGGCAGCCATTCCTTATACATTTGCATCATTTCCTTATTATTTTCACATTTAAATATTGTTATCATTATTGAACTGGGAGTGCTAATTAGGAGCAGGCACTGCATAGTTGTCTCTATCTCCTTGTTCTGAAGAATGGCATTTTTTCTCCATTCTCTAGGTTCTGGTTATGCTTTAATGTTGCTTTTCATTTGTTCTTTTCTTTAGTCCGACAGCCTGTGCTTCTCTACAGTCCATTCACAAATGACTTTTAAGCCTAGGAAGTTCTTTTTAAAATAAATGACTGTTCCACACTCCAGCAGATGTTTCTTCCCTTTTAGATAATGACTTCTGTTATGATGAGTTCTTTTACCCCCTCTGAGCAAATGCACACTTGGTCAAAAACGCAGACACCTTCTGGGCAAACCCATGAAAAGAACATCTTTGGTTGCCATCTTCTCAAACAACAAAGAGTTTAACCAAACACTTTTAATTCTTTCAAGCAACATGCCAACATAACCAAAAAAAGAATTATTCATTCCAGAAAGAAAAAAGAAATACAGACTAACTACAGTTAATATGCTTTTTACTAAAGCTATTCAAATTTTAAATACCTCATTTGTATTAATACCGTCAGCATAATATTAGACATTTCCTGGGTAGACAGACATATACAATACACAAAAGGAACAGGCCAACTGAGAGCTCAAAGAGGGTTACATTCAAACCCTTTCTTCGAGAAAGAGCTTGAGTAGGTTCTTGATTTTGTTTGGGAAAAGATTAATTACAGCCCTGTGGGGCTAACTGCCTTCAATAACTGTAATGTTGAAAACACTTTTGTAACCTGGAAGGATATGTCTATATCCCATAGAGATTGCTATTTTTTAAAAAAGGCCCACAATCATAAATGAGTATTTCTCTAAACTTATTTTTCCAACAAATATTTTATTTCTATATGGTGGCATAATTTCTGAAATGCAAGTAGGAATGCTTGAACACCTGCTGGATTGGCTCACTGTCTGTTCACTAGCTGCAAACGAGGAGTAATTGTCCATCAATCAGTTTGCTGTTTGCAAATAGATTTAGCCTGTTTATTAGGTGAGTTTCAAGTATTCAAAGAAAACTTTACAGTAGTTGTTCAAGGTGCTTGACTGACAACTGAACAGTATGGATATTCAGAACACAGAAGAACATGATTGTTGAGCAAAGTATGTTTCACCTTTGAATACGTTCACTGCAAAATTTGTGGCACTTCTAAAAGTGACAGCAAACATGTCAATGCAAGCATACAGAGTTCAAAAGTGGGGCAGAAGACAGGTTATCATGAAACCTTTGATGACCATCAGATACAACCCAAAGGAAAAAACAGCATAATTCT
The DNA here is from genome assembly GCF_028583425.1 of Eublepharis macularius. Taxonomy (NCBI): domain Eukaryota; kingdom Metazoa; phylum Chordata; class Lepidosauria; order Squamata; family Eublepharidae; genus Eublepharis; species Eublepharis macularius. Next base: position 70,435,209 of record NC_072794.1, read on the forward strand.
TACTATAAAAAAGCACTGTAGGTATTGTAGTCATGGGTACCTGACAGTTTCCCAAAATATAACTAGAGAAACCGTATCTGGATTAGACATGGGCACGGAACGGGAAAAAAATGAACCACGTGGTTTGTGGTTCATTCATTTTCATGGAACATGAACCACAAATTAGCCAAACTTGAACCGGTTCCAAACTGGTTCGAGGGAACCCAGAACAGGCACCTTCACACTCACATCCAAACTAAACAAGACTTTCCCAATGTCCAATATCCACCAAATTTGCAGGGGACATAGTCCTCAGTGTCTTCTAAAGACCCCCACAAGTTTCAGAGAGATTGAACCCCGGGAAACTCATGATCCATTGGTCCCTCCCTTTCCTGTCATTTTCTCTTCACAGTGGCAAAAACTGGAGTGTCTGCTGGAAGCTACTTTGAGGGGCTACAAACTGACCTTCCCAATGCCCAATACCCACAAAATTTGCAAGGGACATAGTCCTCTCTGTTCTATCAAGACCCCCCAAGTTTCAGAGGAATTGAACCCTGGAAAAGGCATGATCCATGCCCCCCTTTCCTGTCATTTTCTCTTCACAGGGGCAAAAACTGGAGTGTCTGCTGGCAGCTAATTTGAGGGGCTGACCCTTTTCCTAGCCGGATGGGCCAGAACGGGAGCTCTCTAGTTCGCAGGGACAGCTGCCAATCAAGCATGGAGGCCTCAGATTGGGGGCAACCAAAAGACTGCCACCGTTGCCTAGGCGATGGATTGAATGGTGCAACTGTCTGGCTTCCCGAACCAGCAACAGAACGGAACAGTAGGAAAAGTCATTTGTTCCGTAAAAAACGCGGAACCACGGAACACGTTTCTTTGAAAATGAATCAGTCATTCCATTCAGAATTTTGTTCCATGGTTCGTTTCATGCTCATCTCTAATCTGGATTTGGTGGAAACCCTTACTATGAAGGACGGATATAAACATGATACAAACACACTGAATATACAGAGTGATCTGAAACTCTTTTTTTAAAAAGATAAATGGCATAGTTGTAGCAAAGAATAATTTTGCTTGATAATGTAGCAAAAGGGTATTTTTTTAAAAAGTGTGTACTTCAAGTACTTCGAAAATAATTATCCCACTTGATTTTCTAGTGCATGCCTTTATGTTAAGAGACTTTTAGCCAAATATTTGGCTTGTTGTTTCAAATCAATATGTGATTCCATACCTTTTCTACTCCTTGTGGGCACCTCTCCTCTGCCCATTCTCTTTCTCTCTATGTTTTTGTTTCATTCTAAGAGCTGATTCATACATTCCAATGTCTACATGGTCCTTAAGGATCAGAAGTGTGCCTAGAGTTTTTAGCTGGAACTCCGTTCTTGCGGAGTGGGGGACAATGCAGAATTGGACCACAGTGCATGGGGAAAATAGGCTTCTTCCGTTCTGTACTGTCTTCCTGACATGAAATAGCAATTCTCAGGGCCTTTTCAGATTGTGAAAGGCCTGCCTTGACTGGAAGGACTGCCTTGACCAATCAGTGACATTATGGCAGCTCAGCTAAAAACTGCCAGAGAGACTACATTGTGAGCACTACGACAAAACTTATTATTCTATATTGAACTGCTGATTTTTGTAAATTCCTTACTGATAATAGTAAAGAGTCCAATAGCACCTTTAAGACTAACCAACTTTACTGTACCAGAAGTTGCATTTATACTTTATTTAATATGAATGGTTCATCTAGTAAAATCAAGATTTGTTTTAGCAAATGGTTCCATGGGACATTTTGTAGTAGGAAGATGTGGAAGGAACTAACATTTGGATTACAGAAGCTGTTAGATTCTAGTACGCTCATATAGTTAACAGGTTATACATAGGATTTTATGTAATTGTTTGCATTACACAATCTTTCTCTGTCTCTCCTTGCCCTTCTTGCTTTCTCACATACAAACACACTCTCACACACACAAACAGCAAAATCACTCTGTACAGACTTCTCACAAAAATGTAGCTTAATTTAACTATGGGTTCAATTCTGTGATCTACAGATACAAGGATTACAGAATTGTATTATAAGGAATGTTGTCCATTGCTTTATTTGTCTTGATCTCATTTAAATTAGAAAATGGTATTTATACATTCAATATGCTACATTTGCTGAGCAGATTAAATGGAAGAAAAATGAATTTAAGGGGAAGCCTTTCCTTGATGTTAGGGAACATTATTTTTAAATACAAATATTCAATAGATTTCAAGAAAAGGAAACTCTGGGATACAAATCCCCTATCAGATTCTCTGCACCTTATGGTATTTATTATTCCACATTATAGAGCCTTCTGAAGTGTAGTAGTTGTTTCTAACACATGCCAACAGAGAATCCTTATGGTCCAGACATTCAGGCAGCAGCTGCATTAGAAATAGAGCATGCTTTTTTAAAGACTGGCCAATCTTTAGCTGGGTTTTTCCAGTACTGCACATAAAACTTCCTCCAACAATAATTTGAATCTTTAATGAAGATTCTTAGACCATGTTTTCCCCCTAGTTTGGATCACTCTCTGCAAATGCTAGAGCAATTGAATTTTATTATCCAAAATGCCCATGAGAAGCAAATTAAAAGGTCAGGAGTACTGGCTAAAGCTGAATATTAATTAAGGATTCTGATAGGAATAACAATGGACATTAACTGGTCAAGGAGTACATTTGCATGGTAAAACAGAGGGATGGAGGTGAATGCTTAAGAAATGAGTACTGTTACTGATCTGTACTGTTGTAATAAAGGGCAGTGTCTATCTGAGAAGGTGCAATTCGGATTTGGAAATATTCAGAATTAGCGAATCATGCTATATGTCAGTCCTTGGCAAGCAAATCCCCAAGTTCTCAGCTTGCCAAGGACTGACATATAGTTCTCGATTCGGTTTCGTTTTCGCAGCCATGTCGGACGCTCCTCTCGGCAGGTCCGAGAGGAAGCGGCCGAGCCGCCTGGCCGGGCGGCTGATCTGCAAAGGTTAGCCCCCAGACTCTCAGGCAGGGAGTCTGAGTCCAGGATGCGCCGGGAAGAGCCCTCTGACAGATCGAGGCAGGGGGTAAATTGCCCGTTTGTCCCTATGGAGGCCGGCAGACGAGCGCGGTACCCAGTGTGCTGCCGGGCTATTGAAAACGGCAAGGAGCAGGATTAGGCGAAAAGCCTGTAAGTAAGCGAATCCCTTCTGTTACTACAAGCGCTGTGAGGAGTGGTGGGGTCTGAAGGTTAGAAGACTTGGATTTCCCCCCCCCTCATAGTGTCTCAGAAGATTGGCGGTTCCCCCCCCTAAAATGGCAGCAAGAAAGCAGAGTCCTTCTCTTGGCAAGTCAGTTACGGCGGCCTTGCAGAGGGGCGAGACGCTTGAAGAACTGGTTAAAAGAGCGGTTATGGAAGCCATAAAACCCTTTGTTGACAAGCTGAATGAAACAGATCAAAGGGTGGGCTTAATTGAAAGCGATGTGAAAGCCATTAAAGAAGTAGCGGGGGGACAGAGAAGTCTGCCCGGGAAAGTGCGTCACTTACGAGAGCAACGAACAGGGAATTAAAGTTGGTGGAAAACCAGCTGATCGGACTGCAAGTGGAGTGAACACAAACCATTTTGCGTCTCCAGAATGTTAAGGAGGAGGAAAAAGAGGATTTATGGGATCTCGCCTCGGAACTTTTAGCGACACCCGCGAGGGCAACTAAAGAAGAAGTGAAAAGCGCCATTTTGGGAGTCTGTCGGACATCTTCAAAATATGCAACGAAGCGGCAGCTGCCTCGCGAGATTGTTATCGAGTTTTCATCTAGGAGGGTCCGGGACAGTATCCTATATAATTCATACAACGCGGAATTGGACTTTCTGGGAAATAAAGTCAAGATATTGAAGGACGTTCCATTTTTAGTGCGGAAGAAAAGATTTAAGTACAAGATGTTGGCAGCTCTTTTGACGGAACGGGATATAAAGTACAAATGGCTACTCCCGGAAGGAATCGGGTTTAGTTATAAAGATAAAGCTTACAAGATTAATTCGGAAGATCAGCTAAGGGATTTTGTGGATAAAAATCCAGAATTTGGACCAGACACCAAGCAAAAAGAAGAGGATCCGAAGCCTGAAGGGAGGGGGGAGGCAATGAGCGCTCCGGCGGTAGCTGCGCAGAGGGAATTGCGCCCGAGGCCCAGGGGAGGGAAAAAGATTTAATTTGAACTGTAATTTGTAATTTGTATGATCAACCACTCCGTCACTATCTTATTAAGCTATTTTTTTTACTGTGGCAGTATGAAGGGAAAGCATTGAAACGTAGTGTTTAGTGTTTGTAGATTACCTTCCCCTTTTTCTCCACCCCCCCTTCCCTTTCTCTTTTTTTTCCTTTCCTTCCCATCCCTTGTGCTATTGTAGTCTTTTGTAGTTACTGTTTTGTAGGGTATGTATGTATGTAGTAGTTTTGTATGTTAGATATTGAAAAATAAAAAATATTATAAAAAAAAAAACAAATCCCCAAGTTCTCCACAGCAATCACACAGGTGAATTGGTTGAAGTAATTTTCATTAGAGATCTATCAGGTGCTCAGACAGTGGAATTGGCAGAAGTGACGTATTGAGGGAAGGCATAGTTAGTTTTAGGTTAAGGTTCCACCCCCAGGTTAGTAACCCATTGGAATTCTGGTGCAAATGCCGGAGACAAAAAGTATCAGAGTTTAGACTACGATAAGCAACAATAGCAAATTGGGAATGAAATCATCTTTGTTCTCAGGGAAGATACATTTCAGTCTGGCCGCATCTAGTCTCAAGGCCGTGAGCTGCAGAAATGAAAGTGTTTAACTTCAAAGCAGAGATAACACACTGAATTTTCAAATAGCAGGCATCGAACAGTACGCAGAACTCTGCAGAGTATCAGAGGACCAATAGGTTGCATAGAATATATTCGTGGCATGTACTGCACGGGCGGTGCGACATTACTTCTGGAAGTGACGTTACTGTGCTGATTGGGAGCACACACGGTGTACGCTCCTCAGGTGCCTACCCATGGAAGGCAGCCTCCAGGAGTTTGCTGCCTCCCGCCGATCACTGGGTGATAGGTGGACGAGGGAGCAAATTCGTGGGAATTTGTCTGCAATTGGCAGACAGCTGGGAATCCTATTTATACCCCACCTTTCTCACAACGGGACCCAAAGCAGCTTATATTATTCTCCTCTTCTTCATTTTTTCCTCACAACAAGTAAGTTAGGAAAGTTAGGCTGTGAGTGTTCTATTCGCACAAGGTCATCCACAAGGAGTTTGTTTGTTCGTTTGTTTATATTCAATTTATACTCCGCCCTTCCCACACCAGCAGGCTCAGGGGGGATCACAACAAAGCTTAAAAACAGAAATCCCAGTTTCCCAGGTCTTTGTTTGAAAGTCTAAATGCTACACGTCAGTGGCTTTTGTGTGGTGGTTGCTGTTGAGCAGTAGCAAGCTGCTGGGCCTGGGTGAGTTATGGAACTCATGCAGTATCAATTTCCCTGGTGGTTGCTAATAGGCCTAGCCTGGTTGAGTCTGGCTTCAAAGGCCAAAACAGCCCTGGACAAGGGCCTGCCCCTTCCTCCTGTCTTCTTCTGATGGAAACCAAGTCTTGAAGGCTGTGTGGCATTCTAGCAACAGCCACTGAGAGCATTTGATTCTTAAAACAATGTGTGTTGTGTGTGTGTGCGTACGCGCACGTGGCACGTGCATGTGTTTTTTTTGGCTTTTTCTGTTTTCAAACTTGGGGGGGGGACCTGGAATATTGTTCAGGTTTGTAGAAAATTCTGTCTTGTTTGTTCATGGCTCAAGTCACTGGATTAGCTAAAGGAAAATAAATAACTTGAATATTAATGTTAAATTGTCTCAGAACTTGAGATAAAAAGTTGAATTTAAACAACCAAGTGAAGAGAAATTTCATAGGAGTTTTAAAAAGTGTTTGTTAATGAGGAAAGTTGTGTACATATTTGTGTATCCCACTAAACCTACAGAAGCGTGGCACACTCCTTTGATCAAAGAACTAATTGAATGAAGAGAACTGTACCGCACTTTAAATTAAAACAGACCTGCCATCAACTTTTCTGAGGAAAGTTCATATCCACTATATACTTAGAATATAGTCTGATTAACCACCCACACAACTATGCATAGAAACAAAGTGTAAAAGAAGACAGAATGTTCCTAATATGTGTATACAAACATTCATAGCCACATTAAGGCAGCACTGCTGCCCATTCTTAGCCAATGGCCATTTTCTTTCTTTCTTTTGGATTCCATATGTGAACATTGCTTTTAGTCTTGGTCTGTCTCAGTTTTGTTGGTGAATCTGTTGTTTCTTTTATGATATTTTCATGTTATTTATATGCAATTGACACCAGAGCAACACTGGAAGATGCATTAATTTTAACAGTAGAAATTCAATAATAACTAGTGCCAAAATAAACACCCCCAAGTTCATTTCTCGCAAGTGAGAGGTAAAATTGAAATTGGGATAATCAAATCAGATCAATAAGCTTGCACAATTCAGCCTCATCCCTAATATTTACTTCAAAGTAAATTCCATTGAAATGATAAGGACATCTTGCCAAAGAAATACAGCTAGGATTCAGCTGAAAGCACACTTACCTGGAAATCAGTTGTTTTGAGTAACTAGGCTTAAGATTGGGTTGTAGTATTAATCTTCCTTCACAGCCTCATGAATCACAAAGCCATTTATAGCATTTATAAAAAAGAGGAACTCTGACAAACTGAAATCCATAATACTAAAATCCAGCATGTGTACCTTTCACTTCAAGTAAACAGACATGAACATTCTTGTGTGTAGGCATCAGATGGAGACCTGTTTACACACCAACATTATCTGATGTAACGTTGCCTAACAAGAAACAGAGAATTGTTTCAATTATGGCACCTTTGCCTTCAAACTTCCTTAGCAGGCATGTTCAAAAAGCTAACTGTGTTTTGGCTTTTCTGCAGTGTTTTCACCAAGCACCAGTGGTTTCGAGAGGCTTTCTTTAATTTTTTTCCCCTATATGCTCCTCCTCTTGTTTGTTTATTTGTATTTGATTTATATTCTGCCCTCCTCACATCAGCGGGCTCAGGGCGGATTAAAACATATACATTATAAAAAACATTAACATTTCAACTTTAAAACGAATAGACAATAATATATAATTTAAAATCTAAAATACAGAGTATAAAAAGCATAGCATTCCAAGGTAGACATATGCTTTAGAACCCATTTATCTAGTTACCTTTCAGTTTGCCAGATTAGGAGAAGGGAAACTGCAGTATGAAAATGGGCTGTTTTGGAGTCTATAAAGTCAGTCACATAATCAATGTTCTTAAGAATCTTGTGGACTAAAGAGAATGGTATTTTTCAGCATATAGAAAAGCATCTGATTACATAAGAAAATCAAGAACTCAGATCAGGTGGACCCTCAGATAAATTATGAGCATGAAGACTTTCAGGTAAGGAATTTTCCTTGCTCAGAGAGACAGAGGTCAGGCAGCCTACTGGACAGAGAAATTTAGCTTCAGGAACTTACCTGGACAAAACATGCAGCAAAAAATAGAAAGTGAAATCAAGTAAACTTAAAGTTATTCTGTCTTTTTCTTTAATAAAATTATAGGAACATATTTCAGACCTAAGGAATAAAAATTGCAATTATCACTCCTTTTCTTTTTAATCAGTGTTTATTATATAAAAAATATATATATTGCCACCCCAGTCAGAATGAAGAGACAGATGCCAGGGTTAGATCTAAGGGTCACTTTACTAATTAACTACAACTAAAAACATTTATTAATAACTGTGGCAAGGGCCTACTAGCAGTACAGGTCAAGCCACGTGGTAATTCCCTGGACCTCCGCCTTGACCTGTCTGGGTGAGCCCCGAAACCCCAGATGTGGGCCATCCCTGTGGATGGGTACAACCTAGCCAGCCAGGCAAATTGATACCTCTTTCAAGCTCCTAAGCCTCAGCCATACAGCACTGAGGTAAGGACTTGCACACGGGGTTCCCCAAGGCAGTCTGACCACGCAGCATGGCAGCCATCACAAGCAGTATCATCCGCTCCTGGCAGACCCCTCTTCCCCATGAATGGAGAAGCTCCAAGGGTGCTCACTGACCCGCTCCCTATTCTCCAACTCTATCCAGCCCATGACATCACTAATCAGCACCACCATGCCAATTACCTCAACCCCAGCAAAGATTGCACATGGGGTTCCCCAAGGCAGTCTGACCACACAGCATAGCAGCCATCACAAGCAGTACCATCGGCTCCTGGCAGACCCCTCTTCCCCATGAATGGAGAACCACCAAGGGTGCTCACCGGCCTGCTCCCTATTCTCCAACTCTATCCAGCCATCACTAGGGCCAAGCCTCTGCTTAGGCCCTGGTGCCCCACAGGTGGCTTAAAGCCAACCGGAGCCCTTGTGCCAGTTATCTAAGAAAATTTCATTGCCCATTACAGACAGGTGCACCCCATCACCTCTATAGAGGTCGGCAAATTTGGCCCTGATCCATGGGTGAGGAAAATAGATACCCAACCCATCCCCTAGGGCCTTCTGAATGGCCCTGTTGGCCTTCATCCGAGCCCTCTCAACAGCCTGTTGATCCTCTGTCTCCTGCCACACCCTATGAGGTATCATGGTGGACCACATGATAAGTACCCCAGGCCAGCGCTGGCTAATCACCTGCAGGTCCCGCTTAGCTTGCAAAGACAAGGCCTTGCCTTGTACCAGCCCCAGGTCATTCCCACCTAGGTGAATGACCACCACATGGGGCGGAGGACCACTTCTGCCCTGAAACAACAGTGGTAACAGGCCGGGCCACCGAAGGTCCCAGCGGCCCTGCCAATCGACCGATGTCCATTCACTCAAACCAAGCTGGGACCCAATCCGTGTCCTCTTCGCTTGATTGGCCACCCAAAATACCATGCTGTGCCCACAGATCAAGACTCTGCTCTTCTTGTGGAAGGACACAGCACCTTATGAAAAATCAATTAGTAAGAGTTTAAAAATGCGGCAGCAGCCTAATATAGGCACAATAAGCAGTGAACCACCACCTGTTTACCTGCTGAATGGTATGCACCAGGTAACCCATCACTGCTGCCGTTGAGGCAGCCCCGGTCCTAAATGAGTGAGTGCCAAATCTGACACCACTTAACCCCAGTCAGTTAAGAGCTCTCTGGGTCACAGTCCAAAACTGATACCAAGTTAAGGGCCAACCATCGTCATGCCGAAACAGGAGTCCATGCTCCTCTCCCTTCACTCACAGGTACTTTCTGAGAGCTCACACAGGGCACAACTCTACCTCTGAGCAAGACCCCAATTTAATCACCATCCCTCTCTGCCACTGATCAGTTTTGGATTTGCGAATCGTGAGGGAAATGCCATCCCCCACCAACTTCACATCCCCAGTCATGAAGGCATGCCCTGACTGATCCATGTTAGACTGTGCTACAAGCTCACTAATGTGAAGGGCCCCGAAGAAGGCAGTCAACGCCGCCACGTGAAACAACCTTGCTGAAATGGCTGAAAGCAAACAAACTGAAACTGAACCTGAACCCAGTCAAGATGGAAGTGATGTTCACTAAGAAGACAGATATCTTGAAGGACATTTTACTCCCCACTTTCCATGGAAGTTGTCTGACCCTTGCAGACTCAGTTAAGAGCCTCGAGGTTATAATGGATCCAGCACTGCTGCTAGAAAAGCAAGTTAAGGTAGCTACAAATACAAACTAGTCTAGAAAATGGCCCCCTACTTTTGGCCACCTAAATCCATTCCATGGTAACATTGAGACTTGACTACTATTATGCACTGTATATAAGTCTCCCCTTTAAGTTAACTTAGAGACTGTTGGTGCAGAACACTGCAGTTTGATTACTATCAGGAGCTAGGAGGAGCATGATGAATACTCCTCCTATTCTGCAATCACTCCACTGGCTACTAGGCTCTATTTAAGATATAAGAAGCTCTTCACAGCCTCAGTCCAGCATATCTACCGGACTGCCTCTCTCTATGTTCCACCGTGGCAGCTTCACTCATCAGAACAGGGCCTTCTGCAGGTGTCAGCTTGCACATGAGCAAAATCAACAGCTGCTCATACATGTGCATTCTCTATGTTGGCCCTCACCCTATGGAACAGCTTACCTGAAGAAGTCAGGAAAGCTCCCACTCTCCTGGCTTTTAACAAACGATGCAAAACTGAATTATTCAGTTTTTACTTAGATAGGACTGTACTGTAAGAAAATGGTCTCAAAGTGATGCATAAATAAAGGGATAAGGACTAGAGATTTTACTACTATATGTATTGTCTGCTTCTCTATGTTGTTTTAATATTTTAGAATTTATTATGCTCTGTTTTAGCATTTCTTCAACTCTGTATTAGATTCTTGTTAGTTTTGCTAGTTTTAAAGCTCTGCAAATTTACATTTATTTACCCTATTACATTGTTTATTGAAATGACTTTGAAATGGGCTGTACTGACTCACATTGTGTAATCCACACAATGTATTTATATATATATATATATATATATATATATATAAATAAGTAAATAAAAGCAAGGATTATGTAACTAATCTCTTACTGCCTTGCATTCTCCAACTTCAAACACTGGCCAAATAAAATTTCATTAACAACTTTCAGATAAACAAGTTGCTAAATCAAAATACAGAAAATATTCATTATTTTTATTACACTGTCTCACAAGGAAAGGGCACCAGAACTGGTGAGGCTGAATCATTTTACTGTGCATAACATAGAAGGGTTCTGTACAAGTTGCAGCTTCTTTATAATCATACTCATGAAAATGACAAACATTGTAGTAAACTACTCTGGTGATGAACAAATGTCAAAGGGTCTTCACTGGAAAAACACTGCCAAGAATATAGAAATACAAAAAACCAAGAGAATATGGGTATAGGTGTATAAAGGTGCTTTAAATGTTACACCCTTGTACTATACATTGATATTTCTGTATTATTATAATAAATACAGCGGTTGTAATGTGTGAAAGCTGCCTTTCATATAGTATATTTTATTTATTTATTTATTTATTTATTTATTTATTTATTTATTTATTTATTTATTTATTTATTTATTTGTAGTCCTCCTTTCTCAGTGAGACTCATGGTGGATTACATAGAATGAGATTAGCACACTCAGTATCAAGGACATTTCCATACAGTGTCAAGCTCATACCCTACCACAAATTTTGTTAGACTTATAGGTGCTGCTGGACTCTTGCTCTTTTCTGTAGCTAATATTAGTTTTTGAACCTATAAGGTATGAATGATGTTGGATATGGGATTTAGGTTCTTTATGGCAGTCACAGTACTTTCTGTGACAGACCTACCCAAGCAGAAGCTTTCAGACATGGTCTTATAGGTGCTACTGGACTCTTGCTCTTTTCTTGACCTACCCAGTGTGATCCACCAAGCCAAACACAGTCTGTCAGTCATGTACTGTAATCTATTTTTCTGTGGATCATATGTTATGTGTTGTTTGCCTGTTAATCTTAGTCAATGCCTTCATAATTGGGAAAGAGAGTATATGTCCTTTAAACAAGACCTGAATGAAGGTTGTTAAGAAACTCCTAGAATACCTTCAGTTGTGCTTGAGTTGCCCTCAAGAATCCTGCTAGAGAGCACAATATGCAGTCTTAAAAAAGCAAATTTATACATTACATCATTTAGTAGAATTATTGCTAATTAATTGGCTACATAAATGCTAAAATTACTCAGCACTTTTACACAATCTGAGAATACTGGAATTCTGAGCACTAGAGATGGGCACGAACCAGGAAAAAAAGAACCATGCAGTTCATGTTTCATCACATTTCATGACCCACAAACCACAAACCATGAATTTTGACAAACCTGCCCCAGTTCATGAATCAGTTTTTTGGTTTGTGAAAATGTCACTTCTGGGCCAGCAAATCACCACTTCCAGGTCAGCAGAAGGTCTGCAGGAAATCCATCCCCTGCTGCCTAGAAAACTGATTGACCGGCGCCAGGCTGTCTGCAGTGATGAACTGAATAACGAACCAAACAAACCAGCCTAAAGTTCATGGAAGTAGGTCAGAAATGGTATCTGACGAACCACTGGTTCATGAACCATGAACCGGTCTGGTTCGTCACGAATTTTGGTTCGTATTTTGGTTCATGCCCATCTCTTCTGAGCACTCATTGAGTAGCAGCTAAGTTCACAAACAGTAGAGATAAAACAGGGGGACACAGTCTTTTTTGGAGTATTTCCAGAATAAAAAGGGGAACTGATACATTGGTATTGCAGCAGAGCAGTAGATACAGCAAAGAATCTACCAAGCCCCTTGCATTCCATGGAATTATCTGCCACAATATTCAGATTCACTCTGATTTAACAAAAAAAAACCCTGTCCATGGCACCAGTCAAAAGAAGAGAGTGCCTCTATTTCTCTAAATTATTTGCCTTGGTATACAGTAGGCTTGGCTTTAATGAGATGTAAAAGAAGGCAAGAAGAAGCACACATTTACTGGATATGTAATCTCTTTTGTATGGGTGTTATGGCGCTAATTTAGGATCCAAACTTTCACATACATGTAAGTTAAGGAAAAAAACTTTTTTTAACAATTAGTACAATGCAACTATTTTTCTTTTCTTTAACTAAACTCATAATTTCAACTGTACAGAAACTTTCAGGTAGCATCTGAAGAAGTGAGCTGTGGCTCACAAAAGCTCATACCTTACTACAAATTTTGTTAGTCTTATAGGTGCTACTGGACTCTTGCTCTTTTCTACTGTTTCAGCCAACAATGTTTTTTAAAAGGTAAACAGTTATACTTGTCAGATCCCACCAAGTGATAGGGTCCTTTGTTGCAATCCTTCCAATTTGAAGCAAGTGGAACCCAGACTTCTGTCCTCTTCTTAGGGAATTACAGCCCAGCAAGAACAATACAATCCCAGCAATAAAATTAACCAAACACTATAAACATACACCACTTTTAATCATATTGTTCACATGCAACATTTCTGATTACCTTACTCAAAGTGATAAGAGCACATTAATTATTATCAGCTCCTCAGCAACCAGCTTCTTCCTCAGCTGCCTGGTTCTAGCTACTGACTTTGCCCTACTGGGCTAAACCAATTAGCAATTAGGGGGTACAGATGTATATGCAGAAGACCATTGTAGGGCAAGGAAACAATAGTGAATCTTCACCTATGCCATGTTTTCTCTTTATTTGCCCTCTTTCACTGTGTGGCAGGGCTATGGCCTGTCAAGGCCAATTCTCAGCTAGCTGTGCCCAGTATTATACTGCATAGCTAAGCACAGATGACAAGTAGTATAAACAAACAGAGTGCCTGGAAAAAGACATCTTCCCCAGCCTCCTTACTCATTTTGCTCTTAGATCAATACTATTAGTCCTGTATAAAATCCTTGCCCGCTCCTCCTCCCCCAGCCCTTCAGACACCACAGATGTGGCAGAAATTATGCTATGTTGAGCCATGTGCTCTCAGAGCACATTTGCCTCTGTCAGGAGACTCCAGATTGCTGAAAGGATGTTGTAAGGCCTTTCTTTTCCATCATCTTGCTTGTCTCTGCTTGGGCCATCCTGAGAGCAGAGTCTGGTGGGCCTATCCTCTGAAAGTAAGACAGCACTCTTTTAGGGTTTGCCATGATTATAATGCCTTATTGAGCTACTTTTGATCAAAGAATTCCTTCAATATGTTTCCAGAGAAGGCAGATAAAAAATTCAGGATATTGATTTTTAAAAATCTCCAAAAAGAGGCAAAGGAATTTCCTATTTTTTTTGTTAATGAATATTGTAATAGGTAAATGTGCTCAAGTGAGACAAATTAAAATTTCAAGGACAGTTTGGGTTGACTTTGCAAAGGTTTTTGTTTTGAATTTAATCACATTAATTAATGTAATAATTAAAAAATGTTATGCTGAAGTGAGTTGCAATCAGCTTATTATTTGCCATGTTTGTGTTTCCTGCCAGATTATGCAGTTTTGTTACTACAGTGAATTCAGACAAACTTTTTAAAGGTGTCCAATAAACATGAATGCTTTCAAGTTTGGCTGCCATTCTGTGTCAGATCAGCTACAATCCTGAAAGCACTTAATTGTGTCCTTAAATTGACTCACTGGTGCCAAATTCTCTGTCTTTTTCAATATGTGTGTACATTCTAATAATATATTTTTATTACTGTGCTGTTATCTCAAAAGACCTTCCTAATAGACCTGTGTGTTTCTTTTGTTATTAATTACAGTAATTACAAAAATGGGTTCTTTCATAATTATAATAATTAATATGAAAACAAAACAAATTCTCTAGCTAAGTAACCTATAACGAAAATAGCCCCATGGTTTTCTTTCATTTTGTTTGAATAGCTTTCATTTGTCTCTTATCTAACCTGACCTTTCTCCTCTCTCTGCTGTATTTTCCTAATATGGGCATAAAGCTGTGTTCCTTAGGGGGACTGGGGAGAGAGCCTCTGGGTCTTCTCGGTTGATTGCAGACTGTAGGTCCTACATATTAGGAATTAGTTGTTTTTTGGCTTCTGGTAGCAGCAGAGTTACTTAATCAGAAACGTTTCACCCCAAAAGTGCATTAATCTTAAGACAAATTATAGAAAGATAGAACTTACAGTTTTATTGAAGTAGATTCCATCCATTGTAATATCTTGGAGTAAAGGGAAAGAGTCCTAATCTAAAGAGTCACTTTCACTATATCTAAACAACGGCCTGACATAGGCAGTAAGGCTGAGGTGTGGGTCTGTGGATAAGGTCTTCATGGCGGGAGCTGAGAGAATCACATCCTTCTCCTTGGAAGACCATGAGACAAGAGAGAGAGCAATCTCCCAAAAGGCACAGAGACAGAGAAGAAGTCAGGAGGCGTTCCCATCTTAAGCAAAAGAGAAGCAGCTTACTTGGCTAGAGTTACATATACATAGAGAGATATGCAGAGCCCCTCAATGTCCAAGGCATGCTGAGTCGCGTATTCCAACACTAAGATTACACATAAATTTGAGGTAATTCTATTCCTGAAGCATATGGGGTAGGACTTTGAATCAGATAAGAGTGGCACTTCTTGAACAGGCACTTCTTGAAAGTGCCTGTTTTTAGAGGATCAGTTCAGAGAGAGAGATTGTTTGCAAGTTTTGTTGTGCTGAAATACAGTGTAATATTTTATAGTATATTATTCCTTTCTTATTTTTTAGCTTTCTTCTTGAATATAGTTTGTTCTGTGTTGTGTGTGCTGTGTGTGTTGTCTTCTTTCTGAAGCATTTTACTGTTTTTACTTGGAGTGTCCTTCCCCTGCTCCACTTTCTTCCCTGCTTTTTTATTTGCCTTGCTTTCTATCTTGCTCTCTCCTGTCTCTTCTGGCTCTCTAGAGGCCATTTTTTTATTCAATCCCCCTCAGTCTTATTTACTTCATTAGTTCTTTATCAGTGTGTGACTGGCTATCTGGCTATGTTGCCTGCATGTGCCTGAGCATGTGCAGAAAACATTTGCTTTTTAATTGCCCCTCCCCCTCCCAGGCAGGTGTAATTCTTTGAGAATTACAATTAATTTGGGTTTTGTTTTGTCAAGAAACTGGACTTTCTTATTCCATTTTTTGGCTTTTCTAAATCTTCAGTTCAGTCTTTTGGCCTAGTCAGGCCACAGAAAGTGAAATCTCTGGGAATTAACAGAATGCTGAGGGCTTCAAGGCCATAGACCAGGATGGGAGGCTATCAATTACATTCTATCTAATTCATTGGTAGGGGCAAGTTGCTCTGATTGTGAACTCATTCCAGCTACAAAGACATGGTCACATGCCCTAGTAATGCTATTTATTGATCAAACAGGGTTGGGCCATGCTGCAGGCAGCCTGACATAAAGCCATCTTGTGCTTTTGGACCTTGGCCTTTACTGTTTTATTGGACTTGTAGTTTGACCTAATAAGGTAACATCTATGTTAGGGAAACAAAGTCTGTGCTTAAGCGTAGATATTTAGTTTTGTTATTTTATTTTCTGCCTTGTGCACTGTCCCCTTGCCATAGGTCTAAGACTGGGACAGAGGCTCCCTCTCCAGTTGCCTTCCCTAGCCTTGGGGGTTCTAGAAAGCCTCCAAAAAAGGAGGGGAGGGTTCTGAAGGGACCTTGCTGTCTCTCTCTCTCTCTCTCTCTCTCTCTCTCTCTCTCTCTCTCTCTCTCTCTCTCTCTCTCAGCATACTGCCTTCACCTTTCAGTTCAAGTTATTGGCCTTACCCTTCCTCTCTGGCTCTTCCCCTGTCAGTCTATAGATGACAGGCTATGGCCGATAGACCCCTGTACCCTCACAGCAAGAAATCCACAATCATGGTTGAAAGGCTTTATTCAGGAATCAAATCCACAGATATGTCCATAGGATTGCTCAGAAGAAAAGCAAGCAGACAAGCAAGTTGACAGAAATACCTAAATGTGTGAAAACCATTCTTCTTATAGAACACAATTACTCGTCCCCCCTCCCAACAGTAAAACATAACTTTTGGCACAAACCAGGCTTGAGTACTCCTCGCAGAGTTTACATATCAGGTCTAGACACTAGGAAGGCATAAGATTAAGGTTGAAACACAGTGATTCATGAGAATGAACAGTTTACAAGGTCAGAAGCCCTGGGAGCTTCAAAGCAATTAGATAAGGCACCTGCAGCTTCAGTAGGCCTGTGAAAGCAAGGCAATTTATGGCATTGGCAATATGACATCAAGGTACAGCATCACTAATGGTTCACAGTAACAGCAATGGCTCGTTGTAACAGCTCAGCTTAAAATAATGGCATGAATGAGGTGCAGACATGCCATCAGCTGTACAAAGGCTGCCTGCAGCGTGGGTCAACACCAGGCTCTTCCAACTACCCTCTCTCAACGGTGGCTATCCCTCTGATTAATGGACCTTCAGTCTATAGGGGTCTTACCCCACCAGATTCTCCTGTTGCCAGTCTTCCTTTTTGTCCTCACTGGGTGATGCTACCTGTCCCAGCCAATCAGACCTTCCCACAGCTGGCATTGCTCCTTCCCCTATCTTCCAGGACAGTGTGCATGGGGCCTCAGCCCCACAGCTGCTGCTGTTGCTATCTCCCCCTCTTCCCCAGCCTTGAGCTTGCTGCAGTCAAAGGTTGAGGCTTGGTTGGGGGCAAGATCACGCTTGCCCAAGTCTCATCATCGCTGCTTCTGGAAGCATTGGGAGAGGTCCAGCCAGCAGAGCACATGCATGCCATTCCACCCTGCTCTACTCAGCCCTTTTGTGGGCCTGTTGCCAGCACTTGAAGGTCTGCTGGAGGTTAGCTGCCCTGTTGTATTGCCTCCACTCTCCTTCTCCCTTTCTCTGAGCCCAGCAATCCACTGAGGCAAGAAGTGCAGGGGTGGGGAGTCTAACCCCAGACACAGACTTTCTATAATTGTAATTTTTGCACTATTCTTAATGGGTTATTAATAGGGATGTGCGTTTCGGCATTCAGAATGCCGAAAGAATGCCGAAACAAAAGTGTTTCGGCATTCTTCAGGAATCCCGAAACGTTTCGGGGAATGCCGAAACGTTTCGGGATTGCCGAAAGAAAAACCCGAAACGTTTCGGGATTCTTTCGGCATTCTTTCGGCATTCGAGAATCGCCATTTTGTTTTTGCTAGCCGTTTGCCTTAGCAAGCGGCTAGCAAAATCCTGCTGGAAGCAAAGGCTTCCTGCAGGCTCTTAGAAGAGGGGAGGGGGGGAGAAGGAGTGAATCACTCACTCCTTCTGTCACCCCCCACCCCTCTTGCAAAGGAGGATAGGGAATACTGCTTTGCCTTGCAAATGCAAGGTGCAAGCATTGCATTGCACTTGCCATTTGCAAAGCAGCAGAGATTCCCGCCAAAACTAACAGGTAGGGGAGGGGGAGCAGGAGGAGGGTGGCTCTTGGAGTGTGGGTGGGGAAAGGCAGGGGAGTGGGGACTTTAGGAGTCACCAATCCCACTGCTGCATTCTCATGCCAGCCAATAGATTTAAATCTTTGGCTGAGGCTGCAGCAGGGGATTTAAATTTGGAGCAAGACTGTCTGGAACACTTCTGTTGCTGCTGCTGCTGAGCTGTGACCGAGAGAGGAGAAGAAGAGAGACTGCACCTGGAGCCTGGAGGACATCTGCCTGGAGGATCAACTGTGCTGGACATCCTGAGAGGACACCTGGTAGGCCTTTTTTAAATTTTTGTAAATTTTTTTGATGCTGGGCAATGTGCTGCTGTGGCCTGCCTCTGCAAAAAGGTGTTGCAGTTTATTCTTGGCATGGCCTGGGGGACAGGTTGGGCAGACAATGTTTGATGGTGGGGTGGGGGTTTCAGCATTGGTTGTTGTGCTTGCCTTCTTTAAGCTTGATCCACTGTTTTAAGATTAAAACAAGAGTGTGCCAGCTTTGGGCCTACACAGGCCAGAAGCCTTTCTTCTGGCTGGTTCTCACAGTTGTGCTTCACAATCTGGAATGGTGTGGCTTGCTTTTCTGTGTCTGGTCCCCTGCTCTCACAGTTGCGCTTCACAATCTGGAATGGTGTGGCTTGCTTTTCTGTGTCTGGTCCCCTGCTTGCAAGGATTCCCAACAGGCTCCGTCCTGATCAACTGTGCCAGCCTGTGGGCCACACACAGGTATGGCCTGGGGGACAGGTTGGGCAGACAATGTTTGATGGTGGGGGGGGGGTTCAGCATTGGTTGTTGTGCTTGCCTTCTTTAAGCTTGATCCACTGTTTTAAGATTAAAACAAGAGTTTGCCAGCTTTGGGCCTACACAGGCCAGAAGCCTTTCTTCTGGCTGGCTCTCACAGTTGTGCTTCACAATCTGGAATGGTGTGGCTTGCTTTTCTGTGTCTGGTCCCCTGCTTGCAAGGATTCCCAACAGGCTCCGTCCTGATCAACTGTGCCAGCCTGTGGGCCACACACAGGCATGCTGCTTTGGCCAAGGTAACCCTTTTTGGTTGCTGGCCTGGCACTCACAGTTGTGCTCCACAATCTGGAATGGTGTGGCTTGCTTTTCTGTGTCTGGTCCCCTGCTTGCAAGGATTCCCAACAGGCTCCGTCCTGATCAACTGTGCCAGCCTGTGGGCCACACACAGGCATGCTGCTTTGGCCAAGGTAACCCTTTTTGGTTGCTGGCCTGGCACTCACAGTTGTGCTCCACAATCTGGAATGGTGTGGCTTGCTTTTCTGTGTCTGGTCCCCTGCTTGCAAGGATTCCCAACAGGCTCCGTCCTGATCAACTGTGCCAGCCTGTGGGCCACACACAGGCATGGCCTGGGGGACAGGTTGGGCAGACAATGTTTGATGGTGGGGGGGGGGGGTTCAGCATTGGTTGTTGTGCTTGCCTTCTTTAAGCTTGATCCACTGTTTTAAGATTAAAACAAGAGTGTGCCAGCTTTGGGCCTACACAGGCCAGAAGCCTTTCTTCTGGCTGGCTCTCACAGTTGTGCTTCACAATCTGGAATGGTGTGGCTTGCTTTTCTGTGTCTGTGTCTGGGTGGATGTGTTTTGTTTTGCTGCTGGTTGGCCCTAGCCTTTAAGGGGGGGGGCTGACTTGGCTTGTGCAACGGGGCCTTGAATTTTGGGGGTTGCGTGTGCGGCGTGTGGTGTTGACTCTGCTAACATTTCCAATTTTCTTGACAGCATCGTGGAGGAGAGGAGGACCAGCTGCAAGACCGCCTGAACATCGCTGGACTGCAGGACTGGTGTTACTGTGAGCGAGTCCGGGTTCACATTTGGGTGGCCTTGGGGGTGGGTTCTTGCTAGCTTGGGAGGGGGGAGGCTCATCTTCAAAACACCACATCCACACCCCACACCGACATACCACAGATACATCGGTCCCGCTAAATAGTGTCTCTTAGGTAGGTAGGCCAGTTGGTAGGTGATCAGTGGATAATTGCCCTCAACATAATTATTAGGGAAACCGAGCCTAGTTTTTTTTAAAAAACTAAATAGGGACTCAGCAGGGAAAGCATTAGTGAGTGAGTGTTAGGTTTGAATTATATATATATATATATATATATATATATATATATATATATATATATATATATATATATATATATATATATATAAAAATTTGTAATAGCTGTCAATAGGCTTCCCATTAGTGCCCCCATAACTAGGGTTCCACTGCCCATCTCTGGCACCCGTGGTGGTGCCAGGCCGGCCCGGGCATACTAGTGTGTGAGTGTTTAAGGCTTTGTCACCTGTTATTGGGGTTTAGGGCCAGCTCAATTCCAGAGGAATTCAGCTGATTGGCAGGCTCAGGTTCCCTGACATAAATAGGGTTGCTTAAAAAGGCACTTGATTGTTCATCTCCAAGTCACAGAGCCACTAGAAGCACAGATTTAGAGCAGGTTAGTTAGGTCTTGAAAACAAAGTTGACCTTTGTTTTCTAAATCTTTTCTGATTAGTTAGGGTTGAATTTGGGAGGGGAAAGTATGTCGGAGAGGAAAGCAGAGAGGGGCCCCGGGGGAAAGGCTAGGGAGAAATCTAGAGGGGAGGAGGGGAGGGGGAGGGGGACTGCTGCGGCAGCCCCTCCATCTGAGCGGAGGAGGCCCTCCCCTGCGCTGCTGCCGTTCACCAGCCTGGCTTCTGGTGACAGGAAGAGGGTTCGCAAGACTCTCTTTCCTGAGGCAGCTGCTGGAGGGCCACCCCCAACCCGGGTGCGTGAGGCAGGGGCTGGCACTGGGCGGGGGCCTGCTGCTGAGGCTCCTCCTCCTCCAGTGGTTGCGAGCCAGCTGCTGGAGGAGGGGCAGCATGTGGTGTCTCCTGGGATGGGCGCGGAGCACATGACTTTCCCTGCGCTCCCGCTCACCCCAGGAACCCGGAGGATGTTGGAGGAACTGCCCGTGAGACCCCCCCTGGGGCGGTCCACCCCAGTTTCCTCTGAGGCCAGCAGCAGGCCTCTCGCGGCTGTGCAGGAGGAGAGGACGCGGGAGGAAGAGGCAGAGACTGTGGTGGAAGAGCCCACATCTCTGCCCCTTCAGCCTCGTCCATCCCCACCTGCCCCGCCGAGAGTGGGACACGGTGTGTCCGGCCAGAGCACCTCACAGGAGGTGCCGCAGGGTGGTCCCGAAAGCGCTTCTCCTGGGAAGCGTGGGATACCCTTTTCCTCCGAAATCTGGAAGCACTTCCAGACAACGGAGGATCCCCGAGCAGCCCTGTGCCTGCATTGTAGGCAGCGCTTCAGCCGTGGCAAAGATGTGTGGCATCTCTCCACGTCTGGGATGAGGTACCATATGAAGAGGCACCACCAGGCGGTGCTTCTTCGGGAGGAGGGTTCGAGTGGCGCCGCATGGCCGCCAGCTAGCCAGAAGGAGGCAGGCTCCTCTGGTGCTCTCCCCCCAAGGGTACCTGCAGGAAAGGGACGCCAAGCCTCTCTCCCGGAGATGCTTGGTATGCAGGGCGCTAGTGTGCCCAGAGAGGGGATCCGGAGGGCGAGCAGGCGCATCACGCGCCACATCGTCAACATGATAGCAGTGGATGGGCAACCGTATTCCGTAGTTGAAGACTTCGGCTTCTCAGGGCTGCTCCAAGATTGCTTTCCCTGGTACGCCGTCCCTGCTCGCACGTCGTTGAGCAGATCGGTGGTGCCCTCGTTTTACAGGGCTGCCAGGGATCATGTGAAGGCACAGCTGTCCCGGGTTGCCAGGAGAACTGTGCACTTCACATCGGACATCTGGACCTGCCCAAGTGTGCAGCAAGCGTACCTCTCGCTTACTGCTCACTGGTGGGAACCCGAGTCGGTTCTGGGTGGGGGCCCGGGGGGAGGTGCCTAGCACAGCTAGACAGGGAAGGATGCGAGACCGCCAGGCCGGCTACTGCAAGGCCTTGCTTCACGCCGAGGTGCTCGACGTGTCCCACACGGCGGAGAACATCGCTGCCACCTTAAGGAGACAGTTGGACGAGTGGATAGGCCAGGGACCCGCCACCGTGGGATGCATGGTGACGGACGGTGGCAAGAACATGAGGGCAGCGGCGCATCTAGTGAGCCGAGAGAGCGTCTACTGTGCCGCTCACAAGCTTCACCTAGTGGTGAGAGATGCGCTGGGGTTGGGCTCCTCGAAGGAACCCGTGGATACACGGACCCGTGAACTCCAGTTACTTGTCCAGAAATGTCGGAGGCTCACGGGTCACTTCTCGCGCAGCGTGAAGGCCACGCACGAACTGCGCCAGACACAGGTCAGGACAGGTGTGCCAGAGCACGCTCTGATCACTGACGTCAGCACTCGCTGGAACTCCACCTGCGCCATGCTTGAGCGCTTGGTGGAGCAGAAGGCCGCACTCCACGCGTGGCTCTCCGAGAACCGCGGTGCGAGTCAGGTGGGTGAGTTCAGCCGGGAGGATTGGCTCACCATCACCCAGACAGTGGAGGTCCTGAAGCCCTTCAAGGACTTCACTGTGGCGGTCTCGTCAGACACGGCGACCCTCGGTCTGGTCATTCCCCTGGTGCACACGCTCCAGAGGAATCTGGCCACCCTTGCAGACCGGGTCGCGCCCCGTGCTGACCTTGTTCCAGCGGTGCGCGCATTAGTGAGAAGGCTGCAGCAGGGCATAGCTGCCAGGCTAACTCCTCTCACTAAGGAAGAGTCATACATGTTGGCGACCATGTGTGACCCGCGCATAAAGGGCACTTTCGCCGAGCGGGACGGGAACCTCACCCAAGCCAGAGACGGCCTCTGCTCTTGGGTGAGGCGCAGGCAGGCCAAGAGGGGACGCCTGTCGACAGGGGGGACGCAAGAGGGGCCCTGCCGTGCGGGTCCCTCTGACGCCCCCTCTGCGCAGGCCCCCCCCGAGGCCACCACCGGAGTGCCGATGGAGATGGAGATGCTCCGGTGGGCCCTCGTCCCCTCTGGGGTCGTGAGGACCGTGAGAGAGGATCCGGCGGAGGCGATGGTCAGGGACTACCTCGCGGAGCCCTGCGAGTCGCTCTCCACCGATCCGCTCAGCTACTGGGCCAGGAAGGAGTCGGTCTGGCCGGACCTCTCCCTCGAGGCGCAGCGGCTGCTCTCATGCCCTCCGACGAGCGTGGAGAGCGAGCGCGTCTTTTCACATGCGGGCGACATTGTCGGCCCACATCGCACTCGCCTTCTCCCATGGAGAGTCGAGCAGTTGACCTTCCTGAAGGTCAACTCTCGCCTCTTCGATTTCTCAGGACTGGACTTCCAGAGTGACTGAGGTGAGCCCAACTTGTGGCCTGCATCCTCTATGAGTCCAATCCTTTGGAATCGCGCTCTCCCCTGTATAAAACCCTGTATATACAGTTAAAACCGGCCAGTAGAGGGAGGGTGGTTAGGAACCAGTGGCAAAGGGAAAACACCCAGCAATTTGAAAGCCCCCCCCCCAGGGTATTCAAAACATCTCCCATCACTGAGACATACCCTGTGGGACCAAATTTATTATGAAAAATAATGCCCCAGAAACATGGATTGCTACTGGAGGGAGAAACAGGTTAGATAGGGATTGCTTAGGTGTTTTTATCAGATGAAATCCTTGTAAAAAAAAATTGTAGAAGAATTGTTGTACTGTTTTTTGAAAGTTGATGTTCTGTTCATGTAAAAAAAAAGGAAAAAAAACCAAAAAAAAATGTTGTGATTATGTTTTTTAAAAGTTGATTGAATGTTCATGTAAAAAAAAAAAAACCCAAAAAAATGTTGTGATTATGTTTTTTAAAAGTTGATTGAATGTTCATGTTTAAAAAAAGGAAAAAAACCCAAAAAAATGTTGTGATTATGTTTTTTAAAAGTTGATTGAATGTTCATGTTTTAAAAAAAAAAAATTGGTGTTAATGTTGGGTTTGCATGGTTGGGGGATGCGGGAAGAGTGGTGGATGGGCACCGGCCAATGATGATCTCTCACAGATGTTCCCAGGTAAAGGGTGGGAGAAGGGCCCCTGAGGGTAAGGGTGGCATTTGGCATGCAAAATGCCACCCCTGGCAAGACAAGCCTCTCCCAGCTGTCAGTGGTAGAGATGAGAGCAGAGCACCCACTTGGGGAGGCCATGAAATGGCCCCCCCAAGTGGGAGCAGGCTGAGCCTTGGTGGGGGGATGGGAGGAAGGGTGGGAGAAGGGCCCCAGAGGGTTGGGGGGGGATTTTGTTGCAGTGGTTCCCCCCCATTAAGTCATGTTATGGAGGGAGAGTTGTATTAGGCTGGTAGTTATTATGATCATCTTCTGTTTCCATGCCCTGTTGTGCCCGCTCACTATGTAACCTGTTGTAATGTTCAAAACGTTACTGTTTGTCCATTTCAAAAGAAAAATTGTGTTTAAGATTCTCTGATGTGTAGTTAATTGTGTTGTGTTGTGCTATGAGGGACAATAAGTGTAATTTGTTGTGATTTGTTGACCACTTGTAATTTGAAAATGAGAAAATAAAGGTTTTTTAAACTTAATGATTGTGTGTCTGTGTTCCCTTCTTTGATGGGAGGTTGGTTCCCAGCATAGGGAACAATGGGGCAGGCTGGCCAGCCTGTTCCTGGGGTACTGGGTGTGGGGCAGCTGAGGGTGGTTTTGGTTCTGAGAGGGGCTGAGTGGAGGATTTGGGTCTGTGTGTGGCAGCTGGGGTGGGGGAACTGGGTTTGTGTGGGGCTGTAAGGAGTGGACTATGGGGGATGAGAGCACTGGTCATCCCTTGTGCCCAAGTAGGCCCCTGCTACTGTCCTGGTGTGGGCTTCCATGCCTCTATCAGTTGCTGGCCCTCCTTTGCCATCTTTTTCTGAAATTTTCCTAGGGCTGCCAAACTCCTGGTTGGGCTTGAGTTCAGGTTAGAGAGAGTTGTTCCCTACAGAGAAACTGGCTGCTTCCAAGGGCAATCTCTTTAGAGGGCAAATGCGGACCATGGATTCTGGGGGAGATCCCTACTCAGATTTTCCTTTCCACAAGTCCCACCCCCAAATTGCCAGTAACTTCCAAGGCCAGAGTTTGCCACCCCAGAGAGATCCCGTTCCCACCCTCTTAGCCTTGGCATGAAAGTTGTAGCCCCCATGGAACACTTCCAGGTTCCTGATTCCAAGCCCAATGACACCAATGTAAGACAATCCAGACCTCCATCAAAAATGGATTTTAAGTAGCAGTGGGATTGGGCTGCATTTCAGTCATTCACATATCTGGTTGTGTTCCCAAACATTTAGCTTATGTTTTTTTAAATCAGCGTATGGCACTTAAGGACACTTTTAAATGGTTCTAAAAACATATTTTTATTATGAAGTATTTAATGTGGCATTGATCAAGGGCAGGCCTTTTGGCCAAATGAGCAGTATCAGTACAGTAAAATTTAGACAAAGCTCATAGGAGGAAAAAGCATTCACACTGTGAAGTGGGAAGAAAGTTTCAATTTACATGTACCATGGACTCCGAAAAAGACATGTAAGTGGCATCCAGACCAAATCAGGCCTGCTTTCTCCCTTGAAGATATCAGTTGATGATAGTGCTTATGTCACATCATGAGAAGACAAGGTTCACTAGAAAAGACAATAATGCTAAGAAAAATTGAAGGCAGTAGGGAAAAGAAGAATACCCTAGATGTGGTAGATTGACTTCGGTTTGCAATACATGGACAAGGTTTTTGGGATACTGTGGAGCTCAATATAATTCTAAAGTACACCACAAGTGATTTGAATGCATAAAACATACAGACACATACACATAAAATGTATATACCCCCCTCCCCACCAAATTAAAGGTTTATCTTATGCCCCGGTTTTCTCCCCCATGGGAACCTAGAGTGGTTTACACATTGCTGTTCTCCCTTGATTTGTTTCACCCTCATCACAACCAGGCTAACAATAGACAGCTGCTCCATGCCTCACATTGGAGTGACTCCACCGATGGCCTTCTTAGTTGTATGAGGGGGTGGAGGGGGGGGGAGGAAGGAAACAACGCACTCCTGCCCACTCTATCTGGGGCCTAGGTGACCAAATTGCTTGGCCTTGGCAAGGAGCCAGTGGTGGGGCGGCACTGGTTCTGGGGCCCCGTCCAGAACATTTGTCCAGGGCCCCAAAATCACCTAGACTGCCTCTGGAAAACACACAACACAATTGTTTACTTAGGCTGAGCCAAGAACATCCATCAAGCCTACAAGGCACAGAATCAGAGTCTGCCAGATTCTAGACCAACTCTCTAGCCATTGCACTACAGTGGATATCTAAAAATTGTTCATACCCCCACCAGCAATTTGAACATTTTTCTCCAAAAGGCACACAACTTGGCTGGGTCTCAAAAAGGACTATGATGTATGGGCCTGTCAATGCATACTGGTACTAAGGCTCTGGCCGGGGGGAGGGGGGCATTGTGCCAATGCCACCCTGGCTTTGGAAGGGGACAGTAAAATAGAAGAAATAATCTAGGTTCAGTGCCTCCCCCCCTTCTCTGTCTCTCTCTCTCTCTATAATGTGAGTGAAAACATTACTATACCATCACTGAAGCCTACAGGATACTTAGGGTCTGTTCACACACGCATGATCATTTAATGGCAATGCTCTGGCATGATGATGTCTGTTCTAGGAAGTGATGTGATCATCACACAAGGCTGGGGAGCACGCACAATTCACAGCAGGCAGATTTGGGCCACAAGGGATCCTGCTTTGGCCTGTAGGGCCCAAATCAGCCCACTGCAAAGCACAGGAATACTCTCAGGGCAGCCAGATGACATCAGTGACATCACGGCAGCAGCCCCTGGAGCGTACCTTGAAGGCTCATTCACTGACTTTCCCCCTTCGGGGTGATAGGTGAGAGTGGGGGATCCCCCACCAAGGGGAAACGGATCCCTAATTGTGTCTGAGGTTGTGGAAATCAAATGGGTCATTACCTCCATATTGCTTCTGTCTTTGAGGGACTTACATGCACATTATATTTAACTCCAGATTTCTTGATTGTCAAGGAATGCATGTGGTGGGGGGTGGGGGGAAGGGTGGGAGAAGGGCCCCTGAGGGTGAGGGTGGCATTTGGCATGCAAAATGCCACCCCTGGCAAGACAAGCCTCTCCCAGCTGTCAGTGGTAGAGATGAGAGCAGAGCACCCACTTGGGGAGGCCATGAAATGGCCCCCCCAAGTGGGAGCAGGCTGAGCCTTGGTGGGGGGATGGGAGGAAGGGTGGGAGAAGGGCCCCAGAGGGTTGGGGGGGATTTTGTTGCAGTGGTTCCCCCCCATTAAGTCATGTTATGGAGGGAGAGTTGTATTAGGCTGGTAGTTATTATGATCATCTTCTGTTTCCATGCCCTGTTGTGCCCGCTCACTATGTAACCTGTTGTAATGTTCAAAACTTTACTGTTTGTCCATTTCAAAAGAAAAATTGTGTTTAAGATTCTCTGATGTGTAGTTAATTGTGTTGTGTTGTGCTATGAGGGACAATAAGTGTAATATGTTGTGATTTGTTGACCACTTGTAATTTGAAAATGAGAAAATAAAGGTTTTTTAAACTTAATGATTGTGTGTCTGTGTTCCCTTCTTTGATGGGAGGTTGGTTCCCAGCATAGGGAACAATGGGGCAGGCTGGCCAGCCTTCTCTGCGGGTGGTGGGGGGGTCAGGGGGGTGGTTGTCTGTGTGCCAGGGCAGGTGCTCTTTCCCAGGGACGATTTGGCACTGCCACCATTGTGGCACCCCTTGTCTGTGCAGAACTGCCCTGGGAAAGAGAGTTTAGGGGATCCCAAAAGGGGAGGGCAGGCCAGCCTGTTCCTGGGGTTATGGTGGGTGTGGGGCAGGTGGGGGTTGATTTGGGTCTGTGAGGGGCTACTGGGGGGATTTGGGTCTGTGTGTGGCAGCTGGGGGGGAATTGGGTTTGTGTGGGGCTGTGAGGGGTGGACTTTAGGGGCTGAGAGCACCTACTTGGGGAGGCCATGAAATGCCCCCCCAAGTGGGAGCAGTCTGAGCCTTGGTGGGGGGTGGGAGGAGGGGTGGGAGAAGGGCCCCAGAGGGCTGGGGGGCATTTTGCATGCAAAATGCCACCCCTGGCAACACAAGCCTCCCCCAGCTGTCAGTGGTAGAGATTAGAGCACCTACTTGGGGAGGCCATGAAATGGCCCCCCCAAGTGGGAGCAGGCTGAGCCTTGGTGGGGGGTGGGAGGAGGGGTGGGAGAAGGGCCCCTGAGGGTTGGGGGGCATTTTGCATGCAAAATGCCACCCCTGGCAAAGGAAGCCTGCCTCTTCATTTTTTCCCCATAGGAAATAATGAAGAAAGATCAGCAGCAGCATGCTAACAATATGCTGCTCCTTTGCTTTCTTATGGGGAGGATGGGGGGACCTGCTTTGGGGGGCCATAACATGGCCCCCCAAAGTCCAATCTGTCTGAAACTTGGGTAGTTGTTAGAGAAGGGTTAGAGGAAGGTCCCCACCAATTTTGGGCTTATTTGGTGGGAAAATGCCTCCTCCAGGCGTCCTGAAAGACGGAGGCATTTTCCCAAAAAAAAAACCCGAAAGAATGCCGAAAGAATGCCGAAAGAATGCCGAATCCCGAATCCCAAAAGAGATTCTTGTTTCGGCTTTCGGCTAATGACTGTAGAAAATCTTGTTTCGGGTAATCCCGAAACAAGAAAGCCGAAAGTTTTTTCCTTGCACACCCCTAGTTATTAATTACACTTCTGTGGTGTTATTTGGGTTTTATGGCTTCAATCTAAATCCAGTAGCTTGTCCTAATTTTGCTTCAGGAACCAAATAATTGTTTTGTGGAACTCAGCCTGCAGTCATCCAAACTTGTAGGGCAGAGTTCTTGTTCAACATCTGGTAGGGCTGGAGATTATGTTCCTTGGTCTCTAAGCTTAGAGTTAGTCAACAGGGATTGGTGGTGGCTCCCATTACAGCAGGAGGTGAGGCTTTCACCCCCACTATTGAGTTTTTGCTCTTGACCTCCACTCCAACTCCCTTGAGGACTTGAAGGGGCTGTGTCTTATGTAACTCAGTCTGTGTCATGTTTCTGGGTGTTCCAAGTATGACCCAATCACAACACTTTTATTTATTTATTTTTGTTATACACAGTCCATTGATAAAATTATATACATTTCATACATACATCACAGTATCTTATCTGACACCTGTGTACATGACTGGCAGGAGATCTTCTGGGTCTGATGGGGGAAATGTGCAGCATGGTGGAGGCAGATCTGGCAGAGGGAGAGGGAAAGGAAGGGGTGATTTTGAAAAAGCAGCAGCCGCCAACTGTAGTGGCAGTCCACCAGGTACTGGAAGTTCTGTGTGCAAGCTTAGGCTACTGTTCTTCAAGCTAAGTGGCTTCAGTGGCAATTCCTCACACTGTTTTATGTGTTATTGTTTCCTACCAATCCCCCCATAGACTTGGATGTTAAATATGGGACTATTTCTTTATTTCAAAAAGGAGGACCTCTTTATTCTACCGTTCTAATATTTGACAGTGTACATGTCTTGGTGGAGTAGTACAATCCTCCTGAGTTTTTTCCAGTTCAGATAGAAAACAGGGAAGGTAAGGACCATTGAAAACAATAAGAAGTAATAAAGAAGTAGAGTTATTAAAATTAAAAAACAATAACAGAAGAATAATGAAACAAAACCATATTAAACAATCTAATAATGAAAGTCCCTTTGGTAATTAATAATAGAAAGAAAGAAAGAAAGAAAGAAAGAAAGAAAGAAAGAAAGAAAGAAAGAAAGAAAGAAAGAAAGAAAGAAAGAAAGAAAGAAAGAAAAAGAAAACAAACTCCCATGCGCAAGTCCACTTCCTCTATTGATTTTCTTTAAAGTATTAAGAATCCAAGGCTCTGGGAAAAAGTATATCCACCCAATCCACATAAATCCAGTATGGTTTAATGCTTAAAATGTCAGACTAGGAGCTGGGAAACTCATGTTTGAATCCTGCTGTTGCCACAGAAACTCATTGGGTAACCTTAGGACATTCTTTCTCTCTCTCTCTCCCCTCCCTTAACCTACCTCACAGGGTTGTTGTGATGATAAAGTGGAGGGGAAAATATTGATGTTGTAAGCTGCTTTGGGTCTCCATTGAGGAGAAAACTGGAGTATGAAGATTTACATAAAGAAATGCATATGGATAGCATGAAGTCATGAAACTTCTCCACGTAACCAGCACACATTTTTCTTCATTCCTTTTAATCTTCACTCATTATCATTCACTGCCATTACAAATACATAAAGATCTGAGAACATAACCAAATCTAAAAGACAGAGAAGGCTGCAATTAGAAATATGAGTATTTACGTTGCCGCTTAATGATAATACCCTATTCATTTCTACTCATCACGAGATACAAATTACGAACTATTAGAGATGTATGAATATGTATTTTTCCATTTCTTTTCATTATCATGTGTAGTCATAAAAGCCATTTTTCTCTCACCTATTTACTTCAGCTAATTTCACATTTTCATTTGTTTCTTGTATGCCACTTTTACTCCATTTTTGTTGTACATAACTTGACATCATTTATATGACGCCTTTTTGCCATTTAAATGCAACTAATACAAAACAAGGCATGATTTTGAATGCAATATATCATCAAATTTCATACATCTAGAACTAGGACAACTGCACTTTCATCCCATGGAGAAATCACAAAAGAAACTACAATTGTCATTTTTAAAAAAGAAATTAAAAATACTGTAATTCACAGTGACTGGCAGCTGTTGCCTATGAGTCTGTGAATTCTTGCTAGGCATGGCCAATGTGCTGCAATCTTACAGAAAGAAGGTGGTCAGAGATGCCAGATATACAGCTTCAGTTTATTGGAATGACGCCCTCCCCCAAGCAATTTACTGAATTCTATGACATCATGAAAAGTTCATTACCATTCAGGGTTAGCCTTGCCAGGAGAATATTGGCAACTGGTGAGAGACTGACCAGGTGGGGAGGGGCTCATTGGTGCCATAAAGATACACTAACATCAAGTGACTTCAGCACATTGACAGGGACACTGTAGCATTTGGGCAAAACTATCGTTTCATCATAAGTTTAACTCTATGGTTAAATCACAGAGATTTGTCCGAATGTTAGAGTGCCCCTAGTGACACACTGATATCACTTCCAGGCACAAGGTGACTAACAGCAGAGGACTGGGACACTGACTACCCCTCTATTTTTCTGCTTATTTTTCTCTTGCCACCCAATTGGGTGGTGGTAGAAAGTGTCCACTTGTGGCAGGGGATTCCCCATCTCCAGTGGGAACCTAGCAAACTTGTTCAGGGTAAAGTCAATAGAAAGGATAAAAGATACGAACAGGCCATATTTTGTTGGTGGAGAGTTATGGCAAGCCCTGAATGTAGGGTAAACTATTAGAATAAACTTGTGTATGAATTTTCCCAGGCTTCTGCTTCTTATGCTCTATCTATAAAACCATACAGATTACTAATTCACAGCAAATATTATATTTAATAGGAGCATTGCTAAACAAGATTAAACTGTTCTTTGTTTTAGGATTTTATAGTAGCTCTGCACATCTGAGTCAGCATTAATCACTTATAGTTTCAAAGCATTTTCTTTTTAAAACATTTAGTTATTGCATTGGTGTTCTGCTCTTATAAGTGACTCTCTGGGGTTCTCCTATCTAAAGGGCTGATCAGATCCAGCCTCAATACTTCCAAACTATTCACAGACCCTAAAATTATATTCTTGTAGATACTAGTTGAGCTATTAAAAGCAGCACCCCTACACAGGCCGGAAGGTGGGTGATGTCGGCGGCCGCCGGGCCTGGCAGTCACGGGGAAGCAGTGGTGTGCTGCCCCCCCTCAGGGGGCAGAGGGTCTGGCCGCTCACCAGCGGCACCCCCCATGTACCCACCCGTCAGGCCTCACAGGAGCACACACTTATTCCCGGCACAGGCCGGAAGGTGGGTTTTGTCGGCGGCCCCCAGGCCTGGCAGGCATGAGGAGATGGTTGTGTGCCGCCTACCCTCAGGGGGCAGGGGATCTGGTTGCTCACTGGTGGCACCCCCCATGTGCCCACCCACCAGGCCTCATAGGAGTGGCATGCCACCTCCCCTCAGGGTAACAAGCAAGGGCAATCCCCAGTAAAGGCTGGAAGACAGAATGGAAAAACCACCACTCCCTCAGACTTGACTAGATCAGGCAGTAATAATACTGTGAGCCCTCAGCCCAGGTGCCCACTGAGCTTGGCCCCAGGGCCTGGCAGCAGCCCTTAAACTAGAGGGAGGGAGGGACTAGAGCCCTAGCCTACCACTCCCACAGACCTGAACAGATCAGGCACTAATAATACTGTGAGCCCTCAGCCCAGGTGCCCACTGAGCTTGGCCCCAGGGCCTGGCAGCAGCCCTGGAAATGGAGGGAAGGACGGACTAGAGCCCTAGCCCACCACTCCCACAGACCTGATGAGATCAGGCACTAATAATACTGTGAGCCCTCAGCCCAGGTGCCCACTGAGCTTGGCCCCAGAGCCTAGCAGCAGTCCTGAAACCAGAGGAGATAGATCCCTATCCCCAAAATCCAAGCTCAATTATACTCTCTCTGTCTGTCTCCCCAAAGGCTAGCAAGTAGCAAGCAACAGCTCTGTCACACTCCACTACTCGCTGAAAGTGAAAGCCAACCTGGGAGCCCAGTGCTTTTTATAAGCACAGGTCCCATAGACCAACACAGGTGGTCTGTGGTTGGCTGTCAGAGCTGCCTATCAGGGTTTGCAGGGATAAGATTGGAGTGCCCATAGATACAGAACACCACCCTCCACCCTCCCTCCCCCGAGTGTCTTCTCCCAACTTGTAACCACTTTCCAACTCCATGGTTGGAAGGAAGACCTGCCAATCAAGGTAAGCTGGGGTTTGATTTGGGTTTCCAGGGCGACAGAAGGAATGCAGACAGAGTTCATGCATTCCCCCGGCTCCGTTTCCAAGGGAATTGATGGATGGCGCTTGACTGTCTGGCTTCATGAACTGCAGATGGCCACAACAAACTGGGCTTCTTACAAATGCTGGATCGTTGGCCTTGGACACTCACGAAGTGCCGGATCGCGACTAGACGATCAAGTGGTTCGTGGGGTTTTAGCATTCGTAATGCGATTCGTTCCCATGTCTAATGGTGACCCACACAGAGAGCAGACACAGAGTTGACACATGATGGCATATATCATATGGAGGATAACAAGATCGTATATCTCATACTCTTAGGCCTTGTAAAAGTATTGCTTGACTATATAAGGGGACAATTCTTTAGTTGGCCCCTTCCTGGATGGACGCACAGCAGCTTGGACAGAGGCTGTGTTTGCAGCCTCATTAGAAAGGAAGGCAATTTGTGCCTTTCTTGGGCATTCTGGGATCGCTGGGGTGGGTGGAGTAAAAGTCATATAAACCTGCTCCACCCCCTCTTCAGTGTGCAGTTGATGGGTTTGCTTAGGAGGGTTGGAGAGGTCTCGCTTGTCCCTGCCTGAACTGCAGGGCAAGCTTCAGAGTTCTGCCACAGGTTTTTTGAGGTGTTTTCCCTGCTCACAGCTGTGCTGGGAATCGCCCTCTGGGAGTTTGGCGGTGGTGGCAGTTGGCAGGGGCATTTGCCCTGGGTGCAGCTGTGTTTAGGCCAGTGCGCTCTCTTCTGCTTGCCAGTGGCATCACTTGAACGTGCCTGCCTTGGCCCCGTGCAGAGTTTGGGTGGTGGTGGCCGTGGGAGCAGTTTGCAGGGGCATTTGTCCCAAACTCTACAGAGTCTGGGCTGCTTCACTCTTAGGGGTGCTGCCTGGTGTTTTGGCAGTGTGTTTAGAGGTGGTGCTGTCCGAACAAGGCTTCCTTGGCCCTATGTGGTGTTTAGGTGGTGGTGGTTTACACAGGCATTAGCCCTGCACATAGCGGTATTTAGGCTGTTTGATTCTCCCCCGCTGTTCAGGTGGCGACGGCAGGGGGGGTGTTCCCTCTCTTTTAGTTTTGCCCAGTATTGGGGGAGGTGGTTTTATTGGGCCTATATAACATGCAGGACTGTGGCTTAGCTATTTGGAGGCCCAACTCCTTCCTCTCTTAACGAGTGAAAGTTATAGACGGCAACCCCTCTTTCTCTTTTGCATTATTTTAAGCCTGAGGCGGCCATTTTAGTTTGGGCTTCAGTTGGCGGGCATGTTGTGAGGTGAGGCCCTATTTCTACTGGGGTCAGAGAAGGGTGGCCATTTTAAGTAGGCCTGCAGAGAGTTGGGAGGCCATTTGGTGGGTGGTCTCCTCTGTTGGACTTACCCAGGCATCTGTTCAGATCTGCTATAGTTTAGTAGTTAAGTGTTGTGGTTGCAAATATGCATTTTGCTAGTTCAAAACCCTCTATTGGCATAGCCTGGTTGGTGGTCTTGGGTAACTCAGTCCTATCACCCCTTGCCTCTGCTGTAATATTGACACTGATATCTTGAGTTAGGGCTTATGCTTTAGTCTTGCGGAGCCATGCCTGAACAGAAATGCCCTTCCAAGGGCAAGCAGTCTGTTATGTGGCCACCTCCAAAGAGGCCCATGCCCCTCTTGTCCTCATCTGTGGATGAAGGGGTGGATCTAGACAGGCAGGAGATATTGGATGCTTAGCAGCCCTGGAACAGGCTAGAGGTGGCACCACAACAACTGCTAGGCAGGCAAAAAGGGCTAGGCCTACAGGGGCTGTGTCTATGGCTACATTTAAAAGGGACCTACTTAATCATCTCTCTGCTTTGGAAGGGACATCTGGAGGTGAGAGGTTTGGTATCCAGGCAATGAGCAGCAAGGATATGGATCAGGAAGGAGTGGCCAAACAGGGATGGGCTATTGAGCCAGGGCCCATTGCAGTTGCTGTTGACCTGTCGGAAGGGGATGGTAAGTCAACCTTGCCAGCTCAGACCTGTTTCTGGTCTTGGTGGCCATGGGGATAGCAGTCTGTCCCCTTGCCCTCAACGGCACCGGAAACACCATACATGTTGGCTGCTATGGCACAGGTACAGGGCACGTCTGTGGCATAGTCCTCTTGGGGTCAGCTGAATCAGCCTCACTCAAGCTTGCCTCCCATGTGAGGTCAGTATCCCTCTCCCCATGGGGCCCAATCATGCCTTATTCTTCGGCTTATGGAGTGGTCCTATTCAGGGCTCTTCTGTTTGGGGACACAGCCTTTGGGTTTAATCCTCACCATACAGGAAAAAATACTTAAGGAGGAACACATCAATGTTTTTACTCTCCTTTTTAGGGAGTTGGAAAAAAAGGAGAAGGAAGACCTCAATGATAGGGAAAAGGAGTGCTTGAAGCACAGGACGGTCGATCACACCTGGGCTAATTGGCTGCCGGGCATGCTGATCTATGCAGGGGTTATAGCTAGGGTACAGCCTTGGTGGGCTGCACCTTTGTTTCAGTATATAGACATTATCTACGGGGAATGTACGGACTTTACCAGTGCTACACGGTTGCAGTATGACGAGGAGTTCCATACGCATGCGGCTGTTAACCTTAGCCTTCCAGGGGATCAGATTCACTCAAGAAAGGCCTGTAGCTTCAGACACCAGTGTCTCATCTGTGGTGGCTCCCCCCCCCCTTTCATGGCTTGCCCTAGGCAGCTGAGGAAATGGGGTAAAAGGGGAGGAGGGGGAGGCGATTGCCAATCTTCTTCTGGTAAAGGGTCCTAGTCTCACAAGGCTGAAGGTCCTTAGGCACCTCTTAGCCGGCTACCCTAAGCACAATGATGCTCATTATTTGTTAGAGGGTTTTACTATAGGTTTTAGAATACCATTTCAGGGCCCCTTGGCCCCCTTTATGTCAACAAATTTGCATTCTGTTGTTGGCATGGAGGATGTTGTACAGTCTAAGATTGCCCAGGAGTGTTCTGAAGGGCGTGTTCTAGGCCCTTTTAGTATCCTTCCTGTCCATTGTTTGAGAGTCTCTCCTTTGAGTGTTGTGCCAAAGAAGGCAGTTGGTGAGTTCCACCACATTCACCACCTTTCTTATCCCAGGGATGGGTCGGTGAATGATGCCATACTTAAACACTTATACATGGTGCACTATACATCCTTTGACCAGGTGGTCAAGGTGATAAGGCACTGTGGACTGGGAGCAGAAATGGCCAAATGAGATATTAACTTGGCATTTCACCTCTTGCCCGTTCATCCCAGGGATTTTGAGCTTCTGGGATTCTCGATGGTTGTTGTGGGTTTTCCGGGCTGTATTGCCGTGGTCTTGGCATTGTAGTTCCTGACGTTTTGCCAGCAGCTGTGGCTGGCATCTTCAGAGGTGTAGCACCAAAAGACAGAGATCTCTCAGTGTCACAGTGTGGAAAAGATGTAGGTCATTTGTATCTACTCAGGAGGGGTGGGGTTGAGTTGAGTCATCCTGTAAGAGTTTCCCAGGGTGTGGAATGCTAATGGAGGGAGGCTTCACTGTATCCTGAGGAGGTTCTTTTGCATCTGGATTGGTACTTGATGTGCTAATCTTCTCTGCAGGGCTATTGTCGGGGATAGAATGTTTTGTTAGCCTGGTGTTTTTCAAAACTGGAAACCATGCTCTGTTCATTCTTAAGGTTTCTTCTTTCCTGTTGAAGTTTTGCTTATGCTTGTGAATTTCAATGGCTTCCCTGTGCAGTCTGACAAAGTAGTTGGAAGTGTTGTCCAGTATTTTGGTGTCCTGGAATAAGATACTGTGCCCTGTTTGAGTTAGGCTATGTTCAGCCACTGCTGATTTTTCAGGTTGTCCAAGTCTGCTATGTCTTTCATGTTCTTTTATTCTTGTCTGGATGCTACGCTTTGTGGTCCCGATGTAAACTTGTCCACAGCTGCAGGGTATACGGTATACTCCTGCAGAGGTGAGGGGGTCTCTACTGTCTTTTGCTGATCGTAGCATCTGTTGTATTTTTCGGGTGGGTCTGAATACTGCTTGGTTATGCTTTTTCATAAGCTTTCCCATCTGATCAGTAATTCCTTTGATATATGGCAAAAACACTTTTCCTGTAGGAGACTGTTTTTCCTTGGTTGTTTGATTCATCCTGGGTTTGATTGCTCTTCGGATTTCATTTCTGGAGTAGCCATTTGCCTGAAGTGCGTGGTTTAGATGATTAATTTCCTCATTGAGAAAGTGCGGCTCACATATCCGTCTTGCACGATCCACCAATGTTTTCATTATGCCTCTTTTCTGTCGGGGGTGGTGATTGGAGTTTTTGTGTAAGTACCGATCCGTGTGAGTTGGTTTCCTGTAGACCTTGTGACCTAACTGAAAGTTTGCTTTGCGGATGACCAGGGTATCCAGGAATGGGAGTTTCCCCTCGATATCTTTCTCCATTGTGAATTGTATGTTCAGGTGGATGTTGTTGAGATGATTCAAAAACCCCATCAATTCTTCCTCCCCATGGCTCCAAATGATTCTGGGATTCTCCTTTGAGGGCCAGTATTACATGGATAGGACCCTCCTTATGGGGTGTTCAATTTTTTGTGAGGCCTTCGAGCATTTTAGCTGTTTCCTGGAGCGGTCCTTGCAGTCCTGGCTTTCATGCCAGGACACAGCCCACTATTTAGACAATTTTCTTTTCGTGGGTCCCCTAGCCATGGGCCACTGTTCCCGCCTTCTGGACAGCTTTATTTGCCTGGCAGAGGAGTTTGTGGTCCCATTGCCCCTTGAGAAAACTGAGAGTCTTGTGTCTGTACTTACCTTTTTTGGGCATTGAACTAGACACAGAGCAGCAGACTTCACAGTTGCCGCCCCAGAAGTTAGCCAATCTTTGGGCTCAATTGACCTCCTTCAATGAAAAGCATAAGGTTTTCCTGTTAGAACTTCAGCAATTGGTGGGATACCTGAACTTTGTGCGTAGGGTGGTGGCACCTGGTCAGGCATTCTTATGATGCATTTGTGATGTCATGGGTGGCCTTAGGCTGCCCCACCATAGGCTACAGATCAGCTATGGTATGAGGGCTGATCTGGCAGTTTGGGAAGAGTTTTTGGCTTCATATAATGAGGTTACCTTCTGAAGGGAGGATCTTCTGCTGGAGGCAGAGCTGCAGTTGTCCTGTGATGCTTCTGGGTTCACACACGTTGGAGTTTATTTCCAGAGGCACTGGTGTGCTGAACAGTGGCCTGTGCACTGGGCATATCTTGGACTCACTTCAGACCTGACTTTCCTAGAATTATTTCTGATACTTGTGGCAGTCTGCTTATGCAGGGGGGGAGGCGAACTGGCAGACCTCACTCTCTATTTTTGGCACAATAACCAGGCAGTGGTGTGTGTCCTTCATTCCTTTTCATCTAGATCCCTGCAGGTTATGAGGCTGGTCAGGGCATTCACCCTTCAGTGTTTGTTGCTGAACATTTTGTTCTCAGCAAGGCATGTTCTGGGTGTAAATAACGTCATGGAAGATGCTCAGTTTCAGCAGCTTTCCCTGGAGGTTGACTTATGGTCAGCTTGGATGCCTCAGGAACTGTGGAGCCATAGATGGTAGAGGAGCAAAGGGCCATCCAATTGGCGACTACCCCCAGTACTCAGAGGTCTTACCACCGGGCAGGGCATCAATTTTCAGGCTTTAGGCAGGATGCTAGACTGCTGCAGGTAAGCATCTCATGTGGTTCTGCATGGAGCAGAAAGGTAAGGGGCTGGCGGTCAAGTCCATAAAAAGCCAGCTGATGCCACTTGCCTTTGCCAGTAAGGCCAGGGAATGCTGAACTCCATTGGGGACTTCAGGTTGAGGAAGATGCTGGAGGGCTGGTCACGGGAAAGGGGAGTATGTGGTGATGATAGGCCTAGTGATAGGCCTAGTGTGGAAGAAGACGTGCCACTCAGACTTCGAGGTGGCATTGTTCCATGCTGCTGCTCTCACTGCCTTTTTTGGAGCCTTGCAGGTCAGTGAATTGGTGGCTCAATCCCTTAAGGATGGGTCTGATCATGCCCTTAGGGCCCAAGACCCCAAGTTCATTAATAATACAGTTACCCTCAGGGTCCAGAGGTTAAAAATTGACCAGATGGGTAAGGAGACAAAGATACAGTTGAGTTCCTGCTCAGAACTGGGTTGGTGTCCTGTAAATGCCCTTAGGTGCTATGTGGGGTTGCAGGGGGGACAACAAGGGTTTACTTTTCCACCATGTGAATGGCACCTCCCTTATGAAATACCATTTCTGGGCAGTCACAGGCAAGTCTCTTGCCAGGCTAGGTCTTGAAGGAGTCAAATTTGGCACCCATTCCTTTAGGATTGGGGCAGCCTCTACTGCAGCAGCCATGGGTTTTCCTGGGCCAGGTGTCCAGAATATGGTGCATTGGTAGTCCTTGACATACAGGGCTTATGTGTGACCTCTGATGTTCTTGTAAACTTGTTGATTCTGTTTCTGTCTTCAGGTGCTGTGTCATGCTGTGGGAGGCTCTGGATCCTCATCTGAGGGCACAACAGGGGCTTGGTGGGTGGCCCACCAAGCCAGGAGGACACTGATTGAGTCCCAGCTCAGTCTTAGTGATTGGGCTATGGTCAAGTGGCAGAGCTGCAGAGGCCTTTGTTGACCATGGTTGCTGCCACTCCTCTTTGAGGGAAGGAGCAGTCCACCACCTCACATCTTAGGCATCCACCTAGGGGGCAATGACCTTGGTTTTAGTAAAGGGCAAGGCCCTGTCTTTGCAGGCACAAGAGGACTTGCTGTTTATAGGCAAGTTTTGGCCTGATGTGCTGATCATGTGGACAGCAATGGTTCCATGTCTGGTATGGTGGGTAGCCTAGAACCCTGCACGAATAATGAGACAGACACAAGGCTTGGAAATAAAGGGCCACTTTATTAAACATAACATCAACCATTCATATGGCAAGGGCCAAAGAGCGGTACAGGTCAAGACACCGGGTCACCCCTGGACCTCTGCCTTCACCTGTCTGAATGAGTCCCGAAGCCCTGGGTGCGAGTCATCCATGTATATGGCTGGGACCTGACTGGCCAGGCAAATCTGGGTCCCCCCTTTCAAGCTGCTAATGCCTCAGCCATACAGCAATGAGGAAAGGACTTGCACATGGGGTTCCACCAGCCAGTCCACCTATGCAGTTGGCAGCTGTCACAAGCATGGCCTGTGAGACAACATCAACACCACATGGCAAATGACCAAGCTGTGAGGTGGAGAACCACACCTCCCCTCAAACCACCAGGCCACTACTTGCCTGGGCTCTGCAAGCCTGTGTTAGCCTGTAAGGAAAGGGCCATGGCCTGTGAGACAAGGTCAATACCTCACTGCGAATGAAAAAGACATGAGGCAGAGGTCCGCATCTCCCCTCAAACCATCAGGCCACTACTTGCCTGAGCACTGTAAGCCTGTGTGAGCCTGTAAGGAAAGGGCCATGGCCTGTGAGACAAGGTCAACACCACGCGGTGAATGACCAGGACATGAGGTGGAGATCCACACCTTCCCACAAACCATCAGGACACTACTTGACTGGATGCTGCAAACTGTGTGAGCCTGTAAGGAAAGGGCCATGCCCTGTGAGTCAAGGTCATACCACCTAAGTGAATGACCGGAATGTGAAATGGAGGCCACTCCTCCCCTCCAGCTCATGTGGCCACCATACTTATGTGTGCAAATCTGCGTGAGTCTATACCAGTACAGCCATGCCCTGCAGCCACAGTTATTACTGCCCAAGTGAATGACCAGTACATGACGTGGAGGGCTGCTCCTTCCCTTGAGCACCCTGGGCCACCTTGCCTATGCATGCACATCTGTGGGGGCCTGTAACAGAAGGGCCATGCCCTTGGAAAGCCCAGCTCATTACCCCCAGGTGAATGACCAGGAGTGAGGCAAAAAACCCCACATCTCATCAAATAGAAGTAGCAGCTCAGCCTTCACTTTCCCCATGGCTAATGCAGAGTCAACCAGACCCTTCTTTAAGGGCTTGGGTCATCACTCCACTAATGCTTAGGATCTAATTCTCGTGCCCACCATTAATGTTGCGTGACCCCGGAAGCTGCCCAGGCTTACATCAAACTGAGAGGTTTACTGGTGAACCTAAATGCACCTAAGCTTCCTGATGGCTGCCACTGGATATGAGGCAAGCCCCCTAACAGTCCACTCCCTCATAACTGGGAGAGATCCACCAGCTCAGCCATAACTCCTACAGACCAAATGATTCCCCAGCCTAGAGACTGCCAGCCATACCCGGTTGCCAAGAATCAATAGCCCTCCCTGGAGGCATAGCTCAGAGGAAATCTGAGGGACAAGCTGCACCATTCCATCTACAGGGAAGACCGGGTGCTGCCTTAAAACATAAATGCCAGGAGCAGTCTCCAGAACCTTCCTCAAAATCCTATACCACTTGGATGAAAGAGGGTTAGGTATGGGCACCACTGTCTAATTGTCCACATGAAGTGGGCTGAGGGGTTATCTAGTTCCCTTCCCCACAATCCAACTGCCATGAGGATTCCAATCATATATGGTTGGAATCCAACTGCCATGAGGATTCCAATCATATATGGTTTATAGTAAGACTCCCATACTGACTAGTCAATGGGCCACTGCTCAGCCCACCAGTGCCCCTGAACTAAACCCAGAAGCCATTGGGCCCCAAGGCAGTGGAAACTCCACTTCTAGGTGCCAACACTCTGGAGACAAGGCTTGGTGCCCCACCAGCTGCTGGAGCTCGTACAAAGAAAGCCAGCTAGCAGCCGACTGGCCCAGGTGCAGTAAGCCTTCTTAAGTCTCATTTACTTGTCTCTTCCTCAGGTCCACCTCATCCTTCTCCTATGCTTTCTGAACAGGAAAGTTAACCCCCAACATGCTGCTCCCTTTAGGACTGAGTCAAGTAACAACCCAGTGGCCAAACTGTGAAACCCAAAGGCAAGACCCAAGATCATAGAACCCAGGAGCCTAAACATGGGAGTCAAGAGACTGTTACCTGACCCCCCTGGAGCTCCCACAGCCAGGCACTAGAGACCAGTGTACTTACTTACCTTGTCAGTCAAGTCCACTGTTACCTCAACATGATGGGATTACAGCAGCTGAGGCCAGATCCACTACCAGCTGTCAATTGTGCTAATCTGGTAGAAAGATCAGATCACATCTTCGGTGCCCTGTGTGACAGCTTTGCTGATTTCAGTAGATGCAATAACACAGCATGTCATTAGGTGGCCTGAGTGACAAAACCTAAAAAACAGCTCTCTAGGCCCACAAAGGCTGCAAATTGAGCAGGGAAAAGGGGGAGAGGTTTAACCAGCCACCACCCTGGGACTGTAGATCCTTGCTAAGCCAGTAGAAATAATGTGTGCAGCAAATCATCCTTCAGATGACTGCAAGCCCCCCCCCCGAGCCTCAGCCAGGCTTTTACTGCTGCTGCTGCTGCAAGTATGGTCTCCAAATAAAGTGGAAGTGAGGGAGGCCTAGACAGACTGGAGGCCTGCAGGGGCTGGGCCTAACCCTGCTTCAGCCCTGCTGATTAAGAAACAGTTATAGCAGTATTTCCCTCCTCCCCTTGGCCTCAAAGGAAGAGTCTGCAGGGCCACTTTGCAGGAGGCCTATTTGCTGGCTGCTTGCCCTTAGCAGGGCTACTACCCTTTCTGGGTGGTATGATGGGAACATACAGTAATGTAATGTAATGTAAAATGATTGCTTTTAGCACTTCAAAGCCCAATAGGAACACAGCACCCCCAAAATGGCAGCTCAAGCACTGCGTAGGCCACAGAGGCCACTATAAAATGGTTGCCAGTTCAAGGAGACTAGGTAGGTCACTGTGAGACACACTCAAAATGGTCACTCTCAGCACAGGATAAGCTGCAAAAATCCCACAAAAATGGCCACCACTGCCAGTAAGCAGGAGGCAAATCAGGCTGCAGAAAGCCCACACTCAAAATGGCCACCCCCGGTGCTGTGCATATTGCAGATGCCTTCACAACATGGCCACCATTGCCAGGAAGCTAAGCAGACCACTGGGTGCCACTCTTAAAATGGACAGCCTAGCACAGGATAAGCTGCAAAAGCCCCACTAAAATGGCTGCTACTGCCAGTAAGCAGGAGGCAAATCAGGCCACACAAAGCCCACGCTCCAAATGGCCACCCCCAGAGCTGTGCATATTGTAGATGCTTTCACAACATGGCCGCTACTGCCAAGAGGATAAGCAGGTCACTGGATGCCACTCTCAAAATGGCCATACCCAACTGAATAAACTGCCAAGCCCTCCCACAAAATGACCCCTGCTGCCTGAAGGTCTTAGGCCAAGCTATTGCTGCTGGTAATACTCCCTCCCAAGTAAGTGTAATGGCAGGGGAGGGAAAAGCCTAGATGGGGGGAGGGGGCCTACCAGCATCCACCCTGCTAGGCCAGTAGCAATAAAGTATGAATTAATCCACCCCTCAGATTGTTGGCTGCAACTCACCCCTGTGGCCTACAGCAAAGTCTATTGCTGCTGCTGCTGCTGAAGTACTCTCTCCCAACAAAGTAAAATGGGGGGGGGGAGCCTAGGTAGGCCAGAGGCCTGCAAGGGCTGGGAA
The DNA here is from genome assembly GCF_028583425.1 of Eublepharis macularius. Lineage (NCBI taxonomy): Eukaryota > Metazoa > Chordata > Lepidosauria > Squamata > Eublepharidae > Eublepharis > Eublepharis macularius. The sequence continues at coordinate 70,478,510 of NC_072794.1, forward strand.
TAACCCTGCTTTAGCCCTCCTGACTGATAGACAACAGGTCCCAAATGTAAATAAGAAAAAGTCTCTGCCAAACCAATGACCCTGGCGCTGGGCCCTGGCTCTCCTCCTGGAGTTTAAAGGTAGCAAGCAGGGGATTATCACAGCTTCTCTAAGGCAGCTATGACTGCATAACCATGAGGGCCTTCAGTAAAACAGCCTCAGAGGAGCTTGGCTGAGAGAGCTTGAGATGAGCTCTGCTCAAGCTGAGCATGCAGAGCAACTGCCAGCCAGCTGGGTGGAGCTGCCTCATAAGGCTCCTGTCTCCGCCCCACCCCAAGTCTGAGACACAGATACCATGGAAATGCTGTCTTCTCCTCCTTCCAGGGAGGCAAAGAGCACACACACCCAGCCTTATCAGTGGAGGCTGCTGGCCAGGAGGGCCGTATAGTCTGCCTAACACTTAAAGCAGACTGTAGTGGATTCTTCACTTCAGTCCATTTGCTATAATGTCCTGTTGTTTACATTTGAATAAAAAGACAACATCTGTTTGTATCTTTGCAAGGATCCATTAGGTATTAATGTTCCAGTCATTCAATGACAGTGCAGGTTTTGTTTTGTATTTTGTAGAAAATTTGGTATATAAGTGCATGTGTTCATTGGTGGGAGGTTAAAGGTTAAAATATTCTGTCCTTTTGAAACATGGTACATAACAATCATTTTGCTCTGTGTTAATCAAATAAAACTGACATAAAAATTTGTTCAAGGTCAACTGAATGCAACCCAATTTTGGCCTTCAGACCAAACCTTTGTTTCCCAACAATTATTGGACTTCTAGTACAGATGTGTGTGTTATGTGCCATTAACAGTGCAATCCTATGGAGAGTTACTCCAGTCTAAGCCCATTGACTTCAATGGGCTTAGACTGGAGTAACTCTTCATAGGATTGCACTGTAAGTCACCTAGTAGTACAGGTATCTCTGACTAAAATAGTCAGTTCCACGGGTGGAGGATTAAAATCTGAATTTATTGCTAAGAGATAGTTGTTGAAATTGATGATGTTCAATACCCCCTTTCTCCTATTATATTGTATTTGGGTCACTAATTATGAGCTTCTTTTTTGAATAATCCAAAACAGATGGCTTCATTTTACAAGTTCTAAATTGACTCTCAGTGTTTGAGAGAATGCACATTCTTACAATGCTGCTTAGGAATTAAAGTGTGGGAGTGAGCAAGCAGCAGTGTGTTGCCTAAGGGAATATGTGACACTTTCATTATGATGATTCAATTGCTGGACTGCAGAGGGAACTGGGCCATTGTCCTTTGCACTACGGTACCATTTTTTTCCATAAAACTAAGTCAATTTTAGCTGTTGGGAACAAAGGCTGATTTTTTACTGAGACCAGTAAGGACTGAAAGTAATCAAGTTATAGCAGATGCCAACAGGAGCCTCTGGTCTTGGCTGTGTGTTCTCATAATGCCAATTGCACAGGTGCAAAAGTGGGACATCAGCTTGAAATATGACTCATTAATTATGAACAAAGAAAGAATTAGTAACTCAACATAATAAAAATAAGCTCTACCAGGAGTGAAAACACTTGTGTGATGGATAGGACTGGTTCCAGCTCTGCCTCTCCTGAGAGACAAAGCTGTAGAAAGATACAAGATGTTATGCGGCCACAAATACCCATCATTGTATACTTAAAGAGTACAGTGCCAAATAATTATGAATATTGAGTGAATATTTAATTCCATTAACCACTAAAGTGTACTGTGCTATGAGGTCAACAAATATAATAAATACAATAATAAATATTAAATACTAGAGTGTATCAAACTATAAACCTTTATAATATTTTAATTATTATTGCATTTTAAGTATGCAATGATTGGTATTTGTGGCCATGGAAGATCTTGTATCTTTCCATAGCTTAGTCCAGTTCCATGGTGACCTTTCTTTCCATTTGCTTTTTGCCTGAGAGACAGCCAATGGGAGTGGATGGAATGCTGGACCAAGAGTTAGAATCCATTGGAGGGGCAAGAGGGCTACAGAGACTGAGGGGGAGAAGGGTTTGAGATGCTATTCAGAGAGGCAACAGAAAGTTTGCTGGTAGTTACTCTATTCTGTTACCTGTTGAAACCTTTCCTGTTTAACCCCAGTATGGTTTGTAGTTTAAAATCAATTCACTCCTATGTTGCTTCTTATAAATAAAGTTTATTTTTGTTTGGTTTAACTCTGGCTGGACTGAAGTTGTTAGCTGAGGGGGAAATAAGTCACACACACACAAATGCTCTGGTCATGTGGAAAGGGCCTAGTGCCTTTAATGGTAGCAGTGTATATTGATGGAAAGTTACGTCTGCGTTCCCTTTTCCCCAATAGCCCTGGGTTATAGCTGGGTGAGGGGAGGTACATTTAGGGAACCACCTGCGTATCTGGAAGAGGAGACGGGATCCTGTGAGGGTTTGGATCAGAGTTCTCTGCCTGCTGTAGTGGAGGCTAGAGAGGTGGCATGTAGTGGGGGACTCCTAGCCTTTACCTGCCTGGCTGGCAGGGATGTGAAAGGCTTGTGTGTCTCTGTGGGTGAGAGGAGGGATTTACTTATCCACCCATGTATACCTGCCATAATTTGTTATGTTGTGAATGTAATCAACGTCATTAATTTAAATTTAGCAGTAGATCTTCTCCTGGTGCTAAACTTGGCTGAAACGATAAAAACACTCAGAGCAGTGTAGAGAAAAGGCTATGTTTTTAAAATTTATGGTAAAAGAGCAAGATATGTGTTTTTCTCTCTGAAAGTTACTATTCCACTTGCACTGCTAAGATCTTCACCTTTAATTCCCTGTGGGGATCACACCATATCATCTCACATCACTGCCTTCCTGTAAAGTATGATGGGATCTTTTGGGCACAAATGCTCACTTTCAAAAATGTGTTAAAGGAAGAGGGGGAAAAGGCATGGCAGACTAATATAACATAACCACCAATGATACTTTATGAATACAGGAGGAGTAAAAAATGATGTTCCCGATCATGAACCCACTCGTCACCACCAGTAGCTGCTGACCTGGGATACAGATGCACTTTCTATTCCCATGAAAAGGCATTTTCAACCTATTCAATAAGATTTTATTTATACTTTTGATTTGATAGAAATAAATCTATTTGATGGGGGGAGAAGCAGTCAAAGCTTCCACAGGGTTAGTGCAAGCCCTTTACATGAACCAAAGCTGGTCATTGGTTCTGGACATCATCCACAAGTGAACTATACAAATGAGTGAACTATAAAAATAAGTTAAAGTCTTTACCAGTAGAGCTTAGAAGCTAAAAGACAAGAGAGTGAAAGGGGAAATAAGAAATGGATAAGAAGCCAGATGTTAAAATGAGAGGGAGAGAATGGGGAAAAGATGTTTCAGGCCATTACGGGAAAAAAACCCTCTCCTTTGTAGTTTATAGAATGGAACAAAAGATATATTGCATACTTAACCAGTTGGGGTCATATGGGTGTTGCTGGTTTCTGGTTGTGTACAAGCCTTCTAAGATGTATCAGGGAACATCTTAAATCTCCCTTAAGAAAGTGGGAGTGGAAGAAAATCAAAATAGTCTTTATAGTAAAAAAAAAAGTGGGGTTGAGTTTAGATGATGTACTAAGGAGTCAGTGAAAGCCAAATTAGGTAATATTAACTAGTGGGTTTCCCTTCTTTTTTAACTTACAGAGAGGTTTTTGTCTTTTGTTTGCCCTGTCTGAATCCTGATGTGGTATGGTCCATTCTACTGCCTCAAGATTCTACTGTCTAATTTGCTGCATGTGTAGACCAAAAATAAATAGTGGAAACTCACAGCTGGGAGTGGATACTATAACACAATTCTCAAAATTGTTTTTTATAATTAAATAAGTGCAAAGTGCTATGTGTTAAGTACATATAAATACAGTATAAATACATTTACAATAAATATTTAAAAGACATACAAAATATCCACCATCCAATAAATACAATATTACGGCCCACTAAGTTCATATAATGTAATATGAAACTAACATCCAACAGAGAGGTTGCAGTTCATTCTCTCTCTCTTCCTCTCTAAAGGTGCAATAAAGTCCATAAATTGTAATATGAAACTGGCATCCAACAGAGAGTTTGCAGTTGATTCTTTTTATCTAGGTGCAACAGCAAAAATGGATCCCAAAGGGAACAAAAACTTCTACAGGTATGTGTCCTGGATGGTCATCAATCTTACATATTCCTTTTAATTATGTTTTCTTTTTTCTTTTTCTTTTTGCTGCAGGTGGAACCAGAACCACAGGAAACAAGTTTCACAGTCCCAACAAGGGCCGGCGAATGTGTCTTGTTTCATTAGACCAACTTTATCAGGGGATATTCATAAAGTCCACCCTGCATCTGGAATACAAACTATCAAAATAAATATTTTTGTTTTTTTATACTCACACCTGAGAATCTCTCTGTTGTTTCTTCAAATATCACTCACACACTAATACACATGGAGTCTCTTGTGTGCCAGCATTCGGCACACCCTGTGCTTTGGCCGTGTGCAAACTAACTACATTTTTACTTCACTTAAGAGCCTGCTAGTTTAGATCCTTACAGAGGATTTAAAGTACATACATATAATATAATTCACAAGTAACAACTGAGATTCAACTAATTATTCAAACCATGTGGGTCCAGACTTCCTAAATTGTGAAACCAGAATGCTTCCTTCTATAACGAAATCTTACAGATTTTCTCCAAAAAAGTCCTCTAAAGATAGTGGGTTAAGGAGCACCAGGAGGAACTTTGCCCTGCCTGGAAAGCCTTCTGTCTTTTCTGGACTCTTCTGATTAAAACTTTTAACTTTGGGTTAAAGAACAGGAAAGAAGGACCGTAACAAGTCTGTGTGTGGTCTCAGCAATCTTTCCAGATCAGTATCCCAAGTTTTCTTCAAAGAGAGAACTGCAACCTCTCTGTTGGATGCCAGTTTCCTATTACAATCTATGGACTTAGTTGGCTGTAATTTTGTATTTAATGGATGGTGGATATTTTGTATGTCTTTTAGATACTTACTGTAAATCTATTTATACTGTATTTATATGTACTTAACATGTAGCTTATTTAATTATAAAAAACAATTTTGAGAATTGTGTTGTAGTATCCACTCCCAGCTGTGGGTTTCCACTATTTATTTTTGGTCAGTCTGACTGGGAGAGCTTCCCATTTGATTGTGGCATGTGTAGACCAGGCATCACTCTTATTCTCAGTTATGGGAGATAAACATCTTTGAATCACCTTTGTTCATAGAAGATAGGCCACTCCTGCCTATATTTCCACTCCTGACTCAATGAATCAGTGAAGGGGAACAGAGGCAACTGGCATCCTCAGCTAGGGAGGAGAGAGGATTTTCTTTCCATCAGACTCCTCTTCCTCCCTAAAGGCTGCTTCTGCTTTTTTCTAGAAGTCAGTGTGTGGCATCTAGGATGTAAATAGTCCTCAGCATCCCATACTGGCATCACTAACCAACCCCCAGATTGCAAAACCTCAGAATCCTGCCTGGTTCATGTTTTCCCGTTAACTGGATCACCAATAGGCACTTCTTCCACCCTCCCTTGGGATAATGGGCTGTCTATCCCTCTGTTTTCAGGGACACCTGAGAAACAAATGCCATGCCTGTTAAAATCTTTTAGCATGCGGCTTTGAGAAAGCCTTTGATTATGTCACTTGCATAAAGAAGTGGAAAGTATGGCCATTTGTGTCCTTTTGCTATAACAGATATCACCAAAGTGGCAGTACCAACCTTAATATCCACCAAAGCTCTTCTGAATTTGGGTTCTCCTCAAAAATCTAATAATCTTGGATTGAATTTTAGTTTGCCATATTTTTAAGACACTAATATTGCACTTATAATTTTGATAGTTATATAAAAGCTTCTTGGTTCCTCATTTAGGTAGTCTAAAAATAAAATGCAAGCAGTTATTTTAATTATAGAGTACATATAACAAATTGGCATAATTATAATTAATGTAGGGAAAGTGGTGAGAACTTGGGGAAGTGGGAAATTAACTCAAGACCCAAAATGAAGCACTATGTTCCATTCAGGCGCATAGCCACATATTATAGATATGAGTTATTATCTGTCCTACTGAAATAGTATAAATTAGGAGTAATTCTCTCTTATAAATTAAAGGAGAATCAAATATGGGCTCAAATGTTATATATAATGTCCTGATCCATTTCAAGTTAGTCACAGCTAAGTTCTATTGAAACAAAGGGAACTAATTAGAAATAACAAAACCGATCATTTTTAATTAGATCTAATCACTGTCAGTTGTAACTGGATCAGGTCCAAAATCTATTACAATGTATTGAGTCATTACTTATGGTTTCAGAAAACTAGCACTTTGTTTACACATATGGATGTACTTAGAAATATTTGCAAATGTTGTAAATTTCTCTTCCTGTCTAACTTGTAGACTTCATTCTGGGCCTTAGAAATGGCTTGGAAAAATGACAATATGGGGAAAAAGGAAAGGAAGTATATGCATCTGGATACAGGAGAAAATGTTCCTAAGTAACAAGGGGGAATAACCCCAGACACAAAAAGAATTTGAGCATTTATTACTAACATGTAGCAAAGTAACTTTGAAAAATGACAGCATTGATGAGCTTTTATTGCAAAAGTCTTTGCACTTCATTAAATATGAAGAATAGAAGAAGAATATAGGAGTCAAAAGACAAATCTCAATGTATCACTAATGAAAGCCAAAAAAGGGAAAGACAAAGAACAAATCAGTGCATCTGGGAAGACTGTATTACAGCAGAAAATATGACTAATGTGAGATTAATCTTTTTAAAAAGACTAAGAAGGAAAGAAGAAGATGAGAAGGAGTTCATTGGTTATTTCTTGGAGATGAAGAGCCAAATTGTATTCCCAAATTCATTACCCAACAAAGACAGACTAAGCAAAACTGTCAGCACTGTATTAAAAGGGGGCACAGTGTCATAAAAGGTAGATTTTATTGCAGAAGTGAATTATGAATATTCAGCAAGTAGAAAAAGAGGGCCCATAAAGAAAGGCAAGTGAAACAAATCTGTATTTATAACAAAAAGTATTTTAAATGGTATGTATCACCCTCCAAATTCTTCTCTAAGCATTGCCATGGAAGAGGTTGACTACGGTAAAGCTTTGAGTTAGTTAGGCTTCTCACGTTCTTAGATATTGTGCTGACATAGTCAAATGGGGGGGGGGGTCGGTGTTAATGAACCCCAAAGTAGGCAAGTGTCAGTGGCATATGCTCATTGTTTTACTGACTCCTATGGTGGTGGATTGCAAACAAACTATTAGTGGTGGATTTTCATGTGTGAATCTCAGTCTTAGAATAATGTGATAGTCATCAATGTGGGGCATCAACTAGAAAACAGGAGAATTGAAAACATGCCAGATCAAAAGCAAAACAGTTTGGGTGTAAGCTGGATCTAAGGGCAAAAAGAGGGGAGAGGGAAGCAGAAGCCGCCCCAAACCAATGCTCTGCAATGGCAACTCGCTGATTATGACCATGGACACTTAATACCACGACTACACATGCATGGACTAGGGCTACAGGACACATGTTCACCCAGAGTAAAACGGATATGGGCAGGTAGGAACAGACATGATTCTAGACACTTGTTTAGCCTTGTGTATGTCATCTTGTCTAGATCAGATCTTAGACAGAATTTCTCAGAACTATACACGGATTCACTGCACCTGACAGAATGAACACTTTCTCTCAGCACTAAAAAGTGCAGTTCACTCCTCCCCCAAGGATATAGCTACCATCCAATCACAGCACACTTCATTCACCCATTCAGCCCCCCCTCCTTCTCATTTCAGAGGCCTGCATTTAAACCCACAGCAACCAATATTCAAAACCCCACATTATATATAGAAATAAAACACATATTTACATGCATAATATTACAGGGGTGTTTTTCATAATGCCTATGAATCCTGGATTTTCTGTTAACATTCTGTAAAATTATCATAATGACTTCAAACAGTGATTTTTATGTATATTTTTGGTTTAGGAGGTCTAGAATGCATACCCTAGGGACTCATTCCCTCCTATCCCAAAGATACTTCCCTATTTATCTCTTGACATCTTTTTGTTCTCTTTTAGGCTGTCATATGTTGAAGGATCATACTTTGGGTTAAAAGTAACTATAATTGGGTATCAGCTTAAATTAATACTACGGAATACCAGCAGTATGTTTTATTGGACTGCCACTAGCAAATTTTGTTGTTTGAATAGTTTGGTGTCACTGTCTTGGCTACCACCATTTTTCTTCTTTTCTCTTTTTATTCGGTGTCCTCCTGGATAAGATAATAAAGTTTCTTGCTGGCTAAGTACCTGTCTCCTTTCCAACCTTTATTGCAGCAAAATGGAAAGTGTGCATAAAACAGACTCAAATGGCTAGCTTCTGACTCTACCTTCCTACTGTCTACAAACAAGTGAGCTGGGGGAAGCCAGAGCTCTTTCTTCTGTTCCTTGCCCCTAGTCATGCAGTCAGAATATTTGGCATTCAGCTGAGCCCTTCTGACTCAGTCAAGAGTCTAGGGGTTATACTTGATCCAACATTATTGCTGGAGAAGCAAGTTAATTCAGCCACCAAAAATGCTTTCTTACAGCAGAGTATGGCTTGCTACTTTGATCTAGCCACTCTAATCTTATGGATCCATGCCGAGGTAACCTCAAAACTAGTATGGTATGGTAACATGCTCTACATAGGTCTGTCCATAAAGACAATTCCAGCTGGCATGGATTGTCACAGCCCATTTATTATCAGAAGCTGACAGGGCATTCATATTACTCTTATTCTATAGTTACTCCAGTGATTACTAATTAGTTACCAGGTTCAGTTTAAAGTGCTGCTTATTATTTACAATATCCTTCATGGACTAAGAGGATTGCCTCTTTCACAGAATGTGTAAAATGGAATTTTTCAGGAAGGTGTTTTTATAAAGGGAATAGCATTACAATTTTAATTGTCTGAAAAAATTAGGCATTTTCTCTTTTTATATTGTGTTGTTCATTTGATATATTATCCTTTTTAATTTCATTTTCTCTGTGTAATCCAGTTTTATTCAATTATTATACGAATGAATGATCTTTATTGCATTCTTTTATAAGTCTGCAATCTGCCTTATACCTCATTGCGAAAAGTGGACAATAAAAGAAGTAAATAAAATAAAAAAAAATTAAGAGGAGAAATTATTGAAACTAGCAATGAAGTTTAGAACTGGAAGGTGCCTTCCAAATAATTGTGTGCTATATTTGTGTCCACTTGAACTCTTATCACTACTTTCTGATTCAAAATTTCAACTCCCTTTCCCCTATTATTGTCTTGAAGGAAACTAAAATAATCAATTTGGCCCTGATATACTACAAATTAGCCAAAGTTTTGTTCTTACTTCCAGTACAAGCAGGACTAAACAACATACATCTCAGAATGTGTTTGAAATGCATTCTTACTAAAAGGACAGACAGTAATGGCAAAGTGGATAGTTAGTGTGTAGACGTATTGCAGCATAAAAAAATTGAAAAATAAATCACTTCATAGAGACAGATGTACTTTGCTACTAATTGTAAACCGCAGCTTGCCCTTGAAAAGCAATTCGGTGCACTTTCTCCAGTTCATACATATGTCTTTTATGCATTATCCAGATAAGAGCTGTATTTAGGTCAGCAGCAAAAGACAGGATTTTTCAAAAGTAACTGGCTTTGGATTGGATATTGAGTGCTGAGTGTGAGAACTGTTAAAAGGGTCTGATTTTTCAGAAAGTGCTAACAGTGACTTTTTCCCAAAAGGCAACTTTTTCCCAAAAAAGGAGTCTGCAAACATGAGTAACTCTGAAAAGCCTGATTAGTGGGTTGTAAACAGAAACGTGTATTATTATCTAAGTAGAATTATCTAATAATTATTAACACACCCACAAAATTCCCACAATTCCAAGGCACATATACCAAACCTACTTTCCTGTATTTTCTATTCTGGTATTTTCTACTGTTCTGCCAAAAATTTCTCTCTGTTTCTTAAGCTGTTTTCCTTGTTCTGTCTTGATGCTGTATGGCGCAAGGTTGACATTACGTATGGGAGGAGAAGGGATATACTTTTCTCAGAAAGAGGGGGCAAACCAATCAGTTCCTCCCTAGTGCTTCAGAAGACTGAAGGGAAGAATAGTCCCAAAGGGGAAGTGCCATACACCCTTTGGGAAAGACTGGGTATTTCTTGGGATCCAATGTTAGTCCTGTGAGTCTTGCTGGTCTGTTAAATCTTAACAAATTCTCGGTGCAGTACTGTGGTGATGATGAACTTTGCCAGAGAACATAAAGGCTAACTGATCAGAAACTCACCTTGCATTTAATCAAGGTATGTTTACTTGGCAAACATGTACATGGCATGCCTAGTTTTGAGAACTAGTATTCATATGGAATCCCTACTTCAAAAGATGCATTAATCAACACCAGGGATTTCATATGACAATTGCAATCTCAAATTCTTAAGATGTCTGCTTACATTATATCTACTATTCTGAAATTATCTTAATAGCTATTAAAGTATAATGGCCATTATTCAAAAGGCAGATGGTCAATGCCATGTACCTTATATACTAAGTAAATGTTAGGCAGGAATCCAGGGGTAAAGTGAACAAAGAGTTTGGTGAGTGCACTGCTGAGGGCTTTGAGCAAAGGTTTCTACTCTTAAGTATTATGTCTTTGGCCAGGAGACCTGGCTGCATCTTTGAACTTGGTTGTTTTAACCTACATAATCTTTTATGTCAGGTAGAGTAAAGGCATTATGGTGCTATTTAAAACCTAAAGAAATATATAGATAGCAATTGATACAACATTGGCCAAGGTGTTCCTTTGAGATAACTGTGCCCTCATTAGGAGATTCATAATGGAAGTGATCCACTTCTGCCCTAAATGATGTCATTCCACTAAAGGACGTTTAATGGACTCCATGCTCATCATAAACACATCACAAATAAATTGAATTGCCATTTTATCTGTGTTCAAATGTGTCTAAATTGTATTAGTGTAGTACGGTGTTCTCAGGGCTGTATAAAACTATGGCATCATTAACATTTATAGTTCTTACTGGTAAAGAGGCAGCTGACATACAGGCTACTAAATGATCCTGTAATTCAATTGCTGGCACATTAGGAACTTTAACTTATTAAGGCTTGTGCCATAACTTTCAATCCTGTAGTCTGTCAGTAACTAAAAAATGCTGAATTATCTCCTTCCTTAGCATACACCATTGGAATCCATTTAAAGTGCTTAATGATGTATTAATAAACCATGATTTTCCAGCAGAGTTTCTGAACTCCACTTACTGCCGCCAGTGCCAGCACTGCCAATCAAATTAGAATGTCATCATTCTTCAGTAAATAAAGGTTAATTGGATGTACAGTTGAAAGGACTGTGAACATAAGAAATACCCATGATAGCCTTGTTCTGGTTTTAAAGAACTTTGACTTATGTGGTCAGCTTTTCTCACATACTTCTGTAGTGTACATTATTTATCTAAGGGTAAATTGGATTTAGCTGTTTGTTCTTACAATACATCTTTGACATTATATTAGAACTATGTACAGCTACCACTTGGTAGAGTCATGCTTAGCTCTAAATGAAGTAAATCTAGCTACCGAGGAAGGCTTGAAGCTGTTCAAAGGAAACAAAACCAAGAACTCTTGATACAGCACCTCAAGGTGTCATAATGTGTATGTATTGTTGGAGACTATTTTTCTCATAATTAAATATGGCTGTATTATTTTTTAATTAATGAATTATTTTATTAATTGAACTGGCTTGTTGATTCCATGAGAAAGATGACTATCAATGAGCCAACTAATTATATCTGTTCTGCAAAACATAAAAGAACATTCTGAATCACATCATTTCTACTGATGTATGCATAGTGTAATCCTGAGCAGAGTAACACTCTTTTTAACTCATTGATTTGTATGGTTTTAGAAGGGCATAACTTTGCTTAGGATCGCTGTGATAGTCCCCAAACAATTTTTTCGATGAACAAGAGCATGCTATCCAGTTAGAGGTTATAAAGATAAAAACAAAATAAAAGGGGGTGAGGGAAGCCTGTGTTAAGTAGGTCATTGGCTGTCTGCAGTATTTCTGGAATAATAACATGCTCTTCTTAGTCAAAGATAAAAAGCTACTACAATGTTTATTATATATTTAAAATATTTATATGCCCACCTCTCTCCTGAGCATTACAGGACCCAATGGAGGCATAGAATGAAACAAAAATCACAAAATACAAGTGTTATGATGGTATTTCTCTCTTATTTTTCAGTTTCCAGATGAAACACCAAAATGTGATGGTTCATATCAACACTGACTTCCTTTCCTGCCTCTTTGAGGATATCCAGAAGGTATGACAATGGGTGGGAGTATCCAGGTTATCAGAATCTTGATCCACCGGTGGAGAAATGCTTTTTATTTGTAGATGTGGACAGTATTAAAATCTTCACACACACACACCCAGTTTAAAGTGCCTGAGAAAAGCATCTCTGAGCTGAAAAAGCATCTGGGGGAAGCTAGATGCTTTCTAGACACATCTGCACCCAGCCTTGGATTTCAGTCATGCAGATGTGTCCAGAAGGCTTTTTTCCTGAAAGCTTACCCTTTCAGGTGTGGGGGGGGGGGGGAGGAAGCAGAGACTTGGAGGACTATAATGCCAGAAAAGTTTCTTCCTACAGCTCTAAGAGAAAGCCTCTTTGACCTGCTCAGGGGGTGGGCAAAGGGAGAGAATAAAACCTCCTGGCACAGGGAGGAGCGTCTCTTTGGCTGACTCCATACTTCATATGGAGGCTGAAGTCCTGGATCATGAAAGGTATGAAGACTATTCAGTAAAGTGTCTTAACAGAACCTTAAGAGAACATTTAAGTTCTGCCTTAACATTAGGCATGTACAAAGGGAGGGACAGAGGAACTGCATTAGTACCCATTTCTTTTGAGTACCCTTGCTTATTTTGCTATCCTTAAAAGTATGAATGTGAATTTCTTCTTTTGTTTAATAAATGCTTTTTAAATTCTTAAATGCTGGAAGCTGTTCTCTATGCTACATAGACTCCCACTGCTCAACAACACTATCTAAAACAGGTGCCAAGGGAAGGAGGTGGTCTGTTGGTAACTGGTCCTCCAGTGGTGCACAAGTGAAATAAACAGTCCTAGTGGTAACCAGGTGATAGGTAGCAGGAGACTGGGCACAAGGCAGGGCTCCCCTGTGGCAAGCCTGCACAGGGGAGTGGGGAGTCTTGCCCTCCTGATGGGCAATTCCCACAAAGGCCAAGTGGTGGCAGCGAGTACAAGAGAGAAGGAGTGAAAGCTCCACTAAGGGCTAGAGGAGCACCAGCTGGGTGTCATGTGCCAGGCAGAGATTGGACAATCACTTGTTAACTCCAGACACTCCACAGGGCAAGTGCACACAGGTCAGTGGGCCAAGAAGGGTCAGTGCATATTCCTGGACAAAGAGAACAAGAAAAAACAGCAGGTCAACCTGTCACAATGAGCTGTACTTCTGATATTCGAGCTACATAGGCATCTTCCAGACAGCAACATTGACAGGTGTTTTCCTTGTTAGTGGGGTGCCTCTGAGCACAGCATATTTGGGACAGTCAATCCACATTGCTGTTTTTTACATAGACTTTCCACATCTGTGTGTCCTACTTTGCTTTACAGACTGGTCAGCTTGTGGAGTTCCTTCCTACCTTCCTTCCACCTATCCAGCACAATCCATTTGTGTATGTACTGCATCACTGTGTCACTTAATCAGTTAATGCTCACAAAGTCCACCAGCAAATAATATTTTGTGTACCTGTCTGACTTTTGATTCGTTAGCTGTTTCCCCATATTTGGCTGGTTGCTTTCAATGGCTGTGCCACCTTTCCTTCCTTTTTTGAATTATGGACAATAGCTAAATAATTCAGCATCACAATGATCATGGCAGATTACAGGAGTAAGGTGATTTTGCTTTGGAATGTGAAACATGTTTGCTATTGTTGTTGAAGTTTTTCAAAGCACCCTTACAGTGTTTTGTCATTCCATTCTTTTCATTAATAAAGATTTTCCCCTGTATTTATACTCTTTATGTCAAGATTTTTTTTCACAGAAAGTATGTGTCTTTGCGTGTGGGTGGGAGGTTATGGTTAATACTGAGGCAAATTCTGCTTCAGAATCACCTAACTACTAGTAAATCATCATTAATACCAAGAAATACTTTTGTATCACATTTCAATTTTTGAATTTCTAATAATTCACTAAAAAAAAAAGATGACGGTACTCATATATGGCTGTACTGAGTGCCAATTTCCTCCTCAGGACTTGGAAAAGCCTCTAAAAAGTGCCAGTGCACAATGCTGGTAAGTACCGACACAAAAAAATCCCTTAATAGACAAGATGTTGTGCTGAACCACTGCTGATGGGTGTCCTTGTCATTAGTTTCTGTGGTTTCTGTGGAGGGAGTGCTGAGCATCCTACTGGGACATGATAGGAGCACAAGTGATAAGGACCACCCTGAAGCTTCTCCTCACCCCAGACTGATAGCAAGTCAATTGTTTCCCTTTCCTCCAAGAGACACCCACATATTCCCATTGGCTTGCTTTTCTATTTAGCCTGCATGTTGAAAAGGAACCTAGCATGCAGTGCACACAGAACCTGAAAATGGCACCCAGGCATAGTATTTGGGTGTGCTCTTAGAAGAAATATTCCATGCGGCAGCAAGGAGATAACTGGTTCCTTGTTTCCAATATTCTGATTGACCATAGTCAGTTCATTTAGCACATGCACTATGCATTGCTGTTTAGATATATTGCTAGCATGCAATTTTTTAAAAAAAGTGCATTGCCCACTACACAAAAGAACAAAACCGTGAACTGAGTGTGAACCCCTGCATTACTGGTGAGCCCCGGAATCTGAACCACACAGCCCCACAATTGGTGGGAATGGAAGGAATATTCTCACAAGAAATTCAGCATTTGCAAAAATTTCTCCCTAGTCTAGGTATGGCTAGTTCCAAAGAATCAAGGTTTTGGAGTGTCAAACTACTTGGAGGTCAGACTTGGCATGGTCCTGTTTTCCTGTAGATGTACTTGTAGTAGGATTCAAAATAGAACTCTAACTGCAGTTTCAAATATGTCTACTTTTTGACCTCTCTGGATATTTTTGTACAAAACTATGTCTCCCCACTCATATTTTGCTGCCATGAAGGAACACTAATTCAGCCTTCCAGATCCCCTTCCTTTGGGGCAATTCCCCACTATTTTTACTGGTGCCATAGCAGAACCATTTTTGGAAGCTCAGTCGCTATGGGACAGTAACTTTTCACATGCTCTTGGGCTATGCAGACATGATATGTAGTTTGCATCTTCACTGGAAAGTGATGTGCAAGGTAAGGAAAGGAATTTGTTCTGGCAAGAATAGGGAGGCCACCAAACACAAGACAATTATATTTTAATTGAGGATTGGATATTAAACATTTAATTAGGGTGTGAAATAAAAAAGAAGTAGCTGATAATGCTGGACTTCACTGGTAGCCATCTCAGGTGCCTTTTTGACTATAAACTGGTCAGGGCGTGAGTCTCTTCTGATTATTTAATGTTGAATCCAAAAACAATGTTTCCTCCTTCAGTCCACCATGTCTTTTCCACTGGTTACATAAAATGCCACTACACTGATTGTTTCCTGCAGCAATGTCTGTTATGGGATCACAGCATCAAAAAAAATGCTGAAATAAATAGATAGCAATGAAGAAGAAATAACAAATTCTCTCTCAGTACTTATGGAAAGAGACAAATTGCCTTTTGACCCCTAATATGAGACGAATGCATTAATGATACGGCAACGGTGCAGCTAGTGTGAGTTAATTCTACATTTCCACTATATTAGTTTGCACTTGCAGGAATCTCTCTTGGAATGGCAATTGAAATGTTTAGCATTTAGTATCTAGTAAAGAATTCATGAGCATGTGTGAGCACATAGGGATCTTGAGTTAAAGTGATGGTTCCGTTTACCCCAAAGTTAGTTATAACACAGACTACACAAACACATACAGGCAGGCTAAAACTACTGGCTGCTGTGCCCAGTGTGGCACAATGTTTTATAATATAGCAGCTTTATATTCTGTAGCAGGATTTGAGTCCAGTGGCACTTTAGGGACCAACAAGATTTTTAGAGTATGAGCTTTTGAGTCAGATACTGGTGTCTGAAGAAGGGAGCTCTGCTTCTCCAAAGGTCATATCCTGAAAATCTTGCTGGTCTCTAAGATGCCACTGAACTCAAAACCTGCTCTTTCACTGTAGACAAACACAGCTACCCATCTAAAATTTATCTTCATGCTTCATAGCCATTGTACTCTTAAGCATGAAAGACTGGTTTTAGTTCTGGGCAGAATTAAAAAGAATAATTAGTAAATCATTTACAATAAGATGTGTTCTTTTACATACATACATACATACATACATACATACATACATACATACATACATACATACATACATACATATATGGAAAAAATCTAAAGCTGGTTGCTCAGTGTCAAGAGTACAATTAAAATCCAAGGTGACAAATCACACTCCACGGCAATGGCACAAAGATCATTGGATCTTACCTACAATTACCTCCCCTCAGAGTCATTTCCAATCCTGGGAAAGTTTTTTCCTAGGTTTGAGGGACTTGCATGCACTAACAGGTGCAACAGTAACGTATCTGCAGCTGGGAGAGGGAAAGGGGATACATCATTCCTTTCTTTCTCTTTTGTGAACAAAGTTCAGCTCAAAGTTCATGCAAGAGACAAAAAGGCCACTCTCATTCCCTTCCCTCTAGCCATCAAACTGGTGTTGCTATTAGTCCATCCATGCAAATCCCTCAACCCTGGAAATAAACTTTCTGGAGGGAAAGGAGGGAGACTTTCAGTGCTTTCTGCTGGTGGTTCATGGAATCCAATAATCTTAAATTCGATGAGACCAAACTAAAAGTTAGGAACATTTGAAGCAACCAAGGTGGAAAGATGGGGGGAAGAAATGAGCTCAGGAACAACATACCCCTTTGGTGTATTATTTCTGCACCTAATTTTTTCTCCCCCCCCCCAAGTGGTTTTAAGGATGAAAAAAACTACCCTTTAAAGACAAAGGGTATGTGCAATCATGTCTCCTGTTCCCAAACCCCAGTATTTCATCTCAAATTGGGGAGCTACCTGACCTGCTTCTGATTTAATGTTGCTAACCACCAGTTGGGGCCTGGAAATTGTCTGTAAATGACAATTACAGAGATCAGTTCCCCTGGAGGAAATCGCTATCTTGGAAGGTGGATTCTATCACATTACATCCTGCTAAGGTCCCCTCCCTCCTCAAATCCCACCCTCCTCAGGCTCCACTACCAAATCTCCAGGAATTTTCTAACCTTGAGTTGGCAACTGTACTATGTTTTCTCCTTTTTCTCAGGGGTCTTGAAGAAATTACATGGCCAAATTACAAGTGTATAATACACTGACAATGCAGCACTCCCAGCAGGTGGCAACAGCCACTGTCGTTGGGGGCCGTGATTTGACTCCCTGGAGGAGGAAGAGGCAGTGGCGCATTCCTGCCTATC
The DNA here is from genome assembly GCF_028583425.1 of Eublepharis macularius. NCBI lineage: Eukaryota > Metazoa > Chordata > Lepidosauria > Squamata > Eublepharidae > Eublepharis > Eublepharis macularius. Next base: position 70,496,130 of record NC_072794.1, read on the forward strand.
CAGGCATGCTGTGAGGGGTGGAACCCGAGGCCTTATATGGGTGTTCTGTCCCTTGACTTCTCAGTTGAGCCTCATGCTCAGAGCAGCAGGGAGCTTTTCTTGCTGTCCGAGCTCTGAGAGCCTTGAGATGCTGGCTCCTGCCGCCTCAGTGGTGGCTCATCAGCCCAACTGATCAGGATCTGTGTGCAGCTGCGGATCCAGCTGTGGGCCTTTCTCTCTCACTGCACTTGCTGCAGATGCACGCCTGTGCTGCAGGCTACAGGTTCTTCCCTGGCGCGGCTTCAGCCCTCCCGTTCGGATGGTGGACTGTATTCCCCCCTCCTTTGCAACCTTGGGGGCTGGCTGGGCACAAGCGGCTCCCAGGTGGAGGGCATTTTACACACACACCCGCCTCTCCCAGCAAGTGAGGTTTTTCTTTGCATCATTCCTGCGAGCTCCCTCAGCCTGAGCCTTGCGTGTGGGCAGGCAGCCATCGGGGCAGTAACTGGGTGAGAGACTAGGCTCTCTCAGTGGTGTGTGTCTGGAGGGGGGGGTTGGATTTCTGTGACAGGGTTGTTGGGCAGGCTCGCCTTTAATAGCTCAGGGGGCTTTAGACAGGCAAGCCATTGGGCTTTCATATGATTTCTCCCATTATTGTGGGACAGGGCAGTTGCTTCCCCCCCCCCATTCCCTCCAGTTTTGGTTTAGCCCCTTCTCCACTGAGTCAAGGGTTATAAGGCCTTGTTGACACAACAGTTTTACACAGGCCATCTTATTGAAGCTGGCAGCCAATTTTGGCAGGTTTTCAATGGCTGTTTTGGGATCCTGGGCCACCTGTAGTGGGACAGGAAGCTATTTTGGCTGCACTGGCTGCTGTTTTGGGATCCCTGGCTGCTTGGGTGTGCAGTGGGGTACCAAGAGGCCACAGCCAGATTGATTTCACTCATGCAGGGTTCAAGGCCATTACATTTGCACCACCTAGATAGCATTAATTTGTCCAGGCTGCTGTAGCACAGTGGTTAAGTGACTGACTGCTGTAGCACAGTGTTAAGTGATTTGGTCATGAATTGGCACTCTTCTGGTTCGCATCCCTCTGCTGTCATGAGCCCAGGAGGTGACCTTTGGTAAGCCACTCCTCTCAGCCCCAGCCAGCTCCCTAGCTGTGTTGTGGGGATAATGCGGCACTTACCCGGCGTGCAGCAATGCTGCTGAAGCTGGGTGCCAATTATTGCCGAGATGGAAGGAGGGAGGCAGCACCATACCCTTCCCCCCTTCCTCCATATATGGCCTTGCTGGATGGGGCGGAGCAGGAGCCTAGCAGGCTGTGCTGCCCCACCCAGTCGCAGTCGCTCGTTGTGCTCGGAGGAGAAGGACGTCCCAGCCCCGAGCAGGCAGCGTGGCAGCGGGTGAGCGGAGCGGCGCGGCAACGGAGCGGCGTGGGGGCCGTCGGCGTCGGATGGCGTTCGCTTAGGCGGCTGGCCCGTGGTGGCTTTGGCGGCGGTTCTTTCCCCCACACGGTTGGGAGTCTGAGGCGTTGGCGCTGCGCAGTTTGCGCAGCGCCGCTTGGCCTTGTCGAGGCAGCGCCCGGGGAAGTTTCTTGCCGCCGGTCAGGCGGCGCGTGTTTGCGGCCCGCCTGTTCTTTCCCCGCCAGCCAACCATTAGCTGGGGGAGGCTTGGGAAAGAGGGCTCCTGCAGCGCAGCACACTGGTGGGCAGCCTGTTGGGAGTGGGGGCGGCAGGCACGGGATTAAACCCCTCTGGCTGGGGCGTGTGAGTGGGCACCTGTGGGTTGGGGCGTCACTGTGATCCCGTCCACCCCCCCCCCAGCGTTTGGGCCCTTATACGGTCCCCCCACACACCCAGTATACATTGGTGGGTTTAGGAGCGGCAGCTCTATTGGTTGTTGGGCTTTGGCTGTTCCTGGGGCTGAAGCCTGTGGGCTGGGGGAGAAGCGCTTTGTGTGGCCTGCTTAGTCCTGGTGGCCATTTTGTAGGCTACTGGTAGGTGGGCTGGGCGGCAGCCATTTTGGGAGGCCTTGTAGTAGCTCTCGGCGGCCATCTTGTTGGTGAGAAGGTGGGGTTAGAAGGGGATTGTGCCTTTGTTGGGGCTTGTGAAATAGGAGTATGCCACCTAAGAAGGGGAAGCAGCCTGCAAAGAAGGCTGCAGCCAAGCGGCCTCATGCAGCTGTATCTTCATCAGATGAAGAGGGGACTCCTGTTAGCCAGCAGGACATATTGAGGCGCTTGTCTGCATTGGAGCAGGCCAGGGGCACCCCCAGTAGTTCATCTCAAAGTGGGGGTAGGTCTAGGCCTGTGCGTGGTGCGTCCAGGAATGCCACCAACAGGGAAATTTTACGCCGGTTGTCTCTTTTGGAGGGCACAGGTGGAACATCAATGGGTGGAAGCAGCAGCGCTCTGGCAGCCCCATCGATGGAGCTCCAGGAGACGGCTTTGGACGTGGACCAGGAGTTCTCGGAGGATGCGCCTCCTGTGGCAGTGGCGGTTGAGCCGGTGGATGAGAGAGATAAGGACCCCACTTCACAGATGGGTGTTCCGTGGCCTTGGGGCCCTTGGGGCCAGGCTGCGTCCTCTGCTTCAACAGGGTTACCACAAGGGCCTGTCCCGCTCTGCTCTCGGCCTCCTGATGGGGGGAGCCAGGCAAATTGGTTGGGACAAGGATGGGGGTCTGCTTCCCAGCAGCACTTGTCAGCCTCTGCACTTTTGGGGGTACCTGGACCGGCTGCTTATATGGGTGTGCCTATGGGCTGGTCAGGGTTTCCTGGATCTCCTTGGGGCTTTGGCCCTTATCCATCTGTGGCTTATGGGCAAGTTTCCTTCAATGCTATGCCATTTGGAGATACGGCTTTGCCGTTGGGGGACCACTTGACCCAGGCTACTAGGGATAAGATCCTTAAGGGTGAATATATTGACATTTTCTCTTCTCTTTTGGGAGATGGAGAAAAAAGATAAGGAAGAGATGGATGACAGGGACAAGGAGCGCCTGAAAAGGAGGCGGGTGGATAGGACCTGGAACAATTGGTTGCCAGGGTTTTTGATTTATGCAGGGGTGATTGCTAGGGCCCAACCTCATCGGGCCCCTCAGTTGTTTCAGTACCTAGACATCATTCTGAAAGGGTACACGGGGTTCTCGGGTGCTGCATGGATGCAGTATGACGAGGAGTTTCGGATGAGAGCAGCAATGAACCCTAACTTGCCGTGGGATCGCATCCATCAACAGCTATGGCTGCAGGTGATGTCCCCGGCCAAACCCAATTTAGGGGACAGGTCAGACAGCGGGCATGTAGTCCATCGTTCTTCGCAGGCTTCCAGCACCCGCGGCAGCGCGGGGCAGCAGGTTCAACCCCGGCTGCTATGCTGGGAGTTCGCCTACAAGGGAACCTGCCTTAGGAAGCCTTGTCACTTCAGGCATGAATGTCCCTCCTGTGCTGGCCCCCACTCCTATAATGCTTGCTCCAAGAACAAGCAAGGTTGGGGTGGTAAGAAGTCAGGGGGAGGGGCTGGTGGGCAAGGTCCCCTTGGTAAAGGGACCCAGCCCAGTAAAACTGAAGGTCCTTGAGGGGCTGTTGTCACATTACCCTAGGCGAGAAGATGTGATTTATTTGTTTCAGGGGTTTAGGGATGGTTTTAGGATTCCGGCTCAGGGACCAAGGTCCCCCTTTATGGCTGATAATTTGCGTTCGGTGTTGGGGAAAGAGGACATAGTTAGGCAAAAAATCAGGAAAGAATGCGCGGAAGGCCGAGTTCTGGGGCCGTTTTCGGCCCCACCAACACCTAATTTTAGGGTCTCACCTTTGGGAGTGGTGCCTAAGAAGGCAGCTGGGGAGTTTCGCCTGATACACCACTTGTCCTTCCCTAAGGGGGGATCAGTAAACGATGCTATACCAGAGCACTTATGCTCTGTCCGGTACACCTCCTTTGACCAAGCGGTCCAGGTGGTGCGCAGTTGTGGATTGGGTGCGGAAATGGCGAAATGCAACATCAAGTCTACATTCCGTCTTCTTCCAGTGCACCCAGCTGATTTTGAGCTCCTAGGGTTTTCTTTTGAGGGAGTGTATTATATGGATAGGGCCCTGCCAATGGGTTGCTCCATTTCCTGTGCAGCCTTTGAGAAGTTCAGCTGTTTTCTCGAATGGGAGGTGCAGCGCAGAGCGGCTTCCCGCCATATGGCTCATTATTTGGATGACTTTCTTTTTGTGGGGCCGGCGGGATCTGGTCAGTGCGCTGGTCTCCTGGCTACCTTTGTAGCACTCGCCAAGGAGCTGGGCGTCCCATTGGCACAGGAAAAAACGGAGGGGCCAACACCGATTCTTACATTCCTGGGGATTGAGTTGGATACTATCAAACAGGCAATGAGGTTGCCTATGGATAAAGTGGACGAGCTTAAGGCTCGTTTGCACGAATTTGAAGGAAAGCACAAGGTTTCCCTTGTTGAAATTCAGCAGTTAGTGGGCTTCCTTAATTTTGCCTGCAAGGCAATAGCGCCTGGGCGGGCCTTTTTGCGTCGTTTATGTGATGCTATGGCCCACTTGCGTGCCCCCCATCACCGATTGCGGGTTACGAAGGGCATATGGGATGATCTGGCTGTTTGGGGGGCTTTTCTGGCAGACTTTAATGGGGTCTCCTTGTGGCGTGACGAGTTGCTTGAAGCTGAGCTGCAAGTGACGTCAGATGCGTCCGGCTCCACTGGTTTCGGAGTGTATTTCCGTAGGCATTGGTGTGCTGAACGGTGGCCGCCAGACTGGAAGTCTTCTGACATATCGAGGGATTTGACGTTTTTGGAATTTTTTCCTATCCTAGTGGCAGTCCACCTGTGGGGTCGGGAATTGGCAAACCGCACGGTCCACTTTTGGTGTGACAATCAAGCGGTAGTGCAGGTAGTTAATTCATTGACTTCCAAGTCGCCCAGGTTGATGAGGTTGGTTAGGGATTTCACGCTGCTGTGCCTCCGGTTAAATATTTTGTTTAAGGCCAAGCATGTTATTGGTGTCAATAATGGTGTGGCGGACGCTTTGTCTCGCCTACAGATGGAGCGTTTTTGGCGGCTTGCACCGGAGGCCGATCGGCAGCTGGAGCGAATGCCCACGGAGCTGTGGCAGCTTGGGAGGCCGAGGCGTTTCGGGCCATCCAGTTAGCCATCGCGCCCAGCACGCAGAGAGCGTATCGGCGAGCGGTAGGCCAGTTGGCAGAGTTCAGGAAAACTGTGGGGTTGGGGGATGGTTGGCCGATCGCAGTGGAGCACATTATGCACTTCTGTTTATGGCAGAAGGGCAGGGGTATGGCAGTCAGGTCAATTAGGGGGCAGTTAGCTGCACTGGCTTTTGTTAGCAAGGCCCGGGGATTGCCGGAGGCCACGGGTGATTTCCAGATTAGGAAGATGCTCGAGGGTTGGGCTAGAGAGTCCCCTATTTGTAAGGACAGTAGGGAACCTATTTCCCCAGCGGTGCTTAGGGGTCTTAATGCTGCTTGGGGGGATATATGTAGTTCCCGGTATGAGGCTGCCCTCTTTCATGCTGCAGCTCTCACAGCCTTTTTCAGGGCCCTACGAGTGAGTGAGCTGGTGGTGCAGTCTGCTAGGGACACTTCTGGTCGTGCGCTTATGGCTACAGACCTGAAATTTGAACGGAACAGCGTTTCCCTTACAGTGCGGTGGTCTAAGACGGACCAGGGACGTAAGGGGGCGGTGGTTCAGTTGGGTTCCTGTGCTGAGGAGGAGTTATGCCCAGTCCGGGCATTGTGGAAGTATTGGAAATTGCGGGGCTCGGAGCAAGGTTGCCTGTTTCGGCACCAGAGTGCAGCTCCATTGACCCGTTACCAATTTTGGGTGGTGACGAAGCGTGCCCTGTCCAAGCTTGGCTTGGATGGGGTTAATTTTCGCACCCATTCATTTAGGATTGGGGCGGCGTCGACGGCCGCAGCCATGGGGTACTCGGGGCAGGTGATTCAGAGGGTGGGCAGGTGGAGATCCTCGGCCTACCGTTCATATGTACGTCCTCTTTCCTGGTTCTGATGTTGTTGTTGGCTTGTTACTAATTGGTTGTTTTTTTTAGGTCCTGTGCCGCATGGCGGCGTGCAGAGGATCCTGATCTGTGGTCACAGTTACATGTTTTGGGCTGCCCATCAAGCACGGAGGACGCCAGTTGGGTCCCAGTTGGGGCTTAGTGAATGGGCCTCGGTTGAGTGGCAAGGTCGCCGGGGCCTTCGGTGGTCTGGCCTGTTGCCATTGTTGTTTGGTGGGAGACGGAGAGAACCTCCCCACATTCTTGTTATCCATTTAGGGGGAAACAACCTGGGGTTGATGCAGGGTAAGGCTTTGTCTTCCCAGGCACAGGCGGACCTGCACCTTATTTTGGAGCGATGGCTGGGGGTGCTGATCATGTGGTCAGCCATGATTCCACGGCTGGTTTGGAGGGAGGCTGATGGCTGCCAGGCCATTGAGCGGGCCAGGATGAAGGCCAACAGGGCAGTGCAAAAGGCGTTGGAAGGGGGGGGGTTAGGTGTTTATCTGCCTCACCCCAGGATCAGGGCCGAAGTACCCGGCCTCTACAGAGGTGATGGGGTGCATTTGTCTGTTGAGGGCAACAACATCTTTTTGGACGATCTGCGTCAAGGACTCAGGTTAGCTTTAGAATATCAGTGGGGCGCCAGAGCCTAAGCAGAGGCTTGGCAATGGCGTTGGCAGGTTTGGGTTGAGATAAGGTGCGGGCCGGTGAGCACCCTTGGCGCTTCCCCATTTTTTTTTTGAAAAGTTTTTTATTGGGTTAGAACATTATTATTTTTACATTACAATCAATTTTCCCCTAATTTTTCGTTTCCAACCCCCTCCCTTTCCCCCCCTTTTGTTGACTTCCAACAGCTTTCCCACCCTCTGTCCCTTTTGTCATTTTATTCATGCCAGTGACTCTAATCAACCCAGAGAGAAAAATGCACATTCGGGTGCAAGCTCTTATTGACTCGGGTTGCTCAAGAGATATCATAGCCCCAGCTCTAACTATACTGACTCCATTTTCTAATGCTTTTAGTCTCTAAGTGTTTTCTCCTCAGGTGCACCAGTTCCCAGGCAGCATTCCCACCAGAGGAGACTGTTTTGTCTAACACCGTTCCACCAGGCATTGGCCTTGAAGGAGAGCAGCTTCCCAGGACTGAAAGATGTTGTTTTGAGAACTGTGGGGGGAGGCTGTTCCAGATGGGTATTGTTACTCTGTATCCTATGCTTGCTCTTCATTGGTAACAATGATCATGTACCATCCTGAGTCTCCTATTCAGGACAGTGGACTATAATGGACCTTTTCTGCAATAAAACTTCCTTTGCTGGACATTAGACTTATTCTTGCTTCTAAAGGGAATCTTGCAGAGAGTACCTTATCTAGCCACAGTCTGACATTTTGTTACCAATCATGTCTGAGTCGGGCCCAGCGGAATCCAAGGTTGTCCCGGACAGGGATCCTTTGTTTGATCCGTATGCGTCTCCCGACAATCAACCGGTGCAAACCCAAGACTCCCAGGAGCTGGGAGCAACCGGGAACGGGACCGGAGCATCCACTTCCACCCTGCCTCTCATCGACTTCAGTACTCGGAACGAGACTGAAAGCAACCTCGGGGCAAGGCCGAAAGCAACCGCTCTCCCCTTGATTTCGGTACCCACCCCGTCGGAGTGGGGAGCCAGACCCCGAGAAACCAGAGAGCGCCGGGCAGGTGGACTCCATCCACGAGTCTCGATGGACGGGCGCCGAAGCCTGGAAACCGTTCCGGAACTAGATAGCAGCCAACCATGGCGATATTGGAACCGGACGTTTGAGCAGATGGAGGGGGACACGTCTCGCCGTGGAGCCCTGAGTTGGGATTATTCCGAACTTGCTCCGTGGAAAGAGCCAACGGAAGTCCCTGAACAAAATTGGGAGCAGATACAAGGTCGCACCTATGCGGTAGATACCAGCATCTCGGCCGTGACGGGTATGGCCAAGGGGATTCTAGCCGCGAGGTCGCGAATAGTCCGAGGAGACCCTCCTCCGTGGGGCCCTTTCTCCCCGGTGAGTACAGCGAATGAAGGTTCCCTGGGCGAACAACCAGGGCCAAGTCGAATACAACAATTAGAAGCTAAGCTGATGGATATGGAAGAAAGTTTGGCTCACGCCATTCATTTAATTTCCTCAATGGGGGCAGGAGAAAGACTGTCTCCTGAAGAGATGGCAATCCAGATAGCTACCCTTCAAAGTGTCATCTCCTATCCGATGGAGGAAGTTCAGCAGCGGTCGTCACCTACCGGCGAGGGGGGCACCTATCCTGGCGAATCGGGAGAACAACCCAAGGAACTTCCCATTCAGCGGGAAATTCCACCGAGAAGGGATCACCCGAGTGTGCCATCTGATGAAGCTCCCATCGAACCTCCGATCACGGGAGCGGAGGCGCCGCCAGACGAGACCCCTGTCGAGAGGCCTACGGAAGGGGGGGAAAAGCCAAGTGATACACCGGTGATACCCCCACATACTTCCCCTATAACGGTCCGGCCGGACCAAGCGGGGGCACCCGCGGCTCCATCCGGGGAGGGAGCCCCTGGTCAACCGCGCGAAACCGTTCCCGTCGGACAACCTCCGGGAAATGGTCTACCAGCGCCTAAAGACCAGCCGACGCTTCCCAAAACAGCAACGCCGGGAGGGGCAAGCCCGCGCGGCCTTCCACCCATTTGGCCTTCGCCGCTGCGGCCCCTTCCGCTTCGACCACAACTAACCCCGCCGCTGCAGCCGATACGTTTGCCAATGGAACAGCCTTTAAGACCTCCTCCGAACCAACCGATGGGGCCTACACCACTACGACCCCACCAACCCACCCCTCAGCGGCCGATCACTACTCCGCCGCACCAACCTCAACTGCCAGCACCTCAACCGCTACGGCCAACACCTCCGGCATTGCCACCCGCCAGACCCAGACTGCCGCCACCAGCCCAGCCGAGGCCGCCACCCCCGGCTCAACCGGTGATGCCGCCGCCAGCGCAACCAGCACCGCCAGCACAACCGGGTCCCCCCATACCTCAAGTGCCATTGATGCTTCCGGCGGACTTCTACCCAGCACCGGCTCCGAGGCAAGACCTCCCAATGGGTTGGGTGAAACTGGACGCCACTTTTGATGGGGATCCCTCCAAACTGGGCTTTTTCCTAGTGCAAGTCTTACAATTCTTCAACCGGTGGGGACACCTCTTCGGCAGCGAGGCCAGCCAAATTGAACATCTCGGCTCCCGCTTACAAGGGAAAGCAGCAGACTGGTACATAGGACTATATAATATTGGGGCCCCAGAACTTGATACTCTCCAGGGGTTGGTAGATGCTATTAGAGCACAATATGAAGACCCCTTAGAGGAAACCAGGGCCCGAACAGAATTGCAGGCCATTAAGCAGGGCAGCATGTCAGCGAGAGACTATATCACGAAATTCCGACAATTGGCTGCCAAGTGCCCCAGGTGTGAGGAGTCCACAAAAATTATTCTGTTCAAACAAGGACTTAATCCGAGACTTTTGGACAGAGCCCTCATGCAAGACAATCCCCCTACGCTGTTAGGTTGGGTTCAACTTGTTTGCGAAGTGGAGAATCGCATTTTAGAAGTCCGTTTGGTTGAGCAACAACAACAAACGGGACAAAGGAGACCATTGACCCTACAGAAGGGAGCTCGGGGAGCGGGCTACGCCACTCGTGGAGCGAGAGATGCTAGATGGCAACAAGGGCTGTGTTTGCAATGTGGACAGGCTGGTCACTTTGCAGCACAATGCCCCTACCGACCTGTGCAAAGACCTCCGCTTCAATTACGGCGTCCAACCCTTGCTCCGTTCCCTACGCTCCAACGCCCGACTCCAGCTCCACGAGCAAACAGAGGCCGCGGCGCTTCCCAAAGGCCAGCCTCAGAAAGAGGGCTGGAAGCGGAAGAAGTTATGGAATACGATCCCGCTTCCCCATCTACAGAAGTTAACCCAGAAAGTCCCCAGTCGGGAAACGAGATGGATCTGTCGTAAAAGGGCCCAAACGACAGATCCGCCCCAAGCCCGTCCCTGCACGGAACCGGCCACCTGGGTCCATTTTATTCATGCCAGTGACTCTAATCAACCCAGAGAGAAAAATGCACATTCGGGTGCAAGCTCTTATTGACTCGGGTTGCTCAAGAGATATCATAGCCCCAGCTCTAGTCAATGGACTGGTCTTACCAACTCGGGATTTACAGAATCCAGTAATTTTTGAACAAATGGATGGTACCAACATGAATCCGGTCACAACTGAAACCATCCCGGTGATCACAGGCATGGGACAACATTGGGAGAAGAGGTCCTTTGTCATCAGCTCTACTGCCAAGTACCCGTTAATTCTGGGCAGCAAATGGCTATGTGATCACAATCCCTACATAGACTGGGCTCAAGGATGTATTACCTTCAACCATGCCAACTGTAAAAGTCACCGTTGGAATCAAAACTGGGGCGAAGACCCAACTTACAAAGAAAACGCCCTCCTCACCCAAGAAGAAGTCAACCAAATACCCGAACCGTACTGGCCTTTTCTAAATGCTTTCTCGGAGGAGGAAGCTGACACTCTACCCCCGCACCGACGAACGGACTGTGCGGTGGAAATTCTACCCGGAGCCTCATTGCCTAAAGGACGACTCTATCCCATGAGTCTCCATGAACGTGAAGAGCTCCGGAAATTCATCGACACCAACCTCCAAAGAGGGTTCATCCGCCCACCCTCTAGCTCCCACGCCGCTCCAGTTCTCTTCGTGAAAAAGAAGGATGGGGGACTCAGGCTGTGCACGGATTTCCGAGGACTAAATGCAGTGTCCACCAACAACGCCTATCCTATACCGCTCATCCGAGACCTTCTCAACGTCGTGGCCCAAGGTAAGATCTTTACAAAATTAGATCTAAAAGATGCTTACTTCCACGTTCGTATCAAGGCAGGGGATGAGTGGAAAACCGCATTTAATACGCCCCTCGGACAATATGAATACCTAGTTATGCCTTTTGGATTGACGGGAGCCCCGTCTGTATTCATGTCCATGATAAACGAAGTTTTACATGAATTTCTATACAAAGGGGTGGTGGTGTACCTTGATGATGTTTTAATTTATTCTGACACAGAGGAAGAACATGTTCAAATGGTACAAAAGGTCTTGGCCACCTTAATGAAGAATAAACTGCCCATTAAATTGTCCAAATGTGAATTCCACAAAACCGAACTCACTTACCTTGGGTACTGTATCTCACAAGAGGGGTTGAAAATGGATCCAGCCAAAGTACAGGCGATCCAGGATTGGCAAACACCCACCACCCGTAAAGAACTGCAATCCTTCCTGGGGTTTGCCAACTTCTATAGAGACTTCATAGCGAACTTTGCCCAAATCACACTCCCCTTAACAGAATTGCTGAAAACCAAAGATAAAGGGGACCAAGCCAAAAAACCCTCGGCTAAACTACAATGGACCCCCGATTGCCAAATGGCCTTCGAATGTCTAAAACAGCAATTTGTAACGGAACCCATCCTCTCCCACCCTAACGAACAGTCCCCCTTCATAGTACAGGTCGACGCCAGCGATACGGCGATAGGGGGGGTTTTGCTGCAGAAGGGGGAGGATGGGAAATTACGGCCTTGTGCATTCTTGTCCAGAAAGTTCTCAGAGGCAGAAAGGAATTGGAATGTGTGGGAGAAGGAGGCCTTTGCAGTGAAAGCAGCTCTCACAAACTGGAGGCATTGGCTGGAGGGGGCGAGATACCCTTTTGAGGTCTGGACAGATCATAAAAATTTGGAGGCCCTCCGAAGCCCACGCAGACTGAATGCCAAGCAATTGCGGTGGGCGGAATTCTTTTCCAAGTTCAACTTCACCCTCAATTATCTCCCGGGCAAAACTAACTTTTTGGCAGACGCCCTGTCGCGCATGCCCCAACATAAGAGCAAACGGGCGGAGACTGTCGACACGGTCTTCTCGCCTAAGCAACTTGGGGGCGTGGTGACTACTCGCAGCTGCGCTAAGCAGCCCCTCCCGGCCGACCAAGAATGGAAATCGAAACTTAAAGCTGAAGTGGAGAAGGAGGGGGATAAGGCGCCACGAAACAAACTAACCCAATCCCCACAGGGGGATTGGCTAGCTGGGAGCAAGTTGTATGTCCCAGACAGCTTTAAGCTGGAAGTCTTGCAGCGCTGTCATGATGCTCCCACTGCTGGACATTATGGGTACCTGAAAACTTTACACCTAGTTCAAAGACAATTCTGGTGGCCGGGCATGCGCAAAGACATTTCCCAATACGTTGGTTCCTGCCCTATTTGCCTCAGCGCAAAGACCAGGAAGGGGAAACCTCCGGGTCTCCTGCAACCATTAGAAACACCGAACAGGCCCTGGGAAATAATCTCCATGGACTTTATCACTGATCTACCTCCCTCGAAAGGACATAATTGTATTTTAGTTGTGGTAGATCTGTTCTCCAAACAAGCCCATTTTATACCCTGTACCGCTATACCCTCCGCTCGAAAACTAGCGGACCTGTTTCTAAAGCACATCGTAAAATTACATTCTTTTCCGTCCAAGGTGATTTCGGATCGCGGCGGACAGTTCGTTGCCAACTTCTGGCGGGAGCTTATGAAAATGTTGAATATTGAACAAGGTATCAGTTCAAGCCACCACCCACAAACCGACGGGCAATCCGAAAAAACAAACCAAATATTAGAACAGTTCCTTCGTTGCTACATCAATTTCCAACAAGATAATTGGGTGGACCTTCTCCCTCTAGCAGAATTCTCCTATAACAACAGTGTACACGCTTCAACGGGAGAAGCCCCCTTCAAGATTGTATATGGAACTCACTTCAATCCCTTCCCGTTGGACGCACCCCCTCTCCATTCCTCTAAATTGCCAGATGTGTCCTCATGGTGGGGGGAGGCAGTGCAGCAATGGACTATCATTAAAAGACACCTTGAAAAAGCCAAACTGGATTACAAAAAGTACGCAGACCGCCATCGTGTGGCCGAATGGGAATTACAACCAGGGGACCATGTGTACATTTCCACAAAGAACCTAAAGCTAGCTCAGACAAGCCGCAAACTCGCTCTGAAATTCTTAGGACCTTTTCCTGTGCGCAAGGTAATAAATAAAGTGACTGTTGCTGTAACATTGCCCAAGAACCTTCGCCATGTGCATGATACGTTCCATGTCAGCCTTTTGAAGAAAGCTCCCACCGACAACAAATGGCATATCAAAGCTCCACCCATTCCAACTTTAATAGACGACCAAATACACTATGAGGTGCAACAAATCTTAGACTCTAAAATCAAGAGAAATCAGCTTTTTTACCTCATTAGGTGGAAGGACTTTGATTCTGGTTACGATGAATGGGTGAACTCTGCACATGTTCATGCTCCTAGATTAACCAAAGCTTTTCATACTCGCTACCCATATAAACCAGGGGGGGATTTGTTTTAAGGGGGGCAGAAATGTCATTTTATTCATGCCAGTGACTCTAATCAACCCAGAGAGAAAAATGCACATTCGGGTGCAAGCTCTTATTGACTCGGGTTGCTCAAGAGATATCATAGCCCCAGCTCTAACTATACTGACTCCATTTTCTAATGCTTTTAGTCTCTAAGTGTTTTCTCCTCAGGTGCACCAGTTCCCAGGCAGCATTCCCACCAGAGGAGACTGTTTTGTCTAACACCGTTCCACCAGGCATTGGCCTTGAAGGAGAGCAGCTTCCCAGGACTGAAAGATGTTGTTTTGAGAACTGTGGGGGGAGGCTGTTCCAGATGGGTATTGTTACTCTGTATCCTATGCTTGCTCTTCATTGGTAACAATGATCATGTACCATCCTGAGTCTCCTATTCAGGACAGTGGACTATAATGGACCTTTTCTGCAATAAAACTTCCTTTGCTGGACATTGGACTTATTCTTGCTTCTAAAGGGAATCTTGCAGAGAGTACCTTATCTAGCCACAGTCTGACACCTTTTCCCTTACTTCTATTAAATTCCTCTGTCTAAAACAGATATACATTCTCCATTATATTAAGCAGTACATCTTTAACTCCTTTACTTATTATACACCCAAACTATACGTCTTTAGATAAACAATTTATCCCATTTTCCAGTTTTGAATATTTCTATATAAACCTATATATCATAAACCATAAAAATTTCCCACATTTAAATCAAACAATTTGATTTGTTCTCTATATATTACTCATTTCATCTTTTTATGGTAATTCTATATAACTCCTCGCATAGTCAATCAATTTAACTCTTCTGTACATTCAGTTTGGTGCATATAAATCTTATCAAAGAAAGAAAATATTGTTAATTACTCAATCCTCATGTTTAAACCTTATCATTAATTATTCTCTATCAATGTTCTATCAGTTAACCTATACATATCTATATATATCTCAATCAATTAATCTAACTGCTTATAAATTCACATTTCTCTTCCTCCCCCGGTAAAGTCACCCCTCTCTTTTATACTTTTATTATACTTCAGTAGTTCTCAAACTGCCACCGTTTTCCTCCCACCTCCCATTTCTTCTCCAGATATTGTTTCAGCTTCTCCCAGTCTGTGTTAAACTGCCCTGAGTCCAGATCTCTCAGTTTTCTTGTCATCTTGTCCATTTCAGCCATATACAGCAATTTGTAGATCCAATCTTCAATAGTTGGCACTTCTTGTACTTTCCATTTCTGCGCATACAAAAGTCTAGCTGCTGCAGTCATATAAAAAATCAACGTCTTATGATGGGCTGGAATTCCCTCCATTCCCAAGTTTAGCAGCAGGAGTTCTGGGTTCTTATTTATTTGAAACTGTAAAATTTCACTCATTTCTCTTATTATTTCCCCCCAGAACTGCCTAGACTTGGCGCTTCCCCATTAATGGGAAGAGGGGCCTGCCCAAAGGCCTGGTACTGCTTTGATGGCTGCCAGTGGCAGGGGGCAGGCTGCCTTCGGGAACCCCCGCTGGAGAGGCCTTACCTCACTGCTATATGGCTGAGGTTTTAGGAGCTCGAAAGGGGGGTAACCAAATTTGCCTGGCTGGCCAGGTCCGCTCCATCCAACGGATGGGGCGCACCTGGGGCTTCGGGGCTCGCCCAGACAGGTCAGGGCGGAGGTCCACGGGGATCCCGTGGCCTGACCTGTACTGCTTTAGGTCCTTGCCGCTGTGTTTTATTGTTGTTGAACAGTTAATAAAGTGGCCCTTAGATCCAACTTGGTGTCTGTTTCTTCATTCCGACTAGGGCGGCAATAATAACACTAACTTGTTCACTGCTCTGGAGATGTGCCAATCTGTCTTTAAGAGCAATATATTAGTGCAGTTATTAGAGAAGTGATATATAAGCTCAGTCACCCTGGTATCTATTTCGGAAGCCAGGGATGACTCTGTTTGTGGTGGGTACCTTCTGGCCACTGCCTGATAGCTTTGCCCATACAGGGCTAGTGGCTATTAGATTTATTGCACCTTTCACAGGGCTGGTGGCTATTAGATTTATTGCACCTTTCACAAGGCTGGTGGCTATTAGATTTATTGCCCCTTTCTGGGTGGCACTATTGGCTTGGGCAGCGAATACGCTGTATGTGTTTTTCATCTGTCTTGGCTCTGCTGTCTGCTTGGGGGCCATTGGACTATATATCACTGCTCTGGGTGGCATTAAGTTGTGTAGAAGAGTGGTATACATAAGCCCAGTTATTATTGCTGGCTTGCGGAGTATTAATCTGCATGTACACACATGAGCTAGCAATGCCCGCCCCCCAAGATGGGAGCTGGGCCCTCTAAGGGCAAACAACCGGTGAGGAGTACTTTCCCCAATAGGCTCCAGTAACCTTGGGGCTTACCCGGTATGATAATTTATCTTGGCTGGTGGCCTTTGAATGGCTGAAGTCCAGGGAAAGATTCGGCCATGGGGGAACAAAGGGAAGAGGCCTGTTTGGCTTGGTTTTGGCCTGCCTTTGATCTTGTTGTTTTGCCTTGCTGCCCTTGAGGGTCCAACGGGCCTGTTGGAGCTGGCTCCGGTGGGCTTCTGGGCAATTGGAGGTGCAGTGGCATTTGAGCAAGAACCAAAATTGCTGCCCAGGAGGGTTCTGAAGTCGGCTGTGAGAGTTTTGCAACTGCTGGCAGTTCACCAAGTGACGGAGCAAGGTGAATCATGGCCTCAGCAGGGGCAGGTGTGGTCATGGGGTCCCTGGGGTCTGGCCACTTCCCCTGTGCCCCTTGGTATGCCTCAGTCCACTTACACTCAAATGGGCATTTTCTTATATAGCCTTCCCTACCCTGGTTCGGGGTGGGAGATGCCCAGCAGCAGGTGGGCAAAGGAGCTCTGCCACAAGCTGATGGAGATGGTTGGCGGTTATGTTTATTGCTTTGTGTTTAAGGCAGTTACTGGCTGTGTTTCTCCCTAGGTGCAGTTGTCGATGGGCTAGCAAGGACCCGTGGACTTAGGGAGCTGGCCTATCAAGTCATTCAGGGGAAACTAATGAAATTTGATCCTTTACCCATTGTTGCAGGCTAGGGCCTTCGTCTTCTCTGCCGGTGTGCCTGAGAAGTGGAGGATTCCTATGTTTACTCCATGCTTCCCCAACGAGTGTGTGTAAGAAGCTTGGAAATGTTTTGTTTTGGGCCCATGGCCTGGTGCCTGGGTGCGCATGACTTCCCTGTCTGTGGTTGCAGGAAATTGAAATGTGTTGGTTTGGGCCCAAGGCTTTATCGCCGGGTGTGTGCAAGAAGCTTGGAAATGTTTTGTTTTGGGCCCATGGCCTGGTGCCTGGGTGCGCATGACTTCCCTGTCTGTGGTTGCAGGAAGTTGAAATGTGTTGGTTTGGGCCC
Organism: Eublepharis macularius; assembly: GCF_028583425.1. Classification (NCBI taxonomy): domain Eukaryota; kingdom Metazoa; phylum Chordata; class Lepidosauria; order Squamata; family Eublepharidae; genus Eublepharis; species Eublepharis macularius. Next base: position 70,512,946 of record NC_072794.1, read on the forward strand.
AAGGCTTTCCCGCCGGGTGTGTGCAAGAAGCTTGGGATCCCCATTTGACTGGCTCCAAGGCTTCGCCGCCGGGTGTGTGCATGAATCTTGGAGGTTTTGTTTTGGGCCCATGGCCTGGTGCCTGGGTGCGCATGACTTCCCTGTCTGTGGTTGCAGGAAATTGAAATGTGTTGGTTTGGGCCCAAGGCTTTATCGCCGGGTGTGTGCAAGAAGCTTGGAAATGTTTTGTTTTGGGCCCATGGCCTGGTGCCTGGGTGCGCATGACTTCCCTGTCTGTGGTTGCAGGAAGTTGAAATGTGTTGGTTTGGGCCCAAGGCTTTCCCGCCGGGTGTGTGCAAGAAGCTTGGGATCCCCATTTGACTGGCTCCAAGGCTTCGCCGCCGGGTGTGTGCATGAATCTTGGAGGTTTTGTTTTGGGCCCATGGCCTGGGTGCCTGGGTGTGCAGTACTTCCCTGCCTGTGGTTGCAGGAAGTTGTCGTTTGTTGTTTTGGGCCCAATGCTTCCCCACGGGGTGTGTGCAAGAAGCTTGGGCCCCGGTTTGTGTTTTTTTCCAAGGCTCTCACATGTTGTGCACAGAGATTAGAACTGGTTGAAGGGCTGGGCAGAGGCCCTAGACTCTGTTTATAGTATTGGGATTTAGGGATTGCCCTCCCCCCACTGTCTGCAAAGCAGGGCCACATTTGCTGACTTCTACTGAGGGGATGGAAGTAACAGCAATTTGGAGGAGATGCAGTAAGGGCATGGGTGGCTTTATGCCACCTGTGGGGTGCAAAGGCCTAAGCAGAGGTTTGGCCTTAGCGGTGGCAGGTTAGAAGTTGGGGAAAATGAGCAGGCCGGTGACCACCTTTGGCATATCCCCATTGGTGGGGACTTGGGGTCTTTCAGGAGTGGCTGGGCTGCTGTATGGCCCAGTTGCGAGGTCAGATGCCCTGGCAGGGAACCCCTGGACAGGGTCCCCTGGCAGGGTCCCCACTGCAGCTTTATGGCCGGGTGGGGGAGCTTTAACCACCTTGCCAGGCTGGACTGGGTCCCAGTCATACAATGGATGGCTCGTCCCTGGGGCTGATGGTGGATTGCCCAAACAGGTCAGGGCGGAGGTCCAGGAGTGACCGCAGGGCCTGACCTGTACCGCTAGTTAGGCCCTTGCTGTGTTGACAGATACATTGTTATAATTTTAATAAAGTGGCCCTTTAATTCCCAACACTTTTGTCTTCCTCTTCATTCCGAACCAGGGTGGCAAATGTACACACATACACAGCTAGTTTTGTGTAATGGTTAGCATATCACTCCGGCATGTAAACCTGCTGGGTAATTTTAGGTTAGTCACTCTCTGTACTAACATACCTTACAGAGTTATTGTTGAGATGATAACATGGATGAGAGGAGAACTTCGGGTCTCCATTGTGGGTATAGATATTGATATTAAAATGGGCAAACATATTATACGCAGTTATAACCAAAGGCCCCTCTGCCATATTTTTGTTACTGATTGCTTTCTAATTTTCTCACATGTGTAAGCTCAGTATACCTAATTCCATCTAACAAATGTTGAGGCATAAGGCACTACCCTTACCAGACTGAAACTCTAATCTACTAGGATCTCCAAAACAAAATGTAATTTCCATTTTGGACTTGCATACTTGAAAGTTATGCAGCCAATCTCTCTTAAACATTTGCAACTAGCCTTTCTTCATTATTTTTTTTTTGTGGCCTTTTTATTTTCAGTTTTTCAAGTGTCCTTATCTTTGGCCAGGTACGTTCAGCTTCCCTATCTCTTCCTGCTGTCCAAATTGGCTTTTTTGGGAGCAGCACTTCCTGTCTCTGACTGACAAGAGGAGCTGTATCTGGCCAAATTGATTTTATGTCTCTGCCTTGCACATTTTCCTTTCTAGATACATTCTATTTTAATACTTTTCTATGTCTCCTAACCCTGGAATGTGTTACCTTTTATTATTCTAATATTATCTTTTCTGTCACTTCCAATATTTGCTTTTTAATTTAGTGTTTTGTTCCTTCCTCCTTTCTTGTCACCTGATGTCACTTTTACCCCTCTTTCTTTCCCAGAGAGTTTGTTCATTATCACCAATTCCTCAACAGTTTCTAGGACTCACTTTAAGTCCAGTAGCTCCTTAAAGAACAACACGATTACCAGCGTATAAGCTTTTAAGAGTGAAAACTATGACTTTATCACAGTGTAATCCTAAACCAAATTACACCCTATTAAGACCATGGATTTAGAAAAGAGTAATTTTGCCAAGGATTGCACTGTCAGGCCCTTTCCCTTTCTTACAAATATTCACTCTTGTGAAATAATGGAACCTTGTCCCTAATTTAATTATTTCAAAGTGAGGCGGTATTGGAGATAGCTTGTGAGACAGTGCTGAGACTGCAGTCTTACCACTCTCTAACTACTGAAAGACCTAGCACAAATGTGCCCAATGTTTTTAGGGTTTCTTTTTTTTTTTTGAAAATTTTTTTATTGGGTTAGAATTCATTATTTTTACATTTACATTCAATTTTCCCCGATTTTTTCATCTCTAACCCCTTCCCTTTCCCCCCCTTTTTGTTGACTTCCAACAGCTTTCCAACCCTTTGTCCCCTTTCCCTTACTTTTATTAGCTTCCTCTATCTAAAACAAATATATATTCTCCGTTATTCTAAGCAGTACATCCTTAACTATTTTTAACATTGTATGCCCAAACTGTAAGTCTTTGTTTCCATCTTAAATAAACAATTTATCCCATTTTTCAATTTCAAATATTTCTATATATCATAAACCATATAGATCATACATTCATTTATATCAAACAATTTGACTTATTCTCTATATATTACTCATTCTATCTTTTTGTAATAATTCTATATATCTCTCCTCACGCAGTCAATCAATTTGACTCATCTATATCTTCAGACATTCAGTTTGGTACCAAAAAGAAAGAAAATATTGTTAGTTAGTCAATCCTTATATTTAATCCTTATAGTTAATTATTTTCTATCTATGTTCTGTTTGTTAACCTATATATATCTATATATATATCAATCTATTAATCTGACTGCTTGTTAATTCACATTTATCTCTTCTCCCCCCGGTAAAGTCTCCCCCCTCTACTTCAGTACTTCAGTAGTTCTCAAACTGCCACAGTTTTCCTCCCACCTCCCACAATGTTTTTAGGGTTTCATTGTGTTAGAGAGTAGAGAGTTGCACAGTTTGTAAATCTGTGTCTAATAGAAGTCAGTTGATGTATTCTGCAAGAGCAACTACAGCCTTGCAGACCTGCAAAATCCATCTCATTAATAATCTTTAAGAAGAAGCTGTAAACAGATAGAGGGAAAATGTGCTGCAAGATCTTAGCATTTTAAGACAATCGCTGTGCTTCGAGGCCTAAGTGGCTGGAAGGGTTCTATAACCTTATATATTCTGTCTACCAATGATTCCTGCCTGCTGCCTCTGTTGAACATCTTTAAATGAGATGTAGTACTGGAACTTAGCTCAGATTATGAAACGATTAATGATAATTTTAAAAACAAGATTTAAAAGAACATAACCAAATATATGTGGTGCTTGGCTTTGCAATCACACACCTTACACATTCTTTTGCACATCCTATTCCATCTTTTCAAGTTTATTTCTCATTCCTATGTCTATCAGAGATGAAGCCCTAAAGACATGAACTGCTTTCCCCTGTGTTTAGCTAGAATCCCCCTAATTCACTGTAATTGTTTCAAGCATCTATCAGAGCACATTCACCTTTGCCTGGAGAACAGAGGTGTACAAGGTCATCTGAAAGGCTAACCTCAATAACAGGAAAGTAAAAAAAGACATTTTGTGGTACATGGCAAGGGTGGGCCTTGGCTCCTCTAACAATTATCCCCTACACTTTCCACATTATTTCACAAACTTGTCTCTTTCCGCCATTCTCTAACACTTCAGGATTTTTCTATCTTTTGCTATCAAAGCTATCATGAACATACTGAGGACAGATATATATAGATAGCTGTGAATATTCCTACCTCTCCTGCATTAAGGAAAGATATCAATAGCGGGCATCAATTTGGCCCTATACATTTACTGAATTTTGTTGGGTGTTCACCTTACCCTCAGAAAGATAAAATATGGTTCTGTCACTTATCTGTTTTTCATGCTACAGTAATATAGCTAATCACAGAACTTGCGTGATTAATATCTAACAGGTGTGTGTGTTATGTGCCATCAAGTCGCTTCTGATTTATAGTGACTCTATAAATTAATGAACTCCAAAATATCCTGTAATTAATAACTTCACTCAGGTATTGCAAAGTGAAGGCCCTGGCTTCCTTTATTGAGTCAATTTATCTCATACTAGATATTCCTCTTTTCCCACTATCTCCAACTTTTCTAAGCATTTTTTTTCAATGAGTCTTGTCTTCTCATGATGTGACCAAGTTATGATAGCCTTAGTTTTATCATTTTAGCTTTGAGAGAGTATTCAGGCTTGATTTGATCTAGAACCCACCTATTTGTCTTTTCAGCTGTCCATGGTATCTATAAAACCACATTTCAAATGAATCAATTTTCTTCCTGTCATATTTCTTCATTGTTCAACTTTCATATTTATGTATAGTAATGGGGAAGACCATGAGGATGAATTATCTTAATCTTGGTCTCCAGCAACACTTCTTTACACTTAAGGGTCTTTTCTAGTTGCTTCATGGCCATGCTTCTAAGTATCTCCTTGGTTGCAATCTCCCTTTTGATTGATGATTGAGCCAAGGAATAGAAAATCTTTAATAATTCAGTTTCTTCATTATCATCCTATAACTTATGTGATTCCTCAGTATTCATTACTTTTGTCTTCTTGATGTTCTACTGTAACCCTGCTTTGACATTTTCTTCTTTAATATGCATCAGATGTCATTTAAACACTTTACTATTTTGGTGTCATTTAGTTCAAATTGATAATGTTCCTTTCACCATTTTTCACTCTACTTTCATCAAAATATAATCTAGCTTTCCATATGATATGTTCTGTATATAGCTTGAACATACAGAGAAATAAAATTCATCTTTGTTTGACTCCTTTTCCAATTGGAAATAATTCTCCATGTTAAGTCCTGTCAATGGCTTCTTGTCCAGTGCACATGTTGCACGTCAAAATAGTCAGATGCTGTGGCACACTTAATTCTTTTAAAAAATCCATTGCTCATCCTGACCAAAACCCCCCACACAAACTGACTTTATTCTGAAATTCTCTGCTATGTTTCAGTATCCATTTTAAACTTGTAATATCATGTCAGAATCCAGCTTGAACATCAGGCATTTCTGATTCCATATATGAAAAGAGCCCACTGTAGAATTCTGAGTATCACTTTAGTTGTATTGTCGAAGGCTTTCACGGCCGGAGAACGATGGTTGTTGTGGGTTTTCCAGGCTGTATTGCCGTGGTCTTCGCATTGTAGTTCCTGACATTTCGCCAGCAGCTGTGGCTGGCATCTTCAGAGGTGTAGCACCAAAAGACAGAGAGACACTGAGAGATCTCTGTCTTTTGGTGCTACACCTCTGAAGATGCCAGCCACAGCTGCTGGCGAAATGTCAGGAACTACAATGCCAAGACCACGGCAATACAGCCCGGAAAACCCACAACAACCATCACTTTAGTTGCTTGAGAAATAATGTGATGATCATCTAGTTGCTGCAATTTTTAATGTCTCAGTTTTTTGGAACTGGCATGTAGATTGAATGTTTCTAATCCTTGGGCCACTGTTTTTCCCATTTGTTGATATATTCTTGTAAGATTTTGATGGACTCTATTTCTGTAGCTCAAAATAGATCTATTGATAGCCCCTATACTCCTGGTGATTTCTCCCTTCCCATCACTTTGAGTGCAACTTTCGCTTCACTTTGTAAGACTACAGGTTCTTCATAAAAATATTCTTCTTTGAAGGAATCCGTCATGCTTCCATATCTTCTATATTGTTTTTCAATGTGAGTTTTTTCATATTTTCCTTATTTTGTCCTGATCAGATAATGTATTTCCATGCTGATCTTTCAGTATCCCTAGCTATGGTTTGAATATCTCTTTGATTTCTTGGATCTAAGAGAACAGATCTCTTGTTCTTCCCTTTTTGTTGATGTTGTTGTTCTCTTCTATTTTTTTTTACACTGGTTATTATAATAGTTTTCTGTCTTTACATGTAAGTTGCTGAAAAGCCAAATTTAGAATTCCAGTTCTATTATTGTCACCTTTTACTTTTGATTCTTGTATATCTTTAGCAATTTTAGGAGTTCATCCATTGAGGCTTCTCATTTCTTTTAGCTATAGGTACTACACAAGAATGCAAACTCTGTGAAACAGTATGTGGTGGACCAGATGGACTTCTGGTTTGATCCAATAGGTTGTACATATGTTCTTCTTTTGTAGATGTATGACATGGCTGCTATATGAGTTTTGTATACAGCGGAGAGATATTCTATTACATGTAAATGTTTGCACAAGGAAGATTCAAGATCAAATAAGAAATTTCATGCTGAAACAGCAGGGATATGCCATTTGAAATTATCCATTGACCTAAGCCTGAAAGTCCAATGAAGTCTGTAGTTGGTAGCATAGATAAGAAATTGCTAAATTCAGAATGTGTAATTTTATCATCAGGTAGGATTAATTTTTCTTAATTAGCTTGATTTATAATTCTTTACTTATTCATGCTGACTAAACCATGATACAAGAGATTCTGTTCTGAATCTCATTCTCATACCAAACTCATTTAACAGCACTGCCATTCTTTTTTGGTCCTGGCTTACACACAAACCCATGCTGAGAGGAATCAAGCCTTACTACATTCATTCCATTCTGTAGAGCAACTAGAATTCATTTGATACTGCTCAGCATCAGTCCAAAGGACTACATCCCCTAACCTCCCATCTGCAGAGTCAATACATAGGTAGCTTAGTTAAACTTCCTTTCATCCTTAGATTTCTCAGAGTGCTTGCCTGATACTGGCTGGAAGAGTTGACTTATATAGGCACTTTGTACTTCCTACTTATTGGCTAAACTGTATAAGTCATTTTGTGTAGTCCAGCCCCCATGGAACCTCATATTCCATTCATGAACAATGAAGTGGCAAAATGTCCCCCATGTCATTAAGGCAGGGAATGAACTTCTCATATCTGCTTTGTATAACCTAGGTCCACAGTAATTAAACTAAACAGTGTTCATAATCACCTTGTTTTAAACATCCTTTGATAGAGTATAAAAAAGTAAGTTTCTATTAGTTTTTAACCACTGTAACAATGTTGTGATTGGAGTATTTTAAGGAAACTGTATCAAGAGGTCTTGCAAATAACCTATAAAGACATTTTCTAATACATAGTTTAATCCATCTGACATTTGTAAAATGAAGATAATTACTATATTTCATCCTTGCTTTGCTTCTTTATCCCTAAAATTACCTGGCAGCAGAATGGAGAGTGCCCTTTAGTATATGCTTGCACAGCTATTTATCTAATGCAACTAGATTCTTAGGATGACTTTTCAGACATATGGATCTCCTTGGATGTAGATACGAACCCCATTAAGTACAGTGCTTTCCATTTACATTTACTTGGTTGGTTTTTGCATCTCTGTGTATGTTCAGCAATTAGCACCCAATTACCACCATTTAAATATAACTTTTTTTGTTTTTGTCATTTTCTTGACTAAGGTCCTTCCATACACGGGCTGGTGCTACAGCATCACCCTGTTTTAGTAGCAGAGAATTATCTAATGTCACCATGAAGCAGCCTAATATCAAGACAGAATAATCTACCTGAATTTCATCTACTGGGACTGACAGCAGCTCTCAGGAGTCTCAGGCAGTGAAAGATCTTTCTGAACACTGGCTACCTCACATTCTCTGATAAGATGCCAGGAAGTGAACCTGGGATCTTCTACATGTATTCTCTAGCTGATCCACAACCTCTTACCAATCCTGGAGTGTGGGAAGGAAGAGTACGTTCTTTGAAGTTGCCAAAAGCAACAGAACCTGGGCCAGTGGGATGTATGGAGTGGGTAAGATCAGCATTTGAGTGCAACTTATCTTATGATCATCTGTGCCCCCATGTGTTGTATATCACTCTGGATACTTTCATTGGAAAGATGGAGTGAAAATGCTTTACACACATATAAGAAAAACTATTATTGTAAATGCGGGGCTTCCAGCCGGCGACAACGGCCACTTTGGCTGGGGTGTGTGATTTGCCTCCCCAAAGGAAGAGGAGGCAGCGGTGCCTTTCCTGGCCATCTGGAAACACTGGTGGGGCAAAGCTAGAGTCTTTATAAGGCTGCTCTGTCCCTAAGTTCATCATTTGTGCATCATACTTGGCCTCACCTCACCCTATTTCAGTGCAGGTTTAGCTGGTAACTGTTTATCAGGGACATGTAGGATTTTTTTCTCCTTTTCCCATAATTGGCAAATGGGTATGGAGTTTTTCACCTAACTTGCATTGTCAGCATGGAGAGGTAATTAGCTTAAGGTCGGCTGAATAAATGCTTTCCCTGGCAGGTTAGAAGTTGGGGAAAATGAGCAGGCTGGTGAGCACCCTTGGCATATCCTCATTGGTGGGGAATTGGGGTCTGTCAGGAGCAGCTGGCTGCTTTATGGCCCAGTTGTGAGGACAGACTACCTGGTGGGGAACCCCTGGACAACCCAGTCCCCCCCCCAGCTTTATGGCCAGGTGGTGGAGCTTTAAGGGAGGGGAACTACTTTGCCTGGCCAGACCGGTTCCCAGCCATATGATGGATGGCTCACACCTGGGACAGCAGGTGCCCACCCAGACAGGTCAGGAAGGAGGTCCAAGTGTGACCCCAGGGCCTGACTTGTACCACTAGTTAGTCCCTTGCTGTGTTGACAGTTACGTTGTTGTAATTTAATAAAGCAACCCTTTAGTTCCCAAATCTTGTGTCTGCCTCTTCATTTTGATTGAAGGAAGGGGCAAAGGTTGAATACACTCTTGATTTGGTAGAGAGAACTGCTGTATTACTTTCCATAGACTCATCTTGATTTTGCTTATCTGATTTGAGTTCTATCTCTGGTACAGCCATGGGCTGCACATTTGCACCAGAACTGGCCAATCTATTCATGGATAGATTAGAAAACAAATACATTTTCTTAGAGGGGAATGCTTTTAGACAATATATCATTTTTTTACAAAAGATTCCTTGGTGATATCTTTTTAATTTGGAATGGAACTAAAGGAGATGTTGGTAGAATTTGGTGCATAAATAACATCCATAGTACAATTAAGTTTGAAATGTCTTTTGATAACTCTAAAGTGCATTTCTTGGATGTAGAGATCAGAAGGATTGGCAACATTCTGCAGACAGATGTCTATAGAAAACCCACAGATGCCAACTCATATTTAGCAAGAGACAGCTTCCACTCCGGTCATTTAAAAAGGAACCTTCCATATTCTCAGCTGTTAAGATTGAAGAGAAACTGTAGCACAGAGGCAGGTTTCCAAAGACAAGCTAGGATTCTGATGAACCAATTTTCTGATAGAGGCTACTCAGCTAGAATCCTGAAACAAGCTTATTTTAAGGCCCAGAATACATCTAGAGCTTTGCTACTTACCCCCAAAACCAAGAAAGGGAACCTAGACAGGATGGTCATCCCTTTAACATACAATAGTACGTACAAACCAGTTCAGGCCATCATTGCTAGACATTGGCATCTTCTGTCCAATATTCCCATATGCAAAGATCCCCCCTTGTTCACAGTGAAAAGAGCAAAAAACCTCTGGGACTTATTAGTCAAGAGTAAACTACTAGAGGTGAAGGACAGCAGCTGTGGAAGTGGGAGGATAGGTTTTTTTCCTTGTCGACACTGTGCTGGATGTGGTGGCTCTGTGCCTAAAAAAACTTTTCATAATTCATCAAATACTAGGATGTTTGTAATTAATTCCTTCAGCAACTGCAGTTCCAAGGGAGTTATCTATGTTATTCAGTGTCCTTGCTACTTGATGTATGTAGGTATGACTACCAGACCTGTTAAAGTTTGTATTTGTGAGCATAAGAGCTGCGTTAAAGAAACTGAATGCCCCACTTGTTAACGACTATCTCACTGCCGGCCATATGGAGAAGCAGCTGCAATTTTGGGTTGTGGAAGTTATACAGAATACATCTTCAGGCTCTCACAAACTCCTGCAGAAAAGAGAAGTGTTTTGGATTCACCATCTCCAGACGTTGATGCCTTGGGGACTTAATGAAGAAGTGGACTGGACTTGCTGTGTCTGAGATGGATTGGATTTGGACAATGGCCCTAATTGAATGTGTGGTGTGTCTCAGCCACTCCGGTGTTCCCTTCCTTCTCTATCTCCTCCCCTCCACCTCTTTTGAGAGCACATCTTCTTATCACATGGGAGAGATTGCATCATCCTTATACCTTGTCATATAGCTGAACTTTTTTAGGTTAAAGTGCCATTGTATCTGTACTGCAGATTGATGGAACACACTCCTATACATTGGAAACCAAGCCTCAGGTGGGTTTATGATTGGACTTGGAGAACCTAGGGGGTAATTAAGAGCATGTTAGGGAATAATTTTATAATTTTATATATTTTTTCTTTAGAGTGAAACAATAAATGAAGAGCATTGTGTGAATGTAGTCCTGGGTCGACTGCAATATTTGCAGTTTATCACACAATACTTGAGAAATTTTGATCCAGTATTTTACCTAGAATATTTCTAGCACTTTAGAATGGACTATATTATATTAAAAAAAATTCCTCCCCCCTTCTTCTTTTGTTACAGCTCTAGATAAAACACCGGGAGCATTGCATGATTGGTTTCCGTATGTGTGGGTGTGTTTGATCATAAATTGTTTACAATTGACCATGTTTTAGCAGGTTTTAGAGTGTATATATATTCAGCCTGCCATTCAGGCCTTAAGTTTTAAACTTGTTTTTATTCACTTTGGTGCACATCTATAATAAATACTTTTAAATATTATATATATATGTGTGTGTGTGTGTGTGTGTGTGTGTGTACACACACACACACACACACACACACACACACACACACACACTTTTAGGTTGTTACAACCCCTTTTGTTCCCTTACTTTCCATAGACTCATCTTGATTTTGCTTATCTGATTTGAGTTCTAAAGGTTAGCTTCTCTCTCTTTTTTCTGAGCCCTGCTGTTTGGCTAGGCAAGTGATTTAAAGAGTTACATTATGCCCTTTTTAGCCTCATTAGATCAGAAATTGACCATTAGAGAAGGTGAAGTATTCTTCTGGCCAATATGCACTCAGTTGTTTTATGGACTGTAATCAATGATGGAAATAGTTTCAAGCCTTGAACTGGAATAAAGTAAACCAATTGTTCATTATATATACTGTGTAAATTGAATGCATGAATTCTCTAGTTATGTAAAACAAATTTTCATATTTATTAACACAACTTGTATCAGGGTGTTTCAAGTTAGTTCTTTGGTGCTGTGGGATGGAAAGGTAACTGACCACATTCAACTCCTGTCAAAGTTTGAGCAAAAGCATAGTCCTATCATATTTCTATCAACTAGTTTTTCTGTCATCTGTCATTCTTTTTATTGCGGTCTGTTTTTTCACACCCTCAACTGTTAGGAGCTGAAACCAGCTGTGACTCTCTATGAAAGATATTTTGATGACTCAATAAAAATGTCAAGTTAGTGAGAAGTGGCAGTGAAAAGGGAAGATCCACAATGTTTGGGACTTCTTAGTTTAGAAAAAAAGACTACTAATCAAGAAACTTGAGTTGTATAACATTATACATGTAAAGATGTAAATAAGTTGAGATCACCCCCTCATCTCCCATAGTACTAAAACTCAGTATCATACAGTGAATGTACATTGCTGTATATTCAGGGAAGAAAATATTTGCCACCCCAGTAGGAATGAAGAGACAGACGCCAGGATTTGGTACTAAGGGCCACTTTTATTAAGTTAACGATTTTAATAACCATAACTATCAACTGCGGCAAGGGAAAATAGCGGTACAGGTCGAGCCACGTGGTCGCACCTTGGACCTCCGCCTCGACCTGTCTGGGCGAGCCCCGAAGCCCCAGGCTTAAGCCATCCACTGGATGGCAGCCACCTGGACAGCCAGGCAAAGTTGGTTCCCCCAATCAAGCTCCCACACCTCAGCCGTACAGCAGTGAGGTAGGACTTGCACACAGGGTTCCCCAAGGCAGTCTGCCCATGCACCATGGCAGCCGTCAAGCAGTACCATCCGCTTCTGGCAGACCCCTCTTCCCCAGAATGGAGAATCGCCAAGGGTGCTCACCGGCCCGCTCCCCATTTCCCAATTCTATCCTGCCAAAGGATTTAACTAAACAGCTCCACCATGCCAATCACCGCAACCACAGTACCGGTACAAGGTAGGCGAAAAACCTCCGCACCTGGGCCAATTAGGTAACCGGAGGAAAAAAATTCCTACCTGGCTCTGACTACAGCAACCGGCTAATCCTGCACCGATACTGGGAGAGGAGGGTGGGCCGAGCTCTTTCCCGGGCGACTGACCCTACAGGGGAGCGGAGCAGCCTAACGACCAACAAGCTCCGCCCCCCACGCAATCCCCGGATGTCAGGGAAAGCGCGCCTTCTTCTCCTCCTTCCGAGGAGGCAAATGGCGACCCCCTGCCCAACAGCCAGGCTGGCGGCAGAAGGGGTCGTTTTGCCACCCCAGTCGGAATGAAGAGACAGACGCCAGGATTTGGTACTAAGGGCCACTTTTATTAAGTTAACGATTTTAATAACCATAACTATCAACTGCGGCAAGGGAAAATAGCGGTACAGGTCGAGCCACGTGGTCGCACCTTGGACCTCCGCCTCGACCTGTCTGGGCGAGCCCCGAAGCCCCAGGCTTAAGCCATCCACTGGATGGCAGCCACCTGGACAGCCAGGCAAAGTTGGTTCCCCCAATCAAGCTCCCACACCTCAGCCGTACAGCAGTGAGGTAGGACTTGCACACAGGGTTCCCCAAGGCAGTCTGCCCATGCACCATGGCAGCCGTCAAGCAGTACCATCCGCTTCTGGCAGACCCCTCTTCCCCAGAATGGAGAATCGCCAAGGGTGCTCACCGGCCCGCTCCCCATTTCCCAATTCTATCCTGCCAACGCCAGGCCAAGCCTCTGCTTAGGCCCTGGCGCCCCACAGGTGGCTTAGGGCCAGCCGAAGCCCTTGCCGCAAGTCATCTAAAAATATCTCATTGCCGGACACAGACAGGTGTACCCCGTCACCTCGGTAGAGGTTGGCGAAAGTGGCCCTAATCCTAGGGTGAGGTAAGTAAATACCCAACCCCTCACCCAAAGCTTTTTGAATAGCCCTATTGGCCTTCATTCGAGCCCGTTCAATGGCCTGATGGTTCAAGGCCTCCCGCCAAACCCGCCGAGGCAACATGGCAGACCAGATAATGAGAACACCAGGCCACCGCTGCAGCATGAGCTGCAGGTCTAGTTCAACTTGCAAAGACAAGGCCTCACCTTGCATCAGCCCCAAATCATTCCCACCGAGGTAAATGACTAACATGTGGGGCGGGAGGCCACTCCGCTGGCCAAATAACAGAGGCAGCAGGCCGGGCCAACGTAGGCCCCGACGACCCTGCCACTCAACCCGGGCCCATTCACTCAGACCCAACTGTGACCCAATCCGTGTCCTCCGTGCTTGATGGGCCGCCCAGAAAACCATACTGTGCCCGCAGATCAGAATTCTTTGCTTCTCTCGGCAGGACACAGCACCTAAAGAAAATTCAATTAGTAATAGCTTAAAATTTAGCTAAGGGCCTAACATAAGCCCGGTAAGCTGAAGAACGCCACCTGCCCACTCTCTGGATGGCCACAGCCGAGTAACCCATTGCGGCTGCCGTAGAAGCAGCCCCAATCCTGAAAGAATGTGTGGCGAATTTAACGCCGCTCAAACCCAGCCGATCCAGAGCTCTTTGGGTAACCGCCCAAAACTGATAGCGCGTTAAAGGCCGACCATCGTCATGCCGAAACAAAAGCCCAAGTTCCGAGCCCCGCACCTGAAGGAAGCGCCGGAGAGCCCTCACAGGGCACAAATCTCCATCTGCACAAGGCCCCAGCCGAATAACAGCCCCTTTTCGCCACTGATCCGTCTTGGATTGACGTAAATTGATAACGACTACATCCCCATCCCACTGCAAATCACTTACTAAAAGAGCGCGTTCAGACCGATCCGAACTGGACCGGGCCACTAATTCACTAATACGCAAAGCCCCAAAGAACGCAGTCAAAGCTGCTGCGTGAAACAGCCGAGCCTCATACCTAGAATCACAAACCTCGGCCCACACCGCAAAGAGCCCCTTGAGCACCGAGGGAGAAATAGTCTCCCTGGTGTCAACTCGAGCCCCTGCTTCCCTGGACCAACCTTCCAACATCTTCCTCACACGGAAGTCCCCCGTGGCCTCAGGGAACCCCCGTGCTTTGCTAACATATGCTAACGCCGCAAGCTGACCCCGAATCGACTTAACTGAAAGCCCCCGTAACTTCTGATGCACACAAAAGCGCATCAAGTGCGCAACCGGTATGGGCCAGCGCTGCTGCAAGCTAAGCTTGTCTCTAAACCCCGTAAACTGTCCTACCGCTCTGTTGTAGGCTCTCCTAGTACTTGGGGCAACTGCAAACCAAATGGCCCTGGACGCCTCGGACTCCCAAGCTGCCAAAGTTCCTGCGGCATCTGCACTGGGTGGGGATCCGCCTCCGGGGCAAGCTGCCTGAAACGCTCCATCTGTAGGCGAGACAAAGCGTCCGCCACCTCATTATCAACCCCTGGAACATGTCTGGCCTTAAATAATATGTTCCATTGGAGGCAAAGGAAGGTGAAGACTCGAACCAGCTTCATAACCCTGGGGGACCGAGAAGTCAACGAGTTAACCACTTGTACCACAGCCTGGTTATCGCACCAGAAATGTACAGTTTGGTTCGAAAACTCTCGTCCCCACAAAAACACAGCTACCAAAATTGGAAAAAATTCCAAGAATGTAAGGTCCCTAACAAGACCCAACCTGTGCCAGTCCTTAGGCCATTGACCCACACACCAATGTTTCCTAAAATAAATCCCAAAGCCTAAGGAGCCGGAGGCGTCAGACATAACCTGAAGCTCGGCGTCAAGTAATAAATCGTCCCACCAGAAAGTAACCCCGTTGAAGCCAGCCAGGAAGTCTGACCAAACCTGCAAGTCCTCCTGCATGCCTCTACTAAGCCACAAGCGATGGTGTGGGGCCTTCAAGGATGACATTGCATCGCAAAGTCACCTTAAAAAGGGCCTGCCCGGGGCAACAGCCTTACAGGCAAAATTCAAATGTCCCACTATCTGCTGAAGTTCAAGAAGCGTAACTTTATGCTTCCCTCTAAACTCCTGAAGCCTGGCCCGAAGGTCCTGCACCTTTACCAGGGGAAGCCTAAAACACTGCCTAACTGTATCAATTTCTATTCCCAGGAACGTAAGAACCTGTGACGGCCCCTCCGTCTTCTCATGTGCCAATGGCACCCCCAGCTCCTCCGCCATTTTAATAAAAGTGACCAGGAGATGGGCGCACTGTCCCGACCCCGCTGGCCCACAAAACAAAAAATCATCTAAATAGTGCGCCGTGTCGCGACAATGCGCCCGGCGCCGCACCTCCCATTCAAGAAAGGAGCTGAAAGTCTCAAAGGCAGCACACGAGATGGAGCAGCCCATCGGTAGAGCGCGATCCATGAAATATTTCCCTTCAAAAGCAAACCCGAGGAGCTCAAAGTCCTCCGGGTGCACTGGGAGAAGTCTAAATGCAGACTTAATGTCGCATTTAGCCAGCTCCGCTCCGACACCACACCTGCGCACCATAATAACCGCCTGGTCAAACGAAGTATATTTTACCGAACACAGGTGCTCTGGGATCGCATCATTCACTGAGTTCCCCCTAGGGAACGACAGGTGATGAATCAAACGAAATTCCCCTGCCGCTTTTTTGGGAACCACCCCCAATGGGGAAACCCTCAAACTGGAAACTGGCGGAGAATCGAAAGGGCCCAAAACTCTCCCCTCCTCACACTCCTTCCTAATCTTAGCTCTAACAACGTCTTCCTTACCTACTACCGAACGCAAATTTTCTGAATGCAACGAGGAACGAGGACCCACAACCGGGATCCGAAAACCATAAGTAAACCCCTTTAACAGATACTGGGCCTCACGAGCCTTAGGATAAGACCGTAACAAACCCTCAAGGACCCTCAGTCTTATTGGACTGGGGCCCTTTACTAGCAGACTGCTGGCTACCACCACTTGAGCCTCCGAACTTCCTACCCCCAGCGCCCTGCCGGGACTTGGAACAGGCCGTGTAGGAGTGGGGGCCCGAACATGACGGGCACTCATGCCTAAACCTACAGGGCTTACGGCTGCAGCCTCCTTTAAAGGCGAACTCCCAACACAGCAGCCGGGGTTGAACCTGCTGCCCCGCGTTAGCGCGGGTGCTGGGAGTTGAGGAAGAGCGCTGAACAATATGACCGCTATCTGACCGGTCACCCACACTGGGCCTGGCAGGGGACATCACCGAAAGCCACAGTTGCTGATGAATGCGATCCCAGGGGAGGGCCGGATTCATAGCAGCACGCATACGAAACTCCTCATCGTACTGCATCCATGCCCCTCCGAGGAATCCCGTGTATCCCTTGTAAATAATATCCAAATACTGAAACAAAGGCGCCGCCTTATGTGGCTGTGCCCTTGCTAACACCCCCGCATAAACCAAGAACCCGGGGAGCCAATTGCCCCAGGTTCTATCAACCTTCCTACGCTTCAGACGTTCTTTATCACGGTCATCCAGATCGTCTTTGTCCTTCTTCTCCAGCTCTCTGAAGAGAAGGGAAAAGACGTCCACATATTCACCTTTCAGTATCTTATCACGTGTAGCCTGAGTCAGGTGATCACCTAAGGGAAGGGCTACATCACCAAATGGCAAGGAACTAAAAGGAACGTTGCCATACGCCAAAGCTGGAAATGGGTAATACCCCCATGGACCAGCCATCATCCCAGGCCAGCCAAAAGGCTGCCCAGCACCTGCCAGATTTGCAGAAGGTACAGAGGGGGGCAACGAAGCCGCTCCAAAACCTTGACCTGCCCAGGATGGCTGCGCTAGAGGAGGCCAAGCAGGAGAAAACTGGGGGGGAACCCCCGAGCTAACGCCCTGAGCTCCACTAAGAGGCCCTTGCCCACATGACACCCAAGGCCAGGGGTACCCTGATTGTGTAGGTGCAGCCTTACCAGGTTCCTCTTCTGGCTCCACAGCCAAGGCCACAGGTGCAGCAGCCACTTCAGCTCCCCGACCCTCTTCATCAGCCGCCGAACCAACCTCCTGGGTTGAAGACATCTGAGCAGAGCCGGCACCACCTTTAGCTGAACCTTCCAAAGCAGATAATCGCATCAGAATTTCTCTGTTAACAGCATCCCTGGAGGCCATACGCCTAGCCCGTTTCCTCCCCCCTGAATCCCCCAGAGGGGGAGAAACCCCCTTGGCTGACTCAAGGGCCCGCAACCGACGCAGAATGTCCTCCTGACCAGAAACGTCAGCCTCATCCTCAGAGGAGGAAATTACTGGAGGGGGCCTCTTGGGGGGTGGGCGTTTAGCCCGCTGTTTCCCCTTGGAAGGGCCACTACCTTTCTTAGGAGGCATGGCCAGCCTGATAACCAAGGACACACCTATACAATTATGCTAAGTCACCCAACACCCCAAAGGAACTCTAAATCAGATAGCCAAGGGGGTACCAAGGAAGTCTATGGAGAATGAGCCACCCTGGATCAACACTTCAAAATGGCCGCCCAATTCAATTGAATGGGGGAGGCCTCACAAAATGGCCGCCCCTCAACCAATCCACCAGGGAGCCCAAGGGAAGAAACCCCTCCCCAGCCTGGGCCTCCCTAGCGCAGCCTATGCACAGTAAGAAAAAAGGGGGGGTAATGCTAACACCCCAAACAGTCAACCCCGCTGCGGGCCCTGCCCCAGAAAGGGGGACCGACCACCGCAGCCCTGCACGCCCTCCCCAGCAGGCAGTCCTGCACCGCTGCAAACAGCCTGCGGTAAGGCCCCAGCCGCCGCAGAAACAGCCGCCGGAACCACCGCCCAGGCAGCCGCCGCGTCAACCCTGTGCCGCGGGGCCGCCGACGAGGCCGCCGCCGAAACGCCTCCTCAGCTGCCGCCGCCCGCTGCTGAAGCCGCCGCCCCACAGCCGCACCGCCGCCGAGGTCGGTGCGCCGCCGCCGAGGCTCCTGCCGCCGCCGCCGCCGCTGAGAAGACGCAGCCGCCGAGGCAGAGCTCGATGCAGCAACCTGCTTGCCGAGCTCTTTCCCGGGCGACTGACCCTACAGGGGAGCGGAGCAGCCTAACGGCCAACAAGCTCCGCCCCCCACGCAATCCCCGGATGTCAGGGAAAGCGCGCCTTCTTCTCCTCCTTCCGAGGAGGCAAATGGCGACCCCCTGCCCAACAGCCAGGCTGGCGGCAGAAGGGGTCGTTTTCTTCCTTGAAAGTATTTCTTCACACAATTAACTCATGCTACTACAAGATAGGTCAATGACCATTGGGATGAAAGAAGAATTTTACAAATTCATGTTTTTTAGGTCTAGTATCACATATTCACTGATATTTACCAATTATTAGATGTAACTAGGGATGTGCTCCTTAAAAGATCAGACTTGGATTTTGAGGATACAAATACCAATACAAATATTTTGAGGCATTTGGATCCTCTGATGGGATTCACATTCAGGTTTTTTGGGGAGGTAGGTGGGAATTCTAGATTTAATTTGGGTTCTTTCCTATGGGGGCTGTTTTCGAGTGGGGTGGAGTGACTGATTTCAACCAAATGACACCAAAATGACAGGAAACTAAGTGCTGCCTATCATCTAATGGCTCACCAGGTTTCAAGCAAAGTGGACAAAGGTGTCAAATTCTACTGGTCCCTGAACAAGGAGCCTCCAGCCATCCTACTTGTCTCCTTTGTTTCCCATGGGGGATCCATATTTTCTCCAGAGCAAAGAAGCCAATAGCCAAACATACAAGAGCAACAATAGGCCAAAATCTTCCCAGTGCAAACAGAACCAACAATCCCAGTAGAAATAATATCAAACCAGAGAATCCCAGCCATCAGCCCATGAGGCAAGCCCAAAACAACGAATGTCAAACCAAAGAATCCAAGTGAAAACACCTGAAACAATGGACATGGTGGCAAGCCCAACAGAACCAATGTCAAACCAAAGAAGCAAAGCAGAACCCAGGGCCAATGTGGCAAACCTAACAAACTAATATCTAACAAGAGAATTCAAGCCAAACAGCCTGGCAAGCCAGTATCAAAGTATGGCAACATATGGATACAGACACAGGCACACTAATGTCACTTCCTCAAGGAAGGCATCAGAAATTGAGAGGGAGGGTGTTCAATTCTCCTCTCTGTGCAGTCTGTAGCCTGTATCATCATAGGCTATGAGGAGCCTAGAGACAGAGCTGCAGCCTTCATCACTGGCATTAAAAAAATGGTGTCTTATTATTTTGGAAACCTAAGAAAAGTCTGAAGTTTATGTTTTTTAAAATGTCTAAACCCTCACCTACAGTTAACTAAAACCTAACCAGAAATTTCCTTCAGAACTATTTACCAACAGAAACACCCAAAACTCCACTAAATCACTCCCCCAAACAACACAACATGGCATTCTGATGATTTCAGAGTTCTCTACAGGCTGGAACCTGAGTGAGTGGAAACCAAATTTGAGCTGTGAATGTGAAAAATTGGGATATTTTTGGCACTAATTTGCTTCTATGAATATCCCATAATTTAAGTGTGGGCACCAGGATGGCATTTTAGTTGATCATCTGGGGATGTAAATTCACTTTACACCAGATCAGCTCTTTTATGGATAGAGGGCGATGGAGTGGCCGTAGTGTTTTGATCCAATCCAGATGATCACCCATCTGCAGCATCAGC
The DNA here is from genome assembly GCF_028583425.1 of Eublepharis macularius. Taxonomy (NCBI): domain Eukaryota; kingdom Metazoa; phylum Chordata; class Lepidosauria; order Squamata; family Eublepharidae; genus Eublepharis; species Eublepharis macularius. Next base: position 70,532,907 of record NC_072794.1, read on the forward strand.
ACTTTGTTTGATATTTTTATTGATTTGGCATAAGTATTAACATCTGGATAGCTGAAACCTCCATGTGTCTTTTTTAGCTTCAGAGTAGAAAATTCAATCCGTGGACATTTATGTTGCCATAGGAAATTATTGAGGGTCGTCTGCCAATTTTTCAATAAGATTGCACATAATCCAATGGGTAAAGTTCAAAACAGGAAGATTAATTTTGGGAGTACAAAGGATTAGATGATAATGCTCATACCAAGATAGTTGTTGTTGATTTGATTTGAATAAATCTTGTTTTATTTCCTTGAATTCTGGAATATGATTGATCTTAATCAAGTTGTTTAAGACGGAAGGGATCAAGATTCCTAGGTAAGGTATCATCAATCCATTGAAATTGTTGATGAATTAATTTCACTGTTTCAGGTGATGAATTAATAGAAAGTAATCTAGATTTGGTTTGATTAACTTTCAGTTCTGATATATGTCCAAATGTTGAGAGCATTCCTTGAAGTTGGAGATTAGAGTTTACTGGATTTTTGATGTACAGAAACATGTCATCAGCAAACATGCTTACCCTGTAGTTGTTGAATGCAATTGTTATTCCTTGTATCTGATCATTATCTTGGATTGCTTCCACAAGAGGGTCTAAAGCAAGTGCAAATAGCACTGGTGAGAGAGGACAGCCTTGTCTGGTCCATCTTTCCAAGAGTATAGATTCTGAGGTTAACCCATTCACTTTGATTTGTGCTGTGGATTTAGAGTAGATTGACTTGATAGTTCTAAGGAAGTTATCTCGAAAGCCAATGTGTTTTAACAAGGCATATAGATATGGGATTTCCAAGGAGTCAAATGCTTTTTCAATATCCAGCAATAGAAAAAGAGCTTCTGATTTGCTGCAATTACACGATTCATGTATGCTCAAGGTTTTATATACATTGTTTGCTATACAATATACATTGTTTCTCTCCCTAGCATAAAGCTGGCCTGTCTTGCTGAATATATTCTGTTATGCATGTATTGATATGTTTGACAATAATGGAGGTAAATATTTTGTAATCTACATTTTAACAGGGAGATCAGTCTGTATGAAGCTGGATTTAGAAGGCTCTTATCTTGTTTGGGTATGACTATTATTGATTTAATGGACCATGATGGGGGAAGATTTCCTGTTTTAAGAATGTTATTACAAGTTTCCATTAGTGGATGAGAACAGCCACATATTTCTTGTAAAACTCCGATGGATAGCCATCAGGGCTAGCTGCCTTATTATTTTTCAGGGTTTTTATGGCAGCTGTAATTTCCTCTATATTAATTGGTTCTTTCAGTAGTAAATGGTGAGATTCTTCTTGTTTCTTGATTTTCATATGTCACAGTAGATATTCAGCGATAGATTGGGGCTTTGGGTTCATTATTGAGTACAGCTGCTTGTAGAAGTCACTGAAAATGTGAGTTATATCTTTAGACTTTGAGAAATGAGTCCAAGATTAAAATGAAGTCAATTCTGGTGTAAATGTTATACATTGCTGAAAAATACGTACAATTTTTTCCAGTGGTATGCATCAGACGCCATATGTCCACCAGTTGATGGTTGTTGATTATTTCAGCTGGATGAGTGAATTGATTTTTCCCTTTCCTTTTGGCTTGTTGAAATATGTACCGTCAGTGACATGGTTCACTATGAAGTTAAATTTGTCTCCTACGATCACTTTTCCTTCTTGGAATTTTGTCAGTGTTTGAAGAGTCTCTTCTATTGCCACCCCAGTCAGAATAAGAGACAGACACCAAGTTGGATCTAAGGGCCACTTTATAAACTATATACAAACAAAATGAGCCAAACAGGGCAAGGACCTAAAAGCGGTACAGGTCAAGCCACTGTGTCCCCATGGACCACCGCCTTGACCTGTCTGGGCGAGCCCCGAAGCCCCAGGTGGGACCCATCCATTGGATGGGGCAGACCCAGCCAGCCAGGCAATTTTGGTAACCCCCCTTTGAGCTCCTGAACACCTCAGCCGTATAGCAGTGAGGGAAGGACTCGCAGGCTGGGGTTCCCGAAGGCAGCCTGCCTCTGCATCTGGCAGCCGTCACAGCAGTACCAGACCTTTAGGCAGGCCCCTCTTCCCCACAATAGGGAAGTGCCAAGGGTGCTCACCGGCCCACACCCTATTCCTACTCAAACCCACCAGGACTTTCTAGCAAGCACCACCCTTAGCCAATCACCTCAATCGCTAACATTGGTGCAAGGTAGGCGAAAAAAACCCCCATTTCCCAGCCAATTCGGAAATAGAGGAGAAAAATTCCTACCTGGCCCATGAGCGACCAGCTAATCCTGCACCAATCTAGGGAGAGGCGGGTGGGCCGAGCGACTACCTGAACTGAGCCGGGAAGGGCAGAGCTGCACAACAAGCACTTGCTCTGCCCTCCCAGCTACCCCTTATTGGGACCGAGGGGGTGGCGCCGTCTCCCCTCCGGCGTGTCAATCAACGGCCCCTGGCTGAGCAGCGTTGCTGCATGCCAGGAAGGGCCACATTGCCACCCCAGTCAGACTAAGAGACAGACACCAAGTTGGATCTAAGGGCCACTTTATTAACTATATACAAACAAAACAAGCCAAACAGCAGCAAGGACCTAAAAGTGGTACAGGTCAAGCCATGGTGTCCCCATGGACCACTGCCTTGACCTGTCTGGGTGAGCCCCAAAGCCCCAGGTGGGACCCTGGCAGTGAGGGAAGGACTCGCAGGCTGGGGTTCCCGAAGGCAGCCTGCCTCTGCACCTGGCAGCCATCACAGCAGTACCAGACCTTTAGGCAGGCCCCTCTTCCCCACAATAGGGAAGCACCAAGGGTGCTCGCCGGCCCACCCCCTACTCCTACTCAAACCCGCCAACACCAGAACCAAGCCTCTGCTTAGGTCCTGGCGCCCCACTGATGGCCGAGGGCCAACTGAAGTCCCTGCCACAAGTCAGCTATAAATATCTGATTGCCCAAGTGCACCCCATCACCTCTGTAGAGGTCAGGGAATTCGGCCCTGATCCTGGGGTGAGGCAGATAGATGCCCAACCCCTCCCCCAATCCCTTCTGGATGGCCCTATTGGCCTTCATCCTTGCCCTTTCTTTTTTTAAAAATTTTTTTTTATTGGATTAGAAACATTTAATATCCATTACAATCAATTTCCTTTAAATTCTAATATTCCAATTCTAACCCCCTCCCTTTCCCCTCCTTTTATTGACTTCCAACAGTTTTCCAACCCTTTGTCTATTTTCCCCCTACTCATTTCAAACTTATTTTATCTATTAAACATATATTTTCACTCTCTTCTAAGCTTATCTATTATAACACAATGCTATCTCTATTTCCCTTCCCTTTTAACTTATCAACTAAATAATACATTTCTGGCATATATTCTTCAATAGTCATTTTAGTTGCCTGTACTCTATCTTACTCATTCTAGTCTCGTCTATATGGTACAAACAATTTGTCCCTCATTATACATAACTTTAAGTACATTATAAGCATTGCATACATTCAATATAAGTCAATCAATTTGACCCATACTCCATATGTTACTCTTTACTTCCTTCTACATATCTTATCTTCATACTATTTTAGTTATCTAATTTCTCCATTATACAACTATCTACCAAAAATAGTCAATCATTTTAACCCATATACACATTCAGCATTAGTCAATCAATTTAACCCATATTCTGTATGCTACTATATATTTCCCCCCCCCTTTCTTGCATTCATTCATTTTGATTATATAAATTCTCCATTATACAATTATCTGCCAGTGATGAAATTAATTAATTTCTATCCTTGTAGATCTTATAATAACACCTCTATTACTTAATACTATGTATAGTAGTTAAATAGAATAATTGCTTAGAAATTTTCAATTAACTCTCCACCCCCCGGTATAGTCACTTCCCTCTTCTTTTGTTATATTTCAGTAATTTTCAAACTGCCACAGTTCTCTTCCCACCTCCCATTTTTTCACCAAATACTGTTTCAGCTTCTCCCAATCCGTGTTAAACTGTCCTAGATCAAGGTCTCTCAGTTTTCTTGTCATTTTATCCATCTCCGCCATGTACAGCAATTTGTAAATCCAGTCCTCAATAGTTGGCACTTCTTGTACTTTCCACTTTTGCGCGTACAAAAGTCTGGCCGCTGCTGTCATATAAAATGGCAACATCCTGTATTGTGCTGTAATGTCCTCAATTCCCAAGTTCAGTAGCAGGAGTTCTGGGTTCTTATTAACTTGAAATTGTAAAATCTCACTTATTACTCTTATTACTTCCCCCCAGTACTGCCTAGCTACTTCGCAAGTCCACCACATATGATACAAAGATCCTTCATGTTTTTTACATTTCCAGCACTTATTAGACGTATTCAAGTTCCCTAGCGCAATTTTCTTTGGTGTCAAATACCAACGATAAATCATTTTATAGACATTCTCTTTAATATTGGTGCATGTCGTGATCTTCAACGTATTTTTCCACAAGTATTCCCACGCCTCCATTGTTATTTCTTTGTTAAAATTTATAGCCCACTTCACCATTTGCACTTTAACTGTCTCATCTTCAGTGTACCATTTTAACAACACCTTGTAGACCTTAGAGATTTCCTTTTTGTCTTCTTGTAAAATTACTTCCTCTAATTTCGAGTTCTCCATTCTTATCCCTCCCTTTGCACAATCGGAGTTGTAAAGATCTCTAACCTGTCTATATTGAAACCAGTCATAACTTAAAGACAACTCTTCTTGCGTCTTTATTCTTAATTTAGAAAGATCTGTTAGTGTTATTTCCTTGTACGTTAAACATTGTTGTTCATTATCAACAGTTCTCGGGTCTATTACTTCGTAAGGAACCACCCAGGAGGGAGTTCCTTCCTGAAGGTAATCTCTATACTTCTTCCAAATTGTGAAGAGGCTTCTCCGGATGTAATGGTGCAAAAACATAGAATCTGCTTTTACTTTTTTATACCACAGATATGCATGCCATCCAAATATTTTTTTGTATCCCTCTAAGGCCAGTAATTTGCAGTTTTTCAGTGTCATCCAATCTTTCAGCCACACCAAGCAAATTGCATCGTAGTATAGTCTTAGATTGGGCAGTTGCATTCCACCTCTCTCTTTTGCGCCCTGTAATACTTTCATTTTCAGCCGAGGCTTCCTGCCTGCCCAAACAAAGTCCGATATTTTCCTCTGCCATTTTTCAAACTGCTTAGAGTCCCGGATAATTGGTATTGTCTGTAACAAAAACATCACTCTTGGCAACACATTCATCTTGACTACTGCAATTCTTCCCAACCATGACAAATTCAATCTATTCCATTTAATCAGATCTTGCTCTATTTGAGTCCACAATTTCTCATAATTATTCTTGAATGGATCTATATTTTTTGCAGTCAGTTCAATTCCCAAATATTTCACCTTACTTGTTACTTCACAGTCTGTTATTTCCGTTAATAACTGTTGTTTTTGTTTAGTCATATTTTTACATAGTATCTTTGACTTCTTTTTAGTTACATAAAAACCTGCCAGATCTCCAAATTCTTTGATTTTTTCTATTACCTTAGAAATGTTCTCGATTGGATCTTCCACAATTAACATTATATCATCTGCAAATGCTCTGACCTTATAGGAAAAGTCCTTTATTTTTATTCCACGGATCGCATTATCTTCTCGAATCTGTATCATCAAAATTTCCAAAACCAAAATGAACAACAGTGGAGACAGCGGGCAACCTTGTCTTGTACCTTTGCCTATAGTCAATTTCTTAGTCAGCTTGTCATTCACCACAATTGCTGCACTCTGGTCTCTGTAAATTTCAGCCTTCATCCTTGCCGTTTCGATGGCCTGATGATTTTCAGCCTCCCTCCAAACCCGATGGGGGATCATGGCCGACCACATGATCAGCACCCCCGGCCATCTTGCCGTAATGAGGCGCATATCAGACAGCGCCTGAGAAGACAGTGCCTTACCCTGTTGAAAGCTGAGGTCGTTTCCCCCCAAATGAATAACAAGGATGTGGGGTGGCAAACCCCGCCCCACTCCAAACAACAGTGGCAACTGGCCCGGCCACCGAAGGCCACGTCGACCCTGCCATTCAACCGTAGCCTGGTCACTGAGTCCAAGCTGGAACCCAACTGGCGTTCTGCATGCTTGATGGGCTGCCCAGAAGACATAGCTGTGCCCACATATCAAGATGTGTTCCTGTCCTACCCGCGACGCCGGACCTAAGAAAAAATATGAATTAGTACATTCAAAATTGAGAAAGGGGGTGAACATAGGTGCGGAAGGCTAAAGACTGCCACCTGCCTACCCTCTGTATGACTTGTCCAGAATAGCCCATGGCAGCGGCCGTCGAAGCCACCCCAATCTGAAAGGAATGAGTTCCAAAGCTCACTCCCCGCAACCCCAGCTCAGCCAGGGCCCACTTAGTCATGGCCCAAAACTGGTAACGGGTCAACGGGGAACCGTCCTGGTGCCTAAAGAGGCAGCCTTGCTCAGTACCCCGCACCTGCCAATACCTCCTCAAAGTCCTGACCGGGCACAAGTTCGCATAGGAGCAAGTTCCCAACCAGATGTTCGACCCCCTATGCATCTGGTCAGTCTTGGACCAACGAATCGTCAACACCACTGCATCACCGTCAAAAGTTAGGTCACTTGCCATAAGGGCCCGATCAGAAGCATCCTTGACTGATGCAACAACCAGCTCCCCCACCCCAAGGGCGCCAAAAAAGGCAGTTAAAGCAGCCGCATGAAAAAGCCTGGCCTTGTAGCCAGACCTGCAAACTACTTTCCAAACTGCACCTAGGCCCCTAAGAACTAAAGGTGAAATGGGCTCACATGGATCCTTACGGACCATGCTGTCCCTAGACCATCCCTCGAGCATCTTCCGCACCCAGAAATTGCCCGTGGCCTCAGGAAATCCCCGGGCCTTACTAACAAAAGCTAGGGTGGCAAGTTGCCCCTTAATGGACTTCACAGCCAGCCCGCGGCCCTTCTGCCATACAAAGAACTGCAGAATATGCTCGACAGGGACAGGCCAACTCCAAGCAATCCCGGCCCCCCACCTAAACTCCTCCAACTGGCCTACCGCTCTCCAATATGCCCTCCTCGTACTGGGTGCAATGGCTAGCTGGATGGCACGACACGCCTCGGCCTCCCAAGCAGCCAAAGGTCCGGGGGCATCACCGCTGGACAAGGATCTGCCTCCGGTGCAAGTTGCCAGAAACGCTCCATCTGTTGGCGAGACAAAGCATCCGCCACACCATTGCTAATTCCAGGAACATGCCTGGCCTTAAACAATATGTTGTTCCGCAGGCACAACAATGTAAACTCCCTAACCAATCGCACCACCCTGGGGGACTTGGAGGTTAAGGAATTGACCACATGCACCACTGCCAAGTTGTCGCACCAAAAGTGGACAGAGTGGTTGGCCAATTCCTCCCTCCATAAACAAACTGCCACCAACATAGGGAAAAATTCCAGAAAAGTCAAGTCCCTAACCAAGTCAGACGCCAGCCAATCTGGGGGCCACTGTTCAGCACACCAATGCTTTCGGAAATAAACTCCGAAGCCTGTGGAATCCGAGGTGTCAGACATGACTTCCAACTCCACCTCGAGCAGCAATTCCTCTCGCCAAAGGGTAACACCGTTAAACCCATCCAAAAACTTATTCCATACCTCCACGTCTGCACGCACACCACTCGTCACTCGCAAACAGAGATGGGGCGCGCGCAGTGGAGCCATGGTATTGCATAATCGACGCAAAAAAAGCCTACCCGGAGCCACTGCCTTACATGCAAAATTTAGGTGCCCCACGAGCTGCTGCAACTCAACCAGGGATGCCTTACCAGGGATACCCAAGAATTCCCGCAAGCAGACTCTAAGGTCCTGAACCTTGCCCAAAGGCAATCGCATGGATTGCTGAACTGTGTCCAACTCAATCCCTAAGAAAGTAAGAACCGTAGAAGGGCCCTCCGTCTTCTCGTGAGCCAATGGCACTCCCAGCTCCTCAGCCATCTCAATAAAGGTGTCCAAGAGCCTGGCACATTGAGACGATTGTGCCCGCCCAACGAACAAAAAATCATCTAAATAGTGGACGGAGTCACTACAAGCTGCTCTCCGCCTAAACTCCCATTCAAGAAAGGAGCTGAAGCGCTTGAAGGCCGCACAGGAAACGGAGCAGCCCATCGGTAGGGCACGGTCCATATAATACTTGCCTTCAAAGGCAAACCCTAGAAGCTCAAAATCCCCAGGGTGGACAGGAAGAAGACGAAATGCAGACTTAATGTCGCATTTCGCCAACTCAGCGCCCACATTTCGCCAACCCCACACCTACGTACCACCTTGACTGCTTGGTCAAATGAAGTATACCTAACCGAACATAGATACCCCGGAATGGTGTCGTTCACCCACTCCCCCTTGGGGTAAGACAGGTGATGAATAAGGTGGAACTCACCAGCCACCTTCTTCGGCACCACCCCCAAGGGGGAAACCCTGAAGTTGGGGGTCGGGGGGGCCGCATACGACCCCAAAACCCTACCCTCCACACATTCCTTCTGAATTTTTTGCCTGACTATATGTTCCTTACCCTGCACCTATTGCAGATTTTCAGCCATGAACGGGGCCCTAGGTCCCTGAACAGGGATTCTAAACCCATCCCTAAAACTTTCAAACAGATAAACTGCATCCTCCTGAAGAGGGTAAGCACGCAACAAACGCTCAAGGACCCTCAGCCTTACTGGGCTGAGCCCCTTTCCCAGGAGGCTGCTGCCCTCCGGAACCACCTCCACCCTGCTTCCTACCACTCCAACCTTGACGGGCCTTACCACATGCATTGTATGGGTGTTGTCCCACACACGAGGGGCATTCATGCCTAAATCGGCATGGCTTCCTGGCACAGGTACCCTTGTATGCATACTCCCAACAGAGCAGCCAGGGTTGAACCTCCTGCCCCACTCCACCGCGGGGATTGGACACCTGGGAGTTACACTGCACCACATGGCCGCTGTCTGAATGATCCACCAAATTGGGCTTAGCAGGGGATATCACCGACAGCCATAGTTGCTGGTGGATACGGTCCCACTGGAGACTAGGGTTCATGGCCGCCCGCATCTGGAACTCCTCATCGTACTGCATCCATGCAGCACCTGAGGAGCCCATGTAGCCCTTCAAGATAATGTCAAGGTATTGAAACAAAGACGCAGCCCGATTGGGCTGCGCCCTGGCAATTACCCCCGCATAAATTAAAAAGCCGGGCAGCTAATTGTTCCATGTCCTATCAACCCTCCTTCTCTTTAATAGCTCCTTATCCCTATCATCCATTTCATCTTTGTCCTTCTTCTCTAACTCACAGTAGAGAAGGGAAAAGAGGTCAACATATTCACCATGCAAAATTTTATCCCTCGTAGCCTGCGTAAGATGGTCCCCTAAAGGCAGGGCCGTATCTCCAAAAGGCATTGCATTAAAAGGAACCTGACCATAAGCCAGGGATGAATAAGGATAATAGCCCCAAGCGGTGGAGGGTAGGCAGGCCAACCTAACAGTGAGCCCATGTAAGCTGCCATCCCAGGAACTCCACAAGCCTGAAGAGCAACAGCTTGCTGCTGCTGGACAGAAAGCGGAAAACCCATACCAGGAATGGGCTGTCCGCCAGCAGCTGAAGAAGATCCCTGACTATTCGGTGTGTCCTGTGCCACACCCATGGACCCCCCCATGGTCCCCAGCGCCCACGGCCCCCAAGGCCATGGGCAAGTGTACTGAGGTGTGTTGTCCTTACCAGTCACTTCTACTGGGTCCACAGCAACCGCGACAGGAGGCGGATCCTCAGCCCAATCTTGTTCCACTTCCACTGCTGGTTCTTGGGATGTCACCACTGCTGCCATCTGCCCACCACCGCTTCCAGCTGCCGCTGATCCAATAGTGCCTTCCAAAGCTGCTAAACGACGTAAAATATTACAGTTAACAGCGTTCCTAGACACATGATGAACTGGTCTCCCAATATTAACTACCTGTCTAGGCTCACCCCCATCCCCTTTTGCCTGCTCAAGTGCCTCTAATCTCCTCAAAATATCCTGTTGATTCTCCAACAAGTCTTCTTCATCAGAAGAGGACACTGCTGGGAAAAGGGGCCACTTAGCAAGCACCTTTTTAGCAGGCTGCTTTCCCTTGGCAGTACCACTAGCTTTTTTAGGAGCCATTTGTACCTTTGGAACTTGTGGTGGTTTAATTAGCAAAACCAGTGGGTTCACAATCAGTCAATGCCAAAATCCCCCCCCAAAGGTAAGGGCAGTACACCCCCACTGAGGCAGGGAGTCAAGCCCGCTTATCAGGCAGAAAGACTAACAAAATTGCAAATGCTCTCCACCCACTGCAGAAAACTACGAGGCCCAAAATGGCCACCGCCCCACCCAGGCCAGTCACAAAATGGCCACCGTAGTGAACGTGGCACTTATGGCCAAGGATAAAAAGGGGGGGTGAAGGAAGGAAGGGGGCAGCAGGCGAGTGCTGACCGTATGACCAGTAACCCCCAGCCACGAGGGGGGGCTACCCGGTAATCAAGCCCCCCACCACCTGAAGGCCCAACACCCACCTAAGTCCCCAGCCCCTTGCAGCCAAAACCAACCTCCCGCTCACGGCTCGGAGCCGAACTGCCAAAAAAGGGGGGGCTTCAATGCAGCGATCACGCTGCCCCAACGGCTGCAAAAGCCGCCCGTCCCCAGCGAACCCAGCCACCGACCAGCAGGCCAGGCAGGAGGCCGCTCATCCACGTCACCTCCGCCAGCCGAAGCAAGGCCCCGACTCTTAAGCCCGTACGGGCCGCGCGCGGAAAAACACAGCGCTGCCTGACAACCCGGCCGGAGGCCGCACCACGCCGGCGGCAGAACGCGTCCGACTAGGAACGCAGGCGCCGGCAGCAATCACACCGGGAAGCTCTCACTGAGCCGCAGCTCCTCTGCCAAACGCTCTCCCCAGACGACAGCCGCGCCTCCTCAGCCTCCAATGCTCTCTGCCGCCTGGGCCCACTCGCTGCAGTTGCTCGGTTGGAGACGTCCTTCTCCTCCGAGCGACTACCCGAACTGAGCCGGGAAGGGCAGAGCTGCGCAACAAGCGCTTGCTCCGCCCTCCCAGCTACCCCTTATTGGGAACGAGGGGGTGGCACCGTCTCCCCTCCGGCGTGTCAATCAATGGCCCCTGGCTGAGCAGCGTTGCTGCATGCCAGGAAGGGCTGCATAAATGTGAACTGATTGTTATTAGGAGTGTTTATTGCAGCAAATATTAAAATTTGTTCTTCTATTGATCCTTTTATGAAAAGAAATCTACTTTGTGGATCCTTTAATGTTACTTGGTGCTGAAAAGAAAGTGTTTTGAGATTAGAATTGATACACCATGGGCTTTTGAGGACCTTTTGGCATGGTACTGAAACTGAATCCACTTCACTTTCAATTTGTGGAGTGTGAGTTTCCAGAAGAAGTGTAACATATGGCTTTAGCTTAGCCAAATTTGTTAAGATTCGTTTTCTTTTAATTGGCTTATTAATACCATACACATTAAGAGAAGTGATGTTAAGGTTCAAATGCTTTATCATAGAACTAAGAATGTACTTTGACAGCAGCTTGGTTATATAACTTGATGCAGAATAACAACCACTAATATTTCAATCTTTGCTTTGAACTAAAACAGATAAGATATACAGCAATCCAGTATCAGTAGTGAAAAATAACCAACAGTAAACTTAATACAGAGTCATAACTTATCAATATCCAACTGTTAGTTCTACATTTTTAAAAGTATGTATATTGAATAAGCAATATGCAGTAATGATTAACTTCTAAACAATTAAATAGATATCAGTTCATTATAAGAGTACCATTATTATGTCCAAAATTAATTAAGGAATCACGTAGGTTGTAGATCTTTCTAGATTAGCATAAAGCAATGTAGAATTTTAGAGAGAAAAGCAATATTATGATCAGAATGAAGAGTAGAACCTAACAGCTATAAAGCCCTCTATAAACAGGTGAAAATAATTTCTCACTCTAGTTATTGGTGTAAACACCAATTAGAAGGGCTACAAATAAATAAAAAGTTGAGAGCTACTTTAAGTAAACACAGAACCCTCTTCTCCCCCAAACCACATAAAGCTTTTTATATTTAATTATGAAACTACAGTCAACTTTCCACAGAATTTTAAGACTCTATGCAATAATAATAAATTGATACGTTTTGTATTTAGAATCCATCTACATTTTCCATTAGTTGTGAAGACTAGTCATTTTACTTTCCTTGTTAGAAGTGGATAACTGTGCTAGTTTCCTTTTTTGGCATGTTTTATCAAGATCCACCGGTATAGTCAGATTTACAGCATTAGACCTGAATCACAGTCTGAGGCATAGAGAAGTTTATCTTTGTGACTCACTTGTAATTTTGTGCAATTTACCTATTTGTAAGTGATATGAGCTTGTCTGAATACTTCTGTTGTTGTTTTAAGTTCTTTCCTTTTATTATTTCACTTGGAAGAGCAGTGAAAACCAAAATTGGATTACCTTTAAATGTAAGTGCAGATTGAATTCTGGCAGTGTCAAGTATTTTTTTTCTTGTTCTCCTCTCAGGAAAGACTACTGTGATATCCCTGGGGCCTTTTCCGGTTGGGTGATTTTGAGGGCCAATTCTGTAAGCTCTTGTTATTAAGGGGGCAATTCTAAGTTTAAAATATTAGCTAGCCAATTTGCCAGAAAGGAAGGTAGGTCCACTGAGGCAATCAGATGTTCATCAAAACCCCAAAATTTAAGGTTTTATTGTCTTGATTGGAGTTCTAAGTATAGTATTTTCTCTTTCATTTGCCTCTTTTCCCTTTGAAGTTCCTAGACCTCTTCCGGTATTGTCTCACTCCTTTCTAAGGCACAGTCTTCTTTCTGTGTGACATTGTTTATGCATATTTTAAGATCTGCAAATTGATCTGTTAGTGGTTTAATAAGTAGGGACATTTTTTCAAGCATGTTTTGCTCCATGGAAGCCAATAGAGCTGCTAGAGCAGGATCAGGGCAGGGTTGGAGAGTCGGTGGCAAACTCGCCCGGCTTCCCTCAGCAACGATTTTAAGTGTGTCTTTTCTGGTCTCCATTTCAAGTGCTGGCTTCTGAGATTGAGGAAAAAATCCTGTAAGTTCGTGACTGCTTTTAAGTTTTTTTTTTTTTTTGCTATCTATGTTTTGTTTTCCCATATCCTGATCGTTTTTGGATCAATTTTGAATGTTACGACTATTTTATTTGCAGTTTTGGGGTCAGGGAGAGATGGAGCTTACTTTTAAGCATTCATTCTGTACAGTGCCAATGCCACTCCCCTTGATCCATAGTTCTCAAAGAATGAGATACTTTCTTAATAATAGCACCATTATGGAGAGTTGAATTTTTTTTCCTGAAATTCACTTTTTTTTTTAGATATAGCATTTTTTCATTTTTTTCTCCCTTTCAAGAAAAGATTTCTCTTTAATTTCTGTTTGATTTCTCTTTGTAGTTTTTTATTTCACCTCTATGCACTCTTTTGTAGCTTTAGCTCTTTTTGATCTTACACACTGCAGGTGCTCTAGCAGGGAGGTGGAAATGTTTGGGAAGACATTGCTTGCCTCTGAGCTATTGCAGAATGAAATTTGGAAATTTTGTTCCATTTTCCTTCTTGTCCCTTTCTCTATTGATCAAAATGGAGAATTTTAAACAGACTCCAACATTTATTCTAAAAAGAAAAGAAACAGATTGTTGGATTTCAGGAAGAAATTAAGTAAAGGGGGATTAAGAGAATTCTGCACAATGCTACCTGACAAGGGTTGGAAGAAGGATCAGCTTTATCCATCATCAGCAACCTTTTATTGGCATTCAATAAAGCAATTTACATAGAGCAGGGCAGAAACCAAAAAAACAGCAAAATCAGTCGACAGAGTTAACCATATACTCCCTAATCCACATAGCAATTGAGAAATACAATGCAACCGTGTATGTAATGTGGGGACAATGATCTGATAGTAAGAAAGAAACTAATCCTCTGTCAGAGTGACCCTGACGATTGATCAGCAGAGGACTAATCAAGGAGTCCCACATGTGAACATAAAAGTTGCAATAAAATAAAACATGAGTTACAGATTCGGGTTGCATCCTTTCACAGAGGCATAGTCTATTGGGGTAGGGTGTATTTGTCAATCTCCCAAACAGAATTTCAGAGGGTAAAATGTTAAAACATGCGAGCATAAAAGCTCGTTGTAGGCGAGGGAAAGACAACGATGAGAAATAAGATCAGCTTTATCCTTCATCTTTCCCGAAGATAGTTTCCAGTGGGTAGGCATGTTGTTCTGCAGTAGAACAGTAAGATTTGTCCAGTAGCACATAATAGACAAACAAGATTTCAAGAATATAAGTTTTTGAGACTCAAAGTTCTCTTTATTAGACACAAGTAGATATGGAGATCCCTGAGCTTTTATTATCCCAGTCAAAAGGTGGGAAGGGACTTGTTGCAGAGATTGAATTCAGGATGCACTGTAAATGCTAATTTCTGCTCTAATCAAGCTGCAATGTACATTTTCATCCTGACTATTCTTTCCGATGTCACTCTGACCTTCTGGCCTGGATATAAAGGCTCAGGGATCTCTTATTTATATCTGATAAAGGGAGCTTGACTCTCAAAGTATTATACCTTTAAAATCCTGTTGGTCTTTAATGTGCTGCTGAACTTGAATCTTGCTATCCTAACTGCATGGCTCAAAGAGATCCTCTGTTCTCTTTTAGTAATATAACATTGAATGTTGTTGATTGCTTTTGACTACTCCCTTGAATCTAAGCTTCATAAGTTAGATTTTCTCTTCCAAAGTGCTATATGAAGATCTTTTTACTATATAACTTTTTGAGGGTCTTGGCATGTTTTGTTGTGTAAATGCAGAATTGAAGTTGAAATAAGAAGCTTATCACCTAAGGCCAACACTCAATATTACTCAACTGGCAGTGTTCTCAAGCCATTGCTTATGTTCCACACCAGTACTGTTATGAAAGGTTCTTTGCCCCCCCATTCGGAATGTAGAGACAGACACAAGGCTTGGGTATAAATTTGGGCCATTTATTGACCAACATTAAATTTAATAACGGCAAGGGTATAACTAGCGGTACTACAGGTCAAGACAAGGGGTCAATTGGACCAACTCCATGATCTGCTTGGGCGAGCACCCCCTGCCCCAGGTGCGAGCCATCCATGTGAATGGCTGTAACCCGGCCGGCCAGGCAAATGGTTCCCCCCTTAAAGCTCCATACACCCCAGCCGTGAAGCCCAAGAGAAGGACTTGTACAGGGGGTCCCACAGGCAGTCTGCCCTCTCAGCTGGCAGCCGTACAGCCCGCCAGCCAATCCCTGACAGACCCCTATTCCCCACCAATGGGGAGGTGCCACTGGGTGCTCACCGGCCCGCTCTGTCTACCCAAATCTAACCTGCCAGGGACCTAGGTCATAATTCCACCACTCCAAATACCACACCTACAAAACAGTACAAGGTAGGCGAAAAACACCTCTTCCCCGTGCCAATTTGGGAAAAGGAGAAAAAAATCCTACCTGGCCCTGGTAACCAGCAACCAGCTAATCCTGTACTGCCATAGGGTGTGGTGGGTGGGCCGAGCTTTCAAAGCTGACTGAACCCTACAGAGGCAGAGCCGCCCTTTACAGGGCCAGGCCCCACCTCCCAAAGCCTGGATGCCCAGGAATGTAAGGCTGTCTCTCCATCTGTGCAGTGAGGCAAAAGTGGCACCCAGCCTAAGCATGTTTCACATGCAGGTGGGTGTGCCATCTTCTTTCTTTCTTTCTTTCTTTCTTTCTTTCTTTCTTTCTTTCTTTCTTTCTTTCTTTCTTTCTTTCTTTCTTTCTTTCTTTCTTTCTTTCTTTCTTTCTTTCTTTCTATTCCATTCCATTCCATTCCATTCCATTCCATTCCATTCCATTGCTGTCAACAGATATCCTATTATATAAAAGGCAAACCATATTGCTGATTACTCACTTTTTATCCTGGTGTACCAGGATAAAAACTGACTTGTCAGCAACTCAGCCTCCAGAGGCCAGCATGGTGGGAAGGCGAGGCAGCCCATCCCTCCAGAGGCCACCGCCACAGCAATATGGCCAGGCAAGTTGGGCCCACCCTTTTGAGGCCGCTGATGTGGTGGGAAGGCCAGGTGAGGCAGCCTTTCCCTCCAGAGGCTGCCACCACAACAGGAACACCAGGGGAGGTGGTCTGTCCCTCCAGAGGCTACTGCTGCAGTGGGAAGCCCAAGTTTGGCGGCACATCCCTCTGGGTTCAAATAGCCCGATTTGGTCTCTTCAGTGGCCTGACTGAGTACAGGGGCACAGCTGGAGTGGCACAATGAGCCCTGGAATGCTCCTGCGCTCCACAGCAGACAGAAATCGGGCCTGTTTTTTAAAAAAAATGAGCTGTTTTGCTAGCTTGACACAAAATTTTTAAAACAAAACAACAAATATTATAATTTTGGTTAACAGGTTATTTTATCATTCAGAACTATATTGGATAGCTACATTTTAAAAAATGCTGTGTCTGTGGTGCTTATGCACTCGCCAGCAAGAAGAAGGTAGCTAGCTAGTTCTGCTGAGTGACCTGTTAGTCTAGTTAGAACTGGAGCAATAACATCATCTTCAGAGCCAGATTGATGTAGTGGTTAAGAGTAGCAAGATTCTAATCTGGAGAGCCAAGTTTGATTCCCTACTCCTCTGCTTGAAGCCAGCTGAGTGATCTTGGGTGCTCTTGGATCAGTCACAGCTCTTCCAGAGCTCTCTCAGCCCCACCCACCTCACAGGGTGATTGTTGTGAGGATAATATTAAAACACACTTTGTAAACCTCTGTGAATGAGCATTAAGTTGTCCTGAAGAGTGGCATATAAATCAAAAATTGTAGTTTTTATCATTATTATAAAAATCACAAGACATCAACACACAGGATACAATCTCCAACACTCCTATACCACAAGGACATAATTGGTTTAAAGGAATATGATTATAATGGCCTTCAAGTATTGCCAATGGCAAAACATCACAATGTGCTAAAGTAAAAGCTCTCTTATGTTCTGAGGTACTTGATCTCCTAAGCAGAGTCACTCCAGTCTAAGCCCACTGAAATCAATGGACTTAGACTGGAGTAACTCTGCTTAAGATTTCACTGTTAGCATTGTTAAATAACTTGCACATTCCTTCAGTACTGGGAAATATGAATTCAAGTATAAAGGTGAACATGGTATAGATGCCAGGTCAAGCATGTTCTGCTATCATATAACCTTTGCTTGACTGAAGCCCGGGCTTTTTACAGATTGTAAACCAGTAGATCCAGGCGAGAAAATTTGCACTCTTAATCTCTTTGATGATACCTTTCTTCCATTTACTCATAAACACATAGTTCCAAATGAAAGAAGAAAAACTAGCAGAAGTCTTTGACTTCAATGTTGACAGATATATGATGCAGAAACATATCATGTTTGGCCTGTGACATCACAGCTTGTCACTTCTAGGCATTCAGTTACACCACTGTTTCACCATTTTGATTTATTTTTCAGTTGTATTTTTTAGGGGAAACATTTTTATATCTTCTAAAATACTTGATCTTTATTCTGTTGCTTTTGTGGGAGCCATTTATTACCATTTTCAAACATGCTGCTAAATAACAATATGTACAGCCATGATCTCTTGAGGAGATGAATACAGAATAAATGTAATCTCATCTAATCTTTCTTTGTCTTGCCTAAACATTCGTTTAATGTGGCCTTTATCACTGTAGCATGTGAACAAAGTTTGGCTGCATACTACTGTTCTGAGAGAAATATAGCACTCATTTTCAAGTTGTTTTCCTGTAAAAGAATTTGTATCTGCCAAAAAGAGCAACCTAGTTCCTCTAATGACACTAATTATATTTCTGTAGAAGCCTACTTGGATTGAAAGCAGGAATGTGTGATGGAACTGTAACAGATAGACAGCAGCAATCACAGAATGAGAAGGCCGCCTTTTGAAGGAGATATATCCCTATACAGAGTTTAGCGGAGAAAGTATGTTTTTCTCTCTGCCAATTCAAGAATTTGTGACTGTGGTATTAAAAGTGACAGCAAATCAAACCTTGTTGAGTACATCTGCATAAGTCACACTGTCTAATAATGCTGGTAGACTCTCATGGAAAGAGACAGAAATGTCTTGAGTGAAGTGCTATAGCAGCCAGAGAACAGGATTGGGATCATTGTTCTCCAGATCTCATAACAAAGGCATTCATATTTATTTATTTACTGATTTCATTTACACCCTACCTTTCTCCCCAGTGGTGACCCACCATGGCTCACATCATTCTCCCTCTTTCATTTTATCACAACAATCCTGTGAAGGTAGGCTGAAAATTGCTAAAGCCAAGACTATATAACTTATCAATACCTGGAACTCATTTCTATTCTGTAGTTGAAGGAGTGGGATTTTTTATCATGAAGTGCTTGACTGCTAAATGTCTGAGGGGAGAACAAATGGAAAAGAGAGCCTGCCCATGATTTTAAAAGGATGGGTAACTAGAAAGGAATGATCTCACCAAAGGTGTGTGTTGTAGGTGTATTTTCTTGAATTATGCAGAAGGAGCTTCTTCACCTTCCAGTGATGAACTTCATTGGGAAATTGAACATTTTTTTCATAATTATTTCTATTTGCTCTCTAGATTTTTCACCCTCTCTCCTGCTTCATTGTTTTCTGTGAATAACTTGGCTTAGAGAGTAGGTAGTTCAATGAAGTGTGTATATTTCCATCACAATTAACATTTTTCTTTTGTACCAACCCTGTGGAAAAAAATGAGAACTAAGTCAGTTTTCAAAATGTTCTAGCTCTAGCTACAGTGTTCATTATCATACTGTGGTCATTCAGATCACTTCCTGGTTGCAATTACAGTGACAGAAGCATTTTGAGTCCAATCTGGGACTTGTATAAATATAGCAATATGTATTCTTCAATCATATTAGACCACTGTAATATAAAGTTACACGATCCCCTTAGGAACATTAGGTTTATGTAAGAAAAGATTATCCTGCATAACATCGTGGCCATTGTACTGATATTGAATTTCACCAACTGTAAATCATGTTTCAGACAGAGAAATAAATTCAAGCAGAAAGTAGGAATGAAATACAATAAAAGTAAGAGGGAGTAGGGGGGTAATAGTATATATAGGAACTTGCTTGTTTTTGAAACTCACTGTGAAAGTCCTGCATATTTATTTGTCATACTTATTCAGAGCTCTGCCATCCAATGAATTTCTGTGAAATAATATCTGAGCCTTTATGAGCACTCTACAACAGGAAAGGAATGTCAATAAGGAAGCAATAACCCAGAACCATCCCATTGAAATACCCTTTCTAAAAGGTAAAATCACATAAGGTCAAACACTAATGTAGTTAATGTAGTAAAAAAAAGTATAGAAAGCCAGGAGAATTTGAGGAGAATGCAAACATAGGTACTTTTCGCACTTGGTTTTTAGAGCATGTTTGTACCTGTTCCACATCCCATGTTTGCTAGGTTTTCACACTTTCAAAGCAGTCATGGGATGCAGTCCCGCTTTTTGCTTGCTGTATCCCCAATTTTTCCCCCTGCGGACATACCACAATGTTTTTTTAAGTCCGCTGCCGACTGGCAGCTGGCCCACATTTTGCTAATGTGAACACTTTTGCCCCTTTTTTGCTTCTCTCCCCCCCTCTCCTTTTCCCTGGGAGATGATTGGTTTGTGTAGAATTAACCACTCCCACCACCCTCCTCAGATCTCTGAACTCCTTGTCCACCATTTTTTTTTAGTAAAGTGAGGTGAGGGTCATAAGGCTGCTTCTCCATTGGTTTCCTTCCTCCCGGTATGCATGCACTCTTTTATTTTTTTTTCCAAAGTCAGGAACGGTTCCTAAGCTGCTTTCTCCTTCCTCCCTTAGGGTATGCACACACACTCTTTTTTTTTTAAGACAAGAATGGGTTGGAACCTTGTATCATTGTAATGTTACTGCACTTTCTTCCTGGTTTTAAAAACCAGGAA
This sequence comes from Eublepharis macularius, assembly GCF_028583425.1. Taxonomy (NCBI): domain Eukaryota; kingdom Metazoa; phylum Chordata; class Lepidosauria; order Squamata; family Eublepharidae; genus Eublepharis; species Eublepharis macularius. Next base: position 70,552,964 of record NC_072794.1, read on the forward strand.
AGGATTAAATGGCTGCTTTTCCCTCCCTCCCAAGAATGTTTCAGACTTTGTCAAAGAAGAAAAAAAACCCAAGCATTTTGCACAGCCCTTTGGAAACAAAGCCTCAGCTTGCCAGGAGGGGATGAAACAGCAGCATTTTAACCCTTTCCTGACTTGATTAAAAATAAACAAATGGAGTGGTACATGTTTTCCCCCAGAACTCTGACACCAATTGCCTCTCCAGTGGGCAGGGGAAAGCCCAATCAGCAAAAAGGGGGGATGGGTTCCAACATTGCAACATTACTACGCATGCTCAATTTTTTAAAAAAAGTGTGACGTGAATTGCAAGGCCCCGAAAGCCCGAAACTGCACCGAGGCTTCAAAGTGGGTTTGAAATGAAGCACAGATGCCAAATCAAAACTGCAGTGGACAATGTGAAATGAATGGGTACAATGCCAAAGCCACTGTGATCAGGGCGCATGCTCATAAATGGTGGTTTAAACTGTATGTGAGAAAAGGGCCAATGTATTAACACCTGGGTTAGCAGAGTAAAAGTCAATGACAACAGCGCAGCATATTTCCACAATCTGAACTGATTCATCGTATCTCAGTTTCTATGTGCTCCACTTGAAAACCATGGAAAGACTATAAATACTTGTTTATCGATTTAGTAAAACTGTGCCAGTCCCCTGCACTCCCAAACTTACCAGGAGTACAGTGATAGCATCTCTGACCACAGCCACTGGTTACCAGAGTTCCTCACTGCCCTGGGTAGCTCTGAAATAGGACTAACACAAGGAAAAGAGTTGCAAGTAAGCACAGCTACAGGTTCAACATGACCCTGCCTAAATGAGACAGGCAGGCCCCCTTTAGAAAGGCTTACTATTCCCCCATTGGTGGCGGGAGAACCCCCAATGCTGCTCAGTTGGCTGGTGGGGAGGGGGGAATGGCAGGAAACAGAGGAACATCAGCAGTGCCCCAGCACAATGACATCACTCCCCATGCACATGGAAGTGATACCAGCAATATTACCATGGATGCTCTGGTATTTGAACAAAACTCTGTATCCCCTACAATGCACTATCTTCACTTCTAGGGAGACAAGAGAGACTCCAACACATAACCAGCTATGTGATAATGTTCCAGATATCAAGAAATTGGACTCTGTTAATCCATTTCTTGACTGTTCAAATCTTTAGTTCAGGTTCTTCTGCTCTGGTGCTATAGTTGCTGCTGGTGGTACACCTGCTGCTTACATACTGTTTTGTGCTCTAGACTTGACTACCAGGTTAGGTTCTCATTCCAAGACTCCTACTCTGGATTTTGAAGTTTGAAGTTCTACTTGGATCTTTGTATTCCTAGCCTGACAAGGTTGCATCTGTGTTAGGAGAACAAAGCCTGTACAGTATTTTAGAGTAGTTATTTAGCTTTATTATTTTCTTTCCCATCTTGCACAATTTCTGTATTTCTAATATTTTGCACACTTTTGAATAAACTTTATTAATTTTACTGCTGTAGTATTATTTGGATTTGGGGGCTTCACTCTAAATCCATTACTTTGGTGTATTTGACAACAGCTACCAAATAATTGTTTTTGTGGAACTCAGTCGACATGGGTCCAACCTTGCAGGGCTGACCTTGAATAATGCCTGGAAAGGCTGGAGACTTGGTTCCTCCATCTCTAAATTTAGAGGAACCAATGGTGGTACCCCCCAGAAGTGTGTTTTGTTCTTACTCTTACTCCAGACCCCTTTCAGGATTCAAGGGACTGTGACACTGGTGAGCATCCTCTGACCCAGTGTCCCCCCCCCTACATGCAGAGGAAACTGGCAACCTTCCTACAGGGAGGGCCTTTTAATTCAGGTAATAGGGCTATGCTGTAAGGAATGACCCAGAGAGATGCCTTGGTAAGGGACATGGACTGTGGACTATTTTACTGGGTACTATCTGTTGATGTAGCTACGCTCCTACTAGGTAGCTTCTGAGTCATTAAAGATGCCATGTTAATTATACTTTGTTTCAGTAATGGAACCGAAGTTTCATGAGTTTGGATTTATGCATGTTTTCAAATTTCTGCAATCTATAGTTATTGTATTTGTTCATTGAATTACTAGCTGTTGGTCACATTGTCTTGCACTCTGTAATCCACCTGGAATCTCAGTGATAAAAGTAGACTATAAAAAATAAAAAATAAAACAGTAATTGCTTTGAGTCCCCATTGGAGAGAAAGGTGGGGTATAAATGATATAAGATACATAAGAAAATAGAAGACAGGATCCAGAGAACCACATGTGGCTTTTCTACTTCTTTTTCCTATGCTGTGAAATTTGGTGCAAGGTGCTGAAGGAGGACAGGGAGGGCAAGTTAGTGAAAACTCTAAAAAAAAAGTTCTTCTGTGAGTAGAATTTCTTTGGCTGGTAGTGTACTGGTTAATTTATTTCCTTTGGTGGTTACTGTGAATTTTGATACTTAGTACTGTATTTCAATAGTTGTTTTAAAATGATTTTTAAGCTTTTACTATTGTCTAGAAATTCTTTATTATTGTCTGTACATTCTTAAATAAATAATGTGAGCAGGTGGAATAAACACTTCTAAAATATTTCATGTTTGTTGTTTTCATGGGTTATTGTTTTGTGAGCTGCCTTGAGCAGATCTCTGGAAATATATATAAATATATATAAATATATATAAATAAGTATAAATATACATTTTCTCAGTAAATAAATAAGGAGATACTAAGATGAAAAATGCATACAACTTTTCTTTCAATAGGATTCTTTAGTGCCTAGAAGGCCATATTTTTTTTTCTTCATTTGTCCTTACAGCAGATAGAGCACTAATTCGTTCTTCAAGGCCACCTAGTGAACATCATAACTGAGATGGGTTTGCATCTTCGGTTCCATATTCACTGCAAACACTCAACCAGATAGGCTGTATTTCTTCATGTAGCTTTTCAGGCACATCAATTATCTTCAGAATATAAGAAAAGGGTAAACCTGAAGGAAATTCAAACAGAAGATAATTTTGAGAGACTCATAAATCTTTTGTCTGATTAGGGTAACTCCATTTCTGTCTCCCTCGCTTTATCATTTGTGCCCTAGAGACTTCAGTGAAATTATATGACAGAGGAATTTGACTAACTTGCTCTTTGTTTCTCAAGAAGTTGTAATCACATTCACTTCTGCAGAACTATATCAGAATATTTGATCGGCCACGGATGGGGAGTGTGTATGGTGTGATATTAAGATCTACTGGTCAGAATTAGCACACCCATTTAACTATTGTTTAGGGCAACACTGGGAGACTCAGGGCAAAGCAAAATGAAATAAAATTATTGCATAGAATTTAATTTTTTATTTCAAATTATTTTTCTGAAAGTATAAACAAATCAGAATTTTGATCATTAACATCTTTTTGTATTTTCTTCCTTGTAGCCACCAGTGAAGCAGAACAGAAATATGATGAATGATCTCCCAATGGAAGGCAACAGCAAATTCACTTATAAATACTATACAAACTGAACAAATTTACATAGGTTGGTTCCTATGAATTGTAAAGGAAAAAAGTTCATGGACTGGATCTAGCCCCCCTTCCCATGTCCCCCTGCAGCCTCCTGTTCTTGAGATATCTGTTCTGTGAATGCTTTTTTTCCCGAAGTTCATACACACATTTTCTTTTATTCAGTTGTGCAGGCAGTCTAAGCCTAAAAATCTGCACCCTAATTCAGAATATTATGAAGGTGTATAGCTCCTAACCACTCTGACAGTGCTCCTACGCTTCACACTGGGCCGATTTCAGCTCAAACAGCCCCAAATCAGCCCAACGCAGAGCATGGGAGCACTCTCAGGAGTGGCACATCATGCAGTCCAAGATCACATGTGTGCGAAGTGCATACAAGAAGACAACTAAAAAGGTGAGTGCCTGGTCTCCTGCTTCCCACCTGGAGGGTAAGGGGACCTGGCAGCCCTAGGTGGTGAAAAGGCAATAGCTTGTTCCACAGCATCCCCATGCTTCTGTATCAATGGACACTGATGATGGAATAAAGGCTCAGCTGAGTTCCACTGTTGATGGAACTGGCTCTCCACTGCTGAATGGCCCAGAATAACTACTCTGACCAGAGGCCCCACTAGCATCCTAGGACTGGAACACAGCAAGCATCTTCAAGCCAAAACCTACTATTTGAACCTGAGCCCCCTGCCCCTGTCGCTGCTCTAAAAAACCAAAACACAGCCCTGTCAAACCCTAGGCAGGGCATGTTCTACCGGCTATAAGTTCCTGGCCAACAAAATTTTCACCATGGGCTGAAACAGCTATCACCTCAGTGCTCAATTACCTCTCTTTAAATGACAGTCCCTACCTCTGCAAAGAAGGACAGCCAAATGGCTGAGCACCCAATACATCCACTGCTGTGTATAATGTGAATATCCCAGTGACCAAATACTCAGCATCAGCATTGGGCATTGTCTCTATATCCAATCTCACCCCCCCACCCCAGCTTCCCATCAGGCACTGTCAGAAAACCATCACTAAGCAAATTCTTTAAGAAGCAATCCATCAAAGCAAATGTAACCCCTGTGAGGTTAATTGGTTTAGCCCAGTGGGGTGGAGTCAGAAGCTAGAGGCAGGCTACTGAGGAGGAGGCTGTTTGCTGGGGAGATTAATAAATTACAAGCTCTTATCACCTTGAATAAGGTAATCAAATGTTGTATATAAAATATGATTTAAAGTGGTGTGTGTGTATTGTGTGTAGTTGGTGTTACTGGGGTTGTATTATTTTTTGCAGGGCTATAATTCCCAACAAGAAGCCTGAAGCCTGGGTACAGCTGCTTCAAATGGATGAGAGAGGACTCATTATCACTTCTTGGATGTGCAACTGTTTGCCTTTTCAAGGACGTTGTTGATTTGGAGTTTTTTTGTATGGTTGCACTTAAGAGTTAATTTTTGTTAAAGCTGTATTTTATTAATTGTTAAAAAGTTTAAAAGGAAAAAAAAGTTATTTCTTAAAATTTTGTGAAAGTAGCTTTCTAAGCCCCATAGAACCCATGAAAAGAGAAGTTACAAAAGTGGCGCCCAACTAGTGTGGGGCTTGGAAGTAAACTTGCAAACAAATAGATTGCTGAAATGGATGTGTGCAAAAAGCTGGGGTTTGACGTGCATAGGACTATTCTGTTAAGTGATATAGATTTTACTGATGTAAATGCAGAGATAAAAAATGCTGTAGAACTGTTTGGTGCAATTGCTAAAATGCAAAGGCTAAAGGGGCAAGACAATGAAATGTTACTGTGTGAATTCCAGACTCCCAGTGCTGTTTGGAGAATAGGGAGGGAATGCTGGAAGCACAAATTGCATGGAAAGTGGGAGGTAATTCGATCGGTTTCGTTTTCCCGGCCATGTCGGACGCTCCTCTCCGCAGGTCCGGGAGGAAGCGGCCGAGCAGCCTGACCGGGTGGTTGACCTGAGAGGGTTAACCCCCAGGACTCCCAGGTAGGGGGTCAGGGTCCGGAGCGCTGCGGGAAGAACCCCCTGAAGTTGATCCAGGGGGTAAATAGCCCGTCTGCTCCTATGGAGGCCGGCAGACTTGCGCAGCACATCGCGTGCTGCCAGGCCATGGAGAACGGCAACAAGTAGATTTAAGGTGAAAACCTGTAAGTAAGCGGATCCCTTCTGTTACTCTAAGCGTATGCGAAGGATTGGTGGGAGTTGAAGCTTAAGAAGGCTCGGATATCTTCCCCTTCACTGAGTTTTGGAACTTAGTTGGCGGACTCCCCCCCCCTAAGATGGCGACGACAAAGCAGAGCCCTGCTGTGGGCAAATCGGTTTCGGCTGTGTTGCAGGGGAAGGGAGAGACTCTTGAAGAGGTGGTTAAACGGTCGGTCGTTGAAGCTGTGAAGCCCTTTGTTGATAAGCTAAATGAAATCGGACAAAGGGTTGGCTCAGTTGAAAATGAAGTGAAAACCATTAATGATGTAGCGCTCGAGGCAGAGGAATCTGCTCGTGAAAATGCAACACTCATGAGAGCTACAAACAAAGAAGTAAAGCTTTTGGAGAATCAATTGATAGGACTACAAGTGGATCATGCTCAGACGGTATTGCGTTTACAGAATGTGAAGGAGGAGGAAAGTGAAAATTTAAAGGATTTGGTGTCGGAACTTTTGGCGTCATTCGCAAAGGCAACTAAAGAAGAGTTAAAAAGCGATATTCTGGAAGTCCGTCGGACATCTTCAAAATATGCAATGAAGCGTCAGCTGCCTCGCGAGATTATTATTGATTTTTCATCTAAGAAGACTCGGGACACCATTTTATACAATTCGACCAACGTGGACTTGGACTTTCTTGGCAACAAGGTTAAGCTATTGAAGGACATTCCATTTTTAGCTCGGAAAAGAAGATTCAAATACAAAAGGTTTGCAGCTCTTCTGAGAAAGCATGATATAAAATACAAATGGTTATTTCCGGAAGGCATCTGGTTTAGATATAAAGACCAAGCCTACAAGATAATATCGGAAGTACAGCTGAAGGATTTTGTGCTTAATCATCAAGAGTTCGAGCAAGAAGAAGATCCAGAATCTGAAGGGGGGAGTGGGGAGGAGGGAGTGAGCGCAGCTATTGTAGCTGTTCAAAGAGAACTGAGACCGAGACGCAGGGCGGGGGGAAGAAGACCTGATCCTGACTGTAGTTTGTATCTTATAAGATCTACCAATCTAATAGCATATTAGAAAGTTTAACTTTAAATAATTGTATTATGAAGGGAATTCAATACTTGTAGTTGTAGTTTGTGTTCTTATGTTGTTTTTTCCCTCTCCCCTTGTTTCCTTTTTCCTTTTTCTGTTTGTAGTTTTGATGTTAGTAATTAGAAAATAAAATTAAAAAAAAAAGTGGGAGGTAATTCCTGCAGATGTAGAAGTTACAGCATTGCTTAGCAAAGAAGCAAATGATGTGGTACAGGAAAGGAAAGGAATTCTAAGTGGAAGTTATAGGGGGGAAAGAGATCCAATTGCAACCTCTACTCCTGCTGTAAACCTCTGCCCTGATTTGCAACAGCAATTGTTAATCAGGCTGTTGCAGGCTGAAAGTGAAACCAAGAGTGCACCAGCAGACCTAAGAATGCAACTAAAGACTTTTTCAGGAGTTACACCCAAACCTATTGGAGAGATAAATTATTCTGTTTGGAGAATACATGCAAGAGAGTTATTAGAAGATGAAAACATTCCTGCAAATATAAAAAGGAGAAAAATTATAGACAGTTTGCCTCTACCAGCCTTGCATGTAGCTTTAGGAGCAGGAAAGAATATGGCCCTCCCAGCCAGCAGCTTCCACTGATAAGGCTGGGGGCCACTCTTTGGCTCCCTGGAAGGAGAAGGAGACAGAACATTTCCATGGTATCTAGGTCTCAGGCTGGAGGGGCGGAGAAAGGAGTCTTATGAGGCAACTCCGCCCAGCCGGCTGGCAGTTGCTCTGCATGCTCGGCCTGAGCAGAGCTCATCTCAAGCTCTCTCAGCCAAGCTCCTCTGAGGCTGTTTTCCGAAGGCCCTCATGGTTATGCAGTCCTAGCTGCCTTTGAGAAGTGGTGATATTCCCTTGCTTGCTACCTTCAAACTCCAGGAGGAGAGCCAGGGCCCAGCGCCAGGCTCATTGGTTTGGCAGAGGCTTTTTTCTTACTTACATTTGGGACCTGTTGTCTATTAGTCAGGAGGGCTAAAGCAGGGTGAGGCCCAGCCCTTGCAGGCCTCGGGCCTTCCTAGGCACCTCTCCCCCCCCCCCATTTTACTTTATTGGGAGAGAGTACTTCAGGCAGCAGCAATAGGCTTTGCTGTAGGCCACAGGGGTGAGATGTAGCCATCTGAGGGCTGGATTAATTCATACTTTATTACTACTGGCCTAGCAGGGTGGATGCTGGTAGCCCCCCCTCCCCCTGTCTACGCTTTTCCCTCCCCTGCCGTTACACTTACTTGGGAGGGAATATTACCTACAACAATAGCTTGGCCGCCTTCAGGCAGCAGGGGCCATTTTGTGGGAGGGCTTGGCAGTTTATTCAGTTGTGTATGGCCATTTTGAGAGTGGCACCCGGGGGCCTGCTTAGCCTCCTGGCAGTAGCAGCCATGTTGTGAAGGCATCTACAATATGTCCATTTTGAGTGTGGCATTTGTGTGGCCTGAAGCTGGAGTCAGAGGCTAGAGGCAGGCTGCTGAGGAGGAGACTGTTTGCTGGGGAGCTTAATAAATTACAAGCTCTTATCACCTTGAATAAGGTAATCAAATGTTGTATGTAAAATATGATTTAAAGTGGTGTTGGTGTATTGTGTGTAGTTGGTGTTACTGGGGTTGTATTATTTTTTGCAGGGCTATAATTCCCAACAAGAAGCCTGAAGCCTAGATACAGCTGCTTGAAATGGATGAGAGAGGACTCATCATCACTTCTTAGATGTGGAACTGTTTGCCTTTTCAAGGACATTGTTGATTTGGAATTTTTTTGTATGGTTGCACTTAAGAGTTAATTTTTGTTACAGTTGTATTTTATTAATTGATAAAAAGTTTAAAAGGAAAAAAAAGTTATTTCTTAAAATTTTGTGAAAGTTGCTTTCTAAGCCCCATAGAACCCATGAAAAGAGAAGTTACACAAGCAGAGCAGTTTTCTGAGCAGCACACGGCAAATGCATGCATGGGAAAGGCAGAGCTGGCTTATAAAGCCTTTACATTCTAATTGGCTGGGATTATTTCTGGTCATTTTGGAGGCCTTGCTTCAGGTGTCCCCACCATCTGAGGCCAGATAGGTGGCAACCCAAGAAAGCGCCTTCTCTGTTATGGCCTCCAAACTTTGGAACTCCCTCTCCAGGGAGATTCTCCTTTCTCCCTCCATCATTGTCTTCCCCCAGAGGGTGAAGACTTTTGTTTTGTTTTGTTTGGCGTACCCCGAGTAAACTCTTATTGGTCCTCCTCCTTGGTTTTGTGTGTGTTTTAATATGTTGATATTTTCATTTTGATATGTATGTATTTTAAATACAATTTAATGTTTTAATTAATTGCTGTTCGCCCATTTGGGGACCCTATTTTGGGTGGAAATGCAGAGTATAAATATTTTAAATAAGTAAATAATATCTCATGCCTTATTTGAGCTAAGAAGGGGTTGGCCATGCATTTGTATTAATGATCTGAACAAAAAAATGGAACAATACAGGTATAAATAAACTCTGGAGTTCTATCATAGTATTAGATACTTGGAAGAAAATTTCTTTTTGGTTTAATGCTACTTAAGCCAGTCTAGATGAAGAAGCCATGTATTGCAGCCTTCACCAAATAGTTAAGATGCGGCCACTTTGGGTTATTGAAGACATTTAGCATTTTCATCTGGAGCAGAATGTTTTCAGTGGCTCCCATTTTTACAATAGCTGATAACCAATACCCTTCATAATATTCTAAAGCAGAATGTAAATTTTGTAAGGCTTGCGCTGTATCCCAAACAGATATCACCTGTAGCACAATATAATAATTTCTAATAACCACAGATGCATAGTTGGCAGTTGACTGATTCCAAATGCAAGTCAGTTGCAAGAACCAAGTAACAAGTATTATCTGGGAGTGGAGGAAATGACATGGTCAGATTCAAGTTGCTAATGTACTGCTGGCAAGCCCTTGGGTTGCAAGCAGTGCTGTAATACTGCCCTTGTAAATTACTGCTCTATATTCCAAACCCTGCAGGGAGCAGCTCTAGAAGTTTCCTTAAATGTAGCAATAGGTCTCTCATGAGGAAGAAAAAACATATCTGGGACAGCTCAGAGCTATCAAGGCACAAAGCATAAATAATTATAGAAGGCTGCAGCCACTGCTGTTTCCAGTTTTTGCACACTCTAAACATTTGAGATCATGCCCACTTTAGGACAGTATTTTTCATGCTTCACCTCTCCTTGAAAGTTATTTTTATTGTATTTTCTTCCAAAGTTTTCCTATAGCTATTTGAACTCACGAGATTGTCCTAGAAGCAGTAGGTATGAATACTAAAAGAGCAAGGAATTTTCAAGTAAGTAAGAAAAGCTCTGGTGCCTAACAAGCCATACTTGCCAAAATGCTATCAGAGGCATGATTTATTCTAAATGGGATGGTGTTCCTATGGAGGAAGAGAGAATCACATCTTCTGCCCTTGTTTCTTCACTCTTCTTAATCTCCAGATGTTCCTGTATGACAGGGGATTATGCATGACCTTTACCCTCTACTTTGAAAAGTACAGATCATATAATTGGAGCCTACATGTATTAGGGTGTTGAGGGTAAGCCCCTGTGCCATCGAGAACTTGGAATTTATGAAGTTTAGATGTCATGAGGGATCTGGAGCAGGCAAACCAACTCTTCCTTCATGTGTATACTATATCTATTTATAATATTACTGAATAATGTTATAAATACTGAGTATTACTGAGTTACTCCAGTCTAAGGGCATTGGGATCAATGGTTTTAGACTGTCGTAACTGAATCTCACAGATTAGGTCCCTTCCTATATCAGGATGGACCAAGAGCAAGGAACATTTTTGCATCTGTGCCAAAAACTTGCTTTAAGGTGACAATCCTGTGAGATCCAGGTACCAGCATCAAGCTCCTCTTATCGCAGCTGGAAAATAATACAGATGGCCATAAGTTATGTAATGACAACACCAGTGAAGTGGGACCTGCCCCACTGGTCCAGAATATAAAGTGATGGCAGATGCCTCAGGAATCACGAAGGAGGAATGAAGCAGGCATGGCCAGGAGAAGCAGAATCCCTCTCTAGAAATCCAGGTGAGCTAAACTAATTGCTAACCCTTCGCTGATTCAATAAAGGAAGCATTCACCTGCAGTTTGCAAGACCTGAGCAAGGCTGTCAATGATAGGATGTTTGGAGGTCATTAATTCATGCAGTCACCATAAGTTGAAAGTGACTTGATACACAAATAACACATACATCATGGGGGGTGGGGTACATTTGTTCTTATCAAATCAGGGACTTCTGTTGTAGCTGTAGATGTAGACTACAAGGACTCTAGAGAACCAGGGCCTGAGCAGGACAGTAACTCAGCAGGTTCTTCCCTGATCTGGAACTGATTAAAAATGTAAATAAAGTTTGGCCTATAATGAGAACTGAAGAACAGCCTCGCCATAGCCTATCAATGATAACAGTATACCCCTCGGTGTTCTGCCCAGACCTCTGGCTAAGATCACTAATAGTACACTGCAAGATGTGCCTGGGAAGAGATTAGTGTGTTTTCAAACAAAAGGGAGGACATGAACATTCTACTTGTCCAGGCGTACTGAGGAAAATCTGAACCTGCAACAGCATTGCCAAAGCCTTAGAGGCAGGGGCCAAGAACTAGCCCTGTGTGCCAAGCAAAATGGTCTAACACTTCACTGTTTATCTAAAGCATGTTAGACAAATATTTTTAGTAGTAAAATAAGAAAAGTTTACATTTTATAAGGGTACCTTTAGTGCAGACTGGTTCTGCTACCCAAACCAGAGTTACTCCAGTCTAAGACCATTGGGATCAATGGATTTAGAATGTCGTAACTCTGCTTAGTAATGCACTATCAAGTAGTTTGGATTGGTGTACAACCAGAGGCATCTGTAGATGAAGTGAGAATCAATCCAGACAGTGCTGGCTGATCTGTCCAAATACATGGCAAGGGAACTCTTGGTGTTGAACATTGTTACTCGAATTCACATGCAGACCAGCATAGGGGAATAGTGTGAATGAACATTTCTCAACATACATTTGATGTGCCTGCAAGGAAAACGAAATGTGGGTTGGTACCAAGTGGAACTACTCAGCTATTGGCAAACATTGTCAACCTTAGTTTAACCCAAACATGTATCTGGTATCTTTATCTGAGGAATGAGGTAGCAAAATGTGCACACTAATTGTACAATACATCTTTTGAGACTTCAGTTTAAATTTTCTCAGTATGAGTCAGCTGCTCTCATACTTTGCACATAATAACCAGGTGTACTAAGGCTTTTAAAAAAAAAATTGTTTGTTTAGATTGTAATCAACAAACATTTTGTTGACATGAATGGCTGTGAATATTCTACCGAAAATCCATAAAGGTGGGCTTCCCCCTCCAGGACGTTCTATTGTAGCTGGAACCAACTCAGTACTAGAACCCTTAGCCCAATTAGTAGATGGACATCTCCAACTGGTGGTGTTCCATACACAAGCCTTCCTTAAAGATACTGTTCAGCTGATTAAGGAAGTGAAATCGCTGGACCTGCCCGACGGGGTAGTACTATATACAGATTTATTACAGTCAAATGACCAGCAAGAAAAAGATCACATATACAAACCACAATTCAGGGGTAGTACTGATGTCATTGGGCGTAGTATCCCTATATACGTCTATCCCCCACAAGGGGGCAAGACAGATCATTGAAGAAGCACTGTGGGCTAGAGAGGAACAAGCTCCCCCAACCCCTTTTTTTGTTATCTCTGACATATTATTATGGAGAAAAATTTCTTCCGATATAGATCAGAGTTCTACATACAAACAAAGGGGGTTGCCATGGGATGCCCAGCTGCACCCTCAATAGCCAATTTGTACATGAATAGATTGGAAACTCACTATATCTTGATGGAGACTTGTAACTCCTTTTATGCGAAGATATTATATTATCGGCGATACATAGATGACATGGTGGCCATTCTTTCTGATCCAGCGATTGCAACAGAGTTTTTTGAATGGATGAACAATTTGGATCCTAACATAAGATTCATAGGGAACTACAGCCAGACTCACATAAACTATTTAGATGTGGTAATTTACAAGACCCTCAATAACAGATTAGCTGTACGTCTGTTCTGGAAAGACACCAGCTGGAATTCTTACTTACACTTTACTTCATACCATCCCACCAGGTTGAAAAAATAATATCCCCTACGGCCAATTCCTTCGTTTACGTAGGAATTCTACTATAACGGCTGATTATGTGAGAGAAAGTGATACATTGGTCAAGAATTTTCTTAGACGTGGTTATTCCCCTAGAGTAGTACAGGAGGTGAGAGTTAGAGCTTTGGGGACAGCTAGAGAAGATTTATTAAGTACACAACAGAAGAACTCTTCTCAGAGGGTGCATTGGTCTTTAAACTACACACCTAGAGCTTTTAATATTAGCCAAATTGTTTGTAAAAACTGGCATCTGGTACAACATATGCCAGGCTGCACAGAACCTCCCTTGATAAGATACAAGAAAACGAACAGCCTTAGAGATATTCTTGTGCATGCCGACATGAGAGAGAGGGTGGCTAAGGGGAACCACCCAATAGGACATTATAAGTGTGGGCACTGCAGTGTGTGTCCCTTACATTACAAGGTAGTGTGGTTTCTTTACCACTACTCAACCGGGAGATTAAGCTGTACAGCTTCTCCACCTGCAATACCCAAGGAGTTATTTACCTTATACAATGTCTGTGTAGCAAAATCTACATAGGCAGTACGAGTAGGGCTGTTCGGATAAGGGTTCAGGAACATCTGTCTAAAGTGAGGAGACTTGTTATGGAAGCCCCATTAACAGTTCATTTCCAACAGTTACAACATAAGGAGACAGATATTAGGTTCACGGTACTGGAGGTGGTACGCAACAAGGAAGGGAGAATACCAACTAGAAAACTATTGCAGAGGGAGAGCTTTTGGATATTTCAGTTAGGGTTGTTGGCCCCTAGGGGACTCAATGTAGAACTTGATATGACTTGCTTTTTGTAAGTTTTATTTCCTATTACATTAGGAAGTGTTCACTATAAAGGTTAGATCTGTGCTCTAGAAAGACGAAATTGAAACAAGGACATTACCACTTTAAATACGAATAGTATTTATGCAGAGTTGTCAATTACACTTAACCACGGACATTGTTGCTGCAGATACCAGACCAGACCAGATATTCCTTTGAGCATGAAAGTGTTCCACTAGCTGTGAGTATAACATTGTAACCTGAAGAAATTACTTTAAGCTATAGGTGAGTGTTTGCTGATTATGACTTTTGTTCAATATAGATATGATAGCCCCTGAGAAAGCCTGTGAGGTGAAACATTCCTTTGCTAGTGGTGTGTTGGGCTGGAACATTCACCAGCTACTCCCAGGACTGACTGGACCTCATTTGAGCTATGGGCAGTTCCGCCCATGTCCCCTGTGGAGGGAACGGCTGGCCGTGATTCAGATCTTATTAATAACCCCCCCCCCCATGGACATTTGGATCATGGAACTTTGAACTCTTATTCTTGTGCTTAACATACAATGTATGCCTACTGAGAGATTATTCAGGCACTGGATTCTGGTTGTTATTTATTTTTGATGTATATTATTGACTGATTGGAGTTGATACTTGATTTGTGATTGATGGTGACTAGATTCTTTATACTTTGTTAATCTTCCACATTTATACTTGATTAAATGTGTACAAATTTTCATAATCATTACATTGCATGGTGAAGAGGGGAACCGTTGGTGCTGCCTTGCTTTGTTCCCCCTGAGTGCCTCTCTTTTGGTAGACAGACACAACAAGGATGGCAAGCCTCAAGGGACTGAAGACGGGACAAGGAACCAGTCATCAAAGTTCCTTGTTTCCGAAGTGAAACTTCATCAACTGTATTTATTTGCACTGAGTCACTTTAAATCACAGAAAATTAAGATTTATATTTATACTTGTAATATTCATGATAGAAAAATATTTAAAATATTTCTTATATCCTCAATTTGTGTCATGATCATGTTTCTTTAAGTCCCTTAGATGTGGTTTTCCACTGTAGATTCTGGCTATTGTTACTAAGGGTGCTTCTCTTTTCTTTTTGCTGCACACTAAAGAATGGCATGACAACATCTGCTATCCAAGCGCTAACCTCTACCCCCAACTATGGAGAAAGGACACTAGCCGTTGCAAGGCCATCCCATGTTTCCCCACATTATTTAAGTGGTGTGTCAAAAGATCATAATCAGCTGTGATGAATGCTGTTGTAAGGTCTAACAACAGTAGCATCTCCCCATCTTGATCCAAGTGTCAGCAAAAATCATATGTAAAGGCAACCAATGCCATCTCCGTTCCATGGCCAGGGCAGAAGATAGACTGAAATGGATTCACTGTAGATGAATTCTCCAGGAACACCTGGAGCTGTTCAGCCACCACCGTCTCAATCATCTTAAGAAACAGAAGGTTCAATACTGAGCAGTAACTGGGCGGATCAGTGAGATCCAAAGATGGTTTTCTCAATAAGGGCCACACCACTGCTTCTTTCAAGGAACCTGGAATTCAAGGACAAATGAATGATGTTAGTCAGAGGGGCACGTATTCTGGTTTTCACCTGCCATGACGGACATGGGTCCAAGGAGCAAGTGATGGTCTTCACAGCACGCAGGACCCTGTCCACCTCATCCTGGGATAGTTGCCTGAATTGGTCCAATATCAACTCTGAAGGTGGCCAAGGAGTTTCCAGTTCACTTATTGTATCAATTATGGCCAGCAAGTCCCAGCAGAGTGACAAGGTTTTGTCTGCAAAATAGCTGCTAAAAGCCTCACAACTATTGGTTGAATTAACAGTTTTGGAGGGCCAAAATTTCTCCAGGCAGAAGGCTTTCTCAGCACTGATACATGGGATCCTTTTAAAAGCAGAGAATTCAGAAACCGAATTTCAAACCTTCTGCATGCAAAATATAAAGTGTGATCTATGCCCTGAGATTTCAACCTTATAAGATATTACGTTTAAGGAAGCTCATTGATCTCCTCTATGTTTCTGTGAGCCACTCTAGATGTTTATAGGTTTGTCAAGAGACTAAACATGAATAGCCTGCTCATCTTCTCACTACTCATTCTGATCTGAAGGAGAAGATGCACATTCTCTTTTTTTTTTTTTGAAAAAATTTTTTATTGGGTTAGAGCATTATTATTTTTACATTACATTCAATTTTCCCTTAATTTTTCGTTTCTAACCCCCTCCCTTTCCCCCCCTTTTGTTGACTTCCAACAGCTTTCCCACCCTCTGTCCCTTTTCCCTTACTTCTATAAAATTCATCTGTCTAAAACAAATATACATTCTCCATTATATTAAGCAGTACATCTTTAACTCCTTTACTTATTATACACCCAAACCGTACGTCTTTAGATAACCAATTTATCCCATTTTCCAGTTTTGAATATTTCTATATATCATAAACCTATACATCGTAAACCATAAAAATTTCCCACATTTAAATCAAACAATTTGATTTATTCTCTATATATTACTCATTTCATCTTTTTATGGTAATTCTATCTAACTTATCACATAATCAATCAATTTAACTCTTCTATGCATTCAGTTTGGTGCATCTAAATCTTATCAGAGAAAGAAAATATTGTTAGTTACTCAATCCTCATGTTTAAACCTTATCATTAATTATTCTCTATCAGTATTCTATCACTTAATCTTTACATATCTATATATATCTCGATCAATTAATCTAACTGCTTATAAATTCACATTTCTCTTCCTCCCCCGGTAAAGTCACCCCTCTCTTTTATACTTTTATTATACTTCAGTAGTTCTCAAACTGCCACAGTTTTCCTCCCACCTCCCATTTCTTCTCCAGATATTGTTTCAGCTTCTCCCAGTCTGTGTTAAACTGCCCTGAGTCCAGATCTCTCAGTTTTCTTGTCATCTTGTCCATTTCAGCCATGTACAGCAATTTGTAGATCCAATCTTCAATAGTTGGCACTTCTTGTACTTTCCATTTCTGCGCATACAAAAGTCTAGCTGCTGCAGTCATATAAAATATCATCGTCCTATGATGGGCTGGAATTCCCTCCATTCCCAAGTTTAGCAGCAGGAGTTCTGGGTTCTTATTTATTTGAAACTGTAAAATTTCACTCATTTCTCTTATTATTTCCCCCCAGAACTGCCTAGCTACCTCACACGACCACCACATATGATAGAGGGAGCCCTCATGTTTCTTACATTTCCAGCATTTGTTAGATGTATTCAAATTCCCTAGCGCAATCTTCTTTGGTGTCATGTACCAACGATAGATCATTTTGAAAATGTTCTCTTTAATATTAATACATGTCGTTGTCTTCATTGTAGTTTTCCACAAGTATTCCCATGCCTCCATTGTTATTTCTTTATTAAAGTTTATAGCCCATTTCACCATCTGTGTTTTAACTATCTCATCCTCAGTATACCATTTCAACAGTACTTGATATACCTTGGATATTCTTTTCTTGTCTTCTTTAAGAAGGGTCTGCTCTAGTTCCGAGTTCTCTGTTCGTATGCCCCCTTTTGCAAAGTCCGAGTTGTATAAGTCTCTAATCTGTCTATACTGAAACCAATCATAGTTAGGTGATAGTTCCTCTTGCGTCTTTATTCTAAGTTTAGATACTTCAATCTTAGTTATTTCTTTGTACGTTAAACATTGTTGTTCATTATCCACAGCTCTCGGATCTATCACCTCATATGGAACCACCCACAAGGGGGTTCCTTCTTGTAGGTAAGTTCTGTACTTCTTCCAGATTGTATATAGACTTCTCCTTACAAAATGATGCAGGAACATCGAGTTGACCTTTACTTTGTCATGCCATAGGTATGCGTGCCATCCAAAAATTTTTTTATATCCCTCTAGGGCTAATAGTTTCTTATTCTTTAATGTCATCCAGTCTTTTAGCCAAACTAGGCAGATTGCATCATGGTAAAGTCTCAGATTGGGCAGTTGCATTCCGCCTCTCTCCTTTGCATCTTGTAGAACTTTTACTTTCACTCGAGGCTTCTTGCCTGCCCAAACAAAATCTGATATTTTCCTCTGCCATTTTTCAAATTGTTTAGAGTCTCTGATGATTGGTATTGTCTGTAACAAAAACATTACTCTTGGTAACACGTTCATCTTAACTGCTGCAATCCTGCCCAACCATGACAAATTCAGTCTATTCCACTTGATCAAGTCTCTCTCTATCTGAGTCCATAATTTTTCATAATTATTCTTAAACAAATCTATATTTTTTGCAGTCAGCTCAACTCCCAAATATTTCACTTTACTAGTTACTTCACAGTCCGTTGTTTCCATTAACAATTGTTGTTTCTGCTTAGTCATGTTTTTACATAGTATCTTTGACTTCTTTTTGTTAATGAAGAAACCTGCCAAATCACCAAACTCCTTGATCTTATCTATCACTTTTGGCATGTTCTCCAATGGATCTTCTACAATTAACAATATGTCATCTGCAAATGCTCTAACCTTGTATGAATAGTCCTTTATTTTTATTCCTCGTATTTCCTCATCTTGTCGTATTTGTATCATCAGAATCTCCAATACTAAAATGAACAACAATGGAGATAACGGGCAACCTTGTCTAGTTCCTTTACTAATCGTCAATTTCTTGGTCAATTCATCATTCACTACAATTGCTGCAGTCTGGTCTCTATAAATTTCTTTAATTGCTCTGATGAATCTTTCTCCCAATTGTAGCTTTTCCATAGTGGCAAACAAAAAGTCCCAGTTTAAATTGTCAAACGCTTTTTCAGCGTCTACAAAGAAGAAACCAACCTCTTTATCACAACGCTTGTCATAGTATTCAATAGCATTGATCACTGTCCTTAAATTGTCTCTTATTTGTCTGTCCGGCAAAAAGCCTGCTTGTTCTTCCTCTATGACTTCCGAGAGCCACCCCTTCAATCTCTCCGCCAATATCTTCGCAAAAATTTTGTAATCATTGTTAAGTAATGATATAGGCCTGTAATTTTTCACATTAGTCAGATCTTGGCCCTCTTTTGGGATCAATGATATATTCGCTTCGCTCCAAGTGTCTGGAATTCTTTGATCCCTGAAAACTCCGTTCATCACCTCTTTTAGGAATGGTGCCAGTTCGTTGGCCATTGTCTTATAAAATTTAGCCGTAAGTCCATCTGGCCCTGGCGCCTTTCCTAGATTTGCGGATTGTATTGCCTTACTTATTTCTTCATCAGTTACTTCACTGTTCAACTTGTTTCTCCAAGCTTCCGAAATCTCTGGAAGTTTAGTTTTCTCCAAATATGATGCTATTGATTCTTTGGTTACTTCTTTTTTATTATACAGCTTCGCATAGAATTTATAGAAGGCTCTACTAATGGTAGTCTGCTCCAGGTACGTTTTATTTTCTTCACAGATTTTATTTATTATTTTCTTTTCCCTTTTCTTCTTCAATTGCCATGCCAAATATTTCCCAGGTTTATTAGCACCCTCAAAGGCTTTTTGATTCAGTCTTTTAAGGTTCCACTCCAATTCTTTATTACTCATTGCTGTTAACTGTTCTTGAAGAATTTTGATTTCCTGATGTATTTTCTTTTTCCCTGGTCTCTTTTTTAACTGTGCTTCTTTGGCCTTTATTTTCTCCTCAATCTCTTGTCTCTTCTCCTCTTTCTTTTTCCTTGCTCTGCCATTTAAGTCCATTAGTATGCCCCTTACAACCGCCTTGTACGCGTCCCAAACTTTACTGGTTGGTACTTCTTTATTCACGTTGTATTGTATAAAAAACTTAGTCTCTCTTCTCAATATTTCCATATTCTCACTTTCCTGTAACAAGTCCTCATTTATTCTCCAGGCTTTCCTTTTTCTCCTTTTTCCAAATTTCCACATAATTGGGTTGTGATCTGAGCCTACCATCGGCATTATTTCTACCTCCTTAGTCCATAACGCTAAGTCCTTTGAGGCCCAGATCATATCAATTCTTGATAATGTAAGATGCCTTGCAGAATAAAAAGTAAACTGTCTGGTTTTAGGATATTCTCTCCTCCATACGTCTTCGAGAGTCTCTTGTTGAATCAACTCAAAAAAAAGCTTTGGCAATAGTCCTCTTTTCTTTTGTGCTTTTGTAGTCTTTTTGTCTAGTTCCAAATCTGTCACTCCATTGAAAGAGAAGATGCACATTCTCCAGATGCAGGGACACAGTGTGAATCTCCTCAAGTTGGATATGTGTATTGAAGCAAATGAGACCCAGAAGCATATGAAAATGGACTATAAATTAGCCGTTCTACTTCTCTAGAATTTAGGAAGTATGTCTTAAATTAAAGCAGCTTTTATTTCAACCATATAGGAGCAAATTCTTTCTCCAATACTCCCAGTTCTGAACTTCTTCATGAAAAGAAGTGGAACACATGCAGGGCAAAGTGGTGCTTTAGCTCTGGAACTGCTAAGGTTTTTTTTTCTCCTAGATATGTCTTGAATCTGATTATACTGGGGATTCCTTACCTCCTAAGTGAGTGCGCTACTTAATGCACTCTATTACCCTTTAATCCCTAGAAGATGTTCATTACCCTTAGAAGGAAGTCCAGTGAAGCAAATGCAACTTCCATAATTCATTATAAGACTTTTCAGCCCAATTAATTGTATCCAGAAGTTAGAAAGTGTAGCTCTAGGAATTGCCAGAAACTCTATGGTAAAACCATAACATTTCCAGCAATTTCCAGAGCAATCCTTTGTCAGTGATTTTTTTTTTTAATTCCCTTGCCAGCATTTGGAGTGGCAGTGATCAATGAAGATCATCAGCGGAAGACCTCCTGCCACAGAGGGATAATTGGTAAGCCTATCTGCTATAGTGGTGAAATTTGGTTTGACTTCCTGCAAATTATTATTTTCTCCCATTTTTTGCAATTATCACTTACTCCAATTTAAGCTTTATCTAAGCAGATTTTATGGTATTAATTGAACTATGGAATATATCTAACAGTAATACTGGGGTCAGCTGGGGTCAGCCAGGCCATGCAAGAATGCTGAAAGAATAAAATATGACAAATTGCTCTGTTCTGTTACTCTTACTCTGTTTCCCCATTTTTCTCATTGCCGGCAGTAAACTGTCACCTCCTTCTTACAAATGATTAAGACAGATAACAGGGCTTCACAAGCAGGTCCCATTGACACATGCTACTGAACAACCAGACAAGCTGTCTTTATTGACATCTGCTCTTGTTTCAGCACATGAATTAGCCTCTTGGGTTATCCCAATTGCAGCTGCTGCAGAATTGATGCCATCTCCTTGTTCAGTTACTCCTCACCTTGGATACCACAAACTACAAGATATTTATGGTTAGGCAAACTATTTGGAAAGTCAGTAGGAGTTGGTTTATCTCATGCTTGAGAAACCTATATGGCATTTTATTGTCTAGGTTTGCTTTGTTTGATAGATGGCTGATGAGATGCTGACTCCAGTAAATGCATATACACAAATTGCAAATAGCTGATAGCAGTATCAATCTGTCTCTTAATATTTGAAAGGAAAGGAAATCCCATACCAGTGCTAACAGAAAAGCTTTCCAAATGTGCCATTCTTTGTCATGGCAAATTAATATCACATCCTCTTGCTTTCTTAAAATATATGCTTCTATATATTTTATGAGATAGGCTTTGAGGGTGATTGCCACTGAATTGGAAATTAAGATGCAAAGGGCAAGCAGAATGGCATAACTTCTGTTCAGGTGGCCACGGATCATGATTTTGTTCTGTTTATTCTTGTACCAACAAAGAACATTCCCCTATCCCCAGCCAGCTACAAAACTGCTTTGTACTAAGGCTTGATCTAGCAAACAAAAGGTAAAGATAGAAGCATGATGTTTATTTATTGTAATATTCTTATACGCAATCTTTTGGCTTTTAAAAGCCCCAGTGTAATAACAATATAACAATATAACCCCAAATTTACAACAATTTGCAATTAACAATTCTAACTGCAACAGGTCAAAGGTCTTCAAAAACAGAAATGTCTTCAGCTTAGTTTGGAGACCTGTAAAAATGGCACTTGGAAGGAGCACCAGAGTCTGGAGGAGCAGATAAAAAGGCCCCACATGAGTTCGAACCAATCTTATGTCAGATAAGTAAGGTTGCCAGGCATGGTATGGCAATCTGTGGGAAATGGGGGGATGTGAGAACTTACTGGGAGTGCAGTTCTTGTTTCTGTGTAATGATACAACTTCCAGTATGACCTGGAAGTGACAGCATCACTCCAGGGTGACATTTTAGCAACTCTGTGTTTTTGGCCAAGTACTAAAGTGTTGCTTCCGGTTATGTTAAAAGTTCTGTCCTTGTAAGCAATTGGCCCCGGACTCCACCGTATTTAATATACAGGCCTATGATATAAAATCATAGGGCCCCTGGATTAAATGCAGCTTGATAGACATCAGGGGAATTCCAGCTGGCTAGGTAAGAGCATTACTAAGACCCACCTGGGAGATCAAGCATGAATGGAATGTTCATGCTAATGCAGAGTGACTGGTGGTGACTGAATTTACTGCTTTCCCAGCTACAGGTGTGAGCTGCGATAAGACAGGGGCCATTTCCAGACGGCTTACCTGGCTCCGGAATGTCGCGCCATGTTGCAGGGAAAATGCGAAATATCATGTTTTCCCCACAACATGGCGCGACGTTCCGGAGCCAGGTAAGCCATCTGGAAACGGCCATCGTCTCATTGTGTTACCCGACTTAGTACATTCTGATACCTTTCTTTCGTGATGAAATCCCCACCCTAAGATCGAGGATCAATCAACCAGCACTGATAAGTTTATAATTTATTCCTGGGAAGATGCCATCCCTATCTAAATTCATCAACTCAGTTGTGGAGAGATTCATTAACAAGCTGCCCCTTTGTGAGGCAGCAGGAGAGACTTTGCCTTTCCTTTCACACACCCCAGCAGCAAGTAATCAAAGCAATCAAGCTTTTGTAATTCCTGGACACTGACCTTTATGGTCATTGTTCCAATGGTTGAGAGGGCTCCCCAGCCACATTTTGCCCTATAAGAACCAGGGCTCTTGCCCCATTCAAACTGTACATGCTTACTAGATCCAAACACTGCTCCCTTGGGGCCACTTCCCTAAGTCTCTCTCTGGCCGAGAACACTGGACTTTTGAAGCTTTCTTACTCCATGGACTACTCTACTCTCCCAGATTGGTAAATATACTTTTCCCCTCCCTCACTCTATTCCAATTTCTGGCTAGCTTCCTAGGGACTCTGTGTGTGTGGGTGCCAATCATTTTTACTTGCCTTTTGTGTGTATCTTGTTTTTCCTCTTTAAATAAAAATACTCTTTGACCTTAAAAGCACCAAGTCTCATCTGCTACCTTGAGGAAAGGACTCTGTAAATACTGATGGAGATATCCTGTTGTTTCCCCTCTTTCATAGCCTTCCTCCTTGCTGCTAATTCCCCCCACTTACTTGCAATGAGGCTCATTCCAGGTAACATCCTCATGTGGGGACACAGATCACACACACTCCTTTAACCAACTTGCTTCTACCCACCAATCAACTGAGCATCAGCAGGCAGTGGCCACATTCTCTGGGAGTTTGCTCATCATAAGCAGGCAAATGGGTGATCAGTTGTTGCATAAAGGTAACAAGCTTTACATTTGCTCATTTCCATGTGCTTAAGATTTGAGATGGTGAGATACTACTCTGGACACAAGATATTTAGGGCTTTAAAGGACAAAATAAGTACGATGAATTAAGCTCAGAAACAAAATGGCTGCCAATGCAGCTGTTACAGAGTTAGCTTGATGTTAGCTTGCCCCATTCAAACTGTGCTCGCTTACTGGATCCAAGCACTGGTCCCTTGGGGCCACTTCCCTAAGTCTCTCTCTGGCCGAGAATGCTGGACATTTGAAACTCTCTTACTCCATGGACTCCTCTCCTCTCCTCTCCATAGTATGTATCAGTTAGCACTCTGGCTGCTACATTTTAAAGTAAACAAAGTTTCTAAACAATCTTCAAGGGGAACCTAATGTATGGTATGGAAAAATATAAGATCTTTTACCCTCATCATCATCAGTTGTATAGCTTTTGCTCTTCAGTGCAACCAACAGCTAAACAAGCACTAAGAGGGTTGGATCAAAAGGAGCATTTCCATAGATATAAGGGGGAAGGGGGACTTTCACAGTTTCCCCCCTCATGTACAGGGTTCCCATTTTCCAGCTTATAGTGTGCAAACTCTCAGTGATTGGTGTTGCTTCCTGCTGCTGCTCAGCTGCTCAGCAAACAGAAGCAGGCTGGACAAAGGAGGGAAGGGCACAATTGTCATCCCCACATGATAACATAACTTCTAGTGTGGCCCTGAAGTGATGTATTACTCCATGGATGATGCTATTGTACTTGGCCAAAAACAGAGTTTTTGGACCAAAAATATTGACTGTGATTCCCTGGTATATTCCCACCTGTCCCATCTTCCACTGGTTGCCAGGTCATAACTGGCAAATCTCCTGATGTGGCAGACCTCTGACTCTCCCCTCATGCTATTTCTGGGAATTCCTTGCCCCCCAGGAACAACATTTCAATTGCGGCAGGAGAAGCGAAATGAGTAAGTCATGCTCCATGGGCTGAAATCCCATCTGTCTGTGAAAATTTCCAATGGATTCAAGCAAGTAACAAGTTGTAAAGATCTGAAATGGTGGTTCTAAGTCATTTTTGTGCCTGAAAGTCCAGGTGGTGCCTCTTAATTATAGAAAAATAAATTACTGACAGTTTGTTGCCCACTGGTATCCCCATATCTGTCACATGAGGCAGGCCAGATCATTCTGCTCATAGGTGTAGCCCTGGGTCTTGTCTTTAGCAACTGACACCAGTTCTTTAGAGAAACCTGCCTCAGTTTGAGAACCAAAATACTTCAGTCAACTTGAAGAATTTTGTTTCATATTAGACCTAGTAGAGATGATGAGAAAAGTAGCTTCGGCTATGTGTGTGTATTTTTAATATAACTTGCCTCTCATTGTTTAATCTCTGTCAGTTTCCATGGTCATAAAAGTATTTTCTTCACAGTTATTAAACATTCTTAAAATATAATT
Organism: Eublepharis macularius; assembly: GCF_028583425.1. Taxonomy (NCBI): domain Eukaryota; kingdom Metazoa; phylum Chordata; class Lepidosauria; order Squamata; family Eublepharidae; genus Eublepharis; species Eublepharis macularius. The sequence continues at coordinate 70,577,706 of NC_072794.1, forward strand.
TCAAAAATGTAATAACCTTTGTCGTCGGTTGTACAGTTTGCCTTCAGCCAGTGCATGGCTTGTGAAGAGAGAATTTGAAATTAAATTTGCTAATCTCAGAGAAAAGGGGCACTTAACAGAGATATTGCCTTTACATTTATAGTGTTGGGGTAAGCTAATAACTACTAATTCTATCACGTTAACAAAATGCTTCAGTTAATACTTTACAAATATTATTGGAAAATCATCAGTCAAATGCAATATGAGTTAACTCTTTCTTATTCTGGCTATAGATGAATAAATATAAATACAAACACTTTAGAAAGTTGTTGCATTTAAAAAACAAAAAAACAGATCATCATATTTAAGATATTAACAGTGCCATCCAAAGAATAATATATTGGGAGTAAGCCCTATAGGATTCTGAGAAGAGTTGCTATAATGTTCCCTCCTTCCTCTTTCCCTTTTCTTAATCCTTAAACAGCAAAAATGGCACCAGCAGTGTTTTTAAAATTTAAAAAAAACTATTTTATTTATTTTAGAGGGGAAAGTTCAGGTGAAATCAAGGGCTGAAAATTTTTCAGGTAGTTCTCTGAGGTAAAATCAGTCCATGCACAGAATTTAGTTCTTATGCACAGATATTTAAAGGCTTGTGTTTAGAGGCTTTTGTTCCCGTGTTTCCCCCAAACTCTCTTTTAGTATTCTCTTTCTCTTTTGGGTTTAAGAATGCTGGTACACACTTTCTAGTACTCCAGCCCCCTTCTCTTCCAGCACAAGTGCTTTCCTTCAGTTTTTAATTGAATCTTAAGGTCTCCAAAAGGCAGTTTCCAACCACACCCAACGAGGTATGTCTTCACTCTCCAGAGCTACCTCCCTGTTTGACTGGGTAGGGAAAGTCTCTTCTCCTTAGAAGTGTCATGTTCAGAATACTTTCAGGTATGCTAGTGCCAAAGAGACTCCATTTTAATCCATTCAGTATTATGAGTGCTTTCTTCACAGGTGCCAGGATGTTCCCAGGCAGCTATCTCCCAGAGGAGGAATGTTTTGGCTACCGCTATTCCAGCCTCGAAGGACTTTCGCTTTCCGAGCTTCAAAGGGATTGTTATGGGGGGAGGTTGGGCCTGCTGGGATCTGTTACTTTGTGCCTCATGCTTTGCCTGTCATTGGTAACAATTCACATGTACCATCCTGAATATTGTATTCAGGCTCGTGGACTATAATGCATTCTTTCTTCAGTAAACTTTTGAACACAACGGGCTTTTGTCTGATTGCAGAAGGTAGTCTGGAGTAAGGACATTATCTAGCCACAGTTCTGACATTTTGTTACCAATCAGCTTTTCCAATGCCTAGGCCGGATCAGACGGACTCCAAAGCAGTCCCAGTCAGGGACCCTTTGTTTGATCCGTATGCCTCCCCCGGCTCTCAAGGATTGGAACCTCAAGGACCCATACCAAGAGGCAGCGGCTCCTCTGTTACTACGCTCTACACTCTCGCTCCCAGCAGTGCAGATACCCGGCCTAGAGCTACAGCCGAACCACTGTTTTCTGTACCCACCCCGACGCAGTGGGGCGCGAGACCAAGGGAGGCGAGGGAACGAAGGGCTAGTATGATGTTCACGCAACCACCGATGGACGGCCGGCGAAGTTTAGAGTCGATACCCGAGCACGCCAGCAGCCAACCGTGGCTCTACTGGAACAGGACAACCGAGCAAACGGAGTGGGAAACGTCCCGCCGCGGTGTCCTAAGCTGGGATTATTCAGAAGTTACCCCGTGGTCGGGGCAACCGGATGTAAGTGAGCACCATTGGATGCAGCTTCAAAGCAGAACTGTTGCAATTGACGCTGGTATTTCAGTGGTCACTGGTTTGGCAAAAGGGATCTTAGCTGCAAGATCACAAGAAGAACAAGGCATGGAAGAGACCTTGCCTTGGCAACAGACGAAAGCCACGAGACCACATGCCGAATATGTGCCGACCTCGCAGGCTACTGAGTACACGGAACAGGAGGGGGAAAATCCAGATAGAGTGCAAGTTTTGGAGACTAGACTAGCAAGCATGGAAGAAAGTTTAGCCCACGCCGTCCACCTGCTGTCTGTACTCGTGGTGGGGGACGGTGGACGAGAACCGCCGACTGGTCTACCAGACATCAGTCAAAGTTTGTCTACCTTACAAAGCCTTGTGCCCCATCCTGAGGGCCCAATCCAGCTGTGGCCGCAACAGCCAGAGGAACCTGGAGATCCTGAGCCTGATACCGGGGAAGGACCCTGTCCAGAAGACCCCTGCCCGGAAGACCCTTGTCCAGAAGACCCCTGTCCAGAAGGCCCCTGTCCCGAAGTTCCGGTCGTACCAGATGACAACGGAACCGGTGGAGGCGGTGGGGAACCGGAACGTCCTACGGGGCCCGATTCCCCTGTAGCGCCACCACCCACGACCCAAGAGAGTGAGCCACCAGTTTTACTGAGAGGGGATATGCCGCGGCTCATCCCGGGGACGAGCGCGATTGGTAGAGGCACCACTCCCCGGCCACTCCAAACGCCGGGGCTGAGAGGGACCCTAACACCAAGTCAGCCAATCCCTGGAGGAACTCCTTTACCTCTTCAGCCTATTTCTCCTCACCCATCCCCATTACAACCGGCACCCCAAGGACCGATTCCCGCTCCTCTGTTACCAGCGCCCAGATTGCTGGCGCCTCGAGGCACACCGCCAGTCCAGCCAGCACCTTTCCGGCCAGTGCCGCTACAACCCGTACCTAGAGAACCTCCCCAGCTGATCCCAGGGGGGGCCCTCCTCCACGACAACCTCAACCTCGGCCTCAGCAACTCCCGTTGCTACCACCGCCAGCACCGCGACAACCTCCGCTACTGCCACCGCCCACTCCACAGCAACCTCCTTTACAACTCGCCCCGCTCGATGTTTACCCGATGCCAGCACCAGCTCCCAGGCAAGAACTTCCTATGGGCTGGGTGAAGTTGGAAGCTACCTTTGATGGAGACCCATCCAAACTGGGATTCTTTCTCGTACAAGCAGTGCAATTCTTTAATCGATGGGGACATCTTTTCGGAAGTGAGGCCAGTCAGATCGAACACCTTGGATCGAGACTCCAAGGCAAAGCTGCAGATTGGTATGTAGGACTTTATGATATCGGTGCCCCCGAATTGAATACTCTTCAAGGGCTAGTGGACGCACTCTGAGCCCAATATGAAGACCCTCTAGAAGAAACTAGAGCCCGGACTGAATTGCAGTCTATTAGGCAAGGCAGCATGTCGGCTAGAGACTAAGTTACAAAATTCCGACAACTGGCCGCTAAATGCCCAAGATGTGAGGAATCGACCAAAATAATTTTGTTCAAACAGGGCTTAAATCCTAGGCTGTTGGATAGAGCCCTTATGCAAGATAATCCTCCCACTCTACTAGGATGGATCCAATTAACCTGTGAAGTAGAAAACCGCATGCTAGAAGTCCGTTTAGTGGAACAACAACAACATACGGGACAAAGGCGCTCCTCAGCCCTTGTGAGAGGAGGCAGAGGTGCTGGATATGCTACTCGCGGAGCGAGAGATGCTAGATGGCAACAAGGGTTGTGCCTGCAGTGTGGCCAAAGTGGTCATTTTGCGGCGCAATGTCCGTACCAGCCTGTGCAAAGACCTCCGCTCCAACTAAGGCGTCCAGCCCCCGCAGCCTACCCGGCGCCACCACGCCCAACACCAGCTCCTAGAACAGCGAGAGGCAGAGGAGCTTCTTGGAGAAACCCTCCCGAAAGAGGGTTAGAGCTGGAAGAAGTTATGGAATATGATCCAACAGCTCTAACCGGGGAGGAGAATCCAGAGAGTCCCACCTCGGGAAACTAAATGGATCTGTCGTAAAAGGACCCAAACGGCAGATCAAACCTCAGTCAGTTCCTAATTCGAACAGACCCCGAGGGTCCATACTCTTCATACCGGTAACCTTAGTGAACCCAGACAGAAAAATGCACATCCGTGTGCAAGCTCTGATAGACTCGGGCTGCTCTAGAGACATTATTGCACCAGCCCTAGTGAATGGATTAGTACTTCCTGTTAAAGAATTGGAAACGCCTGTCATTTTTGAGCAAATGGATGGCACTAACATGAATCCAGTCACTACTGAAACCCTTCCGGTCATAACTGGCATGGGACAACATTGGGAAGTAAGATCATTCATTATTAGTGCCACTGCCAAATACCCCTTGATCCTGGGAAGCCGATGGTTGTGCGATCACAACCCCTACATCAACTGGGCAGAAGGAAGCATCACGTTCACCCATGATGCTTGCAAAAGTCATCGTTGGGATCAAAATTGGGGTAACAATCCTACCCTAACTGAGCCTGCTCTCCTCACCCAGGAAGAAATCAACCAAATACCCAAGCAATACAGAGCTTACACCCAAGCCTTCACAGAGGAAGAAGCTAACACTTTACCTCCTCATAGGAGGACGGACTGTGCCGTGGAAATTTTACCGGGCGCCTCGCTGCCCAAGGGCCGTCTATATCCCATGAGCCCTAACAAAAGGGAAGAACTCCGTAAGTTCATTGACATCAATCTTCGAAGAGGATTCATTCGACCTGCTAACAGCCCACATGCTGCGCCAGTGCTCTTCGTCAAAAAGAAGGATGGGGGCTTAAGACTGTGCACGGATTTTCGGGGACTCAACGCTGTCTCTTCCAGCAACGCCTATCCCATCCCACTCATCAGAGATCTACTCAATGTCGTGGCTCAAGGTAAGATCTTTACGAAGTTGGATTTGAAAGACGCTTACTTCCATGTTCGTATCAGAGCAGGGGATGAATGGAAAACCGCTTTTAACACGCCCCTCGGCCAGTATGAATATTTAGTTATGCCATTTGGCCTGGCCGGGGCCCCCTTGGTTTTCATGTCCATGATCAATGAAGTACTGCATGAATTCTTATACAAAGGCATTGTGGTGTACCTAGATGATGTTTTAATCTATTCGGAGACTGAAGAGGAACACGTAGAACTTGTAAAAAGGGTCTTGACCACTCTAATGTGTAACAAACTGCCCATCAAGCTATCTAAATGTGAGTTCCACAAAACAGAACTCACTTATTTAGGCTACTGCATCTCCAAAGATGGCTTGAAAATGGACCCGGGCAAAGTACAAGCCGTGCAAAATTGGCAAACCCCCGTTACCCGCAAAGAACTACAATCCTTTTTGGGCTTTGCCAACTTCTATAGAGAATTCATTGCGAACTTTGCTCAAATTACACTCCCTCTAACCGAACTGTTAAAAACCAAAGACAAGGGGGACCAAGCCAAAAAACCGAGTGCCAAATTGCCTTGGACACCAGAATGCCAAGCAGCGTTCAACCACCTCAAAACACAGTTTGTTTCAGAACCCGTTCTGCAACACCCTGATGAAAATCGCCCCTTTGTGGTGCAGGTCGACGCCAGTGACACCGCAATTGGAGGCGTACTTTTGCAAAGGGGGGAGGACAGAAAACTCAAGCCCTGTGCCTTCCTTTCCCGAAAGTTTTCTGAAGCAGAAAGAAATTGGAATGTTTGGGAAAAGGAGGCTTTTGCTGTAAAAGCAGCTCTCACTACCTGGAGACATTGGTTAGAAGGAGCCCGTCATCCTTTCGAGGTTTGGATGGACCATAAGAATTTAGAGGCCCTACGCAGCCCCCGAAGACTAAACGCCAAGCAGCTGCAGTGGGCGGAGTACTTTTCTAAATTCAATTTCACGTTAAACTTTTTACCGGGCAAGACTAACTTTCTGGCCGATGCTCTATCACGCATGCCCCAGCATAAAAGCAAAAGGGAGGAGACAATAGCCACCGTCTTTTCGCCTACGCAATTAGGGGGTGTGGTGACCACACGCAGTCGCACAACCCAATCCCCTCAACCCGATCAAGGGTGGAGACTAAAACTGAAAGCTGAAGTGGAAAAGGAGGGGGGGAACGTGCCCAAAGACAAACTGCAACAATCCGAACAAGGGGAATGGCTTTGGGGAGACCGCTTCTATGTACCCAAAAGTTTAAGAAAGGAAGTTTTACAACGCTGTCACGATGCCCCTACGGCAGGACACTATGGGTACTTAAAAACACTTCATTTAGTACAACATCAATTTTGGTGGCCAGGCATGCGCAAAGACATTTCCAAATATGTAGCGTCCTGCCCCGTTTGCCTCAGTGCCAAATCCCGCAAAGGCAAACCACCAGGACTATTGCAACCTTTAGAAACGCCAAGCAGACCGTGGGAAGTAATATCTATGGACTTTATTACTGATTTGCCCCCCTCCAAGGGGCACAACTGTATTTTAGTCATAGTGGATTTATTCTCCAAGCAAGCTCATTTTATACCTTGCACCACTATACCTTCCACTAGAAAACTAGCTGATATCTTTCTAAAGCACATTGTAAAAATACATTCTTTTCCGTCAAAGGTGATTTCGGATCGCGGCGGACAATTCGTTGCCAACTTCTGGCGGGAGCTTTTACAAATGCTGGGTATTGAACAAGGTTTAAGTTCAAGTCATCATCCTCAAACCGATGGACAATCAGAAAAAACTAATCAAATATTAGAACAATTCCTCCGCTGTTATATTAATTTCCAGCAAGACAACTGGGTCGATTTGCTCCCAATGGCAGAATTCTCCTACAATAACAGTGTGCATGCCTCCACAGGAGAGACTCCTTTCAAAGTAGTTTATGGCTTCCACTTCAAACCCTTTCCGTTTGATGCGTTCCCTCCTCCTACTTCAGCATCCCGAGACGTCACCGAATGGTGGGGGGAAGCGGCTCAACAATGGACTCAAATTAGAAAACACCTCGACAAAGCCAAACAGGATTACAAAAAGTATGCCGACCGCCACCGTGCGGCTGAATGGGATTTACAGCCCGGTGATCTTGTCTATCTTTCCACAAAGAATCTGAAAGTAACCCAGACCAGCCGCAAATTGGCTCTGAAATTCCTAGGACCTTTTCCTGTTCGTAAAATAATCAACAACGTGACTGTTGCCCTAGATTTACCAAAGAATTTACGCTACGTACATGATACTTTCCATGTCAGCTTGTTGAAACGAGCTCCTCCAGCCAACCAATGGCACACCCGTGCCCCTCCTATTCCAACTCTAATTGACGATCAGACCCATTACGAAGTACAGCAAATTTTGGACTCTAAGTTAAAACGAAATCAGCTCTTTTACCTCATCAGGTGGAAGGACTTTGACTCTGGGTTTGATGAATGGGTGAACTCTGTGCATGTACATGCTCCTAGGCTAGTCAGGGCATTCCATAAGCGCTATCCACATAAACCTGGGGGGGGGAGCATCTTAGAGGGGGCAGAATGTCATGTTCAGAATACTTTCAGGTATGCTTGTGCCAAAGAGACTCCATTTTAATCATTTCAGTAGTATGAGTGCTTTCTTCACAGGTGCCAGGATGTTCCCAGGCAGCTATCTCCCAGAGGAGGAATGTTTTGGCTACCGCTATTCCAGCCTCGAAGGACTTTCGCTTTCCGAGCTTCAAAGGGATTGTTATGAGAACTATGGGGGGAGGTTGGGCCTGCTGGGATCTGTTACTTTGTGCCTCATGCTTTGCCTGTCATTGGTAACAATTCACATGTACCATCCTGAATATTGTATTCAGGCTCATGGACTATAATGCATTCTTTCTTCAGTAAACTTTTGAAAACAACGGGCTTTTGTCTGATTGCAGAAGGTAGTCTGGAGTAAGGACATTATCTAGCCACAGTTCTGACAAGAAGATCTATCTCCTGTCTTTGGCCTAAATGGGAGTCTGCTCCTACTTCCAAAACTTCCTTGTCAACTTTTCTCCAGTTCTCCAGTCAGTATTAAACTGCTTTCAGTTAGGATTGTGTCTCCCAGCAGCTCACACTCAATTCCTCTCAGATAGGGCTGAAAACTAGCCCTCCTCTTTCCAGCTCATGCTACCCAATCAGATTCTTTGGAATACCCTGTCATTCAAAGTTCTCTTGTCTGTGAAGGATTAACCCTTATCAATCCTTCAGTTGTTCATACAGTACTTCAAGGCTTTTAAAATGTTCAGTCCATCACACCTGTGTAGGATGAAATTGTATAAACCACAGAGCTTACGTCAGAGATATATGAATAAATGGTTTGAAGCCAACCCTTTTCCCACTCCAGTTCATCCAATTCCCATTCTCATTGCAGCCTGTCCTACATGGTTTTTGTCCATGTGGATCCCATAATTCCTATCATAGTTTTCAAGAGTCATGAGGAAGCTTTCCTCCCTTGTTCACCAAGGGAAAAAACACAGTAAGATTTAGAACAATGGGTTTTCTTTGTAAACTTTGTAACGTAGCAAATAACATGATATGGTTTTCACCTTGTAAGAATGCCTGGCATACAGTGAGGCAATAGTATATAATGAAATGCATTGATTTGGCAATAATGTGCACATTCTCAAGCTATGTCCCTTCTACACCCACATATATCTAGCATTCTTTATCTCACCATTTTCTCTTCCTCTGTGTTCATTGTATTTTCCATACAGTACTGCAGGCAAATAACCAGGACATCTGTGTTTTTTCCCCAAGAAAGAAAATTATAAGTATTTTTTTTTAAGGGAGGCAGGCTACTTAGCAATAATGTGCACTGTGCAGATAATTTGTTAATTACTCTAGCAAAGCTGATGTTGGAAAAACAGCTCTACAGTTTTTTAAAAAAGCATTTCATCAACCTAACATTATTAAAAGTAGCAAGTGTTTCATCTTAAATTAAGGTAGCACAATTACTCCAGAAAATATTTGAGCTATACAAAGTGCATAAATACAGATAATATGTGCACATACAACTTGCCAAATATACTTCATATCTCCATTGTTTCCCCTTGTGACATTTCACTGACTGTTGAGGCCAACTGGCCTAAAGCAATGATGGGCCTGCCAATCAAAGCAATGGATATGAGCCCAAAATGAGACTCTTGATAAGCTTCCATTTTTAACTAGTTAGAGATCATGGTTTCTGTCAAAGTCAAGGTCAAAAGATTTCCCTCGTGGCATTCTTGAAACCTCATAAACTAACAACAGTGGAGAAAAAAAACTGATCCTGAAAATTACTGGCACAGTAACAACATTGTATACACTCTCTCTGGATTAGCCACAGCCTGAATCAGAGTTCAGGAACATGGGATGTTTAAAGGAAGCTGCCGCCAGTGTTCCTTTAACTGTACAAGAAAAAAAGGCCACAGTCTGGCCATTCTTCCAGTCTAAAATAAGCATGAGCCATTGGAAGGATGGAACAGCAATATTTGACTCCAGTGGCACCTTAGAGATGGAAAAGGTTTTCAGCTTTTAATAGTCAGAGCTCCCTTCTTCAGGCATGAACCAAAAAAGGATGAAAGGATGGAGGCAACCTTGTCTGCTCAGGTTCTGAGATCTCCTGACTGATCTTGGAATAAATCCCTTTCCTCCCAAAGGGGTGAAGCCAAGCAATCTGAGCAGTTTGTTCTCTAAAGTAGGAGTGAAATCTGACTTGGGTATAAACTCTTATTTGATAAAGTACATTTTCATGTAATTTCTGAGCCTCTGTCCATTATTTTTGAAAATTCTTGGATAACAGGTGAGGTGCCAGAAGTTTGGAGGCAGGCTAATATTATCCCCAACTTCAAGATGGGGAAAAAGGAGGATCTGGGTAACTACCAGACCCATCAGTTTGATGTCAAACCTGGAAAAGTTTTAGAACAAATTGTCAAGCAGTCGGTCCTTGAGCATTTAGAAAGGATGGCTGTGATTACCAAGAGCCAACATGGGTTTTTCAAGAACAAGTCATGTCAGACTAATCTTATTTCTTTTTTTGAGAAAGTTACTACCTTGCTGGATCAGGGGAATGCTGTACACATAGTTTATCTCGATTTCAGTAAGGCTTTTCTTATAGTTCCACATAATATCCTTGTTGACAAGGATGGTAAAATGTTGTTTGGATCCTATTACTGTTAGGTAGATCTGTAACTTGTTGACAGATCTCACCTAAAGAGTGCTTGTTAATGGTTCCTCATCCTCTTGGAGAAGAGTGACAAGCGGAGTGCCTCAGGGATTAGTCCTGGGACCTGTTCTGTTCAACATTTTTATAAATGATTTGTGTGAAGGAATAGAGGGAATGCTTATTAAATTTGCAGATGATACTGAATTGTGAGGGTGGGGGTAGCAAATATGGTAGAAGACAGAGTCAGGATACAGGATGATCTTGACAGGCTGGAAAACTGGGCTAAAATAAAAATGAATTTCAAGAGAGATAAACGTAAAGTTCTGTATTTAGGTAAGAAAAATCAAATGCATAATTATAGGATAGAGGAGATTTGTCTTGACAGTAGTATGTGTGAAAAGGATCTAGGGGTCTTAATAGACCATAAACTGAACACGAGTCAGCAGTGTGATGTGGAAGCTGAAAAGACAAATGTAATTTTGGGCTGTATCAACAGAAGTATACTGTACAGATCATGCAAAGTGATGGTATTGCTCTACTCTGCTCTGCTTAGACCTCACCGAGAGTATTGTGTTCAGTTTTGAACACCACAGTTTAAGAAGGATATATACAAGCTGGAATGTGTCCAGAGAAGGGCAACGAAGATGGTGAGGTGTCTGGAGACCAATTCCTATGAAGAAAGGTTAAAGGAGCTTGGTATGTTTAGCCTGGAGACGAGACGCCTAAGAGGTGATATGATAACCATATTCAAGTATTTGAACAGCTGTCATATAGAGGATGGTGCAGAGTTGGTTTCCATTGTCCCAGAAGGTTGGACCAGAACCAATGAGTTGAAATTAAATTAAAAGATTTTTCTTCTTTTTTTAAAATATTTTTTTTTATTTATTTTGGTAGGTTAGCATATACATCCAATATAAAAACATTAATTATTTTTCCCTTAACTAGTGTATGCCCCCCTCCCTCCCCCCTTTTATTTTGACTTCCAACAGCGCTAGAACCGTTCTGTCCCTGATCATTACATCCAATTTACATCTAATCTTTTTGATTACAGGTAAAGTCACTTAATATCTATCTTTCAGTAGTTATCAAAGATTACTAATTTCCCTTTTACATCCCATTCATTTTCTAAGTAATCCTTCATTTTCTGCCAATCTTCTTGAAATTCTTTTGAGTTTTGTTCTCTCAGTTTTCTCGTCATTTTGTCCATCTCTGCCATGTATAACAGTTTTTGAATCCATTCTTCGATTTCTGGTATCTTCTCTTGTTTCCAGTATTTTGCATATAACAACCTTGCTGCCACAATCATATAAAATAACAATGTTCTATCTCTAACATTAATCTTTTCCATATTTAATCCTAACAGTAACAGTTCTGGATTTTTACTCAAATTAACTTTCAAAATTTGCCCCATTTTCTCATGAATCTTAGCCCAAAAGGATTTAGCTTTTTCACATGACCACCACATATGATAAAAGGAGCCTTCATGTTGTTTACATTTCCAGCACTTATTTGACATATCTTTACTCATATTGGCCAACTTTTTTGGTGTCAAATACCATCTATACAACATTTTATAACAATTTTCTCTTATGTTGACACATGTTGATTTTTTAACGTATTTTTCCACATATATTTCCAGGCCTCCATCGTTATTTCTCTATTAAAATTTATTGCCCATTTCACCATCTGCGTCTTAACTACTTCATCTTCTGTGTCCCATTTCAATAACAATTTATATACCTTAGAGATCATCTTTGGTCCCTCTCCTAGCAATAACTCCTCTAGTTCTGAATTCTTTTCCCTAAACCCCACCTTCCTTTTATCAACTTCATATATATCATTAATTTGTCTATATTGTAACCACCCATATTCGAATGGTAGATCTTTTTGACTCTTCAATTTGTAGACATTCCCTTCTGCCGTCAATAATTCTTTATATGTTAGCCATTCTTCTGCATTATATTCTGAATGTGGGCTTATCACTTCTGCTGGGACAATCCACAATGGTCTTTTCTCCCCTACAATTTTTTTTATATTTTTGCCAAATCTTAAATATATTCCCTCTTACATAATGGTGCTGGAACATACCGTCCATTTTATGCTTCTCATACCATAAATACGCATGCCATCCAAATACATTATTGAAACCCTCTAGAGCTAACAATTTTTGATTAGCTAAGTTCACCCATTCCTTCATCCATGTTAAACATACTGCATCATGATATAGCTTTAAAATTGGTAACTGTAAATCATCCCTTTCTTTTGTGTCACAAAGTACTTTTATCTTTACTCTTGGTTTTTTCCCCGCCCAGACAAAGTCCGATAGTTTCTTTTGCCACTTATCAAATTGCTTTTTTTCCTTAACAATTGGGATAGTTTGTAATAGGAACATCACTCTAGGTAACACATTCATCTTAACAACTGATATTCGTCCCATCAGTGATAGATTCAATCTGTTCCACTTCACCATATCTTTTTCCAATTGCGTCCACAATTTTTCATAATTATTTTTATATAAATCAATGTTCTTCATTCTAATGTCTATGCCCAAATATTTGGTTTTATGAACCACCTCACACTTTATGATGTCCATTAATTCTTCCTGTCTCTTCTTAGTCATATTTTTACATAGTAATTTTGACTTTGATTTATTAATATAAAAACCTGCCAGTTCTCCAAATTCTTTAATGTTTCCTAGTAAAATGGGCAACGTCTGAATTGGATCTTCCACTATAAACACCACATCATCTGCAAATGCTCTAAATTTAAAGGAAAAATCTCTGAACTTTATACCTCTGATGTTCTCCTCTTCTCTTATTTGTCTTAACGGTATTTCCAATACCATAATGAACAATAAAGGTGAGAGCGGACATCCTTGTCTTGTTCCTTTTCTCACTTTCAAGTTCTTTGTCAGATCATACATAGTACCGCTTTTTGGTCATTGTATATTGCTTTAATAGCATTTATAAATCATTGGCCTAGTTCCATTTTTTCCATTATTTGAAACATAAAGTCCCAGTTCAAATTGTCAAAGGCTTCCTCTGCATCCGCAAAGAAAAACCCTACCTCCTTGTCAATTCGTTTATCATAGTATTCAATGGGGTCTAACATCATTCTCAAATTGTCTCTAATTTGCCTGTTGGGCAAAACCCCTGCTTGTTCTTCGCCTATAAACTCCATCAAAAATCCTTTCAACCTTTCCGCAAAAATTTTGGCAAAAATTTTATAGTCATTATTCAACAGAGATATAGGCCTGCAATTTTTAACATCTGTTAAATCTGGTAGTTCCTTCGGGATCAATGAAATATTTGATTCATTCCACGTTTTTGGCATTGCTTTGCTCTCCAATATCTCATTCCTCAACTTTAGTAGTATTTGCACCAGATCCTTTTAAAATATTTTATAAAATGTTGTCGATATTCCATCCGGACCTGGCGCTATCCCCACCTTCATTGATTCAATGGCATCTATAATTTCCTTTTCTGTAATTGAAGTATTTAAAGTATTTTTCATTGTCTCTGAAATTTTAGGTAACTTTATTTTCCGTAAGTATTCTTCTATTACTTTTGTTTCTATTGCCTTCTTTTGGAATAATGTAGCATAATATTTATAAAATGCTCTCTTTATACCTCTGTGGTCTATTATTTCTTTTCCCTGTTCCACTATTTTAACAATTGATTTTTTCTTCCTTTTCTTCTTCAATTGCCATGCTAAATACTTTCTTGGCTTGTTAGCTCCTTCAAAATGCTTTTGTTGCAAACTTTTCAGATTCCATTCCAATTCTTTATTTATAAAAGCCTTCAACTGTTCCTGTAGTATATTTCTTGTAACAATTCTTTCTTTCCTCGTTTCTTTTTTAATTCCTATTCCTTCTGTTTTATTTTATCTTGAATTTCTCGCATCTTTCCTTCTTTTCTTTTTTTCCCCTTGCTATTCAAATTAATCAGGTTCCTTCTCATCACCGCTCTAAATGCATCCCAAACTGTGCTTATTGGCACTTCCTTTTCCAAATTTGATTGGAAAAAGAATTTCATTTCTCTTTGTAAAAATTCCAAATTTTCCTGATCCTGGAGGAGATCCTCATTTAATCTCCATCTAATTTTTTTCCTTCCCATTGAGGCTTCCCACATTATTGGGCTATGATTTGAACCTATTCTCGGTAACAACTCAGTTCTCTTTGTCAACAATGTAACTTCCTTTGTTGCCCATATCGTATCAATTCTAGAGAGAGATTGATGTCCAGCTGAATAATATGTAAAGTCTTTAACATCTGGATTGTATTTTCTCCATACATCCTCTAGGTTCTCTTGCTTTATCAGGTCAAAAAAAGATTTTGGTAGCTTCCCTCTTTTACTCTGTTTTATCTTCGTTTGTTTATCCATCTCTGAGTTAACAACACCATTAAAGTCCCCTACCATTATAAATTGTTCAAACACATATTGGTCCAATTCTTGTGTTAACTTTTGGAAGTATTCATCTTTTGCTCCATTTGGGGCATATACTCCTAAAATTAGAGTCCTTTTCCCATTCAGCATTACTTCTATAGCCAAATATCTTTCCATCTTTATCTTTCAAAATTAGCTTGGGATCCAATTCTGCCTTTACATATAACACAATTCCTTTTTTCTTTTGCTTACTTGATGCCCAAAATTCTTTTCCCAACAATTCATTTTTCAAAAATTTGATATCTTTTTCTCTAATATGTGTTTCTTGTAAGCAAATTATATTACATTTTTGTTTTTTTAGCCAATGGAAAACCTGTTTATGTTTCTGTGGTGAATTTAACCCATTAACATTCTAAGAAATCAATTTATATTCTATCATTTTATTCTTGTTGAGTTCTGGGAAAGTCTTTTTGATTTTGAAGTAAGAACATCGTCATTTCATGTCTTGACTTGATGGTAACTTTCTGCGCTTGAAATTGAAAAGTTAATCCTTCAGGTATTTCCCACCTATACCTGATTTCTTTTTCTCTTAATTTTTCCATTAATTCCTTGTATTTCCTTCTCTCTTGGAGTATTTTTCTTGGTATTTCTTTCATAATTCGAACTCTGCTCTCCTCAAGCACCAGTGGATTTTTAAAATGCTCTCTCAAGATTTCTTCTTTAATTCTTCTTGCTGTGAAAATTACCATCACATCTCTTGGTAGTTTCTTCTGTCTTGCGTAGCTGGAGTTTACTCTGTAAATCAAATCAATATTAATTTCAATTTCTTCTGGTTGCTTCCCTAAATATTCCACCAATCTAGGTATCATATGTTGTTGTACATCCTGTCCTTCAGATTCAGGCATGCCTCGAAATCTCAGCTGGTTTTCGGCCACCTTACATTCCATCATTGCTACTCTATCTTGAAGTCTTTGACACTCTTCTTTAGTTTTCTGCTCCACCCCCTGGACTGCTTGTTTTGTTGTTTGCATTTCATCCTTCATCTCATCGAGGCTCTTAGTTAATTCTGCCACCTCTGCCTTTATTAAGTCTTTCACACTTTTAGTCAGATTTTCTTCCATCTTTTGAATAGATTGGGATATTTCTTTTGTGCTTTCCAGCACTTTCTTTTCTAATATTTCCAAGGCATTTTGCCACTCCAGTTTCTCTTTCTCCGCTTTCTTCATGGTTGGGCTAGCTTTCGCTCCCTCCCCACGTATCTGCTCTTTTTCTTAACTCTGTTTTTATAAAAGTACTCCAATTCTTATTATGAGTCCGTTCATGCCCCTCCAAATAGTCTCAATTCCAATCACTGTTTAATTTCCTTATTATCTGTTTGTTTATTCCTGTTTTTTTTAAGATTCTTTAATTTTTACCGTACCAAAATGTTGGGCACAATTTCTCTATGGTTCTTCCCGCAGCCTTCTCAAAATGGTGTCCAAGCACTTCCTTTTGTATCTTCACCTTTGTCCTCTCGCATTGTTATCCTTGTTTCACTTCGGTGTTGTCTATGGCCTCTGCACTTCCGCCTTTTACCTTCGTTGTTGATTCCTCTTTAGCAATGCTGAGTCACTCTCTATGTCAATGCCAGTCTCGCGATGTTTCCTCAGTTTATTCAAGCCTCTCCTCCCCATTTCCCAGCATTGCTTTTGATTCCAAAACCACAGGTATGTATAAACAATTTAGTTTTTCTTCTTTTTATGGCTTAAAGTCCCACCAGATCCTCCCATTTTCACTTTAAATGTCCCAAGATTATCTTCCTGCAACCTTTTTATTAACTCAGTTCCACTTTCTGGCTGGCATTCCCTTTTAAAATGATCCGTTAAAGTAGATAACAATCTTTACCTTCTTTCTGTCTTTTAGGGTTGTTCACACTGCTTCTGAATTTTAAACTTGCTTAAAATCTTTTATAGAAGCCTGGTTTCTGGTGTCCTTATGTCGGTTTGACTCATAGAGCTCTGTAGAGATTTTAGCTAGCCCTTCTCAAGGTGCCAGGAGAAATCCTTGATTCAGAACCTCTTCTGGTGCTGAGATCACACACTCTTGGGGTCTCGTAGTGTTCTTGCCCCTTCCCTTCCTGGGATGGGATGGCAGCTGGCAAATTTAAGCACCTGCCTGCCCAAACAGTAGCTCTAGATCGCCCAGCTCCCCAGGCGACATCAGTTCACCATCTTTCCCAGACCGGAAGTCCAAATTAAAAGATTTTTTGACTAAACGTTAGGAAGAACTTCCTGACAGAGTAGTCCCTCAGTGGAACAGGCTTTCTTGGGAGGTGTTGGGCTATCCTTCTTTGGAGGTTTTTAAGCAGCAATGTTGATTCTGTGAACCAAAGCAGATCATGAGAGGGAGGGCAGGAAGGGTTAACTCAGTGCTTAGTTCTTGTGGCCCCTTCTTACACACCCAGGGTAATGCCAATTGGGATCAGGAAGTAGTTTTCCCCAGGCCAGTTTGGTTAGTGATCCTGGAAGTGTTTTGTCATCTTCTCAGCATGGAGCAGGGGTCACTGGGTGGTGCAGGGGGACATAGTTGTGAATTTCCTGCATTGTTCAGGGGGTTCAACTAGATGACCCTGGCAGCCCCTTCCAGCCTATGATTCTATACCAGCTATGCCTATCTATCCTTAGATTATTATTTCACTCAGGATGATGTGGCTTTATCCAAGTTTGTGTTCTTTTTCTGGCATCTGTCTGAAGAGAAACATGAGCAAGCTGAGACACTCTTGATCTTCAAAAACCATTGTGGAGGAAGAGCGGTCCTGCAGGTTGTCAAAAACCAGAGCAGGATGAATGGGGGAACAGAGCCTCTGCCATGACTTTCACCCTTAAGCTAGAGAAGAGTATGAACCAGGCCCTGCTGGAACTGTATCAGATTGCTTTTTGCCATGTGGCAAAAAGTCATACGTGTGACTTCCTAGAGAGTCAATACCTTGACAAGAAGGTGAAGCTGTTCAAGAAGCTGAGAGATCATGTGACCAATCTGAAGAGTGTGTGTGCCAGTGTGGATGGCCTGGAAAAGTACCTCTTTGATCGCCTCGCCTTGGGTGAGTCCAGCGACTGAGCTGCAAAAAGCTTGCTCCCTCAGAGTCCTCTTGCCAACTTATCCAGCTGTAGATCCAGAGGAGTTAGCTGTGTTAGTCTGTAGTAGCAAAATCAAAAAGAGTCCGGTTACACCTTTAAGACTAACCAAATTTATTGTAGCATAAGCTTTCGAGAATCACAGTTCTCTTCGTCAGAGGCATGGAGGACGAGAAGAAACTGGTCAGATATATAGGTGGAGAGGGGAGGGAGGAGTAGATGCGAACAGTAGCTTCTGATATGGAGATCAGTTTGCTTCTGTTAAGGAAGTCAGTTACTTCTGATAATGAGATAACCATTCATAGTCTCTATTCAATCCCAGCCTGACTGAGTCAAATTTACATATGAATTCCAATTCAGCAGCTTCCCGTTGGATTTTGTTTTTGAAAGGTTTCTGTTGAACTACAGTGACCTTTAAGTCCTTGATGGAATGTCCTGGTAGATTGAAGTGTTCTCCCACTGGTTTCTGGATGTTGCCATTTTTAATGTCAGATTTGTCTCCATTTATTCTTTTGCACAGAGGTTGGCTGGTTTGTCCAATGTACAGAGCAGATGGACATTGTTGGCACATGAGGGCATATATCATATTGGAGGATTAGCAGTTGTAAGAGCCAGAGACAGTGTAGTTGACGCCATTGGGTCCTGTAATTGTATTTCCTGGGTAGATATAAGGGCAGAGCTGGCATCTGGGTCTGTTGCAGGGCCTGGTACCTGTGCTGGTGACTCTGCTAGCCGATTCATGATTGTAAGTGAGAAGTTGTTTCAGGTTGGGGGGGTTGTCTGCAGGCAAGGAGAGGTCTTCCACCCAGGGCTTCTGAGAGAGAGGCATCATTTTCCAGGATGGGTTGTAGATCACTGATGATACGTTGGATGGGTTTGAGCTGGGAACTATAGGTGACAACCAGTCGTGTTCTGTTGTTAGTTCCTTTAGGTTTGTCGTGGAGCAGGCTGTTTCTGGGTACTAGTCTGGCTCTGTCGATTTGTTTCCTCACTTCATTTGGTGGGTACTGTAGTCCCAAAAATGCTTGTTGTAAATCTCTTAAGTGGGAGTCCCGATCAAGAGCATTGGAGCAGATACGATTGTAACGTAAGACTTGGCTGTAGACAATAGACCGAGTGGTATGTTTAGGGTGGTACCTGGAGGCATGTAGATATGAGTATCGGTCTGTGGGTTTCTGGTATAAGGTGGTATTTATCCGTCCATTACGTAGTTGTACAGTGGTGTCTAGGAAGTGTACCTGTTGTGTAGAGTGGTCCAGGCTCAGGTTGATAGTAGGGTGAAAGTTGTTGAAGTCCTGATGAAATCTCTCAAGGGCTTCCTTCCCATGGGTCCAAATGATGATGTCATCCAAGAATCTTAAGTATAGTAGTGTTTTCAGTGGATGGGAGCTGAGGAAGCGTTGCTCCAAGTCCACCATGAATAGGTTAGCATATTTCGGTGCCATGTGTGTGCCCATGGCTGTGCAATTAACCTGTAGATATAAGCTGTCACCAAATTTGAAGTAATTGTGAGTGAGTACAAAGGGGCCAAGTTCAGTGGCGAGGTGTGCTGTGGTTTTGTCCGGGATAATATTCCTTATGGCTTGCAGTCCATCTGCATGTGGGATATTGGTGTATAGAGCCTCCACATCCATGGTTGCTAGGATGGTGTCATCTGGTAGGTTGTCAATGGACTGTATTTTCCTGAGGAAGTCAGTAGTGTCCCGTAAATAGCTGGGTGTGCTGGTGGCATAGGGCCTGAGGATAGAGTCCATGTATCCTGAGACTCCTACTGTGATAGTGTCTATTCCTGAAACAATGGGGTGTCCCGGGTTACCTGGTTTGTGGATTTGGGGTAGTGGGTAGAATCTTCATGGTCGTGGTTCCTGGGGTGTGTCCGTATGGATGCATTCTTGTATGTCCATGGGGAGTGTCTTTAATATTTTATTGAGTTCTCTTTTGTATTGCTCCATAGGGTCAGAAGGTAGTATTTTATAGAATGTTGTGTTGTTGTTTTTCTGCTTCTTGTATGTAGTTATGTTTGTCCATGATGACAACTGCTCCACCTTTGTCAGCTTCCTTGATTATGATGCCAGAATTATTTTGGAGGCTGTTTATGGCATCTCTTTCTGTATGGCTGAGGTTCTGCTTTAAGTGTTGTTGTTTGTCAATTATCTCAGCCTGGGTATGTCGATGGAAGCTTTCAGTGTAAAAGTCCAATGAGGAGTTGCAACCCTCAGGGGGTGTCCATGTGGAATTCTTTTTTCTGGATCTTTGTAATGATGATTGTGCATTGCTGGGTTGGGAGGATAATTGCTGCTGTGATGGTGTCTGTTCAGTGCTTTTTTCATCATTCTGTTCAGCAGAGTGGTTGAGGAATTCCTTCAGTCTTAGGCGTCTAAAATAGGAGACCTCCAGGTCTCCACAAAGTTGTATGGTTTGTGTGGGTCTGGCTGGGCAAAAAGATAGTCCACGTGAGAGGACAGATTCCTCTGCTGGGCTCCAGCTGTGTTGCTCTAATTTGTCATGTGTACATGTTAAAAGTTAGCTGTACAATGAATGAGGCATGCTTCTGTTCCCTGGCCATCTGGGGAGGAGAGTCTGTAACTAGCGTTAAATAAAACTTGGCATTAAGCACTAAAAAAATAAGAGTACATGGTCAATAGATTCAATGTAATTAAAATCTCAATTGCACGTTCCCTTTGAGTATGGAATACCAGCATATCTATCTGACAAAATTGCAGATGGTAAAGCATTAAGATGCTCCAACATAAAGGTGCATCTATATTAGGATATGTTAAACCACAAAAATACGTTGGGATATGAACTGGTAGGGGAATGAGAACTGTGAAGGTTGAGCAAACTCTTCTTGATCTTGGTTTTTTTTTAATCTTTAAAAAAAATTATTGAGACTTTATAATGCTCAAAATTACAATAAGATAATGATATATAACCATAAGCAATACATCATGAAATATAACAATAACACAATTTGTAACTTTCTAAAGTAAAAGTACAAGTAAAGTACAAGAATTCATGTCTGGTTATTTAAGTACAATTTCAAGGAAAAGATGTTTACAATATTTAGCATGATGATTCAATAAATAAATATACAGCAATAGCATGAAGATAATTTATACATTTATATACATATTAAATAGTTTTAGTCCAGGTAAAGAACTGTTATTTTCTATAAAATCAAAGAATGGGAACCATTTCTCTATAAAATTTGTGGTTTTCGGGAAGTGTTCTACTTGATAGATTTTATCATATAATTTTTCAGAAATAAAATGATCCCTAATTTTGTTATACCAATTATCGATTGAGGGAGTGGATTTTGATTTCCAAAGTGTAGCTATTGCACTTTTTGCAGCTACAAATAGTGTGGCAATGAGATCCTTTCTTATCTGGGGAATAGAGACCTAATATTTGTCCCATTGATCCAGAAGAAGAATCTCTGGCAAGAGCAGAATCTCATATCCTGTTATGCGTTTGATTTCTTTTAGGACCTCCTTCCAAAATTTTTCAATAAAGGGACAACCCCACCAGCAGTGTGCAAAATTTCCTTCCTCTCCACAGTTTTTCCAACAGTTGGGTGAGGATGAGGATGAGAACTGGGATAGTTTCTTTGGTCTAATGTACCGTCTGTTAATTATTTTATATGCTTGTAATTTGATAACAATAGATTTTGAATTGTGTTTGTTGGACGACCATATACATTTCCATCAGTGAATTTTTCAATTTGGCAATCTTGAAACCAATGATCTTGATATTTCCAAGTTCTATTTTTTTAAGTGGATAGTATTAAATTATAAAATTTTAATATTAAGCCTTTATTGTGGTTAAAAGATGGATCTTATAGAATCTCAAATTCAGATTTGGGAGAATCCAATATTTTCCTTAAATTAATATGGTCAGCAAGATTTTGTAATTGAAAATATCTATACCAGTGAATTTTACGATTCGTTATTTTTTCTATTTCTAATTTTTCTAGTAAACCTTTATGAGATGAAATATCCATTATTCTAGATAAATCTTCCACATTCCAGAATTCATTAAAAGATTTGTCTTGTCCTAGAGGGGACCAGCGTTGATACAGGTAGAGTATCTGGATATTTTTGGTACTACATTTTTCCTGGTCTGGTCCCATATTTTCAATAGAGAGGTTAAATAAATGTTATGACGAGTTGTTTTAGGGCATTCCTTTGGACTGCTCCAAATTACATTGCTAATTGTGTATTGTTTTAAGAGTGGTTGTAACATTGTAGCCCAGATTGGTGGTTCTGAATGGTGTAAGAGCTGTATCAGATTAACCAGTCTAGCAGCTATGTGGTAAATATAGAGATCTGGATAATTGAGACCACCTTTCATTCATTTCTGACACAGAATGTCAAAGGCGATTCTCTGTTTCTTGTTCTCCCACAGGAATTTATTTAGCACTCCTTGCCATTGATTTAGTAATTTGCGTGGTATGTCAGTTGGGATGGCTCTGAATAAGTAGAATAATTTAGGGAAGGCAAACGTTTTAACTAGATGGAATCTGTCAAACCACAAAAGGTGCATATTGGTCCAATCCTTAAAGAGTGTTTTAATTTGTTCCATTGTTTTCATATGGTTTAAGTTAATAAGAGATTTGATATTGGTTGAAATGTTTACTCCTAAATAATGTATTTGTTGCACAGCTATTTGGTATTTGTAGTCTTTTTATAGTTTCTTACAGGTCTTTTTATCCAAATTAATCAGGAGGATGTGTGGTTTAAATGTATTAACCTTCAGTCCAGCAATGTCTCCGAATTCTGTTAAAAGTTGCTGTAGGTGGTTAAGAGATTAATGTGGATTAGTAAAGTATATTAACATATCATCAGCGAACATGCTGACCTTAAATGAGCTAGGCCCTATATTAATCCCTTGTATAAGCTGATGGTTCCTAATTGGTGAGGCTAATGGTTCGATGGCTAGTGCAAATAGAGCAGGAGATAAAAGGCATCCTTGTATAGTTCCTCTCTTAATGAGGATGGAATCTGATATTTGGCTTACT
The DNA here is from genome assembly GCF_028583425.1 of Eublepharis macularius. NCBI lineage: Eukaryota > Metazoa > Chordata > Lepidosauria > Squamata > Eublepharidae > Eublepharis > Eublepharis macularius. The sequence continues at coordinate 70,600,138 of NC_072794.1, forward strand.
TTAATATTAGTTGAGGAATGTGAATAAATTGATTTGATTTCTGTAAGGAAGTTGTTTCCAAACTTCATATGTTGTAGTATCGAATGTAAGTATAGTGGTTCTATGAATCAAAGGCCTTTTTGATGTCTAGGGAAAGCAAAGCTGCTTTTAGTTTATTTAAGTTACAGTGAGAAATTAAGTTCAAAGTTTTAAAAATATTTTCAGTTATATCTCAGCCAGGGATGAAACCAGACTAGTCTATGTTGACATATTGGGAGATGAAGGTGTTTATTTTTGCTGTTAATATTGTGGTAAATATTTTGTAGTTGTGATTTAGCAATGAAATAGGCCTGTACGGAGTAGGATTCATTGTATCTTTACCTGGTTTGGGAATTACTATAATTGTAGCCCTAGTCCATGATAGAGGAATTTGTCATGTCTCCATTATCTAATTGCAGGTCTTGGGTGAGTTAAACCAATATCTTTGTTTGGTGTATACCATGTCTTTTTGGATTTTGTTAATTTCAAGAGATTCTAACATTTTTTGTTCCATTGTTAAGTTACAATAGATTTTTTTGCTTCCAGTTTTCTTACGTTGTTCTTCTAGAGATTTAATATTTCTAAGTAAATCTGTTTTTTGAGCATTTTTTTCCTGTGAATCTTAGCCGAGAGAGATATAACATGTCTTCATACTACTACTTTTAATGTGACCCATAGGATGTGAGGTTGGACATCATTATTTTGATTGTCAGTTACTGCATTTTCAATTGCTTTTTTGATTTCTTTATCTTTTCTTGATCTTGTTGATGTACTTATATAATTTATTTGTTTCAAATGAACTTCAATCAGATATCTTAACTCATCAAGATTTACTCTCCCCATCATTTCTGTTGAAATCCCAAGGCACGTTAGCTTATAATTCACCGATTTATCCCAGTTACTCTTATGATCATCTAATTTAACTTAACTCCAGCTCTGACTTCAGGATCTTTAGCTTTAAATTAAATGCCCTTCACCATGCCCTAGCTTTGTAAGAGATCTCACTGACTTCAGCTCTTACAACAACACCATCCACACATTTGGGAGTCCTCAGTATACTGCAAACTTAATTAATGGTCAATCAATACCCTCCATAACAGCTTCTATCCATACATCAGTCACAAATAATAGACGATCAGCTACCTTGCAGTTAAACTACCTGAGCTCTGAAGGTACATATTGTCCCCTTGAAGTATAAAAGAATCTAGTGATTGCTTTCCCAAAGCTCTTTGCAGCTTTTACTATGAGTTCTCCATGGAAGATCAGCACTTAACAGTACTATTAGGTATTTAAACTGAGTAATCTGTTGCATAGGCAGGTCAGCCACTGTCCATTTGCAATCCCTTACTTTATATTTTCTACTAAAAATGACATTAGATCTAGTTACATTAATTACCAAACCCTCCCTACAGCAGTATTTGGAAGATAGGCAGATAAGTTTATGCAGGGCCACAGTGGATCTAGACAGAAAAACAGCATCATCCACATACAGGAGAACTGGCAGCTTCACCAATGAGAGATAAGGCAAGTGGCAATCCTCTTGTAACAAAAAAGGATTACAATCATTAATATATAAACTAAATAATGGGGGCTAAAATGCATCCTTGCTTAACACCTTAATTTAACAAAGTGGGATGTCAGTACTCCCAAAGGGCCACACCTAACTTGGGCTGTTGGGTGATCATAAAGCTGAAGAATAAGAAGCAAAAAACATTCACTCATAAATAGTTTTCTCAATTTTGTCCATAGCGTATCTTTAGGTATAATATCAAAAGTATTTCTGAGATCCATGAAGACCACACTTAACGATCCCTTCTTATTACCAGTATATTTTCAATAATAACCTATAGAACGTGGCAGTGATCAATTGTACTCACTCCCCTTTGGAAGCCAGATTGTTCTTTCCCCAATCTTGTCTTGCTACGTAACCAACTTATCAACCTGGCATACAGTAGGGATGCATAAAATTTACCCACAACTGACAATAGGCTGATACAGCAGTAATTAAAAGGATTTGATGAATCTCCTTTCTTAAGCATGGTGCCAAATCCTAGGCATTATGCCTGTATCATTAACTTGTGTAAAAACTGGAGCCCAAACTTCTGGCCACCAGGTTGGGGAAGTAATTTGGGGGGACCATGCCAGTTCCAGGAGCTTTACCTGACTTCATCTGCATTATTAAAGTTCTAAGTTCTTCAACTGAGTCTCTGTACGTGAGAAATCTTACATGGTGATGCTCAAATGTAGGGAGAGACAATGTTAGCCAGGAAGCATAGTTTGAAAAGATATAGCCAAAGGTGTCAATTCACCTCTCTACATGAAGGTGGTTTAAAAAGACAGAGCCAACAGATCGCTCCTCAGCAGGTTTGTTAATTTCATCTTCGCCTCCCTGAAGGTTCTGTCAATTTCACCTCCCCTCCCCACATAAAACTTGGAAATCCTCTCACTGTCTGAGAGACTCTGAGGAGTGTCTGCCAGTCAAATGAGACAATACTAATGGTCCAATGAGCTGACTTGACTCAGTTTTCAATGTCCATACAAATAAAATTAATATATTAGCTTCCCTCTTTTTTTAACTACATAAGAAGGTATCTTCGGCCTAAAAGCTGATCATCTTACATTAAAGTAGAATATTAACAGATTTTTTAAAATGATTCATTTGACAAATGTAAAGGTGTTTCAGGTAAACGATAAGATTGTTTAATTGTCACAGTCATCCTTATACACTTTCCATCTTCACTGAGACAAGAAAAACAGTACCTTTCCAGTGAAAGGAGGAGGATTCATCAGGTCCCACTCACTTTTCGTGAACTAAGAAATGATGTCAGTGACTGTCAGATTCAAGTGATTCTCAGTAAATCTCCTCTTTACTAGCAAAAAAGAATCATTGTTCCCTAACACTGCACAACTTTTTGTTCATGTTTGCTGTGTATAAAATTTAATGAGAACAGGCAGAGAACACATCAAGAGTTGAGTTATGTGTCAGTTAGAAAATGTGTATGTTTGAATACTCTTTCCTATAATTATCTGAAATTCCAGTTACATATGCAGGGGGGGAAATGAAGAAAGAAGGAGTGTGTGTATGTGTGGAAGGTGTGTGTGTTCATGCTCAAAACAAGAACTTTCCGCCATACTTGAAAGAAAGGTAACTACAAATGAGGCTAATATAACACATCAGGGGCAAAACTGATTCAAGATTATTTGTATACAAGTGTTGTATACTATATTATTTTTATTATTTATGCATGCACAGAATATAGAAGTGAGCAAAGATTTGCTACTTACTATTTTTGTCATTACTTATTTATATATTATCATTAGTTATGTGGCAGTTTACACAAATGCATAAGCAAAGCTCAAGCTGTGAAACAGGGATTACTCTGTAAGATCAAGATCTATAAAACACATTATTTTCAGCTATCCCTAGAGCTATCTTATGCCACTTCTGGTTTTTCTCTGAAAGTGACATTGCAGCACTTATATCACACCTCCCATGTCCCACTCCCAACACTCCACCAGTTGCCCTGGCCTCGAAACCCTAAAACCACTTCAGAATGCAGCAAAGAGGAGGAATGCAAGTGAAGAGTCCCCTAGGTTTTAAACCCATGTCTGCTGACTCCATTTTTAATCAATTTGTCTTTTTAAAACACAGAGCTATGAGGTCCCACTTCAGAATAGGAGCACAACAGGGCAGTCCTAGTTAAGGAGGCTTACTGACTAGTCAGCTCACATGCGGAAGGTGAAAGAGAAAGACGGCGACTCAGCTGTTCCTCTTCACACCTCTCTGATCATAAAGCAGATAGCCCTGCCTCTCCTGCCTCCCCTTGCCCAGTCTAATGTTGAATCCATGTGCAGAGAGGGAAAGTCTCAGACTCAACTTCAGAGGTGTTTCTTTGCAAAGGGACAAGGGAGAGGCAGGGCAGGGCAGGCACATTGACTTCAGGGGGCACAAATTGGAGGTGTCTAGGAGCTAAACCATACGAGACAAATTACATGAGGATGCTCAAGTGAAGAAAGATGCAATGTTAGCTGGGAAGTGTAGTTTGAATTTCACCTCTCTCTACAGAGTTGGCTACAGAGTTGATCCTCAAAGAGTTTATTAATTTCACCTCTCTACAGAGCCAGCAAAGATCACCCTTCAGAGGGTTTGTTAATTTCCTCTTTGCCTTCATGAAGGCTCTGTCAATTATTAACAAACTCTCTGAAGAGCTATCTTTGCCTGTTCTGTAGAGAGATGAAATTAACAAAGCCACTGCGAAGCGATCTAGTTGGCTCTGTAGAGAGAGGTGAAATTCAAATTATGATTCCTAGCTAACATTTATTTGAGCGTCCTCGTATAATTCATCTCATGTGGTTTAGCCCTAGTTATTCCACTAATCCCAGCTCCTCCTAGTTTAGAAAGTTTCCTGAATCCATTGATGTCAGCATTGACAGGACCCTGTGCAGGGTCTGTAAGCTGAGCAGAATCTGTGCATTCATTTGGACACTTTCACAATGCACTCCTCCCCCTTCCAGGATAGTTACATGCCCATGAATCACTCTGCACTATTCCAGAGGAAAATTTTTACTCTGCTTTTCAAAAGAAAGAAATACAAGTCAGCTCATAATAAAAAATCTGTTCATTTTTGTACACAGTGAGGATTGCAGGTGACATCCCTAGGCACAGCGAACAGTCCGGAAGTCTCTTGTGCCTTGAACAAGTTTGGTGGGCATAGTTAACAGCAAGGAGACAGCCAGGAGGTGAAAGCAGGAGGAAAGGAAGCCTGTGCAACTAGGGCTGCTCCACTATGCACCTTTTCGGCAAGGGGGGCATGTCTCTGTGTTAAAAAAACTGCAAATCAATTAAAAATGGACCCAGCAAACACAGGTTTAAAACTCAGGATATCCATTACTTGTAGTTCCTTTCTCTTAAATCACATTTTTGCAAAGCTCCAGAAAATACTAGGCTAGAATTTTTCTCCCTGATATGCTATTTCTTTTCATTCGATTTGAGTTTTTTTAATGGAAAAACATTAAAAATATGACATTCCCAAGTGGTCTGAAACGGAACAGCCCATTTTATCATTCCAACCACCGTATCCTGCTGCATATTGAGAGTTCAGCCTCCTCCCTCTTGGTGCATTAAGCATCCACATTCATCCTGCAAGTTAAGTTTTCTGTATGCAAGAAGGACACTGAGTGCTGGCAGGGGAAAAGTGTGTGATTTTCTCACATGCTGGAGAGTGATGACGAAATGAAGTGAGGGACAGAACTGGAGAATGAGAGGGAAGCTAACATGAGAAAAATGAGAGATCAAATGAAGTTCACAGACCTGTGGATGGTATCTACAGTTCTCTTCTTATCCTCTCCTTTTGTAATCCAGTGATTGACTGGCCAGAATTAGAACCTGAGGGCCACACTATACATTCAAGTTTTTAAAAAACATTGAGTATGCTGTGCATATGAGGCAGCAAAAACACAGAAATAAATCCCCCCAGCACTGTTTCCACATAAGAAAACAGCTGGGGGGGGGAAGCTCCTTCCTCCCTCGTGGCAACATCTCAAGCCTATTTGGGCTCTCCTTTATTTTAAAAAAACCATTGTTTGCAGCTGCTACGTGACTGCAGGAACCCAACTTGTTAACCCTCCCCCAAATATAGTTTGGCCCCAAATCTCTACAATTCTGGTTCATTGGGTGGGTGGGTATAAAGAATGTCTGGATTTTTCTTAATATTACCATGCACTAGTGTTCATTTTACAATCCCAGATAAATTTTGCAAATACCAAAAAAAATTTCCCCACTTTTCTGACATGCACTATTAATCCAGTGCTTTTAAACTCTGAAGAAGCCTGTTGTTGGTGTGTTTCCCTGAAGAAGACAAAGTTTGGCCTCTGACCGGATCAGCTATGAATACAGGGGAGAAAATTAAGCAGCCATCTGATCATGTAAACCTAGGATTCCCAGGTCCCTATACCCTTCCAGCGGGAGTGAGTACCCAGTACTTACCCTTTGAATTCTTATGTGTGCGCTTTGCACTTGCATGCTCCCAGATAGGTGTGATGATGTCACTTCCTGAAGGACAGGAGCACACCTGCAGCTGGTGCAATGACATCACTTAAGGAAGTGATGTCCTCACACCCCAACAGGATGTGCTGGGTTGCCTGTCGATGGCAGGTGATTGCCAGGGAGTTTGCCACCTCCTACTGATTGCCAGCAATCAGTGGGCAACTAAGCAAACCCCCAGGAGATTGCCTGCAGCTGGAGGGCAAATGATAAGGCAATGTAACCCTGAATGGCTCAAAATTGTGGTGAATGTTATAAAAGGCTGAGAAATTCAGCTAACCACAAAAAGGGAAAATAATGAGATGAAGATGATGTGCTTTTCCTATATAACCAAAGACCAAGTCATAATAGAAGTAGGGGGGAAATGAATTCCATTCTCAGGAACAAAGAAAAATGCAGAATGAACATTATCCAGGAGTTAAGATAACTTCATGTACTTGGCTTCTGTTTTGTGAATGAATAATTAGGGAATTGTTTTGCAACACATGACACGGGTCATGTTTTCTCGGATGAAAATAATTGCTTTAAAATGGATGCATATCAGCAAGAAAAAGTTCTCACATCTGAAATGCCACCTTTGGAATCAGCCTTTGTGATAAGAATTTTTCTCCTTTTCTTTTTAGGGCTCTTCCTCTCTTCTTCCTGGTGTTTGGGGGAGAAGAACCTTGAATAGGTAGATATGAGCTTGTTTGAAATATAGAAATAAGATGGAATTGATTAGAAGGGCATAATGCCATAAGGGTAGAGCCAATTTTTATTTCTATGTAATAATCTGCTCTTTGATGTTATTTTTCCACTGCCTATGTGTCATAATTGTCTTCATTTATAAATTTTAACATATTTATTCAATTAGCTTAGTCATTTAAATTCAGCTATGATCTATATTGTGCTTTCATACATCAGTTAAATTTGTTTAAATTAAGATACTCAGTGTCTACTTACTGGTTAAACATTGCCTAGTATAATGATATAGAAATTAAATCAACATACATTTTATAGCAACACTCACTGAATTTTGAACATTCATTGAAAAATACACATATAGTCATTGGTTATTTGGAAAGAGGCAGGCAGTATTCATCAAGGGATGCACTGAAGCTAGAACGAATACCGTCTATACCCTAATTTCAGGTCATGTGATTTCTAGTTCAATCCCAAACTTGGTAATATGGTTTGGAGGAAAGGTTGATGCCAGCATAGCAACACCTCTTTTACTGTGCTTGGATGCAAGGCTGACACTTTTGTATAATTTACTACGCTTAGAAATGTACAGAAATGTAGCCATATGACTAGGAAGAATAAACTTTGTACTCCGTAAATGGTTTGTTTTGATGTGAGGGATATAACCATAACTCGTAAAGGGATGAAGGGAATTGATTTCCTTCATAAAGTAAAATTAATTTTAAAAACTGACTATTTCTTAAGAGTTTGGCATGGGATGTCTAATTTCCTGTTAATAAGGAAACAAGCTGGCAGATTGCTTCCTAGGCTTACACATACTGAAGAGGCTGAAGTGGAGAAATCTTTGTAATTTTATCTAGAGTATCAATTTAAATAAAATTGTGAGTGAAATTACAACTGAAGAAGACCCTTAACATTTGACTTTTGCTAGGCAGTTACACTCCAGACAGTTTCGCAAGAATTGATGTATTTTACTTATCACGAAATCAATCTAGAATTTCTTGACAGGGTGTAAAAACTATAAATTTGTAATAATGATGTAATTGTGTGATGGGCAGGTGGCCACATTTGCCTAACAAAATTCAGGAAGGATGTAGCCACTTCTTAACTTTATCGTCACTCTATCTTCCATTGCTTTTACCTACTATTAAGTTTGCCGTGAGCATCTTATCTTAAAGTATTTCATGCCAATTACATGATGTAAAATATTCTCAGTCTCTCTGAGCAGACAAAGTTCTAACAATGGAGCATGACAGAATGACAGATTATGGGATAGTTAGACTGATGTGAGAGTTTGGTTATTGGTTAAAGTGGCCAAGAGAATAAAATCAGAAAACACAGCCTATTTTGTTTTAAGATTAAATTAGTTTAATAAGACAGAGTTCAAATGTCATCATGACAAGCCTCTTTTCAACAGTGGCATAAACATGACTTGTTTGCTGTGTTCCCTTTTCCTTGTGGATGTGAAGCATTACTAAAAGCTTTCTGGCTTGGGGAATCTTCAAACACCATGATATTCATCTGTTCACAAACTGATCTAAACCATAGTTTAATTCCAGATTTTGAGGAAGAAAAAATTGCCCAGGTGCCTCCATCTGGATGTTATAACAGATAGATATTTGTCTGACGATTTCAAACATACTCCACATGCAAGAGATGGTGGAAAGGGAGAGGAGGGAGAGAATGTACAGACATGGCAAACAAATTTCATTCATGCTTGTCAAAAAATAAGATTTTGTGTATGAGTGACATATCAAAAAGAATAGGGATGTATAAACTATACAATTTTGGTTATTTTAAGTTTTTTCTGTGTCCAAGATAACATAAGCTTTCAAGAAACAGAGTTCTCTTTGTCAGATGCATCAAGAGCTGTGGTTCTCGAAAGCTTATGTTACCTTAAAGTTGGTTAGTCTTAAAAGTGCTACTGGATTCTTTATTATTTTGCTACAGACTAACATGGCTAACTCCTCTGGATCTGTCTCCCAGATGTCCAGTTTTTTCTTGTCTAAATTCTTGTTGTTGTTTTTTTAAAAAAAAAAACACTCTGAATTTGGCTATTATACTGTATTTTAGTTTGCTGTTATATTCCCTTTTTTAAAAAAACTGTTTCACAATAATTGTTTTTAGTACTTTTTGCTTTTTCAATTGATTATAATGTTTCCTGATAGGTAAACTGCATCGTCTCTCTCCAGCCTTAGGAAAGATGTATGTTATTAGGGTATTACCTACTACAAATTAACACTCAATGAGAGGGGGGAAATCTACCTTTAATCCCCAAATCTTGATATTTTCCTGTAAACATTCATCTGAAATGAGAACGTCAGCTGCTGTAATTTTGATTTCTGTATTTTTGAAAAAGAATTAACAAGATTGAACAAACAAACCAATATATTTTTTGGCATGTCCAAAATGGAATATAAATTTTAAAAACCACAAAGACAATAAAAATAGCATCAAACATACCCATATGAATCAAGGCATAAAAATAGACATAACTACAGGTGTGCACTGAATCTTGAGCTTCTGAATAAACTCTGTTCCGTTATTGGTTTGCCCTGCACAGGCCAGTACTGGCTTGGATCTAATCCATTTGGGTTTTTCTATTATCATGGCTTTCAGCCCATTGCATGCATGTAAGGCAAGTGTTGGCTGCTCATGAGCACACTCATGTTGTCCTTTTCAAGGGAACTGGAAAAATGAAGTGTTTAGGGCAACTGTTTTTACACTTAATAGCACAAAAATCACACAAAGCACAGTCGTCCCTGTAAACAACCTACCCACAAAGCTTTTCCTCAAGTACGCTACACATACACCCAACAATGGACTCCTGAAGAAGGCAAGTGTCAGTGGCCAAGAGCACATTAGGGCAGGAAACTGGCCAGCAAAGCAATAATAGTAGCAGTGCAAGTCCAACCAGTGAAGCGAAGCAGTTGTATTAAATTAAAAAATCCTGCTTTATGTTCCCTTTTTTCCTTTTCCAAGTGATAATAGTGCCAATAAATTATTCTTACCTTTGTAGACTTATGTATTCTTGCTGCCATGTTTCCTTGTACTCCTTTGCAGTTTCATTCATGAAGGGTTTTCATGGCAAACCCTTCCGTTTCAGCACTCAGCTGCAAAATAGGCTCTTGCCTTAATTGCCACCAGTCTCCATCGGCCAAGTAGGGTTGCCAGAAGGCTTGGAAAAATACCAGACCAAGGGTGGAAGCAGTAATTACCTTAACAATGATCTCCCTGCCCTGTGCGATGATGTCACTAGGGGTGTGCAAAGAAAAAATTTTCGGCATTCTTGTTTCGGCTTTAGCCGAAACAAGAATCTCTTTCGGATAAAGCCGAAAGCCGAAACAGCTAGCCGTTTCGGCTTTCGGCGTTCAGCTTTGTTTCGGCTTTCTTTTGGCTTTCTTTCGACTTTTTTCAATGGGAAAATGCCTCCGTCTTCCCGGACGCCTGGGGGAGGCATTTTCCCACCGAATCAGCCCAAAATTGGTGGGGACCTTCCTTTACCTCCTCTCTAACAACCCCCCCAAGTTTCAGACAGATTGGACTTTGGGGGGCCATGTTATGGCCCCCCAAAGCAGGTCCCCCTATCCTCCCATAAGAAAGCAAAGGGTGAGCATATTGTTAGCATGCTGCTGCTCATCTTTCTTCATTATTTCCTATGGGGGAAAAATGAAGAGGCAGGCTTCCTTTGCCAGGGGTGGCATTTTGCATGCAAAATGCCCCCCAACCCTCTGGAGCCCTTCTCCCACCCTTCCTCCCAACCCCCACCAAGGCTCAGCCTTCTCCCACTTGGGGGGGGGGGGCATTTCATGGCCTCCCCAAGTAGGTGCTCTGCTCTCTACCACTGACCTGGGGGAGGCTTGTCTTGCCAGGGGTGGCATTTTGCATGCAGGGGCCTCCCCTCAGGGGCCAGCCCTGCATGCAAAATGCCACCCCTGGCAAGACAAGCCTCCCCCAGCTGTCAGTGGTAGAGAACAGAGCACCTACTTGGGGAGGCCATGAAATGCCCCCCCCAGTGGGAGCAGGCTGAGCCTTGGTGGGGGGTGGGAGAAAGGGTGGGAGAAGGGCCCCAGAGGGTTGGGGGGCATTTTGCATGCAAAATGCCACCCCTGGCAAAGGAAGCCTGCCTCTTCATTTTTTCCCCATAGGAAAAAATGAAGAAAGATGAGCAGCAGCATGCTAACAATATGCTCACCCTTTGCTTTCTTATGGGAGGATAGGGGGACCTGCTTTGGGGGGCCATAACATGGCCCCCCAAAGTCCAATCTGTCTGAAACTTGGGGGGTTGTTAGAGAGGGGTTAGAGGAAGGTCCCCACCAATCTTAGCTTGATTCGGTGGGAAAATGCCTCCCCCAGGCGTCCAGGAAGACAGAGGCATTTTCCCATTGAAAAAGCCGAAAGAAAGCCTAAAGAAGCCGAAACGTTTCGGCTTTTTTTCTTTTGGATAAGCCGAAACGTTTCGGCTTTCTCTGAAACGTTTCGGCTAACCCGAAAGAAGCCGAAACACTTTTGTTTCGGCTTTCTTTTGGCATTCAGAAAGCCGAAACGCACATCCCTAGATGTCACTTCTGGAAGTAATGTCATTGTGTCAAGCAGCACAGGCTCCAGTGCCCAAGTCTTTGGTGGTGGGGCTGTGTAGCTAGGGTCAGGCAGTGGGGAGCTGTCCTGGTCAGCCCAGCCCTCCTGGGGGTGCCCCTTGATGAGGAGCAGAGAGGAAAGGAACTGTGAACCCAGCCTACAAGCAGAGCCAGCCCCTGGACCAAGTCCTGCCTGTGCAGTGGCAGCAAGTGGGCTGGCTTTCTACATGCCGCACCACTCCCTCCCCTTCCTGGCCAGTCCAGCCCTCCTGGAGGTGCCTCTCGATGGGAAGCAGAAAGTTGGAGAGTTGTGGGCCTGGCCTGCAAACTGTGCTGACCCCTTGGCCAAGCCCTACCTGTTTCATGGCAGCAAGTGGGCCAGTTTCCTGTGTGCCACACTGTTCCCTCCCCTTCCTCAACTTTCACTTCCCTTGCGGCTCTTCTCTTCCCTCCTGCAGCCAGATGTCTGGTATTTTCAGGACATTTTCTCCACAGTCCAAGAAAATACCAGACTGTCTGGGTGAAAACCACATACCTGGCAACCCTACATCCAAGTGTAGGCAAGCATGTGGCATCAATGCTGCCCACTGTCCAAACAGACCTCTTTTTCCCCCGTAACTGTTCATTTTGATATGTGGACAATCAGGGGCAAGTAGGCCAATGGTCATTGCAGAAGACTATATGAATAACTGAGTTTTTAAGTAGTATTTTTGTGGTCAGATGCTGGATGGGAGGCCTGCAGAAACTTGAAGGAAAAACTACATTGGTTGTTATGTAACTGGGAACTGGGAACTAGCTGGAGTTTCATTGGGGTACATGTTTACCATTTACACAGATCCAGAGGGAGCAGTGCTGAGACCCAAAAGAGAATGAATGAAGCCTTACAGGGCTTTGATGAAGTTTGATTGGTCAAGAGACCACTTCTTCCATCCTTCCAAGTGGCACTGTTTCTCACAGTGATTAACTATCCAAGTGCCCTGATGGGGGTGATGGAAACAGACCGATGCTATGGTGCTACTGGAGAGTTACATTTCTTAGGCCAACCTGTATCTTTCCTCCAGGAGACCTTCATTCCAGACCAAACTTTTCCTTGTGTTCCAAAGCTGATAGGCAGGGAGGGGTCATGCTCCTAGGAGCTGGTAGGCAGGGGACAATGCAGTTGTCCGGGTAGTGCCAAAAAAATGATGCACCTTTCATCCAATGGAGTTAAAGGAATGTTTCTGAAGTGGTCAGTGCTTCTTCTCCCCTTTCGATGACTCAGTTGGCAGGGAGACAGTGCCATTGCCCATTGCGTACCATGCACATTATCCTTCTCAACAATGGAGTTAATTGGTATAATACTAAGGGCTCAGTCTCTTCTCCTGGGATCTGATTGGTTAGTAGACTTGCCCTTAAGGAAAACAAGATGCTATTGCCATCAGTGCCAGTCCAGTGCCTTCCTCTGTATGCCTGCGCTGCTGTTGTGATAAGAACTGAAACAAAATTCATGAACTTTTTTGGTTACAGCCTTGTTTCCCAGATTGGTTTCACCATTCAGGAAGCTGCTTTAACAAACTGAAACAGTGAATTTCAGATATATTTCCAGCTCATTTGTTTTGTTTTGCACATTTCTAGAAATAAATACCCATAACATGGGTTAAAAATAGAAACAAAGACCAAAAGCCTTTCAGAGGTTTTACAAGGAATCTTGATAGAATCTAAAATCTAGACAATCAAGTCAATTTAAAATTCAATCTTATTCCTTAACAGAAATGCAAATTTAAATATAAGATTAAGAATATTTGTAAAACAGCCCTTAAAACAGAGTGTTTTAAGCAGAGCTCCCTAAGTAGTGCCATTATGTTACACTCGTCCTAAGGAAGAACATAAACGCTCTTTAACAAAAGCAATAATTCTGGCTTTTATTTCTGAATATTATGTTACACATATCAAGATTGCTTCCTCTCAACAGAGGTGGGTAGCAGCTTAAAAAGGTGACTTTAAGAGAAAGAGAAACTATACCATTGTTCAGCCACATTTCACAATGAAGAGTTAAATCAAGTTTCTTATTCTTTTCAGTATTGCTTCAAGTGCCTGCCTGCTGACAGTAATATGCAAAACTGCATTGAAATGGATGGTATATATTTTCACTGCCTTTTATAGACAGCTATAAATCTCCCCTACAAATCAAAATGAGTATTTTGACTTCAGGAACTTTAAAGAACAGTACTGGTTCCTTGGGCTCATGCTATGTTTATGCCTCTGTCTGAGGTACAACACATCAGTTGTTTTTAACCTTTGTAAATACATTTTTGTATTTGAAGTAGATGAGTTATTTCAGGGTATTTGGCTTTTTGTGTGCCAGATGAAAAACACATCTCTGAAAAACTTCCAATGTACATTTCTGGATGTTGACTAGTACAACACTCTCCTGATATTTTTCTTTTTTAATCCAATTTCCTGGGGGGCTCCATCCATTTTCCTTCCTATATAACCGATGGAGTTAATTATTTAAAGAAAGAACAACCAAACCATTTTTTCCTTGGGAAACTGAGGAACAGGGATACAATGGACAAACCATTTACTGTGATAACACTAAAAAAAAACTAAGTGCCAATTAATAGACACAGAGGAACTGTATCTTGAATATGCTGGAAAGCTTCAACCAGCTCTGATTCTGAAACCATTGATGGATGGATGAATGGATAAAGGTCTACATTATTTCCAAATTATTATTCCCTTCCAAGTCCAAAATAGTTGAGACTTGCAGTTGTGTATCTTTCCTCTGGCTTTTTAAAATAAAGCAAAAGCATAACTGAAGGACCGTAAGTTCGAGTATAGAAGCAACAGTTGAAAGGGGTTGTTTGATACCTTTTATTCTAAAAAATTCAAAATTACCTGCTTAAACTGTTTTTTCACCCAAGTGGGGGGAAATATAGGTATGTGAGATAGGATTGCTAGTAGAAAAATAGCTAGACAGGAAGAAACTAAGCAGACTTTTTCTCTACCTTTCCTCACCTCAATTTTGAAAAATCTATATCTAGGGATTGTTTTTGGTTAAAAAGCAGTATCAAATGAAAGATGACTGTCTGTAACATCTAATTTTGGTCTAAAAATGGTTGGTTTTTGTTCAGAAGCTTTGTACAATATGAGAATAGAAATCGCAACCTTGGCATCTTCCTGTCTTCGTTTTCTCAAGCAGCAATAATTCCAGGCACATCAGCTGCCCATGCCTAACATAATTTAAAGGGGTACAGGATTTTCTCCTTATGTTCTTCTTATTCCATCTGTTCTCCTGAAAACTATCATAGTTTTTTCTCTCTCTTGCAGCTCTAAAGTAGCCGTGCTGGCAATCCAACATGTGAAGAACAGGAATGGGAAAATATCCCATCCTCTACACACTGTTATGAGAGAGAGGGGATATATAATTAGAATTTTCTTTTGGCTATGGGTGGAAAGAATAATAAAGCAGAAAAGGCCACCCTCAAGTATATTGTCACACTCATGATCTTGCTTGAGACTACTTGTGCACATTTCTAAGTTCTATGTAGTGCCCAAGGAAGTCATATACTAGGAAATCTTGAATTTCCTTTATTTATTTAGAAAATGCCACTTTTCCAGAGAACCTGCAGAAGGTAGCTTGCAAAACAAAACATGATAAATACATAAAACAGCATAAAAGTAATTAAACCCAGACCTAAAAGCCAAGCATTAAAAGCCCAGCCAGAATATAAAAATGGCACAAAACAGCAGCCTCAGGAAATAGTCCCCTGGATAGTAGATAGGGTTTTTTTTTAAAACAACTCCTTAATTAAAAGTCTTGGTAAAAAAAAGTGGTTTTGGCCTTATGCCTAAAAAAGAGTATGGTAGAAACCAACCCAACATCAATGGGGCGATCACTTCACAGACAAGGTGCCACCACTGGAAAAGCTGTGCCTTGCACATCATCCACCTCACCTTTGAAAGCAGGAGCACATAGATCACGGCCTGTGTGGAGGATCTTAGCTGGACAGTAAAGAACAAGGCAGTCTTTCAAGTATCCTTCCCTAAATCTATTGAGGGACTTAGAGATTATAGCCAGCACTTTAAATTGTGATGGAAGACAGACAGGGAACCAGAAAACACATATTTTCATATATATTATTACATAAAAGACTAGGTGAATGAGCTAGGAAGGGGGTTTCCCAGAAAGGTAAGAAAAGGTTATTCCCTCTAGGCATAGAGGACAAAAAGGGTTGGCAGGAGGGAGGTTTTGCCCATGCCTGTAGCAGGTTGATAGGAGACTTTCAGATAGGGTCAGCTCAAGTAAGCAAGCCCATATGGCTGCTTGATAGTAATCAGATTTGGTACTCAGGAAGACTTGTCCTTGCAGCTGAGATTACATTGATAGGTCTAGTTGGTGTAAGCCCCTGTGGCATTGGGTAGACATGCAGATGTTCTATCAATGAATCAGTCTCCAGCCCAAAGTTATGGACACTCATTAAACTAGCCTGAAGAGATCCTTGGCCTTACTTTCTCCAAAGTATGCTGTTGCACACTTTGAATTCACAATGAATTTAACCAAGATGGAGGCAGAGCAGACAGCAAACATCTGGGAAGGAGGTCCCTAGTAACAATGTGTGATCTATATGTTGCTGCTTCCCTGCCTCCCTCAAAAAGTTTTCACTATCACCAAATGCTTTTGTCTTAGACCTCCTTTGTTTACCTGGTAATATAGGAAGGCTTGTTATATGGTAGCGTGACAGAATAGTAAGCATGTGGGGGGGGGGAGCTGTGAGGTAAAAAAAAAAAACTTTTCCTTAACCAAAAGGAGAATTTATTTATAAAAATACAGGCATGATGATTGCAGAGTTTTTTGGTGGTTTCAATAATAATCATAATCTTCTTAAGGGTATGTTCACAGATGCAGTCTCTCTCTATATGAGATCTCTTACACTAGAACACTCAAATGAAAGGAGACACAACGTTAGGTGGGAAGCTGAGTTTTAAAAGACAGAGGCAAAGGCTTTATCAATTTCCCCTCTCTATAGAGCCAGCAAAGATCCCTGCTCAGAAGGTTTGTTAATTTCTTCTTTGCCTCCCCAATGGCTCTGTCAATTTCATTCCCCCCCACCCCCCAAGCTGTTTCCAGGTAACCACTGATACAGCTCATGTTACCGGAATTGTTTAGATGAATCCTGAGTAAGGATAAATACAAGAAGTTAAACTTTCTCTTTGTGATTTTTTTTTTTTAGTATTTAACTGTCTTGGGAACTTATTGCACATTAATTGAACAGAGCAGAGGTGCATACTGCTGGAACAACAACATCAGAAAGCAGAGAGTACATAGCCTTTCTCAGTCTCCCTTTCTCTCTGTTGCTTCAGAAGAGAGCCTGAGCAAATCCTGGCATGATCAAAGGGTCAGGAAAAGGGATGGTTGCTATGATCCTTCTTCAACATTTTTGTGTTAATTAACTGGACGAGCTGCAATGCAAGTGGTAGATAAATAATACAACAATTGATGCGCTTAATTTGCTTAGTTAGTATACAATGTGCTTAATGTGTAACAAGGTTACCTGGATTTGAAGAACTTAAATAGGACTCCCCTGTAAAAGTACAATGGGTACTTCAAAGGATCTTCAGTTTTATATTTGAATTTTCATGCATCTGGCATGAATTTTCATGCATCTGGTAGAGGGATGTGAGCAGGTGACATTAAGAAATACCGTGCTTCCAAGTGATCAACCGGCATGACCCTTTCTGATCCTGTCAACTAATGGAAACTGGGTGGGGGAAAGCTGGATAAGAATATTTTAGATCTGGAATACTTGTTTGTATACTGCCTTGAACCATTTTCATCCCTGGTTCTCCATTTAAATTTATATGAGAAGTTTCATAGCTACAATTAGCTCTCATTGTGAGATTTTTTCCTCTACACTATTTCATAAGAAATAATTAAGGTTTATAAGAAGGCAGACCTCTGAGGGAAGCATCACAGTGTAACTTTGTGTGCTACTTAACCCTCATAGCCAAATTCCTTCTGGTCTCTTCGTTCACTAGCTCAGGCTTTAGCAATACCTCCCTTGCCTTCCAAAAGAGCACAAGGAAGGTTGCCTCCTTTTTTTGCCAGAGTTCTTGTCCCTTTAAAAGTGCCTTGAAAGGCTAGAATCAACCACAGAAATTCTTCCAACCACAGTATCTACTACCTGGCAAAAGTTTTTGACAGTTAAGACAGTGTTTAAAACACAGAAGACCAAGATGGAAATTCATCAGGACCCTCCAGTTTAACAGTGCAATCCTATGGAGAGTTACTCCAGTCTAAGGCCATTGACTTCAATGGGCTTAGACTGGAGTAACTCTGCATAGGATTGCACTGTAATTGCTGAGACTGAACTAGATTCCTACTGCACATTTGTTGTTTGGTTGTTAGGAGTAGTTTGTTATATTTGTTTAATCTTTCTTCTACATTTTCACATTCTGAAGTATTGCTGAATCCCCCTGCCCCCATCCCCTACTGCTCAGTAGAGTGGCAGGAGAAAAATAAATTGGTGAGCAGAGCTCTAAAAACAGTATAATACATACAATGAACAATGTAAACTGCCTAAAATTTCGCAGACATGAACTAAAAGCCTATTCTCATGAAATCTCCTGATCAATTCCATTTTACCCATTCTGTGAAATGATGGAAGAGTGGGAGCCTTCCTGACCTATCAGACAGGCCATTCCACCAGGGGGGAGCCACTACAGGGAATGCTTCTGTACGGGCTGCTATTGATCTTATACCTTCATGAGGCTTTGCTCGGATAAGTGGAGCTGCTGCAATGGTAACAAGAGAGGTAGTCCTGCAGATATATGGGTCTTAGACCATTAAAGGCTTTAAGGATTACTTAAGCAAGGGGTTCCCTGCCATAGGTATCTTCTATCATGATTTGTTAGTATGTTTTAAGACCTAGTATTGAATTATTACATTGCATTTGAATTATTGCATTGTATTACATTGTATTGCTGTTTTTATGCTGTGTTTATTGTTTTTATGTTGTATTTTAATCAATGTTGTACCTCGCCCTGAGCCTGCTTGTGGGGAGGGCAGGTTAAAAATATAATAAATAAATAATAAATATTTGACCTTTTAAAAAGTTGCTGCATATCAACATCATTTTTATTTTTCTATCCCATCCAATATGGTACTAATTTAATTTTGAGTTTAAATGCTGTAAGCTAGTGGTAACTATCAGCACAAAAATTAATAGCTGAGTGCAAATAATGCAGTGGAGTTACGCTGTGCTGATTAAAGAGGCAAAAGGTTTATTTGAGGAAATACATACTTGAGAGTAAAGAGGAGAGAGAGATTCCTTGCTATCTGACTACATCTTGCAGAGAGAGAGAAGAAGTGTGGCAGGAGAGAGAAGAAGCGGGATATTGCCCTGTTTAGCCCAATAGGAGACAAGACAAGGAAATGACCCCCAGGAATCAAGAGAGATGCTGCTCTCACTGTCCTAACTAAGTGATCCTTGCTGCCCCCTGCATAGAAGGCTCTTCTTCCTTCTTGCTGCTGCAGTACACCAGACATTGCTATTTCCAACAAAAATAATATCACTGTTTATGAAGTTAATTGCACAGGTTGCATTCAGATAAACCCTTGATACATTTAAATATAAGTTTAATATTTACATTTTAATTTCTTTAGGGCAGGATATCTGGAACAAACAGTAACTTAGGAAGCTATATGCAATTACATTCAGTATATTTTGTAATCTTGCAGGTTGCATTTTTTAATCACTAAGCCCCCTATCACTGTGTCCCTTTGGAAGAAACATTCCTTTACCAATTTTTTGGTTTGAATCCTCACTTTGCCGAAGATTTCGTTGGGTGACTTTGGCCAGTCACTCTTTGTTAGCCTAAAATACCTCATAGGATTGTTATTGAGAAGATAAAATGCAGAAGGGGAGAAAGATTAATTGATCTAGTTACATAATACATTTTTATCCTGCCTTGAGAACAGTGTGTGTGAGTCTTCCTTTCCTATTTTATCCTCTCATCAATGCTGTTAAGTAGGTTAGGCTAAGAGAGAGTAATGGGCCCAAAGTCAAACAGCAAACTTCAAGATAGAGGCCTGAATCTCCCAGATCCTAGTCCAGAACTTGAGTTACTACTACCTCATGCTGGTTCAGTCAACACAGTAGAAGCTACACAATCAAACATTTGGTTTTTCATTTTCATTTTTCATTTTATATATCTCTTTCCCCTCCTTTATTCTGATGATTCTCTATCTTCTCACAGCCAGAATTTCCAATCCAATAATAAACAGTAATGAAGATATTGGACACCCCTGACATGTTCCTTTTGTTATTTCAATTTTCTTCGTAACTGAACCATTTACTAAAATTGCAGCTTGCTGATTTGTATAGATACTTTGGATCCAATTGAAGAACTCAGTCCCACAATTCATTCTTTGCAATGCTGAGAAAGCAAGATAGAATAATAAAGCAGGAAATGGGGGAAGAAATCCCCAAGGAAAAGTAAAATGCTTCAGAAAGAATTAAGAGAACACAGCACACACAAAACTGAAACTATATTCAAGAAGAAAACTAAGAAAGCAATACAGTATAAAATATAAAATATTATACCACAACAGTATAATGTAATATAGAATACAATGTTATGCTGTACTTGAGCACAAGAAAACTTGCAAGTGATCTCTCTCCCTCTAAACTGATTCCCTACAAACAGGAAAGCTGCAGTATGTGAAACCAGCTCTTATGTGATTCAAAATTCAAAATTATATGCTTCAGGATTGGACTATCTCACATATATAGTAGTAGGTTGAGTCTGCAATCAGTCAAAAAAATCCAGAGGCTCACTCCTCCTTCCTCCTCAGGAACATTGCTTTATGCTCTTATTAGGAAAACAGCAAAGAGAGGAGACAGGAAGTCAGAGAGAATAAAATAACTCCTAAAGCAAAATAAAAGAAAATCACGTTTGTTTTTTTCCCATTATAGGCTTAGTTAGGGATTTTTTTCTTTTCATATTAATTACTATAACTACATTTTGTAATTATTGTAATTAATAGTGGAAGAAATGCACAAGTCTATTGGAAATGATGTTTTTAAAAAGAAGCATAGAATGCTAACAATTTTACTTATTATCTGGACTTACGAAGAATTTAGGTTTTGGCCTAATGATATGATACATGTGACATGAGTCAGGTTGGTTCAGGTTTCAACTATCCTTGCCCATGTGCTCCACCTTAAAAACAAACAGGTCCATACCACCACCCCACTTGCAGGTATTCATGATGTTGGGGAACTAATTCCCCAAGCACAGTGGGGCTTGTTTTGGCCTGGAAGCACAGCCCAGGAAAGAAAGGACTTCAGCATTCCCTCCTGTGCCATTTTTCCAAAGTAAACTGTTTGTTTGCCCCACTGTGGGCCTCCGTGTCCTGCAATCAGTATGCATGCGGCCCCACAATAGGGTGAACAGCTCCCTCCTCAGCTATCTCAGCTCAGGAAAATGGCTAAAGTCCCTCCTACTTCCATCTTACTTCCACACTGAATTGGGCCCTGGAACACTTGGGAATGTTAGTTCCCTGTTGTCATGTATATCTGCATACAAATCAGGGACCCCCCATTGTGACTTGTGTCAAAGGTATGTCTACTTTGACCCTGTATGAGAGCAAACAAGAGATGTAAGGTTCCACTTGCTTTTATAAGCAAGTGCTTTTGCTGCATAATAAACTGTGACATACTGATGGCTACAGATAAGAGTTGGGCTGATTATCATCATCAATGTCACTGTCACCACCACTTTCTCTAGTCTCAGGGCTGGGAAAGATCTTTCCCAGTCAGCACCAGGTTCATAAACTAATTCCTGACTTGCTACAAGATAGCTTCATCTGTTCAAAAACACAGGCACTTATTCCAGACTGTTGAAGGAGCGGTATTAAGTGGGAGTCAAAGGGTTAAGAACTTGGAGAAATGCACATTCTCAAATTTTATTTTTATTAAGCTTTTGCTATTGGATTAATGAGAACAGATTTTTCCCATTCTGAAAACAGACAAGTAGTTGTCTATGTGTCAACATGACTTGGCTATTAAAATGAACATTTTCAATTCAATATGTAGATGATAGGTATGTGGAAAATATAGAAATCCGATTTCAGGAACTTTCAAAATTAAATGTGTTAAATGACATTGTACTGAGAATTACAGTATCTTAACAGGTTTTAAAGTATGAAGCATCTGTAGAAATAGAAGACAACAAACAATTTGTGATTTGAAATCGATTCTTCTATCTTTTTTTAAAAAAAATGATGAGTTTTTTTCATATCAGCATTAAACTAGATTGAATTGGAAAGTGGCTCAGTTCCTGTAAGGGATCCTTCTTATTAATTTGTAGGATAAATGTTTAAATGGAAATGAAAATTCTTCCTGGCAGAGCAGATGTTTGTAGATGTGACAACACTAGTGTGAGTTCATCATCTTCTCTTGCTGGGATCCTCTAACAGGAGATGGGCACTCTACAAAGCAAAAAATAATGGTGAGAGGAACTCAACTCAGACCTTTACCCATCTTACCTTGCTGTGCTCCATTCAGGATTTTTCTGTAAGCCCAACTGACCTTCAGCATTGGACCCACTACCTGGCAGAATTAGGATTCAAACAGTAGAGTTCAGTGAGGTATGGTGTGGAAACGTTCAGAATTCAATAATCCTTGCCCATATGCCCCACATCAACAACAAATGGTATATGTACCACAACCCATACCATTTTCTCTTGTGATCCACAAGGATTACTTAGGTTGGCCTAAAATTGAACGGGTTAACTGTCTCTCAAAATCAGCCCTCACCACTAGACCTGGGCACAAATGGGGGAAAAAATCCCAAACACCCTGTTCGTCATTCGTTGCCATCCATGAACAACGAACAACAAACATGGATGAACAAGAACTGTTCCTGAACATGTTCGTTATTTGTTATTCGTGGGGGCCAGAACCACCCCTACCTCCAACCCCTCCCACTTAGCCCCCCTCCCCTCAAACCCACTTACCTGGCCCTTTCAAGATCCCTTTATAGTATAAGCAGGCAGGCGGCAGGGGGGGATTCCTCCCTGCTGCCTGCCAGCTGATAGTTTAAAGGGCCCTGTCCTGGCAAAAACAGCAGTGTCTGCTGGCAGCTAATTTGAGGGGTTACCAACTGACCTTCCCAATGTCCAATACCCACCAGATTTGTAGGGGACATAGTCCTCACTATCCTCTGAAGACTCCCCAAGTTTCAGAGAGATTGCACCCTGGGAAAGGCATGACCCACGGGCATCCCCCTTGGCTGTCATTTTCTCTTCACAGTGGCAAAAATGGGACTCTCTGCTGGAAGTACTTTGAAGGGTTAAAGCCAGAAGGAAAGCCAGAAGGAGTTCAGACAGAGTTCAGTCCCTGCCTCCAGTTACCAAGGGAATTGATTGGAGGTGCTAGACTGTCTGGCTTGACGAATGGCTGAGGAAACCAATGAATGAAGCTTGCAATGACCACTTGTTCATTTAGAATGGAGACTCATGAATGGCTTGTTTGTGAACAGATGAACAGTATCTTGGTTTTTCATGGTTCATGGTTTTTTCCCATTCGTAATGCTCTTCGTGCCCATGTCTACTCACCACTCACACCCAATCCCTCACACCCACATGTACAATACACACACACACATACAGATTGGGAGAAAAAAAGCTGAATCTGAATAGAGAAGATGAAATCAAAGATTTCCAGGTAGGGATAGGATAACATTCACTTGTGCAGTGCTATCATTATGTATACATTGTATATTATCTGTAAGTTGCCTTGAGCCAAGAGGAGAGGCAGAGTATAAATACTTTAATAAAGAAAAAAAATATACCAACTGTATATTAGGAAAGAACTATGGGAAAACAGACATACTTTTAAAAAAAATGCTTGCTAAGAAAGCTCATAAATAATAAGGCAATTCCAAATCAAGTGAGGGGAATTCACCCATCACTATAGCTGAGACTCGAGTGCTCGATGCAGTTTCACAGGAATAAAAAGGACATGAACATCCCACTATCTCAGGAATTTCCTTTGCAATAAGGCTGAATTGCTTTCAAATCATCATTTGATGCAAAGTGAACAGGATGGTTTTGTTTGCTTTGTTTGTTTGGATCTCTTATCCTTACTGAGCTACAGACAAACTATGCAGACAAAAAATCAAAAAGAGTCCAGTAGCACCTTAAAGATTAACCAATTTTATTTTAGCATAAGCTTTCGAGAATCAAGTTCTCTTCGTCAGATGCCTGATACAGAGAGATTCAAAAGTATATAACAAGTTTAGATAATTGCCCATAAAATATCTTCAATCAAATTAGAATAAATAGTGCATCTCTGTGGATGTAAGAAGCTTAATACCCATTGCAAACCATCCATTGTTCAAACGCTGCTGCCACCATTCCATATTATTCTGATCCTGGGTTCCATTGTAATTTTGCTGCCAATACTATCCTGATGACAAAGGGGAGACCCATTTGAATGTTGATACATTTTGTGAAATATATGATGTTTTGGCACTGCACAACTTTGACCTTTTCAAAATGTTTCATTTCAACTAGCTGGTCAGCCCAATCCTTTGCAACAGGTTAGCTTTCTTTTTTTAATGTTAAGAGGAGGAATGAATGGTCAGCTATTCAAAATACTGAATATTAAAAAGGTCAACAAAGTACAGCACGGCAATGTGGAAATGAGACAATGTGATTTTGGGTACCTCATTTTGGTGACAAAGATTCTAGCAAGGAGAGAAAATGTCACAACACAAATCCATTTCCAGGGAAGGATTGGAGTATGGTGGTGAATGAATCAATTTATGCTAATATGTTAAGGCTGCAGTATCACAGTCTGAATTACATCATAGAAAAGTTGCATCTGTACTGGTTTTTGAATATTTCTTCAGGATAAAGAAACCAAGTCATTCTTTTTAGAAGAAATGCATATCAGAAAAAGCTCATTCTTCAGAGGATATTGTGTATATTTTGCTATCTTCAAAAAAAAAGTACAGTGTAACAAATTATAGTATATTGGAATTGGAATGAAGAGATGTGGATGATTTTGAAGTTCTCTACCTCTTAGCCAGATCTACCTGAGAAATCTAATGGAGGCAATCCTATCTCAGGTGAGGATTGTGTAGGCAGAACCAAATTGATTGGTCCTGCTATGTAATTCCTTCAGTTTCATGAACTTTAGGCTAGACTTTAGACAGAACAAAACCTGGCAATTAAAAAAAAAGTTTAAATTGCAAATTATATTTTATAACAATAGTAAAGCTTTGAAATATCATACATCATATTAATAATAATTTGATTATGTCTAGACTGAGCAAGTTCTGACTTATGCACTGTTATTTTATGTTGTTACTCTTTTTATATGTTGGCTTTTCAATAAGCTCAGCACTTTAAGGATAAAGAATTTATGTATTTCAACATACATATTTTATATATAGCATTATATATAGCATTCAAAAATATTTTCCATCTATTAAATACTGTAAACTTAATGTAACTCTAGATAACAATGTATACACCCATCTTAGTTGTCAGGAATGAGAGCGTTCTAAAACATGAGCATGTTCATGCAAGCTCTTAGAAGGACAGGATCTTGGAATAACTGGTTTACAGAAGAGGACTACTGGAAGGACCATTAAACTAGAAAAAGTGTCAAACACATGGGGTAACTTTTTTCTTAATATGAATCTACTTCAGGCAGATGATCATTCTTGGTTGTTTTCAATATTTATTTTTCATCAATGGAGGGTGTTCCTCCATCAAATCTTCCCTTTATGGCATGCATACCATCCAGTGCTGTTCTCAGGCCCCTTGTATCCTAGAGCAGTGTTTTGAAAGACCACAGATGGCTGCAGTGTTGGGAGGGGGCGGGGTGGAAGCTCCCTTGGATGAAGCTACAACCTATTAGAAATCTATATCCGGTGAATGGGGAAGAAAGGTAGAAATTTGTTTCCTATTGAAAACAGTGCAAATGACTACCAAGTTAATTAATCCAAACACATGCCATAATGATACTGTTTGTTTGTTTGTTTTTGTTTGTTTGTTTATGTCATTTATAGGCCGCCTTTCTCACTGAGAATCAAGGCAGATTACACAGTATGAGATTAGTACAATCAGTAACAAGTACATTTCAGTATAGTGTCAAGGACATTTCCATAAACAATTCCATAGGGTAAATAGATACAAGTTTAAAAAACAGAGTATTAGCAAGAATCCAATACAGAGTAGGAAAAAATACTGAAGCAGAACATAATC
This sequence comes from Eublepharis macularius, assembly GCF_028583425.1. NCBI lineage: Eukaryota > Metazoa > Chordata > Lepidosauria > Squamata > Eublepharidae > Eublepharis > Eublepharis macularius. Next base: position 70,625,720 of record NC_072794.1, read on the forward strand.
AATTCTAGGACTGACATTAGACAACATGGAGCACTGGTGGTACATAGGAATACATATTTAAAGCAGCAGATAATACATAAGGCAATATAGTGATGAAGTCTATGGTCCTTAACTCATTAGCGAAGCATCTGACTGAGACCCCATCCCTACAATACAGCCCTCCCATTTGAGTACAAAGTCTTTTTGAATAGTTCAGTTTCACATCATTTATGAAAAGCCAGGAGAGTGGGGGCTTCCTCAGGCAGGCCATTCCACAGGGTAGGGGCCAGCACAGAGAAGTCGTGCATGGGCTGCTGCTGATTTCACCTATGTGCAGCCTGGCACCTGCAGAAGATCCTGTACTAAAGGATCCAAACAAAGCATTAATGAAAAAAATCAACCCAAACTTGAATTTGAATAAAGTATCCATGCAGTGAAAAAAGAAATTCTATACACATCCCTACTGAGTTTACCAACTGCCAGTGCAGTAGCCTCCGAGATACTTCTTATGTATCACTTCCTTTAGTGAAATGTGTTCTTTAGATTCCCAGTCATATCCTGACTGCATTCAGATTTGAGATATAAACAGGTTTGTCACTAGCAGCAGATCCAAGTTGTTCTTCAGTGCTTGCATTGACTGTAAGGATGCAATATATGGACCAGTTTGGTGTAGTGGTTAAGAGCATGGGACTCTTATCTGGAGAGCCGGGTTTGATTCCCCACTCCTCCACTTGAAGCCAGCTGGGTGACCTTGGGCTAGTCACAGCTTTCTGGAGCTCTCTCAGCCCCACCCACTTCACAGGGTATGTATTGTGGGGATAATAATATACTTTGTAAACCGCTCTGAGTAGGCATTAAGTTGTCCTGAGGGGCAGTATATAAATTGAATGTTATTATTATTATTTGAATGTTATTATTAAAAGGTATATGCTGCTACTGATATTTAGTAATATTTTTTTTATTAGGTAAAACATAACATAATATCTGCACCTTGTAATTAAACTAAAGTAATGGATGATCATTCTGTTTTGCTGCCTATTGGTGAAGGCAGGGAGGAAGGGTGGTGAAGGCAGGGAGGAAGGGGGGGGAGGCAAGGCAACAACAACTCAGACCACACAACTGGCTGGAGGAAAACAGGCCACAACTTTATTGAACAGCATGTAAGGAGCATTGGCAATCATATGGATCGGATCTCACTGACATCGGCTGACCCACCGCCAGCCGATGACCCCTCCCCCCTCAGGCCCTAGCTGAGGGGGGAACCAAGGAGTGGCAGTAAAGGGGGAGATCATGTGGGTGTACACCCCTGTGTGATTCCCCTGCCACCTGGAAGTGAGTGTGCCCTGGCAGCCCCCGAGCTGGGAGTGAGCCTCCATCACTCACCCCAAGATTCCTTATGGGAATCCCCTTTATCGGAAACCTGGGCACGCAGGCCCTGGTTCCCCACAAAAGAGTTCTGATCCAATGACCAACCGCCATGGAAAGTTGTGACGAGAAACAATCAAAACAGAAAAAAAGAGGGGGAGCGGAGGGTGGGAATGCGCAGCCAGGAGCCGAATGAGGAGGAGCGGGGACGGCTGCTGCATAAATGCAACACTGCCAGACCAGAGGGAAGACTGCCTCCCTGAGGTCCAGCAGTAAGCCCCGCCCCCCAGCCATCATGATTGGGCAGCCGGGGTTTGAAACGATTGGCTGCCGGCTGGCCCCAGGGGGACGCCGGGCAAGCCAGCAATGCGGCTGCCATGCTCCCCCCTGCCTCCCTGGCCACGGCAGCAACCCAACGCCCGGTGAGTCAGGCGTTTGCATTTTCTGCAAAACCTTGGGTAATATAAAGGTTGGGGGGGGGGTCAGGATAGGACAACGTAGAAAATCCCTTTTTATTAACACCACACCAAAACACCAGTTTCCATGTTTCTTTGATTGAAACCATGAGAGTTAAAGAATTATAAAACCCAGGTTAAACTTGAAGTATTATGTAAATTTATTTATATATACTTATCTTTACACAAATGGTTCAAGGAGAGAGAAATCATTAAACTTTGTGAAAATTCTGATTCAGTTAGAAACTTCATTCCTTTTATAGTTTCTCCACTCCTGGGATGAAATACATAGTCATCTTTTTCTGCCAACCATATCAATGAATTTGAAAGTGCTTGATACCAAAACTGACATCTGCTTTTATGCCAGTTGTATAAAAATGGAATATATGTGGTGTGTAGCATATTAATGGTGTATAACATAATAGTGACCTTAAAGTGCAATAAAAAAGAAGCAATCGGAAATATGCCAAAGAAAATAGGTGGGGTTCAAATAGTCTTCAGGACCATGAACAAGAATTAAAAGAAATAACAAAACACACTCCTGCTTGTACATCCCTGGTTATTATGAGATAGCTACAAAGAAGTGGAAAAATGACCCAAATCATGCTTTCTTGACAAGACCATCAATTTGAGTATCCAAGAGTTGCAAAGAATCAGTGTTCAGATTATGGAGGGTCTATTGGGTTTTTAAAGAGGGGCTTATGAAAGCAGAGATTCTTCTCAACTGAAACATGGGGAATTGATGACCTTGTCAAAACCAATTCAGTATTAAAAGCACACTTCCATTATCCCCTTGAAAGAAAGCTCCTGCTCTCTAAATGAATTAAAGCAGGCTCTCCTCATGGCTGTTGTGCTGTTACAATCAAATGAGATTGCACTGTCAGGCAATGACAGATCAGGCATTTCTTGGAGAGCATGTTAAGCTTTCCTTCTTTCCTTCTATCCTGGGCAATTAAAGCTCACAATCACTCTTAATAGAGGGCAATATCCTGTGTCATCATTTGCATGCATGATACCTATTGCAGTGATTGAGGTTCCAAGCAAAAAAAATGGCAGTTTAAACCCCAAATCTAGATTGATTCTTAAACAAATGACCACAAAATATAGCTTAGTTCATGCATATAATCAAGCACCTTCTATAACTAGTTTTGTTTTTTTAAGGAAGAAAAATCCTGCAGAATGCAAAGTCTCTTTGGGTAATTCTATAGTATAGTGCCGAGAGCAGACCAACTGAAACTGTGATAACAACATCATTTGGCTAATGTACTGTTTATGTATACAAAAATGTCTTTGCAAATGGACTGGCAGAACAGTTCCTAAAAGCATCTTAGTTTTCTAAAGCCACACTTATCTAAAATTGTAACAAAGAACAGCAGCAGGCATGTGACAATGAAGCCAGAGCAAAAAATGGAGGAAGTTTAGCCAAATGTCAAAAGAGAGTGGAGGGAAGGAATTTCTGAAGCAAAGGGGGAAAATTGTACTGGGAAATGGGAATAGAGTAGTTTTATAGAGATTTGGAACTTTAAATTATTCAGAACTGATACAATCCAAAGTAAAACACATGTATGTGCACCATCTGTTTGTATCCAAAGAGCAGCCTTCTGAGAATTAATTTCAGCTGCCAGAGATGCACTGTTGGAAACTAGAGTCTGGTTTACCACAATCATTACTTGAAAGCTGAAACTTAAGGAGAAAGAAGCACAGTGAGTCTCCATCGAGAGAGATGCCCCTGGGAGCACAACAATTGCTGTGAAGTGTCTAGATATGAAGAGACAAATGAAGTTCAGCCACTGAAGCCAAACTCAAGGATAAGGTTGGTTGCTATTCCTAAAAGGAAGGTCTTCTGAGCCATTCTTGAAAGCTGACTTCTATAGCTGAAAAACAATCCTTTTGCTCCTTCTGTTCAAGGAAAAAGGAAAGGTTAAATCAGCTACTTGTATGCATTGTAGACAAAGAGCATGATCCATCCGTCATCCAGAATGACATTCAGCACTTTGGTTGACTGTGCAGGTATGAGATTTAGGCTACAGGTTTCTGACATTTTTTGTGTTTGTTCCCCTCCTCTCCCCCCGCCCCCCGCTAAAGCTAATGTTGGGATACAGTCCTGTTAAAACTTGAGTCTAGAATGATTTCACTTAGAATCATAGAATGGTAGGACAGAAAAGAACTCCCATATCTGATTAAGAGAACTTTGACATTCAAAAGTTTATACTCTAGAAATGTAGTTGGTCTTTAAGGTGCTGCTGGACCTGAATCTTGCATTTTATTTAACACATTGTCTAGCACTAAAAAGGGAATTTTAATGTTCAAGACATCCCCCTCCTCCCCATGGATTAGCACCTAGCTTCCCAATTATTGTGAGGGAGAAGCAAGGACAAGCAAAGATATTCAAACCAATGGTGGCAGTTGTACAAATAATCAGTTTATTAAACACAATCAAGGTAAGTAAAGCAATAAACATACCATTCCAACAACCACTCAATAGATAATGCCAGTCCATGTTGAGTATGTTGCAATAATCTAGTCTAAGCGGGGTCAAGGTAGGGAGTCATCTTCCATGCTAAACTGAGTAGAATTAAACTATTTTTGTAAGTGTGATTGAATTAACTTACTTCTGCAGTAATAGTGCTGGGTACCTCAACTTTTACATGAGTCAGTGAGGGTCAGCTGAACCTCTTCAAATATGGGATGCACAATGATCTCCATAACCTCAGCCCTACCAACAATTATCATTTCCAGCTTGTCAGAATGTAGTTCAATTTTAGCCATATCAGCCGGGCGATTATTACACAATCCCTATGCATATAGCAGTTTGTCTTATCTACTGAGCTGCCATACAGTTGCCAGAATTATGGGCAACCCCACTGTGGATCTAAGATCTACCCTGAATTGCTGTCTTGCTTCACTTATCTTTTTCTGGAAAACCTGGTTATTATTATCTTGGGATCTCATTTATCTTTGTACATTTGTTAAATTCCAAGTAATTAAATTTTTACTTGTGCCAGGTTAACAGAAAACAATAGAAATGTTTAGGAAACTAAAATCAGGGTTTATTTTTTTTTAAGCAAAAGATTCTATAACGCATGCCATAGGAGTACAGAGTTACTGCACATATTTCTAGTTTTATTTGGAGCTTGTGACCTATTGTACTTAGACATGGGCATGAACAACATTACGAATGGAAAAAACCCACGAACAGGCTGTTCGTCTGTTCGCGAATGGGCCATTTGTGAGGTGCCATTCCAGACAAACAGCTGGTCATCACAAGCCTCGTTTGTTGCATTTGTCTGCTGTTCGGGAACCCAGATACTCAGGTGCCTTCAATCAATTGCCTTGGCAACAGAGGGAGGGACTGCCTGAACTCTGTCTGCACTCCCTCTGTTACCCTGGATACCCCAATCAAAGCCCAACTTAGCTTGATGGACAGGTCTTCCTTCCAAGTGTGGAGCTGCAAATTGGTAACAATTGGTAACATGGGAGCAGACACCGGGGGAGGGAGGGAGGAGGGGGGTGTTCTGTGGCCATGGAAACTCCAATCTCATCCCTGCAAACCCTGTTAGGCAGTTAGACTGCCAACCACAGACCTCCTGCTTTTCTCAAAGAGACCTCTGCTTATAAAAGGGCACTGCACTCCCAGTTCTGGCTTTCAGTTTCAGCAAGCAGCGGAGTGGAACAGAGCTGTTGATAGCCTTTTGGGAGAGAGACAGGGAGAGTGCATTGGAGCTGGGATTTTTTTCTGTGTGTGGTGGGTGGGATAGGGATCTATCCCCTCTGGTTCCAGGGCTGCTGCCAGGCCCTGGGGTCAAGCTCAGTGGGCACCTCTGCTGAGGGCTCAGCCTGACTATTATTATTATTATCAGTATCAGTGCCTGATCTGGTGGTTAGGCTTCTGGGTGTGCCTGTCTAGGGCTATAGCCCCAGGCTTTGGTTCCAGGGCTGCTGCCAGGCTCTGGGGCAAAGCTCTGTGGGTACCTCAGCTGAGGGCTCACATTGATTATTATTATTATCAATATCAGTGCCTGATCTGATCAGGCTTCTGGGTGTGCTGGGCTAGGGCTCTAGCCTCAGCCTCTGGTTCCAGGGCTGCTGCCAGGCCCTGGGGCCAAGCTCTGTGGGCACCTCAGCTGAGGGCTCACTCTGACTATTATTATTATTAGTATCAGTGCCTGATCTGATCAGGCTTCTGGGTGTGCTGGGCTAGGGCTCTAGCCTCAGTCTCTGGTTCCAGGGCTGCTGCCAGGCTCTGGGGCCAAGCTCTGTGGTGGGAACCTCTGCTGAGGGCTCACAGGGTTCTCTCCTTTTCTGTCCTCCTAAATTCTAGTTTGGTGGCACAATGAGTCTTCATGTTGTGGTGGCCATGGGGGGTCATGGGGGAAGTGCAAAGGTAGTCTTCCTTGTTTCCTCGTGGCAAGCAGTACTGGGTGTGGCTCGGCGGCAGCAGAGAGTACTCCTGCTCCCCCAGATTCACCTGTGGAGGCTGTGGAGGAGGCCAAAGAGGTCTTTCTGCTGGGGGGAGAGGATCTCTCTCAACATTTTGAGGAGGAGGTGGGTGAGGGATCCCTGGAGGAATGGTTTGTATTTTATGAAACATCCATCCCATCCCCATCCCAAAATCTCGGTAGTGTCCCTGCCTGTAGTCCACCCCTCACTCCATTGTTCATGGCCAGCTCCACAGCACAGCCTGTAACCGATTGTCCTCCTTTCCCTGGGACAGTTAGTGGTCCACATTTCAATGCCTCCGTATGGAGGCTCTTTCAGGCCCTTCCTAATGACCCCCATGTGGTGCAGTGCCATACCTCTGATGTCCTGTGTGCAGCGTCAATAACCTGAAGCATCTGTCATCGATGGTCCTGACTTGGCACCTGAAGAGGCACCACCGAGCCTGTGGTCTCCATCCTTGCCCAGTGAAACATCCGTTGGGGGGAGAAAGAGGGCTACCAGGTATTCTGAGCAGGGATCAGTGGGAGGGTCACTGGAATCCACCCCAAGCAAGAATCCTTGCCCTGAGGGTGATGCTGGTGGGAGCGGAGTGCTCAGGCAGGCCACGTTCACAGAGGTTGTTCCCTTGGGGTCTGGGATAGCGCTGCTTAGAACGGTGAGGTTAAGGGCTCAGGAGGTGGGGCTTCGCATCTTGACAGAGACGATTGCCCTACATGGCTTGCCCCTATCCATTGTGGAGGGCATGGGCTTCTGCAGGTTTCTAAAGCATCTTGCCCCTTGGTTCTCCATGCCATCACCGTGCACCCTTGCCCGTCAAGTCCAGTGGGTATCTCAAATGAAAGCTGGCACATTTGGATCAGGTGGGAGCAGCATGGTCAGCCAGGCTGCCTCTGCCGAGGTTGTTCTCTCGGGGTCGGGGACAGTGCCATTTAGAATGGTGAGGTTCTCAGGAGGACTCATCAAGATGCAGGCATTTGTACCACCATAGCTTCCCAAGCCAGTGGCCAAGCTGGGGGGTCACCTCTGCTGAGGGCTCACCTAGATAATTATTAGTGCCCGAGCTGGTCAGGTATCTTGGAGTGTTGGTGACCTACTCTAGCCCCCCTCAGGTCCTAGGCCTGCAAAGGTCCAGAGGCAAGCTCAGTGGGTTTCTTGGCTGAGGGCTCTCATGGGTTTGGATCTTCTTGATCCTTCCTGTTCTGCTGAGTAACTCTTTGTCCTCCTCTCCCTGAAAAGTTCCACATCACTCTTTCTACCTCTACCTCTTCCCACACTGCCTCCCCTAGCCGGCCAGGCCCAGTGGCCACACTCATCAACCACCTTTCGGCTGCCGCCGGGAATAAAAGAAATTATGGCTGGTGGGCGTGCACATGGGGGTGCTGCCGGAAAGTGGCCATTCCCCCTGACCCCCCTGGAGGAGGCAGCCCCAGACCACCTCCCCTAGCCTGACAGGCCAGGCAGCCACCAACATGACTCACCTTCTGGCCACCACCAGGAATAAAAAAGTTAGGCATTGCGGGGGGCACTTGAAGGTTTCACTGGTGAGCAGCCATCCCCTCTAGGGGTGGCAACCCCATGCCACCTCCCCTAGCCCCTCAGGCCGGGTGGCCGCAGACATGACCCACCTTCTGGCCTCCTCCGGGAATAACAAAAGTTATGCCTAGTGGGTGGGCACATGGGGCATGCTGCCAGCAAGCGGCCATACCCCCTGCTCATTCCTGGGGAGGCAGCCCCATGCCGCCTCCCCTAGCCCACCAGGCCCGGCGACCGCCGACTTGACCCACCTTCCGGCCTCTGCTGGGAATAAAAGTAATTAGGCCTGGCAGGTGGGCACATGGGGGGTGCCGCTGGTGAGCAGCCATACCCCCAGCCCCCTCTGGGGGAGGCAGCACACACCACCTCCCCTAGCTCGCCAGGCCCGGCAGCCGCCAACCCATTTTCCATCCTCCACTGGGAATAAAAGAAGTTAGGCCTGGTGGGCAGGAACATGGGGGGTGCCACCAGTGAGTGGCCAGACCCACCAATCCCTCCAGGGGAGACAGCCCCACACGGCCTCCCCTAGGCTACCAGGCCAGGGGGTTGCACTCATCATCCACTTTCCGGCCTCCGTCAGGAATAAAAGAAGTTAGGTCTGGCAGTCAGGCAAATGGGGATGTTGCCGGTGAGCGGCCTGACCCCTCGCCACCTCCAGGGGAGGCAGCTGAATGCCGCCTCCTCTAGCTCACCAGGCCCAGCAACCACACTCATCACGCACCTTCTGGCCTCCACCAGGAATAGCAGCCATACCCCCCCACCTCCCCTAGACTGCCAGGCCCAGAGGCCACACTCATCACCCACCTTCCGGCCTCTGCCTGGAATAACAAAAGTTAGGCCTAGCAGGCGGGCACATTTGGCATGCCATTGGCAATCAGCCAGACCCCCTACTCTCTCTGGGTGAGGTGGCCCCACACCACCTTCCCTAGCCTGCTAGGCCTGGCAGTCGCCGACATGACCCACCTTCTGGCCTCCACTTGGAATGAAAGAAGTTAGGCCTGTCGGGCTGGCATATGGGGGGTGCCACCAGCGAGCAGACATCCCCCCACCCCCTCCGGGGGAGCTGGCCCCACACCACCTCCCGTAGCCAACCAGGCCCAGCATCCACCGACATAACCCACCTTCTGGCCTCTACCAAGAATAACAAAATTTAGGCCTGGCGGGCAGGCACAAGAAGGGTGCTGCTGGTGATCGGCCATACCCCCGCCCCCTCTGGGGGAGGCGGCTCCATGCTGCCTCCCCTAGCCTGCCAGGCCCGCCGGCGACCGATATCACTCATCTTCCGTCTTCCACTGGGAATAAAAGAAGTTAAGCCTAGCAGGCAGGCACATGGGGGGGTGCTGCCAGTGAGTGGCCAGACTCCCCGCTGCCTCTGGGGAAGGTGGCCTCATGCCACCTCCCCTAGCCCACCAGGTCTGGCAGTTGCACTCATCACCTACCTTCCAGCCTCTGCCAGGAATAAAAGAAGTTAGGCTTGGTGGGTGGGCACATGGGGGGTGCTGCCAGTGAGCAGCCATACCCCCCACTAGAGGTGGGCATGATCCAAAAAAAAATTACCAATCAAGCTGATCGGGGATAGGCACTGGCAACGACCCCAAATCACTGATCCACACCGATCATCTCCCGTTTCCGATCCATGGATTGGATTGGGGAGGCCAAAGTGGAGGGGTGCCCCACTGTTCCCAGCTCTGTGGGAAGGTGGGTGGTGGCGGCGACCGCCAGGTCCGGTGGTCAGGGAGGGACATTCACACACACACACATACTTAGAGCGGGGGGGGGGGTTAACCCGGTAATGAGCCACCTCAGGGAGGGGATGTTCACACACACACACACACACACACACACACACACACATAGAACAAAGGGGGGGGAGTTTTTAACCCGTCCCTGCCTCTCCAAATAGAGAGAGAGAGACACCCCGTCAACATGTTTCAGCCAGCTTTTTTAAAAAAGCAGGGACAGAATCCTCCATTCCTCCCCACCCGATTTTAAAAGCAAGCAGCCAGTCTTCCAAAAGCATTTTTTAAACACACACAGAGAGCTGAGAACAAGGTTTTCCCACAAAATACAGTGTTTTAAAAGCAGGTTAAAAACAGAGAGTGACAGACAGAAAAACAGCCATTCCTCCTACAAAGCCCCGTTTTTTTAAAAAGCAAAAAACGTTTGGAGTGCCCATGGCTACAGAACACCCCCTTCCCCCTCCCTCCCCTGGCTGTCTTCTCCCAACTGGTGAGTGCATTGCTGCTCCGTGGTTAGAAGGAAGCCCTGATAATCAAGGAAAGCTGGGCTTCTATTTGGGTTTCCAGGGTGACAGAAGGAGGGCAAATACAGCTCAGGCATTCCCCTGGCTCCGTTGCCCTGGGAATAGATTACTGGCATCTGATTGTCTGCACCCCCGATCATATCCCGATGGCCCGACTCAAGCCCCGATGAAGCCCCCGCCAAATGCTGGATCGGTCGCCGTGGACAGCACCAGTCCCCCAGTCGCAATTGCGTGAACGCCATTATCGTGGGTATTTTTCTATCATAATGCCGATTGTGCCAATCTCTACCCCCCACTGCCTCCCTTAGCCCCCCCAGTCCCGCCAGCCGCCGACATGACCCACCTTCCGGCCTCTGCCAGGAATAAAAGAAGTTAGGCCTGGCGGGCAGGCACATGGGGTTGCCGCCGGCGAGTGGCCAAAGCCCTAGCCCCCTAGAGTCCACCACTTGTACACAAGGCAAAAGACAATTGGTGGCTCCCATTGTGTCGAATGGGAGTTTTCTGGAGGCATCGGATTTGGGAATTTATAACTTCAAGATTCGCATTGCAATCTTGACCAAACTTGGCTGATGGCTGGAGGGGAGCCTGCTGAACACTCCCCATGAATATGGGCTCTCTAAATCTAACAGGGGCCGGTCTGGCACTGACAAACAACGAACACCAAACACATTAGTTAACGGGACATGTTCGTTTCCATTTGTCTGTTCGTGTTTGTCAGCGGCAACGAACAATGAACTGCATGTTCATTTTTTTTTTCGTTCGTGCCCATGTCTATTTGTACTATGTTTCACTGTGGTATCTTGATAGCAGTGGCTTTGCATCATTTATTTGGAGGTTGTAACCTATTGTACTACATTTCACTGTGGTATGTTGATAGTAGTTGGCCTTGCAGTGGCCATGCATATGTGCATGCGCCCCCCCCACATGTATTATTTTATTATAGCTGTTATAATCCAATTTTGAATGCAATGTATACATTCAGCATTGCCATACCAGCATACAGTCCATGGCTTCTAATCTAACTCCCCTCTCTGAAGCAGGTTATAAATAAATACTCCTAACAGCCTTGCTTGTGCATGTTATCCACATTATAATGGGTCACCAACAAAGATCAGAGTCACAAAATTACTTGAAAACAATCCAAATGGTTATTAGAAACAAACGGTGCACCATACTATATACTCTGTATTATATGACACGGTGACATACTCATAAGAATAGTAGTCAGTTCTACCTGGGTGGGGGGAGGAAGGTAACTTTCTCAACTTCAAAAATAGCACTCCATTCCTGTTGTGTCTTATGGTATTTTTCAAGGCAGCTAAAGTGTTCTTGATGAATGTTCAGACTCCAGTGGTATAGTCGGAATTTATGACATTCTGTGGTAAACACAAGTGGCATACTACGTGGATCATATCCAAGGTGCTGTTGCCTTGCCCCAAGACATTTTTGTGTATCTGACTAAAGCTGAAACATGGATGGCTGATTTTCCAGGACCTCTGAAGTGGAAGACTAAAATAAAAACCGCTATTCTTTTTGCTCTTTGTTCCCTAAATCATAGGATAAAAATTGCTTCCAGCGCTCAGTAGGCCTCTTACAGTCTTCTTTCTGAAGATAGTTGAAATATGAAATAGTGACTGTTGTATTCTATGCTTGCTCTTAGAACTAACAGCTTTATTCCCACTAATAAGTTTTACTTTATGGTAATTGAAACTGGGCAAAGCTGTTTGGTAGGCACAAGCAAGGATACTAATTGCTTGATGTGTAGCCATTCAAAAATACATCTTGGAGACAATAACACTATATCTCAAAACCATTAGCTGAGTGGCTCAATTCATTATCTAAGTGTTGTTATTACTAATGAAACACTAATAGACTTCATAGAAAAATAAATAAATATCTTTTTAAATACTATGAGATTGTCTTTCAGTTTGGAAGCCTGGGAACTGAAATGTAAAGTTCCCCCCCTCCTTGGCTGAAGCACACCTGCCTGCCATTGAATAACAGCTGGTTTGTTTCTATGGCTTGTTTTTATATTATTAGCATTACCTGCACCAATGTAGTGACATATGATACAACTGATCAAATAACTGAAAGATCATCTAACAAAAGTGATGGCTCCAATAATATGCAGTCATCAAGGCAGTCATATGGACAGTCCCTGTGAGTCTATACCTTACTAACTAGCTTCACCGCAGATTTGGCTGGATTCAGAATTTAGTTGTTTTTTCTATCACTTGACCACACATCCAGGCACTGGCTCAAGGGAAAGATTGTTGACTTTGATGTCTTGTTCAAAGATATAGAGATGGGTGGGATCAAACATTGATGACACCCAGCTCCAAAGCTTTAGATTGTCTAATTTTTCATATATAGATAAAACCACACATGAAAAAAGAGCGGAGTCCTGTGGAATCCACAGAAATATTGTAACTACTTTAATACTGTGCCCCACTCTCTTCCCAAGATGTTCCTGTGTCTTTCCAGTTCTTTATAGTGTCAAACATGGAATAAAAATTTATAAAACCAAAAGAGATATGTTTGTTTTCCTTATTGTGCCATGCTTTGTGATTGTCTAGCAGTGTATAAAATGGCACACCGGGGCGCATGTGGAACATGCTCAGACTGCGTCCTATGTTTGCCTCTCTGCACAGAGGGAGAGGCTGCTTACTCATTCCCTGCATCTTGAAGCAGGTGGAGCCAGGCCTTATAAAGGGTAGTTCCACCTCCTTAGGACAGCAGTCAGCTCCAAAAGCTTGGCTCAACCACCACACCCTATGGCAGTGCAGGATTAGCTGGTCACTGGTTAGCAGGGCCAGGTAGGAATGTTCTCTCCTTTTCCCAGATTGGCTAAAGGGAAGAGGTATTTTTTTGCCTACCTTGTACTGCTGTTTGGTGGTCATAATTGGTTTGTGTGGCCCTGTTATCTAGGTCCCTGGCAGGTTAGGGTAGACAGAGTGGGTCAGTGAGCACCCTTGGCACATCCCCATTGGTGGGGAATTGGGGTCTATCAGGGATCAGCTTGTGGACTTTAAGACTGCCAGCTGAGAGGGCAAACTGCCTGGGGGACCCATGGTACAAGTCCTTCCCTCAGGCTTCATGACTTGGGGTGCTAGGAGTTTTAAGGGTGGAACCATTCGCCTAGCCACCTGGGTTACAACCATGCATTTGGATGGCTCATGCCTGGGGCAGTGGGTGCTCACCCAGACAGGTCAAGGAGGTGGTCCAGGGAGACCCCTTGCTTCAACCTGTATCGCTAATTATGCCCTTGCCATTCTTATGTTACCGTTGGTCAATAAATGGCCCTGATTTGTCTGTCTCTTAATTCTGAACTGGGTGTGCGTGTGCGCGCGGGGGAAGTACTATTCCCAAACCAAGCCTGAATGAATGAAATGGGTCAAAGCTAGATAATTCATCCAGTAAACTCTGGAGTTGCTCCATCATGTCTTTCTAAGTTACTTTGGCCAAGGATGGTCAGTTTGACACAGGCTGATAATTGGTCAGTTTTCCTGTAACAGAGGACTTCAAGAGAAAATAAATTACCACTTCCTTAAGGCCTTTGGAAACTCTCTTTTACATAATGAGTTGATAATGTGAAACAATTGAACATTTACTTTTTGTCTACAAGATTTAATCAACTAAACAGGACAACAACCTAGACCTAGTGGTTGATTTTGCAAGGCCCATCATTCAAGGAAATCAATCCAAAGCTATCCATATCACATTGACTAAGAGTCAAGCTACAAGTGACTTTTTTCACACATAGAACACTTGATCGTTTTCACAAGTTTTCCTGGGAACTGAAGTCCCAGTGTCCTTCCCCTCTCTGTTAGAATTGCTGTCTGAAGAGCCAGAGAAAGCTGGCTGCAGCAACAGCTTTTGCAAATCGTTCCTCCAGTCGCAAGCCTGCTCTCAACGATCTTTGGGGTTGGGCAGCTTTAGCTTTCTCCCTGGGTGTCTTGCTCCCAGGGAGCTGCTCTGGATTTGCAAACACTGCTGCTGCAGCCGGCTTTCTCTGGCTCTCCAGGCAGCAATTCTAACAGAGAGGGCAAGGACACTGGGACTTCAGTTCCCAGGAAAACTTTAAAAAACAATCAAGTGTTCTACGCGAGAAAAAAGTTACTTGTAGCTTGGCTCTCCACAGTGCTTCAGGCCCCTCTGCTGCCTGACTTGCCTCCAAATCTGAATTGGATAGGAGAGATTTTATGAGCAGATAAACACTCAATATTATAGAACAAAGTTTATAAGGATAATGCAAACACACACACACACACAAAGGGCCTAAAACAGAACTTTGGAACCCCATCCTGACTCTACTCATTGAGGAAAGGAAATTACTTCTTTTAACTACTCTAGCAGTTCCTTCAGAGGTTTCCCAACAGCAGGATGCTCAAATTCTCCTCACAATTTGTTCAAGAAAAATGTGGCGTCCAGAGATAAATAAATATAAAAAACCCAGCAATAGCACCCCTACCCCAAGACATGAACAGTTTCATTATCTTTAATCTCCTTCCAAATTCCTAATAATGATTTTTGTTTTGCCATGGTAGGAACATTCATATTTGTTCTAAATTCAAATCAAATTTGATCTTAGTGAAATTTACTGATGGCAACTGTAATTTTGAGTCTAGCTTCTAGTTACAGATAGTGGTGAAAACCTAACCAGATACATTGTGCTAGCAATGTCTGGCTCATTCACTGCTAAATTATCACTCAATTTAGTGACAATTCAAATGAAACTGATTGCCAGCTTACCAATGAATGAATCAGACCATAATACATTTTTCTAAGCCTATCAGAACTTTTTGCTTCCTTCTCATGTATTTCATCAAACCTACACACTCACTTAAACATTTTGCTGTATGTGAACATTGGTGGAATTTCAGAGACAGCTAAGCCCTGCTGGCATCAAGCTTTCATTTTGTTGGCTTTTTCCCCTTTCTCTTCATGACCAAGACTTGCTCCTCTCTCTCTCAGTCACACAAAGCCCAGAAAATGAGTTTTATGCCATCTCCAATTCAAAGGCTGAGTGCTTCTATGTTGTGCTCCTAACCACGCACATTTGTGCAGTAGCTTAAGTCTCCATCTGCTGTAACATACATAGATCTTGCTTTTCCCCTAGGAAATGCTTTTGCTTTGATGCCTGCCTGGACATCTGAATCTCTGCAGAGGGAATTGGACAAATGTCAGACCTGGCTGGATAGGTAGACATCGCTGCATTTGTTCTTTGAGGACAGGAGTGGAGGAAGGGCCAAAATGCTGGGATAATTTCTGTGCCCCTTTCTATTTTATTCAGGTCCTGTATTTGTAGAAAGAGTGGAAGTGTGATAATAGAGCAGATTGGGGTTTTCCCCCTTTAACAGATAGCATAACTGACAGTTCCTTGAACTTGGCATATTGAGCTTAGTGGGGTAAACATAGGCTGAAACATGGCTTATGCTTGAAGAAGGAGTTTTATTTTGATTCACTCAGGGAGGCTAAAAGGCTTAGTGACTCACCAATACTGGGCTCAGAATTGAACAACACAAGTTGAGAAAATACAATGTTTCATTTAACAATTCAGTAAGTGTCACATTCAAACCTGGCTTCCAGCCAAAGCATCTCACTAAGAACTTGACACTTATTAGAAAGGGTTTATGATTTTTCCTTTTCTAAAGAAAAGTCTTTCTAATCCCCTCCTTGATGTGAGGAATAGGGATGTGCACCAAAAAGTTTGTTTTAGTTTCAGTTCCAGGGGTTCCAGAATAATACTGTTCCATTACTAGTTTGTCTGGGTTGGTCAGTGCCAGCTGGGAATTGATCTGTCTGGGTTTTTTATTTTTTGTTTTGGTCACTGCACACACATTGGCTGCACATGCACAAATGCACACTGTACTTCTCAAGGAGTGGTGGAAATGACAAGGTTCTGAGGCAGCTGTTTTCATGCTTTAACAAAGACAGCATCAACCATTAGTCCCCCTCCTAATCTAAATCACTGAGGTTTTCCTCAAGCACAGTAACACACACAACAATGGACCCATATAAGCCAAGACTCTACGGGTAGAGCAACAGGGCATGCCCAAGCAACTAGAGTACCACAGCAACATTGAAAACAAGCCTGCTTTATGTTCACTTTTTTTCTTTTCCTATAGTGCTAATAAGTTGCTGTTGCTGCTTCCAAGAGAGCTTTTTCCATCAAGGGCTGGGCTTTCCATCTGCCTGGCCCCACCCCTTGCCTGCTTCACCCTATAAAGGCTGTTGCCAGAGGTTTGCCTGCACTGCTGTTGCTGCTGCCAAAGGAGCTTCTTCCATCAAGAACTGGGCTTTTCCATCTACCCAGCCCCACCCCTTGCCTGCTCCAGCCTACAAAGGCTCCTGCCAGAGGTCTGCCTGCACTGGTGTTTCTGCTGCCAAGGGAGCTTCTTCCATCAAGAGTTGGGCTTTTCCATCGGCCCCGCCCCTTGCCTGCTCCAGCCTACAAAGGCTGTTGCCAGAGGTCTGCCTGCACTGCTGTTGCTGCTGCCAAAGGAGCTTCTTCCATCAAGGGCTGGGCTTTTCCATGTGCCCGGCCCTGCCCCTAGCCTGCTCCAGCCTACAAAAGCTGTTGCCAGAGGGCTGTCTGCACTGCTGCTGCCAAGGGAGCTTCTTCCATCAAGAACTGGGCTTTTCCATCTGCCCAGCCCTGGCCCTTTCCTGCTCCAGCCTGCCAAGGCTGCTGCCCGGCCCTGCCCCTAGCCTGCTCCAGCCTACAAAAGCTGTTGCCAGAGTGCTGTCTGCACTGCTGCTACCAAGGGAGCTTCTTCCATCAAGGACTGGGTTTTTCCATCTGCCTGGCCCTGCCCCTTGCCTGCTCTAGCCTACAAGGCTGTTTGCACTGTTTGCCATGCTGCTGTTCATTGTTTTTCTACCAAGTGTGTTAGTTATTGTAGTCTATGTGTATTGTTTATGTTGTTAATTTGGTAGGGTATTGGGGTTTTTATGCATGATTGGTAGCTTAGTCACTGATAGTTGGTGGATTGTTTGATTTTGGGAGGGTGGTGGGTTAGCACTATGATCATTGGTGAGGAGGCCGGCTCAGAGTCGGGGATCCCAGTGATCCAGGGATGTGGGAGGTACGGTGGTTGGAGTAGATTATGGAAGGAAAGGGCATTGAGACATGGTAGGGCTTGGTGCCCTTTCAATTTGTGTCCCATCCCAAGATATATTCGTTGTGGGGCTAGGATATTAAACCACTCTATGACACTGGCACTGTGCAATGCCAGGTCCATAAATAATAAGACCAAAATGCTGCAAGATTATCTTGCAGCATTGAATGTGGACCTGGCTTGCATGACTGAGACCTGGGTGAGGGAGGGTGAGACGGTTGCTCTGAAAGAACTAGCTCCCCCAGGTTATATGGTCCTCCACCAGTCCCAGACAAGTGGTCGGGGGGGAGGCATGGCTTTGCTCATTCAGGAGTCTTTCTCCTTCAGACCACTTCCCACCCCCAAAATTACTGGCATTGATTGTGTGGGCCTAGCATTGGATGCCAAGGAGAGCTTGGCAATATATGTGGTGTACTGACCGCCTACCGCACCTGCATCTTCCCTGTCTGGTTTGTTAGAGGTGGTGGCCGGCTGGGCCTTCGAATTCCTGAGACTTTTGGTTCTCGTGGACTTCAACGTCCATGCTGATGACGATGCCTCCACGCAGGCCATGGACCTGGTGTCCTCCATGGTGGCCCTAGGACTCTCCCAGTTTGTTTCGGCTTCTACACATCAAGCAGGTCACATGCAGGTTTTGATTTTGGGGTGGGGATGATGGTGGTCCTGGATGCCTATGATGCAGTGCCATGGTCGGATCACTTTGTTCTGAAGGCTCGTTTGAGCATGCCACGCCTTTCCTGCGTGGGCAGTGAGCGGATTTATGCTTGCCTGTCGAGGCTTATGGATCTAATTGGTTTCCAAGTGGCTCTGCGGGATCTGATGCCCCCTGGCAATATATTAGATGACCTGGTGGATGATTGACATGGCCAACTTTCCGAAGCCATCAACACTATTGCCCCCTGCCATCCTCTCCAAACCTGCAAACGGGTAGCTCCTTGGCTCACCAAGGAGCTTCACCAGATGAAGTGGTCTCTGAGACGACTAGAATGAGTGTGGAGGTGGGGGCGCGTTGAAGAGGCAAGAACATCTTATAGGACATTTATCAAAGCCTATGAGGTGGCAATGAAAGTGGCAAAGATGGATTTCTTTGCTGCTTCCATTGCATCTGCTAGCTCATGCCCAGCTCAATTATTTCAAATATTTCGGTCCGTGGTCTCCCTCTCTCAGGGAGACTGCAAAATTCTTAATTCAACTATTGGCTGCGAGGCTTTTGCGAGCTATTTTGCAGGCAAAATCTTGTCCCTTTGCCGCGGCCTGCCACCCACTATTGATACAGTAAGGGAACTGGAGACCTGTTGGCCGTCTTCTGGGTCTGTATTAGATCATTTCAGCCTGCTCTCCTGGGACGAAGTTGACTGGATCCTGCAGGGGATGAGGCCAACCACCTGTGCTCTGGACCCCTGCTTATCCTGGCTGGTGAAGGCCAGCTTGGAGGGGCTATGGGACCATTTGGGGGCCATTGTTAACATCTCCCTGAGCTCTGGGGTTTTTCCCAGAGCGTTAAAGGAGGCGGTGGTGCAGCCCCCCCCCTGAAAAAACCATCTTTGGACCCCACTGACCCGTCCAGTTACCACCCAATGTCAAACCTCCTATTCCTGGGCAAGGTGATTGTGTGGGTGGTGGCAGTACAGCTGCAGGAATTCCTGAATGATGCTGTAGTCCTGGACCCATTCCAATCCAGCGTCCATTCTGGCCATGGGACGGAGACGGCCTTGGTTGCCCTCACAGATGAGCTTTGCAGGCATCTTGATCGAAGTGGTTTGGCTCTGCTTGTGTTACTCGATCTCACAGCAGTATTTGACAGAGTTGACTATGACTTATTGGCCAGCCGCCTCGCCAACGTGGGGATTAGGGGGACAGCCTTACAGTAGCTGGTCTCCTTTCTCCAGGATCAGAAACAGATGGTGGTGCTCGGGAGAGATCTATCACCCTGTCACCCTTTGGTGTGTGGGGTTCCACAAGGGGCGATATGCTCCCCGATGTCATTTAACATCTACATGCACCCCCTCGCCCAGTTGGTGCAGAGGTTTGGGCTAGGCTGTCATCAATACGCAGATGACACCCAGCTTTTTCTATTGATGGACAGCTGGCCAGACATGGTCCTGGACAATCTGGCCAGAGCTCTGGAGGCTGTGACAGCATGGTTGAAACAGAGCTGGCTGAAACTGAACCCAGTGAAGACGGAGGTCCTGCAGCTTGGACAGGGGCTGCCAAATGTTGGGATCCAGCTCCCTGTCCTGGATGGGACACCACTGGCAAATTTGCCAGTGATGAAGAGTCTGGGCATGCTCCTGGATGCGTCCCTGTCGATGGAGGCCCAGGTCACAGCAGTTGACAAGTCTGAATTTTTCCATCTCCATCAGATCAGGCGACTTGCCCCTTACCTGATGCCCCAGGACCTGGCTACAGCGACCCATGCAACGGTCACCTCCAGGCTAGATTACTGTAACTCACTCTACACTGGGCTACCCCTAGGCCTGATCTGGAAACTACAACTGGTCCAGATGCGGTGGCGTGGTCCTGACTGATGTATCCTACCAGTCACATATCACACCTGTCCTGCGCCTGCTTCACTGGCTTCCGGTGGAATTCCAAATCAGGTTCAAAGGTGTTGGTTCTTACCTTTAAAGCCCTGAGTGGGTTGGGACCGGCATATCTTCGGGACCGCCTCTCCCTGTATGTTCCCCAGAGACTGCTTCGATCAGCAGATAAATGTTTACTGGTGGTTCCCGGCCCTAAGGAAGCTCACCTCGCTTCAACCAGGGCCACAGCCTTTTCAATCCTGGCCCCAGCCTGGTGGAACACTCTGTCAATGGAGACCCGGGCTCAGCAGGGCATATTATCGTTCCGCTGGGCCTGTAAGACAGAGCTGTTCTGCCAGGCATTTGGTAATTGAAGGGGGCAGTGCCATGTCAGCCTCCCACCTTTGGGGTGGGGGGTTCTCCCCACCATTGCACCTTAATGTATTTGGTTAATTTATTTTATTATTGTTTATTGTATGTTGTTTTTAGAATTATTGTTTTTTTGTTTTTATTGATTTTAACTGTTGTTCACTGCCCAGAGCCCCTGAGGATGGGTGGTTTATAAATCAAAATAATAAATGAATAAATAAGTTAATACCTTTGTATTCTGATGTTGCTTGTTGGTTTCATGTTTCCTTGTACTTTGTTCCCACAATGAGGGAAGAATTCAAACCCTTCCTTTTGATGTCCAGAATTCTGCTGCAAAATGGGATGTTCTCACTGCTAATTTTGTTCAGTGCTGAAGTGCAGACAGGCAAGCAGGCAGAATGACTGGCTGACTCCCCCCCCACACACACACACACCAAAAGACCTATTCCCCCCTCCATAAATTTTCTCTTTGCTGTGGAGGCAGGCAGGATTGTTTTTGAAAGGGGGGAGTACATACTCATTTGACATTTGTGTCAGAAAAAGGAAGAGCCCTGAAAGACTATGAAAGCAATCCTAAACAGATCTACTCAGATGTATGTCCCATGTTATTCAATAGTGCTTACTCCCAAGGAAGCATCTTTTGAATTGCAGTCTATGATTGAAGTCTCCCTTCCAAATGTTTTGAAAGCTGATAGGAGGGGAGAGGCGTCCCCTTGCAAGGACCTGATTTTCAGGGAGGCAGAGAATGCCATTTTATTGGTAGCTGCAGGGTTGGGGGGGTAGGGAGATGCACTCACACCACGTGTGTTGGTCTCATCCCCCCTTATTGCCAACAGAGTTAATTAATAACAATGTTTTTCTCTCCTCTGATTAGTGAATGCTGTTCAGGAAAACAAGCTGTTGTCCTGCCAGACAAGTGCAGTGCCTCCCTGTTGCTGAAAGGTGCAAACCAAACTGAAACACTCAAACTTTTTGGTAGGAAGGACTCATTACAATTAATTTTCCTGGATTTGATTCAGTGTTCTGGAAGCTGCTTTAAGAAGCCGAACCAGCAAATTCAGTATGTAATTTTGGCTTGGTTATTTTCCATCATGCATATCCCTAGTGAGAAATTTTGAGATAGGTCCTCATTTCTTAACAACATCTAACTCTTACTTACTCTTTCTTTTAACCAGCCCAATCTGACACTTTAGCTATTAGCTTCCATGATCCCCCCTCTCCTGATTGGCTGATTTACTGCTGAGTGGTAACTGGTTGATAAGAGCCTCCTGGAGGCTGGAGATGGCTTTAATTGTCACAGATATCACCTCTGCTGTACCCTCCCACTCAACCTCTTTGGCTTGTTGCCTTCTGCTTCTGGAATTATATACATTGCCCAGTTCATGGGAGTGTTTTGAATATCTGCATATTGACAGAAATGTTCAAGTATTGGATAGTATTTTTATCTGCTTGATATTAATGTGACTGTTTAAACTATAATCAAGGTCATTTTTTGTAGTAGGAGCCTCACCACTTTGTTGGTGAATCTTTCTACAAGTTTTTTGTGTTATTGTTCAGGCTGTGGACATTCTTGTAGTTCAGTGCAAAAATCTAAACTTGCAGGTCTATTAAGCCTAAGAGAGGTAGCAGAGAAAGGTTCTATAGTAGTAATGTTAGGTTGCTAATCAAGACTCTTGTTGCACTAAAAACACTAACAAACATTTTTTCTGCATACGCTATTGTGAGCCAGTCACCAAGAGTGTGAATGTATGCCAAAAAGGAAAGCAATCTGTGTTCACAGGAACATGTATATAGATAGGTACACGTGTCCCCTCCACCACACATGATAATAGCCCCATTTACAGAGAAATGTTACTCTTATGTAAGCTTTTCAATATGCATAGTAACACTCCAGGGCATTATGGAAGGTTGGGAGATCTCCCACTGATGTGTAAGACTTTTTCTTCCACTGATAAATGTTGAAAGAGATTATTCACAAGATTTGGATCCTTGACCTCTCAAGATCATTACAGCTATTACTATGTTCAAACAGCATTGGCCTTCAGCCCATTCTCCTAAATGGATTTCTATTAACTTCTCCAGAGATGATTGCCACCTCCCTAATAATTATACATGAACAGAAGGGGTTGCCTGTTTTTCACCCCTGCAGGAGCTAATAGAAGGAGAGGGATACAGTTTGTACTGGGGGAAATGGTCCATGTAATTAGCAAACTGGGCTGTTACAGCTTCATGTTCCAGTCCCTCCGACAGAGATTCTAACCTGCAGGATCTACAACAAATACTTTTAGAATTACAGTACCTGCCTGAAAGAGCTAGTTTGGTGTAGTGATTAAGAGTGTGGGACTAATCTGGAGAGCCAGGTTTGATTCCCCACTCCTCCGCTTGAAGCCAGCTGGGTGACCTTGAGCTAGTCACAGCTTTCTGGATCTCTCTCAGCCCCACCCACCTCACAGGGTGTTTGTTGTGGGGATCATTTTCATGTCTGAGCCCTATCCATGCCAATACTCATGCTAATACTGACCTGCTGTTCTGAACCAATGTTTCATGCTGTAACTCTTTGTCATATTGCCAATGCCATAAGTCTTTCTTTCACAGGCTTCTGGTAGGTGCTTTATGTAATGGATTGTAGGAATTGTTGGTGCTTCTGACCTTGTAGACAGCTCACTCCCATGCATTGCTATGTCTTGCCTTTGATCTCTTGGTTTCTCAGTGACTCTACTTGATAATACAAATATGTGAGACGCTCTCACACAAGTTTGCACCAAAAATCCTATTTACTATTGGGAGGGGGGAAGGAGCAAACGTGTGTGCTAAGATGAAGGATTTTTCCACATATCACTATTCCTGTCAATCTTGCTCTTACTGCTCAGACACTTACCTTGCTTCTGAGTAACCCTATGGACATATCTGTGGAAATGATTTGATTTCTGAATAAAAACCATTTAACTAAGAGCCTGGATTTTTTGTTGCAATGGTACAGGGATCTATCTGCCATAGCCTGTCTTCCATAGCCTGACAATAATAATAAAATACTTTGTAAACTGCTCTGAGTAGGCATTAAGTTGTCCCGAAGGGCGGTATATTATTATTATTATTATTATTATTATTATTATTATTATTATTATTATTATTATTATTATTATTATTATATGGTTAGGAGACAGATTGACAAAGCCAGAATGATACCAAGGGATAACCAGCAAGGGATAACCTGCTATAAGCAGCCATAGAATGTCACTGGTGGTCACATACAGCTCTTAGCTCATACCAGTTCAATGCATCTTTAACAACTTGCAGTCTATGCTGGATAATGATACCCTTCTTTCACAAGCATTTGGAGGCAAACCTTTTCTTGCCCACAGGCAGCCCCCTAATCTTAAACATGTTCTTCCCAGCACTGACACGGAGTCTGAGGGCCAAGCTACACATGACGAAAGACACTTGCCTGGCAAGTGGATTGAGTGGAGGGCAAGTGAACAGGGAGAAATACACTTGCCATTCAAGTGTCATTTGTCACTTGTAGCTTGGCCCTGAGACTACGGTCTGAAATAAATCAAGATGCCAGTTCTATTCCAATATTCACTCCAACACCATAACCATGGAACCAAACAACAACAATTACACCATGTTGGGTTCATTCACACGTTCATCTTCCAATATACTTTCAAGTGTCAGTGTCAGGATGTCAGTTCTCTAGCCAGAGCAATGCCATATTAACTTTTGTTATAATCAGTAGTTTTCCAGTTTTCCTCCCTCTAGGCTCAGATGTCGTCCAGGCCGTTCATACCCATGGGAGCGAAGAGTCTTATCTATCCAGCCCAGCCAATGACCTTGATGTCCTCGTCTTCTCAGGCCTTTGCAGACAGGACTAGGGGGGAGGCTGGGAATGGGTGTTTGAAGTATTGTAACTTTCGGTTTACATGCCCTTCTCAACACAGCTTTCATTCAGCCAGGGGCCTCTCCAGCTCTTGGATTATGGACACCTGTATCCTGAGCATAGTTTTTCAATAAACCTTTTGAACCAAGAGACCTTGTGCTTCTTGAGAAGGGGTGGGAGATGAACTTGAGATAACTGGGATTCCATAGTCTGACATTTTGTTGAGAATCCCTACTCCCCCGACCCCTCACCTACAAAGGATGGATACCGGATTTTCTCCAACAGACCCATCTGATCCTGGAATGGAGGGTGCGGGGCCAATAACGCTGCCTGATGGTGGGACTGCCCAGGCGAGAGTGAGCCGGGAAGGAGCATGACCCAGAGTCAGCGCGGGACGAGGCTTTGCCCCCTTGACATCTGTGCCAACGCCTCGGAAGTGGAGTCCGCGACCCTGAGACAGCAGGGAAAGACGTCGCGGAACCATGTTTTCCCGCTCCATGATTGACGAGAGTCTAGCCCGAGTGTTGGAAAACATGGGGACAACAGAAACTCCAGTTTGGGAAACCAGACAGGCATCCACTTTCACGGCGGGAGCTGCGAGAAGCATACGGCGGGGACTTACCCACGCCAGCGTTTGCTGGAGCCGCTCGGGGCAGGGAGAAAAGGCAGGCTGGCATTTCG
The DNA here is from genome assembly GCF_028583425.1 of Eublepharis macularius. NCBI lineage: Eukaryota > Metazoa > Chordata > Lepidosauria > Squamata > Eublepharidae > Eublepharis > Eublepharis macularius. The sequence continues at coordinate 70,650,325 of NC_072794.1, forward strand.
GCCGGCCCAGCATCAAAGCCCAGCCCCAAAGCATGCTGGGCATTGTAGTCCAGCAGCCCCGCCGGCCAATCAGGGCTGCTGGCCGGCCCGGAGGGAACCTATCAGAGGGAGCCTGGCAATGCCCGACCTGAGAGGGGCGGGCTTCACCCAGGTCCTCCCTCTGGAGACTTAGGGCTGGGCCGGGCCTCCATTGCACAGTTGGAATTGGAACAGCGATCGGAGTAGACGTGCTGATCGCTGTTCCCATCTTCCCTGCGTAGCGGGCCCAGTCAGTGGCCGCGTGCTTGGGGGAGTCGGGCCTTCATAGGGAAGCCCGGCAGGGAGGCTTATTATCAGGCCCGCTTGTTTTCGCCTGCCCTAGAGGGCCGGCTGATCCGGCGGCCGCCTGCGCGCGGCGGCGCATTTGTGGGGAGCAGAGTCTATATTCCCCTTGGGGATTGGGGGTAGGGCTGCGCGACTGGCTGGCGGGCAGCGGGGCTGGTTAAAGGGCCTCTTTTCACAGCATATCTCCGCCTGCCTCGTGGGTCTTAGACTCCCTGCTGCAGCTGCCATTATCAGCGGCCTTCCCCCTGTCCAAAGGGGCACGGAGAGGCTGTTATGTGCAAGTAACAGATTGAAGGCAATATAGTGGCTACAGCCATGCCTTCCAAGAGGCAGTTAGTGGGGAAGCATGGGAAAGGCCACTCTCCGCCCCAGTCTAGCCAGGCCAGAGGGAAGCCTCGTAAGGCAGCAGGAGGCAAGGGGCTCAAAGGTTCAAAGGCCAAGGGGAACTCAAGGCCCACTCCGGCTCCTGGGGACTCCCGGGAGGCCAGGGCAGGCCCAAGTACTGTGAGCCAGAGAGGTAGGCCAGCAACCAGGCTGGCTTCTGGGGTGCTCCAACGGGCCACTACTCCGGGCTCCAAGGCGGCACGTAGGGGTAAGAAGGGGAAAGAACCCACTCTGGGGGTGTCCAGGAGTCATGGAGGTGGGGTGCGTCGCCTAACGGGGCTGCAAGGCGGGGCACTACTAGAGGCAGCAGTGAGTCACCTGGCGGGGCAGTTAGGCAAGGCACGCGCCTGAGGCAAGGCCCTTCCCTGCGGGGACTGTCCAAGGCACTGCAGCATCTATTGGAAAGGGTGGACAAGTTGGGGGTCACGGGAGTTGACCCAGACGAGAGAGTTGACCCAGACGACAGTTTGTCTTCCCCCGGGAGTGAGGGTTCGGCGGATGGGGAGGCAACCAGGCCCGCAGGGCTGAAGGGTGCTTACAACAAGCGGAGGTGGCCCACATCACCGTCCAGTGGGGCCTCCACCAGCCCAGAGGTCCAGCAACATTCAGTCGCGAAGAAAAAGCGCAGGAGGCACCGAGCATGCCGGGGATTGAGGCATAGAGACGACTCCGAGTTCAGTACATCTAGTGAGTCTTCCTCTGGGGAAGAAGGGAGGGGGTCAGATGGGGATTATTGGGATGCAGCTGTGCAAGTACCCCCTATTCCGGCATGGGCTGCTCGTAGGCGCTCTAAGAGGGGCAAGGGTGCATCTGGGCCGGGAGTCGTTTGGGGTCAGGACACCGGGGGGGACAGTACCCGCCCTGCGGTTAGTTACGGAGATGATGATGACACCCCAAGGGCACACTTGTCGCGCAAAATGAGAAGGAGAATATTGGACGGGTATTATGTTGATGTCTTTTCCCTGCTCCGTCCTGAAGCCGAGGATGGACTTTCACATCCGCCATCTCATAGGCGTAAGGAGAAAGACAGGAAAACTGAGGCGGAGAGGACCTTCACCAACTGGCTGGAAGGTTATACGGTTTTCATGGGGGTGGTTCAGCTGGCGTACCCCGATAGAGGTTGGCACATTTCTAATCACTTAGCCAATGTTATCAGGGCCCGGACCCTGGTGGGGGACACGGCAGCCATTGAATATGACAAAGCGTTCAGGAAGAGGGCTTCTCACACCGCCAGGAGGCGGTGGGACCTGATAAGTCAAAAACTGTGGCTGTGGCTAGTTGGCCCCCATATGAGGGGAAAGATCGAATCCGCAAGGCAAGGGAGATGGGGGTCCAGGAGGGACAAGAAAATGGTGTGCTGGGAGTATAACCAGGGCAGGTGTCAGCGGACTCGATGCAAGTTCGATCACTTTTGTGAGTCTTGCTCTGGTCCGCACCCCCGCATATCTTGCCTTCGACAAGGTTCATCGCAACACCCCTTTCGCGGGGGCCGGCCCAGCGCTGCAGGCATCCGCAAGGATGGGGGCTCCACCGGCTCCAGCCAGCCTGCATCCGGGGGAAAGCAGTGAGGGGATGATGGTTATGGCCCTTGCCCCTTCCCCCATCCGTACTGAAGCTCTTCGGCGACTCTTGGACAAGTATCCCAATAGGGTCGCAGCAGAATACCTATGGGCGGGGTTCACTTCAGGTTTTAGGATCCCTTTTACTGGCCCCAGGGTCTCCACAACTTCGGGCAACCTCAAGTCCGCTACGGATATGCCTGACGTTGTTGCAAAAAAGTTGGATAAGGAGATTGTGGTGGGGTGGGTGGCAGGGCCTTTTGCCTCGCCTCCGCTTCCCAACCTCTGTGTTTCTCCCCTGGGGGTGGTCCCCAAGAAGACAGCTGGTGAATACTGCCTTATTCACCATCTGTCCTATCCGAAGGGTTCCTCAGTCAATGATTTCATACCGCCGGAATTGTGCTCGGTTCAGTATGCCTCCTTAGACCACGCTGTCTGCTTGGTGCGTTCCTGCAGCACGGGGGCCCTCATGGCTAAGTGTGATGTACAGGCGGCCTTCAGGCTGCTGCCAGTGCACCCTGATGACTTCTGCCTATTAGGCTTCAAGTTTAGGGGTGCCTGGTACGTTGACAAAGCTATGCCGATGGGGTGTTCCGTGGCGTGTGCAGCATTCGAAGCGTTCAGCACGGTTTTGGAATGGGCTGCCATGGGCTGCCTGGGATGCCCTCAGGTCACGCACTACCTGGACGATTTCCTTCTCGTTGGGTCACCTGGTGGGGCCACTTGTTCCCAGAGGTTGATGGGTTTTCAAGCATTAACAAGTGAGCTGGGGGTCCCCCTGGCGGCTGAAAAAACGGATGATCCAACATCTTGCCTCACCTATTTGGGGATCGAGCTTGATTCCATCGAAGGGTGCTCCAGGCTTCCCCAGAGTAAGTTTCAAGCCTTGTAGGCATTGCTCCGGACCATGCTCGCTCGTCGCAAGGTTATTCTGAAGGAGATGCAGTCCCTGCTGGGGCATCTCAATTTTGCTTGCAGGGTTGTTTCACCTGGTCGCCCCTTCTGTGCTCGGGTAGCTCGAGCCATGTCCGGGGTTTCTTCACCATGTCATCATATCAGGCTTACCATGGGGATAAAGGAAGATCTTCAAGTGTGGCTGACCTTCCTGACCCACTATAATGGGGTGTCATTCTGGCAGGACAGCTGGGAAGTCTCCCCGGAGCTGCAGGTGCATTCTGATTCTGTGGGCAGCGCTGGCTTTGGAGTTTATCTCCGGGGCCGGTGGTGTGCTCAGCCTTGGCCCAGCTGCTGGAGCAGGTCTGGTTTGGTGAGGGACCTCACCTTTCTGAAGCTGTTCCCGATATTGGTGGCAGTCATCATATGGGTGGAACAATTCAGGAACAGAAGGGTGCTTTTCTGGTGTGACAATATGGCGGTGGTCAAGGTTTTGAACAGGCAGTCATCGCGCTTTGAGCGCGTAATGCATTTGGTTCGACGGTTTGTTCTGGAGTGTCTGCTCAATAACATTTCTTTTTCTGTGAAGCATATAGCAGGCACAGATAACAGTATCGCCAACGCCTTATCTCGCTTCCAGACAGAGCGGTTCTTGGCCTTGGCACCAGAGGCACGCCGGGATCCGGACCCCTTCCTGGAGGATCTTTGGAGCCTTGGGAATGCTCCATAGTTCAGGGAGTATTGTCTTCAGTTGCCCCTTCTTCCTTACAGGCGTACCGCAGGGCTTTGGCTAATTTCTTGTTGGTTTCCAGGCACTGGGGTGGTTCTGGTTGCCTGCCTACCTCTGGAGGAATGGTTCTCCGTTACTTAGCACACCTCCGGAACCTGGGTTTGGCTCCCAGAACCATGAAGTGCCATTTGGCTGCCATTTCCTTTTTCAGCAAGGCGCAGGGCTTTCCTGACCCCTGCGCCTTGTTTGCAGCCAGAAGGGCCATAGAGGGGTGGAAGCGCTTGTCCCCGCCGTCTCCGGACTGGCGACGTCCAATAACTCATCGAATCTTGGTCGTGCTTCTTGGCCAACTGGGCACTGTGTGTTACTCGAATTATGAAGCATGGCTATTCACAGCGGCTTTCACCTTGGCATTTTTTGGGGCCTTCCGGGCAGGAGAGTTAGTGGCCAATTCCAAACAGGAAGCCGTCGGCAGGGCTTTGGGAATTAGAGATGTTACCCTGGGTAGCTCAGGTGTGGTCATCCGCCTTCGGCAGTCTAAAACAGATCAGCGGGGGCGGGGGCCCCAGATTTCTTTAGGAGCTTCGGATTCCGGACCATGCCCAGTGTGCGCATTGTCCATCTACTTGTCGGCTCAGCCACCTTTGGAGGGGTTGTTATTTATCCACCGGGATGGGACCCCCCTTTCACGGTTCCAATTTGTTAGGGTGCTCAAGGCCGCACTAGCAAATAGTGGGCTCCCAGCACAGGAATTCGGAGCCCATTCCTTCTGAATTGGGGCTGCCACAACGGCTTCGCAACTGGGCTTTTCCCACGATCGTGTGAAGGCAGTCGGCCGATGGAGATCGAGCAGTTTTAGATTGTATGTACGCCCGGAACGGGTCCTTAACCCTTCTTCTTTATAGTTCTTTCAGGTCACAGGATGCAAGTTTGGATCATGGGCCACAGTATTGTCCATTGGGCTGCGGCTTATGCGAAGGCGTCTGGTTGGGGACGTGACCTGGGCTTTGGGGAATCGGTGACAGTTTCATGGTTCGGCTCGCGGGGAATGATCTGGAAGGAGCTGCTGCCTCTATTCCTGCGGCTTGTTCGACGCGTGGGACCACCAGATGTGGTAGTTTTGCAGTTGGGGGAAAACGACCTTCCGAGGAGGATGTCCTGCAGCTGGACATTCTAAGAGACTTGGGAGTGTTGCACAAGAGTTATCCCAATATGTTGGTGTTCTGGTCGACTTTACTGCAGCGGAGAGTATGGAGGGGGGCCCATGATAATGAGAGGGTGGATTTCGCTAGACGACGGTTGTCCAAGACAGTTGGGCGATTTGTAGTGGCAGCAGGGGGAGAAGTGATTAACCACCCGGAGCTATCTTTTCAGAGGGAGGCTCTCTATCGGCCAGATGGAGTACACCTGTCCAGCTGGGGCCAGGACATATGGTTGCAAGACATCCGGGATGCCTTGCTTTGTTGGTTGCAGCGTTAGGAGCTTTGGCGGGGAGACATTTCATGCCTCCAGTGGCGGTTTGTGCGTAGGGCACCGATCCCGTTGGGTAAAACAGGGTCTGCTGGCACCGTTTCCCCATAGAGGGGGATCCCCATAAGGGATCTTGGACCAGGCTTTGCAGTGGGAAGCCCAGCTCGGGGGGCTGACAGAACAGGCCTGTGTCCAGGTGATGGGGGAGCCACGCAGAGGCGACCGCCCAGTGTGACTCCCTTAACTGTCATCCCGTGGTTTTCTCCCTGCAGCAGGCATGCTGCAAGGGTGAGGAGTCATCGGTGGGCAGGCGGGCCTGCTGATGCTGGGATCCGTGCCCTTACGCAGCCATAGCTCTTTAACTCTGTAACCAATAAAGTTGTGGCCAATATTTCTCCAAAAACAAGCGTCAGTGTGGTTTTTTCCTGCCTTACAAATCCCTGTCCTTGGGGATGGCACAGCAATCAGCACCCTTCCCCAATATCGCTGGGATGAGGCTGCGGGTTGTTTGGTGGAGTGTTCCCCGCCTGGAGAGGGGGGTAGTTTCCAGGATTGGATTGCACCCCAGACGGAGCTAATGAGCTGGGACTATGCCGATGTAGGTTTGGTCAGAACCTGGGGCAGTGACTTAGGGGCCCCGGTGGGTGAGGAGCATTGGAGTGCCCTCCAAGATCTGGCCCAAGTGCTGCAATACAAAATGCTTACTGTGACGAGAATTGTCAAAGGCTGGGTCGCGGGTGATTCAGAGATGCCTGGCCCACCCACCTCTGGGACTCTTGCTACAACGGGCCCGCAGGTTGTGGGCACCAGCTTTACAGAAGAGGACGTGGAGCAGGCCGAGTGTGGGCAATGTGCTTGGGAGGAAAGTTTGCTCCAGCAAGCAGGATGGGATGATGAAGAATACCTGAGAGGTCAGGAGGAAGCCCGCTACTGGGCGTTGGAGGCGCAAATGGAAGCGATTCATGAAGACTTGGCACAGGCCACCTATCTCATAGGTCTGATGGTCCAGGGGCCTATGGGAGATGCAAACGCGAAACAGGGAGAAGCTGCAGGGGCGATGGGCCCTCAAGGCCCTACCAATGCGGCCAGTCCAGTGCCCACTGGGGCACCAGTGGCTCCCCGCCCACTTCTTGCCCTACTGGCACCGCATGGTACCCATCCCGCTGCCCGCCCCACAGGTGCCCATTCCACTGCCACCTCCTCCTGGCCTCATCGCTCCTGTCGCTCCCATACCAGCAGTTCCTGCCGGGCCAGCAGGCCCTGCAGTTCCACCCGCAGGCCCAGCGGTCCCAGCACCAGGTGGGCCAATAATTCCAGTGGGAGCTGCACCAGCTGCACCAGCGAGCCCTCGCCCTGCTGCACCGGCTGCTCCAGCGCAACCAGCCCCTCGACTTCCTGTGCCTCGCCAGCAGCAGCCAAGGGCTCAACTTCCACCCAGGGGAGTGGGGCTGCTGGTACCAGCCCTCCGAGGACTCCCAGGGCCCCGGCCTCAGGCCCTACTCAGACCTCAACCTCAGCCCCAGCCGCGACTTGGGCCCCAGGGATTGCCGCAGAGACCCGCGGCGAGAGCAGGAGTGCCCTTCCAACTGCACCAGCCCACTCTGCCATGGGCTCGGGGCCCGGCGCCTCAACTGCCACCTCGCCAACCAGCCCAACCCCTCGAAACACTAGCCATGGGGGGGCCGGAGCTGCCCCTGGAATGGATAAAGCTGGAAGCTAGGTTTAACGGAAAGCTGCGTAAGCTGAGATTTTTCGTAGTGCAGGCCTTGCAGTTTTCAATCAGTGGGGACACCTGTTCCCTACGGAGGAAAGCTGAGTAGCCCATTTAGCAGCCCGCCTGGAAGGGATAGTGGCAGAGTGGTATGTGACTCTCTACGATATGGGGGCCCCGGAACTGGGAAATTTACAAGCCTTCATTGCAGCACTGAGAGCACAGTACGAAGACCCGCTGGAAAGTGAGTGGGCCCGCACTGAACTCCAAACCATTCGGCAAGGATTGCAGTCAGTGAGAGAGTATGCGGCCAAATTCCGACAACTAGCTGCTAAGTGCCTGTAGTACGAGGAGGGGGTGAAAGTGGAACTCTTCTGTAATGGAATGAACCCTAGACTGTTAGACCAGTGCTAATGCAGGATGACCCTCCAATGCTCCTAGGCTGGATTCAACTGGCATGGGAGGTGGAAAACCATACCCAGGTAGTTCACCTGGTTGAGCAACAGCAGGCCACATGTTCTCGCCATCCCTCTCAAACTCCGGGAAGAGGACGGGGCGCCACCATGATGAGGGGGGCCAGAGAGATGAGGTGGAGACAAGGACTGTGTTTGCAATGCGGTAGCAGTGGACATTTTGCTGCACAATGCCCCCTTAGAGCGCAAACCCCCCAGGTTCCACCAGCCAGGCCGATTCCACTGCTGCAGGCCGGAAGGTGTAGAGGACAAGCCAAAAGAGGACATCCCGAAACTGGATTGGAGGCTGAAGAAGTTCTAACGGAATTTGAGGTCCAGACCCCAGAAATTTCCGTCGTGCAGCCGGGAAACGAGGAGGATCTGTCGTGAGGAGGCCCCCACAGCAGATCGAAGAGAAACCACCCCAAAGGAGGTGAGAGAAAAAGGGGCAATATTATTCATCCCTGTTAACCTAATTAATCCCAAAAGGGGGACTCATGTGCTAGTGCAAGCCCTAATAGACACTGGGTACTCACGAGATATTATCGCCCTGGTGCTAGTTAATGGGTTAGGGTTGGAAACCCACGCCCTAGAGCCTCCTATAATATTCGAGCAAATGGATGGCTCCAACATGAACCCAGCTGTACTCGAAACATAACTAGTACCTACCGGAATGGGCAAACACTGGGAAAGCCGCCCCTATGTAGTCAGCCAGGTGGCCAAATACCCGCTTATCTTAGGCAGTAGATGGCTTTGGAATCACAACCCCTACATTAACTGGGCAGAAGGGATGATAGTCTTTGACTGAGAATACTGCCAGGAGCATTGCTGGAGACCCGAATGGGGCGAAAAAGCCCCAGCTAATCTGGAGGTTACCCTCTTTACTACAGAAGAGCTAAATCTAATTCCGCCGGAATACCGAGATATGGCCCAAGCGTTTAGTGAGAAGGAGGCGAATGAATTACCTCCCCACCGCAACACTGACTGTGCCATTGAACTAGTTCCAGGCAAAAAACTCCCAAAAGGAAAATTATATTCCATGAGCCCAGCAGAATGACACGAGCTCAGGAAGTTTATAGATAAGAGTTTGGAAAGAGGCTTCATTCACCCTGCCAGCTCCCTGCACGTAGCCCCAGTGTTATTTGCGAAGAAAAAGGATGGGGGGCTGAGACTTTGCACAGATTTCTGGGGCATTAATGCTGTGTCTATGTCCAACACCTATCCCATCCCATTGATTCAAGACCTCCTCAGTGTGGTGGTGCAGGGTAAGATCTTTTCGAAATTAGATCTCAAAGATGCTTATTTTCATGTGAGAATAAGGGAAGGGGATGAATGAAAAACTGCATTCAACACCCCCTTAGGCCAATATGAATATCTTGTAATGCCTTTCGGCTTGAAAGGCGCCCCTTTGGTTTACATGACGGTCATCAATGAAGTTTTGCATGAATTTCTCTATAAAGGGGTAGTTGTTTACCTTGATGACGTTTTAATTTATTCAGAAGATAAAGAATCTCATATTCAATTAGTCCGGAAGGTGCTAGCAGCCCTGATGCACCACAAACTGCCCATCAAATTATCCAAATGTGAATTCCATAAAAAAGAATTGGATTACTTGGGTTATCGCATCTCAGGACAGGGGCTAAGAATGGATCCTGCTAAAGTTAAAGCAGTGCAGGAATGGCAAGCGCCCTCAACTCGGAAGCAATTGCAATCCTTCCTGGGCTTTGCTAAATCGCTGCTGAAATTCATTTTGTTAGTTTTAGCCCAGTTCTGTATCCTATCAAGATCATCCTGAATCTTGATCCTGTCTTCTAGTATATTTGCAGCCCCTCCCAATTTCATATCATCTGCAGATTTAATGAGCATCCCCTGTATTCCATTTATAAAGCTGTTGAACTCTGAGCCAGTGATAGATCCCTGAAACACTCTACTTGTCACTCTTTTCCATGAGAATGAGGAACCATTTACAAGCACTCTTTGGCTGGGATCTGTCAACCAGTTACAAATCTGTCTAACAGCAGTAGGATCCAAACAACATTTTACCAACTTGTCAACAATACTATCATGTGGAACTGTATAAAAAACCTTACTGAAATCAAAATAAACTACGTCCACAGCATTTCCCTGATCAAACAAAGTAGTAACTCTCTCAAAAAAGGACATAAAGTTAGTCTGAAATGACTTGTTCTTGAGGAACCTGTGCTGGCTCTTAGTAATCACAGCTCTCTTTTCTAAATGCTCAAGGACTGACTGACTGAGATTTCTTACGAAACCTTTCTAGGTATAAATGTCAAGCTAGCAAGTTGATAGTTACACAGATCCTCCTCCCTGCCCCTTCTTGAAGATTGAGACAATACTTGCCTGTCTCCAATCTTCTGGCATGTCACCTGTTCTCCAAGAATTCTCAAAGATGATAGAAAGAGGCTCTGTAATTACATCAGCAAATTCCTTTAGTGCCCTAGGATGCAATTCATCTGGCCCTGAGGACTGGATTTCATTTAAAGAAGCTAGGTGTTTACATATCACCCCTATACCTATCCTAAGCTGCAATTCCCTTCCTTCATCGTGTGTTCTCTTCTTGACAGGTTGAGCACAGTTTCCTTTACAAGAGAAGACCAAGGCAAAGTAGAAATTGAGCAATTCTGCCCTCTCTTTATCATCTGTTAAAATTTCACTTTCCTCCCCTTCTGTTCTTTTTCTGACTCTGAACATAATCAAAGAACCCTTCTTTGTTGTGCTTAGCATTTCTCGGTAGCCTAAGCTCATACTGTGCTATAGCCTTTCTCTCCCTAAAAGCACTGATTGTTTGTATTCATCCTTGGTTATGTGATTCCCCTTCAATTTCCTAAACATTTCTTCTTAAATTCTCAGATCTTTAGAAAGCTGTTTATGGAGTCACCCTGACTTCTTTAGGTTCCTCCTATTTTTCCTTCTCATTGGAATAATTATGATTGTGCCTTCAATATTTCACTTTTATCCATCTTGAAATCCCTTCTCCTGGAGTATTTCTGACTATGGGATTATACTCAGCATAACTTTTATCTTGGTGAGAGCAAGGTCCATTGTAGCAGACCCCCTTGCTTCCTTCTCCACCTTTTGAGAGATGACGTTCATTTTTTTTATCTCACTACAGCCCCTATTTCTGCTCTAATCAACCTGCATTGTAACATTTTACCTTTACATCCTTTCTTTGCTTCACCCATCCCACCTCCTGCCTTGGATATAAAGTCTCAGGGATATGCAATGATTATGACAAATGACAACAATGACAATGCAGCACTCATTGCTGGTGGCAACAGCCACCTTGGCTGGGGGCTATTATTTTCCTCCCCGGAAGGAGGAAGACAGACGGCGCTTTCCCAGGCATCCGGGTATGTGCCGGGGGGTGGAGATGGAGGCTTTATAAGGCTGCTCTGCACTTCCAGCATGCCAGTCACGCCTTGTGCTCAGCCCGCCCACCTCACCCTATTTCAGTGCAGGACTAGCCAGTCACCATTTTGAGGGCCAGGTAGGAATTGTTTCTCCTCTCCCATAATTGGCATGGAGGGAGGGGAGTTTTTCTCCTACTTTGCACTGTTTGAAGAGGGAGGTAATTGGCTTGGTGGATCGACTCTTCCACTTGGGGCAGGTCAGCAGTTAGGGGGAAAGGAGCAGGCCGGTGAACACCACTGGCACCTCCCCATTGGTGGGGAATTGGGGTCTGTCAGGAGCCGCTGGCTGCTTTATGGCCCAGCTGTGAGGACAGACACTCGGGTGGGGAACCCCTGGACAAGATAGTCTCCCCCCACAGGTTTACGGCTGGGTGGGGGGCTTTAAAGGGGTGAACCACTTATCCTGTCTAGGCCAGATCCCAGCCACGCAATGGATGGCTCGCTCCAGGGGCAGTGGGTGACTCTCCCAGACAGGTTAGGGCAGAGGTCTAAGAATGACCACAGGGTCTGACCTGTACCACTACTTCAAGCCCTTGCTATGCTTGTGGATATGTTGTTGTCATTTAATACACCGGCCCTTTAGTACCCAGCTCTTGTGTCTGCCTCTTCATTCTGACGGGGGGGGGGCAAATGACAACAATGACAAATACTACAAAAGTGTGACCATGGGTGAAACATACATGAATAAAAATATCTAAGAACTTATATTAATGCAGACCTTTAAGAATGTTGAAGAAATGGGAGAATGTAATGACTAGTTGAAATCCAGAAGGATTATCTCTTTTACTCTCCTACTCAGGAGCAGAAACTACAGCTAAAAATAAAATCCCATCTATGTGTTTCACCAGGACTGTAGCCCTGCCAGGTGCAATAAAAATCCTACTATTTTAAATTTGTACCATTCTGCCTCCTGTATAAAAACCACTATAGAAATTACCTGTTTTTTAGTCTATAGAGCCAAATGTGGTGGTTCACTAAAATATGAAATGGTATATTAATGACAGTCAAATTTGTTTCCAGAAGTATATACTGAAGATAGTTTTTCACATTACTGAGGCAGGATCATTACTATCCACTCTATTAGAGTGTCCAGGAAAATGGATATTGTTATTTTTAATTGAATTTTTCATAAACTGCAGTCTAGCCTTTATAATAGAGTTTCATTTCAATTTACCTCAAATCCAGATGCTTTTGTAGACCATACACAGATTTTTTTATCCGTAAGTATTGAATATAGTCTTTAGCCAAGAGTTACCTTTAATTAGTGATGATTCAATTTTCTCAAATAAGATGTTCAAATTAAACTTACCTTGCTCAGTGTGCCAGTACCTTTCAAGTTCAGCATCTCAAACAATCATACTGATGATTTGTTCACAATAATTTTGTTGGTATCATTCAGCATGGTGAATGGTCAGGAAGATACAGCTGGTGCATGATCACAATTTACTTGTTTGCTTGGATTATGTATGCCCCAAGGTCATCATGGACAGGCCTGACAATTTTAAATCAGCTACACTCTGAGTATATGTGCTGCTTTTGTGCCTGTGCAGCATTCACTGTATTGGTACATGCTTCAAAATCACACCAGGTTTCCCGATGGCAGTGCAAGGATGCAAAAAATATTTTGATTTCAAACAATTATCATCAATTTGTTCAGCTTTGAGAATATGTTGGGCATAGTGAGCAAGGCTGGAGTATTTACTATTGCCACCACCCAGCTGTAGGATGGGTCAACCAAGAAAAGCAGTTTGAAAATATAATATGAGGTGGGGTCAGTTTGCAGATTGAAGATGAAAGAAGGCAACAGGAACAGTGTGAGAATGCATGTTTACCGTGAAGTGCTCACTATGTGAAAGGGTGGTCCTGTGCTGGTAACCAGAAGAAAAGGCTGGCTCCAAACCCTGGGTTTGAATCTGGGAGGGGAGAATGTTGATCCTTCACCCATGCCATCCTCCGCTCCAGTAGGGGGAGCAGTTTTCCTTCCCTCCACCCTGAAGAGGCCTCAGATGGGAAGACCTCTTATTTTGTCCTCCTTGACGTCTCTCTGAGCAGCCTTTAGTCCAATTTTACCCCTAGGACCAGCTTTGAAGGGAGAGAGGAAGAAGAAGTTTCAGAGTAAAGGAAAATTCAAAGAGGGCACTTTGATGGTTGAAAGCTCACACCTTAGAATTCTAGTTGGTCTCTAAGGGCGAAGCTACAAGTGACGAATGACACTTGAATGGCAAGTGTATTTCTCCCTGTTCACTTGCGCTACACTCAATCCACTTGCCGTTCAAGTGTCATTCATCACTTGTCGCTTGGCCCTCAGGTGCCAGTGGACCCAAATCTTGCTGTTCTACTACAGACCAACATGGCTACCAACCTGAAACAAACTTACCATGTTTCTGGAAGGGTTGGAGCCAACCCACTGTGCATGAACAACTTTAGAGTATAATATCCAGCTGGTCTTCTTGAGCCTTGCATATTCATTTGGGTGGTTTACTTTCATTATTGACATTTTAAGGGGTTTTTTTTTGTTTGAGGATCTGGATCTAGCATTTGAGGAGGAAAACATAGGTAAGCTGCACTGAAATAACTTCTATCCTAAAGCAATGCTAGGTTCAAAATTCTTTTTTTCTCAGAGGAGAACCTGTGGGAGGAACTTTTCCTTTCTAAATGCAGTACATTAAAAAAAAAAGATTCTGCTGCATCTGCCAGAATCTGTAGTTGATTTTATGGAAAATTCCTGCTAGAATGACAGAGGTAATTATTTTGAAAATTGTCTGTGCTTCGCGTATTTGAACTATGTAATGGATCTGATATTTCCAGGGAGCATAAGTGAGTGGTTTCAGTTCCTTCTATATTTGTCTTTAAGTTAAAGTGCAGAGAATTTCAATTTTTGTTTTATTCAAACAATATTCTGCACTGTTATTGGAGTCAGGGGACTGATGTCAGTGTATGGGTGTATTGAATGTTTAGAATTCATTCAAATCCCCAACTCATTTGTTGACTTTGCTGTTCTGATTTGTACCTACATGTTTTCCCTTTTTCTCTCTATAAAATCTTAGAAACTTGTTCTTTCTTCCTATATCTATAAGATTCCCTTTTTGATTTGAAGGGAAAATGAAGCCTAGCATAACACATTCCTTGCTCATGCAAACAATTTTCTTCCTCTTTATGCATTTATGTAAATAATCTGGACAATCACAAATATGCCCAATCTAATTTTCATGAGAGTGGAGAATAAAAGAATTATGGTGTCAGCCAAAGTTGTACAGTGCAACCCTAAAAAGAATTACTCCAATCTAAGCCCTCCTGGCCAGCAGCTTACCTACTTTAAGACAAGGACCGTGTTTTGCCTCCCTGCTGGATGAAGAGCGACAGACACTCTGCCGGTGTACAGGGATTGAAGAGGGGGTGAAGTCAGAGAGTATATAAGGCAGCTCCGCCCCCTTTGTTCCTCTGCAGTCAGGGTTTTCACTCAGCCCACCCACCCGCCCTGCTGTAGTACAGGATTAGCTGGTCACGGTGTTCAGGGCCAGGTAGGAATTTTTTCTCCATTTTCTATATTGGCAGTGAGAGAGTGGACCTTTTTCACCTACCTTGTACAGCATGCATGAATTGTGGTAATTGGCCGGGGTGGAGCTGTAATGAGGTTCCTTGGTGGGATTAGGAGGAGAGAAATGAGCGGGACAGTGAGCACCCTTGGCACATCCCCATTTGGGGGGGGTGAATTGGGGTCTGTCAGGATCATTGGTACTGCTTGATGGCTGCCAGCTGAGAGGGTAGACTGCCATGTGGATCCCCTAGACAATTAAGGCCCTCCTGCTATACAGCAAGGTGCTATAGGCTTGGAGTGGGAAACCATTTGCCTGAACAGCCAGGTCACAGCCATGCATGTGGATGGCCCGTGCCCAGGGCAGAAGGGCTTTCCCAGACAGGTCAGGGTGGAGGTCCAGGGTGACCCCAGGGCCTGGCCTGTACCACTAGTACAGACCATGTATATATATTTGGTTATTTGCTGTTGCCAAAATAAATATGGCCCATTTAATCCCAACACTGGTGTCTGTCTCTTCTTTCTGTCTGGGGTGGCAATGTTTCTTTGCTTCAAAAGAGTATATACCAAAGAAGACAGAACTGAGGGTGCAGGTATAACATGTATTATGTGAATGCTCACTTTTGAAATCCTGAAATCTAATAATGGATGCCAGCAACTTTGGATCCCTGTTTAGAGAGAGATGAAATAAAACTGTCTAAACAAACGAATAATTTATTTATTTATTTATTAAAATATTGCCCACCTTTTTCATGTAAGTTAAATTTGAGGAGGGAAATTCTTAAACTATCAGTTTTTAAAATTCTGAAATAACTATTATAAGCAAATATGATTAGTTGCATACATATATGACTGCAATAATTAAGAAAAAATATGAATATAAACTCATAAGGCATTGTGAACAATTATGGATGAATTACTACTACTATTACTACTACTACTACTACTAATAATAATAATAATAATATTAATAATAATAATAATATTGAACAATTATAGAACAAATCTTCTTTCACCATTTCACACTATCGCTTGTAAAAATTCTAATTATTATTGCTCTAATAGAATTCTTCCCAAGGTTTACTGATAGATTTTGAAATATTTTTAGTGTTTAAAATGGTTGAACTTGGAATGTGATATTTAACATTATTGTCTCAAAATAATCGACATTTAGTTATTTCTAAAAAATAATCCTAAGCTTTCCACTATGGAAGGCAATTTTCACCAATTCCCTCTTCCCACTGAAGACTCCAAATTTGTCCCTCAGACCATTTCTGAATGCCCTCCCCATTTCAACCCCCCCCCCCCCGGCCAGGAGCAGCACTTCTGTGGAGCTGACAGAAGTGATTTCTATTTGTGCAGAACATTGACTAAAACGAATCAAAAACTGTTTGAATATAAGTATGTCCTTCTC
This sequence comes from Eublepharis macularius, assembly GCF_028583425.1. Taxonomy (NCBI): domain Eukaryota; kingdom Metazoa; phylum Chordata; class Lepidosauria; order Squamata; family Eublepharidae; genus Eublepharis; species Eublepharis macularius. The sequence goes on from NC_072794.1 coordinate 70,666,229, forward strand.
TTTCTTCCACTAAAATCAATGGTAACTTATGTTAATATGCCAGCATCTTGCTCTTAAAAATTATATCTCAAATTTGTGTAAAGTTTTGGTGCTATTGTATGATTTAACTTTATATTAATTATTTTGGTTGTTGGGGGTTTTCCGGGCTGTATTGCCGTGGTCTTGGCATTGTAGTTCCTGACGTTTCGCCAGCAGCTGTGGCTGGCATCTTCAGAGGTGTAGCACCAAAAGACAGAGATCTCTCAGTGTCAGACACTGAGAGATCTCTGTCTTTTGGTGCTACACCTCTGAAGATGCCAGCCACAGCTGCTGGCGAAACGTCAGGAACTACAATGCCAAGACCACGGCAATACAGCCCGGAAAACCCCCAACAACCATCGTTCTCCGGCCGTGAAAGCCTTCGACAATTAATTATTTTATTAATACATATGCAGCCTTTCTGTAACACCAAAATGGGACTTGAGACAAGTAACAATATACATCAAAAATAATTTCCAGCTCAAACTAATAAAACAAAGATTTCAGCAAAATATAAGCATGAATCATAACTGTGCTCTCACATAATTGAACATTTTTTCTAGTACACAAGAAGTAGCCACAACTTATAGACCTCTCAAATGGCATCAAATGTTCTCTTTAAAAAGCTCAGATTTACAGCGTCTTCGTGTTGGGTGTTTAGGAGCCCGTTAACCTGTTGCCTTAGTGCTAGCTTGTGTATAATAGAAGGTGGGAGTGCTGCCTTAGCAAGAAAAATCTATATAAGGTTTTCTGCTTCAGGAAAGAAATGAAATCCTTTTATTGTTAAGAAACTACATACTAGAGAAAGAAAGAGAAAGTATTAGTACAGGAAAGAAAGAGAAAGCATTCTAGCTGTCTATCTAGATGAGAATGGAGAGAGATTTCTGAGAGCACACCTTGTACTCACGGCTCACAAAAAAAGCTGGAAGATTAGGAGGTTAGCCAGAAGGTAGGAGAATTCCTGAGAAAAGCAACCTGAGTATACAAAGAGAGGGCAGGAATGCAGACAAGATGAAGGAGACAGAGGAACCTGACCAATCCAGCTCACTAGTTCTACTTCTCCCTCTAGAGTAGTCTTCTGCTGTGTACTCTAGTGGTTGAGCACAGCTTTTGCCCCCCTTCCTTTTTCCAAATAAGGAAGACACCAAACTTTCTTGGGGATGCATACTGGGAGACTGGGCTTCCCATGAATCAAAGGGAAGGAGCAGGCAAATATTTGCTCTTCCCCAGCAGCAGCACTGGCTGTTTGGAGCTGCCCACTCTTTCATCTTAGCATTTTGGCAAGGTGAGATTAGCTGGTTGCTTTGGGGCCAAGCAGGAATTTTTGGACTCTCTCAAGATTGGCTGAGAAATGTTTCTTTTTTGCTTGCTTCACTTGGCCATTTTGATGGGGTGGAGTGTTTAACTGGGCATTGTTAATACTGGTTAGGCGCTATTGGGATTGGATGGAACAGTGCTGTCTGTTGTTTAAGTTAAGGCATTATGGTGAGCACGCTGGGAATTCCTATGATGCGGGGTGGGGGGCTCCCCAACCCCATCTCTTGTGGCTTACTTGTCAGGGTGTTCACCATGGGATTCCCTTAGGATTGGGGCATCACCATCAAAGCTGTGTTTGTCAGCATGAGAGGAAGGTGGTAGACTAACAATCTCTCTTAGCATTCCTTGGTATACAGGCCAAGAAAAGTGATTGGCAGATTAAAGCCACCTCACACTTGGATCTGGATTGGAATTGCCCATTCCTGGGTAATGCCTCTTGCAGCTGACTGAGGGTTGGGTATTAATAGAATCTGGTTCATTCCAATGTTGTGTGGTGTTTTTTATTTAGAGGATGGTGGACCAAAGTTGTATTTCACAGTCCTTCACTTCTAACATCTCAGAATATCCTCAAATTCTTCTCTTATTCTGGGAGGCTACTGTATAGCCTAGGTGCTGTCTCCGACGAAGTCCATGTGCAGGTTTTGTTAAGGAGAGGAGCTAAGAGCAAGAACTCTCCAAAACATCAAAGTTATCACCCAGGTTTATCCAGAAATTTAAGAGGATAACTTTCTTTAAAATGCTTAGACCAAATTAACTTGTGAGAAAATTATGCTATATAATATTTGCTTTACGTTAAAAAAAATTCAAATTTGTGGAAACTGTACTGCCAAAGATAAGGTATTATTCTAGATCTGGTAATATATATGGTCATTGAATACTTGTGATAATTTTATACCAGCCCAGTTGGAGTCCCAGTGATCAAATCAGAATGATAAATAAGATTAAATCTAGATCAAGTGGTGATTTACTCAATTGGCCTAATAACCCTTCTAAAGTCTTAATTCCTATCTGACCACAACTATTTTGCCATACTATTGATGTTTCATCATAGTGTTTCAGATTTTGATTCTCATATTCACACGTTCAATGAGAAAAGAAGGCTTGGGATATGCTTCTATGAATGTAAAAGGTTCTGCATTGAATTTCCATCTACTTTTGCATTCTGATTTGACAACATATCTTCTCATATTGCTTTCTGTTTCACATTTTCTTTGCCTGTTGCCTTTGCCAGATATTTAGCTCTGGCTACAAGACAGCACAAGCGTGGTTAGTGTTGTCTTTTTGTGAATATTTTCTGTTAATCTGACAACTTGAATCTCCTGGGAGACATGCAGCAAAAAGAACCCCCCCCCCCCGCCCCAGAGATTGAATTATATAACTTTAAAAAGCCATTCTGGAGTACTAGGGAAATAAAAGCTGCCAGTCACCTTTAGTTTTGTGAGTCTCTTGCACCAAACAAACATAATGTTAGCTGTAATAAATTATTGGGGAAGAGAGAAAAACATAATTAAAGTGGATATGACTAGGGGAGTACAGAGTGCATTCTTAATATACATCTTAAATTATTGGGGGGTTGTATTTGAAACATTCTTGATCTGTTTTCAACTACTTTGCTAAAAAACCAATCTGCTTTATATTACGGTACATACCTGAATTATTTTTTACACATCAAAATACTTGAATTGTTTGTTCTAACCTGCTCTTACAAATACCAAATTAATGTTCATTTATTTCTCCACTTGTACAACCAAGACTGCATTACAACTTTATCAGCTGATCTTTTTTAATAGAGAAAGCTATTTCAAACCAATTCTGTATGTCATGTTACAGATAAATGAAAGCAAAGACCCCCCTGTATTGTATGTGAAATCTCTAATATCATGGCTCTAGTGTAATGCCTTAGACAATCAAGCTAAATATGTCAAGGGAGTTTTAATATACTGCATTGATGAAGCAAGAGTATTAAATTTATTCAACCGTGAAGAAGACTTTGATTATCATACACCTCAGCTGTACTAGTGTGTTGACCATGAGAAAAAATAAAATAGAAAATGAAATGTGATTAGTTCCTGATGAGTTTAAATTCCTTTTTATACACATGGAATGGAGCAAATCCATATTACCAGTTTCGATCATGAGACCCCCCCCCATCCCAATCTTATCTGCAACCTAGCAAATCAGTTTTACAACATTCTTATAAATTTCTGAATTGAAGTGAATGGGTAGGTAAAATTATTACCACCTTATTGTTTGTTCATTTGAGATGGGATATTCATTGTTGGCCACGTGAGTCCCATAAAAAGCTATAGCAATTATAACTTTAGATAACATTGGCTGCAAATCTACTGTGCTGTCTCTTTTATGTCAATATACTTCATTATGCAGATTCAAAAACCTGATAAGTTATGTGATTTTTTAAAGAAAATTTATTTGGCAGTTTAAGCTTAACAAAAGCCTATTTTTAAAAGCTTAGTAAAGGTGGGAAGAAAAAGCCATAACGCATTTGAGCGAGACATGATTATAATACATTTAAGCCTTTGTCAGTAAATGGAGAAATTATGGGCAAGTTTAAAAGCCTGATAATTATAGAATCACCTAGATTTGGCAGCAGTGGAATATTCATTTTCTTATTTCTTAGACAGATGCTGGATTCTGGAAGGTAGAATTGAAAAAGGATGTGTTGGGTAAAGATTTATCTTCTGAAAACTTGTAACTACAATTATTTCACACATTCTGTTTGTGAGGAACTACAAATTATGAAACTTTTTTTCATGGAATTCCCTAAGTGTGAAATAAGTTTTTAGTGTTGCTAATTGTTGCTATTACATGACAAGTTAATGTGGGGATTTGAAAATAAAAACCATACATATAATAGTTAATGAGTTCTATTTTTTACCAAATTTTTGGTAAATACAGTTTTAAAACCTTAGATGGATATTAGAACATCTAGACATAGGGAGCAAAATGCCAAATCAGTCTTGCTCATCAGACAGAACACAGCTTGCTTGTGATGTTTTATGGTTCCCAAATGCTTGATGAGAAGGGATGATGCCAACATTGGAATAGTTTGATTTAATATCTCCATTTTGAACTCATGAGCCTTTATTTTCATAACTATCTAAGGTATTTTAAACTGTATATGGTTGTAATCCGCCCTGAGCCTGCTGGTGTGGGGAGGGTGGAATACAAATCGAATATAAATAAATTAAATAAATAAATAAGTGAGGACACACAGGGACAGAGGAGATTTTTCTAAAAAAACAACCAAAGAAAACTCATAAAAAACCAAACAATTGCTTAAAGAAAAAAATGAGACTTAAAGAAATAAATGTGGCAATGCCACATTGCAACATATTTGCTGCCTTTAGGTGGTTGCCTGGCTATCCCAATAAATTGCCCAAATTGGCAGTGGTGACAGAAGACATGAAAGAGGAAGTGAAGGAGAAGATACAGGGAGAGGCAAAGAATGAGGTGGCAGAAGGGCAGGAAGAGGGGGTTTCAGAGGTGGTAGCAGGAAAAGGACAGTGGTAGTGGTGGCAAAGGGGAGGGGACAAAGGAAGCAGCAGAGGTGATCTTAGGAGGGTGAGAAAGGGAGGAAGTGGTGCCAGCAGAAGGGAAGGGGTGTGTGGAGAAAGGCACAATAGGAGGGTGGTGTGGCCAGCAAGGGGATGGGATTCCTTTGTGACTTCCTCTTGAATTCCCTGTTTGTATTTATGTAAAGTTCATCAGAGTAGAAGCAAACAGGAGCACCAAGAACATCATTACAACCAACCCCCAGAGCATTCAGTAGCATCTCCAGCATCCTTGTAGTTCTCTTCATGTTATCCAGTTCCAAATATTTTTAAATTATTTCCTTTCATTTAGATTTTCCTCCTTACCTAAAGAGAGGAAAATCCAAACTGGTTTTCACTTCCCATCCAGGCTGGTAGGATTAGTGTTAATGTGCTGACAAAAACAAAATGAACAGGTAAGTGGAAATCTGCTGTATAGCCAAAGACTCTCAGAGAAAAATCCTGTGCTCTCTTTTCAGGATTAGGGATGGTATGGACCCTACAATATTTCAGAAGTTGCAGAGCTTGGAAGAAAAGGTAAAGTTTATTCTCAGATTAGGTTTCCATGGTTCATGCTAATGAGACCTTGGGTAGTTCAAGAGCCACTCCATTTCTAACAGTCAATTCTTTAATGTAGGTTGAGCAGTTCTCCCCAGAGTTTTATAATTACATATGGGTGTTGGGTAGACATAGGCATGAACGGAAAAACAAACAAACAAGCTGTTCATTGTTCGTTGCCATCCACGAACAACGAACAATGAACAGTAACGAACATGACCCTGTTCACAAACATGTTCGTTGTTCATGGCCCCTTAAAGATCCCTTTAAACTATCAGCTGGCAGGGGGAATTCCCCCCTACCACCTGCCAGCTGATAGTTTAAAGGGCCCTTTCCTGCCAGTGCAGGAAACACCCCATAAACTGACCCCACAAACTGACCTTCCCAATGTCCAATACCCACGAAATTTGCAGGGGACATAGTTCTCACTGTCCTCCAAAGACCCCCCAAGTTTCAGAGAGATTGTACCCCGGAAAATGTATGATCCATGTGTATCCCCCCCTTTTTGCTATCATTTTCTGTTCAGTGGCAAAAACGGACCTGCCTGTTGGAAGGCAGCTACTTTGAGGCGTTACAAACTGACCTTCCCAATGTCCAATACCCACCAAATTTGCAGGGGACATAGTTCTTGCTGTCCCCCAAAGACCGCCCAAGTTTAAGAGAGATTGCACCCCAGGAAAGGCATGATGCTTGGGTCTCCCCTTTGTTTTCATTTTCTCTTCACAGTGGCAAAAATGGGACTCTCTGCTGAAAGTACTTTGAAGGGTTAAAGCCAGAAGGAAAGCCAGAAGGAGTTCAGAGTTCAGTCCCTGCCATTGCCAGGGGAATTGATTGAAAGGCCCCAGACTGTCTGGCTTGACGAACGGCTGTCGAAGGCAACGAATGAGGCTTGCAACAACCACTTGTTCATTTAGAATGGAGGCTCACGAATAGCTTGTTCATGAACAGACGAATGGGCTGTTCGTGGTTTTTTTCCATTTGTAATGCTGTTCATGCCCATGTCTAGTGTTGGGGCAATTAATGGAAGTGGTTCTGCTGTGAAATTTTGGTTTGGCTGTCTAGGCCTCTGCTGCACTGGATTTTGCTACAGCTTGCCTTCTTAACTGCATTTGTTTTCCTCACCCTTACACTTAGTTTCATTTGATGGTCATTGCCCTTCTGCCCCATCTCCCCAGTTTTTGCCCTGTTTTTTCAGACCACCACAGAAGTGGTGTTTCTGCTTCTATTTACACTCTCTTCTTTCTCTGTAACTCTGTCAAGTGGCGCCAAATATAAACTGCCTGTATCATGTTATAGTTGGGCATTTTTATCCAGTAGTCTCTCTTGGTGGTATACTTTTTCAGATTCAGCTGTATTTTTGATCAGAAAAATGTAGATATCCAGAGAATCATAGTTCCCTTACTAGGTTATTCTAAGCACAAGGCTTTGCATCTGCTCTTTAACAATCTCTGCCTCTTTCCACTCTACAAATGATTATTTTAATTGCTTTCCAGACTCTCTTACTGAACTTTGACAAGGAGGTAACCCTTTGTTTTAAAGCACAATCCCTATAAGTGCATCGAAATTGGATGGAAAACAAAAACTGTAACTGCATGAAGATATTTTTCCTAGCTGAAAATGTTTTCATTTGAAACCAATGGAAAAATGAAAATGAAGTAAAACAAATGACAGAAAATCCAATACATTTTTGTGATTAAAATGAATTAAAATATTTAAAAAATGGGCACCTATTTGGACCTGTTTGTTGATAACAACCTGGACCTGATGGGAAATTTATTTTCAAAATGTAAAATGTTTGCTGCCTCTTAGTGGAGGAAATTCAGGCAATGAGTATTTCAGAATCATCTCAGTGTATAAAATAGTCTTGCCAATTGATACAATGTATAAACATAACTAGTTTTTAAGAAACCATTCATATTACTGATACATAAATATCATGTGCACTGTATTGGAATGATAAATTACAGAGTAATGCTTCTCCTTGTGTATTTTTTCAGAGCATTATAACACTTTATGCTTTGTTTTTTTAAAAAAGTATTTGATTAAAACAATAACAACATGGCCTATTCAGATTGCAATTACCATTCTTTGAATTCTCTCTCTATTACATTTTATGGCATTTGAGAAAAGCAGGACAATTTGAACAGATTAGTGTGCATCTGAAAATGTCTGAAAAGGTGGGGGGAGGGGACAAGAAACCTGTATATATGATGGAAGATAGCCTTCATATTGAAAAGAGAATAAAACTCTGAGAGACAGTAAAGGATGATACTTTTTCATAAAGATAAGCAACTGCAAAGGGCAAAAAGCCCACAGCAAAGGTCAAGTGTCTCTAAAAATATGGGATGCATTTTAACTAGATCACTCAGAAAAGGGAATTGAATTCCATATTCCATATATATATATATATATATATATATATATATATATATATATATATATATATATATATATATATATATATAAAACAAGAACTGTTGGAGAATGCAAACAAAATGTTGCATTTGTTTTCTGTTTATTTGTTTTCTGCCTGAGACAAATGATAATGACTGTTTTAAAGGCCTCCAAGACAATTTCTTTGTAAGACAAATGTTCTCAGACCTTTAACCAGAGAAGCCTTGTGAACATATTTATAAATAAGATCTCATGGATCTTGTAGTTGAGGAAATGTTTGCAAAATCTGGCATTTGTCAGAGAATGCTAATGAAACGGCCCATAGCTGCAGAACCATTAGGACTCAGCCACCACTGAAAATAAAGGTGCAGCAAAACATTAAATAAAACCTTCAGGCCGTGACCTGTCTTAGCAATACTGCAAGCAAGACTACCTCCTTGGCTATGAACTACTCTGGCCCTTTTGGTGACACAATAATGGACTGGGTTTTTTTAAGGGCCCTAGGAACATGAATTTGCTCAAAAAAACCTCATTGTTTTCTTGGTGCTAGTTTTTCCCTTCATGCTCCATAGAAAACCTGCCCCTGGAGGGTTTGTTCAGGTTTTTGAAAAACAGGCTAACTATATTTCAGTTAAATTGCCTATGGGTACTTTCTCTCTCTTTGCTAACTTTATGTTCAGACAGGTTGTGGAAAGGGGTACCACTATAGCAAACTGAGGGACAGTGTCATTCAAGAGCAAGTGACGATTATTATCCAAAAGTCATTAAATACTCCTGAAGAAGAACTTTGTCTCAAAGGGCATTTGAATTGTTTTATAAGAACAGTAAACAGAAATAAAAAAACATTTAAAAGAAGGGAGAGTAGCAGGGTGTGACCGAATGGGTTTTAAATGCAAGGATTACCAAATTCTGAATCCAGAGAGTGGAAGGAAAGGATTAAAACAACTGCCAGGAGGATGATTAACATGCTGCCCCCTCCCCTCTGTGATTGGCCAGTGAAAAGGTAACAAATTGGAGTTAACAGGATTGTCGGGAGGGGAATCAACACTTGGAAGCTGACCAGATTCCCCTGTGTGAGGAAAAGGAAAAGAAAGTTTGCCCTAATGGGGACAGCTTAAGGTTGATGAAAAGCTTTTAGTTGATGAATTAAAGTGGAAAAGATAGCATTAATTTTACTCAGACAATAAAAAAGAGGCAAGAATCCAGTAGCACCTATAAGACAAACAAAATTTGTGGTAGGGCATGAGCTCTCATGAGTCACACAGCTCACTTCTTCAGATACAGCTAGAATATGAGTCCATCTGTCCTTATATCTTGGAGAGTGGAGTGATTTCAGATGCCAAATGACAATAACCAGTGAATGACAATAGAATGTATGATTGAATAGGGGTATGCAGAGGGGTAGTGGATGTGGAGAAATCAGCACTGGTAATGAGACTTTTAAGCAGTTTATCATTGCAGGTGAGTAATTGTTTTAGGTTAGCAGGCTGTCTGTAAGCAAGAAAAGGTTGCCCCTGCCAGTGCCTGTGTGAGGGAAGTGTCAGAATCCAGCATGGATGGTAGGTCATTAATAATGCATTAAGCCATCTTGAGTTGTGAGCTTTAGGTGACCACCAGCAGTGTTCTGTTGTTACTGTTTTTGGGCTTCTCCTGTAGCAGGCTGTGCCTGGGTGTCATTCTGGCCTTTCCAATCAGTAACAGTAACAGTAACATGGACTCTGGTACCAAGGCCTGCAATAAACCAAAATGCCAAATTTGCTCTCATATAGATTTGCAAAAACGACAAAACCGGGACTCCACAATGTTAAGAGCCAAAGTGTGATCTAATTTTCTGTATTATAAAGTGCAAACAGTGCAATAAATACAAACATGAATACAGAATACGTTATACAAAATTTTTAGAAGTGCAATAGTACAGAGTCCAAACATTTACACACATATATCACAATACGTTTGTTGTCCGGAATAATCAGAAAAAAAATTTAAGGTGCCAATTGCCAATATTTCAAGGGAGCCGGTAGGTAGGGAGTTGTGCACAGTACTTATATATTCACAGTCCATATAATTAGATGTAATTAGACGAACGCCGACGGGGGTTTGCAGGCAAATATCATTAACCCGTTTCGTGAGTAACACGACTCACTTCCTCCTGGACATGTCCGTGGATTACGATTATGTGGAGTGGTAGGAGAGTATGCCTTGTGCTTGCAACATACTTATGACCAGTCCGAATCGCTTTACGCCCAGGAGGAAGTGAGTCGTGTTACTCACGAAACGGGTGAGTAATTTTTCTGATTATTCCGGACAACAAACATATTGTGATATATGTGTGTAAATGTTTGGATTCTGTACTATTGCACTTCTAAAAATTTTGTATAACGTATTCTGTATTCATGTTTGTATTTATTGCACTGTTTGCACTTTATAATACAGAAAATTAGATCACACTTTGGCTCTTAACATTGTGGAGTCCCGGTTTTGTCGTTTTTGCTTTAAGTTGGTACCGGGGCCGCCCTTTGTTTTTTCCTCATATAGATTTGAGCAACATCATCAGTGGATCAGCCACACCATCTCAGGTTCATACTCTTGCTTGTTCTCTAATGTGATTTATCCTTAGGGGTGCCCCTTCCAGTCTTCTCGGCTCCACCTATAAGAAAATTAAAGGAGAAAGCATTATTTTTGGTTGAAGCAATGCTGTTACACCCACCTTGAGATAACGCTTCTTTTTGCATTGCATCTACAGCCTAGAATCCTAATATAAGATAACAGATTATTGATCAAACAAGGATTTTTTATTAATGTCTTATCTGCAGAAGTTGCTTAATACTGTACTTTTTTTTTTTAAGTGTGAGTTTCCATCTAACCGTGCAGCCTCTAATGGCTGCATAGCTCAAGTAAAGGCTAATGAATCTGGAAATTTTTGGTTTAGGAAAAAAAGACAGGACATGATAGAGGTTTATAAAATTATGTTTGGGATAGAGAAAGTGGATATATTGAGAATTACTTCTTCCTTTCCCATAATACTAGAACTTCTGGGCACCCAATGAACCTGATGGGCAATAGCTTCAGGATGGACAAAAGGAAACATTTCATTACTCAATAAGTGTGCATTGTATGTATCCACTCTAGTGTCAGTGGATGCAGTGATGGCATGAGCATAGGTGGCTTAAAAAGGGTTTTTTAACAAATTCATGGAGGCTAGGTTCATCAAAGGCTACTAGCCATTGTAACTAAAGTGAATCTCCATATTCAAAGGCAGCAAATGCATGAATACCAGAGTTAAGAGGTAATATTTTTTATTTGTTTCTTGATTTACAAAATGTATGCCCCATATTTCTGCCATCCTCAGGGCTATCAAGATTAAAAACATACATAATAAAATCATATCTTAAAAACCATTTAAACCAACCAAAAACCCACATCATTAAAACAATTAAAACCAATACTAAAATACATCTGTGTGTGAACTGCTATCAAGTCATAGCCAACTTATGGTGCCTACATAGGGTTTTCAAAGCCAGAGATGAACAGAGGTGATTTGCTATTCCTATTGCTTGCTTCTGTTTAGTAACCATGGACTTCTTTGGTGATTTCCTATCCTAGTACTAAACAAGTAGCCTCAGAAATCTGTTGAAATTGGGCTAGCCAGGTCCATGCAAGTCAGGGTAAAATACACCTACAAAAAACATAAAAACAATTACAGTATAGGGCAGGTAGTAAGGATCACTGAGGAAATGCTGAACAAAAATCTTCACCTGCTGGCAAAAGATGGCAACAGAAGGGGAAAGGCAAGTCACCTTAAGAAGAGCATTCCAGAAATTGGGTGCAGTGACTGAGAAGGTCCTCTCTTAGATTGCTATCTACCTAATCTCAGAAGGCATACACACCCTAAGCAAGGCTTTGGAAGATGACTGCAGTGGTCAGAGAAGACCCTAGCCTCTTTACCATGTTTGTTGGGCTTCTAGGGCAACTGGCTGATAACTGTATGAAACAGGATGTTTGACTATCTGGACCATAGGTTTAATTCAGCAGGAATCTTCTTTATGGTCAAGCTGGCTCAAAATGAATGAGTCTTGTTACATGAAAGAGAGATAAAAAGGAACAGAATGCATTGAAAGTTGTGATGAAGAGAGAGGCACAAAGCAAATTGAAGAAACATGGAATCCAGGGCAGAGAATAAGTATGGAACAATAAAGAAATTGAAAGCAAGAAATCTCCACTCTAAATAGAATATAAATGTTATAAATTACTGAATAAATTTTTATTTCTCATGCAAACCACTGGTATTTGAATAATGATGTTTCCAATACCATCCAGAATTCAATCTTTCACCTTTAGCAGCTGCCTGATCTTAAACTGAATTTTGCCACTTTATCTTTCATTCTAATGAAAATTTATAAAACAGCAGAATTTGGCTTAAGAGATGTCTCATTCCTACATAAAATCTCTGCTGAAATAGTGTGGCAGGGCTGGGTGATGACCAGGCAGTCCCAAACTCTGGGCCCTTGGTAGGTGAGACAAAAGTTCAGATTCCAAGGCCCCTTTCTCCCCAAGAACATGCTGAACTCGCCAGTTTGACTGTAGGCATTTATTCAGGACTTTGTATTGTCAAGTCAAGGAAGTAGTTGACACCACCCTTCCTGCAGCTTGCCCTGCCCCCCTTCTTCTTCCTACATCAGTCACCCCAAGGAGCCTCTTGCTACTGCTTTTAAGGCCTGTCTCCACTAGTAACCTGCCCTGCCTGCCTTGCTGCTACATAGAGTTGCCAGGGGCCCCAGAGGCCAGAGTGGGGGTAGAGGGGGCAGGAGGACAGTGAGTTACTTACCTCCCATGCAAATGCTTTACGTATGCGTGCGTTCCCACCTTCCCCTGTGCCACTAAACTGGCTTCAATGCACTCCTGTTTCCTTCCTTATGCTGGAAAATTATGTAATTTTCAGCAGGAACGAAGAGCCGTGGGGCTTATTAAAGCCAAAAATCACCCTTTTGGAGGCTTCAGTATGCCTGGTGTTTCTGCTGAAGTTTTCAAACAGGCTATTTTGGGCTTCAATGAGCTGAGAAGTGCTGCTGGAAAATGACATCGTTTTCCAGCACAAGGGGGAAAATATGGGCACACTGAAGCCAGTTCAGCAGGAAAGGGACCACACACATGAATTTCTCCCTCTCTTGTGCCTCCTCCTTGCTGGCCAGGTGAGTGGGACCAGGGGGCAGCAGGTTGGGGGTGGGTGGGTTTCCCCCTGCCTCAGGTGGAGGGATGTCAAGCCTACTGCTACACCCTTCCCCAACAGCTGCTGCTGATCTCTGCTGGCCCTGCTCAGGGCCAGGGCCATCAGCCAAAGCTGTTCTGCCTCTGCTGCCCTAAGCCCAGCTTCTGAATGCTGTCTGGACAAACTTTCCCTTCCATGAGCAACTCCTAACTCCCATCAGGCTCCAGTTCCCCTGGTCCCAGGATGGTGTGATGCTCTAGCTGGCTGATCCTGCCACAAACAAGCACTAGAGTCTGATGCTATTTACAGCTCTAACCATGGCAAAGTTAAATTCTGTGCTTTAAAGTATATGTCATATAAATCTGTGTTAAGTATTAATATTTTTAAACAGAAAAAACAACAATCAACAAAGATATTTGGGGGTGAGTTATTCTTTGTCTGAGTAACTGGAGAGGGGAGTTTTCAAGAAATAATCCGGTTATTATTGACAGGGTGGGAATCACAACAGAAGATGGCCATAAACAAGAATCAGTTAGTATTTACAATCTGAAATCATAACATCTGTTTGAAAGCAGAGATATTCATGAGAGACTTAATATTCTAGGAAATGTGCTTGGCTAGTACAGTAAGGATTTTTATAGCTTGACGCGAAAATGTGAAGGTTTAACTGTACAGGTTATGCTGCGAATGCAAAACATGCGATAGGGCGCTGATGGCACTCTGAATCTTGAGTGTGACAGATTAGAAAGATGTCTTGAGAAGTCTTGTATTTTAATAGTGTTTGGGCTGAAGATGATAAATACAGTCTTCAGCTAACATTCCAATGTTCACAATTTATTACAGGCAGATAAAAAAGTATGTGTGTGTGTGAGAGAGAGAGAGAGACAAATGACTAAAGATACCTTTCAGAATTCAAGAGAAAGATTATTCAATAAATGGAAGAAACTACTCAGAGTGTAGTCCTTCAAGACAACCAGAAACATTATAGATAATTTTTTATACTTTTGAGATATGAGCTAAATAAAATGAAAATTTCGTCAAATGTGTTTTACATTATTTCTTTTGCATTGGTCATAAGAATATTATTTTATGCTTGTGGGTTCAAAAGTGTAATTCCACCTGGAAGCCACACCATCTGATCTAAGAAAGTCTGCCTGTTAGTACTCTCACTTGCTGTTTGTTGGGTTACTGTTGTACAGTTGTGAGGAAAAGTCCCCATGTACATGCTCAAAGAACCAGAGGAGTTAGCCATGTTTGTAGTAGCAAAATAGCAAAGAGTCCAGTAGCACCTTTATTGTACTTTATTGTAGCATAAGTTTTCGAGAGCCACAGCTCTCTTCATCAGATGTGGGGAGAGTATGAAGAAACTGGCCAGAGATATACAGGTGCTGAGGGGAGGGGGGAGAGGGACTGACTCACAATACCAAGCATACCCCAGCTGGGGCCACATGGACCCACTATCACTGACTACCCGATACCTGCCACTAGGGCATTTTTTGATCCGGAACAACCTGGATCGGCGTTCCGGCACCTCTATAAAATACTCACGTGACACCAGTCATGTGGGTATTTTTAAAATGGCCTGTTTGGGCCAATTTGGGCCCATTTGGGCCTGGATCATCCCTGAAATGGCATGAATCGGGCTGCTGCTAGGAGGGGAAGGGTTCCCCATCCATCAGCAGCCGTTCCAGGCTGACTCAAGCCAGCTTTGGGCCATTTGGGGCCCATTTAAGGCATGAAAAGGCCCAGATCAGGGCCAAAACAGGCCCGGTTCAGGGCCAAAAAGGCCAGGATCAGGCCACTGCCAGGTGGGGGAAGGATCCATTCTAGACCATTTCAACCCTGATCCCGGGAATTTCAGGGCCATTTTGGGCCAATTCAGTGCACAAAAGGGCCTGGATCAGGGCCAAAACAGCTAGGATGGGACCAATGCTGGCCAAGGGAGGGTTCCCCCACTCGGCAACAGCCTGTTCCAGCCTGTTCCAGCCCTGATTCGAGCCATTTCAGGGTCATTTTGTCATTTTTTGGCCAATTTAGGGCCCAAAAGGGCCTGGATTGGGGACAAAACAGCCAGGATCAGGCAGCTGCTGGGCAGGAGAGGGTTCCCCTGAATGGCAGTGGCCAGTTCCAGGCCATTTTGGGCCTGATCTGGGCCATTTCTAGGTCACTTTGGCCATTTTGGGCCCATTTTAGGCCCGAAGCGGCCCGGACTGGGGCCGAAATGGACAGGATAGGACCTTTGCCTGCGGGGGGGGGGGACTTTCCCCTGCCCAGCAGCAGTTTGTTCCAGACCATTTCAGCTCCGATCAGGGCCATTTGGGGGCCATTTAGGGGCAATTTAAGGCCCAAAACGGCCAGGATCGTGCCGCTCTTGGGAGGGGAGGGTTCTCCTTCCTGGCAGAGGCTCGTTCCAGGCCATTTGGGGGCCATTTTGGGCCCATTTCAGACCAAAACAGCCAGGATTCATCCCGAAACAGCCAGGAACAGGCCCCAAATGCCCAGGAACGGGCGTTTGCTGGACAGGGAAACACTCTTGTGCTTGGCAGCAGCTTGATCCTGGCCTTTTTTGGTCCCTTTTGGCCATTTGTGGCCTAATTTGGGTCCAAAACAGCCAGGATTAGGCCACAAATGGCCAGAATCAAGGCCAAAATGGCCAGGATTGGGCCTCCTCCGGATGAAGGAACACTCCTCCACCCTACAGCAGCCCAATCCTGGCCATTTTCAACCCCTTTCAGCAATTTTGAGCCCATTTCAGGCCAAAACAGCCAGGGTCAGTCCTGAAACAGCCATGATCTGGCCCCAAACAGCCAAGATTAGGCCTCTACCAGGCAAGGGAACACTCCTGTGCCTGGCTGAATCCTAATCCTGGCCATTTTCAGCCCCTTCCGGCCATTTTTGGCCCAGTTCGGGTCCAAGATGGCCAGGATTAGGCCCCAAATACCCAGGATTGAGGCCAAAATGGCCAGGATTGGGCCTCCACTGGATGAGGGAACACTCCTGTGCCCAGCAGCGGACCAGTCCTTTAGCAATTTTGAGCCCATTTCAGGCCAAAATGGCCAGGATCGGGCCTTTTCCAGGTGGGAGAACACTCCCCCACCCTGTAGCAACACGATCCTGGCTGTTTCCGGCACGATTCTGGCCATTTTGTGTCCCTTTTGGCCATTTTGGGCCCAACTTGGGTCCAAAATGGCCAAGATTGGGCCCTAAACGGCCAGATTCGGGCCACTGCTGGGCGGGGGAGTGCACTCCCATGTGGCACCAGTCTGTTTCGGGCTGATTCAGGCCAGTTCAGGCCCATTTTCAGCCCCAAACAGCCTGTATCAGGCCCTATATGGCCAGGTTCAGGCCACTTCCAGGCAGGGAAGTGCTCTCCCTTGTGGCAGCAGCCTCTTCCAGGCTAATTCAGGCCTTTTGGGGCTTGCTTTCACCCAATTAGGGCCTGAAATGGCCCAGATCCAGCCATTGCCAGGCAGAGTGAGTGCTTCCCTGTGGCAGAGTGCCCT
Organism: Eublepharis macularius; assembly: GCF_028583425.1. NCBI lineage: Eukaryota > Metazoa > Chordata > Lepidosauria > Squamata > Eublepharidae > Eublepharis > Eublepharis macularius. The sequence continues at coordinate 70,682,776 of NC_072794.1, forward strand.
GTTCCGGGCCAATTTTAGCCTTCTCTGGGCTGAATCTGGCCCCTCCATGGAGCATGGGAGGCCTCTGTGGGCTGCCACAGTGTGTGTGATGATGTCACTTCCCAGAAGTGACATCATTGCACAGTTCTAAGAGCACGCACACACATATGGCTGCAGATGTCCTCTCACACCATAGCCGCTGCTGAGTCCTCCACTGCAAACAACGAGCCCACTGTGCTGCAGCCAACCACACAGCCCACCAACAAAGACCAGAGATCAAGTTGGGATATTTGGGTGGGTCTCTTCTGGCATGGCTCTCTTCCAAACTCCCCCACCCCTCCTCCTCCTCCTGCTCTTCCTTCTCTGCCGCCCGCCCCTCGCCCTTGCCCGGTTCCCTCAGGCTGGCCTTCAATTTCTGGTAACGGAGCCCCACTTTGCAGAGCTCCTTTTTCCAGTGCACCATCCCACCCACCCGCATGGCGATGATGCCCTTGATCTGGGGGTCACAGAGGGAGGTCATTTGGTACACCACCTCATGGCACAGAGGATGCATGTGCTTGGCCATGCATGCCTAGATCCTCCTCACAAAGTCCCAGACCCTGGGGAGCAGCTCTTTCTCGTGCTCAAGCTCCTTGGCCAGGAACTGGTCGAGAAAAAAGGAAGTATGCCAAAACCAACCACAATATACAATTGTATTGTGGAACATCAAAGATAACTGTTTTCAACAATAATTCACACTTTCCAATTTCATTTACAGTAATTAATACATATAGGGAGAGATATAATTAATTATAATTAATTATAATTAATACATATAGGGAGAGATGTAATAGGGAGAGACCACAGGCTCGGGTGGCGCATCTTTAGGTGCCTGGTCAGGACCATCGATGACAGGTGCTTAGGGTAATTGCCCCTGTGTACCCTTGGCCCCCAGCCAAAGCCTCATTGTGCCAGCAAACAAGAAAGAGGAATCAGAATGAGACAACACTGTGAGATCTCAGCCGAGGTACACACTGAGCTTGGCCCCAGGGCCTGGCAGCAGCCCTGGAACCAGAAGGAGGGGCTAGAGCCCTAGCCCAGCACTCCCAGAGACCTGACCAGATCAGGCACTAATAATCAGGGTGAGCCCTCAGCCAACAGGGTTTGCAGGAATGAAATTGGAGTGCCAATGGCTACAGAACACCACCTCTTCACCCTCCCTCCCTCCTGGCCTCTGCTGCCATGTAACCAATTGTTACCAATTTGCAGCTCCACACTTGGAAGGAAGAACTTCCCATCAAGCTAAACTGGGCTCAGATTGGCATTTCCAGGGTGACAGAAGGAGTGCAGACAGAGTTCAGGCACTCCCAGCCTACATTGCCAAGGGAATTGATTGAAGGTGCCTGACTTTCTGGCTTCACAAATAGTGGACAAACGCAACGAACGAGGTTGCGACAACTGCTTGTTCATTTGAAATGGAGCCTCATGAACGGCTTGTTCACAAACAGACGAACGAGTTGTTCGTGGGTTTTTTCCGTTCGTAATACTATTCATGCCCATGTATAACTGGAATCCCAATCTACTGTTCTTCAAGTGGCATAGCTGCAATGCTGACTCCTGAAGCTGCTTTGTGTTACTCTGTCCTATCCCTATCAGTTCTCCAGTAGACGTTAATGTTAAAATAGCACATTTCATTGCCTCAAAAAGGGGCAGGCCTTTTTTCTATCTGTCTGATATTTGCCAGTGCAAGTCCAATGGCTCCAAGTCCATAAAAGGAACTGAAACTGAAAATAATGTCCAGTTAGCTGAGTTTCTGTAATAAGTTCAGAAAAGTTTCATCTTGGATTGTCAGTATTTACACAGAAGAGATCATGTGCTTTCAAAATCTGTGTAACACACTGACAACCAGCAGAGGGATACTCTTAAACTGCAGGCAGAGTGGTAGGGAAAACTTTATGTGCTAGATTTTTGCCTGTTGTACAGCTGTTAAAGGGACAAGAGCCATGCCAGAAAAGAAAAACTGGCTATCATAGTTGCATCCTGGCACAGACTGTGCCTATTTAGAATTTTTCATCCCTTGTTCAGTCAGAGATCTGCCCCTCAGTCCCAACTCCTCTGTGTTCCCAAGCTGTTAATCGTATGCTGTTCTGAGATTTAGAAATGAAACTTTCAACCAATTTACAAAATGGTAGGCAACAGTTGCATGCTGGCCAAAATAGAGTCATCAGGGGGAAAAATCATCTTTTTTAAAAAAATTTTTTTATTGGATTAGAAATCACTATAATATCCATTACAATCAATTTCCTTTAAATATTCCAGTTCTAACCCCCTCCCTCCCCCCTTTTGTTGACTTCCAACAGTTTTCCAACCCCTTGTCCATTTTTTCCCCCTATATACTTTCACTCGCTTCTAAGCTTCTCTATTATAACACAGAGCTATCTCTATTCCCTTTCCCACTTAACTTATCAACTAAATATTACATTCCTGGCATATATTCTGTAATAATAACAATCATTTGTCTAATTTTGTACTCTATATTCTATCTTATTCATTCTTGTCTCGTCAATATGGGACAAACAATTTGTCCCTTATTCTACATAACTTTAAGTACTTCTATAAGCATTATATACATTCACTATAAGTCAATCAATTTAACTTGTACTCTATATGTTGCTCTTTACTTCCCTCTGTCTTATATTCATTCTATTTTAGTTATATCATTTCTCCATTATACAATTATCTGCCAGAAATAAAATTAGTTAGTTTCTATCCTTATAATTCTTATAATAACACCTCTATTACTTAATACTATATATAGTAGTCAAATAAAATATTTGCTTAGAATTTCTCATTTAACTCTCCTCCCCTCGGTAAAGTCACTTCCCTCTTCTTTTGTTGTATTTCAGTAATTTTCAAACTGCCACAGTTGTCCTCCCACCTCCCATTTTTTCACCAAATATTGCTTCAACTTTTCCCAATCCATGTTGAACTGTCCTGGATCAAGGTCTCTCAGTTTCCTTGTCATTTTGTCCATTTCCGCCATGTACAGCAATTTGTAAATCCAGTCCTCGATAGTTGGCACTTCTTGTACTTTCCACTTTTGCGCATACAAAAGTCTAGCCGCTGCTGTCATGTAAAATAACAATGTCCTGTATTGTGCCGGAATATCCTCCATTCCCAAGTTCAGTAGCAGGAGTTCTGGGTTCTTATTAACTTGAAATTGTAAAATCTCACTTATCACTCTTATTATTTCCCCCCAGTACTGCCTAGCTACCTCACAGGTCCACCACATGTGGTACAAAGATCCTTCATGCTTTTTACATTTCCAGCATTTATTAGACATGTTCAAATTCCCTAACGCAATTTTCTTTGGTGTCAAATACCAACGATAAATCATTTTGTAGACGTTCTCTTTAATATTAGTGCATGTCGTAATCTTCAACGTATTTTTCCACAAGTATTCCCACACCTCCATTGTTATTTCTTTATTAAAGTTTATAGCCCACTTCACCATTTGCACTTTAACTATCTCATCTTCTGTGTACCATTTTAACAACACTTTATAAGTCTTAGAGATTTCCTTTTTATCCTCTTGTAGAATTACCTCCTCTAATTCCGAATTCTCCATTCTTACCCCTCCTTTCACACAGTCCGAGTTATAAAGATCTCTAATCTGTCTATATTGAAACCAATCGTAACTTGGAGACAGCTCATCTTGCGTCTTTATTCTTAGTTTAGAAAATTCTATTCATGTTATCTCCTTGTACGTTAAACACTGTTGTTCATTATCGACAGTTCTCGGATCTATTACTTCATAAGGAACCACCCAGGAGGGAATTCCTTCCTGTAGGTAATCTCTATACTTCTTCCAAATTGTGAAGAGGCTTCTCCGAATATAAGGTGTAAAAACATAGAGTCTGCTTTTACTTTGTCATACCACAGATATGCATGCCATCCAAATATTTTTTTATATCCCTCTAAGGCCAGTAATTTGCGGTTTTTCAACGTCATCCAGTCTTTCAACCAAACAGATTGCATCGTAGTAAAGTCTTAGATTGGGCAGTTGCATTCCACCTCTCTCTTTTGCGTCCTGTAATACTTTCATTTTCACTCGAGGCTTCTTGCCTGCCCAAACAAAGTCCGATATTTTCCTCTGCCATTTTTCAAACTGCTTAGAGTCCCGAATAATTGGTATTGTTTGTAGCAAAAACATCACTCTTGGCAGCACATTCATCTTAACTACTGCAATTCTTCCCAACCATGACAAATTCAATCTATTCCATTTAATCAAATCTTGCTCTATCTGAGTCCACAGTTTCTCATAATTATTCTTGAATAGATCTATATTCTTTGCAGTCAGTTCAATTCCCAAGTATTTTGCCTTACTTGTTACTTCACAGTCTGTTATTTCCATTAGTAACTGTTGTTTTTGTTTGGTCATATTTTTACATAATATCTTTGACTTCTTTTTGTTTACATAGAATCCTGCCAGATCTCCAAATTCCTTAATTTTCTCTATTACCTTTGGCATGTTCTCAATTGGATCTTCCACAATTAACATTATGTCATCCGCAAATGCTCTGACCTTGTAGGAAAAGTCTTTTATTTTTATTCCACGGATTGCATTATCTTCTCGAATCTGTATCATCAATATTTCCAAGACCAAAATAAACAACAGTGGAGACAACGGGCAACCTTGTCTTGTACCTTTACCTATAGTCAGTTTCTTAGTCACCTCGTCATTCACCACAATTGCTGCACTCTGGTCTCTGTAGATTTCTTTCACTGCTCTTATGAATCTTTCCCCCATTTGTAGCTGTTCCATAGTGGCAAACATAAAATCCCAGTTCAAATTATCAAATGCTTTTTCAGCGTCCACAAAGAAGAAACCAACCTCCTTGTCACAACGCTTATCATAGTATTCAATAGCATTTATAACTGTCCTTAAATTGTCTTTGATTTGTCTGTTTGGTAAAAAACCAGCTTGTTCCTCCTCAATAACTTCGGATAGCCATCCCTTTACTCTTTCTGCCAATATCTTCGCAAAAATTTTATAGTCATTATTGAGTAACGAAATAGGTCTGTAATTTTTAACATTAGTCAAATCTTGTCCTTCTTTGGGGATCAATGACATGTTAGCTTCACTCCAAGTATGTGGAATCCTTTGATCACTCAAAACACCATTAATCACTTCTTTTAGGAATGGCACCAGTTCATTGACCATTACCTTATAAAATTTGGCTATAAGTCCATCAGGTCCTGGCGCCTTTCCCAGATTTGTTGACTGTATTGCCTTCCTTATCTCTTCCTCCGTTACTTCACTATTCAGTTTATCTCTCCATCCTTCCGAAATTACTGGGAGCTTCATTTTCCCCAAATACGTCGCTATTGAATCTTTATTCACTTCTTTTTTGTTGTACAGTTTAGCATAAAATTTGTAAAAGGCTCTACTAATAGCCGTCTGTTCCAGATATACTTTATTATCCTCACATATTTTATTTATTGTCTTCTTCTCCTTTCTCTTCTTCAATTGCCACGCCAAATATTTCCCAGGTTTATTTGCAACTTCAAATGACTTTTGGTTCATTCTCTTAAGATTCCATTCCAGTTCTTTATTATTCATTGCCGTCAACTGCTCTTGAAGGATTTTAATATCCTGGTATATTTTCTTTTTCCCTGGTCTTTTCTTTAGTTGTATTTCTTTGGCTTTTATTTTCTCCATAATCTCCTGTCTCTTCTCCTCTCTTTTTTTTCCTGGCTCTTCCATTTAAGTCCATTAGTATACCTCTAATTACTGCCTTATAGGCATCTCATACCTTATTGGTTGGTACTTCTCTATTCATGTTGTGTTGTATGAAGAACATAGTTTCCCTTCTCAACATCTCCATATTTTCTCCCTCTTGTAACAAGTCCTCATTTATTCTCCATCCTTTCCTTTTAGTTCTTTTTCCAAACTTCCACATAATTGGATTATGATCTGAGCCTACCATGGGCATTATTTCTACATCCTTAGTCCAGAGCGCTAAGTCTTTTGAGGCCCAGATCATATCAATTCGTGATAACGTAGAGTGTCTCGCAGAGTAAAATGTATATTGTCTGCCTTTGGGATTCTGTCTTCTCCATACATCTTCCAAAGTTTCCTGTTGCATTAATACAAAAAAAGTCTTTGGTAGTAATCCTCTTTTCTTTTGTACAGTTGCTGATTTTTTGTCTTGTTCCAAATTTGTAACTCCATTGAAGTCTCCTGCAAGAATTATCTGGTCGTAAGAAAGTTCATCTAATTGCTTCCTCAAATCCTCAAAGAAGCTTTCTTTTGCTCTGTTAGGTGCATAAATTCCAATCACCAACACTCTCTTTAAATTCCATGTACATTCCACTGCTAAAAATCTGGCTTCCACATCTCTCATCACTAATTTTGGCTGTAGCTCCTCTTTTATATACAATACCACTCCCCTTTTTTTCTTCTTTGAGGCCGCTACAAAGTCATTGCCCAATTTGTTCAGTTTAAGATATTTTACATCCTGCTTTCTAATATGAGTCTTTTGCAAACACACAATATCACATTTTTGTTTTAATAGCCAGTGGAAAATACTTTTTCTCTTATTCGGTGAATTGAGTCCATTTACATTCCAAGATAAAACTTTACACTCCATATTCATAACCTTGTTGTTGGTAAGTCCTTTTCATTGTCCCTCAAAAACTTTTCCATTTCTAGTTCAGATCTGATGCGCTTTTTCACTCCTCCAAATTCAAAGGACATTCCTTCCGGTAATTCCCATCTGTACCTTATTTTCATGTCCTTCAGAATCTGGACTAAGGCTTTGTATTTTTTCCGATCTAGCAACACCGATCTGGGTAACTCCTTCATAATAATAACTGTCTTGCCAACAACCTCCAATGGTTCTTGAAATTGTTTACTCACAATCATTTCTCTTATATTTCTAGTCGTAAATTGCACAATCACGTCTCTTGGTAATTTCCTCTGGGTCGCAAATCTTGAATTTATTCGATACACCACATCTAGGATAGCCACAGTTTCCTCCTCCTCCTTTCCCAGGTATTCAGCTAACACCTCAGTAATCTGTTCTTGGGCCATCTTTCCTTCTACCTCCAGCAAGCCGTGAAGGAAAAATCATCTTTTTTGTATTAATGGTGGTGTGTCTGTGTGAGTCATGACAATGGCACCAAGCTCCAAAATACAGTTCAATCCCTATTACCAAAGAGTTGCCTTTATTATTCCTTTACATCCAGTCACCCCTATATTTAAAAGTTACCAATTACCATAGTTAAGAGCATCAGAGGGGAAATATGAAGCTGCCAGGACCTCTCACTGATACTTAGACCCAACTCCTCCTAGAAGTATTGTAATTCCTGTGTGATACTTTGGTAAGCCAATTTTGTCTTAAAGTGTTATGTTTTCTCTAGAAGTGTTTTTGAATGTCAAGGAATCATAAAGCTAAATAGAAATTCTGCTTTTGGTAATTCCAGATAATGAAAATGAATTAGAAGACGTTTATCTTTGTAATGATCAGATAGTTTCAGGTGCTTTCCATACTGTCACTTTAAAGCATTTCAATATCTGTTCTGCTTCCCACGTTTGCAGAAGTTCCACATGTGCAAGGTAGTCATGGGATGCAGAACCGATTTTTGTCATAGTATCACCGATTTTCCCTTCTGCGGACATACCATGATTTTATTTTGAAGCCACTGCCAAGTTGCAGCTGGTGCAATTAATGTTAGTGCAAACTCTATATTCTCTTTCTGCTTCTCTTCTTCCCCTTCTCCTTTTCCCCGGGAGCTGATTGGTCGGTCTGCTACCAACCACTCCCACCCTCCTCAGCTATCTGAACTTTTCCACCATTTTTATCAGTAAAGCAAGATAAGGGTCATAAAGCTGCTTCTCCATTGGCTTCCTTCCTCCTGGGTATGTGTGCACTCTAGACATGGGCATAAATCAAAATACAAATCAAATTTCGTGATGAATCAGGCCAATTCATGTATCGTGAAAACGCATTTCATGGGGCTGTGTTTTTCACAAAACCCACGACTTTTGGGGCTGATTCATTCAATTTGTGAATGCCTCATGATGCCAGACAGGCTGGCACCAATCCATTGATTCCCTGGGCAACATAGGCCTGGAATGTCTGCAGACTTTTTTGTTGCCGTGGAAACCCCAATTTCAGCCCACACAACCCTGTCAACCTGAGAGCTCCCATTCTGTTCTATGAGAGCAATGAGCAGGGGAGAGATGGGCCTTCTGTAGCCATGGGAACATCAATTTCATACCTCCAAACCCTGTTAGGCAGATCTGTCTGCCAACCAGACAGCTCCTGCTCTGCTCTTTGTGAACATTTCTTATAAAAGGCACAGCTTTGTGCCTGTTTTCAGTTCCAGTAGACAGAGGGAGAGGGAGGAGCTGTTGCTGGAATTTGGAGTGAGAGAGAGTCCCGGGCCCATGAGGAGGAGGTGGCCACTGATAGAACTCATCTGGTGAAATTAGTAGGTGCCCATTAGGGCACAAGGGGGTTGCTGTGGGTCACCCCCAAGCCCATGGCACCAGTGGCACCAGGGGGGGGACAGAAGGGAGGCAGTTTCCCAGTCAACATATTGTAATATTCACCAAATTTGGAAGGTGGCTGCAGGAGAGCCTGCTGAAGTCTCCTTGAGAGTTTGGGATCTCTGGGTATGAAGGGGTATGTTGTAGGCCCCCAGGATCTGATGAATCATGAACCTAATGAATCGTTCCACAAAATGGAACAATTTTGTGAAAGTTCATGGTTTGTGATTCATGGAACATGATGAAACATGAAAATCAGGGTTCAGTTTTTTCCTGTTTTGTGCCCATCTCTAATGCACTCTCTTTTTTTCCCTTTCAAACCTAGGAAAGAGTTGCAATGTTATTGTTCATTCCTTGCTGGCTTTAAAAGCCAGGAAAGGGTTATATCCAAAGCCAACAGAGAGAGAAAAACTCTCACTGAGGGAACAAAAATCAGTTACTACATATATAAATATTTATAGAGTGTTCTAATGCCAAACTGCTAATGAATATCAATAAATACCATAGTTATAACAATGTAGAATCTCATATCTGGATAAATACACAATCTAAGCAGACCAATAAATTATGACTGTAAACAGTAAACAGTATATATGAAGTGGCCAAAAAATGCAAAATATCATTCAAAACACATCAAAGACACAGTGTCACAGTCCATAGGATACCCCTAATGCAATCTTTGTCTTTCCTACTTGCAGGTGCAGCGAAACGAAGAAGGGAACTTCATCCACCTGAGGTAAGTATATGAAGCTTGTTAACCTCTTGGGTGAGTTTTCTCCATAGGTGGAACCAACATGCCAGGGAACAACCCCAACAATCCTACAAGAGGCCTGCTAATCAAGCACTTGTTTTGCGTGTACATTTCATCAGAAGTCATGCACATGGCTGTGTGCCTACACAGACAGATGATAATTATTATGCTTATGTGGATATGGTGGACTTACTGCATGACTCCTGATGAAGTGTACATACAAAACATTTTATATTTCAATGGAACAGAATGAGAAACAGATTAAAAGGCATATATCTTGCACTGTAGACTAATATGTACTGATTGAGAAGCAAGCAGCTTCTTTTCTAAAAAAAATGGATGACATCATTTGCTATGAAGTCTTTGTGGCAAGAAAAGTCCCATGACAGTTTTGCTATCTTCATGACAGCTTTATGACTTTATCAAACAAAAGTATCAAAGAACAAACTTCATTCGGTAAGGAGGGAAAAGATAGAAAAGGAATGATTAATCGAAACCCAACAAAATATTAGATCAGAATAATCATGTCGTATCAAAAAAGAACAACTTCTTGTGCTTTATGTGATGTTTTTTCCATGACAGTATGGGCTCAGAGGCACAGCAAAAAAACCTTTCTCTCTGTTTTGATTGACAGCGAATTCTAGTGTCACCAGGCAAATGCCAGTGGGGAAAGAAACTTCCTCACATTCATGTAGAATATGCCTTAGTATTAGAGCAGCACAGAATGTATGTAGGAGCATGGGAGCAACTGAATCCATATGATACCTTCGAAATGCAGATTGGATATTCAGCAGCAGAAGGAACTACATGGGAAAATGACTTTAATATTTGTATTCATTTTCTCTCAATGCCACTTCCAAAGCAGGATAGACAGGAAGAGGAGAAAAGAGGAAAGAATTTTTAGAAGATGCCTCTCTGCTCTGTAGGGTGTTCTGCTTGCAGTGCACTGTTATAGCACTTGTCGTAATGTAAGCAACTAGTAGAAAACCAGGTTTAATGTTATGTTCTACTGGCTCTCTCTTCTCATATGTTTCCAACCCTGCCCCCCACAGGCAGCTACAGTGAAACTCAGAGCTTCAGTTGGGGAACAGCAATTTTTGGAGTCTCATTAGTCTAGTGTATACCCTGGTTCTAGTGTTGGGGTCCAGCTCAGAGCTTCAGTTGGGGAACAGCACTCCTGTAAAGAAGGAAAAATGAGACAGAATTTCAGATAACAAAATATTTATTCCTTATTAAGAGCCCATTGTGTAGAGTTTCAGGGCAGGAGGAGAAAGGCTAGCCTGGATGAAGATTCCTAGGTTGAAGGAAGAAATCCAGAACAAAAACCAGCTATGAAGTTAAGGATCAAAATTAAAGATAAAGTTTAGGAGCTAAAGGAGGGGTCTAAATAATTCAGCAAGGAGGGGGAAAGTCTGTGAAATAAGCCAACTTTTGGAAAAAAGGTAACATTCAAATGTTTTAAATAAATAAATAAAGTTGGGAAAGGCACCTCAAGGGCAGAACAAACTTCAGAGTTGGGGGTGGGGGAGGTCATAGGACTCCAAGAAGGTCTGAGATCAAAACCTTGAAGTGGCTAGACTTCAATGTGGAATTTTGTATTGGCTAAATTCCATACAGAGTTGAGAATCTACAGCAGGATTAGAGCAAGGCAGCAGGGATTTGTTTCCCACTGGGAGTGTGAATTTTGGGTGAGTACAGACAAATAAGCATTTAGGGGTGGAGTGGAAGTCCAAATATGGGCATGAGAGGTCAGATAACAGGGTACAGGAGGACAACTCAGGTGGAATGATTAAGTTGCCTGGGTGGTAGATTAGCTCAGGCTGGGCCACCAAAGGCTGAGTGGCCCCTTCCCTTGGTGTCAGATTGAATTACTGGGGTAGGCTGTAGAGTGAGGAGGGTCTGGATTATTTTCCAGCAAACTTTGCCATGGGTGTAAGTGACTTTGGAGAAAGTTGACCAAAAATGTTTAATCCATGAGCTTTTTGGAGCATTGCAGCAGGTGGGCTGCTTTTGTTAGCAGTCAGACCCCTCCTCATGCTGAGAGGGCAGTTTATAGATGGAATATCATAAACCCCTTTTTCCTATTCCATAAGCACAAGACACTGCCTGACCCAAAGCAAAATGGATGTCAACAGAACTCAAGCCTGGAAAATTACCAGTAGGTGAGTCATAGCAGCTGGCTGACCAATGGCCCTCTGCCACACCCCAGAGATGCATAACTTAGAACAATGAAGCTTGCAGGAAGCATGTGACTCATCCTGTCAATGCCCAACCTTCCTTCATCTCACCCACCTCTCCTAATCAAAGCTATTCAGCAAACCTGGTAGCTTTCTCTTTGCTCTTTGAGACTGGTAACTATCACTCTTCCTGAAACTGCTTTCTCCCTGCTTTTCCTCCCTGCTTTTCTTAGTTAGCCTTGTATGTGTGCTGTGTGTATTTGTTATTGCCCTTTTTATTTCTTTTTTAAAAACAACAACAACTTTTCCTGTTGAACATCTTCCTGATTTATTTGAGAGTTCTCTAAGGGAATAATCCCCATAAATATTGATGGAGATTCCTAGTTACCCCCCTCTCGCTTGTCTCCTTTAATACTACTCTCCCCTACTAATTAAGGATACCTCCAGTTTGGGTAACATTGTCATAGGAGAAGTAAACAGGAAAACTCCTGCTAGTTCATATTTGATATTAAACTGGATATTTCATCCAGGCCTCTGGTAGTCTTGTTAAAGAATCTTTTTGGGTGAACAAATATAGGGGCCCGGGGGGGGGCGCTCATTTACCACAAAATTCTGCCTACAGTGCTTTTGTTAAACATAGTTGTAATGAGGCTCCAGAACTCACATAAGTGTCCTCAGAGTTATTTGTTCATTTGATTTTTTAACCTAGTCTCTTTAATTAAAATCTCAAGGCTCTTTAATTAAGAGCTGGAAAAACTGAGCAATGAGTTGCATCCAGCCAACTTCCAAAACACAACCTTGTGCAGTTCAGCTCCTTACTATAACCATCCCAAATGGCTTTTGTCCATGCTTGTCCATGATCCCCAGATCAGGCAGTGCAGGCAGTGGTGGCTCAACAAGCAGTCTCAGCCTAAGGCTGTGTGTCATTGCTTTCTCTTTGCAGTCCACTGCACAACCCAGGAACTGGAGTAGATGACGCTCACCCCTCATTCCCTGGACATCTTGAAATATAATGGGGCAAGCCACTCTTCTAAGTCCATTGATGGCTTTGAAGGGTATAACTATGTTTAAGATTGCACACACTATAAGTATCCAAGCAGCTAAGGCCTATTCTGATAATTTACAAAGGGCAGATAGCAAACTTTCTAAAGAGTTCACTCACTACTGACCAAAGTGGATGCATTTATTGCCCTCTTAGAATCTTACCTCCTTTTGCTAGCCAGTCAAAGCTGTGTTCCCAAATAAAGGCTGAAAGTCCCTAGGCAAACATTATAGCCTGAAGGATTTGCAAGAGGATAGCAATAAGAAAATCATAATAAAGCCCAAGAGCAAATAATTATAAAAAGCACAGGGACTGTTTAATAAAATAATCTCAAATATTGTCCTGCAGCCAAAATATCTTCCTAAGAAGGTTTTTGCTAACCTTTTAAAAATGAGTGAGCTAAGACCAGAAGTCCCCATCTGTACCACTGAGAGGCACACTGATTAAAAGAACCTCACGCAATGAACTTGAAGATATCTGACTTTTTTCATCTACTAGGCAGTGCCAGAATCAACAGTGGGCAGATGCTGAGGTCCAACCCTGCTGTGAGATAATTGTGTTTCATTTCTTACATTGAAAGCTTCATACCACAATAGAGGGGGTAATGGCAACTTTATTATACTTTGCCCCCTGTATTCAGACACTCCCCCTCTCTTTGTTGGTCTATAGTAGAAGAGCAAAATTTCCAGTTCTAGTTGATCTTTAAGAGGCTACTGGACCTGAATCTTGCTCCCCTTTTCTTTGATAATAGCAATTCAGTGGGCAACAAGAAGAATTGTTTTGGGAATTTCTGCATGTCACAGTCACAACAGGAAATTATCTTGCAATTATTGTATTGGGCAGGGAGACATGAATGTATGGGTTGTTATTATCTAATTTTTGTGGCCAACACTATGATAATGTTGCCAAAGGAGTTCAAGCCATTGTTGTAGAAAAAAAATCTTCAGTCCTTCTTTATAACTTGTTCTCCCCTCAACTGCTATCTTGTTTATTAAGTAAATTTCTAAATGTGGTAATTTGTTGAAATATGTATTTTTAAATATTTATTTTAAAATGGCATGTGTCTCACTGATGTGCAATCATGTAATTTTGAATTGATTTCAAGAATGTGATGGCCTCTGGCTAATAAACTTTGTTGTTGTTCTTATGGTACACATCTTGAACTTGCTGGATACATACAGGCAAAAATATATTTAGCCGTTTTTGTATCCAACTAGGCAAACAAACAAGGCAGCAAATAGTTTTTTAAAAGATAATATACGTCAATTTATATTTATTTATTTAATCACATTTCTAGACTGCCCTCCCCGTCAGACGGACTCAGGGCAGTTTAACAACAGTTTAAAACAGTAAAAACATTATAAAAACATTAAAACATATCAAAACAATTAAAATTGGAGGGTATAAAATATTAAAATATTTGTAATGTTGTAATGTTATAAAACAGTACAAATGTATAACCCAGCAATTAAAGATCTAGATTATGAGCTTAATTGGAGCATTACATTTGTTGCATCAAAGATTTTGGTTTCACAACTAGACATGGGCACGAACCAAAATTTTTTAACGAATCCGCAGTTCGTGGTTCGGTATCGATGACGATCTTGAAGTCGTGAACCGCAACGGACATTTCCTGTTGCCGAATCGGTTCATGGTTTGCAGTTCCTGGTGCTCAGAATGGCCCCTGTTGCACTTAGAGAGCCCATATTCACAGGGAGTGTGTAGCAGGCTCTCCTCCAGCCAGCATCCAAGTTTGGTCAAGATTGCAATAGGGATCTTGGAGTTATACCCTCTCCAATCTGAGGCCCCCAGGAAACTCCCACAAAAATCCAAGTTCAATTACACTCTCTCTGTCTCTCCCCAAAGGCTATACCGTAAGGAAAAGAGAAGCACCCTTAGAAGTAAACTGCAAAAACCCGGGTTGATAACCACATCTAATGGAACAAACAATGTACATTAAGGACTCTCTTCAAAATTATATTATGTGAAATGTTCTTAAAGTGGCACAGTGCATATAAGACAATAATAATTTTTTTTACAATTTCATACTTAATTCACACCAATTTACAAAGTCCGACCAATAATGGGAGTAGGATTGACTCCCACAAAGTGCTGAAAGTTCAATATGGGATTGCCAATCAAGTCCATGCTGAAATGTGCAAAATAGTTGCTGTTTGATTGTAGATATTTATGTTGTTGTTTTCATATTTCTTCACAGATGGAACAAGGAGATGACACTACTTGAAGGACTAAGGACCCGACAAGGAACCGGTTATTATAAACGCTGTATCAGGGGTCATCAGACCTCCTCCCCAAGCATTTTCAAAGCTGTAATAAAATGCATTGGTTCAATACAATATGAGTGACTTTTCTTAATACACAGCTTACAATAAATTATAAATTAACTCACCAACGCTGCCGCTTGGGCAATCTCAGGCAGCATACAGCGCACCCCTCTTTACTTGGCCATGCGCAAATAATTGGCACAGAAAGCTGACAAATGGCTATCTTAAAGGAGCCACCCCCCAAGAAAACCCTTACAGTATTTAAAGCTATACAGTTCCATGATGTACAGTCATACATGATACAAATCAATGACCAAAATACATTGCTGATTAATCCAAACCAAAAATATATCAGTTACAAAACAGACTAGCAGGATACATAATGCATCTATAGGAAACAAGTTAAATTAAATTCATGGTTTGACCCCAGTGGTTGCATGCTCTTCAATAAATGGATCCATTTAGCTTCCCACTGTTGTAATGTTAAAGAGACCTTGGAAGTAGTGCGCGATTGCACGATCTCCAATTTCATGGGTTTTTGAAGTTCGTAATGCGGTTCGTGCCCATGTCTATTTACAACTGAATGATGCATTTATCAATATTAAAATGGGGGAGAGTGTCTTATATTGGTTAAGTTATGACTCCTTTGATCCAGTGCTGACTGATAAAATTTAGTTCCCTCCTTTCTACCAGATGGTTCCTAATTAAAATCTTCATTAAATTGGGATTGTTCATTTGCTGAAGTATTTTGGATGGATGTGGATTGGCCTCCTCACTTCTAATGAAGATGGTGGAGGAACATTTATGCAGACATTTAGACCAAGCTCTTCCAAGGTGCCATTTGTATGCCGATTTTATTAAATTGCACTCCAAATAAAATTATAGAAGGCATTTTTTCCTCTTTGAATTTATACAAACTGATAAAAGTATCCAAAAATGCCGAAATTTGTATGATTTTTCTTTACCAGAGTAAGCAAACTGAAATGGAAAAGGGAGTGATTAAAGTAGAAGGAGAGAGACCAAATGGAAGGAGGGCCTATACCAAAAGGAAAATGGGGGCAGTTATACCCTGTTGCCAAGGACCAACAGATACCTGGAACTGGCTCTGTTACTAGTGCTTGAAGAACCCCAACAAGTACATTTTCATTTGGCGAGGGAACACAATCTGCTAGAAGACTTCAATCTCCCTTTCCTAGCACCATGATCCTGATCCATATCAAGCCTTCTGCAGCTAAATTTCATGTTGAGAATCCATGATCAGACCCTAATAGGAAGAAATTTTCCTTCAGATTTTACGGGCCATATGGTATAGCTTGTTTCATGGAAGAGTGAAGCTAAGAAATGCTGTTCAAATAGAGTAGTTCACAGGAATATCTGCAATGTCATGAATGCAATGCAGAAAAAGAAGCCATAGGCTTTGTCCCTTATAATTTCATTCTAAGATAGTCCAAGATAGTATAAAGGGCTTAATATCTTTGGACATAGTGGGCACTATGTAATCTATATGATGCTTAATAATTTGCTTAATAATTTCAATATATGGTTTGCATGTAACGATTACCTATGATCTTCTATTTATACAATTATCATAGACATTACAATGGCTAACATTTCTTCTAGAGAAAAAATGTCATTACAATTAAAAATAGATGTATGAAAAAACCTGTCTTGATTTTTGTAAGAACAGTGAAGAGGAAAGACCTAAATTCATCATTCATGTACATGTTTTGTGGTAAAGTCTTGTATATACTAGGGGGGAAACTCTCATTAGTGTCAGAATGATTGTAGCTAATACAAAGGCAGCCTGTCTACTTTATCAGTAAAACAATGGAAAACTTTAATAATAAAAAAGAAATAGCCAACTTTCTCTTCTTGTGATACAGATTTTTCCCCTTTTTATTAGGTCTGAGATTGAAAAGGGGTATTGTTAAGAAATACCGGCTTACCGCAGTGGGCTGGGAGATGAGATAAGAGTGAAATACTGAACACCCACACCCACAAACAGAATGTGTGAAAAATTGAAATGATAAGCTTTTTGAAGTAGGTTACTCTTAAAGTGATTGAGGTAGAGTGCTGTATCATATCTGTTGGGAAAGCTGAGGAAAATGGTGGAATAATCAATTAAAATCGGTGCCCAAATGCCCAGATAGAGCTGTCTAAAGCTAAATATTACACACACACACACACACACACACACACACACACACACATGTAGAGAGTGAGAGTGAGGAGTGAGTTTATTGTGTCAAGGTTATGTGACTTTGCAATCAGAATGTGCAACAGCCATAAAACATTACAGTCCCAACTTGGATAAAAATACAGGTCATGTTCCCAAACAGCCACTATATGGAATTGTCTAATAAGAAAAAAGAGAGGAAGAACTTTCACATGGTCTTATTTTTTTATCCCCCCAAACAGGGAAAGTTGGCTATAGAATATTCATAGTCTTATTATTATCCTGGGGGCAAAGAATACTAATGCTGTATCACAATACAAGTTCTATTGATACAATTTCTGATTTTTAAGGAACCTATTTGTCAGAAATCAGATCTTTAGAGATCAAACAAATGTAATCATGCAAAATCAATCATGTTTGAGATATAAATCAGTCATTTTTGGGATGGAAACAGTAAAAATATTGCAAGAGATCATCAGATTTCGGCCCCCACCCAGCCAGCAGCCAAGGGCTTGAGGCGGGGGCAGCATTTGCCACCGTGGAGGATAAGCGGCAGCGTTCTGCTGGCTTGTTTGGGTCACGTGGGTAGGGGGCGGGGCTAAGTGCTTTAATAGATGAGTCCTGCCTCCTTGTAATGGCACTTGCCGCCTCATGCTCGGCCCACCCAGTAGCAGTGCAGGTTTAGACTGGTTGCCTTTGGGGCCAGGTAGGAATTTCTTCTATTTTCTCTGATTGGACCTGGGAAGGAAGTTTTTTGCCTACCTTGTACTGCTTGTTAGAGATGTGGACATTGGCTGTGATGGTGCTGTATTGGACATCACTGGCAGGATTTAGTTGGGGGGATGTTAGCAGGATGGTTAGTACCCTTGTCACATCCCCATCGGTGGGAATATTAGGGGTCTGTCAGGATTGGCTGGTATGCTTTATGGTGGCCAGTTGAGAGGGCAGGCTGCCTGGTGGGATCCCCTGGACAAGTCCTTCCCTCATGCTCCATGGCGTGGGTGCTTGTAGCTTTAAGGGGGAAACCATCCACCAGGCTGGCCAGATCCCAGCCATGCATTTGGATGGCTCACACCCGGGGCAGTGGGTCTCGCCCAGACAGATCAAGGCAGGGTCCAGGAGGAGAGACCACAGGGCTTGACCTGTACCACTGGTTAGGCCCTTGCCAGGTTTTTAGTTGTTGCAGTTCATGTTGTTGCCAAAATAAAAAGTGGCCCTTTATTACCCAAGCCTTGTGTCTGCCTCTTTATTCTGACTTGGTTTAGTTTAGTGTAGTTTAGTTTATTTGGTGTTTAACCTGCCCTCCCCACAAGTGGGCTCAGGATGGGGTACAACAGTCATAAAATACAATTGCATAGCAAATTCTACAATAAAATTCAGCAATTAAAGTTATATATATACAAAATCCTGATAAAGTTGGCTACATATTCCTGCCTCCAGCATACAAAGAGGAGGTAGACAGAAACATGAGCTGTACTCAAATACCAGAGACTGGTGGGAGGCTCAACGATGGTCCTGATGCTGGCCTCAACCGTAAGCCTGATGGAACATCTCCGTCTTGCAGGCCTGCCAAAATTATACAAGATCTTGGCGGGCCTGAGTGTCCTCAAACAGAGAGTTCCACCAGGTTGGGGCCAAGACCGAAAAGGCCCTGGCCCTGGTTGAGGCCAAACGAGCCTCCCTAGGGCTAGGGATCACCAGTGAGTTCTTACCTGCTGAAAAAAGCACTCTCCGGGGCACATACTTGGAGAGACAGTCCCTCAGGTATGCTGGTCCCAATCCGTTTAGGGCTTTAAAGGTTAAAACCAACACCTTGAAACAGATCCAGAATTCCATGGGGAGCCAGTGAAGCTGCTGTAGGATTGGTGTCATATGTGTCCTGTATGGAACACCCATCAGGACACGAGCAGCAGCATTCTGGACCCATTGTAGTTTCTGGATCAGACCCAGGGGAAGTGAGTTACAGTAGTCCAGTCTAGAGGTGACTGTTGCAGGGATCACTGTTGTTAAGTCCTGGGCTGAGAGATAGGGGGCAAGTTCCCTGGTTTGCTGCAGATGGAAAAAAGCAGTCCGGGCAACAAATGTGACTTGGGTCTCCATAGACAGGGAGGAATCCAAGATCATGCCAAGACTTTTAACTGATGAGATGGGCACCAATGCCCCCCGCCAAAGGCTGGGAGATTGAACCTCACATTTGACAGCCCAAGGCCCAAGTACAGGACTTCCGTCTTTGCAGGGTTCAACTTTAGTCTGCTCTGCTTCACCCAACCAGACACGGCCTCCAAAGCTATCAGAAGGTCATCTGGGGCAGAGCTAGGTCGGCCACCCATCAACAGATACAACTGGGTGTCATCTGCGTACTGGTAACAACCCAGTCTGAAACACCGCACCAGCTGGGCAAGGGGACACATGTAAAGATTGAACAATAGGGGGGAGAGTATCACCCTCTGCGGGACGCCACATACCAATGACTGGCGTGTGGACACCCTCTCCCCCAGTGCTACCCTCTGTCACCGACTGTGGAGAAAAGAGACAAGCCACTGCAAGGCCGTCCCTCGGATCCCCACATCAGCAAGACGGTGGGCCAACAACTCATGGTCGACCATGTCGAATGCTGCTGAGATATCTAGCAATATCAGCAGCGCCGACCCACCTTGCTCCAGGTGTCTGCGGAGATCGTCCGTGAGGGTGACCAACACTGTCTCCGCCCCATGGCCCGGACAGAAACTGGACTGGTATGGGTCCAGGACAGAAGTCTCTTCCAGAAAAGCCTGCAGCTGTTCCATCACCACCCGCTCAATCACCTTTCTCAGGAACAGGAGATTCAATACTGGGTGGTAACTGGACGGGTCTGTGGGGTCAAAAGATGGCTTTTTAAAGAGAGGCTTCACCATGGCTTCCTTCAATGCCCTGGGAAAACCCCCAGAGTTTAATGATAAATTAATAATATCCTCCAATTGGGCCCCCAACCTATCGGCGCCAGCTTTCACCAGCCACGACAGGCAGGGGTCCAAGGAACACGTAGTGGGCCTAACCAGCCGCAAGATCCTGGCCACATCCTCCTGGAAGACCAGGCTGAAGTGATCTAAAATCAGACCACAAGATGGCCAAGGGGCCTCCAGTTCCTTCACTGTATCAACTGTGGCTGGCAGATCGCATTGGAGAGTCAAGATTTTATCTGCAAAGAAGCTCCCAAAAGCCTCGCAGCTAATGGCTGAATTCCTAATTTGGAAGTCTCCCTGCGAGAGACTGAACAACTTGAAAAAAATTTGCCAGGCGTGAGCTTGCAGATGCTATGGAGGCAGCAAAGTACTCCCTCTTCGTCGCCTTCACAGCCATCTCATAGGCCTTCATAAACTCTATAAAATGATCTTGGGGGGCAACAAAGGGCTACGTTTGTGACTGAAGTCTATGGGATCCACAATTTTTGGGTAGCCATTCTTTATGGCTTGGATTAACTCTAGTGCCAAAGTGGTGAGAATCATTACAGCTCAAGCTTATGTTCCCTATATGGTAAATTAGGAATTCACAAACTTGTAAATTCTTGTCTTGTAGTAAAGAGTCCAGTAGAACCTTTAAAACTAACCATAAGCCTTCAAGGATCACAGTTCTCTTCATCAGATGCATGAGAGCTGTGGTTCTCGAAAGTTTATGCTACAATAAAGTTGGTTAATCTTAAAGGTGCTACTGGACTTTTTACTCATTTTGCAACTACAGACTAACACAGCTAACTCCTCTGGATCTCTTGTCTTGTAGGATTCTCTTATGATCAAGGAGGGCAAATTCTACTCGCCTGAATACTTTTTTAAAAATCCAAGTTCAATCTTTTAAATTGGAAGATGTTTATAAAACAAATGCAGAGATAAGAAATAAATGGGTAGTTGTCACAGTGGAAGCAAGACAGTAGGGGAGGCACCAAATATTTGGTAGCAGTACTAGTTAATTTTTTAATAACAACAACAACAACATTTGATTTATATACCACCCTTCAGGATGACTTAACACCCAGTCAGAGCAGTTTACAAAGTATGTCATTATTATTCCCACAACAAAACACCCTGTGAGGTGGGTGGAGTTGAGAGAGCTAGAAGCTGTGAATGACCCAGGGTGACCTAGCTGGCTTTAAGTGGAGGAGTGAGGAATCAGACCTGGTCTTCCAGTTTCGAGTCCTGCGCTCTTAACCACTACATCAAACTAGCTCTTTTAGAAAATGATCCGGAGTCAGATGAAACAGATAGCAAAACTAGCAGATGATAAATTATGGAGAGAATTTCCAAGTGTTTTCCTTTAAGCTACACATTTTCAAATTGTTGAATCCGTTCACCTAATGTAGTATCAACCACTGAGGACACAAGTCAGTCATCAGCAGAGCTAATCACACAGCAGAATGCTGTAGGTTAGAAAAAAGTTATTGGGTCTCAAAACAGAAGTCAATACAGATTTTTTTTCTTTCTGTTTTCTTTATTTTCTGTACAAATGTTTTTCTGTTGAAATTCATCTGTAAATTTAACAGCTACATTTTTGTCTTTCTGTTTAAAAGAATCCAATTCAACCACCACATTTTAAGTCAAAATGATGAATATGTTTTTAAAAAATTTGAATTCCTGTGCTAATGGTTCAAAGGCATCTGACTGTAATTCAGTGGCCAGAAATACTTTCTTACACACATAGCCATCATATTATTTATCTGGCCATTTTAAAATCACAGAGAATTCACAAAGAAACAATGTTCCCCTCCCCAAAAGGTCATATAAGTTATGAGCAGCCTCTGCCATCTTTAATAACTGCTTATGATATAAAAATCATAAGCCCCTTGAATCTGAGGTGCCTTTATTCACATTAAAGAACCCGCTGGATGAGCAAAGCATTATCGGATCCCACCTAGGAGAATAAGTCATGCATGGAATGTGTATGCAAAGCTGAGTGATTGGGCATGATTGGCTCCTGCCTCCCCATGCTGCAGAATGTGCTATCTTGACAGTAAAAGTGATCATAAGTCACTGCCCTGTACATTCCAGCCTCCCCTCTTTCCACTGATTAAATTCTATCCTATGATCTAGGGCCATCAATCAGCTCTGATAAGTTTGTAATGTCTTCCTGCAAACATCTAATCAAAATTCTAAATTCATTAGCCAAGCTCCAAGAACATTTAATTAACTCTGTTTCTTTGTGAAGCACCAGGAGTAACCAATCTGATTTCTTTGCCACACCCCGGTAGCACCAATCAAAGGTACTCAAATCTTTGTCATTCCCAGGAGGTACCCCTTAAAATCTTTGTCCTAATGGTCAAGGCATCTTCCTGCGCCAGGGCCTGATCTGCCCTGTAAGAACCTGGGCTTTGCCCCCTCAAATTGTGTATACTTCTTCAGATCCAAATGCTGTACCCTTAGAGTTGCCTTCCCTAAGCTCTCCTGGTCGAGAACACTGACTGTTTGAAGCCCTCTTCCTTTGTGGACCACTCCACTTACTGGATAGGTAATTATTGCCAGAAATCTCTCAACTCTATTCCACTTTAACCATTGCTGTCTTAGGAACCTTGTATGCTTGTGAGATACTTTTTGTATGTGTTGAGTTTTCTCCTTTAAATAAAAAATACTCTTTGTTTTCAAAGAACCCATCTCATCAGTTTTCTTGAGGAGGGGACTCTGTACAAATTGGTGGAATATTGTGCTTTGTTACCTCTCTCGTATAGCCTCCTTCTTGCTGCTAACTTCCCCCTAATTGCAAGGAATTTCATTCCGGTAACAAAGTGGCCTTGAATGGCACAACTGTTGAGAAGCAAATCAGGAACAAGCATTGATCCAATTGGGTAGAAAGGTAGGATATAAATGTTGTAAATAATAAATAAAATTTGTATAGCACTGAGGAAAGCATCTCCAGTTCCAGGGTGAGCCTTGGAATATGTTCATGTGTTCTTTCATTGGTGCTGCAACACACTTCAGTTCAGCTGTTTAGAGATATTAGGTCATGCTCAGTTACAGCCAACATATTTCAGTGGCAGGAATGACTAAACCCATCAGTTATATTCAGAATTTTATTTTCTGCCATATTTCAGTTTTACTTATATAGAGAATATGACTAAAGGCTATGTCTGAATTGGAAAGGAATTCAGGACAAAGGGTGTGTCTGTATGTATAGGTTTGCTGTAGAGTATGGTTGGCTTTCTTACTCGAGTTATCTGAGGTAATATGTCCTATTGGTACTGCCTTGCTATTTTTTCTCAATTAGCATCATACTATGTGGTCTCCCACTGTCATTGTCCTTTCACCAGCAAGTGAAGAATTTTCTGTTTTGTTTGGTATACCTCCAGTAAACTCTTATTGGCCCTCCTCCCTGGTTGTGTTTTTTGTTGGTCTAGATGTTTTTACTGCATTGCTAAATGTATATACATTTTAATGTATATATATTTATTTATAATTTATAATTGTATTTTAATTGTGTAAATGAGATGTTTTTAGAATCATAGAATCATTAATTATAATAATTGTTTTATATATTTTAACTTTTATGTATCTTGTAATCTGCTCTGAGCCTGCTGGAAATGTGGGGAGGGCGAAATAAAAATTGAAAATAAATAAATAAAATAAAATAATACTGTTTTAATGTTTTAATTCTTTTAATGCCTTGATGTTCACCACCTTGTGGACCCTATTTGGATGGAAAGGTGGCATATAAATGTTTTAAATAATAAGTAAGTAAATGAATATGAATTACATTGGGTTAAAGTTCCTCTGTGAGAGACTAGGAAGCATTTTGTTTCTTTCTAACACCATGATTCTCACTATTTTTCTAGTGTTGTGTTTATAAAAAAATTTATTCTATAAATCTGTTCTCAACATTAAATTGCCACCATGGGATATTTGAAATCTCATACATCAACATCTTCAAGGCTGGAAGCTGCTTGTTTATACTATTGGAAATGATTAGTTCCAGCTTTCAAATAAGGCACAGTTGTTACTTGGAAAGGTTCAAGATATAGAAGAGCTACTTTAGGCCCTTTTAAATATTGCATGACCTTTCAAATTTTCTACCCTGTTGGCCAATCTGACTGCAAATCCACAGGTCACTTTGGCAGAAATAATCCCCGTGTTGTTCCTTTGATCTCTGAACAACTGCTCTAAGGTTATTCTGAAGTGGGTAGCACCTCTGAAATCACTAGGATATATTCTAAGTTTGAGGATATATTTGAGGAAACAGTCAAAATGTTGGACTTATACAATGATTGTTATATCTCTAATCAGATGCAGATTTATAGAGGAGCTCTCACTGATCTTCGATATCAAATTGTAGCAAGCGGGGTGTAAGTGCAACAGCAATAAATTACCTCCAAGACTACAAGTTTTTCACACTGCAGAACAGAAAACTTTGAGCCACATGAGAGGATTTCAACAGGAATGTGATCACCAGCTCAACTTACTTGATTGGAACTATCCATGTACACAGACATTGGGCCTTGTCACAGGATCACCTTGATGTTACTATTCAATATTCAGTTCCAAAACCATGCTATGCAGCTTTCTGTTTGTTCAGTGGCTGCTTGTAGAACATGGCTGCTATAGCATAGCAATTAAGTGGTTGGGTTGTGAGTCAGTACTTTGCTGGTTCAAATTCTGCTATTGCCAAGAGCTTGGTAGGTCGCCATCTACTAAGTACTAGAGTAAGCCACTCCTTTGAGCCCCAGATCCCCAGTTGTATTGAGGAGATATTAGCAACACTGACTTTGTTCACTGCTCTGACTTGGACACTAATCTGTCTAATTTGTATATAAGCACAGTTATTATTATTATTCACCATGCCTCCATAGATAGGTTTAATTAGAGTTTGCATTAATGTTTGTGCCTGTACCATAGAAGAAGGCATGTATCCTCTGAGGTATTACTTTTCAAATACAGACCATTCAGTTTTCCAATCTTTGCATCCCTAATTGGGATGGTTTGGCTGTCTTTCCTTTTGTTAGTTGTAGATTTTCCAGGCTGTATGGCTGTAGTCTTGGCATTGCAGTTCCTGACATTTCGCCAGTACTGTGACTGGCTTCTTCAGATGTGTAGCACCAAATGGCAGATATCTCTCCATGTCAATGTGTGGAGAAGATGTTAGCAGGTAACTTATATCTAGTCAGGAAGGTGTGTTTGGGCTGAGTCATCCTGGAAGAGTTTCCCAGGGTGTGGAATGCTAATGGGGGGAAGCTTCACTGTATCCTGAGGAGATTCTTTTGCATATGGATTGGTGGTTGATATGCTAATCCTATCTGCAGGGCTATTGTAAGATGTAGAGTATCTTGTTAGTCTGGTGTTTTTCAGGACTGGAAACCATGCCCTATTCATTCTTAAACTATCTTCTTTCCTGTTGAAATTGTGCTTATGCTTATGAATTTCAATGGCTTACTTGTGCAATCTGAGAAAGTAGTTGGATGTGTTGTCCAGTATTTTAGAGTCCTGGAATAAGACACTGTGTCCTGTTTAGGTTAGGCTATGTTCAACCACTGCTGATTTTTCAGGTTGGCTAAGTCTGCAGTGTCTTTCATGTTCTTTTATTCTTGTCTGGATGCTACGCTGTGTGGTCCCGATGTAAACTTGTCCACAGCTGCAGGGTATATGGTATACTTCTGCAGAGGTGAGGGGGTCTCTACTGTCTTTTGCTGAATGTAGCATCTGTTGTATTTTTCTGGTGGGTCTGAATACTGTTTGTAGGTTGTGGTTTTTCATAAGTTTTCCCATCTGATCAGTGATTCCTTTGATATATGGCAAAAACACTTTTCCTGTGGGAGACTGTTTTTCCTTAGTTGTTTGATTTATCCTGGGTTTAATCACTCTTCTGATTTCATTTCTGGAGAAGCCATTTGCTTGAAGTGCATGGTTTAGATGATTAATTTCCTCATTAAGAAAGTGCAGTTCACATATCCATCTTGCACGGTCTACTAATGTTTTTATTATACAATTTTTCTGTCAAGGGTGGTGATTGAAAAGAAGAATTGACACTGCTGTTCCAGAAAGTAATGAATAAAATAAGTGAAGATAAGATTTTACCTGGAACGTGGCAGGAGGCACAAATATTGCTGATTCATAAAGAGGGAAATGATCCAGTGTTACCTCAGTCATACAGACTTATTTAGTTGCTGAATGTGGATTATAAATTATTCACCTCCATCCTGGCAGAAAGTGTCAGAATGTCAGATCTCAAGCCACAGCTATGCCATGTTCTCCTGTTATAATCTGTAGTTATTTAGTTCTCTCCCTCCAGGCCCAGGTGCTTCCCAGGCCGCCTATATCCATGGGAACGAAGAATTCTTATCAGCTCGGCTGACCTTGATTTCCTCGCCTTCCCAGGCCTTCTAGACATGACTAAGGGGGGAGGCTGGGAAGGGGTGTTTGAAGTGTTGTTACTTTCATTTTATGTGTCATTCTCAACAAAGCTTTGGTTCAGACAATGGCCTCAAGTCCTTGGATCATGGACCCCTGTATCCTGAGCATAATCTTCCAATAAACCTTTTGAAACCAAGAGACCTTCTGCTTCTTGCAGAAGGGGGGAGACGAACTCTAGATAAATGGGATTCCATAGTCTGACATTTTGTTGAGAATCCCCTTTTAACTCCCCGACCCCTAAACTGGAAGAGATGGATACCGAACTGCATCCGACAGACCCGTCTGACCCAGGCACGGAGGGTGAAGGGCAGTTTCTACAGCCTGACGGTGGTACCAATCAGATGCGAGCAAGCAGGGAAGGCGCCAGGCCCCAGACCAGCGTGGGAAGAGGAGTTACCCTCCTGATGTCCGTGCCTACACACCGGCAGTGGGTCCCGCGGCCCCAGGAAACCAGAGAAAGATGTGCCGGCACTCTGTTCTCCCACTCTATGATGAACCTCACACCAGTGTCAGAAGACCTGGGAGCAACAGGAGTCCCGGGGTGGGAAACTGGCAGGAGGTCCACACTCTCTGCCAGGGAAGTTTGGAACAGCACTCAGCCGTGGTATCGGTAGGATGAGGCAGTGCAATGCCTGGTGGAAGTGAACCTGCCAGAAGAGATGACCAGCCTCCCAGATTGGACTACGCCACACACGGAGCCCTTGAGCTGGGACTATGCGGATGTCGGTTCGGTCTGAACTTGGGAGAGTGATGTGGAAGTTCCTGAAAGACAGGGACATTTGGCAGTGTTGTGGAAATTGTCACTCTGCAACCAGGGACCAGTCCACTAGTTGCTGTCGGGTTGCTGCTTGTGTTTGCCTCTTACCATAGGCATGTAAAGAGTGCAACCTCACTTGATCTTTCCCTAGTACTAAACTGATGTCTCTGCTAAGAATAATATGCCAGCAGCAAGAAGGTCTTTAAGCAAACCTGGAAGTTTTTATTCATAAAGGCCAAACCAAAAAACAGTGGGGCAAGGCACCAGATCTGGGCCCAGCTCACTGACCACTAGAGCACTATAGAGATAGATACAGAATACAAGTTAGCATGCAAGATACAACAATATTATAAGATAACTACAGAAAAAAAAACTTCCCTCCCATTTCAGAGCTCTGGGACCCCTCCGTTGCACAGCAGCAAAGCTAAAGCTAGCCTTTGCGTGTTGGCAAGTGAAGGGTACCGAGTTCTTGTTTTGTCCCTCTTTTACAGGGAAATATCAAATACTTGCCTCATTAACATCTTAATCAATCACACTGTCTTTGTTCTTGAAAGACAGTTCCGTTGAGGGTTCTTCATGTAAACACAAGTGTACACATCCTTTACCTCTGTGATAGACTACATCTTTGATATGCATTTGTAATTTGCAAAGGAATGTTCACACCACACTAGTGGTTTAGGATATCCTGTTCTCCCCAGAGATAAGCTGTTTGCTGTTTGCCCTAGTCCTCATTACCCTTGCCCTTTTGGTGATTTATATGAAAAAGGCCAGAGGACTCAAAAAGGTCCCAAACAATTAACTTTTATGGCCTTATCTGTTTCCTGTCGCAGAGGGTGAGATCTTCCCAGGAAGTGCAACTTTATTCTGCAGGGACAGAGAGAGCTTTTGGAAGATTTCTTTTTCCCAAACTATAGTTGGTTCTCTATTTCTAACATGAGCCAAAAAGGCCTGGTTCTGACCCACTAACAAAATTCTGACAACAGGCAGCTCTGCATTGGCTGGCCCAAGTGCTACAGTAAGGAGTACTAGCAGTGACTGGAACTACAAAGGGTTGGGTGGCTAGTGCGACTGAGATGTCAGACCAAGTCCCTTCGGGGGCAACTGCGACGTCTGGTCCCCAAGCCCAGTTGCAAGGAGCCCAAGCCACGGAGGAAGCGGTGGAGAGAGCCAACCGCCAGCAGAGAGCTTGGGAGGAGAGCTTGCTCCAGCAGCCCGGAGAGGAAGAGATGCAGCCAGACTTCAACATAGAGGTGGAGAACCACTGCCAAGCCTTAGAAGCACAAATGGAGGCGAAGCGAGCAGATTTAGCACAAGCCACCTATTTGATTGTGTTGCTAGTCCAAGGGGAGGAAGGTGCGGGATGCACCGGTGCCCATGCCCCAGCGGGACTACACCAGTTGCTTGAACTAGCGGTGGTCAGGGGCAATGCAAGACCGGCCGCCCCGCCCGCACAAGGCCCATCACTCCAATTGCCACCACCAACAGGAGGAGACGTACGCGCTGCAAATGGTGCGCAAGGAGGGGTAGTGCCCCAGGGACCAGCAGCCGGAGTCCCTCCAGCAAGGGCCCCCCTGGCTCCTACCTCTGGAGGAGTGGCCCCTATGGGACCAGGGCCTGCCATTCCTGTGGCAGCAGTACTTCAACCTTGAGGGCCGGCACCACCACCACAACCGGTACCAGGGGGAGTAGGGCCACCAGGGAGACTCCCTGTTCCACCTCCACCTCAGCTATGTCCAGATGCTCCAGGAGTGCTACCAAGACCTGTGCCAATTCAGCCGCGTCCCCAAGGTATACCTCCTGCACCGTGACAACCACCTGCCCAAATGGTTGACTTGGGAGGAGCCGGTGAGGGCGAACTATGATGGGATGGATTAAGCTGGAAGCTACCTTTGATGGTGACCCTCGCAAATTGGGGGTATTTGTCGTACAAGCTTTACAATTCTTCAATCAATGGGGTTACCTATTCCCCAATGAAGAAAGCCAAGTGATGCACCTCGAGTCCCGCCTGGAAGGCATAGCAGCTGAGTGGTATGTAACCCTCTACTATACGGGGGCCCCAGAGCTGGAAAGTCTGCAAGCCTTTATTGCCACGCTCAGAGCCCAATACGAAGACCCTCTAGAAGGGGAACGGGCCCGCACGGAACTGCAAACCTTGCGACAAGGGTCCCAGTCAGTGAGAGATTATGCAGCCAAGTTCCGTTAGCTGGCAGCCAAGTGCCCACATCAAGAGGAAGGAACCAAAATTGTACTCTTTCGGAATGGGATGAACCCTAGGTTACTGGACAGGGTGCTAATGCAAGATGATCCACCAACGCTTCTGGGGTGGATACAACTGGCTTGTGAAGTGGAGAATCGCACCCAAGTTGTTCGAATGATGGAGCAACAACAGGCCACAGGAACCCAAAGAGCCCTGCCAAGTCAGCAAGGAGGATGGGGTGCTCCCGCTGTGAGAGGAGCCCGTGAGACGAGATGGAGACAAGGACTATGCCTCCAATGCGGAAACAGTAGGCATTTTGCACCCCAATGCCCTCTTTGGAAGCAAGCGCCGGTGCCCCCGCCGCATCCCACTCCAGCCCCACGATCCAGCAGAGGCCAGGGTTTACCTAAGAAGGGGTGCTCAGAAACCAGCTTGGAGGCGGAAGAAGTGTGCATGGAGTTTGAAGCACAGATCTTGGAGGCTGATGAGCTCAGCCTGCCATCAGGAAATGAAATGGATCTGTCGTGAAGAGGCCCCAACGGCAGATCGAGGAGAAGACCACCCCGGAGGAGGTGAGAGAAAGAGGGGCCATATTATTCGTTCCCGTTATGCTAGTAAATCCTAAGAGGGGGACCCACATTCGAGTCCAAGCCTTAATTGACTCAGGATGCTCCCGGGATATTATAGCACCAGCGCTCATAAATGGACTGAGTCTAGAAACGCATGAACTGAAAGTCCCAATTGTCTTTGAACAAATGGACGGATCTAATATGAACCCAGCAGTTCTAGAAACAGAGCAAGTGCCCACAGGCATGGGCAAACATTGGGAAGTGTGTCCATTTATTGTAAGCCAAGCAGCCAAATACCCACTCATCTTAGGCAGTAGGTGGTTGTGGGATCACAATCCCTACATCAACTGGGCCAAAGGAATGATAGTATTTGATCCGGAATATTGCCAAAAACACCGTTGGAAAGCAGAATGGGGTGCAGTAGCCCCCACGAATTCAGAGGTCGCTCTGTTAACCATTGAAGAGCTAAGTTTAATCCCTCCAGAGTATCAAGACCTGGCTCAAGCCTTTAGTGAGGAGGAGGCGGATAGCCTGCCGCCACACTGGAACACGGACTGTGTTATCAAATTAATCCTAGGAGAGAAGCTCCCCAAAGGAAAGTTATATTCCATAAGTCCAGCAGAGAGACAAGAACTCAGAAAATTCATAGACAAGAATCTGGAGAGAGGATTCATTCGCCCGGCTAGCTCCCCACATGCAGCTCCTGTGTTGTTCGTGAAGAAAAAGGATGGGGGGGGGCTCCGACTGTGTACAGACTTGCAAGGCATCAATTCTGTGTCTATGACCAACGCCTATCCGATCCTGTTAATCTGTGACCTGCTAAGCGAAGTGGCGCCGGGTAATATCTTCTCAAAATTGGATCTCAAAGAAGCATATTTTCATGTTAGAATAAGGGAGGGGGATGAATGGAAAACTGCATTCAATACGCCCTTAGGCTAATATGAATATTTGGTCATGCCATTTGGCTTATCTGGGGCCCCTTCAGTTTACATGTCAATGATAAATGAGGTCCTACATGCATTTTTGTACAAAGGAGTTGTTGTTTACCTTGATGACGTGCTTATTTATTCAGAAAATGAAGAAGCACATGTAAAATTAGTCCGGAAAGTCCTGGCCACCCTGATGCACGACAAGCTCCCAATCAAGCTGTCCAAATGTGAATTTCACAAAAAAGAATTGGACTATTTAGGCTACAGCATTTCAGAACAAGGACTAAAAATGGAACCAGCAAAGGTCAAAGCAGTGCAAGAGTGGCAAGCGCCCACCACAGGCAAACAATTACAATTGTTCCTGGGCTTTGCTAATTTTTACAGACAGTTCATTGAAGGCTTTGCCCAGATAGCTCTCCCCTTTACGGAATTACTTAAGACAAAAAGGAGGGGGGAGCAAACAGCCAAACCCATGGCCCGACTCCTTTGAACCCCAAGCTGTCAGCTAGTGTTCGAAATGCTGAAGGATTGGTTTACTACCGAGCCGGTTCTACAACACCCCGATAAGGATAAAGTATTCATAGTACAAGTGGATGCCAGTGACTCTGCCGTTGGAGCAGTCCTCATGCAAAAAGGGGAAAGTGGTCAGGTACGGCCCTGTTCATATTTGTCCAGAAAATTTACAGAAGCAGAAAGGAATTGGAGTGTGTGGGGAAAAGAAGCGTTTGCGGTTAAAATTGCCCTTGATTCTTGGCGCCATTGGTTGGAGGGGGCACAACATCCCTTTCAGGTCTGGACTGATCACAAAAACGTAGAAGCGCTCAGAACGCCCCGACGCCTTAATGCTAAGCAACTCCGCTGGGTGGAATTCTTTTCTAAGTTTGATTTCACTCTGAAGTTCTTACCGGGCAAATCTAACTTCTTGGTGGATGCCCTTTCACGCATGCCCCAACACCAGAGCAAGAAGGAGGAGACTATTGACACAGTATTTTCCCCCACTCAATTAGGGGGAGTGGTTACTACTCGTAGCCAGGCAACCAAACAGTCCGACAACCAAAAGGGGTGGAGAGCTAAAGTGAAAAGCGAAGTGGAAAAGGAGGGGGAACAAGCACCCACAGGAAAAATGACACAAACGGTGGCTGTAAAATGGTTTAAGGGAATTCGGCTGAAAATCCCTGCTAGTTTGAGAAGGCTGGTGCTACAACAATGTCATGATGCTCGGACTGCTGGCCACTTCGGATACCTAAAAACCTTACATTTAATACAAAGACAGTTTTGGTGTCCTGGTATCCGAAGGGATGTGTCTCAATATGTAGCTTCCTGTCCTACGTGTGTCATGCCGAAATCCAGAAAGGGGAAGCCCCCGGGACTACTACAACCCTTAGAGACCCCCAACAGACCCTGGGAAGTGATTTCTATGGACTTTATTACTGATCTTCCCCCATCCAAGGGTTGCACCTGTATTCTAGTCATGGTGGATCTGCTCTCCAAACAAGCCCACTTCATCCCATGTTTCAGTATTCCGTCAGCAATAAAGTTGTCCAGTCTATTTATGAAACATATTGTAAGACTGCATGCTTTTCCTTCCAAGGTAATATCGGATCGTGGAGTTCAATTTGTTGCCAACTTCTGGCGGGAGCTTTTACAAGTGGCGGGCATCAAACAAGGAATAAGCTCTGTCCACCATCCCCAGAGCGATGGGCAGTCCGAAAGAATTAATCAAGTGCTAGAGCAGTTCCTTTGATGCTATATTAATTTTCAACAAGACAATTGGACCCAGCTCTTGCATCTTGCCGAGTACGCGTATAACAATGCGGTACATAGCTCAACAGGAGAAACTCCCTTTAAAATCATCCATGGCTACGATGGAGTAGTGTTCCCCTTCGAAGAACAACCTCCCAGCAACTGCTCAGGAGACTTGAGCGAATGGTGGACCGCCCTGGCAAAACAATGGGTGGAAATCCAAAAAACTTTGAATAAAGCCAAAGCTGACTACAAAAAGTATGCAGATCGCCATCGTGTGGCACAGTGGAAATTACACCCAGGAGATGAGGTGTATGTCTCCCCCAAAAACTTCAGTACAGAACAGCCTAGTAAAAAATTGGGCCTGAAATACTTGGGACCCTTCCCAATAAAGAAAGTGATCAATGACGTGACTGTAGAACTAGATTTACCAAAAAATCTATGCCAGGTCCACCCAACTTTCCACATCAGCCTACTCAAGAAAGCACCACCTCCTGATAAATGGCATCCCAGCACATTGGTGCCACACCCAACCATGATAGACAACCAAGTTCACTATGAAGTTGAGGAAATCTTGGATTCTAAACGCAGAGCTCTTTTACCTAATTAGGTGGAAAGACTTTGAGGAGGGGTATCATGAGTGGGTGGAAACTTCTCATGTAAATGCTCCTAGACTGGTTGCTAAGTTCCATAAAAAGTACCCAGAAAAAACAGGGGCAGAAGGGTGAGGGGAGGAGTCTTAAGGGAGGCAGGATGTCAGAATGTCAGTTCTCAAGCCACAGCTACGCCATGTTCTTCTGTTATAATCTGTAATTATTTAGTTCTCTCCCTCCAGGCCCAGGTGCTGCCCAGGCTGCCTATATCCATGGGAATGAAGAATTCTTATCAGCCCGGCCGACCTTGATGTCCTCGCCTTCCCAGGCCTTCTAGACAGGACTAAGGGGGGAGGCTGGGAAGGGGTGTTTGAAGTGTTGTTACTTTCATTTTATGTGTCATTCTCAGCAAAGCTTTGGTTCAGACAAGGGCCTCAAGTCCTTGGATCATGGACCCCTGTATCCTGAGCATAATCTTCCAATAAACCTTTTGAAAATAAGAGACTTTGTGCTTCTTGCAGAAGGGGGGAGACGAACTCTAGATAACTGGGATTCCATAGTCTGACATGCATAGTGAACATAATACATCCTGATCAGACAGGCTTTGTCCCAAGGAGATACATGAAGGAGAATGTTCGATTTGTGATTGACGCAATGCAGTTAGTGGGGGGGAAAGGACACAAGTTGGCATTTGTTTTCTTAGACGCTGCATAAGCATTTGATAGTCTTTCTTGGATTTTTCTATATAAAGTAATACAAAATTTAAATTGTGGCCCAAAGTTTGAAAATTGGATAAAAGGAATATATGCAAAGCAAAAGGCAAAGATTTTAATTAATGGAGTATTAACAGAAGAACTACAAATAGAAAAGGGAACTAGACAAGGATGTCCACTATCATCACAATTATTTATTTTAGCAATGGAGATTTTTGCTTCAAAGTTAAGACAAGACTCCAAAATAAAAGGTTTGGAAGTAGATGATGAAGAATTTAAATTGAAATGCTATGCAGATGACATGCTTATGACAATTCTGAATCCACAGGAGACAATACAAGAAATCATAGATTAGCTCATGAATTTCGGAAAATATTCAGGATTTAAAATCAATAGGAAAAAAATTAAAATAATTACCAAGTTTTTAACAAGGCAAGAAGAAAGAATTCAGGAAGTATCAGGATGTGAGATACCAACAAGTGCAGTGAAATATTTGGGCATAAATATGACAGGACAAAAGAACATTTTTTAAAGATAACTATGAGGCATTGTGGAGGAGAATTCAAAAAGACTTAGCAAGATGGTCTAAAGTTAAAACTGTCCTGGTTAGGAAGAATATCTCCAATTAAAATGAATATTTTACCGAAAATTAATTTTTTTTTTCAAATGTTACCTATCAGCATAAAAGATAAAACACTGAAAGACTGGCAGAGACAAATAAATCAATTTGTTTGGGAAGGCAAAAAAACAAGAGTAAGATTCAAGGTACTACAAGATTAAAGAAGTAGAGGAGGGCTGGCGGTCCCAAATATCGTTATATTATCAAGCAGCTGGCTTGGTTTGGATTATTGATTGGATACGAAACCGTAAGGACAGATTAATAAAATTAGAGGTGGTGGATTTAGCAGATGGGCTGCATAATTACCTTTGGGTGACAAGAAGATCAAGGAGACAACAAAAGAATCATGTTATAAGGGACAGCCTCATACACATTTGTGAATCAGAAAGAGAATGAGTCCATTGATATCACCAATATTATCACCAATTGAAGCTTTCTGAAATAAAAAGCAGAGAAAAGACAATGATTTAATAACATACAGAGATATGATAAACTCTCAAGGGAAGATAAAATCATGGCAAGAAATCCAAGATGAAGGAATAAAATACAATGGCTGATATACTTTCAGGCTGTCTCTAGATTAAAAGAAGCTCTTAAAGTTTACAGAGGACAATTAAGAGACCTTACAGAATTCGAGAAAATAATTACACAAATGAAGGAGCACATTCTGGGTCACATTTACAAACTTTTACTTGAATATGATACAGAAACAAAACAAGTTAAAATCTGTATGGTAAAATGGATGCAAAATTTTGGAGAAGAAATAACATTTCAACAGTGGGAGAATCTTTGGACAAAGGGTATAAAGTTCATGGCAAGTCAAACACTAAGGGAAAACTGGTATAAGATGTTTTTCAGACGATATATCACGCCAAAGGATATTGAGAAAATGGACAAGAAATATATAGGGTCATGTTGGAAATGTAAAGAAGCGGATGGTTCTTTTTATCATATGTGGTGGACATGCAAAAAAAGTAAAAAAAAATGGAAAGACATTCATGCTGAGATGCAAAAAATCTTAAAACTAGATTTTGCCTTAAAACCCCGGACAATGCTGCTGGGAATAATACCAGAAAATATTGATAAAACATTATATGGATTATTCAGATATTTGCTGATGGCGGCAAGAGTGATATTTGAGAGGAAATGGAAAGAAGATGAAACCAAGGAAATTTGGAAAGACAAGATGGCAGAATATGCAGTGATGGCAAAACTGATGAGTTATGTAAATAGAAGACCAATAAGTGAATTTGAAGAGAAATGGAGGAATTATTTTGCTTATAAAAAATAAAATAAATAAGATGATGCAGTTTTATAAAGTAGAATAAGATCACATACTGACTTATTGCATATAGCTTATAAGAGCTTTTAGCCTAACAAGGGGAGAATGGTATGAATATATAATCAAATATTTAATTGCTAAAATAGTTTGTAGATTTGGAAACATTGATCAAGTTAGGGATGAACCAGAACCACAAACCAGGTTTGTGGAGTGCTGATTCTAAAGCTCTTTTTTCAAAATGTTCCATCTTTATGTCATCCACAGGACATACTCGTCAGTTTTGATGTTGTATCCCTTTTTACTAAGGTTCTGGTAAAAGACACAATTACACTTATTAATCAGATTTTCCCAGAGGATGTAACAGCCTTATTCCACCATTGTCTGACAACCGGTTACTTCCAATGAGATAACGAATTCTATGAACAGATGGATGGGGTGGCCATAGGAAGCCCTCTCAACCCGGTTATAGCAAACTTCTACATGGAACATCTTATTCCAGGACACTAAAATACTGGACAACACATCCAACTACTTTGTCAGATTGCACAGGGAAGCCATTGAAATTCATAAGCATAAGAACAATTTCAACAGGAAAGAAGATAGTTTAAGAATGAATAGGGCATGGTTTCCAGTCCTGAAAAACACCAGACTAACAAGATATTATAATAGCCCTGCAGATAAGATTATCATATCAACCACCAATCCATATGCCAAAGAACCTCCTCAGGATACAGTGAAGCTTCCCCCCATTAGCATTCTACACCCTGGGAAACTCTTACAGGATGACTCATCCCAAACACACCTTCCTGACTAGATATAAGTTACCTGCTAACATCTTCTCCACACATTGACACAGAGAGATCTCTGTCTTTCGGTGCTACACCTCTGAAGAAGCCAGTCACAGCTGCTGGTGAAACGTCAGGAACTGCAATGCCAAGACTACAGCCATACAGCCCGGAAAATCTACAACAAACGTTCTCCGGCCGTGAAAGCCTTCAACAATATGTCTTTCTTTTTGCTTGTTAATACAGAAATCGTGCCAGGAACTATGACTTGCAACAAAATCTGAGATGAATCCCTTTTAGAAGTTTTAAGATCATGTTTTTTAAAAAAAAAAAATCAAATGTGAGGACTACACTACAATTCCCATGAGTCTGTGCAATAACATAAGCACAAATTGATACACAAATTATCTGGATGCAGACAACTTGTCCGGGGTCCACAGCCCAGGCCCCGGACTTACCTGGAGGAGGGGATGGGAGACGGCCAGGAGACAGCCGCCCAGTTGCCCCAGCAGGCTCCCAGGGCCAGAACCTACCTAAACAGGAGGGAGCAAGAGAAGCCCTATCTACTCAAGAGGAAGGGAGAGAAGCTCCCAAGCCTCAGAGGGCTAGAAGGGGCAGGTGGAGGCCAGCTAGCCTCACCCTCCAGTGGGAGGATAGGGGGCCAAGCAGGGAGAGTGGGGTCAACCCTGAGGGAGTCAGAGCAGATGGAGAGGGCAACGGCAGTGGGGACAGGGCCCCAGCAGCTATTCGAGCAGAGGCCTTACCAGCCAGGGAGGAGAAACAGCCACAGTACCTCAGGGCCATGCCCCAGCCTACAGCCCAGCTGCTACCGGCATCACTATGAAAGAATTGTAAAAGACACTGTGCAATACTGACATGCCCCTGAGGAAGTCCGTGGGGATGAAAATCTACATGAGAAAGAGCCGGCCTCAGTTTGGGGCGTCTGGATTCAATCACCATCAATCCGCTGGTCACATTGCAAACTGAAAGAAGAAAGAAAGAAAAGTTTATATTTCAAGGCTATTTGCTGAACTCACTTACCTTGTACCTTGGATATATTTCAAGGCTATTTACTTAACTGACTTATCTTGTACCTTGGAGTCGTTACCTGAGGAGTAAATTACACAATATGTATTGATTATGAATTGTTGTTGCACATGAGAAATTGAGTACTTTCCACTTTAAATTGTTCTAATAAATTTTGGATACGCTTTTGACTTGGCGGGGTTTTTCCCCCTCTCTTGTTTCTGTCCAGTTCAGTTGCAGGCTTTATGGGCTTCGAAATTTATGTCATCTTTTTTTTTTTTTAAGTTTGTGCATGCGTTGTAATGTTGTGACGTTACCACTTTATCTGACCAAGAAAACCCTCCTCTTCCTCTGCAAAAAGAGTGTTGTTAGATCCTCACAGACAAATCAGCTCAAGTGAAAAAATAGGAGGGGTGAATATAAGCAAAATGCTTACCATTAACAAATCTTTATGAAATTAAGCACTGCCATACAATGCTGAAAAGTTACTGTCCTTGATAAATACAAAAAAAATGCTGAAAAAAGAGTCAGGATGCAGAGGAGGGTGGGTGTTGTCCACACATACAAATCAGAACAAGGGGGGGGAGGAGGGAGTGAGAAGAAGCAAACAGCTTACTATTAATACATTTTTATGAATGCACTGCCACACAACGCTGAAACATTACTGTCCTTTGGAAATACAAAAAAAAAATTGCTGTACAAGTGGTTAGGATGCAGAGGAGGGTAGGTGTGGTTAGATCTGTGCTGACCAATCAACTGATGAGGAAAAGGAGAGGGGGGAGAAGAGAAGCAAAAGCGTTTACACTGACATGAATTGGGGCAGCCATGACTTGGCAGCTGATTCCAAATTAAAGTCACAATATGTCCACAGGGAGATGCTGCAGACAAAGTCCAGTGCCGTGTCACATAACTACTTTGCAAGTGTGAAATGGGAGGTGAAGCAGGTACTGAAAACACTTTAAAGACCCAGTGTGAAAGGGGCCTCTAAGTCAAATGGCAAACTCCTTTTGAAAAACAATCCTGCCTGCCCTCACAACAAAAAGAAAACATTTGGGGAAAACATAGGTTTGTTTGGGCAGCAGGGGGAGGGGTGGATTCTGCTAGTCATTCTGCCTTCCTACACTTGGAGGATGGAGAAGATTGGCAGTGAGAATGCCCCATTTTGAAGTGAAATGTTGAACATCAAAAAGAAGGATTTGTATTCACCTCTCATAGAGGGAACATAGTACAAGGAAACATGAAACCAATAAGCAACAACAGAATGCTATTATTGGCCCTATAAAAAAAGACAAATAATGAACATGAAGCAGGCATGGTCTTGTTACAGTACTGTCCTACTTGGAAAGGTTCTTGCTCCACCTGCTGACACTCAACTTCTAGGGGTCCGTTGTTGTTGTTGTTCTGTGTGTTATTGTGATGGAGGAAAAACTTAGTGGATCAATGGTTTAGACTAAGAGGGGGGCTAATGGTTGATGCTGGTTTGGGTTAAGCATGAAAGAAGTTGCTCCAGAGCCTCATTTTCTACCCTTTAAAAAGAACACCATGCATTTGTGCATGTGTGGCTAACATGCATGCAACAGACCGAAACTCATGAAAATGAAAAACAAACAAACGGATGAGCTCCAAGCCTGCACTGGCAGACATGGAACCAACTAGTAATGAAACAGAATTATTTTGGGACACCTCCCCCCCCCAAAAACTGAAATAGAAACTTTCTTGAGGCACAGCCCTAGTTGCTAGTTCCCACATGCAGGACACAGACTAAAATAGCAGGTAATTAAACAACTCTGAATACAGTTGTTTGCATCTAAAGTTGTTCTTCTACTCATAGACAGAAAGATTAATTCCATATATGAAAGGTTTCTTTCATGAACATTCCATGAGCACTCACACTGAATGGACGTAGTCTTTGGTGGGTAAAAGGCTCCTCTAGGAGCAGAAGAGCATGTTTAGATCCAACTCAATATTTTAAAAATTCTTCAAAGTATTTCTACATATGCCCATGTGGACTACAGATGGTGGACATAAAATACATCATTTTTTAAAAAAAAAATCAGTTTTGTACTATAATTAGTTTTGTTTTGTTTTTTGGTATGAATTATGCACTTAATACATCAATTTCCCTTGGATAAAAAACTTGCATAGCAATAATTCCCCCTGCCATCATTTCAATATTCTTTTCTCATTTATTTTTGCTAAGCAAATATGTAATGCACTTTAGGTACGGCATCTGCTAATTATGTTGAACTCTCCACTGTATGATGGTTTTCTTACTAAACCTTTCATTATACCTGTCATGTGAACTTTAAACACTTGGCATATAATAAAGCTACAGTTATAAAAACATAGGCAAGATGACTTTAATAATCACTCTACCTGTTGCCAAAAGAACAGTTGAGAGGATGAGATAAATTGAACAGTGCATAGATGAAGTGAATATGGTCTGTGAAGCAGGAGCTTTCTGAACCATCTTTTGGATCAAGAGAATCTCTTGCAGGGGAAGTCCTACCAACCCTGGTGCTATCATATTACAACTTAGTAATGAATGTTATGCATGTTATGGGGTGGGGTTTTTTTTGGAGGGGGTGTCCGCAGACCAGGGGTGAGTAGCATGTACCATATGTATTTTTCTTGCAAATAGATCTAAGAGGCAAACAGATTATTTATGTTATTGGATACTGCATACTAGAAGATGCACTTTATTGCCTCAAGGTCACCACCATAGATGAAAACTTTCTCTCTCTCCCCCCCCTCCACTTCTGCTTTCAGTTTTCATGTGGCGAGCCATTGCATAGATAGTATCACTAATGAAAAGTTGAACGTCCCAACAGCACAATTGCCAGTGGTCCGATAGGTCATAGGTAGAATATTATTTGTCTGTTGACTTGTTCCTTCTAGGTGCTGTTTTTATTCAAGGTGGCATGCATGGGCATCCCAGGCGGTCTTC
The DNA here is from genome assembly GCF_028583425.1 of Eublepharis macularius. Taxonomy (NCBI): domain Eukaryota; kingdom Metazoa; phylum Chordata; class Lepidosauria; order Squamata; family Eublepharidae; genus Eublepharis; species Eublepharis macularius. The sequence goes on from NC_072794.1 coordinate 70,723,244, forward strand.
CAATTAGACACTAACCAGGCACAGACTGATATACTTTCTCCCACATTTGTTCTGTTGCTTGTCTTTGTACTGTGCCCTGAGACCCAGGCAATATCAGCCAATAATCAGAACAATAATATACCGAGTATTGCAATTCATACTATTTATATGATTCAGAAAAAAGATTGAGGTGATTAAGAGATGTGAAAAATTGTTATTACCTTTTCTATTAATCCAATATATACCATTGTAATACCATGAAATTAGATAGTTGCAGTTTCATATTGCCTCAATCTGAACATATTGCTTTATGTTTCATAGCCATTGTATTTTTAATATCTGACTAACCTACATTCTGAGTTTTTTAAAGCTATTATCATACTTAAACAAGTAGGATTGTCTAAAATGTTTTCAGTAAAGCAGGTATGCTATTAAATTCCATGATAGAATAAGTGAGATTTTAGTGTTAGAGTATTGTTGATTAGGTTTTTAAAACTGCATGCATACCTGTCATCACTGAACTGAATATGGCTACCATGACTGCAATGTTACTATTGATGATAGTTCATATGGCATTTAAATAATTCTGCAGCTGAATCCAGACAAGACAGGGATAAAGCTGGTTGGGAAGGCTGATATTACGGAAGGCCAGGATCCACTTGTCCTAGATGCAGGGCCAGATCTAGGGTTGCTGGCACCCAGGGCAACCCTAGTCCGACCTCTCGCATGCGTGCACAGTGTGTGTGCGTGCTCCTGGCTCTGCATGATGACATCACTTCTGTGACATCATCACGCAGGGTGGAGCGTGCCGCCCACACGGTGCGCCAGCGGAGGCAGTGTGCGGGGCTGGGAAGCCACCCGTGCCATTTGCTTCCCCGCAGGACAGGGGGTGGCTGGCTGCCCCCTGTCCTGCGGGACAGGTGAATGGCACAAGTGACCTCGCAGTCCCCCACACTGCCTATTTCCTGCCCTGCAGGACAGGGGGCACGCAGCAAGCCGGCCTCCCCCTGTCCTGCGGAGCAGGCAAAAGGCAGCACGGGGGGCTGGGAGGCTGCCCGTGCTGCTGCCTGCACGCTCCTGGCAGCTTGGCGGCACCAGGGGCAGATTACCCCCCCTGTCCCCCCCTCGATCTGGCCCTGCCTAGATGAAATGAAGTAGGCTTTCTCAAGAGCTTGGGGTACTCATGGACCCTGCCTTGCTCTTCCAAAAGCAGACTGACATGATGGCCCAAGCTGCAACTGGTGCTCCAATTCTGTCACTACCTAGACTGATCTGGCCACATTGACCCATGTTTCTGTTACCTCAAGGCTGGATTACTGCAACACTCTCTACTAGGGGTGTGCAAAGGCACCCAGATTCGTGTTTCCCGAATCTGGCAAACTCGAATCGAGAAGCCGATTCGGGTATAGCAGAAACCTGAATCGCCCAGCCGATTCGGGTATGCCGATTCGGGTTGATTTGGGTTGATTCGGGTTGATTCGGGTTAGCTTTTTCAATGGGAAAAAGAATCCCCAGGCTTCTTTGAAGCCTGGGGGAGGCGTTTTCCCACCGAATCAACCCAAAATTGGTGGCATCCTTCCTCTAACTCCCCTCTAACAACCCCCCAAGGTTCAGACCGATTGGACATTGGGGGGCCATGTTATGGCCCTCCAAACCAGGTCCCCCTATCCTCGCCTAAAAAAGGGCATAGCTTTAGGTTGCTGCTGCTGATCTTCATTCATTTTTTCCTATGGGGAAAAAATGAAGAGGCAGGCTTCCTTTGCCAGGGGTGGCATTTTGCATGCAAAATGCCCCCCAACCCTCAGGGGCCCTTCTCCCACCTTTCCTCCCACCCCCCACCAAGGCTCAGCCTGCTCCCACTTGAGGGGGCATTTCATGGCCTCCCCAAGTAGGTGCTCTTTTCTCTACTACAGCTGGGGGAGGCTTGTCTTGCCAGGGGTGGCATTTTGCATGCAAAATGCCCCCCTACCCTCAGGGGCCCTTCTCTCACCTTTCCTCCCACCCCCACCAAGGCTCAGCCTGCTCCCACTTGGGGGGCCCATTTCATGGCCTCCCCAAGTAGGTGCTCTCTGCCCCCAAAGTCCACCCCTTACAGCCCCACACAAACCCAATTCCCTCCCAGCTGCCACACACAGACCCAAATCCACCCCCAGCAGCCCCACACCCACCATAACCCCAGGAACAGGCTGGCCAGCCCTCCCCCTTTGGGAACGTCTAAACTCTCTTTCCCAGGGCATATCCGCACAGCCCAGGGGTGCCACAATGGGAACACTCCTGAGTGGCAACTTGTCCCTGGGAAAGAGCACCTGACCTGACACACAGACAACCACCCCCTGACACCCCCCCCTACAGAGAAGGCTGGCCAGCCTGCCTCATTGTTCCCAATGTTGGGAACCAACCTCACATCAAAGAAGGGAACACAAACACAATGATTCAAGTTTGAAAAAACTTTATTTTATCACTTTCAAAGTACAATAGGTCAACAAATCACAACAAATCACACTAATTGTCCCCCACACAAAAGGACTACACAATTCACTACACATCAGAGAATCTTAAAAAAACATTTTTTTAACAAACTCTAAAATTTTTGAACTGATTTGGGTTATACAGTAGGAGTGCACAACAGGGCATGAAAACAGAAGTCTCCTAGACAAAATTAACACAACCAACTTCAAATCAGAGATTCAACAAAACCGTAACAAGAGCTTTCAAAAACACTTCATTTCATGAACTGCTTAAATTTACACAGCAGCAGGGCACAAAAGGGCATGAAAACAGCATGCTTGCAGTGAGTCACACCACACAAACATAACACACAACCAACTCAATTAATATTAGACAATCAGTAAAACTTGAAACCAGCATTACAAGATGTGGGTTGCACAGCGGGGGTGCAAAATGGGTCAAAAACACTTTCTGTCTTGGACAGATGTAGGCAACATGGTAGCAGGGCACACCCACAGGCAGGACAGCATTGTCTTAGACTCTTAGTCGGAAAATAACACAACTATCATGAAATAAAATACTAATTTGCTCATCCCCTTGACACTAGTCCTCCATAACAACAAAACACAACACAAAAAGACTTCTTCTCTTTCACAATTTCTTTATTTCTAGGCGCGTGAGCGTATCTGTCAACCACCCCTCCATCACCAGACTTAATTGGGGGGAAACCACTGCAACAAGTTCCAGCAGAACCAATGTCATTTCCTTGGGCTATGCTTTTAGTTCAGCAACACAAAGCTGGAGCTGGCACTGCCCAGGCACAGACCACTGGTATTTGTGGAGCGCTGTTGCAGAGTTTCCCCCCCACACACACACACACCAGCCTCAGCATGTAACTGGAAACATCTGTGAGACATCATCATTGGCTGGTGCCCATCCCCAACTCTCCCCACTTCAACCCCCCCCCCCCCACCCAAGCAAACCGAACAGCAACATTACAAATTTTTTTTTGGTTTTTCTTTTAAAACAAAAACAAAAATTTGAACTCTTAACAAACATTTCAACTTTGGGGGTTTTCTCTCTCTTTTTTTAAAGAAAAATACAACTCTCAACAAACATTTCAACTTTTTTTGGTTTTTTTTTCTTTTTTTAAGAAAATTGGAACTCTTAACAAACATTTCAACTTTTTTTTCTTTTGTAAAAAACTTCAACACTGAAAAACATTTTAAACATTCCAAACAGAAGGATCTGACAGTTTCCCATTCCCTAATCCCCACCTAAGCAATCCCTATCTAACCTATTTCTCCCTCCAGTGGCAATCCATGTTTCTGGGGCATTGTTTTTCAGAATAAATTTGGTCCCACAGGGTCTGTCTCAGTGCTGGGAGATGTTTTGAATTCCCTTGGGGGTGCTTCAAATTGCTGGGTGTATTCCCTTTGCCACTGCTTCCTAACCACCCTCCCTCTACTGGCCGGTTTTAACTGTGTCTACAGGGTTTTATGCAGGGGAGAGCGCTATTCCAAAGGATTGGACTCGCAGAGGATGCAGGCCACAAGTTGGGCTCACCTCAGTCACTCTGGAAGTCCAGTCCTGAGAAATCGAAGAGGCGAGAGTTGACCTTCAGGAAGGTCAACTGCTCGACTCTCCATGGGAGAAGGTGAATGCGATGTGGGCCGACAATGTCGCCCGCATGAGAAAAGATGCGCTCGCACTCCATGCTCATCGGAGGGCATGAGAGCAGCCGCTGCGCCTCGAGGGAGAGGTCCGGCCAGACCGACTCCTTCTTGGCCCAGTAGCTGAGTGGATCGGTGGAGAGCGACTCGCAGGGCTCCGCGAGGTAGTCCCTGACCATTGCCTCCGCCGGAACCTCTCTCACGGTCCTCACGACCCCAGAGGGGACGAGGGCCCACCGGAGCAGCTCCATCTCCATCGGCACTCTGGTGGTGGCTGCGGGGGGGGGGCTGTGCAGAGGGGGCATCAGAGGGACCCGCACGGCAGGCCCCCTCTCGCGTCCCCCCTGTCAACAGGCATCCCCTCGCAACCTGCCTGCGCCTCACCCAAGAGCAGAGCCCGTCTCTGGCTTGGGTGAGGTTCCCGTCTCGCTCGGCGAAAGTGCCCTTTATGCGCGGGTCACACATGGTTGCCAACATGTATGACTCGTCCTGCGTGTGAGGAGTTAGCCTGGCAGCTATGCCATGCTGCAGCCTTCTCACCAGTGCGCGCACCGCTGGAACAAGGTCAGCATGGGGCACGACCCAGTCTGCAAGGGTGGCCAGATTCCTCTGGAGGGTGTGCACCAGGGGAATGACCAGACTGAGGGTCGCCATGTCTAACGAGACTGCCACAGTGAAGTCCTTGAAGGGCTTCAGGACCTCCACTGTCTGGGTGATGGTGAGCCAATCCTCCTGGCTGAACTCACCCACCTGACTCGCACCGCGGTGCTCGGAGAGCCACGCGTGGAGTGCGGCCTGCTACTCCACCAAGTGCTCAAGCATGGTGCAGGTGGAATTCCAGCGAGTGCTTACGTCAGTGATCAGAGCGTGCTCCGGCACACCTGTCCTGACCTGTGTCTGGTGCAGTTCATGCATGGCTTTCACGCTGCGCGAGAAGTGACCCGTGAGCCTCCGACATTTCTGGATCAGTAACTGGAGTTCACAAGTCCGGGAATCAAGGGGTTCCTTCGAGGAGCCCAACCCCAGTGCATCTCTCACCACTACGTGAAGTTTGTGAGCCGCACAATAGACACACTCTCAGCTCACTAGATGCGCCGCTGCCCTCATGTTCTTGCCACCGTCCGTCACCATGCATCCCACGGTGGTGGGTCCCTGGCCTACCCACTCTTCCAACTGTCTCCTCAAGATGGCAGCAATGTTCTCCGCCGTGTGGGACACGTCGAGCACCTCGGTGTGAAGCAAGGCCTTGCAGTAGCCGGCCCGGCAGTCTCCCATCCTTCCCTGGCTAGCTGTGCTAGGCACCTCCCCCCGGCCCCCACCCACAACCGCCTCAGGTTCCCACCAGTGAGCAGTAAGTGAGAGGTACACTTGCTGCACACTTGGGCAGGTCCAGATGTCGAATGTGAAGCTGTGCCTTCACATGGTCCCTGGCAGCCCTGTAAAATGAGGACACCACCGATCTGCTCAACATCGTGTGAGCAGGGATGGCGTACCAGGGAAAGAAATCATGGAGCAGCCCTGAGAAGCCGAAGTCTTCTACTATGGAAAACGGTCTCCCATCCACCGCTACCATGTTGACAATGTGGCGCGTGAGGCACCAGCTCGCCCTCTGGATCCCCTCTCTGGGCACACTAGGGCCCTGCGTACCAAGCATCTCCGGGAGAGAGGCTTGGCATCCCTTCCCTGCAGGAACCCTTGGGGGGAGAGCACCAGAGGAGCCTGCCTCCTTCTGGCTAGCTGGCGGCCATGTGGCGCCACTTGAACTCTCCTCCCGAAGAAGCACTGCCTGGTGGTGCCTCTTCATATGGTTCCTCATCCCAGACGTGGTGAGATGCACAGCATCTCTGCCACGGCTGACGCGCTGCCTTCAATGCAGGCACTGGGCTGCTCGGGTATCCTCCGTTGTCTGGAAGTGCTTCCAGATGTCGGAGTAACAGGCCGGCCCACGCTTCCCAGTAGAAGTGCTTTCGGGCCCACCCTGAGGCACCTCCTGTGAGGTGCTCTGGCCGGACACACCATGTCCCACTCTCGGCCGGGCAGTCGGGGATGGACGAGGCTGAAGGGGCAGAGATGTGGGCTCTTCCACCACAGTCTCTGCCTCTTCCTCCTGCATCCTCTCCTCCTGCACAGCCGCGAGAGGCCTGCTGCTGGCCTCAGAGGAAACTGGGGTGGACCGCCCCAGGGGGGGTCTCACGGGCAGTTCCTCCAACATCCTCCGGGTTCCTGGGCTGATCGTGAAGGATGGAAAAGTCACATGCCCCACATCCATCCCAGGAGATAACACATGCTGCTGCTCCTCCTCCAGCAGCTGGCTCACAACCACTGGAGGAGGAGGAGCCTCAGCAGCAGGCCCCTGCCCAGTGCCAGCCCCTGCCTCACGCACCCGGGTTGGGGGTGGCCCTCCAGCAGCTGCCTCAGGAAAGAGAGTCTTGCGGACCCTCTTCCTGTCACCAGAAGCCAGGCTGGTGAATGGCAGCAGCACAGGGGAGGGCCTCCTCCGCTCAGATGGGGGGGCTGCCGCAGCAGTCCCCCTCTCCCTCCCCTCCTCCCATCTAGATTTCTCCCTAGCCTTTCCCCCGGGGCCCCTCTCTGCTTTCCTCTCTGACATACTTTCCCCTCCCGAAATCTACACTAACTGATCAGAAAACCTTGGGAAAACAAAGGTCAACTTTGTTTTCGAGACCTAAGTTACCTGTTCTAAATCTGTGCTTCTAGTAGCTCTGTGACTTGGAGATGAACTATCAAGTGCCTTTTTAAGCAACCCTATTTATGTTGGGGAACCTGAGCCTGCCAAACAGCTGAATTCCTCCGGAATTGAGCTGGCCCTAAACCCCAGTAAGTGACAGACAGCCTTAGACACTCACACACTAGTATGCCCGGGCCAGCCTGGCACCACCACAGGTGCCAGAGATGGGCAGTGGAACCCTAGTTAAGGGGGCACTAATGGGAAGCCTATTGATAGCTATTCCAAATGTGTATATATATAGAATTCAAACCTAATCTCACTCACTAATGCTTTTCCTGCTGAGTCCCTATTTAGTTTTTTTTAAAAAACTAGGCTTGGTTTCCCTAACGATTAAGTTGAGGGCAATTAGCCATTGAATACCTACCAACTGGCCTACCTACCTAAGACACTATTTAGCGGGAACAATGTTTCTGTGGTGTGTCGGTGTGGGGTGTGGATGTGGTGGTCTGAAAATGTGCCTCCCCCCTCCCAAGCTAGCAAGAACACACCCCTAAGCCCACCCAAATGTAAACCCAGACTCACTCACCAGTCCTGCAGTCCAGCGATGTTCAGGCGGTCGTGCAGCTGGTCCTCCTCTCCTCCGCGATGCTGTCAAGAAAGGTGGAATCATGTTAACAGAGTCAATAACACGATGAACACACACACAACCCCCAAAAGTCAAGGCCCCGATCTGCTTTGGGCCTAGACAGTCCAGAAGCCATTGTGAGGAAGCGGTGCCATAGTTAAAAGTCAGGTCATGCAGGACCCCCCCCACCCCCAGAAAGGCTAGGGCCAACCAGTGGTAAAACACAACACATCCACCCTGCAGAGCAGGCCTGTGTGTAGGCCCGAATATGGCACACTCATTTTTTGGTGGAAACAGTAGATCAAGCCCACCCCCACACTCAAGCATAACAAAGGAAACATTAAAGAAAGAAAGCACAACAATCAATATTGAACCCCCCCCAACCCCCAAACAATGTCCTCTTGCCCAACTAACAAATGTCCCTCCTAGCCCAAGCCATAAAGACCAAACTAAAGCATATGCTGGCAGATTGCCACAGCAGTAGCAATAAATTCAAAAAACAAATTAAACAAAAAAACCCTACCAGTCCTCCTCTCCAGATGTCCAGCAGCAAAGTTGATCCTCCACACACACAGAGGTCTCCAAGCCGATGTCCTCCAAGTGCAGTGCAGTCCAATCCAGAAGAGGTCCATGAACGGTCAGCAACCTGTTTGTGAAGCATGCTTGTGAGTGCCAGGTCAGCCAGCAAACAGGCACCAAAGCCAGAGCAGCAGGCCTGTGTGTAGGCCAGAGGCTGGCACACTTGTTTGAGAGCCTGGTGGGAAGCATTGGAATTGGATGAAGGGGGCCAGAAACAGCACAGCAAGACACACCAATCTAGTTTGTGAAGCATGCTTGTGAGTGCCAGGCCAGCCATCAAACAGGCACCAAAGCCAGAGCAGCAGGCTTCTGGCCTGTGTAGGCCCAAAGCTGGCACACTTGTTTGAGAGCCTGGTAGGAAGCATGGGAGGAAGGGGGCCAGAAACAGGAAAGCGAGACACACCAATCCAGTTTGTGGAGCATAACTGGGAGAGCCAGGCCAGCCAGCACAAAGCACCAAAGCCAGAGCAGCAGGCTTCTGGTCTGTGTAGGCCCAAAGCTGGCACACTTGTTTGAGAGCCTGGTGGGAAGCATGGGAGGAAGGGGGCCAGAAACAGCAAAGCAAGACACACCAATCCAGTTTGTGAAGCATAATTGGGAGAGCCAGGCCAGCCAGCACAAAGCACCAAAGCCAGAGCAGCAGGCTTCTGGTCTGTGTAGGCCCAAAGCTGGCACACTTGTTTGAGAGCCTGGTGGGAAGCATGGGAGGAAGGGGGCCAGAAACAGCAAAGCAAGACACACCAATCCAGTTTGTGAAGCATAATTGGGAGAGCCAGGCCAGCCAGCACAAAGCACCAAAGCCAGAGCAGCAGGCCTATGTGTGGGCCAGAGGCTGGCACAGTTGTTTGAGAGCCTGGTGGGAAGCATTGGAATTGGATGAAGGGGACCAGAAACAGCACAGCAAGACACACCAATCCAGTTTTGTGAAGCAAACAGGCACCAAAGCCACCCAGCAGAGCTTCTAGCCTGTGTAGGCCCAGAGCTGGCACAATCATTTTTTAGGCCTGGGAAACAGTAGATCAAGACCACCCCACACTCAAGCATAACAAAGGAAACATTAAAGAAAGAAAGCACAGCAACCAATGCTGAACCCCCCCCCCCAAATATTCTCCTCTTCTGCCCAACCTGAAAATGTCCCCCAGGCCATGCCAAGACAGACTAAACTGAAGAATCATTTTGCATAGGCATGCCACAGCAGCACATTTCCCAGCCAGCATTAAAAATTTAAAAAATTAAAAAGGCCTACCAGGTCTCCTCTCAGGATGTCCAGACAAGCACAGTTGATCCTCCAGGCAGATGTCCTCCAGGCGCAGCCTCTCTCCTCTCTCTCAGCAAGCAGCAACAGAACTGTTCAGACCACTCTGTCTTGCCCCAAATTTAAATCCCCTTCCCCTGCTGCAGCCTCAGCCAAAGATTTGAATCTATTGGCTGGCAGAAGGATGCAGCAGTGGGATTGGTGACTCCTAAGTCTCCCCTCCCTTGCCTTACCCCCCCCCACACTCCAACAGTCACCCTCCTCCTGCTCCCCCTCCCCTACCTGTTAATTTGGGTGGGAATCTCAGAATGCTGGCATTGCTTTGCAAATGCAAAGTGCAGTACACCTTGCATTTGCAAGGCAAAGCTAAGGATTCCCTTCCCTCCTTTGCAAGAGGGGTGGGGGGTGACAGAAGGAGTGAGTGACTCACTCCCCCCCCCCACTCTTCTAAGAGCCTCCAGGCTTCCTGCAGGCTTTTGCTAGATGCTTGCCAAAGCAAGCGCCTAGCAAAATGGCGCCAGGAAGAAACCCGAATCAACCTGAATCAATTTGGGTTATGGCGATTCGGAAAACCTGAATCGATTCGGGTTTCCCGAATCGATTCGGGTTTCCCCGAATCAACCCGAATCAGGGTGATTCGGGTTTTTTTCGGGTTTCCAAAACCCGAACTGCCTACCCCTACTCTCTACATGAAGTTCTACTGAAGACCACCCAGAAACTACAATTGGTCCAGAATGTAGAAGCCTGAATATTGTCAGGGGCTAGCTGCTGGGAGTATGTTACTCAGGGCCAAGCTACACATGACGAATGACACTTGAACAGCAAGTGTATTTCTCCCTGTTTACTTGCCCTCCACTCAATCCACGTGCCGTTCAAGTGTCATTCGTCACGTGTAGCTTGGTCCTCATTTTGAAACAGCTACATTGGCTGTCAGTGTGTTTCCAAGTTCAATTCAAGGTGCTGGTCATAAACTTTGAAGCCCTTCACAACCTGGCAGTCACATATTTGAAGAACCACTACTTCCATACAACCCTATGCACTAACTACCATCCTCAGGCAGCTATTTATTGGCTCTCCCACCATTTAGTGTAGCCTATTTGGCATTGACAAGAATCCAGGCTTTTTCCACTGTGGCTCCTACTCCATGAAATTTAGAAATAGAGAAATCACTTGCAAGTTTTCTTGCACCGAAGCACAATCTGGCATTTATACTATATTATTCCTTTCATACTTTCTTAGCTTTCTTCTTGAGTTTCTGTTTTGTATGTGTTATATTGTCTTAATACTTTCTGAAGAATTTTACTGTCTTTATTTGGGATTTGCTCACCTTTTTCTTCCCTGTTTTATTATTTGGCTTGCTATATTTCTTTCTCCTGCCATTTTTGGCTCTTTGGAGGTCAAGTTTTTATTTAATCCCTCCTCCGTCTTATTTACTTCATTAGTTCTTTAAGTGTTTCAGTATTTGAATGTGTTGCCTGAATGTGCCTGAATGAGTTCTTGTCCTACAGAATCCTTTTGATTTTAATTTTGCCTCCCCATAGAAGTTGCTGTGATTCTTCAGGAATTACAATTAATTTGGGATTTGTCTGTCTTATGTAACTCAGTCTTTTATTCAAGCTTGTGTTTCTGTTTTGTTTGTTGTTTGTGACTTGTAATGGCCTATGGCTGAATACAATAAACCTTTCTTATCTAACTTATATCTTGTATAACTCAGTCTGTGTCGTATGTCTGAGTTCCCCAATTGCATAAACTTTCCCATAGACTTTAATAAGTAGGGGACCCACAAAGACTTATGGGGGGCATCTCATTTTCCCCTTCCCTACCATGTTCTCTTTCCCTTCCCTGCTATCCATAGCCTTTCTCCCTTTTCCTTCTTCCTTCTTTCCCAGCCACTCTTGTCAATCCCCCAGTCTTCACCTTTTCCCTCCCCCCCAGTAGCCTTTCCCCTGTGACCCAGTTGCATAGTAGGGGACCTGAAAGAACTTGAAGGGGAAACTTTATTTTTCCTTGTATCCCCTTCCCCACACTGTCCCCACACTATTTCTTTTGCTCCTCCTGGCAGCCTCCATATGCTCACCTTTCCCTACAGCCTTCTCGCCTTCAAACCTAGTGAACAACTTATATTTTATCTGCTCCCAATCTTTATCTATATATAGTAATTTACTTTATTTCTCCACAATGGGGATCCAAAGCAGCTTACATCATTCTCCTTGCCTACATATTATCCTCACAACAATTCTGAATGATAAGTTAGGCTGAGAGTTTGTGATTCGATCAATGCACCCAGTGAGCTTCCACAATAGAGTGGGTATTCACATCTGCATTTCTCACATCCTACTCTGTAACTCTAACCATTACACTAAACTGGCTTTAGCAGATGGGTGGGGGATGCTGTATAACAGTAGCAAGGATTTGGGCCTGGGGGAGTCATGCAAGTCAGGTGGCATCAAGTTGTCCAGTAATTGGGATCTTCTGAGGAAGAGGCAGCCAGTGAACCTGCCCCAGACCCATGGTCAGTGGCAGAGGCACTGCAGGAGGAGGCAGTCTCTGAGAGGTCAGACATAGATCCACAGCCAGGACCCAACACATTGGCTCCACAGCTCCTGAGCTCTGGGCCAGCAACAAAAAGCAAGGCACCAGCCAGCTCTCCTCCATTATCACTGGAGCCTCAGGAACCCCATCAGAGGAAGACAAAAAGACACCTTCAAGTCAGAGGGTACAGTGCCCATCTAGCAGCACAATACCAGCCCAGCATCAACAGCAATGATGAGTGCTTGCAAGAGCAGGACTAAGGCAGCTGGTAGGTGCATGATGCAGCACAAATGAGTAAGCAGTGTGAGGCTTAAAAGCAGCAGAGACAAGAAATGATGCGTCTGTTAACTACTGATGTTGCTGTTTGTGTTTGGAACTGATCACCTCATCTCTAACATTGGCCTGTACTTGAGAAACCTAATTCTGGAATACCCCTTTAGGTTTGACACCATGAGTATTGCATGACCCACATGTGAACCTTGATGTCTCAAAACTACCTCTGTTTGCCTGTTGTGTGTCAGTATTTAGGTGGTATTTAGATTAGAGGGAGGACTGTGTTCTGTCAGATTTGTTGCCATTATCTTTATGAACAGATGCCCAAGATTCTTGAATAAATTTCTGATTGAAAATAATGATCCTGAAAAAAAAAGATTTTACTCCCAAACCAGTGCCTGGGAATAAACAATAATGATAAAAATTTCCCTCTGACGTCCAGATCAGAAAGTGTAACAAAAAATTTCTTAGGGCACACCCCTAGTTAGCACAATTCAAGAAGGCCACAGTTCAAGGGAACTGGCTTAGCCTGAACCAACCGAAGGACCCTTTTGGCATCCTCCAATAACAACTGAAAATTATCTAAGAATTCTTAACAAGAGTAGGATCTAGGCTCCCTTTCTGTTGAGCTCAAGATCACAGTTTAGTCAATGTCAGAGTGGATGTAAGTGATTTCTTCTGCAAACAAAAATCCTAGCAAAATTATACTTCTTCTAATGATTATTAAAGTGTGGTTGTGCTGATTTTCCTAGTCTTAGGGCCACTTAAGCTATCTTAAGAAGGGATAGCATGTCTTCCTCTGAAGGCCACCACTTTTTCTCCGGTGCTATTATGTTTTTTGAATGTATGTCTGGATACAAGCCACCATTTTAAAAATCCAGTTGTACCACTAATTAATTCTTTAAATGAGTGATTGAAGGACATACATGAGCTTACCCTATTTATGTGATCTTTCCTACTTATTTGTGAGGTTGGGAAAAGCACACAAATCATGCTATCCTAAATTCTGCCATACATACCATATCTTCACATTACATTACATATTATAGGTAGGGTACATTAGTTGAGAATGGTGCATGTCCACTCCCTAACAATGAGAAGGCAATCATAGACACTTTGCCACCCCAGAGGAATGAAGAGACAGATGCGGGTGTTGGGTACTAAGGACTGTTTATTAAGCAACAGCATAATATTAACATAATACGACAAGGGCCTAACTAGAGTTACAGATCAGGCTCTGGGGCCCCCCTGGACCACCGCCCTGACCTGTCTGGGTGAGCCCCACTGCCCTGGGTGCGAGCCATCCAAAGTATGGCTGGGCCCAGCTGACCAGACATATGGAACCTCCACCAAGCCTAATAACCCCCTTGCCATCAAACATGAGGGGCCATACTTGTACAGGAGGTCCCACGTGGCAGTCTGCCCTCTCAGCCGTCAGCCGTCAAACAATACTGGTGATCCTGACAGGCCCCAATTCCCTCTCAAATGGGGATGTGCCAAGGGTGCTCACCGGCCCACTAATTTTTCCTAAATCCTATCCTGCCAACACTAGGGACCAAGCCTCTGCTTAGGCCCTTGTGCCCCACAGGTGGTCTACCACCAGCCTAAGCCCTTGCCACAGGTCATCAAGAAATATACTGTTGTCCTTCACCGATAGGTGAACCCCATCCCCTCAACAGAGGTCAGCAAATTCAGCCTGTATTTGCGGATGGCAGCAACAAAACACAATTTCCCGTGCAATAACAATGTCTCCCTATTTTATTTACAGTAGTTGCATAATTTAACAGAAAACTATACCACATGTAACCAGTCCTAGGAAAAATTATTTTGCAGGCGTCATATATGCTCCAAAGTCAATACATAAAGTGTGAAAGAATTAGTGTGTACATGGTGCTAGGAAGCATTTGCACTTTAATACCTGTTGCAATATTAATAGAGCACTTGAAGCACGGGACACTTTATGTATTGACTTTGGAGCATATATGACGCCTGCAAAATAATTTTTCCTAGGACTGGTTACATGTGGTATAGTTTTCTGTTAAATTATGCAACTACTGTAAATAAAATAGGGAGACATTGTTATTGCACGGGAAATTGTGTTTTGTTGCTGCTATACTTACCGTGTTGCTCTATATTTTGTATTTGCGGATGGGGCAAATAAATACCTAAGCCACCCTCCATAGCCCTAAATAGGGCTCTGTTGGCCTTCGATCGTGCATTCTCAATGCCTCTATGGTCCCAAGCTTCCCACCAAATGCAATGCGGAAGCATAGCCAACCAAACTATCAACACTTCAGGCCAACGTTGCCTGACCAATTGTAAATCCGCCTGTGCCTGAACTGACAGGGCTCTACCCTGCATCAGGCCGAGATCATTCCACCGAGGTGGATGACTAAAACATGAGGTGAAGGACAAGTCCTCCCCTCAAACAGAAGTGGCAGAAGGCCTGCCCAGTGAAGGCCCCATCGTCCCTGCCACTCCACTGTGGCCCGATCGCTTAAACCCAACTGGGTCCCAACTGGTGTCCGTTTGGCCTGATGGGCTGCCCAAAACACCATGCTGTGCCCACAGATGAGGATCCTCAGCCTCTCCTGGCAGAACACAGCTCCAGCAAGAAAAACAAATCAAACCAAATTCAATAATTGTATAGGGGATGAACATAAGTGTGATAAGCAGTGGACTGCCACCTGCCAACCCTCTGAATGGCAGACTCAGAGTACCCCATAGCAGCAGCCGTAGATGCTGCTCCTATCTGAAATGAGTGGGTACCAAACTTGACACCTGATAGACCGAGACTAGACAGCACATGCACTGTCATGGTCCAAAAATGGTACTTTGTAAGGGGCTTGCCATCCAAATGACGAAGAAACACACCGTCCTCATCACTCTGGGCCTCGACATACCGTCTCAATGCAGTAACTGGGCACAGGTCCTTATCACCACAAGTCCCCAACTCGATGATCTCCCCTTTCCTATTCTGGTCAGTTTTTGAATGCCGAACTGTCAAAGTGACTTTGTCCCCCACAAACTTCACATCTCGCGCTGACAAAGCCCTCCCCGACTCATCTCAGGTGGATAAAGCCACCAGCTCACTCACCCTAAGGGCACCAAAAAAGGCTACCAACGATGCAGCATGAAACAACTTTTCTTCAAAACCCAAACTACAAACCAAACTACAAACTGTGCTCAGTCCATGTAAAACATCAGGGGAAATGGGCTGTCTAATATCCTGCCGGGGCCCCGCTTCCGTGGACCAGCCTTCTAACATTTTACTCATCCTAAAGTCTCCCGTGGCCTCACTAATGCCACAGACTTTACTGGCAAATGCCAGCACTGAAAGCTGCCCCCTGATGGACTTCACAGCCAACCCCTTACCTCTCTGGTTGACACAGAACCGCATCAGGTGTTCCAAAGGAACCAGCCAGACCTGCTGCAATCCTGCCTCCCTCCTAAACCCAACAAACATGTACCAACCGGTCATAAGCCCGTTGGGTGCTGGGTGCTAAAGCTAGCTGGATTGCCTCTGTCTCCCAAGATCCCACAGCTTTGGTGGCATCCAGGCCGGCTGATAGTTGGCCTCAGGGGCAAGCTGCTGAAAATGCTCCATCTGCAGGTGAGATAGAGCATCTGCCACCCCATTGTCCAAACCAAGGACATGCTTGGCCTGAAACAAAATGTTCAATTGCAAGCAACGGAGTGTAAAAGGCATAATTAACTTCATAACCCTGGGAGACCTGGATGACAAGGAATTCACAACATGCACTACTGCCTGGTGGTCACACCAGAAGTGAACAGTGTGATTAGCCATCTCCTTGCCCCACAAGTAAACTGCCACTACAATTGGGAATAACTCCAAGAAGGTGAGTTCACGGTTGAAACCACTGTCCATCTAATCTATTGGCCATAGCTTGGTGCACCAATACCCCTTAAAATAGGCACCAAAACCTGTGGACCCCGAGGTGTCGGTAGCAATCTAGAGTTCCGCTTCAAGAAGCAAGTCCTCCCACCAAAAGGACACCCCGATGAAGTGGGCCAGGAATGCCTCCCACACTTCCAGGTCTTCTTGCATACCCTTATTAATCCTCATTCTGTGATGAGGCAAGCGGAGGGTACCTAAAGCGTCACATAAGTGAGACAGAAATGCCCTACCAGGTGCCACCACCCGGCATGTGAACATACCCCACCAGCTGCTGTAACTCAAGAAGGGAAATCTTGTCCTTGGCCCGTACATAGGACAAACAGGCACTAATGTCCTGCAACTTCTTGAACGGCAAATGCGATGTCTGCATCACTGTGTCCAGTTCTATGCCTAAAAATGTAAGGATGGACGATGGGTCCTCCGTCTTTTCATGAGCCAAGGGAACCCCAAGTTCCCGAATTAACTCCATAAAACAGGCTAGAGACCTGGCGCACTGGCCAGATCCCACCAGGCCTGCGAAAAGAAAATCATCCAGGTAGTAGGCCGTGTCATGGCCTTGCAGCCGATGGCACGAGGCCCACTCGAGGAAGGAGCTGAAGCACTCAAAGGCAGCACATGAAACGGAGCAACCCCTGGGCAAGGCCCTGTCCATAAAAACCTGCCCATCAAAAGAGAAGCCCAACAGCTCAAAGTCCTTGGGATGAACAGGGAGGACGCAAAATGCAGACTTAATGTCACATTTCGCCAACTCAGCACCAATCCCACATTGACAGACCATCCTTACTGCCTGGTCAAACGATGTATACCGGATGGAGCACAAGTGCTCCGGAATGGCATCATTCACTGAACTGCCCCTCGGGTAAGACAAGTGGTAAATGACCCTAAATTCACCAGGCGTCTTTTTCACCCTCGCCTAGCTGGTGCGGAGTTTTGGACATGGGTATTATCAATATGCTGATGACACCCAACTATATCTGATGATGGACGGCCAGCCTGACTCTGCTCCAGATGTCTTGGAGCATGCCTTCAAAGCTGTGACTGGATGAAATTAAATCCCACAAAGACGGAGGTCCTGCATGTAGGTCTGGGGGCCATTGGCATGGGACTCCAGCTCCCTGCTCTTGATGGAGTGCTACTTGTGCCAGTATCAAGAGTTAGGAGCCTGGGGGTGATCCTGGATGCCTCCCTGACTATGGAGGCACAGGTCGCAGTGGTAGCCCGGTCTTCATTTTTCTATCTAAGACAGGCCCGGCAGCTTGTCCCCTACCTATTAACCCATGACTTAACTGCAGTGATCCAAGCAATGGTCACCTCTAGATTAGACTACTGCAACTTGCTCTATTCAGGGCTTCCCCTGGGCCTGATCCAGAGGCTACAGCTGGTCAAAAATGCAGCTGCACAAGTAATTGCAAGGGCCCCAGTTAAGGAACATATAACACCTATACTACGCCAGCTGCTCTAGTTACCAGTTGAGTACCGGATTTGGTTCAAAGTTTTGGTTTTGACCTATAAAGCCCTATGCGGACTGGGCCCAGCATATCTGCAGGACCGCCTCTCCCATACCCCAGAGGATGCTTCGTTCAACAAATAAACAACTGTTGGTGGTCCCTGGCCCAAGGGAGGCCTGCCTGGCCTCAACCAGAGCCAGGGCCTTTTCGCTCCTGGCACCGACCTGATAGAACGCTGAGGAAACCAGGGCCCGGCGGGATTTATTATCTTTCTGCCAGGCCTGTAAGACAGAGATGTTCCACCAGGCATATGGTGGAGGCTAGATTGGGCCCCCACTGGCCACACTAAAGATCTGTCCACCACCCTACATATGAGCCAGGGCTTGAAAAGTAGTATTTTATCATCACCATCGGAAGAGAAGCTGTATTGTATAAAGTTGTTTCAATATTATTTGTATACTGTTTTATCTGTTTTTAACTGTTTATGTAATTTGAAATGTTGTACTCTGTCCCAAGCCCGCCTGGTGGGGAGGGCGGACTAAAAATCTAATATAATAAATAAATAAATAAAATTTTGGGGACACTCCCCAAGGGCGCGACTCGTAAGTTCTGCACCAGAGGGAAGGAGAAGGGGCCTAGCAACTTACCCTCAGCACATTCCTTGGCAATTTTTTTCCTCACAACCTGCTCCATGCCAACAACCGAGTGCAGGTTCCTTGCCATGAAAGGAGTCCTTGGGCCCTGAAAGGAGATGCGAAATCCATACATAAACCCATCTGAAAGATAGGCAGCATCCTGGCCCCTGGGGTACTGAGCCAATAGGAGCCTAAGGGCCTTCAGGTTTATTGGGCTGGGGCCCTTTTCCAGTAGGAGGCTGCTGAGAGCTACCTCCCACTCTTCCACCCTGCCTTCTGCCTTGCTTCTGGCATTTACAGGTGGTAAATGCGAGGGGGCCACCACAAATTGGGCACTCATGCCCGAACTTGCAAAACTTCCGATTACAGACCCCTTGTGAACTGAAGTCCCAACATAGCAGCCGGGGTTGAACCAACTGCCCCACTGCTGGGTGGGTCGTATTACTGACATTTGCTCTGTGAACCAGGTGGCTGCTGTCCAAGAGGTCACCCGAATTTGGCTCGGCTGGAGACATTACTTGTAGCCACAGCTGTTGATGAATCCTATCCCAAAGCATGTTCGGATTGAGAGCCACCCTCATCCTGAACTCTTCATCATATTGGAGCCAAGCTGCCCCAACAAAATCATTGTACCCTTTATAAATTATGTCCAAATACTGAAATAGGGACGCAGCCCTCCATGATTGCGCCCTGACTACAATGCCTGCATATATTAGGAATCCAGGTAACCAATTGGCCCAAGTCCTGTCTACTCTCCTATGTTTAAGCCTTTCCTTATTCCTATCATCAAGCTCATCTTTATACTTCTTTTCCAGTTCCCTGAAGAGAAGGGTAGACGTCCACGTATTCCCCTCTTAAGATTTTGTCCCTGGTAGCCTGAGTGAGGTGATCTCCCAGGGGAAGAGCAACATCCCCAAAGGGTAATGCATTAAAGGTGACAGACCTGTAAAAGGATGGTCCATACACTGATGCTGCCCAGGGGGACCCAAGCCCCCCCCCTTGCCATGGAAGCAAAGCTCCCGCAGGGTTCTGACAATCCCCTTGCCGGGGCATAGCAGCATAGGGACCAACCAATGACCCAATGCCCTCAGGCTCTGCATATGTGGCTGGATCCCAGGCTAGCACATCCCAGGGGGGAGGTCAGCTGGGGACTTGGCCCTTGTGGCCCCAACAGGTGACACCTATCCACGTACCAACCAACCTGACTTTTCTCTCTCCCTGCCTTCAGATATATTTATAGGGGTTTTTTTTCTTTTATACCCTGCCTTTGTCCACAATGGAAACACAAAGCAGTGCACATTGTTCTTCTGAATTCCATTTTATCCTCACTGCAACAACCCAGAAGTATATTAAGCCAAGATGGTGTGACTGGCCCAACATCAATCAGCAAGCTTCCATGGTAAAGTGGGGATTTGAACCTGGGTCTTCCAGGTTGTAGCCTAAAACTCTAGCCGTGATACCACATTGGCTTTTGTCCTTCCCCTTGTCTCCCTGACAGAAAACAAACTTGAAGGATGCAAATACTGTTGAGGTTGCTTAACAACCCCTACAATACCAATAAGAGGGCATTATTTTCCTAAAACTACAGGCTCAACTATTATTTGAGGGATTTTACTCCTAATTTATTTTTTTAAGATTTCAGATTTTTCTATACACTTGGGGCTTTTTGGAGTTTGTAGAAAGATCTGTCTTTTCTGTTCACAGGTCCAGCCTCTAGATTTAAGCATCCACAGATTTGGCCATGTTGAGAATTAGATATATTGATGAACAAAATATAACTTTAGCAAGCTTTTCTGTAGCTATAGCGTATATAGCCATAAAACATTTCATTTGATTATCACACTTCTGATAAGGAGAATTACTTGTTCATTTAGCACCTGATACTCTGCAAATGTAAGTATGCACTTGACATCATTGCAAACACTCTTGGTTTAAAGTCAGAGACATGTGCATTCACAACAAGATCAGAGCATTACTTTAAAAAAAATGTGGTTTCTAGACAGGAAAGAAAATAAGCTACCGAATAACTTTAATAGGAGTGTCCCCCAAAGGGAGTATTTGAGTTCAGTGATTAATGGAAAGGATTCTGCTTAATTGCAACAGTAATTCTATTTAATTGGGACATCTTCAGGCTCAGAAGTGATTCTCAGCTGTTTTTCTTGTATCTCATGCCCCCCTCCCCTGTTTATGTATTTGATTCTTCATAGATATATATGCAAAGATTCAAGGTATGCTGTATTAAAAACTTCTTCAAATAATAACAACTTCCTTATTTGTCAGCACAGTCACTGATGCTAAAGATAACAATGCATTTGTTACAGTCCATAGTTGCTATTTTCAGGACAGGTGATTTAGAGCATGACCTCAAATCATTAAAAATGAAATTGGGAAGTATTGTCAGTGGTTTTGATGTGAAGTGGGAGCCACATATGACTTAGGTTTCTTTAGCCCTTTTCAGACATTTGGTTTGGGCAAAATCAACCTGCATCGATTGTGTGTGTGTGTGTGGGGGGGGGTGGATTCTGATGGTAAGCTCCACTTCTGATATCTGCATGTTCATTGGAACAATATATATACAATTTACACTTGTATGGGATTTTCCATGCAGTCAGGAATCCTGCTTTGTGCATGGCTGCTAATTGCCACCCTAGTCAAAATAAAGAGACAGACATCAAGTTTGGCTCTAAGGGCCACTTTATTAACTTCATACAACTAGAACAAGCCAGAACTAGGGATGTGCATTTCGGCTTTCTGAAAGCCGAAAGAAAGCCGAAACAAAAGTGTTTCGGCTTCTTTCAGGTTAGCTGAAACTTTTCGGGCTAAGCCGAAACGTTTTGGCTAGCCGAAAGAAAAAAAGCCGAAACGTTTCGGCTTTAGGCTTTTTCAAAGGGAAAATGCCTCCGGCGTATTCCCGGACGTCTGGGGGAGGCATTTTCCCACCGAATCAGCCCAAAATGGGTGGGGACCTTCCTCTAACCCCTCTCTACAAATCCTCCAAGTTTCAGACAGATTGGACTTTGGGGGGCCATGTTATGGCCCCCCAAAGCAGGTCCCCCTATCCTCCCATAAGAAAGCGAAGGAGCAGCATATTGTTAGCATGCTGCTGCTCATCTTCTTCATTATTTCCTATGGGGAAAAATGAAGAAGCAGGCTTCCTTTGCCAGGGGTGGCATTTTGCATGCAAAATGCCCCTTCACCCTCAGGGGCCCTTCTCCCACCCCTCCTCCCACCCCCCACCAAGGCTCAGCCTGCTCCCACTTGGGGGGGCCATTTCATGGCCTCCCCAAGTAGGTGCTCTAATCTCATTCTCTACCACTGACAGCTGGGGGAGGCTTGTCTTGCCAGGGGTGGCATTTTGCATGCAAAATGCCCCCCAACCCTCTGGGGCCCTTCTCCCACCCCCCACCAAGGCTCAGACTGCTCCCACTTGGGGGGCCATTTCATGGCCTCCCCAAGTAGGTCCTCTCACCCCCCAAAGTCCACCCCCTACAGCCCCACACAAACCCAATTCCCCCCCAGCTGCCACACACAGACCCAAATCCCCACATTAGCCCCTCACAGACGCAAATCCACCCCCAGCAGCCCCACACCCATAACCCCAGGAACAGGCTGGCAAAGGCCAGCCCTCTCCCTTTGTTCCCTATGCTGGGAACTTCTAAACTCTCTTTCCCTGGGCAATTCTGCACAGCCCAGGGGTGCCACAATGGTGGGCACACTTCTGAGTGCCAGCTGGTCCCTGTGAAAGAGCACCTGAACCACAGACACCGTCCCTCAAATTCCCCCACCACCTACAGAGATGGCTGGCCAGCCAGCCCCATTGTTCCCTATGATGGGAACCAACTGCACAACAAAGAATAAAACAAGAACAACACAAAATAAAGTTTTTAAAAAATTATTTTCTCCCTTCCAAAGTACAAGTAGGCAAAGCATAATGACACATTACACCAGCAGTCCCCGACACAGAAAAATAACACAACTCGCTTAACATCAGAGAATCACAAAGCACGATTCCTGTCAAAAACACTTTATTTCTTGAACAGCTTTAGGTTACACAGCAGGGGGGAACACCAAAGGGCATGGCAGCACTATCTTACACAAAAATAACACAACTCCCTTAACATCAGAGAATCACAAAGCATGATTCCTGTCAAAAACACTTTATTTCTTGAACAGCTTTAGGTTACACAGCAGGGGGGAACACCAAAGGGCATGGCAGCACTATCTTACACAAAAATAACACAACTCACTTAACATCAGAGAATCACAAAAGCACAATTCCTGTCAAAAACACTTTATTTCTTGAACAGCTTTAGGTTACACAGCAGGGGGGGACACCAAAGGGCATGGAAGCAGCATCTTACACAAAAATAACACAACTCACTTCACATTAAAGAATCACCCCAAAAATTGCTGTCAAAAGCACTTTATTTCTGTAACTGCTTTAGGTTACACAGTAGGAAGGCACAACAGAGCAGGAAAGCAGTGTAGTACACAAAAATAACACAACTCACTTCACATCAGAGAATCACACAAACACAATTGCTGTCAAAAACGGTGAAGTGGGTTGTATTATTTTTTGTAGTACATTGCTATCATGCCCTGTTGTGCCCTCCTACTGTGTAACCTAAAGCTGTTCAAGAAATAAAGAGTTTTGCCAGGAATTGTGGTTTTGTGATTCTCTGATGTTAAGTGAGTTGTGTCAGTAGTAGAGAAAAGAGCACCTACTTGGGGAGGCCATGAAATGGCCCCCCCAAGTGGGAGCAGGCTGAGCCTTGGTGGGGGGTGGGAGGAAGGGTGGGAGAAGGGCCCCTGAGGGTAAGGGGGCATTTTGCATGCAAAATGCCACCCCTGGCAAAGGAAGCCTGCTTCTTCATTTTTCCCCATAGGAAATAATGAAGAAGATGAGCAGCAGCATGCTAACAATATGCTGCTCCTTCGCTTTCTTATGGGAGGATAGGGGGACCTGCTTTGGGGGGCCATAACATGGCCCCCCAAAGTCCAATCGGTCTGAAACTTGCGGGGTTTGTAGAAAGGGGTTAGAGGAAGGTTCCCACCAATTTTGGGCTGATTCGGTGGGAAAATGCCTCCCCCAGACGTCCGGGAAGACGCCGGAGGCATTTTCCCATTGAAAAAGCCGAAAGCCGAAAGCCGAAAGTAAGCCGAAAGCTGAAAGCCAAAACGGCTGGCCGTTTCGGCTTTCGGCTTATATGAAAGAGAATCCTCTTTCGGCTTTCTGCTTTCAGCTTTAGCCGAAAATTTTTGGCTTGCACACCCCTAGCCAGAACAGCAGCAAGGGCCTAAAGCAGCACAGGTCAAGCCATGGGGTCCACCCTGGACCACCGCCTTGACCTGTCTGAGTGAGCCCCGAAGCCCTGGGTGCGACCCATCAATGGATGGAGCAGACCCAGCCAGCCAGGCAATTTGGTCACCCCCCTTTCATGGTCCCCTGAACAGGTCAGCCATACAGCAGTAAGGGAAGGACTTGCACATGAGGGTTCCTGAAGGCAGCCTTCCTCTGCAGCTGGCAGCCGTCAAAGCAGTACCAGCTGCTCCTGGCAGGCCCCTCTTCCCATCAATAGGGAAGTGCCAAGGGTGCTCACCGGCCCACACCCTATCTCAAACTCAAACCTACCAATGACACTGCTAATCTGCACCACCCTTAGCCAATTACCTCACTCTCTGAAATCGGTACAAGGTGGGCAAAAAAACCCTCATTCCCATACCAAATTGGTAAGCGGGTAAAAAATTCCTACCTGGCTCTGATAACAGCAGCCGGCTAATCCTGCACCAATACAGGGTGAGGAGGGTGGGCTGAGCGACTGTTCGCAACTGCAGCTGGGCAGGGCAGAGCAGCCTCCTAAGGCCCTTGTCTGTGCCCTCCCAGCCAAACCCTGGATTGAAAGGAAGGGGTTCCTGTCTCCCTCCTTCCAGGGTGGCAACTAACGCCCCCCGGCTTTAACAGTATAGCTGCATGCTGGGAAGGGGCTGTATTGTCTAGACAGAGCCCTAGCTCTCATACATTCTATGCATACATGCCATTAAAATATATTTAAATTCTATGGGTTAGATTAACAGAAGTTGTTGGCAGGATGGCTCTTTTCTGACCTTCCCTTTCTTCAAACAGTTTGTTATTAGTCTCAAAACTCCTTTCTGAGCAAAACTAAATAGGAACCCAGTAGCATCTTAATGATTTAACAAAATGTATTCCAGCCTAAACTTTTGTGAGTCAGAGCTCATTTCATCAGATGCATAGGAGTGTAAATCCATGAGGCTATAAACACACACATATATGTGTATATATACATACACACAACAGAAGAGGAATGGAGGAAATGGTACAAAGAGAGGAGGGTTCAAAATAAGATCCAATATAAAGAATTTAGTTTACAAAGCATTGGGTATGAGATGCTTTAAACTCTTGCAATCTAAATGTGCTGCAGAATGGGGCCGTTTCCAGATGGGCACAAGTAAAGCGCATGCTTTCGCTCTTCCAGTGCTCTAACCCGACAATACCCTCTATTTCCCGTTGTATCTTACCTCTAATTTACGGCGCTTCATTGCGCTTTACAAGCGGCCGGTGTGGACTTCCGAATATGATTTTGTACTGTTCTCGACCAGCCGTCACCGCGGAAGCCGGCCCCTTCCCTTCCTTTTCCTGCTGGCAACAGTGCACCAAGTTATTATTTTTTTTAAAGCACACGCCTTTTGCGCAAGTGCGCAGTTGCGGTGGTCATTCTGCCCAAGTGCGCAGATACGGTGTGAAAACATAAAATTCAATGCAGGAGAGGATGTTTCAGATTCTCGAGTGTGTATTGTGGTGTGCTTTGGGGGGGGGGGTCACTCATTTCTGCGATCTAGAATTTTTTTTTAAAAAAACGGCTTTGCTTTTTGTAGCTGCGAAATTTCATTGGGTGCAAAGCAGAACAATGAGATAGTGAAGGATTCATGCATCTGGAAGAGTGGGCTTCTGACAGCGTTGCTTTTGCTGCGCAGTTGCACTTTTCTGTTTCTTCTCGGACATGGTTCGTGGGCCATTTTTTCGTGCTATCACCATTTTGTCACTCCCAAAGAATTGCACAATGCCACAGAATGATGACCTTTGACCTGCCTCCCTGTGCGCTGATTTGAGGAACTCGGGGGACGCATTCTAGGGAGGAGAGAATTCCCGACAGAGAGCCACTGCCGCATATGCAGGTGTTTGGAGCATACGCAGGTGTTTGGAGCAGCATGGCCAATGGGGGGGGGGAGTTGCTGGGAAGCGGGGGGTGTCCTGGCAGCACAGAGAGATAATAGATCTCCTACACTTCTGGGGTGAGGAGAAAATCCAGGAGGCTCTGCGAAGCACCCACAGAAACTTGGACTACTTCGAGAAAATCTTGAGGCAAATGGCTGCATGGGGGCACAAGAGGTCGGCTACTGAGTGCTGCTCAAAGACAAAAGCCATGCCCCTGGAATACAAGAAGGTGGTTGCGCGCAATGGGTGATCTGGAAACACCCCGACAACCTGCCCCTACTTCAGGGAGCTGGACAGCATTCTGAGGGGGGGATGCAAGTGTTAACCCAAAGCGACTGGCGAGAAGTATTGTGATGGAGGTGGCGGGTCAGGTAAGGCCAGACCCGCTGGAGCTTCTGGAGGGCTTGGAGGAGCTTTTCAGCCATGACCTGGTGACCATCAATGCGGACCATCTGAGGACCTCCACCCCTTTCTCAACCGGTAAGTGTGCTCGGGGGGAACTGTGGGTTGTGTTGGGGGAGTGTGTCTTCCAAGGAGCGATATCATCTAATCGCACAAATGTGGGCCTCTTTCCGGAAACAGGGTCCCTAAGTGTCGAGGAAGAAGTCCTCTCGGAGCATGGGGGAGATCCTGATGCCACCCTGAGTGGACTTGCTGGAACAGGTAAGGTGAGGGGGCACTTTGGGCCAAGGGACTCTACAAGCCTCCCCAGCTTTCCACCCCTGGCAAACCATGCTTCTCTGGGGCTGTGTTGCTGGGAGAATCCCATGCAAGCACATGCCAGGCAGGCCTCTGTAGGGGGAGGGGGCAATTTGGGCCAAGGAGCTCTGCCGGGCCTCCCCACTTTTCACCCTGGGCACAGCGTGCTTCTCTGGGGCTGTGTTGCTGGAAGAATCCCATGCAAGCACATGCCAGGCAGGCCTCTGCAGGGGGAGGGGGAGGGGGAGGGGCAATTTGGGCCAAGGAACTCTGCCGGACCTCCCCGCTTTCCACCCTGGGCACAGCGTGCTTCTCTGGGGCTGTGTAGCTGGGAGAATCCCGTGCAAGCACATGGCAGGCAGACCTCTGCAGGGGGAGGGGCAATTTGTGCAAGGAGCTCTGCCAGGCCTCCCCACTTCCCACCCTGAGCACACTGTGCTTCTCTGGGGCAGTGTTGCTGGGAGAATCACCTACAAGCACATGCCCAGAAGGCCTCTGCTGGCAAGGCTGGCAGTGGCACCATGGATACAGCCCTTTCAGAGGGACTGACGCTGTCGCCCTCTTTGCAGATGAGACCGAGGGTTGCTCCAGAAGTGGCGCGGAGGAAAATTGGGGAAATGAGAACACCCCTCCGTCACTGCACCGCATCTCACCATGTATCCCACTGATCCTGATCGTGCGCCTGGGCTTTTGTGGCTACTGACTTTCCGGCTGTGCCGGCAATGTGCCTATCTCCCCTTGGCTTGGAAAGGGGCAGCCATGAGTTGAGTGTTAACCCGACCTTGTCGCTGCTCTCTTCCCTTTAGGCAGCCCTACCACAACTGTGGCCCAGCTTTCCCCCAGGACATGTTTGGCAGGAATCAGGCACTGAAAGAGGAGGTCCCCGGGAAGCGCTGAGGTGGCCAAGATAATGATGAGCCAGGCAGCCAATCAACACCATGAGGAGATTGCCGAGCGGAGGAGGGAACAGTTCAGCGGTGGCACTCTGAGTTCATGGAGGCCACCCGTCAGGAGCAGTCAATGTTTCAAAGCACTGGGAGCCAGAACCTGGAAGTGATGTGTGCCACCGTCAGCACACTGCAAACCCTTGGCGAGGACATGCTCAGGCTGCAGCAACCTGCGGGGCCTGCGCCAGAAAGGCCGCCCCTGACACAGGTGGTGTCCAACACTCAGCTGCTGCCGCCAGAGCAGGGAGAATCAGACGCAGAGACGATCACCCAGCCTCCCACCCCACCCCCTCAGCCCAGGCACGGACTGCCCAGACATTCCTGTGTCAGCAGGTCCAGGGATCGACTCACCCTGTAGGCCATTTTTTCAAAAGCATGCACTCCCACAGCCCGCTCCCACCCCAGCACCAAAACAAGGGCAATTCGGCAGTGGTTGAAACAGGAAACTTTACTAGAAAGGCAAATTTGTGCACAACAAACTGTGAAAAGACTATACACCTCCCCCCCAGACATCACATGGGTCTCGCCCACTGGACTGCAGAGCCGCCACTTGCTGCTCCACGGCGCGCAGTCGCCTCTCCACTGCACTATGCTTCCTCCCCTGATAAAGCAGCAGGTGCTCCAAGGTGTCCAGTCGGCTCTGCACGCTGTTCAAACAAGCAAACAAAGACTACCTCAGTGTCACCTTACTCCCACCAAGATAACAAGCAAGACTCACTCACAGGTGATCATCATTCGCCTTTCCAGAGACTTGATGGCGGCCGTGACGCTGTCCATGCCCTGATGGTGGTGGGCTGGCGCGGTGGGCATCCCACTGGTGGAAGGGGTTTCACAGGGCATGCTGGTGGAGGGGCCCTCGCTACTGCTCGACACTGTGGGCAAAGAGGTGTAGACCATAAATGTGTGTTGAAAGTTTAGCATCCCCTGTTGGTTGAGGAGTCATGTTGTTTTCCGAGTTCTGTTGTTTAAAAGTTATGTTGTTTGAGAGTTCTGTGGTGTTTGGTTGTCCCTTACTAGTGGGCTACCTCTTTGTTTGGAGTCTGTCATATGTTCACGGTACACCAAATAAAGCGGGTTTTTTTCAAAATGCCGGATCACTGAGAGGAGGGTGTGTGTTTTGCAGCTCCAGGGTTTTCGCATGGGGTCACAAGGGGGGCATGTGCTGGGTCTGGCCATTGCGTGGCAGGGCTGGTGTGTGGCCCGTTCTCCTGCCATGACTGCCCCGCTGGACCAAGCGCCAAGGGGTCCCCGCAGCACACAGCGGCCCCAGCAATGGGCAGTGTAGTGTCTAAGCTGTGTCTCACCTTGGGGGTATTCACCAGCTTCCTCTAGTGGTTCCTCCACCCTGGCTTGGTCGTGCTGGCTCTCCTGTGTCCCACACGTGTCGCCACGAGCTTCCTCCACCACTGACTCTGGGAGGCCATGTTCTCTCCTTCTCCCAACATCTGCAATCAAGTTTGACAAAGCTGATGTGAGGTGAACATGTCTATATCGCCACAGAGAAGCATTGGCCCACCCCTGCCGCACCAGTCTGCTCCCCCTGCCTCAACACTGGATATCTCCCCTCCACCCTCAGTTTTCCCCAATCCCTCCCTTGCTCCAATGGCGGTGTGGACAATGTGTGGAGAATGTAGATAATGCACGACTGCCAGCCCATTTTTAGGGAGTGTGCCCCGAAGATGGGAATATCTGGAGCAGCATCATTGCCGGGTCAATGATGCCCAGCTGTCCTTCAGAGTGTCCACACACTCTCACTCACACCAGCAGCCGAGATTTCCTAGCCAGGGCCATTGCCAGCACTCTACCAGCTCACCTTCCAATTCCTCCACCACTACCTTCTGCTGTCCCGCCTCACGTGGTGGCTATTCCTGCCTCTCTGGTGTAGCTGGCACATCAGCCTCCTCCTCGGGACCCTCTGGCCTTGTGCACTCTCTCCCCCTCAGGACTGCTGCAAGTAATGTTGGCAGAGTGGTGGTGACTCGGCAGTCTTATCCTGTCCCCAAGATCTCTCCACATGAGCACCGCATCACCATGCGGCACAGAGGCACATCTTATCCCTCAACCCCTTCCCTTGTCCCTGGTCTGGGAACCGGGAGGGGCAACTCATTTCTCCCTGGAGAACTGCACAGGGCCATGCGGCTTGAGAGATTCACTCCCAAATGCATCCACTGCACCAGGGGTCCACCCCTCGCGCTACCGATTTCAATAATTGACTGTGCCCCTTCTCAACCCTGTACTCACCTCCCCGTTCTCCTACTTTTACATCAATTATGTTTCGGTGATTCGCCGATGTGATGTTGGTTTTGTTAATTTTGTGTTGTGGACTGCTTTTATGCCCTGCTGTGCCCTCCTACGGTGTAACCTGAAGCAGTTGAAAAAATGAAGATTTTTTGCCACGAATTGTGTTTTTGTGATTCTTTAATGTGAAGTTAGTTGTGTCACTTTTCTGTGTGGGGGAACCAGTGGTGCAGTGTGTCATAATGCTTTGCCTACTTGTACTTGGAATGTGTGAATTTTTTTTTAAAAAAACTTTATTCGGTGTGTGTGTGTGTGTTTTATTCTTTGTTCCACAGATGGTTCGCATCATAGGGAACACCGGGCTGGCCAGCCATCTCTGTTGGGGAGGGGGAATTTGGGGGAGGGTGTCTGTGCTTCAGAGGTGCTCTTATCCAGGAACGAGCTCGCAGTCTGGGGTGCGGCCACCAGAGTTGCACCCCCTGGGATGTGCATGATTGCCCTGGGAAAGAGGATTTGAAACTTCCTGTCACAGGGAACAATGGGTGATGGCTGGCCAGCCTGTTCCTGTGGTAGTGGCTGGCGTGGGAATGTTGGATGGCGGAGTGTTTGGGTCAGTGTGAGGCTGTGGGGGGTGGATTTGAAAGGGGGCTGTGCCTGTGTTTCTGTGTTGTGGAAGTCATTGCCACATTCGAATGAGAAAAAAGGGCTAGCAGGAGAGCCTCCTTTGGGGGGGGGACATAAAATGGCTGCCCAAAGTGTTATCTGGCAGTGAGACTGGGGGTAGTTTGCATTCAAAATGCCACCCCCAACCACACATGCCTCTCTTATTTCCCCCATATGAGATAATGGAGAAAGGGGGGGGGGCTAAGAGCAGCTAAGTGGCATCAGCTTGGGCCTTGGTGGAAGGAGGGAGTGCCGGTGGGAGATGGAACCCTGATGGTTGGGGGCATTTTGCATGCAAAATGCCACCACAAGCCACACAAGCCTCTCTTATTCCCCCATAGGGAATAGTGGAGTGGGGCTGGATAGGGGCACATTTTCTGGGAGGCCATAAAAGGCCCCCCAAAGTTGAATCTGCCTGGAACTTGGTGGAGGGTGGGGTGACAACTGGGACCATGTCCCCTGAAAATTTGGTGAATTTTGATTGCAAACTGCCACCCCAACCCACCTAGAAATATGACTTGTTTTTCCCCATAGGGAACCGTGGAGACTGTTGGAGGATGTGGGATATAACAAAACAAAATAAATGTTTATTTTTCAAGAAGCATATTGGTTTCATAAAAGTAGTTCTTAGTTCTTAAAGTTACTTCCTATAAACTCATTCACACAGATCTCTTCTAAGGCTTCACACACAGTTAGCCTCCTTCACTAGACTCAATAGTTCTCCCACAAATACTTCAAATATAGGCAGCACACAGCTAGCCTCTCTTTCTCTGACTCTCATTCACAGAAATATTAAACCTGCTCAGGCAGCACACAGCTGGCCTCTCTTTCCCTGACTGAGTGTCCTTTTTCACATAATTTCTAGCACAGCTAAAAATTAATTGGAGAGGAAAAGAAGAAGATTTTCCTGTAGCAGTTTTTAAAGAACAGAAAATATCGGTAGTATTAGGAAGAGATGTAATGGGAGCAAAAGCAAGAATTCAAATATGCAATGACTCCAATGATTTGCTACAAGTTGAAGCCAGGGGAGCAGAAGACAAGCCCCTAGGTATCCTAGCAACAGACACAATTGATACATTGCAGGAGGGAAAGAGACAAACTCCTGTTAGTATTACTGCTGAAATGTCCCAAGAAAAAGGAGGAGGCATAAATAAAAACCTTGAGGAGTTTAAAAAATAAATTATGAAGGATCCTGAGTTAAAGGACATAAGAGAGGAGGCCAGGCAGAATGAGATGAATGCAGAAACAAACATTTTTGCATGGGAAAATGCGTTGTTACAGAAAAGGGTTACTAACCTAAAGCTAATTTGTGAAAAAATAGATACGTCACAGCAAGAAAACTCTTATCTGGATATAGAAAATAGAATGCCAAAAAAGACTCTAACTAGCCAGAGAAACCTCAGATTTCAACTAGAGTCCTTAGAGAAACAGAATACACAAATTGATGAAGAGAATTTAGAACTCAGAACATCTTTGAAGAGTATGAACCTCAAGATGGCTCAGTTACAATTAGAAAACAAAGAACTAGAAAGTGAGAAACAACAGCTTCAGAAAAGTCTAGAGCTTATGAAAACCTCTTTTAAGAAGGCTAAACATTTAGAAGTCAGTTACCAAGGTTTGGATATAGAAAACCAAAGGCTGCAGAAAGCCCTAGAAAACAGCAACAAAAAAATGCAGCATTTAGAAATGGTGATTTATTTTGCCGTTGTTGCCTTTTTAATTCTTTCTACTAATGTACAGAAGCTATCAGTCAATTAGAAACAGACTTTCTGTTGGAGGAGAGAAGCAACTTGATAGTAAAGTTGCTGAACTGATTGAAGACAAATGGAAAGTACTAGAAAAGCTCAGCATGTGCAAAAAACAGTATAAAGAGTTAGGAAACTTCTTGAAGGATGCTAGCCTTTTAAATGAGTCACCCAGTGCATCAAACATGAAGAGAGCATGTAAAGAACTGAGCTCAAACCCTGTTCGCAAGAAAGAAATAGACTGTTTAGGAAAGAACAGAATATTGATAGAGAAACAACCAGAAGAAGCAAACAGCGACCTAGTAGAGAAGGCCAAAGCCGAGATGACCTCAGCCCAGCAGTGGAACATCCCAGAGAGCGAGATGACCTCAGCCCAGCAGTGGAACATCCCAGAGGGGAAGATGACACCCCAGCAGAGGAGGAACGCAAGTTAAAGAAACCCAAGACTTTAAACCAAAAACCACAGAAGAGTGAGAAGTGGACTTAACTGGAACTGCAGAGACAATAAAACATTCCCTAAGCCGGAGAAAGCTGCACACAACTCTTCTGAAAAAGAGATGTGTTCCGCTTAAGGAGAAGGGGGGGGGAGATTTGTAATGATTCCAAGTAAATGTGTGCATGTGTCTTTAAATGCTTGGTTTGAGCTAGGTGATGAGTGGGGGTGAAAGAGAGGAATGAGTGAGCGATATGATTGGTTGACTGAGATTGTGGGCTGAGTGAATGCAGTTTAGACTGAGAATGCAGGGAGAAAGGTTGGAGTCAGAAGAAAGCAGGTTAGCTGTGTGCTGCCTGAGTATACTGAAGTATTTATGACAAAAATATAACCTGTGTGGAACCTGAACTGAGCATGTTTGTGAAAGGACACTCAGTCAGGGAAAGAGAGGCCAGCTGTGTGCTGCCTGAGCAGGTTTAATATTTCTGTGAATGAGAGTCAGAGAAAGAGAGGCTAGCTGTGTGCTGCCTATATTTGAAGTATTTGTGAAAGAACTATTGAGTAGTGAAGGAGGCTAACTGTGTGTGAAGCCTTAGAAGAGATCTGTGTGAATGAGTTTATAGGAAGTAACTTTAAGAACTAAGAACTACTTTTATGAAACCAATATGCTTCTTGAAAAATAAACATTTATTTTGTTTTGTTATATCCCAGTGTAGCTGTCATTGCTATATCCCATTCATATCCTCAGGGCCACATAGAACCACGAAGGAGCCTGACACTTAAACACGTTACCAAAGGGGAAATTTGAATAAAATATTTTGGAATAATATATTCCTGGTGGCAGCAAACTACCCAGAGAGTGTAAGGGGAAGATTAAAAGAAAAATCTACCCCAAAGAAAGTACAGGTCATAACAACCATTCTTTCCAAAAATTGGGGGGTAGTTAGGGGAGAGTTAGGAGAAGGTCTCCATCATGTTTGTTGTGACTCGATCAGAAAATGGCCCCCCAGACGCCCATCAAGCCGAGAGATGGTTTTCTCATTGAGAACAATGGCCGAATCAGGCCGAAACTGGCCGGCCTCTGACACTCCCACCTTTGCCCCCAAAGAGCATCCTGTTTGGGATGGCAGAGTAAGCCATGTGAGTGATGGTCTTTGTTCGGGAGCCATGTCACTTATCAGCATGTCTCCGGTCCTCCCAACTCGGCCTACCCACCTGCTCCCATAGGCGCCACATCTCGGCAAAGTAGGGCAGCTGGGCACTCATGCGAGGTATCCCCTGCCAGGTTTCCAGGGCCCCGAAGAAGTCACCCTTGATCCTCTTAAACTTGGACCTGCATTGGTCCGCTGATCTAGGGTAACCCCTCTCGCCCAACTGCCTGGCGATTTTCGCGAAGAGGGTTTTGGTGGGCAGGTGGCTGCTGCACTTAATGTGCTCTGCCTTGCCACTCTGGAGAAGGAGGTCAAAGAGGACCTCGACCTCCCTGTCCTTCCAAAAGCGCCTCTTGTTTTGGCGGTTAATTTAGAATCATGGGTGCCGGCGATTGGTCAATTTTTTCCT
This sequence comes from Eublepharis macularius, assembly GCF_028583425.1. Taxonomy (NCBI): domain Eukaryota; kingdom Metazoa; phylum Chordata; class Lepidosauria; order Squamata; family Eublepharidae; genus Eublepharis; species Eublepharis macularius. The sequence continues at coordinate 70,756,815 of NC_072794.1, forward strand.
CCCGCCCTGAACAGCGTGCACTCAAGTGAACAGTACTGGATTGTCCCCTCGTCGCTGCCATTTTCCTAGCTGCAATGGCAATAGAGCAAAAAAGCGAGGGAACAATACTGCGGGATGTGGGAAGCACAGAAAGCCAGGCCCACATAACACTACAATTTTCACATTTATGCAAATATAGCAGCACGGCACCGAAAACTTTAGTTCTGCAGCCCCCTCCGGTGTCTTGCCACGGTTCTTTGTCATGAGAACCACCCACTGTCACACACCCTTGCCCCCCTGACTGCCATTGGTGTGTTCCCCCCACCCCACACCCAATGGACAGAGTCCGCAGGGAGACGCTGGACACCCTCAACACTTCCGAGCATGGCCGCCTTCTCGACAGTGTTCCCACCGTGCCGCCATACTGCACACATTCCAAGCACGAATTCCCCTGCCCCCCCCATAATCTTTCCTTGGGTTTCTGAACAATGTTACCGGCTTCTCCAACATGCTATTATTGCGCCAATAGGGATGAGTTGAAGTTGGAATTATGTAATTGCGCAAAATGGAAAAAATGCATCTCAGGTCCTGCACGAGACGCTTGCTCCACTTCCCGGAGTGTCATTCCCTTTGGCGGAGACATTTCTCCGTCAACCCTGAAGCGGGCCACCTGTCTGTGGTCTGTGGCCCACACTCCCCCCCCCTCTCCCAGTACTCTTTGCCTCACAGAAGTGCTGCCGGACACGGGACGCGCAGAAAGGCAGGCTAATTTCACATTAAAGTTTTATTGCGACCCGTACCACCACCACGGGCAAACCGTGCCATCAGCATCAGACGCAGCACAAGGAACACTCAACACAGACACAGTTGTAGGAAAAGAACCCCGCACTCAGCTCCCTAATGATCACCAGAGCATCACCGCCTGTTTCATGCATAGATGAAGGCCGCCATCGCATCACGAACCTCCTTCCCCTCCTCCAACATTCCCCGGTCATTCTCCCTGTACTCCAGCCCATCCCCGGGCATTGTCAAAGGCGTAGGATCGAGCAGCGAACCCAGCACCCCATGGCCTTTGGCCTCACACAAGTTGTGCAGAATCACACAAGCAGTCACAATGGTCACAACATTCTCCTCTCTGGCCTTCAGCTGATGTAGGAGACACTGCCAGCGCCCCTTCAGACGTCTGAAACTGCATTCAACTTTATTTCTCACCCGTGTGAGGCAGCGGTCAAAGTACTTCTGTTGTGGCATCACAGCAAATTTCCCATAGGGCTTCATGAGCCAGCACCGCATCAGATAAACACCATCTGAGATTATCAGTGGTGGCACAGAAATACCATTCAGACTCAGGGTTGGATTCCCCAGGACAAACAATCCCGTGTCCATCGCCGCACAGATGGCCGAGTTGCGGAAGACGAAAGCGTCATGGTTCTTGTCACTCCATCCGACCTCCGCGTCCACGAAATGACCAGTGTGGTCGACTGTGCCCTGTAGCAAGATGGAGGAGTAGTTCTTGCGATTGCCATATTGGTCCGGCTTCCCACCGGGCTGACCGATGGGAATGTGAGTTCCATCAATTGCCCCGACACAATGATGGAACCCCAGTGCAGAAAATCCATCCATGATCTGAAATGCAGAGTAGAAGAAATCAGGCATGACCCCGACCAGTGCAGGCACGGCATTGGCAAACAACAAACACAAACTGCCCAAGATGGCTACTCTGGACAGCAAGAAGCCCACCATTGTCGCGCCTCCACGAATTGCCATCTTTCGCTGCTACGCAAATCTCAATACTTAAAAAAATAATTAAAAAAAATTATTTCCATTGTCAATAACGAATAGATCAATGGGTGAATAAAGCCAATACTCACCTTTCCGACCTCCTCCCCGAGGCTGACCATCTTTGAAAGCAGCTCCCTCTCAATGGCGAAGCAGACCTCTAATACAGCATCAGAGACAGTGGGTAATCCCACGATGAATTTGTCCACCGCCACGCGGTAACAGGCACCAGTGGCAAGGCACCACACCGCCACAGCCACCCTATTCTCCACGGAGATGGGCTCACGCATGTTGGTGGCCTGCCGTTCCAAGGTCGGGCGAAGCACACCCACCAGCTCCATGAAGGTCCCCCGGCTCATTCTGAAGCACTCGATCCAATGTCGGTTGTCCCAAACACACAGCACAATTCACTCCCACCAGTCCCAGCTGCGGGGATAGACCCAGAATTCCAGCTGTTCTCTTATTCCCGCAAGGGCATACCACTGCTGCCGAAGCCGATTTCTTCTCAAGGTGCCCCTCCGGCCATGGGTGGTTTGAGCCCAATTGTCACAGTGGAACAGTAGCATGGCAGCCCTTCTCCTCCTCATGATGTGCCACAGGTGCGCCTGGCACAGCGCCATCAAGCTCTGCAGTAGGAGAATCACCACCTGAGCAATCATGAGGAAAAGTTCTCTCTCGAGTGCCATGTCGGCTACTGCCACTCACAAGCATGACGCACTAAGATAGCAATAGAGAATCCAGAACAACTTTGCCCGACCACAAGTGCAACCAATAAACTTTGAGAGAAGTTCGTGTGGCAACTTAACGGACCAATCACCAGCCGCCTAGTCAGTGTGTTACGTCCAACCATCGAAATTGCGCAGTTGCGCAAAATGCATAAAAAAAACACAAAACCACCCCCAGAAACAGGGGCCAATGAGGCCCCCTGACGTCGACTGTGACAGGAAAGACACCACCCACTGCCCAGTGATTTCAGTTGCCCATGTGAACAGCCGGGAGTGGAACTGCACGAAACGCAACGGGACAACACGGTGTAAGGCGGTTTAAGGCGCGATTCAACCGACGGCTGGTAAGCGATTTGTTTCGCAAGAATTGCATGATTTATGCCCATCTGGAAACGGCAAGGGTGCTGGCTGCAGCAAGGAAGGTCGATCAAGGAAAACCACCTCTTTCTCTCTTCTGCTGTTGCAAGCAGGAAACTCTTCTGGAAACTCATCCCCATGTGCATGTTCATGCAATCTTTATGTACATTCCAGTGAACCTGCAAATGCCAGACTTGAAGTTTGCCATTGCAATCTCTACCCACACATGTCAATTTTACAGACATTAAATGTTTGAAAAAAGGTCTTTGTTTTGGCCTTCTTTGTACAGGAAAATACATCTTTCCAGTTTCCTCTGCTTCTCTCTCTCTGCTTCATTTACCAACTCAGTAAGCATTCCTTCTGACTTTCTGTATCTAATCGAACTACACATTTAGGAATAATTCCTCATATCTTGTTTCTAGTTATGGTCAGAAGAAGGGCTTGACATGTTGCTTTTGTGGCAAATAGCAAATGGCAACTCATCCATTGGGGGCTGATGCACATGGTAGCCAGTCACCCCAGAAGGCTTTGTTCTGTTTAAACTCCCCAGTCTTTTCATATTTGATTTCTCTTACTCAGATCTTAAAACATAGGTTAGTTATTGTATAAGAACTGACCAAAACAAAAAGGAAATGAAAAGACATTTGCAAAAGTTCAAAATGTCTAAATGGAAAAAAAACATAACAAAATAGTACTGCATTTAATGTCATTTGACTCCGCGGGCGAGCATAAATCAGCTCGTTATCCAAGTGGGGGGGTCATGGTGCCCAGACAAGCCCTCAGGACGAGGTGGTCTGACCATGGCACTGCTATAGGTTCATCCAGATCCACCTGTATCCCCACCCCAAAGATTAAATCCAGCATGTGTCCTGCTCGATGTGTGGGCATCGATACAAACTGGAAGATTCCTAATGCCACCATGGAGGCTATCAGGTCCATGGCCCGTGAGGAGGTAGCATCATCGGCATGGACATTAAAGTCCCCCAAGACCAGAAGCCTGGGGTACTCCAAGGCCCAGCCAGCCACCGCCAACAACAGGCCAGGCACAGCATCTGCTGGTGCGCTGGGCAATTGGTACACCAGACAGATGGCTATACTCTCCTCGGCATCCCACACCAGGCCCACACAATCAATGCCGGCAATCTTTGGCATGGGTAACGGCCTGATGGAGAAAGACTCTCAAATGAGCACTGCCACCCCCCACCCCCCCGGCCACTGTCCCATGACTGGTGAAGGACCGGGAAACCTGGGGGGGGGCAGCTCTTTCAGGTTAAGTTATATTCCCTCATAATCATATTCCTCCATAATCAAAGTTAAGTTATATTCCCCCATATCTAGCAGATATTCTCCCCAATTGATTAAAGGTTGGAAATAAGGCATTCTTGGGTCATGGGAACATTTACAAACAAGAACAGAATGAGAAAACTTGGGACAGGAAGGGGTAGAAAATTCAGTCTGGCCTGTATTGGGTCAGTGTGACCAGAGAAACTTTAGCCAAGAATGCTAATATGACCTTTAGAACTTTCTAAGGTTTTAGTGCTAAGTTGTCCAGATCCTTTTTACTAAAGTGCACTTGATTAATTACTGGGAAGTCCTAATTAATGATCTGAGAGCAAGGTAAAGAGAAAGGCTTGTTTCAGTCTGAGGTTGCCTTTTTTCCTAGTGAACATGATGAGATTGTTTGGAGCTAAGCCCAATCCCTTCCCTCAATCTTTAATTATAGATGGCCTGAAATCATAGATGGTCTGAAATTCATTTTCTGGGCAAAGATGATATGGTCTTGCTGCCAAGATCAAGAAAGAAAGAGAAAGATGAAGGGCTGGTGGCTTGATTTCAAAGGATTTAGACTGGAATACCTCTGCTTTGGTTTGCATGGCTAATCAGGACACTACACAATTTTAAAGAACTAAAGAAAAGAATTTTACTAAGCAATCAGTACTTTCCACACACAGAGACATCATGTATATAATGCTGATCTTGGCCCCAAGACAGAATTAAAAATCCACACAATGTTCTTACCCAAATGGGTACACCTTTTGGCTCCATAATATGCAAAGTTTCATTTTCATGTGTACAGGAGGACCATGTCACTAAAGCAACTACTTGGAGTGAAACAGTCTGGTGTATACCTAGGTCCCAATTTGGCACAGCACTCGTATTAGACAGGAAATATGAGACAGACAGAAAGAATTACAAAAAGAAAACCTTTATTCCCCTAACAAAATACAAGGCTAGAAAGGTGAAATACAACGGAAAGCAAAAACATGAAACAACATTGCAATGCAGTAATACAATCCTTGCAGTGCTATCTTTGGTTGTTGCTTGATAAGAATGAATAGATAATCTAAGAGGATTATCTAATAATCTAACTGGCATTGCTGTGCACTCTTTAACCCGTCAGTTTCCTGCTTATGAATAGCATCCCTTTTCCCTAAAGTTGCAGCAAGCAAGCCCATGGATCTCTCCCTTCTGGAGGGATCTTTAGCACTTCACGGGTTTCCCTTTTCTGGCACAGAGTTCCCACCACCTTCACATCGTCTACCAATTCTTCCCTGTTGGTTAATATTAAGTCTAGAATGGACAAGCCCCTTGTAGCTTCCTCCACCATTTGAAAAAAGAAGTTATTGGCCAGGCTGATCAGGAAGTTAAGTGAGTCTTGTTGCTTTGCTGAGCTTGTCTCCCAGCACACATCGGGGAAGTTGAAGTCACCCATAATTATAAGTTTCTGATGTCTGGATACTCTACCAATCTGTTCAAGGAGGACAGCATCCATTTCCTCTCTCTGGTCAGGTGGTCTGTAGAAGACTCCAACAACAATATCCTTTGTCCTTCCTTCCCTTATTTCCACCCATATACTGTCCACCATGCTGTCAACCACATTATCTGAAACTTGCTGACAATCAAGCCCTTTCTTCACATACAATGCCACTCCACCTCCTCTTCTACCCTTCCATTTTTTCTTGAACAACTCATACCCATCCACTACCACATTCCAATTATGGGAATCATCCCACCAAGTCTCAGTAATTCCTACTATATCGTAGCCCTCTGTTTGTAAGAGAATCTCAAGCTCTTCCTTCTTATTACCCATATTTCGGGCATTGGTATATAGCCACTTGTAGCCTTGTATCTTTGTTTGATCTGTCCTACCCAGATGGGCCCCCGCTACTATCACTTCTTCACTGAAATCCCCTTGTTGATTGTCCCCTTCCCCTTGCAGCATCAGTTTAAAGCTCTCCTGATGAAACTCTCCAGGTTTTTTCCAAACATTTTCTTCCCTGACCTTGAGAGGTAAAACCCATCATGTGCTAGAAGGCCTTCTGTAAGAAAACTTATCCCGTGGTCCCAGAACCCAATGTGCTCCTGCCAGCACCACCACCTCAGCCAACGATTCACCTTGAGTATGGTCTGCTCCCTTTGCATTCCTCTTCCTTTGACAGGAAGGATAGTAGAGAATACCTTCTGTGCCACCACTGTCTTCAACTCCCTTCCAAGAGCTTCATAGTCCTATTTAATTCTTGTGATGGTATTTGCGGCCATGCCATTCATTCCCATGTGCACCAGCACAAATGGGTACTGATCAGTCAGTCTGATCAGTTTCGGCAGTTGGTCTGTAATATCCTGAACTCCTGGCAAGCAACACATTCAATCCTGGTGGGGGCCACAAAAAAATACATGGTGATGGCTCCAGGGAGAGCCTGGCCTGAGCATCAGCAGGAGTGCATGCAGCGCACCACCACATACGGGTCATAAAGGGGATGAAGGCTTGCGGGTGGAGAACATTCTTGGTGGAATTCAAGGGCATTTCATTCCGGAGCGCACTTGCAGAAACCAGAGTGCCTGTCAGGGGCAATTCTGATTCTGTGGGGGCATCGTGTTTGGAATGTACTGGGGATGGACGCTGGTGTGCCCAGTAGCAGCATTATGCTGGGCAGGAACTGACATTCTCAGAACCCTCTTGAGTTCTTTCCGACTCTAGTGGTGGCTGTACTATGGAGGGACAGGTGTCAGAACAAGAAGGTCCTTGTTTGGTACAGCAACCAGGCAATGCTGAGAGTGGTGAATCGGCAATTCTCATGCATAGAATGGGTTTTGCGTTTGGCATAGGTTCATTTAGTCTGTCTGCAACATAACATCATGTTTGTGGTGTGCTGCATTGCAGGACTGGATAATGGCATCGTGGGCACCTTATCTCGCTCACAGGACACTTTCCCAGAGGAGCTCCAGGAACTTGGGAGCGACATGTCATGCAGGTAGCATTGAATTAGCTGTCGCCACTCACCCGACGAGCATACTCTGTGACAATCATGATTTTCATGCCTTTCCTAGACAGGAGGTCTGGACCAGATGGGAGAGAGGTGTCAGAAAGGGTGACAAGTCCTCTTTTGGTGTGATAATCAGGTGTTGGTGTGAGCGGTGAATCAGCGATCCTCATGATTGGAGTGGATCATGCAATTGGTGCACAGGAGGGGAGTTTCCAAGACTTGGCATCGGGTGCCAAGCGTCATCTGCCCCTCTTTTCTGGAGGAGCTCAGGCAGCTTGGGAGCAGCACATCATGCAGGGATCATCAATTTGCTAGCACCATCCATCAGGCGGATGCACTCCACAGCAGTCATGGCTAGACATGGGCATGAATAGCATTATGAATGAAAAAAAAACCAATTAACAGGCCACTTGGCTGCTCGCGAACAGGCTGTTCATGATGCGCCATTCCAGCCGAACAGGTGGTCAGCGCAAGCCTTGTTCGTTGCACTCGGCTGCCATTCGGGAAGCCAGACACTTAGGTGCCTTCAATCAATTGCCTCGGCAATGGAGGGAAGGAGTGCTTGAAATCTGTCTGCACTGCCTCTGTCATCCTGGACACTCCAATCAAAGCCCAACTTAGCTTGATGGGCAGGTCTTCCTTCCACACATGGAGCTGCAAAATCGGTTACAATCGGTAACGTGGGAATAGACACCTGGGGGGAGGGAGGGGGGAGGGTGTTGTTCTGTGGCCATGGGAACTACCATCTTATCCCTGCAAACCCTTTTAAGGCAGTTCTGACTGCCAACCACAGACCTTCTGCATTTCTCAATTGGACCTCAGGCACCTTGGCAGAGGGATCACCCTGACTATTACTATTATTGGTATCATTGCCTGATCTGGTCAGGCTTGTAGGAATGCTGGGCTAGGGCTCTAGCCCCACCCTCTGGTTGCAGGGCTGCATCCAGGCTCTGATGCCAAGCTCAGTGGGCACCTCAGCTGAGGGCTCACATTATTATTACTGCCTGATCTTGTCAGGTATCTAGGAGAGCTGGGCTAGGGCTCTAGCCTCTCCCTATGGTTCCAGAGCTGGTGCCCGGCCCTGGGGCCAAGCTTTGTAAGCACCTTAGCTGAGGGCTCACAGTGTTCTCTCCTTTTCTGTCCTCCTTAATTCTAGTTTAGTGGCACAATGAGTCTTCCTGTTGTGGTGGCTGCCACGGGTAGTCGTGGGGTGAAGGGCAAAGGCAGTCCTCCTGGTTTACTTGTGGAAAGCAGTACTGAGTGTGGCTTGGGGGCAGCAGTGAGTACTCCCGCTCCCCCAGATTCACTTGTGGGGGCTGTGGAGGAGGTCAAAGAGGTCTTTCCGCTGAGGGGAGAGGATCTCTCTCTGCATTTTGAGGAGTGGGTGGATGATGGATCCCTGGAGGAATGGTTTGTGTTTTATGAAACATCCCTCCCGTCTCCATCCAAAACTCTCGGTGGTGTCCCTGCCTGCAGTCCACCCCTCACTCCATCATCCATGGCCAGCTCCACAGCACAGCCTGTAATCATTCGTCCTCCTTCTCCTGGGACAGTTAGTAGTCCACATTTCAACGCCTCCATATGGAGGCACTTTCGGACCCTTCCTAATGACCCCTATGTGGTGTGGTGCCGTGCCTGTGATGTCCTGGTGCGCAGGGGCAAAAACTTGAAGCAACTGTTGTCAACAGCCCTAACTCGGCACCTGAAGATGCATCACCCGAGCCTGTGGTCTCCGTCCTTGCCCAGCGAAACATCTGTTGGGGGGAGAAAAAGGGCGACCAGCTCTTCTGAGCGTGGATCATTTATTTTATTTATTTATTTTATTTTTAACCTGCCCTCCTCACAATCAGGCTCAGGGCGACATACATCATTAATTAAAATACAGCTTAAAATCAATTATAAAAACAGATAAAATACAGATAAAAACTGTGGGCAACCAGAGGGAGTAGACTCTCCATACCCCTTGTAGCGGGAGACCGATGGAAGGCTTGGCAATGATGGGCTAAAATCAATGGGAGGTTCACCAGAATCCACCCCAAGCAAAAATCCTTGCCCTGAGGGTGACGCTGGTGGGAGCGGAGTGCTCAAGCAGGCCACGCTCGCGGAGGTTGGGACGGCGCCGCTTAGAATGACAAGATTGATGGCTCAGGAGGTGGGCCTTTGCATCTTGGCAGAGACGATTGCCCTACATGGGTTGCCCATATCCATCATGGAGTGTGTGGGCTTCCACAGGCTACTGAAGCATCTTGCCCCTTGGTTCTCCATGACATCGCCGCGCACACTTGCCCATTGAGTCCTGCAGGTATCTCAAATGAGGGCTGGCACGTTTGGGTCAGGTTTAGCCAGGTCCATTCCCACTGCTAACAGGCTTCTGAGACCTTGATAGGCCTTCCTGGCACAGCCAGATCATCATGACACCTCCTTTCTGCGGGCAGGAAAGTGGGTGATGCTGGAGGCAGCCTCCTTTGGGCACTTGTGCAACAGCTCAGGAGCAGTTGCAAATGTAGTTGAGCTGCATGGTGGCCCTATCCATTGCAAATGCTGTGCCCTCTGAGCAGGGGGAAATGGGTCCCTTGATTCTTGTCCTTTCCGCAAAGGCAGGAAGGTGGTCGATGTCACCTGCTGCTGCTGCCCCATATCTTTCTCTCCCTCTCTGGAACCACTATGACCCATCCAAGTAATGTCACCTGTCCCGTTCATCTCCTCCTTTCAGTGAAGGCAGGAAGGCGGGTCATGTAAGCTGCATCACGATGAACTATCCTGTTACTGCTCCCTCCTTGGTCACGAGGGACAGCTCGGCTGCAATTGCATAGCCAATTGTACCATATAGGGATACAGCACGGTTACACAGCATGGTGGCTCCCCTGTCAACGGGACTGACTGGACCCCTTTGAGCCGAGTGGGAATGTGTCCCGCGACTCCCATCCTCTCCACAAAGGCAGGAAGGTGGGCGATGGCAGCTGCTGCCACTGCCCTATTTCTTCCTCTCCCTCTATGGGACCCGTCCAACCCCTCCCAACTACCTCTCGCTTGGAAGCTTTCCAGATCCCGTTCCATACCTCACAGGTACTGCCACAAGTCACTTCCCCACCGCTTGCACCACCCCATCCCCTCCTTTCCGTGACAGCATGGAGGTGGTTGATGCCAGCAGCCACTGATGAATTGGGGTCTTCCTGGCCCTGTCGCAGGATCTTCCATGTATGGCTCGTCACCATGGCCAGAAGCCCTTGGTCCCCCTCTCCCACCCTGACTGTCTTCCCTCTTTCCTCCTCTCCCTCTCAGGTACTGCCATGATTTCCTTCCCCTGCACTTGCGCCGCTCATCCTTTCCGTGATGGTAGGGAGGTGGTTGATGCCAGCAGCCACTGATTCGAGGTCTTTCCATCCCCGTCGCAGGATCTTCCAGGTGCGGCTCATCACTGTGGCTGGAAGCCCTTGGTCCCCCTCTCCCACCCTGACTACTTCATGGTCGCTCTTTCCTCCTCTCCCTCTTGGGTACTGCCGTGAGTCCTCCACCACTTGCACTGCCCCGTCCCCTCCTTTCCGTGATGGCAGGGAAGTGGTTCATGCCAGCAGCTGCTGATGGATTGGGGTCTTTGTGTCCCCCTCGCAGGATCTTCCGGGTGTGGCTCATCACCACAGCTGGAACCCCTTTATCTCCCTCTACCTAACCACCCAGCGGCCACAGTCATCAACCACCTTGCTGCGTAAGCAGATAATCGGTCCGCCGCTGACCCAGAGGCCTGGCAGACTGGCACATGGGGGTGCTGCCAGCGAGCAGCCAGACCCCCACCCCCTGAGGGGAGACAGCACACCACCACCTCCCCAAGCCCACCAGGCCTGGTGGCTGCAGTCATCAACCACCTTGCTGCGTATGTGGATAATCAGTTCGCCTCCAACCCGGAGGCCTGGCAGGTGCGCACATGGGGGTGCCACCAGTGAGTGGCCAGATCCCCTCACCCCCTGGGGGGATCCAGCCTGATGCCCCCTCTCTGAGCTCACCAGGCCTGCCAGCCACAGTCATCAACCACCTTGCTGCGTAAGCAAATAATCGGTCTGCCTCCAACTCGGAGGCCTGGTGGGTGGGCTCATGGGGGTTGCCCCCAGCAATTGGCCAGACCCCCCGCCTCCTGAGGGGAGCCAGCCCACCACTGCCTCCCCGCGCTTGCCAGGCCCGGCGGCCCCAGTCATCAACCATCTTGCTGCATAAGCGGATAATCGGTCCACCTCCAACTCGGAGGCCTGGTGGGCGGGCATATGGCGGTTGCTGCCAGCCAGCAGCCAGACCCCTTGCCCCTGAGAGGGGAGGTGGCCTGCCTTCAGGTCTGCTGTACGGGGCCAAAGTGAACTGGACTTCAGAGGGTGGCTCCATTTGTATTGGAGTTTCCTGGGAGTGTCAAATTTTGGAATTTATAACTCCAAGATCCATACCGCAATCTTGACCAAACTTGGGTGACAGCTGGAGAAGAGCCTGCTGCACATTCCATGAGAATATGGGCTTTCTAAGTGCTAAGAGGGCCGCTCTGATGCCACCAAACTCTGAACACTGAACATGTTCGTTAACGGCTCATATTCGGTTCCATTTGTCTGTTCGTGTTCATCGTTGGGAACGAACATCAAACAGCTGGTTCAGGTTTTTTCCCCCATTCATGCTCATGTCTAGTCACAGCTTTCACTGACTTTCTAGAACAGAGGTCTGGCTGAGGTAAGAGCGATGTATCAGAGAGAGCATTGCAGGAACAGCGAGCCAGCCTGAATGAGAAGGGGTACACTCTCAAGCCCAAAAAACACAGGTGGTGGCCACATCCTCCTTGTGCAGGGTAGTGGGGCAGGAATTTCCACCCAAGAACTTCCTGTCTAGACAAACCATAGTGGGTGAGGCATGCATGGGGCCACTCCAAAGAGATTCCAGGTGACCCATCACTGGGCACGTGGTACTACGGATGTTGGCCAGCCTTCCCAAGGTTTGCCAGTCTGCTTACAAAGCCATGCTTTTCAGAGCAGTGTTCATGTTGGCCTCCACAGAGCCTCTCAGGTGGGGGAGCTTGTGGCATCATCAGCAAGGGACCAGGCAGAGACGACCCTGGCGGGGGGGATCATGCCAAGGATCATGCAGGGACCATCACTTTGGGAGAACACTTCAATCTAACAGGACATTCCATCAAGGACTTAAAGGTCACTGTAGTTCATCAGAAATCTTTCCAAAAAAAATCCAACGGGAAGCTGCTGAATTGGAATTCTTATGTAAATTTGACTCAGTCAGGCTTGGATTGAATAGGGACTATGAATGGTTATCTCAGTATCAGAAGTAACTGATTTCATTATCAGAAGCAAACTGATCTCATTATCAGAAGCTACTGATTGCATCTACTCCCCCCTCCTCTTTCCACCTATATATCTGACCAGTTTCTTCTTATCCTCCATGCATCTGACCAAGAGAACTGTGATTCTCGAAAGCTTATGCTACAGTAAAGTTGGTTAGTCTTAAAGGTGCTACTGGACTCTTTTCTATTTTGCTACTACAGACTAACACGGCTAACTCTTCTGGATCTATGACCATGGGAATCACTGTATTCAGCCAAATGGAGAGGAAATCTATCAACCTCATGAAGAAACTGGTACAAATACAAACAGACATCATCTTCCTTTCTAAATGCAAAAAACTGGACATTCTACCCAAGGGACTGTGTGTAAAGAACCTACTTAAATCCACTTACTGCACAGACTACAGTGAGAAACTATGCAACACCTTATCCATGAAACTCTTAATTCACCTCATCAGACTGATGTACAGCAAGCAACAAAGGATCCAGCAAGAGATCTCTGAACGAGACTCTTCTATAAAAAACAATCCCTCTATACAAACCAGGAGCTGGCAGATTTTTACCAAAACCAGAGAAACCATCTATTGCATACTACTTACTAAATTACAGAACAAGAAGGAGAAGAAATTCACAAAACTCCTGCATGTAACAGGGAACAAGACCACTTTAGATCTATGCCAAGGATCAGCAGTCAAAACTGACCAGCAGGGACGGGGTGGTGGTCCAACTCCACAGGCTGAGAAAGGGCCCCCCCTGCCTGGAATGAGATATCAGAGCCCTTGCCCTCAGGTTCAGGGTCCTGTGTTGGTACATACTGGCGGGATGTTCCTCACCGGGTTTCTATTCACAGCAGTGTTGAAGGCCAGTTTTCAGGCTGCAGGATCCCCGCAGGGAGAGTTTGGTTCCCACTCATCCAGGATCGGTTCTCACTCATTAAGACTGGGGCAGCCACCACAGCAGCAGTGGCAGGGCTGTCGGCAGACTGCAGACAATCCATTGGGCAGTGGGACCCCAAGGCTTACTTGGGAAATGTCAAAAATGAAGGAAGATCTAACAAGTCTTTTTTCTAGTTGCAGATGCAGCGGCCCCCGGAGATGTGTCAACTGGCAAGTTGGAAAAGTGATGAGATGGGCGGGCGGATACAGGGGCTGCTGTGTCCCCTGGGTGACCATGACAGAGATTCCCAGGGCCAATTCAGCCGGTTGCCTGCAAAGGGGCCAGGAAGGAATTTTCCCCCACAAAGGCTGGATCGATTGAGGCCACTTGGAGTTTCTTTGCCTTCCTCTGGGACATCAAAATCGGGAACTACCTAGGGGATTGGGGAGTGGGTCCAAATTTGCCACATCCATTGGAGCATTGGTGAAAGTCAACCTACGGCCTTCCTCCTCTGGTGGTTTTGAGGCATTGGGCCAGATGCTTAAGGGCGGAAAAGGGAGGTAAGGGCTGGCCAGCATGGCTGATGGTGGCACATCACTTGCTGTCCCGTTGAGCCAGCACTGGGCTGGGCTGTTATGCATCAAACAGCAAAGGCCATTTGATACCAAAGGATCCGCTGCCCGTATGCCTGGTCAGTGCTCCAATCTGACTGTAATCAATAAAGTTGTGGCTATTCCAACCAAATGGAGGTGTCTGTTTATCATTTGCTGGAACCCAGACAGAACATATCACATAGGTAGCAAATAGTTTCCACAAGTTCTCAAAGGCTGTGTTTCTCAGAAAAAGTAACAAGGAAGGGAATTTTCCTACTTTCTTCTTTAAAATGACATGAACGAGATTCAAATGGACTTTTTTAATTTACAAGTAACATCTTCTGTCTTTTGTTGTTGTTGCTGCTGCTGCACAATCCCAACCCCCAGTGTATTTTCAGATGAAAAGAACACTCCGAACAATTGCTCTGAATTGCAGTCTAAAGGAACAAGTTTCCAAGAAATTTCATAGCAGGAAGGGCATTCGTCAAGCTAAAGCGATTGTAGTTGAAACATTCAAAATCAATTAGGAGGTGTCTGGGGCTTTTTATAGTCCCCATTCAGTAGGAATTTGGCTTGTGGTGCTGGATGCATGGAATTGAAGGTCAGGTAGTTCCAGCTTGCCTGATGGCCTTTTACTTCCCACTGCTTTAAGCAGATCTGTGGAAACTGTGCCTTCTGAGTGAGCCAAACATCATTTAGAAGGTTCTCTGTAAATCTTAGAAGAACATGTTTGGCAGAAATAGTACAGTTTAGTGCAGCAGGATATTCATTTAAATCATCTAAATCTGGTGACCCGATAAGAAGACATGGTTATTTTCACAAGATCATCACCAATCCATGTATTGTGCTAGAAAGCAAGCTGCAGAGCAGTACTGAAAAGGCAAGTAAAACTTCAGACCCCGCTGTTTACTGCGTGTGTGCATAATTAAAATTTTGAGCTGTAAAAATCATGGAAGAAACTGATTGATTGATTGATTAGATTTCTAGTCCGCCCGCTCTGCAAGCAGACTCAGGGTGGGTCACTACTGGTGATGGGCACGAACAGCAATACGAACAAAAAAAAGCCACAATCAGCCCAATCTGCTGTTCCTGAACAAGCTGTTAGTGAAGTCCTATTCTAAATGAACAGGTGGTCATTGCAAGCCTCGTTCATTGCTGTTCGTTGCTGTTCATCAAGCCAGACAGTCTGGCACTTGCAATCAATTCCCTTGGTAGCTTAGGCAGAGATTCTCTGAACTCCGTCTGAACTCCTGCTGTTGCCCTGGAAACCCTAATCTCAGCCCAATTTAGCTTGATAGGCAGGTCTTCCTTTCAAGTGTGGAGCTCAAAATTTGTTACAAGGGAGGCTCTGGTTTTGCAGACAGTGGAGAGGCAATTGCTGTTGGCTTTTTGATAGAGAGAGCGCATTGGAGCTTGAATTTTCTTTGTGTGTGGTGGGATAGGGATCTACTCCTTCAAGTTCCAGGGCTGCTGCCAGGCTCTGGGCCAAGCTATTATTTATTATTGGTACCTTTCCTGCTGCCTGCTCAGGTAAGGTTTCTGGGAGTGGTGTGGTAGGGATATTGACTTGGATGATGGCTGGAGGAGAGCCTGCTGGCCCCCACAAACAGCCTACCACGAACATGTTCATGAAAAGGGCCATGTTCGTGGTTGCTCGTGAGTCCCTGTTTGTGGATGGCAATGAACAACGAATATCATGTTTGTTTGTTTTCTGTTCATGCCCATCTCTAGTCACTACATCTCAATCACATAAATACAAGAATATAAATACATAAGTACACAAAACAACAAAATAAATACATAAAATCCAGTATAAAAGACAGAAAATTACAAAATATAAACAAATTCTCCAAGATATGGCACTCTACATACAGTCTAAGAATTACCCTCAGTCACTGTGGGTTAGACACAGAGACCTGTTTTTGTGCCTATCTTCTGACCCTCAAGAATGTAGACACTGATCTGGACTGCTTGGTAGTCATGGGAACTCCTCCTCAAATATTCCATATTTTTCAGTTTTGTGCTGTCAACTGTGCAGCCGCACAGCAGCATGCAAGCGCTTCTTGATTTGCCCAGGGTTTTCCCGCCATTTTTCCCCCAGACAAACTTCCTTATTTTATTCTTTCTATGGGACATAGGGAAGGAGAGTTTGGGGTAATGCAGTAATTGAGCTCTGTTCAACTTGGTGGTGGTATGGGGCTGCTGCCACAAAGGCTCATTGCTGCATGAAGATTAGGGGAGAGGCTGGTGGGGGGAGGCTGGTAGGGGCAATGAAAATAGGATGTTTTATCAAAGAAAAAAACCATCTAGGGCTGACAGGGAAACCCGAAGTTTGTGCCTGTGAGCAAGTCAATATAACATACCCTTCAGGTATACTTAAACAAAACCACAGTAATTGTTGAGGTCTCCTTCTGAGATGACTGCTGCTGCGAAGCAATTCCTTGGTTGCAGTTTGTTCTCCATTGGCGACAAATAGACCACTGAATCAGATCGGTGTTCCATGTGGGAAACTGATCTGGTTAACCATGGCCTTGAGCAACAGCTCAAAACACAACGTTTTCAGTGGCTCAACACATATTTAACATAGTCAATCAAGAAGGCTAGCTTTCACCAAGCCACCCCACAATTCTTGGTAAAAAATAGCTTTAAAATCTGACTTCTTTCTGCTCCTGCTTCTTCTCACTGCTTCCCTCCATTTTTTGATCAAACACATAGTGCCTGCCAACCTTCTCAGCAAGGGTGCGTCACTCTTATACTGCTGGGTTGATCATCAACCAATTACCTACCCCAAAACTATAGGTACAAGTTGACTATACTGCATAGTATGAAGAAAGAATTAATGCAGCATGCACTATGAGGACTCTGTCTCCAAATCTTTGTGCATTCTGTCAGTCTGTCACACATGAATCAGAGGAACACCACATGTTTGAATAGGTAGACACATTTGTGGACAACATGATTGTATCCACATGTGGTTTTGCAGCATGATTAACATATGGGGAAGGGTTGTTTGTGCTGCCTTACATTGTGGGAAGGAAAACCAGGCAAAGATTGGTATGAATCTGGCCCAAGTGTGCGCAAAAGAGTAAACCCATGGAGTGATTTGTCCATCCTGTCTTTGCAAAACAACAGGCCTGCGCCAACTATAACAGTAGAAGTATTTCTCTGAAGGGCGTGGTACACAGGAAAAAAAAATTACACACAATGTTCATTCCACTCAAAAAGGCTTGGATGGATATAAAAGGCGAGCTTTATACAGAGGTCTCAAGGCATGCAACTTGTTCACTTCACCTATGAGATCAGATCACTTTGCATTGGCAAGGCCAAGCTTCTAGCTTTCACTCACAGTTAATATCTTGGGAGAAGGCATTGACAAGCATCTTGTCCCACCTACAGTGTTGTAAAGGTAGAAATAAATAAAGGAAAAGGGAAGAGACACTTTGTCTCTCGCATTCTGGACCAGCAGGAAAGCGATGGTGCCACTGAAGAAAAAAAGAATACCCATTCTCAACTCTCACCCCTCTGCTAAACATGCCCCCGATATGCTAGCAGAAAAGCTGGCCCCCTCTCACCCCAGTAAGAAGCTGAATTCTGTGAACTGTTTAGAATGGCAAAAGATCCCTTTGTACCAAACACCAGATCCACCCACTGACCATTGTGGCCTGCAGACCTTTTCTGTGTGCCTTTATGCTCAGAAAGGAGAGGCATCAGTAGCATCTATGTGAGCCATTGGAAGGGTCTCTTCTCCAAAACAGCAAAACAGCAAATGATCATCTCATGTAAATGAAGCTAAATATGGGAACAAATGACTGGTTTTTAAAATGGAGAGAGCCACAGTGATGGCCCAAGGCACTGGGCTAAGTGTGGGATTCAGTGGCCTACTGCTTGTGTGCTCATTTGGAATTTTTCCAATTGCCAACTATGATTATAGAAGTTCTGCAAAAGTAAACTGGAGAAGCATCTAGAGAAGCTGTATATCTTCCCAAAAGACTGTGCCATTTGGGGGCTCTCTCTTACTGACAATGTTAACTTTGAAATGAATGTTCAGGAGAGAGGGTCTCCAAGCTTAATTAGACTCCTCCTTTTTCAAAGTTTTGGGTAGGTAGCGCAAGCTGGTCTCCCAACTTTATTTGTCAAGAACAGAAAAAAGGTAGAGAACAATCCCTCAAGCTGCCCCAAAACAGTATCAGACTCTTGTCTGACACAAACAATGCGGGAGGGTAATTTTTCATATCTTAGGCCGATGCTGACGCAAAGCATTTTAGCCCTCGTTGGTGCATGCATGACTTAGCATAGTTAGATGCTAAGAGTCATGGTATGTAAATAAATTATGTACGAGCTGCTGCTGCTGCCTCCCTGCTTGGGCACCAGCATACCACCAACAGTTTGCTTGCAATTTCCAGTGATAAGAGTCAGTGAAATGAAGAATGCACCATTGCCACTTGCGTTCTTCAGGATCCATTAACACTGCCCCCCTTGTACGTGTATGTGTGTACTGAAACTCAGTGAGTTGATGGTACAGAGGGAGGGCTGTATTCTGTGAGATTTAGATGCATTGAGCTTCTCCAGAGTCTCCCATTGGTCCGTTCTTCCCTTCCTCATTGAAATGAACAGCCCCCAAAACCACGAGCATGAAAGAAAATCAACAAATTTCAAATTTGAACCAGTAGTTCCACACCAGAAAACTACCTAATCAGAGTAGACATTTTACTCAATAGCCATGGATTTAAAAACAGAATGGTAATTTTCAAAACGAACACCCCTTACTGTTTACTATGGGAAGGAAGGTGGCATGATATAGCTTGATCTCATCAGATCTTGGAAACTAAGCAGGAACAGTACTTGGATGGGTGACCACCAAGGAAGACCCTGCTAAGGAAAGCACTTGCAATTCACCTTTGTTTCTTACTTGCCTTGACAGCCCCTTGCTGGGGTCACCATAATTGATTGGAACTTGATGGTGTGCGCATGTGTACACACGCACACACACACACTGTTTACCATAGGATGGTGAATGAACTCTCTATCTTGTCAGAGCTGTGGCTAGATAATGTCCTTACTCCAGACTACCTTCTGCAATCAGACAAAAGCCCGTTGTTTTCAAAAGTTTACTGAAGAAAGAGTGCATTATAGTCCACGAGCCTGAATACAATATTCAGGATGGTACATGTGAATTGTTACCAATGACAGGCAAAGCATAAGGTACAAAGTAACAGATCTCAGCAGGCCCAACCTCCCCCCATAGTTCTCATAACAATCCCTTTGAAGCTTGGAAAGCGAAAGTCCTTCGAGGCTGGAACAGCAGTAGCCAAAACATTCCTCTTCTGGAGATAGCTGCGTGGGAACGTCCTGGCACCTGGGAAGAAAGCACTCATAATACTGAAAGGATTAAAATGGAGTCTCTTGGATATTCGTATACCTGAACATAGCATAGCCTATTCTAAACATGACATTCTGCCCCCTCTAAGATGCCCCCCCCCGGGTCTATGGGGATAACGTTTATGGAATGCCCTCACAAGTCTAGGAGCATGTACATGTACAGAGCTCACCCACTCATCAAACCCAGAGTCAAAGTCTTTCCATCGAATGAGGTAAAAGAGCTGGTTTCGTTTTATTTTAGAGTCCAAGATTTGCTGCACTTCGTAATGGGTCTGATCATCAATTAGAGTTGGAATAGGAGGGGCACGGGTGTGCCATTGGTTTGCTGGAGGAGCTCGTTTCAGCAAGCTGACATGGAAAGTATCATGAACGTAGCGTAAATTTTTTGGTAAATCTAGGGCAACAGTCACTTTGTTTATTACTTTACGAACAGGAAAAGGTCCTAAATATTTCAGAGCTAATTTGCGGATGGTTTGGGTTACTTTCAGATTCTTTGTGGAAAGGTAGACAAGATCACCAGGTTGTAATTCCCATTCAGCCACTCGGTGGCGGTCGGCGTATTTTTTGTAATCCTGTTTGGCTTTGTCAAGGTGTTTTTTAATTTGAGTCCATTGTTGAGCCACTTCCCCCCACCATTCTGTGACGTCTTGGGATGCTGTAGTCGGAGGAGGGAGCGCATCAAACGGGAAGGGTTGGAAGTGAAAGCCATAGACGACTTTGAAAGGAGTCTCCCCTGTGGAGGTGTGCACACTGTTATTGTAGGAGAATTCTGCCAGTGGGAGTAAATCGACCCAGTTGTCTTGCTGGAAATTAATATAACAGCGGAGGAATTGTTCTAGTATTTGATTAGTTTTTTCTGACTGTCCGTCGGTTTTCGGATGATGGCTTGAACTTAAACCTTGTTCAATACCCAGCATTTGTAAAAGCTCCCGCCAGAAGTTGGCAACAAATTGTCCGCCGCGATCCGAAATCACCTTTGATGGAAAAGAATGTATTTTTACAATGTGCTTTAGAAAGATATCAGCTAGTTTTCTAGCGGAAGGTATAGTGGTGCAAGGTATAAAATGAGCTTGCTTGGAGAACAAATCCACTACGACTAAAATACAGTTGTGCCCCTTGGAGGGAGGTAAATCAGTAATGAAGTCCATAGATATTATTTCCCATGGTCTGCTTGGCGTTTCTAAAGGCTGCAATAGTCCTGGTGGTTTGCCTTTGCGGGATTTGGCACTGAGACAAATGGGGCAAGACGCTACATATTGGGAAATGTCTTTGCGCATGCCCAGCCACCAAAATTGACGTTGCACTAAATGAAGCGTTTTTAAGTACCCATAGTACCCTGCCGTTGGGGCATCGTGACAGCGTTGTAAAACTTCCTTTCTTAAACTTTTGGGTACATAGAAGCGGTCTCCCCAAAGCCATTCCCCTAGATTGGATTGTTGCAGTTTGTCTTTGGGCACTCCCCCCCTCCTTTTCCACTTTGGCTTTCAGTTTTTGTCTCCACCCCTGATCGGGTTGAGGGGATTGGGTTGTGTGGCTGCGTGTGGTTACCACACCCCCTAATTGCGTAGGCGAAAAGACGGTGTCAATTGTCTCCTCCCTTTTGCTTTTGTGCTGGGGCATGCGTGATAGACCATCGGCCAGAAAGTTAGTTTTGCCCGGTAGAAAATTTAACGTGAAATTGAATTTGGAAAAGTACTCCGCCCACCGCAGTTGCTTGGCATTTAGCCTGCAGGGGCTGCGTAGGGCCTCTAAATTCTTATGGTCTGTCCAAACCTCGAAAGGATGACGGGCTCCTTCTAACCAATGTCTCCAGGTAGTGAGAGCTGCTTTTACAGCAAAAGCCTCCTTTTCCTAAACATTCCAATTCCTTTCCGCTTCAGAAAACTTTCTGGAAAGGAAGGCACAGGGCTTGAGCTTCCCGTCCTCCCCCCGCTGCAACAGTACGCCTCCAATTGCAGTGTCGCTGGCGTCGACCTGCACTACAAAGGGGCGGTTTTCATCGGGGTGTTGTAGAACGGGTTCTGAAACAAACTTTGTTTTAAGGTGGTTGAATGCTGCTTGGCATTCTGGTGTCCAAGGCAATTTGGCACTCGGTTTTTTGGCTTGGTCCCCCTTGTCTTTGGTTTTTAACAGTTCGGTTAGAGGGAGTGTAATTTGAGCAAAGTTTGCAATGAATTCTCTATAAAAGTTGGCAAAGCCCAAAAAGGATTGTAGTTCTTTGTGGGTAGCGGGGGTTTGCCAATTTTGTACTGCTTGTTTTTTGCCTGGGTCCATTTTCAAGCCATCTTGAGAGATGCAGTAGCCTAAGTAAGTGAGTTCTGTTTTGTGGAACTCACATTTAGATAGCTTGATGGGCAGATTGTTACACATTAGGGTGGTTAAGACCTTTTTTACAAGTTCCACGTGTTCCTCTTCGGTTTCCGAATAGATTAACACATCATCTAGGTACACCACCATGCCTTTGTATAAAAATTCATGTAGTACTTCATTGATCATGGACATGAAAACCGAAGGGGCCCCAGCCAGGCCAAATGGCATAACTAAGTACTCATACTGGCCGAGGGGCGTGTTAAAAGCAGTTTTCCATTCGTCCCCTGCTTTGATACGAACATGGAAGTAAGCATCTTTCAAGTCCAATTTCGTAAAGATCTTACCTTGAGCCACGACGTTGAGTAGATCTCTGATGAGCGGGATGGGATAGGCATTGCTGGAAGATACAGCGTTAAGTCCCCGAAAGTCCATGCACAGTCTTAAGCCCCCGTCCTTCTTTTTAACGAAGAGCACTGGCGCAGCATGCGGACTGTTGGCAGGTCGAATGAATCCTCTTTGAAGATTGGTGTCAATGAACTTGCGGAGTTCTTCCCTTTCGTTAGGGCTCATGGGATATAGGCGGCCCTTGGGCAGGGAGACACCCGGTAAAATTTCCACAGCACAGTCCGTCCTCCTATGAGGAGGTAAAGTATTCGCTTCTTCTTCTGTGAAAGCTTGGGTGTAAGCTCTGTATTGCTTGGGTATTTGGTTGATTTCTTCCTGGGTGAGGAGAGCAGGCTCAGTGATGGTAGGGTTGTTGCCCCAATTTTGATTCCAACGATGACTTTTGCAAGCCTCATGGGTGAATGTGATGCTTCCCTCTGCCCAGTTGATGTAGGGGTTGTGATCGCATAACCATCGGCTTCCCAGGATCAAGGGGTATTTGGCAGTGGCACTAATAACGAATGATCTTACTTCCCAATGTTGTCCCATGCCGGTTATGACCGGAGTGGTTTCGGTAGTGACTGGATTCATGTTAGTGCCATCCATTTGCTCAAAGATGACAGGCGTTTCCAATTCTTTGATAGGAAGTACTAATCCATTTACTAGGGCTGGTGCAATAATGTCTCTAGAGCAGCCCGAGTCTATCAGAGCTTGCACACAGATGTGCATTTTCCTGTCTGGGTTCACTAAGGTTACCGGTATGAAGAGTATGGACCCTTGGGGTCTGTTCGAAATAGGAACTGACTGAGGTTTGATCTGCTGTTTGGGTCCTTTTACGACAGATCCATTTCGTTTCCCGAGGTGGGACTCTCTGGATTCTCCTCCCCGGTTAGCGCGGTTGGATCATATTCCATAACTTCTTCCAGCTCTAACCCTCTTTCAGGAGGGTTTCTCCGAGGGGCTCCTCTGCCTCTCGCTGTTCGAGGAGCTGGTGTTGGGTGCGGTGGCGCTTGGTAGGCTGTGGGGGCTGGACGTCGTACCTGGAGCGGAGGTCTTTGCACAGGCCGGTATGGGCATTGCGCCGCAAAATGACCACTTTGGCCACACTGCAGGCACAACCCTTGTTGCCATCTAGCATCTCTCGCTCCGCGAGTAGCATATCCAGCACCTTTGCCTCCTCTGACAAGAACTGAGGAGCGCCTTTGTCCCGTCTGTTGCTGTTGTTCCACTAACCGGACTTCTAGCATGCGGTTTTCAACTTCACAGGTTAATTGAATCCATCCCAGTAGAGTGGGTGGATTATCTTGCATAAGGGCTCTATCCAATAGCTTGGGATTTAAGCCCTGTTTGAACAAAATTATCTTGGTCGATTCTTCACTCCTTGGGCATTTGGCGGCCAGTTGTCGGAATTTCGTAACATAGTCTCTAGCCGACATACTGCCTTGCCTAATAGACTGTAATTCAGTCCGAGCTCTAGTTTCTTCTAAAGGGTCTTCATATTGGGCTTGGAGTGCATCGACAAGCCCTTGCAGAGTGTTTAATTCGGGGGCACCAATATCATAAAGTCCTACATACCAGTCTGCCGCTTTGCCTTGGAGTCTCGATCCCAGGTGTTCGATCTGACTGGCCTCACTTCCGAAAAGGTGTCCCCATCGATTAAAGAATTGCACCACTTGCACTAAAAAGAATCCCAACTTGGATGGGTCTCCATCAAAGGTAGCTTCCAACTTCACCCAGCCCATAGGAAGTTCTTGCCTGGGAACTGGTGCTGGCATCGGGTAAACATTGAGCGGGCCAGGTTGTAACGGAGGTTGACACGGTGTTGGCGGGGGTAGTAACGGAGGTTGCTGAGGCGGAGGTTGCATTGGCGGAGGTCCCCCCGGGATCGGCTGGGGAGGCCCTCCGGGTACAGGTTGTAGCGGTGCTGGCCAGAAAGGTGCTGGCTGGGCTGGCAGAGTGCCACGAGGTGCCAGCAATCTGGGCGCTGGTAACAGAGGAGCGGGAATCGGTCCTTGGGGTGCTGGTCGTAATGGAGATGGGTGAGGAGAAATAGGTTGAAGAGGTACCGGAGTTCCTCCAGGGATTGGCTAACTCGGTATTAGAGTCCCTTTCGGCCCCGGCGTTTGGTGTGGCCGGGGAGTGGTGCCTCTTCCAATTGCACTCGTTACTGGAACGGGTCGAGGTGTACCCCCTCTCGGTAAAACTGGTGGCTCACTCTCTTGGGTCGTGGGTGGAGGCGCTACAGGTGAAGCGCGTCTCACGGGGCGTTCCGGTTCCCCACCTCCTCCGCCGGTTCCGTTGTCATCTGGTAAGATTGGAGCTTCAGGACAGGGGTCTTCCGGACACGGGTCTTCTGGACAAGGTCTTTCCCCGGTATCGGATTCAGAATCTCCAGTTTCGGGTGGCTGTTGCGGCCATGGTTGGATAGGGCCCTCAGGGCGGTGCACAAGGCTTTGTAAGGTAGACAAACTTTGACTGATGTCTGGTAGACCAGCTGGCGGTTCTCGTCCGCTGTCCCCCACCACGAGTACAGATAGTAGGTGGACGGCATGGGCTAAACTTTCTTCCATACTTGCTAGTCTAGTCTCCAAAACTTGCACTCTATCTAGATTTTCCTCCTCCTGTTCTGTATACCCAGTAGCCTGCGAAGTTGGCACATATTCTGCATGTGGTCTTGTGGCTTTCGTCTGTTGCCAAGGCAGGGTTTCTTCCATACCTTGTTCTTCTTGGGATCTTGCAGCTAAGATCCCTTTCGCCAAACCAGTGACTGCTGAAATCCCAGAGTCAATTGCAATCATTCTGCTTTGAAGTTGCACCCACTGGTCCTCACTTACATCCGGTTGCTCCGACCACGGGGTGACTTTGGAATAATCTCAGCTTAGGACACCGCAGCGGGACGTCTCCCACTCTGTTTGCTCAGTTGTCCTGTTCCAGTAGAGCCACGGTTGGCTGCTGGCGTGCTCGGGTATTGACTCTAAGCTTCGCCGACTGTCCACCTGTGAATGCGTGAACATCATACTAGCCCTCCGTTCCCTCGTCTCGCACGGTCTCGCGCCCCACTGCATCGGAGTGGGTACGGAAAACAGTGGTTCGGCTGTAGCTCTGGGCCGGGCATCTGCACTGCTGGGAGCCAGGGTGTAGAGCGTAGTAACAGAGGAGCCATTGCCTCTTGGTACGGGTCCTTGAGGTTCCAGTCCTTGAGAGCCGGGGGAGACATACAGGTCAAACAAAGGATCCCTGACCAGGACAGCTTTGGAGTCCGTTTGATCCGGCTTAGGCATTGGAAAGGTGATTGGTAACAAAATGTCAGAGCTGTGGCTAGATAATGTCCTTACTCCAGACTACCTTCTGCAATCAGACAAAAGCCCGTTGTTTTCAAAAGTTTACTGAAGAAAGAGTGCATTATAGTCCACGAGCCTGAATACAATATTCAGGATGGTACATGTGAATTGTTACCAATGATAGGCAAAGCATAAGGTACAAAGTAACAGATCTCAGCAGGCCCAACCTCCCCCCATAGTTCTCATAACAATCCCTTTGAAGCTTGGAAAGCAAAAGTCCTTTGAGGCTGGAACAGCGGTAGCCAAAACATTCCTCTTCTGGAGATAGCTGTGTGGGAACGTCCTGGCACCTGGGAAGAAAGCACTCATAATACTGAAAGGATTAAAATGGAGTCTCTTGGGTATTCGTATACCTGAACATAGCATAGCCTATTCTAAACATGACATATCTCACAGTTCCACCACTTCTCCTGGTCCTCTCTGAATGTCTCACAGCACCTGTGCTGTAAATCAGCAACCCATGTTTTAGTATCACATTTATTGTAAAAGAAAGATTTAATTTTATAATACAGTGTTATATCAGGGTAAAGAGATTTTAAAATCCAGTTCAGTAAGTAGAATTGACTGAGCAACCCATAACAGTTGGGATATAGTCTTAAAAGAGCTATTTTCATTAGAGAAAGGTACTTTAGCTGAGCAGAGTGGTAGGATACTAGCTACCAGATTGTATCCTACCACTCTATTCTGCTAAGAGCAGAGGCTTTCCTCCACCCCCAGAACCCCTTCAACTGTCTGAAGTCACTGGAAGATACTTTCCTTCTGGAGGAAAGATCCTTTTGGTGGAGGAAGTATCCACATTTTGATGTCCTTGGAATCCTCCCCTCACGGGGACACCCATTTTGATCTCTGTTTTTGTCTCAGCATGGATCTAGAAATAAAAGATGGAGATTGTATTACTGTGAGTCATGCCTAGAGATGCGGACAAACCAAAATACAAACCAAAGTTTGTGATGAACCAGGCCAGTTTGTTGTTTGTGGCCCGGCGATTTGTCAGAGCCCATTTCTGACGAACAGCCATGAACTTTAAGCTGGTTTATTTGGTTTGTTTTTTTGGTTCGTCACTGCAGACGGCCTGGCACTGATCAATCAGTTTCCTAGGCAACAGGCAATGGACTTCCTGCAGACCTTCTGCTGACCTGGAAGTGACCTTCTGCTGGCCTGGAAGTGACCTTCTACTGACCTGGAAGTGACGATTTGCTGACCTGGATGTGACGTTTTCATGAACCAAACAAACCGGTTCCTGAAATGGGGCAGGTTCATGAAAGTTCGTGGTTCATGAAATGCGACGAACCATGAACCACATGGTTTGTTTTTTTTCTGGTTCGTGCCCATCTCTAGTCATGCCAAAGATATAATGGAATGCAAAGCAGCTCATCCATCAATCATGCATCCCAAGAGAGATTCAACTGGAGGGCCATTTCCCCAAGGACCTTGGAGCCTTCTCCCTGAATAATTTGATCCTAATGAATGACCTAGATTTCCAAAACAATAAGCAAGGGACTGATTCCAGCCAGTTCCCTCCATATCTTAATAACTGTACAGGAGTATATCTGCCTTTTCCTAATCCTGTCGATCACTCAGTCATAGTTCTATTTTCCACATCTCCTCAAAGGAACTTTTTAATATATATCATCAGGAACACTCCCCTTTACAATATTAACAAAACTTCAATTTCAAATCTTAAGGAAAATTGAATTTTTATCTCTCTCATTCAGATGCCAATCTTAGTTGTGTGCATAATGAAAAAAAGCTGAAAATACACACTGAAATCACTGGTTCGGCTCATTAAAGTGATTTCCAGAACGGTGGAACAAATTCAGATAATGAAGCTTTAACGACTCCTCACTACCAAAAAGTTCATGTGTTTTGTTTGGGTTCTTACAGGCAAGCCAGGCAGTGATGGGCCATCAGGCAGCATCTTGTTTTCCTTAACAGCAAGTCTGTCCACATTCATCACACAACCAATTGGATCCAAAGGGGAGAGACTGAGCCCTTAGTATTACCTCCATTGGAGGGAAGGGGATATGCATAATATGCGTGAGTGCATTTTTTCCTCAGTGTTTCCTGAGCAATGGCATTGAGTGGCTTGTAGGAACTGAATCGTAAAAGGTTTGCTTTGTGCTGGAGAGGGGAGCAGCAGATGGTATGGTGCTGTCTGTGCCAATGTTGCCATTGCCATCTCTTTCTGTGCATTTTTACACAATATGCTGGAAACATCCATGCAGATGTGCAGATGTGGGTTTGAAGAAAGAGGGCTCTCTCAGCCTCCAAGTCCCCAGCTACTGCAAAGGCTCATGTTATGCAGATTAGAGTGAAAATTGAAAGGAAAAAGCAATTATTAAAGGAGAGCCACACCAAGAAGGTCCCAGGCACATGGAGCCTGGTAGGTGTTAGGGAAAAGTGTGTGTGTGGGGGGGGGGGTTGTTTTAAAATGCCTCTTGTTCTTTTAGGCATTCAACTGAACCTAGACCTTTGTATATACTGGTTTAAAAGCTTAAATATCTTTTAAAATACCCCACTATACAAATGCTTGTTCTATGTCAGAAAAAAGGACACTTTTGCTTGTTATGGTACCTTCACATGGATAGGGATTTGCGTTTGGATGAGTGAGATGGTAGAATACCACCTGAATCATAGAATCATAAAGTTGGAAGGGGCCTCATAGACCATCTAATCCAACCCCATGCCCAATGCAAGAACAGCCTAAAGTACCCCTGACAGCTTCAGGGGTGACAACTTCTCCATTTAACAAAGATACTTAGAAAATCTCTAGCATTTTTGAAGATAGAGAAGGCACTTAGGATCATGAAATGGGTCAGGTGACTTAGGCACTATAGCAACAGACCATCTAATAAAATAGTTTCTTAAAAGGTTTAAAATAATACTGTATGACCTTCTTGATATGTCTTACAGTGTGTAAAATGCTTTAGGATACAATTATTCACTTACTTACACATTTTCAGACCTATTTCCAGTTAAGTTTCCTTCAGTCTGTGTAAAATTAGAAGCCAATTAATGCAGTGTACCATTTTTACAAGAGACAAATTCATGTAGTCTGGTAAATGTTAGAATATTCAGTCCTGCATAGGTTTTGTAGGTCAGGAACCAATTGTTCTAGGCAAAGGGAAGTTAATGCATGTCAGTGATGGCATGCACATCCTCCAGTGTACTCCCTAATAAGTTGTGTGGAATTGCATAATTAGAAATGGAGCTGCTAGACCATTGTCCATAGAAGACTGATACTTACATTCATGTATATGAGAAGATACCAGAAATTAATATATGAGATTTTCTAAGATCACCTATCCTCTTTACTTCGAAAAAGTACTAGTGACTAAATCTTTAAAATGAATTCATGACACTGTAAAATGGAAACAAAGGATACAAAATAAATGTGGAGCAAAGATACATTCGAGAAATTTATAGTGTAATCCAAAGAAGAGTTACTCTGGTCTAACCTCATTGAAATCAATGGGCTTAGATTGGAGTAACACCCTTTAGGACTGCACTGTTAATCATCTAAGTGTGGATAACTAGCAAAGCAATCCTAAACAGAGTTATACTCTTCTAAGTCCCATTTAACTCTGCATAGATTGTGCTATAAATGTTCTATCCTAAGCAGAAATTCACTAGTCTAAGCCCATGGAGTTCAATGGATTTAAGAGAGCGTACCTCTGTTTATGATGATGTTATTAGTACTTAGGCTAGTCAAATACATTACTGGGCAATCTTATTAGTTTTACCTCTACAGCAAAGGGTCTTAATGCAATTTTCTGCTGTCACATCTGTTTTTTTGCGATAGTCCTTTCCTTTCTGCCTACCTCATTGGCCTCCAATGTTTATCCCACCTCATATGCCGAGGGCTGCCATGAGGGGGTATAATGTTCAAATAAATTTTCATCTTATGCAAAATGTGGCATGCATTTGTTGTCTTAATTTAGTCAGCAACCGCACAATTGAAAGAGCTGCAAAGCTCTTCTATTCACCAGGAACTTTCACTATAGCATTTAAAGTCAATGTCAATTTTTTTAAAAAAGAACAGTCTGGGTTTTTTTTTTAATTTTGAGGTGTATTATTTTATGCAATATTGTAGTTTGGATTATATTATTTTTTTTATTTGGCATGGTCAGTGGCTTTTAAACCACTTGGAAAGAAAAGGTATGTAGAAGGAAGGAAGGAAGGAAGGAAGGAAGGAAGGAAGGAAGGAAGGAAGGAAGGAAGGAAGGAAGGAAGGAAGGAAGGGCATAGGGTTTAATCCCACCATTTTTTTTCACTCTTTCACTTAATTATTCTTACTACACGTCCCCCTCCTCCATGTCACATGTCTTTTGATCATGAAGGTGCCATAATCTCCAGCTCAGCCTCCTTAGGTGATCAAAAGGGTCCCACTCTACTTTTTTACAACCTCAAGAAAACTGTTTGGATCTATCCTTTAGTCTATACAGGCAACATCTTCAGATCCTTAACTCCTGCCCTTCAGCTTTTATGGTTTCACAAAATCCTTAAATTCTTCTCAGACAATGTTTTTAATATGAAATGTTTGATAAACTGCCATTTTAATAGGGAAAGTGAGCATCACTGCAAACATTTCTAATATAACCATAGGCTAGAGACAAATATTTGTTTTACTAAAATATGTACTAACAACTTATATTACTCACATGCACACTTACCTCAAAAAAAAAATGGAGGTTCATGAGAAACATCTCATGAACATCTCATCTAAGGAATTTCTCAACATGAGAAACATCTCATCTAAGGAATTTCAAATTGAAGCAAAGGATCATGATATGACTAGCAACATACCTCAATGTGGTTCTGCACTAACCTGGCTTGAAGTCTACATTGTACACATACACAGCTGGTGCTGTATTGTAACAATGAAAATCATAGTACATGAATATGCAGCTCTTCTTATTTCCTACAAAGCTAAAGTTTATGCTTGAAAGAACCAATGTGGAACATTGTTAAAAATGTCCCTTCCTTATGGCCTTATCACAGATTTTTATTTTAAAACTGCAGCTCTGAACCCCTTATGGTGGCTACTATGTGGATTTCTGAATAATCAATTTAGCTGCAAGTTTACATTTCCCAGATCAAATACTTGACCTCTCTGGGTTTCCATAAGGAGATTAGTTACGCTGCCACCTGCTGTAGCATTACTTTTCTCATACTTTTGGAGATGTGTGAAAGTGTTTTGGAAGCGGCATGCTTGTTTGTTCAGTATTGATAAGGCATGTAGTAATGATTAAGAATCCCTGAAGACATATCACACCAGTAAAATCTGGCACACATATAATTTGGTCCAGTACAAATTTTTCATCTAAAAATTCTTGTATAAAATGCACAGTATTAAAGACATCCAAAGAATCATCAGCCTTCTGGAAGGGGGAAAAAACTGGTCTTGAAATAATTACAATGTCATTTAATTTTATCACCTGTGGGAAAAAAGTACAAACAGGTGGCCTACTATATAGTTCTAACTGTGCTTCTTTATGGCAAAAGAATGATGAAAGATTATATTAAATTAAATTTAGCCAATTAATTTTTTTTTAAAAAAAGGAATGTTAACTTTCCATAAAGGCTAGATTACTATGAAAACACAAAAATACTGTAGTTGATTATAAGGAGGCTAAGACAAATGAATAATAAAATATTGTTTGTATACACATGAACAAAAAGTATTTGTGTGCATGCATGTGCAAGGGGTATTAACACTGATGAATATAAGTTTAAGACCAATGTCTCAAGAATAGAATTAGAGTGTCCAACAGGTATCAAATGTGGCATTAACTGTCTAATATTATATTACCAGCAATTTACCCTTTAATATAGCGAGCTCTGACAAATGATTATGATCTTTTGGGATTCCTTTAACCATGAAGAACTTTGGCTGTGTGTAAAGAAATGAACAGGGAATTCAGTATTGTTCAATTTTTTCGGACATATTTTGAAGCCACATAATGCAATAGGAATTAATTGGATTTTAATGACTTTGTGCAGACATAAAAATGCTGCTAAATGGCTTTATAGTTGATTCACAGAGACTGTATTTCAGAGAACAAGCACACTTACCAAACCAAGTACTCCACCTCAAGCTCTGAGTGCTTTTGGATCTCTATTAGAAACAAATATAACACACACACACACATATATATAGATATAGATATTCACAGACCAATTATTGCCAACCCGGATGGAATAAAGAGGCAGACAAGATATTTGTGAATTAAAGGGCCATTTTATTTGGAAACAACATTAACATCCAACATTAATGCAAACATGGCAATGGTCTAACTAGCGGTACAGGTCAAACCCTGGAGTCACCCTGGACCTCTGCCTTGAGCTGTCTGGGTGAGCTCCGCTGCCCCAGGTGCGAGCCATCCATATGCATGGTTGGGACCCAGCAGGCCAGGCAAAAGGGGTTCCTCCCTACAAGCTCCTACCACCCCCAGCCATCAAACATGAGGGAAGGACTTGTACAGGGAGTCCTATCCAGCAGTCTGCTCTCACAGCTGGCTGCTGTCAAACATGTGAGTTGATCCTGACAGACCCCAGTTCCCCTAACAATGGGAACAACAACAACAACAACAACAATTGTCCTCAGTTTGTTGGCCAAGGACAATCACAATCTACCGGATCACGATCGTGAAATCGCCAATTTCATGGTTTTTTTAAGTTCATAATGCGGTTCGTGCCCATCTCTAATCCTGAGTGGTAGAACTGCCTTTTAATGTAGCTGGGTCCACCCCCAAAGACTTGGATATCTGGGAAGAGGCTTCTTGCTCCCTTCTCTGCCCCTGGCTTATGCAGCTATGGCCACTGGCTGGGAGGGGCTGAATTCTCAGTGATCTTAGTTAAATCAAATTACAGATCATTCGTATACATATAATTCCAGAACATTGAAAACAATTCCATAGGTTTAATTTGGTAATTATGTAAACTTGGAACTGATTTACAGAATAGTTTTAAGATGTTAAAAGATGTTTAAAGATACAAAGTGATGTGTATGTATTATGTTTGTATATATGTACACACACAAATGTCACAGAGTTCCTTGGAATGATAAGGCTATAATGTAGCAAACACATGTTTAAAAACAATAACCTACTAACAAGTGATGAAAATAGATTATAAAACAGCCTTTCTCTAACAGACAACTATTTCTCACAGCACCCTCTTTGGCATAATAGCTTATATTTAATATTCAAATTAGTTACGATGTTGCTGTGATTGGGTTGGTTCATCACTGGACTTCTCTTGCTTTCAGAGATACAAAGTAATCAAAATATTGTTTAACAGACCAGACTTAAAGTGTAAGGACAATTTCAGGTTTCACAGACATCATCTAAAAGGGGGCTAGTCTGAATAATATACCTTGTTGGGAAAATTGTTTTTGAATAAGTTTTGTAGGGATAGGTGCAATATCAGTTTTGTAAGATGAATTCCTTCATGATCTAATGTCATCTCTTACAGCATTCTTTGCATGCTGTAAGAAAAACATTAAAAAATCCTTGAATTCTGAAATGTTGGTTAGTGTTGACAGTCTGTATTATTTCTGTTAAATCTTACTTGCCCATGCAGATCAAGGTATGGGAGATATTTCTTGATCTCTGGGGACTTTTTCTTTGGAAACAGTATACGGAGATAGAAAGAGGTTTTTTTTAAAAAAAGATGTTTGAAATACATGTTTCGGAGAATGTTTTTTAATGTTTGAAATGTACATATAGGAGGATGTCAGGATAAATCTCTATCACAACATGGTCTTTTTCAAATATGCAGTCATTTTAGGAAGTAGGTGATTACATTTGAAAAAGTTTTCTTGGAATATTTGGTGGCTTGCTGAATAAAATTATTCATATCTCTGCTTGAGCAGCCTGATGTTATAATGCTCTCCTTCCTTTATGAGACTTGTATATTGCTGCCTCCTTGACTGAAGTTGACATTGTTATGATTCCCACAGCTTTTGAAAGCAGATTGATTCTGTGTTAGTTAAATATATCAGTTACGGTTATCAGTTAATCATTAATTGTAGAGTTGTTGATTTTATAATAAAACCATTTAACATCTTGACTATTTTCTTTGTGCTTTTGAAGCAATTTTTCTCCAGGTAGGCTTGCCAGCACTGAGTTGGGCTGAGCACTGAGTTAGGAAATACCTGGAGATTTTGGGGGTGGAACCTGAGGGATGGATGTTGCTTTGTGACACACTTCTGGCAATGTCAAAGGGTGTGGCATATGCAAATCAGTTATGCTAATGAGTTATGCTAATGAGTTCCTGCAGCTCTTTTTCTATGAAATGACCCCTGCTGATGCTTCCCGAGGTCACCAGTTCTCCTGTTTAGAACTTTTCAAGTTGAGGTAGCTTTTAGATATTCAGTATTTATATAAAAAGAGAGAACAGCACAGCCTCTACCAAGAACATACAACACCACTTTATAAAACAACTATTAATAACTTTTATGATACGTTAAAGCACTTAGAGCTTTACAGTAATTATTTCATATATCCTCACAACAACATTATGAGATTATTATTACAGTTCTTAGATGGGGAATTGCTGCTGAAAGACTAATTTGACCATGACCAACCAGTGGGATCAGAGCTGAACAGGGATAATAAATGCCAGTTTACAAGGTCCAAAGGTAACATTTTCTCTATCAACATTACATTTTTTCCTTGTAATGCAGCAGGAAACATAACAAAAGAATGTGTAAAGCATCATAGTGCACTGAATAAATGTGTTTTTAATTGTAAAGCTTATTTATATGTAAAAATGAACCTAATAACCTCTTAGCTATTGTTAACTACATATTATATTAATATATTCATTTAACTCACATGAAGTATTTTCAGTGAGTACACTACAAAAAAGATGTTTAACTATAAGCATATTAATAACATTAATCACAATTTTTAAAAGTGCCTTAGAAAGAAAATGTTGATCTAAATGAGACTTCCACATGAGTGGCTCAGAAACAGAGTTCTAAAGCTGGATACATAGTGATTTGGTTGTTTTGATACTATGAATTCAGGATGGATACTAATTCTAAAAAGGACAACCATTTCGTTCCCTTAGCTTACCTATATAGGCTTGAATCCATGTACAGATGGTGTCATTTATTCCCAGAATGGGTGCTAGAGTATTGTACTAAAAGTATAAAACTAAATCCGGCGATGTTTTTCCAATTGCACAACATCATGAAAAAAAACCTTCTATCATATCAAAAAACAACTTCTATCACATCATAGCACTGAACTTACTGTTGTGTGAGTTCTTAAGCAAGAGATGGTAGAACAATGGTGGCAGCTATTTTCTTCTGCTGATAGTTCCTTGCACTTTTTATTGCTGCTTCTTGCATATAATGCACATGTTGCAGTTAATGTGTTTACAAATGGTGATAAATCAAGATGAAAAACTGTTTGTCTATAGCAATAGAAAAGAGCAAGAGTCCAATAGCACCTATAAGACTAACAAAATTTGTTGTAGGGTATCCGAAGAAGTGAGTTGTGACTCACAAAAGCTACTGGACTCTTGCTCTTTTCTGTTGGGAAAAGGGTTAAAAATAGTTTAAATTCAGAGTTGCAATCGGTTTTGAATCAATAGAGAGACAGATGCTTTGTTTGCTATTAAGAA
The DNA here is from genome assembly GCF_028583425.1 of Eublepharis macularius. Lineage (NCBI taxonomy): Eukaryota > Metazoa > Chordata > Lepidosauria > Squamata > Eublepharidae > Eublepharis > Eublepharis macularius. The sequence goes on from NC_072794.1 coordinate 70,791,762, forward strand.
AAGTTTACTTCTAAAGGAAAAAGGGTACATGGGGTTACTACAAAACAAAGAAATCTATCACCTACATCTTGTCACTACAAAGTACAAACTTCGACTGAGATACTATACTGGTTATGATGATCTTCTTGACCCTAGAAAGGAAATCATCTGATCGATTGACCAATAATAGTTTACCAACACATCTTAGTTCCCAGACTTTAAGTTAGATTAGGCTATTAGCTCTCTGCCAGGTTTCCCTTCCAGGTCAATTCAAACAATAGTACATTGGGTAACAACAACAACAACAACAACAACAACAACAACAACATTCAATTTATATACCACCCTTTAGGACAACTTAATGTCCACTTAGAGCGGTTTACAAAGTATGTCATTATTATCCCCACAACAATGATTTCCGGTTTGGGCTTCATGGAGGTCTGACGCAGCTCCATTTGCGGAGCTGACCGGACTGCCATTTTAAGTGGCCGGCGGGGGAAAAATAGCCCGCGGCCGACTGCTCTCAGGCGGAGAGCAGGCAAAGAACGCTCAAGACCCTAGGGTGTGCTAGATCTCGGACGAGGGGGGGCTCTACACAATGGGTCCCCTCCCGATCCTTGAGGTCCCACCCTGCGACGGGTCGGCTACAATCTCTGCGGCAGTTCTGGGGCCAATTCGGCTGGCATAAGACCTACATACCCAAGCTTCGATTGAGGGAAGAAACGGAGAGGAGAAGTTAAAATCGAAACAGCGATTACAACCCGAGAAAAGTGAATGAGAAGGTAAAGATCACTATCTTCTGTTACGGGACAGATTGATTAAAGCAGAGAGGAATAAAAGTAGATTTTCAAACTGCAACAGGCTAATGATAAAGAGGGGAAGACTCGGCAAGAGTTGTATTTGAAAAGAGACTCAGTTTAAAGAAGTTATTAAAGGAATTGGACTATTGTTTTGAATACTTGCGGTTATGGAGCTGTGAGAAAAAGACACCATCGCGAGACCTACTGTGGGAAGTCGGGAGACAGGAAGTGCGTAACAACAATAGAGTTGCTGGAGAGAAGCGGCCCTTGCTGGAGGGCAGGAAGAAGGGAATCGCCATCTTTGAAAGGGGAAGGGTCGCGGCCTCAGCGGAAAAGGAAGTAGGCCATCTTGGATTGCAAAATCATAGAGAAACCATAGAGAAAAGACACCCGACATTTTGGACTCTTTAAAATTTAATTTTTGTAAGAAGACCGGGACATTTGAAATAAAAGGACATTAAATTTTACGCCACGGAGTTAAGGAAGAGAGCGGACTCGTGGGAGCGAGCCAAAGCAAGCCCCACGATGTCAAAAAAAGAGTGGCAATCGGCAATAGAAAACCTGGATAAAAAACTTTTAGATGTGATTAAAGAACTTAAGGACACGAAATTGGAGTTGATTAAAGAGGTTAAAGAGGTTACACAGACAGTAAAATCGGAGCTGTCAGAAGTGAAAAAAGGTATGGAAACAATACAAAGTGAACTACAAGGAACGCAGCAGAGAGTTAAAACAGTAGAAGACGCGATGGAGAACTTAGCAGACACGCAACAAACAGAGATGAGACTGATGAGGGGGAGAATGTCAGTTGCAGAAACTAAACACATGGAGAAGCAGTTACGTTTTCGTGGCTTGCCAGAAGTGGAAGGAAAATCAGCGCAAGAACAGATGACTGAGGTGTTAGCTGAATACCTGGGGAAGGAGGAGGAGGAAGTTGTGGCTATCCTAGATGTGGCATATCGTGTGAACTCGAGAATTGCAACCCAGAGGAAATTACCAAGGGACGTGATTGTGCAGTTTACGACACGAAATATGAAAGAGAAGATTGTGACAAAACAGTTTCAAGATCCATTGCAGATTGATGGCAAGACGATTATCATAATGAAGGAATTACCCAGGTCAGTGTTATCAGATCGGAAAAAATACAAAGTGCTAATTCAGATCTTGAAGGACATGAAAATCAGGTACAGATGGGAGTTACCAGAAGGTGTGTCCTTTGAGTTTGGAGGGGCCAAAAAGCGCATCAGATCTGAGCGAGAGATGGAGCGATTTATAAGGGACAATGAAAAAGACTTACCAACAAGACTATGAGTATGGAGTGTAAAGTTTTATCTTGGAATGTAAATGGACTAAACTCACCGAATAAGAGAAAAAATATTTTCCACTGGCTATTAAAACAAAAATGTGACATTGTTTGTTTGCAAGAGACCCATATCAGAAAGCAGGATGTAAAATATTTAAAATCAGGAAAATTGGGCAAAGAATTTGTAGCGGCCTCCAATAAAAAAAAAGGGGGAGTGGTGTTGTACATAAAAGAGGAGCTACAGCCAAAATTTGTAATGAAAGATGTGGAAGCCAGATTTATTGCAGTGGAATGTACTTGGGACTTAAAGAGAGTGTTGGTAGTCGGAGTTTATGCACCTAACGGTGCAAAGGAAAGCTTCTTTGAGGATTTGAGGAAGCAACTAGATGATCTTTCATACGACCAGATAATTCTTGCCGGAGACTTCAATGGAGTGACGAACTTGGAATTAGATAAAAAGACAACAACTGCACAAAAGAAAAGAGGACTATTACCAAAGCTTTTTTTTGACTTGATACAACAGGAGACTTTAGAAGATGTATGGAGAAGAGAATATCCTAAAAGTAGACAATTTACTTTTTATTCTGCAAGGCACTGTACACTATCAAGAATTGATATGATCTGGGCCTCAAAAGACTTAGCGTTATGGACTAAGGAGGTAGAAATAATGCCGATGGTAGGCTCAGATCATAATCCAATCATGTGGAATCCAATCATTACAGCCATAACATGGCCCCCCAAAGTCCAATCTGTCTGAAACTTGGGTGGTTGTTAGAGAAGGGTTAGAGGAAGGTCCCCACCAATTTTGGGCTTATTCGGTGGGAAAACGCCTCCCCCAGACGTCCGGGAAGACGGAGGCATTTTCCCATAGAAAAAAGCCGAAAGAATGCCGAAATAATGCCGAAAGAATCCCGAAAGTCGAAAGCCGAAAGAGATTCTTGTTTCGGCTTTCGGCTTTAACGATAGAGAATCTTCTTTCGGCTTTCTACTTTCGGCTATAGCCGAAAATTTTTGGCTTGCACACCCCTAGTAGAGCCTTTTACAAATTCTACGCTAAGTTGTATAATAAGAAAGAGGTAAATAAAGAGTCAATAGCGTTATATTTGGAGAAAATGAAACTTCCAGTAATTTCGGAAGCTTGGAGAAATAAACTGAACAGTGAAGTAACAGATGAGGAACTAAACAAGGCAATACAATCTGCAAATCTAGGAAAGGCGCCAGGGCCAGATGGACTTACAGCGAAATTTTATAAGGTAATGGCCAATGAACTGGCACCATTCCTAAAAGAGGTGATCAATGGAGTTTTAAAGGACCAGCGGATTCCAGATACCTGGAATGAAGCGAATATATCATTGATCCCCAAAGAAGGCCAAGACTTGACTAATGTGAAAAACTACAGACCTATATCGCTACTTAACAATGATTATAAAATCTTTGCGAAGATACTGGCGGAGAGACTGAAGGGGTGGCTTACAGAAGTCATTGAGGAGGAACAAGCAGGCTTTTTGCCAGACAGACAAATCAGAGACAATTTAAGGACAGTGATTAATGCTATTGAATATTATGACAAGCGTTGTGACAAAGAGGTTGGTTTCTTCTTTGTTGATGCTGAAAAGGCGTTTGATAATTTAAACTGGGACTTTATGTTTGCCACTATGGAAAAGCTACAATTGGGAGAAAGATTCATTAGAGCAATTAAGGAAATTTACAGAGACCAGACTGCAGCAATTGTGGTGAATGATGAAGTGACTAAGAAATTGATTATAAGTAAAGGAACAAGACAAGGTTGCCCGTTGTCTCCACTGCTGTTCATTTTGGTATTGGAGATCCTGATGATACAAATACGACAAGATGAAAAAATTCGAGGAATTAAAATAAAGGACTATTCATATAAGGTCAGAGCATTTGCGGATGACATAATGTTAATTGTAGAAGACCCATTGGAGAACATGCCAAAAATGATAGATAAGATTAAGGAGTTCGGAGATTTGGCAGGTTTCTATATTAATAAAAAGAAGTCAAAGATACTATGCAAAAATATGACTAAGCAGAAACAACAATTGTTAACGGAAATAACGGATTGTGAAGTAACAAGTAAGGTGAAATATTTGGGAATCGAACTGACTGCTAAGAATATAGATTTATTTAAAAACAACTATGAAAAACTATGGACTCAGATAGAGAGATTTGATTAAATGGAACAGACTAAATTTGTCATGGTTGGGAAGGATTGCAGCAGTTAAGATGAATGTGCTACCAAGAGTAATGTTTTTGCTACAGACAATACCAATCATCAGTGACTCTAAGCAATTTGAGAAATGGCAGAGGAAAATATCAGACTTTGTATGGGCAGGCAAGAAGCCTCGAGTGAAAATGAAAGTTTTACAAGATGCAAAGGAAAGAGGCGGAATGCAACTGCCCAATCTAAGACTTTACCATGACGCAATTTGCTTGGTGTGGTTGAAGGAGTGGATGACGCTAAAGAATAAGAAATTACTAGCCTTAGAGGGATATAAAAAAATATTTGGATGGCACGCATACTTATGGCATGATAAAGTAAAGGCGAACTCAATGTTCCTGCATCACTATATACGGAGAAGTTTATATATAATCTGGAAGAAGTATAGAATCTATCTGGAAGAAGGAACCCCTTTGTGGGTAGTTCCATATGAGGTGATAGATCCGAGAGCTGTTGATAATGAGCAACAATGTCTAACTTATAAAGAAATAACTAGAACTGAAGAATCTAAACTCAGAATAAAGACTCAGGAGGAACTATCACCTTATTATGATTGGTTCCAGTATAGACAGATTAGAGATTTATATAACTCGGACTCTGTAAAGGGAGGTATACGAACAGAAAACTCGGAACTAGAGCAGACCCTTCTTAAAGAGGACAAGAAAAGAATATCTAAGGTATACCAAGCACTGCTGAAATGGTATACTGAGGATGAAATAGTTAAAGGACAAATGGTGAAATGGGCCATAAATTTCAACAAAGAAATAACAATGGAGGCATGGGAATACTTGTGGAAGACTACAATGAAGACAACGACATGCACTAGTATTAAAGAGAACATTTACAAAATGATTTACTGTTGGTACATGACACCAAAGAAGATTGCGCTAGAGAATTTGAACACTTCTAATAAATGCTGGAAATGCAGGAAGCATGAGGGCTCCCTCTACCACATGTGGTGGACGTGTGAGGTAGCTAGGCAGTACTGGGGGGAAATAATAAGAGAAATGAGTGAGATATTACAATTTCAAATTAATAAGAACCCAGAACTCCTGCTACTAAACTTGGGAATGGAGGGAATTCCAGCCCATCATAGGACGTTGATATTTTACATGACGGCAGCAGCTAGACTTTTGTATGCGCAAAAATGGAAAATACAAGAAGCGCCAACTATTGAAGATTGGATCCACAAATTGCTGTATATGGCAGAAATGGACAAAATGACAAGAAAATTGAGAAACCTGGACTCAGGACAGTTTAACACAGACTGGGAGAAGCTGAAACAATATTTGGAGAAGAAATGGGAGGTGGGAGGAGAACTGTGGCAGTTTGAGAACTACTGAAGTACAATAAAATGTAGAGGGGGGTGACTTTACCGGGGAGGAGAAGAGGTAAAAGAGAATTTCTAAGCAGTTATGATATTAGATTGATATATATAGAATAATAAATAGAATATTGATAGAAAATAATTAATCATAAGGGTTAACTATAAGGATTGATTAACTAATAATATTTTCTTTTTGATTCCGTACAGTGTACCAAACTGAATATGTTTATTTGAAGTTGTATATGAGTCAAATTGATTGATATCATATATAGACTTATGACTGAAGGGGAATAGAAATACTAATGTAAACAAATATAACTAAAATAGAAAGAAGAAGATAGAATGAATAACATATAGAGTATAAGTTAAACTGGTTGATTTATATGAATGTATGGTTTACATAGTTTATGACATATAGAAATATTTGAAAGTGAAATAATGAAAAATGGGATAAATTGTTTATCCATTATGGAAAATGGGACTCATAGTCAGGGTACGGAGTATTAAAAATAGTTAAAGAAGTATTGCTTAGAATAAAGGGAGAATATATATTTGTTAGATAGAGGAGATTAAAAGGAGTAAGGGAAAAGGGACAAAGGGTTGGAAAACTGTTGGAAGTCAACAAAAAGGGGGAGGAAAGGGAGGGGTTAGAAATTGGGAAATGGGAATATTGACTGTAATGTGTAAACATTTGATCCTAACCCAATAAAAAATTTTCAAAAAAAAAAAATTATCCCCACAACAATAATCACCATGTGAGGTGGCTGGTGCTGAGAGAGCTCCTAGAAGCTGTGTGACTGACTCAAGGTCACCCAGCTGACTTCAAGTGGAAGAGTGGGGAATCAAACCCGTTTCTCCAAATTAGAGTCCCATTGCTCTTAACCACTACACCAATCTGGCTCTCATAACCCCATAATGACTGACTGTCAGAACTTGTAGTCTATATTCCAACATTTTCTGCTGTTTGCAAGTGGTGGATCTACAATCATGTTGTAGAAGAAGGGTCTTCCTTTTCTCCACTCTCCTGTTAGACTCCAAGGCCCTCACTCTGATATGGCAGCTTAAGCTGGACAGTCTGGTTACCTGCACAATATAAAACATATAGAACACAATCTATACACCATTAAAAACCCTTGCAAATAAAATGGCCTTAAAGTACTGCCTGAAGAATTCTAGTAATTGAAATAACCAGTAGGTGCAGCCTGAAAACTGTAGTTGGGGCACCGGGATATGTGGGAAGAGACAGGTCTTTAAATATATGGTTGCTAGGCCACAAAGGGCTTTAAAAGTCAAAAACAGAACCTTAAATTTAACTAAAAAATTTGGCAGTGGTCATGGGGGAGGCTTAAAACAGAAAGTAGGCAGGATGCATTTTCAGCTTCAAGCCTTCCACCTTCAGCCACTGATGAGGTGATTGGACCAGAATATGCACCCAATGCACCTTCTGCTTGCTTCCATCCCTGGACAACTCCAACGAGCCAGTGGGAGCGACAGTCTGAGCTTGGAGTAAAAAGTGTGCTGTACACACTTTCCTCTCCAAGACCTTCCTCCTTCAATCAGTTGGCCAGTGGTGGGAAGGGACAAGGCTTAGAGCTGAAAGTATTCCAGAAGCATTTCCCAATCCAAGCCCTCCCAACATCTGGCTGATGGCTGTAGAGCAAAAAGCACTTCCTGCATGCTTTCTGGACCAAGCTTCTCCCAGTACCTCCACTGGCTGGCTGATAAGGGGTTTGAGGGTTACTCCAAGGGTGGCACCTCTGGTCAAGTTGCCACTGCGACTCAGTGTAGTGTCATGAAATTTTTGTTTGCTTGCTTGTGTTCTCTGAAGGGTTTTTTTTTTGTTGTTTCCTCCCCTGCAAACCTAAGTATTTTCTAGGTTTATAGAAATATTTCTTCTTTTTGTACCTAGTCCCATTGTATATGGTCCCATCTTAAAGACACATTTTGAGACCAAGGTTACAGTCAGATATATGATTTATTGTATTCTAATGATATTATTATATGAACATCTGCAACATGTGTTTATGATGCAGTTTTTTTGCTTATGTTTCAGTTTTGTTAAGATCTATAGGCAAGATAAAGCCTGAACAACTTGTGTTGTGCCCCACAGGTCATCATCTAGGAATTATATCAACCTCCATTTTGACTGCTTGACTGGGGCAACTGATGTGGGCAGCACTTGGCGGACTGCAATTTATAACTACTGAGTGCTGCTGGATTAGTAGGTCAAGAGCTGTGCTATCTTGATCAAGACAATCAATATTTGATTGAATAATGATTTACTGTTTGTTCCAGGCACAACCAATAGTCTGAGACGAGAATAGTTCATCATTATGAAATGCAATGAATTCAGCTACATGTTTCAATCCATAGCACTTGCTTTTTTATCTGCAAATTGTATCCTCATTTGTGCCAAATACCACCTTTTAATTTATTGCTTTGAGCACATGCCAGAAAAAGAGAGTTTCTGAGATACCTGCTACAGTGGCTGGTTGTTGTATTAGTAAGTTTTAGTCAATCTCAATATTTTCTCTTAATTTTTAAAAAAGTTTCATATACTTCATCTCAAAGTACAGACTTAAGCCAAGAGGAAACACTCAGATGATATTACAGTTAATTGGCTTCCTGTATGACTGGCAGCCTGAAGCCAAAGGCCAGTTTTTATCAATATTTCACTATGATTATCTCCCAACAAAACCCCATAGAAAAATTGACTGAAGACATACTTTGTACAGATAGCTGACATTATATTTATTTCTTTGTTTATAGTCCACCTTTCTCACTGAGATTCAAGGCAGATTGCATAGTGTAAGTCAGTATGAGCTATGGCTGGAATGAACAATAAATAATACAATAGGGTATGGATAGCAGAAAATCTGAAAACAAGCAGAAATCTGATACAGAGCTAAAACAATGCTGGAACAAAAGCAATTAAACATGACATGTTAAATGATGCAGAAATTACCTAATAGGAGCATACTTACAGCAACAGATTACAGCAATTTACAACAACACAGTGATATTCACTCCTATCCCTTTATTGAAGCATCTTTCTGAACCATTTCCTTACTGTACAGCCCTCCGACTTGGGTAAAAAAAGCCCTCCTGAATAATTCAGTTTTGCAGTTTGCAGAAAGCTAGAAAAATTGGAGCCTTCCTAACCTCATTAGGTAGGCCATTCCATATGATGGGGGCCACAACAGATAACAACAAGAACAACAAGAATAACATTATATACCACCTTCAGGACAACTTAACATCCACCCAGAGTGGTTTACAAAGTATGTTATTATTATTCCCACAACAATCACCCTGTGAGGTGGGTGGGGCTGAAAGAGCTCCACAGAGCTGTGATTGACCCAAGGTCATCCAGCTGGCTTCAAGTGGAGGAGTGGGGAATCAAATCTGGTTTTTCAGACTAGAGTCCTGTTGTTCTTAACCACTATACCAAACTGGCATGTACAGGCAGCTGTCTATTTTGCCCACATGCAGGGTGGCATCCGAAGAAGGCATTGTTTAGATGAGTGAAGCTGCCATGGTGGAGCATAGGGAGAGAGGCCATCCTATAGACCTTCTAATCTTTAGGTTCTTTACCTTTGTTGTCATTTTGTGTATTGTAACTTCATCATCAAGATTTTTTTTTGCCATCTCATTAGGAATTAGGGAATGCAGGATAAAACAACTTACAACTTGTATTATGACTCATATGGTGTATACTAGCTGCATATCCCATGAGGTCAGTTCTAGGGAAAATCAGAAGTTATGTCATGTCCTCTAGGAATCACCAGAGATTCCAGTGATTCTTAGAACTACATGATATTATTTCTGGGTTTTCCCTGGAAGTGACATCACACTGTGCCTGATGCCAGGTCTTTTTTTCTTATAAATTCATGCATGGTCCAGTAGCAACCACTAGGAAACTTGCGGCTGCCCACAAGACTTGAATCCAGTGGAACTTTAGAGACCAAAAAGATTTTCAGGGTATAAGTTTTCAAGACTCAAAGCTCCCTTCTTCAGGTGTGTGTGTGTGTATACACATATACATACATACATATACACAGAGAAAGAGAGAGAGAGAGAAAGAGAGAGGTGAAGTAGCTAGAGTTTCAGGTTAGGATCTGGAAGACCCAGATTTGAATCCCAGTTCTGCCATGGAAGCTCACTTGGCGACTTTAGGCCAGTTACACCTTCTCAGTCTATACTACAATTACCAGAATGGCTACCCATGTCTATCCTCCCACTCTGAGAGATGTCCCTCTGAGTGTGTCTAGAGTGCAGACAGCATCACAAGGATTAATATATAAACCAGGGTCTATGTCTGTACTGACAGGGGTCCTATTGGTAGCACTAACCAACACTGCAACACAAAGATTAAGGGGGTGTAATGATGGACGAGAAGGGAAGACAGGGAGAATGGACTGTCTCTTCTATGTTATCACACTTGTGCAATAATGAGATTTTAGTTCTGCTATATAGGCAAATAATGGAATAGCTGCAAAGACACAAACTAGAAAGAATTCAACAAATATAGATAATGAAACAACAGAATATTAACTTTTAACACTCTATATCATACACAGTAATAGCTCATACACACCTATAATTAACAGGATGCTATAGATTTCCTAGCTGAAATGATATTCTAGATGTTCCTAAATATGCTAATATATATGTATGTATAGGTAAAATAATAAAGCATATGATCTATCCTGAAGACTAATGGGTTTGACAGAGAAAATTCCTAAATGAATTCTGGAAAGATACCTAGAAAAGCCTCTCAGAATCCTGATGGGATACTATTTTTATACTAGAGGGCACTTATACAGGATGAAAATGAAGCTAGTCAGTATCAGCATTTGATACGTGTCTGCACTGATGTGGGTAGTATGGTCTAATTCAGGTTTGGATTGGAAGTTTGAATATTGGAGCATGCAGAGGGAAAACAAGAGATGGGTGCTTGATTAGGCATCACAGTTGAGAGGAGACGTAAGTCCAGATACCTAGAGGTTAGAGTTGGCAGATTCCCTTAATGTAGACAATTGTTAGTGACAGGACTCTGCTAAGTATATGGCTGGATGTGATATTCTGAGTAGATTCTAAGGGAAGGAAGTCTATAAACTGGTAGCCATGGAGAGTGTGACCCTTCTAGTCCTGCTAGATCTCTCAGCAGCCCTCAGTACTATCAACCATAGTGTCCTTCAGAGATGCCTCTTGGCCCTGAGAACCAGTTTTGTGTAGTGGCTAAGAGTGCGGGACTCTAATCTGGAGAGCTGAGTTTGATTCCCCACTCCTCCACTCAAAGCCAGCTGGGTGACCCTGGACTAGTCACAGTTCTCTGGAGCTCTCTCAGCCCCACCCACCTCACAGGGTGTTTTGTTCTGGGGATAATAATGACATACTTTGTAAACCACTCTGAATGGGCATCAAGTTGTCCTGAAGGGTGATATATAAATTGAATGTTGTTGTTGTTGTTGTTGTTGTTGTTGTTGTTGTTGTTGTTGTTGTTGTTGTTATGAGGGACACTGTGTTATGGTAGTTTGAGTCCTATCTGAATGATCAGTCTCAGAAGGTGGTTCTGGGAAACTCCTGCCCTACCTCATGGCCTGTGGAGTCCCAGAGGGCTTGCTTTATCCTCCATGTTTTTTAATATTTACATGAAGCCCTTGGGAGAGGTCATCAGGAGGTTTGGACAGCGATGTTACCAATATGCAGATGACACGCAGCTCTACCTTTCTTTTCCATCTAATTCCAAGGATGCAGCTAATGTTCTGAACGGGTGCTTGGAGTTAGTAATGGGCTGGATGAGGGTGAACAAGCTGAAACTTAATCATGACAAGACAGAGGTTTTCTGGGTTAGTAGAAAGGCTGATCAGCAATGTGAGGTCTCTCCTGTCTTAGATGGGGGTCACACTCCAGCTGAAAAGTCAGGTTCGCAGCTTAGAAGTGCTGCTTGACACAGTGGTCACCTTAGAAAGCCAGGTGGCTATGATGGGTAGGAGAGCATTTGCCTAGCTTCAGGTGGTGTGTCAGTTACTTCATTTCTGGTTCAGACAGATCTAGCAACAGTGATCCACAACTCAACTGGACTACTGCAATGTGCTTTACTTTGGGCGATCCTTGAAGATGGTTTGGAAGCTACAGGTAATGTAGAATGCTGTGGAGAATGCTGGTCTGAGCCAGCTATCAGGAATACGTGACCCCAATATTACTGCAACTACACTGGCTACCAATTCACTCCCAAGCCTAATTCAAGGTGCTGGTTATATCATTTAAAGCCCTACATGGCTTGGGGCTATGGTATCTGAAAGACTGTCTTCTCCCATATATTCCTGCCCAGGAGTTAAGATCACAAGGAGAGGTCCTTCTGACTGTTCCATCAACCAAAGAAACTTGGTTGGTGGTGTGGCAGAACGTTAAGATTCAATATGGTCCAAGAGTGCCACCTAGAGGGTCTGGCTTCTTGAACCCTTGGGGCTTACATGAGACTAACACTTTATATACTCCATTCCACATAGGGTTACCTGGCCAACTTAATTCTTTTTTGACAAAGGGCAACCGGTTTGGCCCAGATTCCCCTTTTGTCACGTTAGGGCAGAGCCATTAAAATGTCAGGACCATCCTGTAATAATTCTCTGATTGCTGGAAATAGTCTCTGACATCAGAGATGGAGCTTTGCTTGGGATTGGTTAGATTTGCTAATCAATCTCACTGAGGAGGCTGGCTTAGGCCAGACTCCATTGCCCATAAATATCTGGGAGCTCTGGACATTTTTTGTCCCCACATTAGAACATCTGGAGACCCCAAGAGCAGTGGGCCAGGGGTTAAGGACTCCTCCACTAACTTGGTACTACAAGGAACTCTGTATATGCTCTAAGGAACCTTCTACAACTTAGGTAAAGTTTGCTTAGCTGAGTTAGCTCAACGTTATTGCGTGATAGTGTGCTTTTTACTGGATTTTATATTTTTTCCTCCTTCCTACTCCTTTTGAATCCACCCACCCTTTCGCCATCTTTTTTCCCCTTATAAAAAACCTTCTTTCTAGAAAGGCATTTTTGGCTTCCTTGGTACAATACATTTCCCTGGGATATTTCTTTGCTTCTCTTCCCTACATGCTAGACGATTTGGCTACTACCCAGTTTGCTGTAAGATAGTTTTTCAGGGTTTCCACTCTGTTACTTTATTTTTCTAGGGCTGACCTGAAAGAGCACTTCTCAGTGGGTCAGTATAGATGTTCTCTGGAGGTGCCTGAGTGGTGGCCAGAAACTATCAGGGTGTCTTCCAGGGAAAACTTGGTCTAAGTTTGTTCCCAGCAAGGAAAGCCTCCCCCCCCATCCCGCTCTTTCCTAACTATAACAGGTGAGTACATAGGAGAAGAAATTTTCAGTGGCAGCGCGTAGTTTCGTAAATACTGGCTGTGCTTAGACTTTGGGATAAGTGGTACCAAATACAGTGTACTCCTATAACAGTAAGAAATCAGCTTCCCTGTGTTAAAACACTCACTCCATATTGTGATATTTAATGCAATGCCTTAGCATTTTATTAGTATGGATGCCATGCTGTAACGCTACCCTGTTTAGCTTCCCTCCATTTCCTAATCCTAATCTACATTTTTAAAAAACATTTTGTTTTTAACAGATTGAAATTTTGCCCTAAGAAAGAAGAGGATACGGGATTATTCTGGTCTGTAGTTGTATTGCAGATGTTGTGTGTCCCCCCTCCCATGGGCAAGGAGATTCGCAGAAATAATGTGGGATGTGATGAAGTGGGAACAGGAAATGGAATCATATACTCCCTCTCTATGTGAATTCTTGCCCATGGTTCTCTGTATGCAATCCTATAATAAGATGTATAGATAAAAGATTTTTTTAAAATTTTATGTTGCTGGTACAACTACTGCTTTAGCAACAAGGGAATCTTGTCTGTTGCACTTTTAACCCATCACAAACATTTATGCATTTTGATTAAACTGTTGCCCTTGGTGGGAGGACTTGAAAATTTTTATAGATCTCTGTTTCCTAGTTAATCCATTCTTTCAGCTTCCCCCCTGTTTTTTTGCTGGTTCATTTGTGATCTGAGTTCTGATTTAATTTTGCTATGCCACTTGGTGAAACATGAAGCTATATTATATTTGATAATTAATGTACATTATTCATAACTAGTTTATAGATTTTGTGAAAGGACATCTGGAATGCTAACATCATCTGTGATAAGGTCGATTGCCTCTGAGTCAGAGCCTGCCACAGCTGCCAGAAACTCCAAGGTTGTAGAAAGGAAGGCTTAGCTGGTGGAAGAGAGGCATATTCCAAAACTCAGCTGCCAAAGCAAACTATAAGCCGTAACAGAGATCATGCTAATTTATAGAGAGAGCACTGTAAAGGCAAGAATTGTTGGAGTTTTAATGAAAATATCCTCACCAGCTGTAACAGGAGTGGGTCATATGTTTTGCTGGGACCCTATTCCTACCCACTTTCACCAGTGTATATCATAGGAGATTTGGACAAGCAGAGAATATAGTGAAACTGATGCCTTAAGGATGCTTCTACAAATAATAAAATTGTTCACTGAAAGCACTGGAGGAGAAACAGAAAATAAACCAGAAGGAAGAGACAAGTGTGTCTTTAGTTTATACAGATCAGAAAGTACAGATGGATTTATTCTGTTTAATGCTTATTTTTATTTATTTATTTATGCAATTATATACCAATTCTCTTCAGTTAACATCTTCAAGCAGTTCACAACAATTACAACTGTTAAAAACAATTAAAATATAATATTCAATAAAATCATAATAATACAAATAATTAATACAATTAATTACCTAATACAAATAATTAAAAACCTCTTTAGTCCCAACCCCAGCCTACATCCTGATAGCAACAAACAGATGTTAACTCATAGTCACGTTACTAGTAGTTAGATCTAGAGATGGGCACGAACTGAAATATGAACCAAAATTAAGCACGAACCAGGCTGGTTCATGGTTCGTGAACCACGGTTCATCAGATCCCATTTCTGACGAACTGCCATGAACTTTTAGTCTGGTTCATTTGGTTCGTTTTTTTGGTTCGTCACTGCAGACAGCCTGGTGCCAATCAATCAGATTCCTAGGCAACAGGGGATGGAATTCCTGCAGACCTTCTGCTGACCCCGAAGTGAACTTCTGCTGGCCCAGAAGTGACCTTCTGCTGACTCAGAAGCGAAGGTTTTCTGACCTGGATGTGACGTTTTCATGAACCAAACAAACTGGTTCATTAACCAGGGGCAGGTTCGTGGAAGTTCATGGTTTGTGAAATTTGACGAACCACGAACCACATGGTTTGGGTTTTTTTGGTTCATGTCCATCTCTAGTTAGCTCTCTCATATGATTTGTTTAGAATATAGTGACTATCATGTTTTCAGCGTAATGAGTTCTTACCCAATTTGCACTCTCTGGTGCAAAGAAGGAGAGTATATTTTCTTAACTTTTGAAAAGGCAGAATAAAATGATTAGGTGCCACCAAACTTAATTCTGATATTATTCACTTATTATTGAGACCAAAACTATTCATAACTTAAGACTGTGATATCCAGGTCTGGCTTTTTTTGTATCAGGGATTTCCCTGATTATATCATTCAAGTTGTAGACACAGTTTGTTAGGGAATTACAGCTTGACATTACTCAGACTATCAGTTGAGTTGGATCCTATGGTTCTGTCCCTCTAAGAGTGGTGTTCTCCTCTTACATCAGCAAATCAGTTCTTTTATTCACTAAGAACCATTTGGTGCATCTCCACTTTGAAAAGGGAAGGTACCAGACAACTAGGTATATGAGATAGCATGATGTCACCCAGGCAATCAGCTGGAACTTGAGGTCTGGCTATCTTGCAAAAAGAGATGCCCTTTGAGAGACCTAGGCCTTCTGAATGCCTGATACCTGAAATAATTGACACAGATGGGTGTATATAGTGAAGGCAAGTAGCTAGCTGAGTCAGGAAGTGGGTGGGTGGGCTTTGAACTGGAGGAAAGTATTGCCATTTCAGACCATATGATCCAAACCTGATATTTTAACTCTGAGAAAAAGGACATTTGGGGGGGGAAAACATATTCACTTATCATATTCACTTATAGGAGTGCACATAACTGAAAAAATGAGCCGAAATTAAATGCAGAACTCACTGGTTTGGTTTGTTAAAGCAACTTCTGGAACTCTGAACCAAAACCAGAAAAGTAAATTGAAACAATTCTCTCCCTCTAAAAAGTTTGCATATTTTGTTTTGGTTCATGCCTTCCAGCAGCAGGGAGGGAAGCACTGGGCTCACTTGATTTTCTGAACAGTGCCAATCAGATCCCATGAGTAGAGAGATCTTACATTCTTAATTAACTCTGTTGGCTGAAAGGAGGAATGAAACTAATGCATGAGACATCAGTGCATCTCCCCACCCCCACACTGTAGCATGCAGAAAATGGTTCTCCCTCCCTGCCCTCCAGGGAGACCATTCACCTCCCCTCCTATAAGCTTTGGAAATATTTGGAAGGAATAGGCTGCGTTGTGATTCAAAAGCCACTTCCCTGGGAGGAAGCACAATTGAATAACATGAGACTTATATCTGAATAAACCTGCTGGGGTGCATCTTAGTTTGTTTTGCATTACTACCCAGGCACTGATCTGCCCCCCACTCCCAGCAAATCAAGGCACTTGGAAGTGCTGTGAGGAAGAATGCATTGCGGGGTGTGGGGTCTGTTCAATCAATCAAACTTGATAAAAGCCCTGGAAAACTTTAACATATGCTGCAATTCTAAAGAAACTTCCCTGGAAGTATGTATAATTCAACAACATGGAACATGGGACTCATATCTGAGTAGACCTGTTTAAGATTTCCATAGTCTTTCAAGGCTCTCTCTTTTTCTGATTGAAATGGCAAACAATCTTGCCTGCATCCACAGCAAAAGGTAAACTTAAATCTGTTTTTTTGGGGGGGTGGAATTCAGCCAATCATTCTGTCTGCCTGCTTGCACTTGGGCAATAGAGAGGATTGGCAGTGAGAATGCCCCATTTTGCAGTGGAATTCTGAGCATCAAAAGGAGAGTAGAGGTGGGCATGGACCATGAAAATGCCATGGACCTCCGGCTCGTGGTCCATTGATTTTCATGGACCATGGACCATGAACTTTTCATGAATCAGCCCCATTCACGAACCGGTTTGTTGGTCCGTGGTTCATCACTTTCAGAGGTCCTAGGACTACCTCCTTTACACTCAGAGATGCCAAACTCACAGCAAGGCTCCAGCAGGCTCTCCTCCAGCCACCCTCCAAGATTGGCCAAGATTGCATTTCGGAGGTATGAATTACAGACCCCCAAATCAGCCATCCCCAGGAAACTTCCAGTAGATACTAGGAGTCTCAAATGCCAAATGACTTGCATTGGCTTGCAGCACCAAAAAGTTAAATGAAGCAGAATCAAACAGAAAAGGGTTGGGGAAGAGCCCCTTTACTCACTACATAGACACCTTCCCATCCATGACCTAGGGGATTAATTCATGCTCGCATAGAGCAGAATGGGAGCTCTCTGGTTGGCAGGCAGGGCTGTCTATCAAGGTTTTGAGGGCTAAGACTGGTGTTCCCATGGTTGCAGAACGTCCACCCCTCCGTTGCCTAAGGAATTAATTCTTCGTCCTTGCTCACATAGAGCGGAATGGGAGCTCTCTGGTTGGCAGACAGAGCTTCCTATCAAGGTTTTAATGGTTAAAATTGGTGTTCCTATGGCTGCAGAACATCCACCCCTCCATTGCCTAGGGAATTAATTCTTCGTCCTTGCTTGCATAGAGCAGAATGGGAGCTCTCTGCCAGAGCTGCCTATCAAGTATTTTTTAAAAATAGCTTTTTATTAGTTTTCTCATATAGGAATAGGGGAGGAAAAGGGAAAAGGTAGGGAGAGAATATCAAATATATATCATAGAGTCTGCTCGAGTTAGAATTACTTATCTATGTCCTTTCCACATAACATTATATCAAACATTTAACTGTGATTATTAATAATACATTACAGTAGTGTCTTCATATAGTTACTATATTCAAGTCAGTATACTTATTTTTTATCCATTCATAAAATGGTGTCCATGGGGCTGCAAAGTCTTCTTCTATTTGTCTTTTCATAGTTAGTTTGTCCATTTCTGCATTTTCCATTATCTTCGCTATCAACTCTTCTTCTCGGGGTATTATTGCTCTTTTTCAGAAGGATGCCAATAAAGTTCTTGCTGCTGTTACTCCATGAATTATAAAATATTTCTGATCTCTTCCAATTTCTTCTGGTACACAATTTAACAAAAATATCTCAGGTTTAAAAGGGATTGTACATTGTAAAATTTGTTGTAACAGGTTATGCACCATTATCCAGAATTTGTGGACTTCTTTACATGTCCACCACATATGATAAAATGTTCCTGTGTATTTCACACATTTCCAACACTTGTTTGACATATTTTTATACATTTTAGCTAACCTATCTGGTGTCAAGTACCATCTATTAAACATCTTATACAGATTTTCTTTGAAAGCAACTGATTTAGTTATTTTAATATTAACTTTCCATATCTTATTTCCATTGCATCAAATCCAAATTGTATCCTAAGTTTTGTGACCATTTCGTTTTATATTCTTCCACTCTCTCATTTCTTTTTTCCACTTCTGTGAATTCCATTTTTGGGGCTATTGTCATGTTCTTCATTATCACATTAGTTTTCTGATAATTAATTTTCATCCCTGCCATCTCACCATACTCTTTGAGGCAATCCATTAATTCCTTTATTGATTCTAGCGGTTCTTCCACTATAAATAGTAAATCATCTGCGAATGCCTGTACTTTATATTTATGCCTTTTGATGGATGCTCCTTTAATCGCCATATCGCTCCTTATGTTCTTCATCAATACTTCCAGCATCAAAATAAATATTAATGGTGAAAGGGGGCAGCCTTGTCTCGTTCCTCTTTCAATCTCTATCTTTTCAGTATAATCGTCATTTATAATTATTTTTGCCTTCTGCTTTTTGTAAATGGCTTCAACTGCTTTTGTAAATTCCGTTCCAAATTCCATCTCCTTCATCTGTTCAATTAAAAAATTCCAATTAACGTTGTCAAAGGCTTTTTCAGCGTCTAAAAATATCATGGCCATCTGCTTCTCTGGATGTTGTTCATAATATTCCAATAGATTTAAGGTAATTCTAATGTTATTTCTCAGTTGTCTTTTGGGAAGAAATCCCATCTGATCTTGATGTATTATATTTATTAGTACTTTTTTCAATCTTGTAGCTAAAATTGTAGCAAAGATTTTATAGTCACTATTAAGCAATGATATAGGACGATAGTTCTTAATTTCTCTTCTGTCTGTTCCTTCTTTATGTATTAATGAGATTGTTGCTTCCATCCATGATTCCGGCAAGGATACCTCTTCTACCGCTGTACAGATCATATTTTTAAAGGGTAGAAGGATAATATCTTCTAATGCTTTATAACATTCTGCTGGTAGTCCATCTGGGCCTGGAGTCTTCCCATTATTTTGTTTTTGTATGGCTTCCACTATCTCAATTGGCATAATTGGATCATTCAACCACTTTCTTTTCTCTTCTGATAACTTTGGTAAATCTTATTTTGCCAAATATTGTTTCTGCATTTCAATTGGTATTTCCAGCTTACCATATAATTTTTATAAAAAGTTTCCACAATTTTCCTTAACTCTTCTTTTTGTGTCTTTTCTTTTCTTTCTTCATCATATAAGGAATAAATAAATCTTTTCTCTTTTTCTTTTCTCAATTTATATGCCAACCACCTCCCTGATTTATTAGCATGTTCAAAGTGGTTTTGTTTAGCAAATTTAATCTTTTGTGCCATCTCTTCAGTCAGTAATAAATTTATTTGGTTTTGTAATGCCTTAATTTTACCTTTTAACGTTACATTTGAGGGCTCTTTTAAAAGTTCTTTTAAATTCTTCTCCAAACTTTCCACAATGTCTTTGTATCATTGTTTCTCACTTTTCCGTTTAGCTGCGTATCTTATTGCCAGTCCTCTAAAATATGCTTTACTTACATCCCACACAATATTCATATGAGTTTCAGGTTTTATATTTTGTTGAAAATAATGTTTCATTTCTTCTTTAACATCTTGTAAAAAAAAATTGTTCTTCAGTAACTGGACATTCAATCTCCATCTAAATTTTTTTGGCACTTCCGCAATTTTCACCATCAAAGGATTGTGATCAGCATAGGTTCTAGGCAGTATATCCACATCCTTAACCTCTTGCACAAGGGATACCAAAGTCCAACACATATCTATTCTGGACCAAGACTTGTGAGCATCTGAGTAAAACATGTAATCCCTTGCTGATGGATTTCTTACTCTCCATGCATCAATCAGTTTATATTCTTCTATCAATCTAAGGATCTTGGAAGTAATCCTTTTGAGTTCTTGCTTTTCTTTGATGTTTTCCTATCCAAGTCATGGTCAAACACTGCATTAAAATCTCCTGTTAAGCACCTATTCATATAATCATATCTTGCCAATATTTCATTTAAAGCCTGGAAGAATTTATCTTGGTGTTCATTTGGTGCATATATCATTGCTAGCAGAAGATTCTTTTCTCCAATGGTAATTTCAATCATTAAGATTCTGCCATCTTCTGCGGAGTAAACTAATTTTGGTTTCAGGTCTTTTTTGACATATGCTACTATACCTCTTTTTTTCTTTTCCAACTCAGCAGCAACAAACATAGTCCCAAATTTTTTGCATGTCAAATAGTGTTGAGCTCTTTTTCTTATATGAGTTTCCTGTAAACAAATAATATCCACTTTTAATTTTTTAATTGCCTGAAAGTTTTATCCCTTTTTTCTGATGAGTTTAAACCATTGATATTGATTGAAAAGATCCTTATGGGTTTTGTCTCCATTATGGGCATTCTTTGTTACTATCCTCTTTATTTCTTCTAGTAGCTCTCTGTGGTTTAGCTTTATTGCTTACAGTCTTGGAGGTTGTGGGTCCAGTCTCTTCCTCGGAAGCTGTCGAGTAGTCTGGAGTTGAAGCTCCTTCATTTTTTTCTGGAGCCTCCTGTGATTTAGGTCTTGTTTTTTATCCTTCACTTTCCTATTCTTCTTCTCATATCTTTTCATGAAATTCTCCATCTTCTGGATCAAGTTAATGTTGAATCTTTCCCCTTCTATGTTAAAGAGTACTCCCTCCAGAATTAACCATCAAAAAGTTATTTCTTCTTTTAATTTATTTGTAAGGGATATATATTCTTTCCTGCTTTGCCTTACCTTCCATGGTGTCTCTTTGAGCACTCTTATCTCTCTCTCTTGTTTCTTGAGTGGCTTATCACATAATGTTCTCAGGATGCGATATCTTATAGCCTGTCTTGCAAATTTAATATGCACTTCTCTAGGCACATTATTCTTTTTTGCATAGATTGAGTTCACTCTATATATTAGATCAATTACTCTTGCAATCTCCTCTGGCTCTTCCTGTAAAAACTGTGCCAACACTTGTCATCTCCGCCCTCAGATCTTGTTGTTTCTGTTCTGGGACATTTTGAAACCTTAGAATATATGCAGCTCTTTCCATTTCTAATCCCATCACTGAGTTCCATGTGATGTTTTGCTGAGAGGCAATTTCCTCTAATCTCTGCAGGGCTTCCTCACTCTTTTTATCTATTGATTTAATTTGTTCCACTATATCTTGAGTTGCTTGTTTGTTCTCCACCAGTTGTGTCTGGAATTCATTCATTTTCCCTTTTAATTCACCAACTTCTGAGTTCAAGTTTTTAATTTGGTCTACCACTTGAGATAATGTACTTTGTATTTTCTGTATTCCTGTTTGCAGGGACTCTTGTAAACTTGCTTGGGGATCTGATATAGTTCCTTGAGCCATAACTGTGGTTACTTTTGTCTGTAGTGGTGAAGGTGGAATTGTCATTTGTGCTGTTCCTTTCTTCCATTGTTTACTCATTGTACCCAAATACACACAGTACGCTATTACATATTATTACTCTAATGTTGTTTTAACCTGGTTATCAAAATGTTATACTCTCTATATAAATCCCCAATACATCAATTCTTATTCCCCCACTCCTTCTATGTCTCTCTTAACCATACAATAATTAACACTCAGTACATCATTCAATGTTCTTTCAAGAAACTATTATTTACCCAGTTGGCCAGCAGATGGCAGCAGATGACCATTGCTCGGAGGCTCAAATAACTCAGTCAGATGACTTTACCACAGCATGCTTCTCTTCTGCTCTCCAGAAGTTCCAAAGACAAAACAGACAGCAAGAAAAAAAAAACAAGGGGGAGGGAAAATGTCCTAGTCTTTCACCTCAGCCAGCAAAAAGGGGGAAAAAACCAAATATAGTAATCCACACACAAGAGCATATGCAGTGAAGTGTAAAAAAGAAAAAAATAGTAATCATATAAACAGGGCTAGATCAGGGAGAATACAAAAATAAGAAAAAAAACAAGGCACCCCAGCCAGAGAGCATAAAGTATAGTCTGTTATTCTCACCTTATAATTCCCTCTATATCCAGTCTGAATCAATCTGAATTGGCGAAGAAATGAAAAGCTAAAGGCAAAAGAGTAAAAGCTTAAAAGGATGTGATAAACTTTGGTGTTTTCAGTGTATAAATCAAACTATGTTTCATCCAACACACTTGAATCCAGACTCCCAGCCAGAAAAAAAGAAAAACAAAGCTGTATTTATATCCACCAAATCTTAGGTTAAAAAAAGAGTCCACTTTTTTTTGGTATCTTCAAAGAGTTTGAAGGTAGGTTCAGTCTCAAGCAGAATAAATATTAAATTGCTTCTGTTAAAGTCCATCAGTCTCCAACTTCGTAGCCATTACAACTTTCCCTCTTCCCGTCTGGTCACAAGGAAAAAACTCTTCGAAAACTCTTTCCTCAGCTGCAACTGATGGATGAGTCCTCAAAGGAAAGATTCCCCAGCTTCAAAGCATCCTCCAGACACTTTTTAGAGATGTTAATCTCCCAGATGAGAGGGGTTCAGCTTGCCTCTGGAAGAGAGCCTCCAAGGCTGACTGATCTCATTGGAATGTCACTGGCTTCTCTGGAGTCTCCAGAGCTGCCTATCAAGTTTTTAAGGGCTGCAGAATGTCTGTGGACATCCCTTCCATTGCTTAAGGAATTGATAGATCAGAGCCAGTATGTCTGGACTCAAGGACCACGGACTGAGGGACCACCCAAATGGACCAAAGTTCATGAAAAAGGTGAGTCCCATGAACTGTGTATTTGTGAACCACGAACTGAGCCAGACCGTGTCAAATTTAGGTCCATTTTCCAGACCATGCCCACCTCTAAAGGAGAGATTTAGATTTGTCCCCCATTGTAGGAACATAGTACAAGGGAAAAGGCAATTGCAGAATGCAAAGGTAATAAGTTCTATAGAAAAAGCACTATAAAGAAAAAGAAAAAAGAGAACACGAAGCAGGGTTTTTTGCACTTTTTGCAGCACTCTGCTACTGAGGAAAGGCCCTAGCTCCACCCACCAACACTCACCTTCTAAGGGTCATTGTTGGAGCATGTGTGCGTGTTATTGTGCTTGAAGAAAAACTCAGTGGATCAATTGTTTAGACTAGGAGCAGGACAAATGGTTGATGCTCTTTTTGGTTAAATGCAACACCTCCCGAGGGAAAAAACCACGTGTTTGCTCATGTTCACACTCAGCAGACCAAACCAAAAAACTCCAAATGGATGAGTTCTGAGCCAGGACTGGATGAAATGAAACAAACTAGTAAAGAAACAAGATGATTGCAGGGACCCTGGAACTGAAATGGAAACAGAAATGTTCTAGGTGGACACATTCACATATCAACTTCAGTGTGTGTTATGTGCTGTCAAGCTGCCATTGGTTGCTTCTGGAGCCCTTGTCTTCATTGGAGGTCTCCCATCCAAATACTAACCAAGGTTGACCCCACTTAGCTTCTGAAATCTGATGATATCAGGCTCACTTGGTCTGTCCAGGTCAGGGCGGCCCTATGAATTAACAACCTCCAAAATATCTGATTATTAACAGCCTTGCTCGGGCCTTGCAAACTGAAGGCTATGGCTTCCTTTGTTCAGTCAAGCCATCTCATTTTGAGTCTTCTCCTTTTCCTATTCCTTTTCTTATTGAGTCTTCCACCTTTCCTAGCATTATTGTCTTTTCCAGTGCGTCCTGTGTTCTCTCAATGTGACACATACAATAACCTCAGTTTTGTTATTTTATCTTATAGGGAGAAATCAGGCTTGATTTTATCTAGAACCCACGTATTTGTCTTTTTGTCAATCCATGGTATCTGTAAGACTCTGCTCCCACACCACATTTCAAATAAATCAATTTTCTTCTTATCAGCTTTCTTCATTGTCCAACTTTCATATGCATACATAGTAACGGGAATACCATAGAATAAATTATCTTGATTCCCAGTGATGCATCCTTATCCTTAAGGATCTTACCTATTTCCAAGTCTCAGTCTCCTGATTTCTTGGTTGCAATCTCCCATTTGATTGATGATTGAGCCAAGGAATAGAAAATCTTTACCTATTCATTATAAACTTCAGTGGTGGAGAGTGCCCTCAAGTCAGAGTTGACTTATTGTGATACTTGATGGGGTTTTCATTGCAAGAGACTGGTATGCCATTGCCATTGCCTAACAGAGGTGGTTTGCCATTGTCTGCCTCTGCAATTCTGGCCATTGTTGGAGGTCTCCCATCCAATTACTAACCAAGGCCGACCCTGCTTAGCTTCTGAGATCTAATAATAATAATAACATTTGGTTTATATACCACCCTTCAGGACAACTTAATGCCCACTCAGAGCAGTTTACAAAGTATGTTATTATTATTCCCACAACAAAACACCTTGTGAGGTGGGTGATCAGGTTGACCTGGGCTATCCAAGTCAGGGCATCAACTTCAGAGGAATTAATTTAAAACTTTTTTCAAATATTAATTTAACCTTTGAAACATATTAAAGGTCTTGTACTACTGAAATAACTTCTGTGGAAGCATTTGTTTTGGGATAATTTTACATATCTATGAAAACACTAATGTTCATCTACTTAGTACTGTTCTGGTTTACCTTGATTACTCTAACAGACCAAAGCATTGCATAATATAATTGTGAATCATGGTTAACCCCCACCCCCCAACTTCTTTCATGATCTAATAGAATAAGACTCTGAATATCATAATTAGAACTAAAATCTAGGTATTGTTAATGTGCACTGTGGCTGTATATCTCTCACCTGTCATGCCTGTATGGCATTTGGAATACTGTGTCCTGTCATAGTCATGCCATCTCAAAAAATATGACATGCAGGTGGAAAAGACACAGAAAAAAAATCCTAACCAAAATGACCAAATGATCTGAACACATGTCAACAGATCAAACTGTTACAATTTTTTAGTTTAGTAGAAAACAAGAATTCAGGGACTCTAGACAGATCCTGGAAAACCAATCAAGCAAGCCAACACTGGAGCAAGGCAAGAACAGCCAGCAATGCTGATGGCTGCTACACTCACTGCCAGGATGCGGCAGCCTACTAACAAGGGCCCTTTTCACACTCGGTCTTTCCATCGTATCAGTACTTGGTTTGCATCCCATGTTTTCAGTGGTTTCAGACTTACCAAGGTAGTCACGGGATGCAACCCCGCTCTTTGTCCATTTTTCTCCCTGTGCACATAGTGTGACTTTAATTTTGGATCAGCTGTCAAGTTGCACTTGCCGTGATAAATGTTAGTGTGAACACTTCTTCTGTCTTTCTGCTTCTCTCTCCCTCCCTCTCCTGCACCTTGCTTCTGATTGGTCAACGTGGATCAGAAAGTCACTCCCATCCTCAGTTCAACCCTACATGCATTTGCACAATTACATTTATTTTTAAATAGATCAAATACACAGTAATGTTTCTCCATTGTTTATCTGTTCTCGATGATCACACTTAATGGAGGAGCCCGTGAGCAGTGATGCTGGGCTGCAGCCTGAAGACATATTGTTCTGTGGGGGCTAGGGGGAAGCCGGGAAGGTATCGTGATGGTCCAGCCCGCCTGCCGCCATGCCTCTCCAGAGCCCCAGGTGCACTAGTGTGGTGAGGCCAAGCTTCATCATGGAGCTGCGTCACTCTGCAATAGCTGGGTAGGGGGGAGAGGCAGCAATGCTCATCCTGTCTGCCCACAGCTGTTCTGCTGCAGAGCACCAGACTCGCTCGCATGGCAAGGCTGGGTCATGGCATGGAGCTGTGTCACTCGGCAAAGCCTGGGCACGGGGTAGAGGCACTGATGCTCCAGCCCACCCACCGCCCCTCTGCTCTGGAGCACTGGGCGCACTTGCACAGCAAGGTCAGGCCATGGCATGGAGCCATGTCACTCTGCAAGGGTTTGGTGGGTAGAGGCAGTGGCACTCCAGCCTGCCCACCCTGCCACTGCGCTGCTCTGGAGTAGCTGGGTGCACTCACTCTGTGGGTGCACTCACTCTGCAAGGGTTGGAGTAGCGGGGTGCACTCACTCTGTGGGTGCACTCACTCTGCAAGGGTTGGAGTAGCCGGGTGCACTCACTCTGTGGGTGCACTCACTCTGCAAGGGTTGGACAGGGGGGTTGGTAAGAGGCTGTGAGCCAGGGATTGAACTTGGGACTTTTTACATCCCCAAAGAGATCGCTCTCCACAAGGAAATTCTTTTGGGAGAGATACAGGGCCAATGAACTAATCAAAAACACAGGGAGGGGCAGGATTTTGTAGTAAAATGAAGAAGCAACATTACATCATTACAGCACATGCTCAAACTTAAAAAAAAAAAGAGTGATGTTACATCCAAAGCCCACAAAGCCCACGACTGGACAGGTATCTGATATCAAGTGTAAAATGAAAAACTGAGCACAGAATCGAATAGGCAGCAGACAGTGTAAAACTTGTGAGTGCAAATCAGATGCCACTGCGATTGGGCTAAGTGCTCAGAAATAGTGATTTTGACCATGAGTGTGAAAAGGGCCAAGGTCATTCTCTCCAATAGTCTATGAATTTCCTCTTCTTTTGGTTCCACCCAGTTCTATAGTTTAATCTGCCCCACCAGATCTTCTAAAGCTGTTAGTGTTGTAGCAAAATAAAACCACCTTTCCTTCCCTGCTCCTTCCTTTTCTCCTTTTTTCCCAGTTCTTTTCCATGTTTTCCTCCTTTATTTTGTTCTGTTACTTTCATGATCTACCTGACTTCTTCTCGCCCCCTTCTAATTCTTCTCCCTCCACCCCCATTTTTCAGCCTTGGTTTCAACTCCTTTTTATCCCTATCCTCCTTGGCAACATAGAACATACTTGATAATACTGTAGCAAGAAACTTTTTTTAAAGGGAGAGAGTCTTAATATTTCCTCATGTTCTATCAAAGTAGTAAAAGGATGCTCCCTCCCCCTAAAGGCCCTTTACATGCACCACCCCCTTCTGGCACTGGTCAGTCTTAGACTGCTGAATTTGGAGGGATACACCATCCCCAATAAACTTCAGATCCTGCACCAGAAGGGCCCGGTTCGACTAATCAGTGTGCGACTGCGCAACCAGCTTGCCAATTCTGAGGGCCCCAAAAAAGGCCATGAGAGCAGCCGCATGAAAGAGCATGGCCTCGTAATTAGAGGAGCACACAGGGCTCCAGGCCGTACCTAAACCCTGCAGGATGGATGGAGAGATGGGTTGTCTCGCATCAGGCCAGGAACCAGCCTCTCTGGACCACCCCTCCAGCATCTTATGGACCCTAAAGTCCCCTGTGACCTCCGTGAAACCCCAAGCCTTGCTAGCAAAGGCCAATGTAGCCAAAAGTCCCCTAAGAGACTTTACAGACAGACCGCTCACCCTCCGCTCAACACAGAACTGCATAAGGTGTTCTGCAGGAATGGGCCAGCTCTGCTCCAAGCCTGCGTTCGACCGGAAGCTAGCAAATTGCCGCACAACCCGATCATATGACCTGCGGGTGCTAGGGGCGATAACTAGATGGATGGCCCTGTGCACTTCAGCCTTCCAAGACTCCAGAGCTCTGGGGGCATCTGCACAGGCAGAGCGTCGGCCTCTGGGGCAAGTTGGCAGAACCGTTCCATCTGCTGGCGAGACAAAGCATCTGCCACTCCATTGTCAATACCTGGAACATGCTTCGCCCTGAACACAATGTTCAGCCAGAGGCACCGGAGCATGAACGGCCTAACAAGCCTCATGACCCTGGGCGACTGGAATGACAGGGAGTTAATCACCTGCACAACCGCCATGTCGTCACACCAAAAGTGGACAGCATGGTTGGCAAGCATATCGCCCCATAGCCAAACTGCTACCAAAATTGGAAAAAATTCCAAAAACGTTAGGTCCTTGGTGATATCACTGTCCCGCCAATCAGCTGGCCAGGGCTCCGCACACCAGTGCCCTCGGAAGTAGACCCCCAAAGTCCAAGGACCCAGAAGCATCTGAGGCCACACGCAACTCTGCCTCGAGCAAAAGCTCCTCCTGCCAGAAGGTGACCCCATTAAACGACGAGAGAAAATCCTCCCAGACCTTCAGGTCATCCTGAACACCCTGGGACAGTCGAGCCCTGTGATAAGGCAAGCACAGACCGGCCATCACATCATACAGCCATCGCAAAAAGGCCCTGCCAGGTGCCACGGCCTTGCAGGCAAAGTTGAGGTGGCCTATGAGCTGCTGCAGCTCGAGTAAAGAAGCCTTCCTCTTATTCCTAAGCGCTGCCAAATGCCCTATGAGGTCAGACACCTTAGACAATGGCAGATGAAACGTCTGCTGAACAGTGTCAATCTTGATACCCAGGTACGTCAATACCTGGGTAGGGCCTTTCATGCGCAAGGGGAACCCCAAGCTCCACTGCCAAGGCCTGGCGCATTGGTCAGACCCCTTAGGCCCACAGAAGATAAAATTGTCAAGGTAGTAGGCGGAGTCACAGCATTACTGCCTCTGATGCAAAGCCCACTCCAGGAAGGAACTGAACTTCTCGAAACAGAGCAACCCATAGAGAGTGCCCTGTCCATATAAAACTGGCCATCAAATGAGAAACCCAACAGATCAAAATCCCCAGGGTGGATGGGCAAAAGACTTGATGTCGCATTTCGCCATTTCCGCGCCAACTCCGTTATGCTTCACCATAGTGACAGCATCATCAAATGACGTGTACCGCACGGTGCCCAAGTGATCTGGAATGGCATCGTTGACAGACCCCCCCCCCCGGAAAGGACAGGTGGTGAATCAAATGATACTCACCTGCTGCCTTCTTAGGCACAACTCCCAGGGGGGATACCCTCAAATTGGGAACTGGGGGGCCGGGAAAGGTCCCAAAACTCGCCCCTCCTCACATCCCTTAGCAATTTTGCGCTGCACAACCTCCTCCATGCCCACCACTGAACGCAGATTGGGTGACATGAAGGGGGCCCGAGGGCCCGGAAAAAGAATGCGGAAACCCAAAGTAAACCCATCTAGCAAAAACTGAGCTGAAGTGCGATCAGGGTAGCCATTCAGCACCTCAGAAAGTGCTCTCAGATTTATGGGCATTGGGCCCCTTCTCAGCTGAAGGCTGCCCTGGCCTGCCCCCCCGGCTGCCAGCCGCCACCTCGTGGCCGGGGGTGGGGGCATGCTGAGAACGCATGAGAACCCCTGCACCTCGGGCATTCGTGCTTGAACCTGCACCCCCTCCTGGAGCACACCCCCTGCTATGCAAATTCCCAGCAGAGCAGCCGGGGCTGAACCGACTGCCCCGCGGAGGCGTGGGGACCAGGAGGGGTGGCAAGGCGTTGCAATAAATGCCCGCTGTCAGACATATCGCCCAAGTTAGGCTTGGCGGGAGCCATAAGCTGCAGCCAAAGCTGCTGGTGAATTCTATCCCATGGCAACGTGGGGTCAACCGCTGCACGCATATGGAATACTGCATCCAGGCAGCGCCGACGAAGTCTGTATACCCCCTGTATATTATATCAATATACTGGAAAAAGGGGGCTGCCCTCTGCAGCTGAGTGCGCGCTATTACCCCAGCATAAATCAGCATACCGGGCAACCAATTGGCCCAGGTATGATCAACCTTGCGGCGCTTGAGGCGTTCCTTGTCCCGGTCATCCATTTCATCTTTGTCCTTCTTCTCCAACTCATGGAAAAGGAGGGTAAAGACGTCTATGAACTCTCCCCAAAGGATTTTATCTCTAGTGGCAAGCGTCAGGTGGTCCAACAAAGGCAGAGCCGTGTCGCCAAAGGTCATGGCCCCGTAAGACATGACCCCCAAAGCATGGTAATAAGGGCTCAAGGGGAATGAGGGCCACATCAAGTGTGGCTGCCTAAAGGATTGATCACTAGCAGCAGTACCAGACCCGCTTGCCTGCCCTACCGCCATTGCTGAAGGAACAACTCCTGGCTGAAGTGGCAGAGGCTGTGGTCCCCAAAACAGCCAAGGATCGGCACAGCCCTGCACAACCTGATAAGGCTGGCCAGGCCAGGATGGGAGACCAACTTGCAGTGCCACCTGAGAACCAATGTGCTGCTGAGGAGGTACCCATCCCACGGAAGTACCAGCCCCACCAACCGGCCCCCATGGCCAAGAGTGAGCATCGTGTGGTGCAGATAACTTACCATCCAACTCAGGGTGGTCCACAGCCACGGCGATGGGAGGCACCTCAACAGCCTCCGACACCTCCTGTTCATCCTGAATAGCCATCCCGCTAGGCCCAGCGTCCCCAGGATGCACTGCCGCGCCATCGCCGGCTGTACCTGCAGTACCTTCAAGAAGAGACAAGCACATTAAAACTTCCCTTTGAAACGTGGCCCCAGAGACCTTCCTGGAGGCCCTCTGCACCCTGCTCCCAGCAATGAGGCCCTGAACAACACCCTTGGTCCTTTCCAGTGCAGCCAGCTTATCCAGGATCTCCTGCCTAGCAGACTCACAGTCCTCATCCTCCGAAGAAGAAATAGGCAATGCCTGCTTAGTTGGGGGTCGTTTTGCAGGCTGCTTGCCTTTACTCACCCCAACACCCTTTTTAGGAGGCATGGCTTCAAAAAAGAGCAGCTGGCATGCTCTGAAAAAAAGCTGTCCCCAACTAGGGCAACTGGCAAAGACAATTGGGGGGGGGGGTCCCAGCCAAAATCCCTACACACTCAAAGAGGTGGGGAGGAGGATAGCTGTTGAAGGCCACCACTAGCCCAATGCTACCCAGCTGACTCCAAAGGGAGGAGTGAGAAATCAAACCCCCAAATACCCTGAAGGCTAACCAGCGGGCTCCAAGTGGAGGAGCGAAAGCGGGTAAAGGAGTGGGAAAAATAAACCCAACTCCCCCTATTAGGGACCACTGCCCTTCCGACAGAGAGGTCCCTTCCACCACCCCCTAAGGGAATACAAAAGGCTGTATTAATTTATGGGGGGGTATAACACCACCCGGTCAAGCCTGATTGGCCCAGACCCACACACCCTCGCCCCCTGCACAGCTCCAAAGCAACCAGGATAAGGCCCTGGGCGCTGCAAAGTCCCCAAGCCCGCAAGCACCCAGGAGCAGCCAACTTCCTTCCTGGAAAGAAAGCCCCACTTATCCTGCCGAAAGGCAAAAGGAACTGCCGAGGTGCTGCGGACACCATCACCGAAAGCCGTGGCACCACCCTGGACGCACTGGTGCGGTGCCAAGCAAAAGCCGCGATGATGCAGCTACACACGCCGCTCGACCCAAAACTGTAGGCGAGGCGAGCGGCGGCAAAGCGGAGAACCACCTGAATCCCTTTGGGAGCTGCCGCGAGGCCGCGAAAGAGGCAGCAGCCAATAAGAGGCAGGCCCTCCCAAGCAAGCCCTCGCAAGGCCCGAAGACCACTCCCACGCCCTTGCAAGCCGAGGCCGGAGCGAAACAGCTCCAACACCTACAAGCTTGCAAGGGAAACTGCGCAGGAGGGAAGGCAGGGCTGGCCTATAAATGGCCAGGCCACGCCCCCTACTAGCACCCAGATGCCCGGGAAAACTTACTCTTCCTCCGAGCGGAGGCAAATGGCAGAACCCAGGTAAGCGTGCAGGCGTGCCCCGGGAGTGCCATTTTGTTGAACTTCCAGACCAAAGTGGTGGCAGCTAGTTTTAGGCCCTACCTGCTTCAGGACTAGGGCTGCCAGACATCAAGTGTAATTGGTGTCTATAATTACAACTGATCTTTGGCTTCTCTGGAGGGTGGAGTCTAGGGCATTTTACCCAACTAAAGTCCTTCCCTCCCCAAATCCTGCTATTTTCAGTCTCCACCCCCAAATCTCCAGGAGGTTCCCCACCTGGAGTTGGCAACTCTATTCTGGACTGAAGGGGGGCAGGCCGGAAAGGAGTGTATTTATGGAGCTAGAGGGATCCCGGGAGGGGACACATTTATTGGACAAGCCCCCAGAAGGCCCCCTGACCTGTGACAGTATTGTAGTAACTAACGTAATTAGATCACACAATAAACCTCATCACCAGTCAATTCAACAGAGGCAAAGAAGTACTTCTTATCAACAGCAACAGTAATAAAAATCAACAAATTAAAGCTGTTCTGCACTTACAGTTTTATGTCATAGGCAGCACAAAGTTTTAGCTGGTTGTTGTGTCTAGAAATAAACTAGAAAAAATATATTGTTCCCAGTATAAATGTGAATGGCTTGAGTGTTCTTGAAAGATGAACACTGCTTTTGAAACTCAAAGTAGTTAATGCTCAGGAGGATCTAGATGGAATGTTTTGCATGTTTGTAACTCTGGAAGTGAAACATTGTACTATCTTTGAAGCTTTCTTGGCTCTTTGACTCCTCAGTAATTTATTCTTGTATTTGTAGCTGTTTATAATGTCATATAACTTGACATTAAACCAGTTTCTATTCTGATCTGAAATCTATTTGAAGCATTGAAGTTAGGAAACAGCAAGCTACCAGCAACCTTTTTTATAAATTAGGCATTTATCTTATTTTTCCCCTTAAATAAATGATTCAGAGCCTTCCCCATTATTTGCTAACAGCTTTTCTTCTGCTTGATTCTTACCTCAACAGAGGTGAGTAATATTAAGACAATCAAACCTGGCTCAGAAGTACACACACAGTTCAATACTTTGCAGAGTTACTTCAGTCTAAAGCTACTTAGATTAATGGGCTTAGGTTGTAGTAACTTTGCATAGGGTTGTACTAATAGTGACATTGGTTTACTCTGGATTTCAATGGTAAGTATGACAGTGAGAACCACCCATTTTTGGTATCGCTTCAGATTGCTCTTGAATTTCTTTGCAATGCACCCAAACAGTGAAATCCTTCATACACAAAATTGTACTGTACTGCTGTCAACCCCTTTCTCACTGCCACCCATCATAAATCTCCCTATACAGATTTGGAGCTCCACAGGCAGTTAAAGGCAGTCACAACACACCACCTATCCTCTCCCTCTCGCTGATTCTTCTAATGGACTTTCAACTGTCATTAGCCCAGCATTCTACCAGCTCGCATTGGCTGTTTCCCAGGAGAGGCAGAGTTGGAATTATTCTTGTTGATCACAACTACTGACAAAGATGATTTTTAAATAAAAAAGAATTTTGTACAAGAACAGGTAACCAAATGTCTTTGATATCTTCTTTCCTTTAGAAGAGATGTTCTGAATTTTGCTATTTTGGGACCTATCTGTTTTTGAAGGGTGCCGCATACAACAATCTTACTAAAGCTGAGCAGATTCAAGTTGCTTCACACCTGGATGGGAGGGCATCCTCTGTGATTCATTTTGCCATTCATTGTGGAAGAGAATGTGGCCCTTCCCAGCTGCCTCACAGAGGCTTAGCTGGGGGCCAAAAAGTTTGCCCCCATGGAAGGAGGAGGAGACAGACCTCTCTCTTTCCAAGGCATCTGGGTCCAGCCGGGGGGCGGAGACAGGAGCCGAGATGGCGTCTCCGCCCCCTGTGGCTTCAGTTGCTCCGTGCGATTGGATGGAGTGGGAGGGATTGCGGGGCTCCTGCCTTGTGTCCAAGGCATGGAGTTGCTCGCAGGAGCAAGTACAGTCACAGCTTCTCCCTCCTCACAGGGAAGGTAGGCCATTTGTACAGCGTTTCTGCTGTTTTCCAGCTCAGTGTGGCAGTGGCAGTAGCTCCTGTGAAGAAAGCTGAGAAGGCACTTGAAAGGCCCCTTTTGGTAGCGTGGCCGCAGAAGTGTTGGAGAACACGCCTGGTCTTATCAGCAGCAGCAGCAGCACCGGAGGAGCAGCGGAGCTCCTTTTCGGCCCTTCGGGGCATGGTTTGTTGACTGCGGCCGCACTGCACTGTGGCCAGATTTAGTGGGCTGGTGTCCCTTTCGGGAGCAGTTTGTTCAACACAGCAGGATCCCGTGCCACGGCAGGCCTTACTAGACTAGGGCTCCAGCTTTTACACCTGCCTATTCCTGTAGCACAAGGAAAGCCTCGGTGCTTTTCAGGCCTCATTGCTTGCCCTCAGGGCACTGGGGGGTGCTGTGCCAATAGGGGTAGTGCTGACTGGTGGCTCTAAGCATGGTGGCCTTCCCCTGGGGTTGCCCCTTGGAGCTATTGTGTTAGGGGGAAGAGGGGCTTATAATAACCTGAGTTTTGCCTCAGGCATTTTGGCCACTCCTTATTGTTATGTAGCTGCCATTTTGTGGTTTTCTGCCATTTTGTGGCATTCCCAAGTGCTGTAGTCTACCAGGCCCTGTAGGGCAGGCTGAGCCTGGTATTTGTCCGACTTCTTTGATTTCCAGTAGTTTACAGTGGTACAGTGGTTAAGTGGAGTGGCTGCAAGTCAGCTCTCTTGCGGTGGTACAGTGGTTAAGTGGTTTGGCTACAAATCCATTTTGCTGGTCCAGTCTGCTCATTGGCACGTGTTAGATCTAATTCTACATTTCTCTTTAGCTGCTGGAGACATTCAACAAGGGAGTTCTTAGGGAGATGTCTTCCAGAAAGGGCACAGGCCAGTCCAAGGGCAAACAGCCTGCTAGGAAGCAACCCCCTAAGAGGGCCCTGCCTGCTCTCTCCTCTTCTGAGGATGGTGGTGGTAGGATTCGAATTGTACAGTGTCTGGAGGTACTGGAGAGGGCCAAGGGGGTCACTGCCTCAGCGAGTGGCATGGAGAAGCGTGCCAAACCAATCAGGGCAGTGTCTACAGGGGAGTTCCAGAGGGAGTTGCTGAAGCGTATTTCTGTCCTTGAGTCAGCAGCAGGTTTGGCGGCAGCGGCAAGCACTAGCCTGGAGAAGCATGCTGCAGATGAGGAGAATGTTGTGGTCCACATGGAGACAGAAGGTCAGGGAGATGGGGGGCCAAGTAGCAGTAGTGGTGGAGCATGGCATGGCTGTCAGTAAGACTGCCCTGCCTCAGCAGGCATGCACTTAGCTGTGTGGACCCTGGGGTCAGGCCGCTGCTTCCGGGTCCCTGGGTCTCGCAACACCTTCCTGTCCTTCTTCCCACTACAACACCTCAGCTTGGCAGATGCCAGGACAGTTGGGGTGTCATGGTAAGGTTTCAGGTACTACATGCTCTCAGGCAGCATTAGGGAGCCCTCAAGCTACTTGGGGAACAGCCAATGGTCAGCCCCTTTGCCTCCCATTAGCAGATTGGCAATTTGGGGGGTGCCTGCCATAGGGCTTCCCACCTTATAGCACCTCCTCCTATGGACGGGTCCTGTATTGGGCACTCCCCTTCGGAGACACAGCTCTCCCTCTTAGAGACCATCTTACCCAGGTCACTAGGGATAAGATTGTGAAAGGGGAGTGCGTTGATGTTTTCACCCTTCTGTTCCGAGAATTGGAAAAGAAGGACAAGGACGAGTTGGAGGAGCGGGACAAGGAAAAAATCAGGAGGAGAAAGGTGGACTGTAACTGGCACAACAGTCTCCTGGGATTTTTAATATATGCTGGGTTTTTGGGTAGCACCCAGCCTTTTCAGGCAGTGTCTCTTTTCCAGTACCTGAACATTATTTACAGGGGGTACACTGATTTCGTCGGTACTGTGTGGCTGCAGTATGACGAAAAATTCAGGATGCGGGCTGCTCTCAACCCGCACCTCCCCTGGGACTAGATTCACCAGCAGTTGTGGCTGCAGGTTATGTCCGCTGCAAAGCCAAATTTGGGTGATAGATCAGACAGTGGTCACCTGATTCACCACCCCTTAGTGGCGGCAGGGGCTCGTGATGGTCAGCAGTCACAACTCCGGTTGCTGTACTGGGATTTCACGGCAAAAGGGGCCTGTAATAGGAAAGCCTGTAAATACAGGCATGAATGTCCCTCTTGTGCTGGCAACAACCCCTATGCTGCCTGCCCTGGATTCAAGCAGGGAGGGGGTGGTAGGTGAACTGGAGGGGGCCAGGAGAGAACTGCCAAGGGGAACCAGCCCAGCGAGGCGGAGGGTAATTGATTGCCGGTGGTAAGTTCCCAGTAAGGTCGGGACACTGGGCCCATGTGAAAGGTCAGAATAATTTTTGATGTTTGTTGGTACTGTGTTCAAGAAGTCATTTTTGTTCAGGCAGGGATGCCCCCCCCCCCGGTGCGTAGCAGCTTCCCTTGGGAGGGGCTGCTTTTCTGAGGGGAGGGCCCCTTCTGCAGTGGCCATGGTGCACCAATAATGCCTAATACTAATGGAGTTTCCTAGGTGTGACTGACGCCAGCAGAGAGGAGCCAGATTGTGGTGATGGCCACCTAGGAATGGTAGAGATGGCTGGCCGGGACGGCTAGGTTCGAGCCATTGGTTTGGGGGATGGAATGGTCCTCCCCTGCACTTTGGCTTTGGGGTAGGAATGGTCCTCCCTGTGTCAACTGTTTTGGAGATGGAATGGTCCTCCCCGGTGTTTAGGGGAAGGAATGGTCTTCCCCCGCATCCCTAGTTTAGGGGAAGGATGGGTCCTCCCCGTGTTCCTGTTTGGGGAGAGATGGGCCCTTCCCCGTGTTCATTTAGGTGAGGAAGGGTCCTCCCCTGTGTTTTGGTTTTTAAGGGAATTTCTTTCCCCCATATGTTTTGGTTAAAGTTCCGCCACAAAGTAGGTAGCATGGGAGGAGGGGTCCTCTCCCACCTATTTTGGTTACATTTTGGGCTCGGTTTTTTGTGAGGTGCTTGCGCCTGATTCACCTTACAGTGGGGGTTGGCTAGGGACTTAATATTCATCCAACTGGGACCACTTTTGCCGGTAGTTATTGTATGGGGCTTCCTGTACAAAGCTGGTAATGATACCTTTTTTCCAGAACTTGCGACAAGGCTTGGGGTGGCACTAGGCCACTTGTGGGGTGCGAGGGCCTAAGCAGAGGCTTGGCCCTTCGTGTTGGCAGGAGAAAGTTGGGGAATAGGGAGCGGGCCGGTGAGCACCCTCTTGGCAATTCCCCATCGGTGGGGAAATGGGGTCTGTCAGGAAGGATGGTATGCTTTACGGCTACCACCACCTGTCAAACCGCCTTCAGGGAAAATTCTGTACTAATGCAATGGAAGAACATGTAAAGAATGAGACCATGCTTCTGTTCTTCATGCAAAGGTTAAAGGGTTGAGTAATTTCAGGTATATAGTCATGTTGGTTTGCTATAGAACAGCAGGATTTGAGTTCTGTGGCACCTTAGA
The DNA here is from genome assembly GCF_028583425.1 of Eublepharis macularius. Taxonomy (NCBI): domain Eukaryota; kingdom Metazoa; phylum Chordata; class Lepidosauria; order Squamata; family Eublepharidae; genus Eublepharis; species Eublepharis macularius. The sequence goes on from NC_072794.1 coordinate 70,828,943, forward strand.
TAGCAAGAAGATTTTCAGGATATAAACTATTGAGAGTCAGAGCTCCCTTCTTCAGACATCTAAATGGTCTCATAAGCCAATTGCACATGTTCAATCATTTGTTTCTTTTTGTTCACAGACTCCATTAATTATCAGTTATTAATTAAAAGCTCTATAATGAGTCTCTCTACGTAAAATTTATCTTAGAGTTTTTATACATTTCAATGACCAGTGTGCATTAATAATAGCAACCAAACTCAGTGAACTTTGCTATATTCAGAAGAACTTTGCATCTAAAAAGAGGAGCTGATTTTTAGATTTTGTTGACTCATATTGTTTCACATGTAAGAAATTCAATTCAAGATATTAGGGTTACCACTGACTGAAGAAACATAAAGCTAGGTCACACTTCATTTGCTTAAGGCAATTTATATAAACATATCCTACAGTAAAAATTGCCTCTTGCTTAGCATCAAAGCTGTATTTAATAAACAAAATAAAATGAAAGGATGCAGTGAAAAAAGTCACTTCAGTTTAAAATTTAGCAGGTGTCAGCTTACTCTGGGGCAATTTCATGATGTGTGATTTTAGTAAACATGAGGTCAAGATGGTAAATGCATAGTGAGTGGGTGATTTATTTAAGGTCTTCCCAAAGATTATATACAGCAAATGGTTGGTACTGTTTGTGTGGTGAGATCATTCTTAGATGCTCTGCTTGAATACATATCACAGTTTCCCATATTGTCTATCTGAACACCAATAAAAAAATAAGTTTTATATGCCATTATGGATTTCCTTGCTAATGAAAAGTAATGAGTGTATCATCTTTATTTTCTGATAGCTCTGGATAATATATGGTATAATAAAGAAAGTGTTCAAATTTTAACAGAATATAAGGAAGTTATTGCTAATGATTTTTACTAACTACCATATCTCTGCCTTCCTTATGCTACAAACATTTTAAAATGGTCACCCATCAGTCAAATGCTAAAGCAGAGTCAGCCAGTTTCAGGTGACTAGTGGGAAAACCTGCTTCTTGTATGCCTCTTTTAACTTTAGCTTAATTGGTGTTTAATTATATGTGGTGATATATGTTACAGGGAATACAAGATACCCACTGAAGTTTATTTATTGGCACCATATGGCAACCCTATAAATCATGGCATTTGTAATTTTGAGAATTCATTCTCAAGTGCAAGCTTTGCTGAATAGCATGCAAGCAAGTGTATTAGTAAAATATGAACATGTGGTACCATAAGTTTGGAATAAGACCCTTACAACATTTTGTGGAGAGAATGTAACCATCTGGAGAAAATTTCTTTGGTGGTTTGCTGGTTAAACCTTCCAGCTTTTGGTTTGTTAAATTTGATAAAATGGGTACTTAATCTTTGGAACCACTAAACAATGTTGGCTGTAATCCTGAGAGCAATTATACTCATGTATGATTAGTTGATTTCCAAGAACGTCATATGCATACAAGCAGCCTTCCATCCATGCAAGCAGCCATCTGTTGGTGGAACACATCTCTTTCTTTCAGAGCAACATACCTTCCCCAGTGTTCAAGAAGACCCCAGTGTTAGTAGAATGGAATTTTTTGGATTCCATACACTGTGATCTATGATTGTTCATTCACATCCTTGATGCTATAGTCACCTGACACTAAACATGTGCATGTGAACAAGAGTTTATCATTGTTTCAGATCTTCAGATGGTGCATACAGTAAATCTGAAGTGACAAAATCAAAACTGTGTGGAACAATAAAGGATAGGGCTTAGTTTTTGTAGCTGAATTATAGAATCAGGATTATGCACAGAACATGTTTTCATAGGTAGTATTTTCCGTATTCATGTCTCAAGGTGAAGTGTTTATTTTTAGATTTTTCATTCTGTTAGATAACTTTGATATCAACAGTCAATTTCTGTAACCACATCAGCCCCTTCTTTCCCTATCCTATCAGCACTTGAGAACGGCCCTCCTGGGACTGCCATTTGTCAACTCTGTTGTACTGATATTAGGATCAATATCAGCCATTTGGGGGGGCTACACTCAGTACAGAAAATCTGCTAGTGATGGGAACATTAAACATGAGAGAATCAGACAGAGCTAGAAAGTAATCAATTCTACTTTGCTTAGAGGCCCGGGTAGGCATAGTCCATTCTCTAGATCGCTTATGTGCCCCTATCACTCTCCCTCTGAAGTAAAAGCGAAAATGAAGCTGTAAAAGTAAGCTGGATGTTCAAGATTAATCAATTTATTGTCACTCAAGGTGTTAACTCTCGATGCAGATATCAAGTTTTGGCCACTCACCAGTTCCTTGCAGTGAATTTTGGTCACTCTCCAGGTCCTTTCACTGCACTTCAAAAGTCTACAGTGAGGTGTTTAAAGGTGTTTAAAGCAATAGGCCACAGGAAGATGACTCAGTCAGTACTCTTTACTGATGGAGAAAGAATCTTTCCTGAAGCTAGCGGCTAGTGGCTGATGCAATATCTCTGGCAGCTATTAACTATTGACTGAAAATCATCTCTTGCACATTTCCAGGCCTTTTGTCTTTGGTGCATGGAGAAATGAAGGACAACTTATGGCACAACTTTGTATTGAGATTGGGGCTAGCCTTGGGTTCTCAGAAAAATATTTGAGGACCCTTAGATTCTCAGCAGTCAAACTCTTAGTAAAGCAAAGATTGTTAGACCAGAGTGCTCAAACAGATGCTGGACCACTAGGGACCTTGAGAACAACCCTACTTTATAGGCAGTTACTTCCTTCTCCCCTTACTCGTCCAGTGTACTGTACTGTTATAATGAATTATGAACACAGAAAGGCTTTCTCTAAGGCACGCCTAGGTATTCTACTGCTCACAGTCTTTGAAGGCCACATCAATGTGATTCCATATAGTGAAAGAGTCTACTCTTATGATTATTGGATTTGTCCCATATCATATTTCAGTGTCTAATATTTGAGGCTGAGTGCTGCAGATATTTATTTTTTTTATTTGATTTGATTTATACCCTGCCCTCCCCACAAATGGGCTCAGGGCAGCTAACAACCTTCATAAAACACAGTGAATCAATCAAAACCATAAAATCAATAATAATCTTTAAAAGTCATTAAAATAGTCCAGATGCAGGCTATTTAAATAAATATTTGGGACTCTGTATATGGGCATAGCAGATGGCCATATACGGACATATGTAGATAGACCATTATATCTCATCTTCCAGGAAGATCAGAACAGGTTTGTTGTTTCCATAATAAAGGTAAAAAAGATGAAGAGATGTGATGATTTAAATGCGCCCTCCTCCCCGCACAGTTCTGAGAGCTTCTCAGTCAAACAGATGCCTACACTTCTGATGGAAACTTTTGGGAAACTGACACGTGTTCTCCTCGTGTCAGGCGTCACTTGTAGCTTGACTCTCTGTCCCTCAGTCTCTAAGCTTAGAGTTAATTAATAGGGCTTTGTGGTGGCTCCCATTGTCCTGGTAGATGAGGCTTCGCCCTCCAGTATTGAGTTTTTGCTCTTGAACCCCATTTCAGCCTCCTTGTGGATTTGAAGGGCTGTGACACACGTGGGACCAGTTTGGTCAGTGCTCTATGTAGTCTTTTAATAGACCAAGAAGTATTCATTCCTTTTGAATCAGAATGACCATTTTTTTTTGTTGTTCTCATGAATTCCCTTGGATTGAAAACTAAGGCTTATGGTAGTAGCAAAAGATATAAAATCCATGTCCCCAGAGCTATTCAAAGAGTAATTGCACAGAGGATAGAAAATGAAAATGGCATCAACTGCCATGAGGTTTCTAATGCTGGCTTTCACTCTTCCTTGCAAATATCCAGAGATTGTTCCATGCTACCTTAGAATCCAGTTCATATTTAGATGGTACAGATTAAAGATTTTGCTTTAATTAAACATTTTTTGTACCTCACTTGCCCTTTATTAAGTGAAAATTTACAATGGACTTTTTCATTGATAACCAAGAATAAAACCATAGTATGGTTATGTATGTTTACTTTTGTTAAAATCTATTCACACAATAAATATAACAGAAGGATTGTTTCCTCAAAGTATTAAAGTTGCTTTTATGACTTCTAATACTTTTTAATGAGTGTTTGTTTTTCAAGAAAAAAGTATAGCATATCTCTGATTAAGATGCCAAAACTTTTGATGTATGTTCAATAGGCTAACGTATATGTTCAACAGCAGTGATTACCTGCAAGTCAGACCTCCTCTGTTTGTTTATCACATATCTCAAACGTTGAACAGCTTTGCTGCTGCACAGTACTTGTGATAGTAGGGTTTGATTTACTTCTGGTGGTCAAGTTTTATTTCCTTGACATGTGGGGGGAAGGGTTGCATCTGTTCAGTAGTTGAGATTATTCTACCCAGGGTAACAGATGGTCAGGACAAGTGACTAACATATGTTGGGAGACCTATGGATTCCTTAAGGCTGCATGAGAGTGTAAATGCACAGAATAATGTTTATAACTTAAAAATATTATATGGTATGACTTTTTAAGAAAAAATACACAGTTTGTTAATAATCTCTGACTGCTTGGTTTGTGCATTGTTTATTTAGCTGTTAAGCATCATGCAGTGACAATAAACCTGTGACGGAGAGGCTAAGTGGGACTTTCATTGGCTGTGTGAGAATGCAAGTTCATGTAACACTGCTGACTGCATAATAATAATGTTTGAATACCTGAAAAGTGGCCTAATGAATAGGTTTGAACTAGTCACAAACAGCTGATGAAGTGATTCCCTGTTGACAACCAGTGAGCCAGTTTGGTGTAGTGGTTAGAGTGTTAGACTAGGTTCTGGGAGACCCAGGTTCAAATCACCACTTCACCATGGAAGCTTGCTGGGTGTCCTTGATCCAGTCACACACACGTGACATAAAATACTTAATAGGGTTGGAATAAAGGAATGGTGTTTGGGTAGGAAGGGAGCAGTGCAGTTCTAAACAGAATTATACCCTCTTAAGGCTATAGATGTCTATTAGCTTGGATGGGTATAACTATGTTTAGGATTGCATTGAGTTACCCTGCTGAGATGAAGTTTGAGGCAGGAGATTTCATAATCCAAATTAGATCAGTATTTTAAAAATAAACCCTTGCAGTAGAGAATATTAACATCGTTTTTAGTTGACTTGAATGCTAAAGTAGCATTTAGTTGACTTGAATGCTAAAGTAGTTTAATCTGATCCTTTTTATACATGTTCTGTAGATTAATTGGAATAGGTCCTGGATAAATGGCACAGCATCTGCTTTGCATACAGAGGGCCTCAGGTTCAATCCTCAGTATCTTCAATTAATCCCCAGTTAAAAGAATAACATAATAGAGATGTCAAAGACCTCTGCCCGAGACACTGGACAGCCATTCCCAATCAGAGTAGACAATACTGACTTTCATAGACCAACAGTCCAACTCTCTCTTATAAGGCCACCTCATGAATTCATATGTTTAATTACAGAGCAGACCTGATCAGTGGTCCAGCTGCTAAGTAAAGGGAGATGGTTGTTTCTCCATGAAACTGCTGCTTTCTCCAGTGACCATTTTGAGTTTATGGGTCTCAGCTGTGCTGTAGATTTGTTTTAGAGTTGGCCCAAACTAATTTTCTGTGTCTCGTGTTACTGGCAAAAAAGAGCTGCTCTTGGCACCAAGATAGAAGGAGAGAGAAAGCCCATCACATTGGAGGCCTGATGGCAACAGTTCCAAAGATAGTTACTGATCATTCAGGCAAGCCACATGTACATAAATACTCAATGGGAACTCTCTTCTGGACACAAAGATTGCATTGGGGCACAGGGAAGAACAGGTTGGACATGTACTGATCAAGCTATTCAGGATAATAGAGGTTAAAAAACTTTATGCCCAAATTGTCAAGAAACTGGCCTCTTTTAGTTTGCTCTTGGCTTTTCAAAACTTTGTTCATGCTTTTAGGCCTGGTTAGGCTACAGAAGGCCCCTGTCCAGAAAATTACAGTCACTATGACTTTACAGTTCCCAGAGAAATAAAGGATGAGAGGGAACTGAGGCACACAGGTGCAGGGGATCAGAGAGCTTTATGGTCAGAGACCAGGAGGGAGTTTTACATTTGCATTCCAGCTGCAGAGGAACATGGTCACATGCCCTAGCCACAACCATTGATTGGTTAAGCAGGATCAGGCCATGCTGCAGTCAGCTTGGCATAAAGGAAAGGTCTGCATTCTAGTTAGTGCTTTGGTTGGGTGCTGCTGTTTGTCGTTGATGCAATACCTGCCACTTACACACTGTTTTGCACTCTGGTTATGAGTAGACATGGGCACGAACCGCATTACGAACGCAAAAAAACCACAAACCGCTCGATCGTCCGTTCGCAATCCGGCAATTCGTGAGCGTCCATGACCAATGAACCAGCGTTCGTAAGAGGCCCGGTTGGTTTGTTCTTCCACAGTTCATGAAGCCAGACAGTTAGGCACCATCAATCAATTCCCTTGGAAACGGAGCCGGGGAATGCCTGAACTGTCTGCACTCCTTCTGTCACCCTGGAATGGAAGCCCAGCTTACCTTGATCGGCAGGTCTTCCTTCCAACCATGGAACTGCAAAGTGGTTACAACTTGGGAGAAGACACCCGGGGGAGGGAGGGGGAGGGGGTGTTCTGTAGCCATGGGCACTCCAATCTCACCCCTGTAAACCCTGATAGGCAGCTCTGACAGCCAACCACAGACCTCCCATGTTGGTCTATGGGACCTGTGCTTATAAATAGCAGTAGGCACCTCGGCTGAGGGCTCACATTATTAGCACTGCCTGATCTGGTCAGGTCTCTGGGAGTGCTGGGCTAGTGCTCTACCCCCTCCTTCTGGTTTCAGGGCTGCTGCCAGGCCCTGGGGTCAAGCTCAGTGGGCACCTCGGCTGAGGGCTCACATTATTAGCACTGCCTGATCTGGTCAGGTCTCTGGGAGTGGTAGGCTAGGGCTCTAGTCCCTTCCTCCTTCCCTCTGGTTCCAGGGCTGCTGCTAGGCCCTGGGGCCGAGCTTAGTGGGCACCTTGGCTGAGGGCTCACGCAGTATTATTAGTGCCTGATCGGGTCAGGTCTGTGGGAGTGGTGGGCTAGGGCTCTACTCCCTCTCTTACATTATTAGCACTGCCTGATCTGGTCAGGTCTCTGGGAGTGGTCGGCTAGGGCCTTCCTCCCTCCCTCTGGTTCCAGGGCTGCTGCCAGGCTCTGGGGCCAAGCTCAGTGGGCACTGTGGCTGAGGGCTCACAGTGACATCTCCTTTTCTGTCCTTCTTAATTCTAGTTTGGTGGCACAATGAGTTTTCCTTTTTTAAAAAAATAATTTTATTGGATTAGATATCATTAAATTGTACATTACAATCAGTTTCCTTTAATTTTTCCAATTCTAACCCCCTCCCTTTCCCCCCCTTTTGTTGACTTCCAACAGTTTTCCAACCCCTTGTCCCTTTTCCCTTACTCATTTTAAATTTATTCTATCTGTCAAACATAATCTTTCACTTTCTTCTAAGCTTATCTATATAACACAGTGCTCCTTCTGTCTTCCTACTTACTTTAACAACTAAATAATACATAACTAAATAATACATTCTTGGCATATTTTCTTTTGATAATAATCATTTAGCTAATTTTGGTACTCTATACTCTATCTTATAATCTCATCTTCAATATGGGGCAAACAATTTATCCCTCATTTAGCATATTTTTAGATACTTCTATAAACAGTACATTCAATATAAGTCAACCAATTTAACTTATACTCTATATATTTCTTTTTCTACATATCTCATCATACTGTTTTAATTATATAATTGTATTATTCTTTCATTATGCAACTATCCAACAAAAATAGTCAACCAATTTGACCCATATATACCTCCAAACCAATTCAATCAATTTAGCACATAATCTATACATTAATATATATTTTCCCACCTTACTTAAATTCCTTCATTGCAATTATAAAATTATCTCCATTATACAATTATTGCCAGAAATGAAATTAATTAGTTTCTATCCTTATAATTGGTTAATTTCTATCATTATAATTCTTGTAATAACACCTATAATACTTAATGCTATATATAATAGTCTAATAAAATAGTTGCTTAGAAATTCTCATTTGCCTCTCCACCCCCCGGTAAAGTCACCTCCCTCTACTTTTATTGTATTTCAGTAATTTTCAAACTGCCACAGTTCTCCTCCCACCTCCCATTTCTTCACTAAATATTGTTTCAGCTTCTCCCAATCCGTGTTGAACTGTCCTGGATCAAGGTCTCTCAGTTTCCTTGCCATTTTATCCATTTCCGCCATGTACAGCAATTTATATATCCAGTCCTCAATAGTTGGCACTTCTTGCACTTTCCACTTTTGCGCGTACAAAAGTCTAGCCGCTGCTGTCATGTAAAATAGCAATGTCCTATATTGTGCTGGAATATCCTCCATTCCCAAGTTCAGTAGCAGGAGTTCTGGGTTCTTATTAATTTGAAATTGTAAAATCTCACTTATTACTCTTATTATTTCCCCCCAGCACTGCCTAGCTACCTCACAAGTCTACCACATGTGATACAAAGATCCCTCATGCTTTTTACATTTCCAGCATTTGTTAGACATATTCAAATTCCCTAGCGCAATTTTCTTTGGTGTCAAATACCAACGATAAATCATTTTATAGACATTCTCTTTAATATTGGTGCATGCCGTGATCTTCAACGTATTTTTTCACAAGTATTCCCATGCCTCCATTGTTATTTCTTTATTAAAGTTTATAGCCCACTTCACTATTTGCACTTTAACTGTTTCATCTTCAGTATACCATTTCAGCAGCACTTTATATACCTTAGAGATTTCCTTTTTATCCTCTTGTAAAAGTGCCTGTTCTAATTCCGAATTCTCCATTCTTATCCCTCCCTTCACACAGTCCAAATTATAAAGATCTCTGATCTGTCTGTACTGAAACCAATCGTAACTTGGAGACAACTCGTCCTGCGTCTTTATTTTGGGTTTAGAAAGTTCCATTCGGGTTATCTCCTTGTATGTTAAAAACTGTTGTTCATTATCGACAGTTCTCGGATCTATTACTTCATATGGAACCACCCATGCGGGGATTCCATCCTGTAGGTAATTTCTGTACTTCTTCCAAGTTGTGAATAGGCTTCTCCGAATATAATGATGTAAGAACATAGAGTCCGCTTTTACTTTATCATACCATAAATATACATGCCATCCGAATATTTTTTTACATCCTTCTAAGGCCAGTAATTTCCGGTTTTTCAGCATCATCCAGTCTTTCAACCACACTAAACAAATTGTGTCATAATAAAGTCTTAGGTTGGGCAGTTGCATTCTGCCTCTTTCTTTTGCATCTTGTAACACTTTCATTTTCACTCGAGGCTTTTTGCCTGCCCAAACAAAATCTGATATTTTCCTCTGCCATTTTTCAAACTGCTTAGAGTCTCAGATAATTGGTATTGTCTGTAACAGAAACATCACTCTTGGCAACACATTCATCTTAATTACTGCAATTCTTCCCAACCATGACAAATTGTTGGTTGGTACTTCTCTATTCATGTTATATTGTATGAAAAACTTTGTTTCTCTTCTCAACATCTCCATATTTTCTCCCTCTTGCAGCAAATCCTCATTTATTCTCCATCCTCTCCTTTTACTCCTTTTCCCCAACTTCCACATAATTGGATTATGATCTGAGCCTACCATAGGCATTATTTCCACGTCTTTAGTCCAAAGCGCTAAGTCTTTTGAGGCCCAGATCATATCAATTCTTGATAACGTAGAATGTCTCGCAGAGAAAAACATGTATTGTCTGCCTTTGGGATTTTGTCTTCTCCTTACATCTTCTAAAGTTTCCTGTTGCGTCAATACAAAAAACGTCTTTGGTAATAGTCCTCTTTTCTTTTGTGCAGTTGCTGACTTTTTATCTAGTTCCAAGTTTGTCACTCCATTGAAGTCTCCTGCAAGAATTATCTGGTCATAAGAAAGTTCATCTAATTGCTTCCTCAAGTCCTCAAAGAAGCTTTCTTTTGCTCCGTTAGGTGCATAGATTCCAATCACCAATACTCTCTTTAAATTCCATATACATTCCACTGCTAAAAATCTGGCTTCCGCATCTTTCATCACTAACTTTGGCTGTAGCTCCTCTTTTATATACAATACCACTCCCCTTTTTTTCTTATTAGAGGCCGCTACAAAATCACTGCCCAATTTAATCAATTTTAAATACTTTGCATCTTGTTTTCTAATATGAGTCTCTTGCAAACATACAATATCACATTTTTGTTTTAATAGCCAGTGGAAAATACCTTTTCTCTTATTCGGTGAATTAAGTCCATTTACATTCCAAGATAAAACTTTGCACTCCATATTCATAATCTTGTTGCTGGTAAGTCCTTTTCGTTGTCCCTTATAAACTGCTCCATCTCTGATTCAGATCTAATGCGCTTTTTCGCTCCTCCAAATTCAAAGGACACTCCTTCTGGTACTTCCCATCTGTACCTTATTTTCATGTCCTTCAGAATCTGAATTAGAGCTTTATATTTTTTTCGATCTAGCAACACCGATCTGGGTAATTCCTTCATGATAATAATCGTCTTGCCATCAATCTCCAATGGATCTTGAAACTGTTTAGTCACAATCTTCTCTTTTATATTTCTGGTTGTGAATTGCACAATCACATCTCTTGGTAGTTTCCTCTGGGTCGCGATTCTTGAATTTACACGATATACCACATCTAGGATAGCCACAACTTCCTCCTCCTCCTTCCCCAGGTATTCAGCTAACACCTCAGTAATCTGTTCTTGAGCTGTCTTTCCTTCCACTTCCGGCAAGCCGCGAAACCTCAGCTGCTTCTCCATATGTTTACTTTCCACAACCGCCATTCTCCCCTTCATCACCCTCATCTCTGTTCGGTGCGTATCTGCTAAGTTCTCCACCGCGCTTTCCACTACCTTGACTCTTTGCTGTGTTCCCTGCAGGTCATTTTGCATTGTTTCCATACCTTTCTTCACTTCTGCCAGCTCATTTTTCACTGTCTCTTTAACCTCTTTAACCTCCTTCACCAACTCCGGTTTCATGTCCTTGAGCTCTTTAATCACTTCTAAAAGTTTTTTATCCAAATTCTCTATCGCCGATTGCCACTCTTTTTTCGACATCATGGGGCTTGCTTTGGCTCGCTCCCACGAGTCCGCTCTCTTCCTTAGCTCCGTGGTGTTTAATGTAAGGTCCTTTTAGTTTAAATGTCCCGGTCTTTCCAAAAAAAACTTTTAAAGAGTCCAAAATGTCGGGCGTCTTTTCTCTATGGTTCCTCTATGATTTTTGTAATCCAATATGGCTTACTTCCTCTTTCGCTGAAGCCGCGGCGATTCCCTACTTCCTGCCCTCCGGCAAGGGCCGCCTCTCTCCAGCAACTCTATTGTTGTTACGTACTTCCTGTTTCCCGACTTCCCACAGCAGTTCTCGCGATGGTGAAACTTTCTCACAGCCTGATATCTCCTTATAACCACAGGTATTCAAAACAATAGTCCAATTTCTTTAATAACTTCGTTTAACTTAGTCCTTTTTCTAATATAATTCTTGCCGGGTCCTCCCCTCCTTATCCTTAGTCTGTTGCAGTTTAAAAGTCTACTTTAATTCTTCTTTACTTTAAGTAATCTGTCCCGTTTCAAGAGATAGTGATCTTTACCTTCTCATTCACTTTTCTTGGGTTGTAATCGCTGTTTCAATCTTAGATTCCCATCCACTCTTCTTTCCCCTGTTGAAGCTTGGGCATGTAGGTCTTATGCCAACCGTATTGGCACCAGGACTGCCGCAGAGATTATAGCCGACCTGTCTTAGGGTGGGACCTCAAGGGTCGGGAGAGGATCCGTTGCGTAGGACCCCCCCTCGCCCGAGATCAACGCGCCCTGAGGTGCTTGAGCGTTCTATACCTGTTCTCCGCCAGAGAACAGTCGGCCGCGGGCTTGATTTTGCCCCGCCGGCCGCTTAAACGGCAGCCCGGTCAGCTCCACGATTAGAGCTGCATTAGACCTTCATGGATCCCAAACTGGAAGTCCGGCACAATGAGTTTTCCTGTTGTGTTGGCTGCCAAGGGTGGTCGTGGGGTGAAGTGCAATGGCATTCCTCCTGGTTTACTTTGGAAAGCAGTACTGAGTGTGGCTCGGGGGCAGCAGAGAGTCCTCCTGCTCCCCCAAATTCATCTGTGGGGGCTGTGGAGGAGGCCATAAAGGTCTTTCCGCTGGGGGGAGAGGATCTCCCTCAACATTTTGAGGAGGGGGTGGGTGATGGATCCCTGGAGGAATGGTTTGTGTGTTATGAAAGATCCCTCCCATCCCCATCCCAAACTCTTGGTGTTGTCCCTGCCTGCAGTCTACCCCTCAACCCGTCGTCCATGGCCAGCTCCACAGCACAGCCTGTAACCATTTGTCCTCCTTCCCCTGGGACAGTTAGCAGTCCATGTTTCAACGCCTCTGTATGGAGGCAATTTTGTGCCTTTCCTAATGACCCCTGTATAGCGTGGTGCCATGCATGTAATGTCCTGGTGTGCAGGGGCAAAAACCCGAAGCACCTGTCTTCAACGGTCCTGACTCGGCACCTGAAGATGCACCACCCGAGCCTGTCTCCCTCCTCACCCAGTGAAACATCTGTTGAGGGGAGAAAGGGGGCAACCGTCTCTTCTGAGCAGGGATCAGTGGGAGGGTCACTTTGCCCTGAGGGTGGCACTGGTGGGAGCAGAGCGCTCCAGCTGGTCGCGCTCACTGAGGTTGTCCCCTCAGGGTCTGGGACAGCGCCGCTTAGAACCTTGAGCTTGAGGGCTCAGGAGGTGGGCCTTCACATCTTGGCAGAGACGATTGCCCTACATGGCTTGCCCATATCCATTGTGGAATGTGAGGGGTTCCACAGGATACTAAAACATTTTGCCCCTTGGTTCTCCATGCTGTCACTGCACACTCTTGCCCATCGAGTCCTGTGAGTATCTCGAATGAAGGCTGGCATGTTTGGGTCAGGTTTAGCCAGGCCCACTTCCACTGCTAACAGGCTTCTGAGACCTTGATAGGCCTTCCTGGCACAGCCAGATCATCATGACATCTCCTTTCTGTGAAGGCAGGAAAGTGGGTGATGCTGGCGGCAGCCTCCTTTGGGCACTTGCACAACAGCTCAGGAGCTGTTGCACATATAGTTGAGCTGCATGGTACCCCTACCCATTGCAAACGCTGTGCCCTCTGAGCAGGGGGGAATGGGTCCCTTGACTCATGTCCTTCTCGCAAAGGCAGGAAGGTGGCCAATGTCTGCTGCTGCTATTGCTGCTGTCCCATTTCTGTCTCTCCCTCTCTGGAACCACTCTGACCCGTCAAAGCAATGTCTCCTGTCCTGCCCATCCCCTTCTTTCCGCAAAGGCAGGATGGTGAGTCATGTCAGCCACCACTTCACAAGGGACTATCCTGTTACTGCTCCCTCCTTGGTCATGAGGGACAGCTTGGCTGCAATCACGCAGCCAATTGTACAGTATAGGGATGCAGTCAGTTGCACAGCATGGCGGCTCCCCTGTCAATGGGACTGATGGGACCCCTTTCAGCTGGGTGGGAATGTGTCCCACAACTCCCATCCTTTCCACAAAGGCAGGAAGATGGGTGATGCTGGCTGCCACTTGAGCAATCCTCAGGGGGACCCTCGGGTGAGGCCCCGGGGTTGCTGGGGGATCTTGCCACTTCCCCTCCAAATTACATGCAAACGCTACAGATAGATTCAGAGTTGGACAGAACAAGATAGACATATAGATGGAAAGAAACAAAATCATTAGAAAAAGATCGACACACAAGCATACATATAGATGAGGATAGAGAAAGATTTGTAGAAAATGATATAGTTATAGAAAGAGAGAAAAAGACAGCTTGAGATAGAAAGAAATAGGAAAGGTCAGATATACATAGAAAGATATAGATTCAAATAGATAGTGGTGGAAACACATAGAAAGAAACAGACAGAGATTGAAAGTTACGAATAGACAGTAAAAGGGAGATACAGAGAAACAGATAGAAATGGGTACACAGATATAAACTGTTCTAGGTCCAGAAACAGAATGCGAATGCAACAAATATGTATTGAATCAAACAGAACATGACACATACATGGATAAAAGGATTGAAAATGAAAACAGAGAAAGATACAAACATTAGAGAATGTATAAGTATAATGAACAATACACTAGAATGTATATACATACATTAGAGAATGTATGTTAACAGTTAGACAATGGTATATAGTTGGAGAATTGTATGTAGAAAACGATAGAGAGAGAAATAGAAAGAAAGGGGACATCACCTGCCTTCTGGCCCTTGCTGAGAATAAATGCACACTCCTCTGAGGCCTGATGGGCAGGCACATGAGGGGTGCCGCCGGTGAGAGGCCAGACCCCCCCCCGCCCCCTGAGGGGAGGTGGCTCATCGCCGCCTCCCTGTGCCCACCAGGCCCTGCGGCCGCTGTCATCACCCATCTTCCGGCCTGCACCGGGAATAAGTGCACACTCCTCTGAGGCCTGCTGGGTGCCGCTGGTGAGTGACACGTGGGGGATGCCACCAGTGAGCGGCCAGACGCCCCACCCTCTGAGGGGAGGTGGCACACCACCACCTCCCCGTGCCCACCAGGCATGGCGGCTGCCATCATCACCCACTTTCCGACCTGTGCCGGGAATAAGAGTGCCCTCCACTGAGGCCTGGTGGGCAGGCACATGGGGGGTGCTGCCGGCGAGCAGCCAGACCCCCTGCCCCCTAAAGGGGAGGTGGCTCATCACCGCCTCCCCATGCCTGCTAGGCTCAGTGGCCACCATCATCACCCACCTTCCGGTCTGCACCGGGAATAAACACGCGCTCCTCTGATGCCTGGTGGGCAGGCACATGGGGGTGCTGCCAGCAAGTGGCCATACCCCCCACCCCCTAGAGGGGAGGCAGCTGTCACGTTCAGAATGCTTCCCTATATGTTGTAACCAAAGAGACTCCGTTTTAATTCTTTTAGTGTTCTGAGTGCTTTCTTTACAGGTGCCAAGATGTTCCCTAGCAGCTATCTCTCAGAGGAGGAATGTTTTGGCTACAGCTTTTCCAGTCCTGGGAAACTTTCACTTTCTCAGCTTCAAAGGGATTGTTTTGAGAACTATGGGGGGAGGCTGGGCCTACTGAGTCTTGATACTTTGTACTGTATTCTTTGCCTCTCATTCGTAACAATACACGTGTACCAGCCCAGATATTGCATCTGGGCCAGTGGACTATAATGGTTGCTTTTTTCAGTAAATCTTTTGAAAACAACGGACTCTTGTCTGATTGCAGAAGGTAGTCTGGATACAACTATTATTTAGCCACAGATCTGACATTTTGTTACGAATCACATCTGTTCCAATGCCTTAGCCGGGGCAGCCGGATACCAAAGCCGTTCCCGACAGGGACCCTTTGTTCGATCCCTATGCCTCCCCCAGTTCAGAAGGACTGGAACCTCAAGGACCCGTTCAAAGGGGAACAGGGTCTTCTGTTACTACGATATACACCCTCGCTCCTAGCAGAACGGATACTAGGCCCACAGCAGCAGCTGACCCACTGATATCCTTATCAACGCCGACACAGTGGGGATCGAGGCCTAGAGACACGAGGGAAAGGAGAGTGAGTACTGTGTTCACGCAACCCCTGATGGAAGGCCGACGGAATTTGGGTGTGATTGCAGAGTATTCCAGTAGCCAACCTTGGTATTATTGGAACCGTGAGGCCGACCAGTTGGAGTGGGATCGAAGAGGTTCGGAGAGTACCCAAACGTGGGAAACGTCCCGCCGCGATGTGATGAGTTGGGACTATGCAGAAGTTGCTCTGTGGACGGGGCAACAAGATTCGAGTGAGCACACATGGATACAATTACAGAGCCGAACCATAGCAGTAGATGCCGGAATTTCGGCGGTCACAGGATTAGCGAAAGGAATCCTGGCGGGGAGATCGCATGAAGAGCAGGGTAACGGGGCCCAGGGCATGGGAGAAATAAGACCTTGGCCCGGGGCATCCTATGCAGAATACTTAGAGACTACACAAGTCCCTAATGAACCTCCCCAGAAGTATGCTGAAACCGAGACCATGGCGATGGACTCGAATAGGGTACAGATCCTAGAGGAGAGATTGTCTAGTATGGAAGAGAGTCTGGCCCATGCAGTCCATTTACTATCCGTATTGGTGGTTGGAGGATCAGATGGGAGCCAAGAGACGGCCTCAGGCGTACAGAGTATCAGTCAGAGCTTGTTAACTTTACAAAGAATCATTCCGCGGACAGAAAACGTGGTACCAGATCAGCAACTCCCGTTAGCTGACAATTCGCAACAACCTGTACAGCCACTGAACCCCACATCAGGGCCAGTTGAGGAGCAGCTGAACAACACCAAAGAAGAGGAAGAAGAAGAAGAGGAAGAAGAGGAAGTAGCAGGAGGAGGGGGACCACTGCGAGAGGAGCCGAGGAGAACTCCGCCGCCTCCCGGGGGTACCCCGCAACACCCACCAGGGGAAGCTCCGATCCTTACGCCCGCACCAATTCTGCCACAGGGACCACCAGCTACCCCCCCGACTACGACCGTACAGCAAGGACAGCCGTTCCTGCCGAGACTCGTGGCACCGATTGCACGAGGCACCACTCCTCGGCAATACCCGCTGACGGGATCGATAGGACAGGGCACCATGCCCCGGCCTCTACTGCAACCGGGACCAAGGGGACCTCCTCCCCCAATACAGCCTGTTCCGAGAGGACCTCCTCCACTGCTACAACCAATTCCGAGGGGACCTCCACCGCCGCTACAGCCAGTGCCTAGAGGACCCCCTCCGCCAGTCCAACCAGTTCCGAGGGGACCTCCTCCGCCAATTCAGCCAGCACCGAGAGGACCCCCTCCTCCCTTACAACCTCAACCGAGACCCCAGCAACCTCCGATACAACCTCCTCTGATACAACCTCCCCCGGTACAACCTTATCCGCAGTACCCAGATGGGGGACCTTAACAAGTGCCTATAGAATATTACCCACGGCCTGCGCCGGTCGCTAGACCCCCGGAATTGCCGATGGGGTGAGTAAAACTGGAAGCCACGTTTGACGGAGACCCGTCCAAATTAGGATTTTTCCTAGTACAAGCTTTACAATTCTTTAACCGTTGGGGACATTTGTTCGGAGATGAAGCCAGCCAGATCGAACACTTGGGGTCTCGCCTACAAGGAAAAGCAGCAGAATGGTATGTAGCCCTTTAAGAATTGGGGGCCCCTGAATTAAACACATTACAAGGTCTTGTAGATGCACTCCGCGCCCAATACGAAGACCCTTTGGAAAAAAGTAGAGCTCAAACCGAATTACTATCTATTAGACAAGGCAGCATGTCGGCTAGAGACTATGTTACAAAATTCCGACAGCTGGCCGCCAAATGTCCAAGGTCTGAGGAGTCCACCAAAATAATTCTGTTCAAACAGGGCATGAATCCCAGACTATTGGACAGAGCCCTTATGCAAGATAATCCCCCCACACTCTTGGAGTGGATTCAATTAGGTTGTGAAGTGGAAAATCGTATGCAAGAAGTACGCTTGGTCGAACAGCAACAAACCGCTGGGCACCGGTGCTCATCTGTACTTGTGAGAGGGAGCAGGGGTGCTGGATATGCAACTAGAGGAGCGAGAGATGCTAGATGGCAACAAGGATTGTGTCTACAGTGTGGCCAAAGCGGTCACTTTGTGGCACAATGTCCATTCCGGCCTGTGCAAAGAAATCCGTTCCTACCAAGGCGTCCAGCCCCCACCTCTTAGCCCACGCCAGCCCGCCCGACACCCACTCCCAGAGCGTCGAGAGGCAGAGGGACTTTCCGCAGAAATCCTCCCGAAAAAGGCTTAGAGCTTGAAGAAATTATGGACTATGATTCAACAGCTCTAATCGGTGAGGAAAACCCCGAAAGTCCTGCCTCGGGAAACGAGATGGATCTGTCGTAAAAGGACCCAAGCGGCAGATAAAAAACCAGTCAGTTCCAATTCTGGAAAGGCCTCATGGGTCCATACTATTCATACCAGTAACGTTAGTTAACCCAGAAAGAAAAACACATATTCGTGTGCAAGCCCTCATAGACTCGGGCTGCTCTAGAGACATTATTGCACCAGCCTTAGTAAATGGATTAGTACTCCCTGTAAAAGAACTGGAAACTCCAGTCATTTTTGAACAAATGAATGGCACTAATATGAATCCTGTCACTACCGAAATCATACCTGTCATTACAGGTATGGAACAACATTGGGAGACGAGATCATTCGTAATTAGTACTACAGCAAAGTACCCTTTAATATTGGGAAGCAGATGGTTGTGGGATCACAACCCCTATATAGACTGGACAGTAGGAAGCATTACCTTTTCCCATGAGAAATGTGAAAATCATCGTTGGAATCAAAACTGGGGTAAAAACCCTACTCTCATTGAACAAGCCCTGTTAACTCAAGAAGAACTTAACCAAATACCTAAACAATATAGAGCCTATGTCCAAGCCTTCACCGAAGAAGAAGCCAACTCCTTACCTCCCCACCGGAGGATGGACTGTGCCGTGGAAATTTTACCGGGTGCATCTTTACCCAAAGGCAGACTGTATCCCATGAGCCCAAATGAGCGGGAGGAGCTCCGCAAATTCATTGATACTAATCTTCAAAGGGGATTCATCCGACCCGCAAATAGCCCGCATGCGGCTCCAGTGCTATTTGTCAAAAAAAAGGATGGGGGATTAAGACTTTGCACAGACTTTAGAGGACTTAATGCAGTCTCCTCCAGCAACGCCTACCCCATCCCACTCATCCAGGATCTACTCAATGTCGTGGCACAAGGTAAGATCTTTACGAAATTGGATTTAAAAGATGCTTACTTCCACGTTCGTATAAGGGAAGGCGATGAATGGAAAACCGCGTTCAATACGCCCCTCGGCCAATACGAATACTTAGTTATGCCTTTTGGCCTGGCCGGGGCCCCTTCGGTTTTCATGTCCATGATCAATGAAGTATTGCATGACTTTTCGTACAAAGGAGTAGTGGTGTATCTAGATGACATTTTAATTTATTCAGAATCTGAAGAAGAACACGTAGATCTTGTGAAAAAAGTCTTAACCACTCTAATGTGTAACAAATTGCCCATTAAACTGTCCAAATGTGAGTATCATAAGACGGAACTCACCTATCTGGGATATTGCATCTCCAAAGATGGTTTAAAAATGGACCCGAGCAAAGTGCAAGCTGTCCAAGAATGGCAAACGCCCACTACTCGCAAAGAACTACAATCCTTTCTAGAGTTTGCCAACTTTTATAGAGAATTTATAGCAAACTTTGCTCAAATAACACTTCCCCTGACTGAACTGTTAAAAACCAAATACAAAGGGGAACAAGCTAAAAAACCAAGCGCTAAATTGTCATGGACGCCCCAATGCCAAGCAGCATTCAATCAGCTCAAAACCCAGTTTATTTCCGAACCAGTTCTGCAGCACCCTGACGAAAATCGCCCATTTGTAGTACAAGTAGACGCCAGCGATACTGCGATTGGAGGCGTCCTCTTGCAGCGAGGGGAGGACGATGTGCTTAAACCCTGTGCCTTCCTATCCCGCAAATTTTCTGAACCTGAAAAAAATTGGAATGTTTGGGGAAAAGAAGCTTTTGCTGTAAAGGCAGCACTCTCCACTTGGAGACATTGGCTAGAGGGAGCCTGCCATCCGTTTGAAGTATGGACGGATCACAAGAATTTAGAAGCCCTATGCAGTCCGCGAAGGCTGAATGCCAAACAATTGCGATGGGCAGAATACTTTTCTAAATTCAACTTCACTTTGAACTTTTTGCCCGGCAAAACTAACTTCCTTGCCGACGCCCTATCACGCATGCCTCAACATAAGAGCAAGCGGGAGGAGACAATAGACACTGTCTTTTCACCTACGCAATTAGGGGGAGTGGTTACAACGCGCAGTCGCACCACCCAACCTTCTCAACCAGACCAAGGGTGGAGACAAAAACTAAAAGCTGAAGTGGAAAAGGAGGGGGGGGGAATGTACCCAAGGAAAAGTTACCACAATCCGAGCAAGGAGAGTGGCTTTGGGGGGACCGCTTTTATGTACCCAGCAGTTTAAGAAAAGAAGTGTTACAACGCTGTCACGACGCCCCTATGGCTGGCCACTACGGGTACTTAAAAACACTCCATCTAGTGCAACGGCAATTTTGGTGGCCAGGCATGCGCAAAGACATTTCCCAATATATAGTGTCATGCCCCATCTGTCTCAGTGCCAAGTCACGCAAAGGCAAGCCACCCGGACTTTTGCAACCTTTAGAAACGCCAAACAGACCATGGGAAACCATATCCATGGATTTTATTACAGACCTCCCCCCCCTCCAAGGGCCACACTTGCATTTTGGTTGTAGTGGATTTATTCTCCAAGCAAGCTCATTTCATACCTTGCACCACTATACCTTCGGCCCGAAAACTAGCAGATATATTCCTAAAACACATTGTTAAACTGCATTCTTTTCCGTCAAAGGTGATTTCGGACCGCGGTGGACAGTTTGTTGCCAACTTCTGGCGGGAGCTTCTACAAATTATGGGAATTGAGCAAGGTTTAAGTTCCAGCCATCATCCTCAAACCGACAGACAGTCCGAAAAAACTAATCAAATATTAGAACAGTTTCTCCGCTGTTATATCAATTTTCAACAAGACAACTGGATCGATTTGCTTCCCTTAGCGGAATTCTCATACAATAACAGTGTACACGCCTCCACTGGAGAAACTCCCTTCAAAGTAATATATGGCTTCCACTTCAAACCATTCCTGTTTGAAGCGCTCCCCCCTCCTGCTTTAGCGTCCCGAGATGTTTCCGAATGGTGGGGGGAAGCAGCTCAGCAATGGACTCTGATTAAAAAGCATCTCGACAAAGCCAAACAGGATGACAAAAAGTATGCTGATCACCATCGTGTGGCCGAATGGGACTTACAACCTGGAGATCTTGTTTATCTATCTACAAAAAATTTAAAAGTTACTCAAACCAGCCGAAAACTAGCATTGAAATTTCTGGGACCTTTTCCTGTTCGTAAAGTAATCAATAAAGTGACTGTAGCCCTGGATTTACCAAAGAACCTACGCCATGTACATGATACATTCCATGTCAGCCTCTTAAAAAAGGTTCCCCCAGCAAATCAATGGCACACCCGTGCCCCTCCTATCCCTACTTTGATTGATGATCAAACCCATTATGAAGTGCAGCAAATTTTGGACTCTAAACTTAAAAGAAATCAGCTGTTTTATCTTATCAAATGGAAAGACTTTGACTCTGGGTTTGATGAATGGGTGAACTCTGTGCATGTTCCTTCTCCTAGATTAATAAAATCATTCCATACTCGCTATCCGCATAAACCAGGGGGAGGGGCATTTTAGGGAGGGCAGAAATGTCAGGTTCAGAATGCTTCCCTATATGTTGTAACCAAATAGACTCCATTTTAATTCTTTTAGTGTTCTGAGTGCTTTCTTCACAGGTGCCAAGATGTTCCCTAGCAGCTTTCTCTCAGAGGAGGAATGTTTTGGCTACAGCTTTTCCAGTCCTGGGAAACTTTCACTTTCTCAGCTTCAAAGGGATTGTTTTGAGAACTATGGGGGGAGGTTGGGCTTGCTGGGGTTTGATACTCTGTACCTTGTTCTATGCCTATCATTCGTAACAATACACGTGTACCAGCCCAGATATTGCATCTGGGCCAGTGGACTATAATGGTTGCTTTTTTCAGTAAATCTTTTGAAAACAACGGACTCTTGTCTGATTGCAGAAGGTAGTCTGGATACAACTATTATTTAGCCACAGATCTGACAGCAGCCCACGTTCGAGTACACCCCTTGTACATTGGGCCAACATCAACTGGTGGCTCTAATTGTATCAAGTGGGAGTTTCTTGGGGGCCTCGGATTGGAGAGGGTATAACTCGAAGATCCCTATTGCAATCTTGACCAAACTTGGGTACTGGCTGGAGGAGAGCCTCCTAAACACTCCCTCGGAATATGGGCTTTCTAAGTCCAACGGGGGCCGTTCTGATGCCCATGAACCACGAACCTCAAACAAGTTCGTCGGCGGCAAAAGTTCATTGCGGTTCGCGACTTCAGGTTCGGCGGGTGGCAGCGAACCATGAACCACGGGTTCGCTCTCTGTATTTCTTTCTTTCCAACACCGATCTGGGCAGTTCCTTCATAATTCTTACCGCCTTTCCATCAACTTCTAGTGGATCCTGAAACTGTTTGGTCACAATTAGTTCTCTTGTATTTCTTGTCGTAAATTGCACAATCATATCCCTTGGTAACTTCCTCTGAGACGCAAATTTTGAATTAATTCTGTACACCACGTCTAGGAGAGCTGCAATTTCCTCTTCCCCCTTCCCCAGGTACTCTGCCAAAATTTTTGTAATCTGCTCTCGGGCGGTCTTTTCCTCTGTTTCCGGGATCGAACGAAATCTTAGCTGTTTTTCCATTTGTTTACTTTCCGCGATGGTCACTCTCGCTTTCAGTCCTCTCATCTCTGTCCTCTGCAGATTCATCGTGTTTTCTACTACCTTCACTCTCTGCTCCGTATCTGATACGTCTTTTACCAGCTCTGCCATTTCCGATTTAAGTGTCTCTTTAAAGTCTCTAAAGTCTTTTGCCATCTCCTGTATCATACCTTTGAGCTCTTTATTGCCTTCTGTAACTTCAGAAACTTTTTTATCCAGATTCTCCATCGCAGCTTGCCACTCCTTCGACATCGTGGGGCTAGATTTACCACGCTCCCACGAGTCTGCCCTTTTCCTTAATTCCGTGGCGCTGATTTATTACTTCCAATTGCTTTAAAAAGTCCCAATTTACTCAGTTTTTGTTAAAAGTTGTTTTGCTCAGTCCAAAATGTCGGGCGTTTTTTCTCTATGGTTTTAACTTGAAGCAAACACCCTTACCTTCTTCCAAGATGTCCTACTTCCTGTTTCCTTGAAGCCAAAACTTTGCCCTTCTCTGAAATGGCGAACTTCCACTTCCTGTATTAACACAGAACACCTCTTGCCAGCCTCTTTATGATCCTGACGTACTTCCTGTTTCTTTAATGTTTGCAGCAGTTCCCGCGATATTCAAGCTTTCCCACAGTCCAGTATCTCTTCCCACTTCAGGTATGTAAACAATATCCAATTTTCCGCCTTAACTACTGTTTAAAATGTCGCTTTTTAGATTTTCCCTTGCCGGAATCTTCCCCTTCACTTAATCAATCTGTTGCAGTTTTTAAGTCCAGTTTTAAACTTTATTACTTGCTTAAATCTGTCCCGGTTTGAGAGATAGCAATCTTTACCTTCTTAAACATCTTTTCTTGGGTTGTAATCGCTGCTTCTTTTAATCAAACGAATCCGTTCCCCTTGCTGCTTAACGAAGCTCGGGCATGCAGGTCTTATGCCAATACAATTGACTCCTGAGCCGCTGCAGAGATCTTGGCAAACCTGTCTTCGGGTGGGACCTCCAGGGCGGGAGAGAGCTCGTTGCTTAGAGCCCCCCACCACCCAAGATCGACGCGCCCTCGGATGCAGAGCATACTTGCCTGTTCTCCGCCTGAGAACAGGGGGCTGCGGGCAATCTGTGCCCCTCCAGCCTCCACAAACAGCGGCACGGACAGCTAAGCTCTTAGAGCTGCTTTAGACCTTCATGGATCCCGAACCAGAAGTCGAAAACAACGGACTCTTGTCTGATTGCAGAAGGTAGTCTGGATACAACTATTATTTAGCCAAAGATCTGACAGCAGCCCGCCTTCGAGTACACCCCTTGTACATTGGGCCAACATCAACTGGTGGCTCTAATTGTATCAAGTGGGAGTTTCTTGGGGGCCTCGGATTGGAGAGGGTATAACTCCAAGATCCCTATTGCAATCTTGACCAAACTTGGGTACTGGCTGGAGGAGAGCCTCCTAAACACTCCCTCGGAATATGGGCTCTCTAAGTTCAACGGGGGCCGTTCTGATGCCCATGAACCACGAACCTCAAACAAGTTCGTCAGCGGCAAAAGTTCATTGCGGTTTGCGACTTCAGGTTCGGCGGTGGCAGCGAACCATGAACCACGGGTTCGTTAATTTTTTTTGGTTTGTGCTCATGTCTAGTTATGAGTACCAGGTTAGATGTCAGGCCAGGACTCTTGTTTCTGAATTTTGGACTTCAGAGTTCTACTTGGATTTTTGTGCTTCTACTCTAACAAGGTGACGTGTGTCAGGGGATCAAAGCCTGTACAGTTTTTTAGAGTAGCTATTCAGTTTTATTATTTTCTTTTGTGTTTTGTACAGTTTCTATATTTGTAATCCTTCATATGGTTCTTAATAAACTTTATTAATTGTACTTCTGTAGCTATTTGGGTTTTAGGGCTTCACTCTAAATCCAGTACTATATGCTATTTGGCTACAGCTACCAGGTACTTGTTTTTGTGGAATTCAATTTGCAGATATCCTATTTTTCAGGGCTGACTTCTTGATTAACAACTTGTAGGGGTGGAGATTTGGTTTCTCATTTTCACAGCTGAGGGTTGGTTAAGAGGAACTGGTGGTGGCTCCCTTTACTCTGGGAGGTAAGGCTCACATCCCTAGTAGTGTCTTTTGCTCTTGACCTCCATCCCAGCCATCTTGTGGATACAAGGAGCTGTGACACAAATCACTATAGAAGGGAATGTAGGGCAAACAATGAAATATCACCTGTATACATCACCACAAACTATAGACAGTTAAGTCACTATATTCTGTTCTATTTGAAACTTCCCATCCTTATCCCAGGACAGCAAGTGTTTAGATCAACATGGGTAGCCATTAGAAATGGGCACAAACCTAATTACAACCCAAAAAAACCCCACGAACCAGGCCGGTTCGGGGTTCGTGAACCAGGGTTCGTGGAAGCTCCTTTCCATGCTGGTTCATTGGGTCGTATTTAAAGGGCTGTTTAAATGGGCATTTCCCCAGCCTCAACCCCACACTTACCTTATCCTGCAGTGCAGCATCCTTCCTCTCCTCCTAGGAGGGGTGGGAAGGTCAGTTTTGGCCTCTTCCGCCAACCTGGGGGCCTGTGGGGCGACAGAAGAGGCTGAAAACGGCCTTCCTGTCCTTCAAATGGCTGCTGCAGTGGCCATTTGAGGGGCAGGGAAGCCATTTGAGGAACAGGGAGGCCTTTTTCGGCTTCCCTGCCCCTCAAATGTCTGCTGTGGCAGCCATTTGAAGGACAGGAAGGCCATTTTTGGCTTCCCTGCCCCTCAAATGGCCCCTGCAGCAGCCATTTGAAGGGCAGGAAGGCAATTTTCAGCCTCTTCCGTCACCCTGGAGGCCCCCAGGGCAGCAGAAGATGTCCTTCTTGCTCCTCCTGGGAGGAGAGGAAAGACTGCACTGCAGGATAAGGTAAGTATGGGGCTGGGGGTAGGGGGTGGGGGGCTGGGGTTTGGGCAGTTTAAAGGGACCTGCTGCTTGCAAGGCAAGAAAGGGCCCTTTAAACTGTTAAATGCCCCTTCCGCTGCCGCTGTTAAGGCCAGAAAGGGGCATTTAAACCCCATGAACCATGAACTGGTTCATAACTGGTCCAGTTCTGTGGTTCGTGGTTCGTATTTTTTTTTTGTTCAATGCCCATGTCTAGTAGCCATGTTAGCCTGTCTGTAGCAGTAGAAAAGAGCAAGAATCCAGTTGCACCTATAAAACAAAGAAAATTTGTGGTAGGGTATAAGCCTTTGTGAGCCACAGCTCACTTCTACAAAAGTTCATACCCTACCACAAATTTTGTTCGTATTATAGGTGCTACTGGACTCTTGCTCTTTTCTACAGCAAGTGTTTATAATTCAAGAGCTTTGAAAGTGTCATTGGACCATTTGGACTGAAAGATTGAAATGTACTGCATAATGTATAATGGAGAACAAATAAAAACCAAATTAGTGTGCTAAGTTATATCTGACATCATTTGTCTCAGGAGATAGAGTTCAATAAAATATGGAGAATTACAAGGAGAAAAAAACATTTTATAGAGTAAAATTAATAGTTCACCTTTTACATCAGCTTTTGAAAAGCTTGCCCAGATGTAATTGAAATGCTAATCTACAGAATTTAAATATCACACAGAAGCAGGAACTAAACTATTAATTTAGAAAGAAAGATCACTTATTTTGTTTTAACTTTCATAATGAAAATTTTCTTATTTTAAAGAATCAAAGCCCTTTTATCGTACTTTCCTTGTTTTTTAAAGAAGTAATGAGCAGTAAACTCAGCAATTACATACATTACTAAATGTCATTTGTTAAACAATTGTGTCCTGTGAAGAAGGAGAAAGATTCATTCCAGAATGAATTCTTTGGTCTGATTTCATACTTCATGAATTCTCATTCTTCACTACAATGCATGAATAATTTTATGCACTGCATTGCACATAAAGGTAAGACTCCATTGATGTCTGTTTAAATATATACCTAATTGAATAGTTTTTTTGTATGCCAATTCAAGCATCAATCTATGTTTTAAAAAACATCCCTTATGTTTTTCAAGTCTAGATACTAGACATTATATCACTTTCAGATATATGATCTGTAAGAGCATCAGAACATATATTGTTCTTCCTATCTCATTAGGTCATAGTTTTCACAGTCCATTTTATCCACATCAATGATTACTGAAGACACAGTAATTTCATTTTCAGTAAATGTCACTTATTAAAATTAAGAAACATATACAATAAATGAAGTATTTTTTAATAAAAAAGGCTTCTTGTGCAATTATTTCAGTTGTCTTCCCTGATATGGTTTCAAAAATATGTTAATTATTGTTACATTTTTTTACAGGGTACAGTTCAGCAATGCTTGGTCATGATTCATTCCTGCTGAAGCCACAAGGGAAGGCAATTCCACCTTACCATGTACCGTACTGATACCAATTGCATAGGGGTCAGACCCTTCAGAAAAGCTATGGACTGTAACACTTACCTTGAGTATGGGTCCTTTCACCCCAAGAATCTCAAGGATAATATTCCATACAGGAAATTTTTGCACCTTAAGTGCAATTCCACTGACCCAAAAGACTATCACAGGGAATGTAATAATCTGTACAAATCTTTCCTTAATAGAGGCTATCCAGCATCTCTTTTGCAGCTTTCCCGAGAGAAAGCAGATATGTTCCAGAGAAAAGAACTTTTTAAACCTAAAGAGACAGTGTCAGATACGATAATCAGGTGGGACTTGGATTTTATCCCCATGGCTAACAACATTTTAAAAATTATTAATAAACATTGGTATCTTATACAGGACATTTCTCGCTGTGAAAGACCTCCCTACTATAGGTTTCAGGAAGACTAAGAGTCTAAAAGATCTTATTATACACTCTTACATACTTCTTCTGCACCTACACTTAATATCACAGGGCATTTCCCTTGTGGAAGATGTCTAGTTTGCCATCTAGTACTACCTGGACCTAGGGTTACAGTTAATCAGGGGTGTAATACCATCACCCTGAGATCCTTTTCAACATGCCAAACAGAAGGCGTGGTATATTTAATTATATGCCTGTGCAATATGCTGTATGTGGGTAACACCAATCGCTCTGTTAAGACGTATCTCAGAACACATCTTGCATATTAAAAACAAAGTAATAGATACCCCTTTGGTAGATCATTCTTCCAACTTGAAATATAAGGAAAATGAATTCAAATACCGTGTTTTATACGTGGCCCTTAAGGGCTCCCCACAATGAATCTCACAAATGTTATCGCAGTGGGAGGTTCAATGGATTCATTGTTTGAACAGTATGAAACCTTTTGGTTTGAACCAAGAATTAAATTTATCACGTTTTTTGTTATCTGTATGTATACTTTTAATGTATTACTACTGTTTTACATGGGGTGTTGCACCTTTAAGATGTTTCTTTAAATTCTGGTTCACTGTTAATTAGTCACACACAGCCAATGTGAGGATGCATCCTGCTGCCGCTTGAAAATTACTATGCGTCAGCATTGGTGAGTCTAAATTTAATTAAAACTATTAAAAGACGAATGTATATCTTTATTAGAAACATATTTTATTACAGATATATGGTGGCAAGGTCTGTTGACCCCGATGAAGTTTCATTTTGGAAACAAGCATCTTTGATGACCGGTTCCTTGTCAGGTCTATGGTTCTTTGAAGCTTGCCATCCTTGTTACGTCCATCTGCATAAAAGAGAAAAAGTAAAAAGATATAAGAAATCTTAGTGGTTGTTATTACTTTGTACACCCGGCGGGTCCTTTGGTCTGCTCCGGAATCTTCGCACCTGTATTTGAAGAAGCCCTTTTGGAGGAAGAGGAATTTTGCCTTTTGGCTGGTTGCTTTTGAATGTTGTTGTTAATCCCTGTATTTTCTACTGGATACTGTATGAGAATCCATTCGTGTACATTGTATATCCTGTTAATTGTTTGCACTGAGTCACTTTAAATCACAGTAAAACTTAAATTTGTATTTATATTTATAATAGAAAAATATTTATTACATCTTTAATTCTTGCAATATTCATGTTCCTTTAAGTCCCTTAGATGTGGTTTTCCACTGTGGATTTTGGCTATTGTAGGGTGCTTCTCTTTCCTTTCTGCTGATTCCTGCTGAAAACAATGGCTTGCCGCTGCCTACTTCAAGTCCCAATTATTTCAGTGAGACTAACAGTGCCATCCTAAGAAGAGTTACTCCAGTCTAAGTCCATTGCTTTCAATGGGGTTAGAATGGAGTAACTCTTCTTAGGATTGCACTGTAATTTGGGGTAATACTGTTATTGTTATCAAGTGTATACTACAAAAATACATTAGGTAGGTAGTCATTTTATTGTATATGGCTGTTGGCCTTCACAATATCAAAACATTCTCAAATAACAGAATAATACATTATCAAAATAGTCAGGTAATTAAACACGTCAGAGCCACATAAAACACCCTGCTAAAAGACTTTAAAATTAATAAAACCTTCTAAGACAAATCACATCAAGTCAAAGGCTAATTCCTTTGCTCTAATCTTCCTAGCAGCTACAGCAAAAAGCACCAATCTTAATGAAATAAAGGAATCCTTGTCTGAGAGCATCGTAACAATCTTATCAGAGTCAGACAGAGGATGTAAGGAAAATAGGATCTTAGCTAGGAATTTATTTCTAGGTTCTGTGTATAGAGGGCAAGCCAGAATGTAATGAGGGAGGTCCCCCACTGAATGACCACATATACAAATGTGTTGGTCAACTGGTGTCTTTTTATATTGACCCACTAGCATCTCTGTAGGCATTGTTTGAAAGCGCAATGAAGTAAAGGACCTCCTAAGATTATACACAGTTATATTGGTTAAGTAGAAGGCCCTACAATGGGCTTTTTTGATCATTTTAAACCAAGGGGCCAACCTCAATTGAGAAATCAAAGAAGCATCAATTAGGGCATCTTCCCTAAAGACCCTTTTCACAAAGGTCAAAACTATTCCCAGAGGGCTGCAATAAATCATCCGGGATAGTATATCTGGCAACGAAGTGGTTCAAAAAAAGAAGGTGGGCATTATCATTGTTATTCAATAGATGGAAACTGCGGGCCAAGCTACACATGACGAATGACACTTGAACGGCAAGTGGATTGAGTGGAGGGCAAGTGAACAGGGACAAATACACTTGCTGTTCAAGTGTCATTCGTCATGTGTAGCTTGGCCCTAAGTTTACTGTATGAGTCAGGAGTTTTTAGTTGTTTTTTTCCAGAATTTTAAAATCATCAGGTGGGCTCGAGCCTTTACTGAAGGAAGTCCCAACTCAGCTCGTAAAAGAGCAGCCGGTGTCCCTTTAGGGAGTGCCAGGATTCGCCTCATGAAGAGGTTTTGGATTCTTTCTAGCTTTAAGAGTAATTGGTCTTTCCACCCCCAGATCTCAATACCATACAGTAATTGGGAGATTATTTTACTAACAAAAAGTTTCAACACTGGGTCTATGAGGAGACTTCCCCCGGTATAATAAAATCTCATTACAACTCATGTTGTCTTAAGGGCTAATGCTTTAGCAGATTCTAGATGAACATCCCCCTTAAGGGTTTCGCTAAAAGTAAAACCTAGTTATTTATAAAATTTACATTGTTCTATTGGAGTACCCTGTATGCTCCGTTTGAACGCTTTTGGCTGCTTCTGAAAAACCATAACTTTGGTTTTCAAATAATTGATTATAAGTTTTTCTTCCTTACAATATTCACCTAGACTATGCAAAAGCCTCTTCAGTTCCATTCTAGTTAAAGAGATCAAAACCATATAATTTGCATATAGTAAGATTAATATTTTTTCCTGGCCTAGGGTGGGTGCAATAAATTCAGGGCCTGACAGTCTCTGAACAATGTTATTAATATATAAATTAAAAAGTAGGGGACTAAAATGCACCCTTGTTTCACTCCCTTGTTAACAGGGATCTCCCTCGTTAGTGAGTCCGGAATGCCCACTTTGATTTTAGCAAATGTGTCTGTATATAACTCGCGAATTAAAAACAATAATCTCTTGTCGATATTAGTCTTCCAAGCTTCTCCCATAAACGGGCCCTATCAATGGAATCGAAGGCCAAGGCTAAATCAACGAAAACAACATACAAGGCTTTAGTTAGGCCATTCATGCTGGAATGGGCTAGCTTGTAGAGTGTTTGACAGTGGTCCAATGTACTTTGGCCTCTTCTGAATCCAGCTTGGTGGGGATATAAAATATGGTTATCATTGGCCCAGTCTTCTAACTTTTGAAGCAGATACCTCCCATAAAGTTTGGATGCGGTATCAAGGAGCCTTATGGGATGATAATTGTGTGGATTGGTTTTGTCTCCTTTTTTGTGGATGGAAATCACTATGCTGGTTTTCCATCCTACAGGAAATTTACTTGAGTCAAGATGGCGGTGTGGTAGGAGCTCCAGCAGCGCTCCTCCGCAAGCTAAGTTTATTATCCCTTTATTACCTTTATCTCATTCTAATTATTTCTGCTCATTAATAGGGGTGTGCAATTCGAAAGAAACCCGAAACAAACTTGTTTCGGGTTGTTTCAGGTTATCCGAAATGTTTTGGGAAACCCGAAACGTTTCGGGTTAATCGAAAGAAAATAACCCAAAACGTTTCGGGTAGTTTCGGGTTTTTCAATGGGAAAATGCCTCCGTCTTCCCGGATGCCTGGGGGAGGCATTTCCCCACCGAATCAGCCCACAATTGGTGAGTACCTTCCTCTAACCCCTCTCTAACAACCCCCCAAGGTTCAGACCGATTGGACTTTGGGGGGCCATGTTATGGCCCCCCAAACCAGATCCCCCTATCCTCGCATAAGAAAGGGAAGGGTGAGCATATTGTTAGCTTGCTGCTGCTCATCTTCTTCTTCATTATTTCCTATGGGGAAAAAATGAGGAGGCAGGCTTCCTTTGCCAGGGGTGGCATTTTGCATGCAAAATGCCCCCCAACCCTCTGGGGCCCTTCTCCCACCCTGCCTCCCACCCCCCACCAAGGCTCAGCCTGCTCCCACTTGGGGGGGGCATTTCATGGCCTCCCCAAGTAGGTGCTCTTTTCTCCACCAATTCCACCTGGGGGAGGCTTGTCTTGCCAGGGGTGGCATTTTGCATGCAAAATGCCCCCCAACCCTCAGGGGCCCTTCTCCCACCCTTCCTCCCACACCCCACCAAGGCACAGCCTGCTCCCACTTGGGGGGGGCATTTCATGGCCTCCCCAAGTAGGTGCTCTTTTCTCTACTACTTACAGCTGGGGGAGGCTTGTCTTGCCAGGGGTGGCATTTTGCATGCAAAATGCCCCCCAGCCCTCAGGGGCCCTTCTCCCACCTTTCCTCCCACCCCCCACCAAGGCACAGCCTGCTCCCACTTGGGGGGGCATTTCATGGCCTCCCCAAGTAGGTGCTCTTTTCTCTACTACTTACAGCTGTGGGAGGCTTGTCTTGCCAGGGGTGGCATTTTGCATGCAAAATGCCCCCCAACCCTCAGGGGCCCTTCTCCCACCTCTACTCCCACCCCCACCAAGGCTCAGCCTGCTCCCACTTGGGGGGGCATTTCTTGGCCTCCCCAAGTAGGTAGCAGTATCTTACACAAAAATAACACAACTCACTTCTCATCAGAGAATCACCCAAACACAATTGCTGTCAAAAACAGTGAAGTCGGTTGTATTATTTTGTGTAGTACACTACTATCATGTCCTGTTGTGCCCTCCTACTGTGTAACCTAAAGCTGTTCAAGAAATAAAGTGTTTTTGACAGGAATTGTGTTTTTGTGATTCTCTGATGTTAAGTGAGTTGTGTTATTTTTCTGAGGTGGAATGCTGGAATGTCCTTTGGTGTGCCCCCCCTGCTGTGTATCCTAAAGCTGTTCAAGAAATAAAGTGTTTTTGACAGGAATTGTGTTTTTGTGATTCTCT
This sequence comes from Eublepharis macularius, assembly GCF_028583425.1. Taxonomy (NCBI): domain Eukaryota; kingdom Metazoa; phylum Chordata; class Lepidosauria; order Squamata; family Eublepharidae; genus Eublepharis; species Eublepharis macularius. Next base: position 70,861,322 of record NC_072794.1, read on the forward strand.
GATGTGAAGTGAGTTGTGTTATTTTTGTGTAAGATACTGCTGCCATGCCGTTTGGTGTGCCCCCCTGCTGTGTAACCTAAAGCTGTTCAAGAAATAAAGTGCTTTTGACAGGAATTGTGCTTTGTGATTCTCTGGTGTTAAGTGAGTTGTGTTATTTTTCTGTGTGGGGGACTGCTGGTGTAATGTGTCATTATGCTTTGCCTACTTGTACTTTGAAAGGGAGAAAATAATTTTTAAAAAACTTTATTTTGTGTTGTTCGTGTTTTATTCTTTGTTGTGCAGTTGGTTCCCATCATAGGGAACAATGGGGCATCTCTGTAGGTGGTGGGGGAATTTGAGGGAGGGTGTCTGTGGTTCAGGTGCTCTTTCACAGGGACCAGCTGGCACTCAGAAGTGTGCCCACCATTGTGGCACCCCTGGGCTGTGCGGAATTGCCCAGGGAAAGAGAGTTTAGAAGTTCCCAGCATAGGGAACAAAGGGAGAGGGCTGGCCTTTGCCAGCCTGTTCCTGGGGTTATGGGTGTGGGGCTGCTGGGGGTGGATTTGGGTCTGTGAGGGGCTAATGTGGGGATTTGGGTCTATGTGTGGCAGCTGGGGGGGAAATGGGTTTGTGTGGGGCTGTAGGAGGTGGACTTTGGGGGCTGAGAGCACCTACTTGGGGAGGCCATGAAATGCCCCCCCAAGTGGGAGCAGGCTGAGCCTTGGTGGGGGGTGGGAGTAGAGGTGGGAGAAGGGCCCCTGAGGGTTGGGGGGCATTTTGCATGCAAAATGCCACCCCTGGCAAGACAAGCCTCCCACAGCTGTAAGTAGTAGAGAAAAGAGCACCTACTTGGGGAGGCCATGAAATGCCCCCCCCAAGTGGGAGCAGGCTGTGCCTTGGTGGGGGGTGGGAGGAAAGGTGGGAGAAGGGCCCCTGAGTGTTGGGGGGCATTTTGCATGCAAAATGCCACCCCTGGCAAAGGAAGCCTGCCTCTTCATTTTTTCCCCATAGGAAATAATGAAGAAGAAGATGAGCAGCAGCAAGCTAACAATATGCTCACCCTTCCCTTTCTTATGCGAGGATAGGGGGACCTGGTTTGGGGGGGCCATAACATGGCCCCCCAAAGTCCAATCGGTCTGAAACTTTGGGGGTTGTTAGAGAGGGGCTAGAGGAAGGTCCCCACCAATTGTGGGCTGATTCGGTGGGAAAATGCCTCCCCCAGGCATCCGGGAAGATGGAGGCATTTTCCCATTGAAAAAGCCGAAAGAAAGCCGAAACAAGCAGAAACAAACCCGAAAGCCAAAAGCCGAAACGGCTAGCCGTTTCGGCTTTTGCCTGTATCCAAAACAGATTCTTGTTTCGGGTAAACCCGAAACAAGAATAACGAAACAGTGTGCCTTTGCAGACCCCTACTCATTAACTGCCCTGGCAGCTGTCAGAGTCAGTTCTAATCTTGGAACAGCCTTAGAGCGTCCTCCTTGAATTCTCATAGTGATACAAAAATACATGCAAAGTACAATATCACAAACCAACAATATACAATTATTTATGACTGGACACTATTACATTAACCAAATGTGTTCATCTATCACAACTGTCAAAAATTAAAACGTGTATCTGTACATAAAGATTTTTAAAAATTCTTTATTTTTGAAGTTTTTAACCAATACAACAAACATAACACAATAATTGAAACAGTAAAGGTGTAAAGATTTCGATGACATAGGAGGGTGTACATAAAGATGTATCATTTTGCCTGGAAAATAGCCATATGGCTTTGGGCCACTCTCAGCTTGATGCAGCTTATAATTTTCTTCGTGTATGTATATCCAAATATTTTTAAGTTTGCAAGGTGTTGCGTATCTTCTGATACCCTTGGATTCTTTCGGAATCTGGTTATTCTGATTTGTTTTACTCTACTGACAAATACTGAATTGCATTTTCTGTCTCAATTACTCCCTGATGTGAAGAGCTCACCTCACGTAGTGGGAAGTCAGAATGTTAAGTTAAATATTCCAGATTTAAACAATGATATTCCCTACATTCTCATATGTTATACTTGCATCTCACTGACTTGTTTCATTTTCCTAGACAGCAGAAGGTGGGAAAAGCTGTGAAAAAATGACCTGGAAGATTGGTCCATGAAGATACAGTGTCCAACCAAAAGAGTCTGCTGATTTTTCTGCTAGTCAGGATTTTACAGTTTGGTGTTTGTGTGCACAACATTTCCACTTCCAACTAATCATTACATTACAGTGGACAGGGTGAGGGTGAAGAAGATCTTGCTGGCAGCAGCTTAGTTCCAACTGCGCTAATGTTGGTCTTCCTCTCCTTGTGGATAATCAAAGCCTTAGCAGGGCCAGAGGCTCAGGCCCTTGAGTGCGACCTGAAAGGCAAGAGTCTGCTGTTCCAGTATTAATTTCTTTATGAACACCTCAGCACATATTTGAGGGAGTGAGTACAGTAGAATAGTTCCATGAGAGCCCTCTTCCTTCAGTACCCATTTAACTATAAACTGTACTAACAGATAGTTCTTTAAAAGAGTTTCCTTGTAGTCTGATGCATACTGACTTTATTGTAAATTCTGTTCTTCATTTCCATAGTTTGGAGCCTAAGAGTCCCTACCGCTATCTGAGAGATCTTCCATGAATGGATAAAGCCTTCAGTTCATGTAATGGAAAACACTTTCTTACATGTAGGAGAAAAGAAACCTTCGGATCAAACACCACGTGTCCGTTGTCAGCTTGGGGTACCAGCTGGCATGTCAGGCTAGGATCTGGAGTGACCCAAGTTCAAATCCTTACTCTGCTATGAAACTTGCTGAGTGACCTTGTATATAGCACATTATGTCCTATCCTCCTTGCCCTTGTACCGCCAGTGATTTTATGGCACAATTTCAGGTGACCCAATTAATTTGTAACTATTTCTGATCTCTTTGTGTTATGATTTATGGAGCTTCTCTTTATAGGAAATTATTTTTTCCTGTAAACAGTTCCAAGGCTCAGCATTTTAGGACTGCATTTTACCATAGCAACAGCAGTAGGTTTTCTGCTACAGAAGTGTGTGTGTGTGTGTGTAGAAGGTCGTAGTCCCTTCTTGCTTGACAATTTAGAAATGAAGGGACTAATAATCAGGCTTTCTGAAGAGTGGTGATTTATTATTTGACTTGAAAAGAAAGAACAGAAAGAGAGGAAGAAAGCCAAGACAAGCTTTAGAAAGGCTAAAGGTTCAGAAGGTAGGCTTGCTGAGAATTATGAATTAATCATTCAATTTTCACAAATTACAGAGGGCTACCTGACAATTTACTGGTCTCTACAAGATGACCCATTTCATGAGAATAAAGCTGCTTTGGAGGCAGGGCACAGTCACACTAACTCATTAAAACCTTTGATCTTTTAACACAAATATGGGGGGGAAAGGAGACAAGGTGTTCAATACAGCTGATTAGTTCTTTTCACAATGTTGTAGGTACAATTCCCAGTCTTACTAGATCTTAATTTGGGGGGCAGGGGACTATTAGTTCATATGTGATCATTAGATTCATAACAGAATCTAATGATCACATATAGCAATAAGCAATAAGTAGCAATGACATGCTACTTTTATTTAAATATATTTTGCTGTACGTTCATTATTACCCTACCCTGGTGTCTTTTAGTTTCCAGACCAAAATGTTTCTTTTTATCCAGACTTTTAATTAAGAACTTGATCTTTCACCATAGTTTTAAAGTCTGTTTGAGTCTTCAAATTAGACTCAAAACAGTTGATTTGAGTCTTATTTAAAACTGCTCAGAGTTTCATGTTGTTGTTATGCTTTGATTGGCTTTTAATGCTGGCTTTTTTAACCATTAAGTTTTATAGCATTTTATTGTTAAGTTTTACTTTATAACCTATCTCAAGCAAAATCTTTGAAAGTGAATTTTCTAAATAAATAAATAATCAGTAAGTAGAACCAATCATGTTATGAGTTTTCTTTTAATAGTGACAACATTTGGGAAGCTTCAGCATTGCAAATTTAGCTCTCTCCAATTAAGGACTAATTCATGTGACAGTTACAAAACCATTTCTAACAGTTATCCTACAAAATACAATGTTAACATTTATTTTTGAAACTCCACACCCTAATTTTCAAAACTAATCAATTTTTCCAGCATCTAATGTATTAGTGGGACAGCAGCATGATATATTCCGATCTCAACAGATCTCAGCAGTTAGAGCAATCCCTCAGTGAAACAGGCTTCCTCAGGAGATCTTGGGCTCTCCTCCTTTGGAGGTTTTTAAGCAGAGGCTAGATGGTTATCTGACAGAAATACTGATTCGATGAACCTAGGCAGATCTTTAGAGGGGAGGGCAGGAAGGGTTACATAGTTCTCGGGGGCCCTTCTTACCTGACCAGGGTAATGCAGATCATCACTTTTGGGTCGAGAAGCAATTTTCCCCAGGCTAGTTTGGCTAGGGATGCTTAAGGTGTTTTGCCATCTTCTGAGCATGGGGCAGGGGTCACTGGGGGTTTGGGGGGGAAATAGTTGTGAATTTTCTGCATTGTGCAGGGGGTGGGACTAGATGATCCTACAGGTACCTTCCAACCCTATGATTCTATGATCTTAGAAACTAAGCAGAGTTGGTACTTGTATGGGTGACCACCAAGGAAGACTGCAGATGAAGGTATGGCAAACCACTTCTGCTGTTCACTTGTCTTGAACGTTCCTTGCTGGGATTGCCACAATAAGTTGTGACTTGTTGGCACTTATGTACATACATAATGTGAGTATTAATAGAAAAGCATTTTTCTATAACTTTCTTAAAATATAAGGAGCACAACAGCAAAGATCCAACAAAGCAAACTAAATCCATGAACCAAGAGAGCTAAGACTTATTTTTATCAAACAGCAGCTTACCTGCCACATGGTAAATTACTTCCAGAACAGATATACATTTGAGATACTAATAAGGCCAGTAAAGAAAGAAGTCACAAATTGCACAAAGTTAACACAAGCACCTGGGAAGTTACAAAGTAACTGCTATTCTGAAAGGGTACATGCACCTATGAAGAAACCTAGCAGGAAACTGATTCTAAATCAAGGACTGTGCTGCAGGAACCATTTGGCTTATATCTGGCTAACCATGATGACAATGGGTATAGGATTGCTTTTCACATTCTCAGTCACTGCTAGCAGCCGTCTTTAGGACAAATGGACCCAGGCTGAATCCAGTCAGTACCCACTGATGTTGCCACTGGATGGGTCCAAGCAGGTCAAGTGCCGTAAGGAACATTCAATTCAGCTTGCTTCTGGGCCATTTTAATTCCTCAAATGCCTTGCCATATTTACTTATCCATACATATTGTACTCAAAATAGTAATGCATGGCATACTTTCCTAAGTATTATATAAGCCTGAAGATGAACAATATAAATAAGTAAAGCTGCTTTATACTGAATCAGACAATTGGTCCATCAGTGTCAGTTTTGGCTACTCTGACTGGCAGCGGCTCTCCGGAGTTTAAGGTCTAAGATCTTTCATATCCCTTACTCCTCGATCGTAAATTGGAGATTCCAGGGATTGAATCTGGAAACTTCTGCTTGTCCAGCAAATGTTCCATCACTACTCCATGGCCCCTCTCCCATGGAGTATCTTCGATGTGCCATGAAATGAATTCTACAAAGCCAAATATTTCATCTGGACCTCTGGAAGAATTCCACTAGATTCTAGTAAAACCATTTTGGTGTGGCTCCACTATTGACAAAATACAGATCTGGCAATTAATTTCAGTTTTACTGCCAGATCTTCACATATATATGAGCAGGGAAGTGTGCTAAGAAAATTTCCATTACAGTTTCAAATCTTGGTTTTCCAAACAAACTCCCATTTCTTTATTGGTTTGTTTTAAGTGGGCTGTCGCTGGTTTGAATCTAATGCATTTGTGGGTTTTTTCCCATTATGTATTTTGGCCTTGTTGCACACACAAGGTGGGTGTTTGCTGTGTATGTACAGACATAGAGTGTTCTTTTGAAGGGAGGGTTGGGGAAACGAAGGACTGGGGCAGCTTTTTTGCATTTAATGGCTCCTAAATCCCACAGCACTCAGTCCTCCTCTAAACCATCGATCAGCTGAGTTTTACCTCAAGTATACTACCCAAACACACAACATTGAAGCTCAAAGAAGGTGAGTGTCAGTGGGTGAACACTAAGGCAGGAAGCTGGTTGGTAAAGTGGTAGTAGCATTGTGGCACCCAAACAGGAGAGTACTGCAACCAGCACAGTGCAGCAAATGGATCATGCATCTAGATCCTGTTAGAGCTTTTGTGGAAGGGTTCGTAACACACACACCTATGTCTCCTCAAGGGAACACATGCAGACTGCACATTGGGACTTAGGGAGAAAAAGAGGCATACTCATCTTCTACACCACCTGTGGGCAAATGACAACTCATCTCATGTCAATTTGTGAAAAAATACGATGTTAGAGAATGCATTTTAAACTATACTCTACAGTTCAGGTGCTAATTTAATATAGGCTTTCCAGATGGAGACCAGTTTTCTCTAGTCAGCCTGGCTAGGAGAATGGCATAGAATATAATTTACAAGGCAATAGGGCTTTACCATGTATAGACAAAAAGTCATCGTCTATTTATTCCTTCAGCCTTTTGGATACAAAATTATGGAATTTTCTACCCACTAGAAAACTTGTGCTCTGATGGTTCTTAAAGGAGGGGAAGGCATCGTTTGTTGAGGATCTTATTTGAAATGTTAGGAATTTAGTAGTATGCCCTCAAAAGATTTTAAGGGGAGGGAAAAAAACAGCAGTTGGTTTTTAGCCGTTCACTCAGCTGGCCACAACAAAGCCCAATTTGAGTGACACTACGCAAGGAACAAGGAAGGTGGCTAGAAAAGCTTGACATTCTTGTTTCAAAAAAAGTCTTTAAATACACAAAACCAAGTTAGTTTAGTTTCCTGAGACATAAAACTGGTATATATCTACAAGTCAGTAACAATCAGTAAACGATATTTCACTTGGGAGTGGTAGATTAAGGGATATAGAGGGAAAGCTTCTCATTGTGGTTCAGTGACTAGTTACCTGATCCAGCTGAGTAAATTCCACATCCTATGGCTGAATGCAGCTGCTCAAATAATTTTTTCCCCAACATCTCATCTGGGCTTCCCTGTCCATGATATAATTTTCTCATCTTCTGGAGCGCAACTTACTTGTATCATGAAAGATAAAAAGATGTATCCATGTTGGATTGAACTGTGTGTTACATTTTTCAGTTTTCCAAGTAATTCTTTAATGACTGTCTAAAACATCTTTATTTCCCACTGGAGAAGTACTTTGAGGTCATATGACACATAAGCAACTAAACATGCACAATTTTTAAATCCTTGAAAAGGAATGTACATACAAATGTTTTACAATATAAAATGGAAGTCAGGAGGACTAGCAGAAAATTGGCAAGCCTTCATTCCAAATGGCACTAGACACTCCTAAAGTAGCACCTGAGGGTTGTACATGGAACTAAGTCTTCTGAATATAGTTATCAAAATATATTGCAGAGCATGTGGGAAAGAAATTAAGAACAATAATTTCATGCAAATGGTGTTACAAAGGTCCCTAGGTCTGAAATTCTGTAGCTTGATGTTGGATCCAACAAACTGCAAATAAAACTGTATTTGTAGAACAGATCCTTGCCCCCCCCCCCCCATTCAGAATGAAGAGACGGACACAAGGCTTGGGTGAAAACAGGTCCGTTTAATGACCAACAATAACTTAATAATGACAAGGGGTATAACTAGTGGTACAGGTCAAGCCAAGGGGTCAACTGGACCTCCTCCATGACCTGCCTGGGTGAGCACCCACTGCCCCAGGCATGAGCCATCCAAGCGCATGGCTGTAACACAGCTGGCCAGGCAAATGGTTCCCCCCTTAAAGCTCCATACACCCCAAGCTGTGAAGCCTGAGGGAAGGACTTGTACAGGGGGTCCCATGAGCAGTCTGCCCTCTCAGCTGGCAGCCATACAGCCCACCAGCCAATCCGATACAGACCCCCATTCCTCACCAATGGGGAGGTGCCACCGGGTGCTCACCAGCCCGCTCTGCCTACCCAAACTAACTTGTCAGGAACCTCAACAACTGCACTAACAAAACCAGCAAAAATCTCTCTAAATAGCAGTACAAGGCAGGCGAAAAACACCCCTTCCTATGGAGCCAATCACGAAAGGGGTGAAAAAATTCCTACCTGGCCCTGTACAAAACAGCGACTGGCTAATCTTGTACTGTAAAGAAGGGTGAGGTGGGTGGGTCGAGCTTTCAGCATTGACTGCAGAGGAGGGAGGGCAGAGCCGGCCTATATAGGCCCAGGCCCCACCGCCCAAAAATCACCTGGATTGCCAGGAATGCTGTGGTCCTCTCTCCCTTCATGCAGGGAGTCAAATGGCAGCACCCGGATAAACGCGCTGCACAAACTCCGGGAATGCTGTTTTCTTGCCATACTATTTGTTTTGCAGCTCTCTGTGCTCCCCATAAGCTGCTTCTCAGGCCCAGGAGCTTTTGGGTTCACAAGCATGTTGTAAAGACTGCAGCCCTGTAGAAATCAAAGCATCTCCCTCCCGTGTATGAGAATGTACTTTTGGTTCCAAGCTGTATTTGTGGAGGTAAGTTTTGTCCAGGGTCTGAGGCTGTGCCCCCAGACTTAACAGAAGAAGGGGAGGAGATACAGCCAGATGACCACCACTCAGATGCCCAGGCAGGCACTAAAACCTTGCCATGCCCAGCAACACAGGAAAGGAAAGAAACACCCAAGCCCCAGAGAGTCAAATGGTGCAGGTAGAAGCCAGCCAGCCTGACCCTCTGGTGGGAGGCTAGGAGCCCAAGCCAGGAGGGAGAGGGCACAGGTATCCGAATTGACCAAACAGCAAGGTCACCAGGAGTAGCTGAAGGACAGCAAAGGCAGCACCAGGCCACACCCCAACCAGCAGGCAGGTGGGGCTGCCTGAGGCAATTAACAGTGAAAGACCAGCAGCCAGCAAAGGAGGCACAGGTGTGGCTGCTCAGAGCAGCCAGCAAAGCAACCACAGGTGTGGCTTCCTAGGACAGCCAAGGCCCTGGCTAGAGGGCTGGTAGGGCATGGTTGGCAAGTGGTGCTGAGTATTGGAAGAGGGATATAAGGGAAGTTCTCCCACAAAGTGGGGTGGTGAGTTAGGAGCATGGAGGAGGGGGAGGGAACGGGAACGGGAACGGGAACGGGAACCGGAACGAGAACGAGAATGGGAACGGGAACGGGAACGGGAACTACAAGTAAGGAGGAGGCAAGGTGTGTGAAAGCTTTGGGAAGCTGGAAGCAGGAGGAAGCAGCCAGGAGTCAGCCAAGTTGAGCAGACCTGCGAGTGGGTTGAGAGGGAGTGAGGGTGAGGTATCCACCCTCCTTCCACGGAGTGAAGCCCTGAACCATCCCTGACAGCTTTTCAGAGTTGAAGTCAGGTACGCTGGTGCACAGCACCACAGTGCCTGCAGTAGAACCTGACAGGTTTCTGCATCTTAATGGAACACTTTCAAGAAAACATTTTGACAATCCATTTAATTCAGTGTGAGGTATCATGCACCTCACCTGGCCCTGCCAGGTTTTAGACAGGAAATCAACCCTGCAAAGTAGACTATTTTGCAGTCTGAGTTCCACTAAACTGTTTGGGTAGTTGTGACCAAAATGGGCCAAAGTACAGGATTCAGATTGAAGCTTGCAAATTCCCAAAGAGCACACAAGGTTATACTCTAAAGAGTTTAACAGAAGGGCAGAAGAGTACAAATATATAACTATGCAAGCAGAGAGGGAAAAAATAAACACTAGATAACTAACAAACTTAAACAGACTGCTAACTCAAAAGAGTCCAAGCAAGGTTCCAAAATCTCAAAATCCAGAGACAGAAATCCTGGGCTGGCACCAATTCAGGTGAGTAAGTCCAGAGTACAAAAGCAGGTAGCAGAAAATCTTTCAAATTTTCACCAACCATACAGAGTGCAGAAGCAATAGGGATCTAGCGGGCGAGAGGGAGCTAGAATGAGGACCCTTATTTTAAACAAAACTGTAGCAACTGCCTGCTCCCAATTAACCAATCAAGGACAGTGTACATTCACTCACACAAGGTCCTTGCTAGAATGATGCAATGCAAAACCTTGAAGCTATGATCTCATTGCACCTGCATAGTTCAATCCCAAATTTGAAACTGCAGAGTCATTCTATCTTTAAAGGGTTCTATCAGACCCAAAGCCTAAAATGGACTGGGGAAAGTCAGTTTCTTGACACAGCTCCTCAGGGAACTCACATAATGAGGGAAGTGAATTTAATTATTTGAACAGTTCAAAATGTATTTAGTTTAACCTATGCTTTTTTTCATGGTGTCTTCATTTTGGGAAATAGCATGGCATTAAGCTAAGTCCTGGGGTCATGCATTGAGCTATGTGCCACATAAGCAGTGTACAAAAATTTCAAAGTTGTGCCTGAGATTATCACTGCTGGAAATTTCTTAAGAAGGTAGAATGTAAAGGAATAACTGGCAATGAACAGTAATTGGACAGTTGGTAGAACACAACAAATGTCATTAAATCACAACAATTCTATAGTCAGTTTTGAAACTAGGTCTACAGTCGTTCCCAATAAGGCCCAGCATGTGTTGTTGACGACGGTGATCTCTGTCCTCCAGCTCACATCATATATTGTCAAAGGCTTTCACGGCTGGAGAACGATGGTTGTTGTGGATTTTCCGGGCTGTATAGCTGTGGTCTTGACGTTGTAGTTCCTGGCGTTTCGCCAGCAGCTGTGACTGGCATATTCAGAGGTGTAGCACCAAAAGACAGAGATCTCTCAGTGTCACAGTGTGGAAAAGAAAACCTGCCAACTTCTTTTCCACACTGTGGCCAACTTCTTATTTTTCCACACTGTGGCCAACTTACCTGCCAACTTCTTTTCCACACTGTGACACTGAGAGATGCTACACCTCTGAAGATGCCAGTCACAGCTGCTGGCGAAACATCAGGAACTACAATGCCAAGACCATGGCTACACAGCCTGGAAAATCCACAACAACCATCACATCATATAGATCCTATCCAAACATCATATGAAAACAAATCAAATTATTCTTAGAGGTTCATATTCTCAAGGTGACCAGGACCCCTACAACATTGTCTTCTTTATCCCCTCTCCCAGCAACCCCGTCTCTAGTTCATAATAACAGATTTAGACTTAGTTATGGCTCTTCTGCAGATGATCAAATCTACATTTTCATTATAATATTTTTCAAAGATTCATCCTTGACAATGCATAAACATTACCTGTTCTTCATCCCAATGCAGATCTGAGGAAATTAGCTGTGAACTTCTAAAAACTGTGTCATTGAACTACAAATCAATATTATTATAAACTACAAAGGTAGCGCACTGAAACCTCCTCTTTAAACTGTCTAGCATTATCCACATTGATGTTTCCTGTCAATATATAATAATGCAGAGTCACACTTGATAGGTCATGCAATTGAGTTAACGCAGATATAGTTCAAAAATCCGCTGTTCTACAGAATACAATAGAGAAGCAAACGTGTGTATGTAAGTATATGTAATTTCATATTACATAATCAATCTGATTATCGATCTGACTGAGTTTTGGACTGATGGCTACGGTAGGAGCTGTAGAATTAAAATGACTTCTGTTTATTTCAAAATGCTGTGCTAAAAGTCTGCATAAAAGGAGATTGATTTTATGTAGCTGTTCCATCTTGAACTATATGAAGCAATTTGCATATTTATGGCAGTATGAGGTGTTCCTTTGCCTTTTATTGGTGTACTTATTTATTGCAAGTGCAATCCACTGTTTTATATTAAAAAAAGCAATTCTCATGCAGTTCTAGTTAATGGTATATTTCCTGTGGATTTTAGTATAACTTGTACTATTGAAAAGTAGTGTGTGAGTTAATCAATTGTACTGAGTCACTTGCCATACAATGAGGAATGTTATTTAATTCCATAAACACACTGCTTTGATTTGAAAACCTCAGTTTCTGACATGGATTCTCCCTGCTCATGACAAAACTGGCGTCATTTTCTTATCTTTCCTGACAAACTAATGAAATAAGATAGAATTATTACCATTAAAATTGATGTCTGTTGTGTATCAACTGCATGTCAGCGATTAACACCCCCTTCCCCCCTGGTGTATAATGTCCAAATGGCATAAAATGCTGAAAGAAAAAATCAAATCAGGAACACCAGCCAAAAAAAAAAATTTACAATGTACAATGACAATGTACAAAAACAAAAAGGGTACTTTTGAAATTACCTGCTTACAAATGTCATCAAACATAATATATTGGTATTAGTGTTTATTATTCCCAATTTCAGTATGGGAAATGAGCAAAGATATGAAAATCTTGGGTACCTGAGTATTCACATCCCATCTCCTCAACCACATTGCTTGTTGGGAAGATACATTGCCGCACATGAGTATAAATTCTATTATAGAGGACTAGGCTATTCATCTTTATGAAATATATGAAGATCTGTAAGATATTTCTATTGTTTCTTGCCAGTGCCAAGGCACTATTTTCACAAAGGAAGCATGTTGGTACATGCCTTTTTGAGAGAATAATGAAGAGCTGTTCTAAACTTACCAACGCATTTATCATCTTCTGAAGTATAGCTGCCCTTGGGAAAAGCCTTAGCATTAGTGGACCTGAGAGCTGTCATGGGTGTGCTCCAGAATAATGCCTAGTGGTACAATAATGAGGTCTGTGCTTAATTTTTCTGGCTGCAGGATAATAAACTATATTTCTGTCTTTTGATGAATGTCATTTCATATCTTAGAAAGTGGTGGAGGAAATTGGAAAACAACTGGCCTCCACATGGGAAATTGAAAGTCTGACAATAACTTTCATATGGAAATATTGCTACGAGTAGATTGACCCTTAAAACATATATAAGGGCAATTTCATACATTAAGCAACCAAGTGTACACTCAAGAAGGATCTTGGGATGCCCAATGGGCATCTTTCTATGATGCACATTTTTACTAACATAAGCTTATTGAATGAATTCACAACTTACACCAAATGAACATTAAAAAGATCTTGGGAACGTAAAAAGATGTCATGTGGAGTCTAAAGTCCATAGGGGCTATATTTTGTGGCAAAACTGGCCACACAGGCACTTTAGTCTGCCACGGGGAAGGTGGAATTTACTCAGCTGATACAATCTCCTAACTACTCAACTATAGATTTCACCTTTTCAGCTTTTTTAACCACCACTCTAACACATATAGGATTCCTTTTCACTGTAACCACCAGAGGAAGAATTATAGATATATTTGTCTAGTCATCTGGATCTAGATTCTTCTTCACATGGAGAACTGGACATCTGTCCAGATCACGTGGATATAAGGAAAGCCCTGAAAATCACACTTATTGAGATAAATCAGACCCAGGCAGGCATCTTCCTGCCTTCTCTTTGTACCCCGATGCAGATAAATCACACTATTTTCATAAACGTTTTTTTTTTAACTGTGTTTGTAGTCAACTACAAAATGAGAAGGTAGAAGTTGAGGAAAATTGCATCACAACTAGGTTTGCCATCTAGACAGGGAAAAAGTCCTGACCCTTTAATAGGGGTTGAAGGAGTAAAAATGGGTTGTTGAAGTTTTTCATGGTACGAAGGTAGGGTGTGCAACAGATAGGGGTGTGCAATTTGAATTTTGTCATTTTTGAATTGGATCTGGGCTTCTGAATGAAGTCCATAACGTTACTGTTTTGTTCTGAGTGGGGCCAGGGCTGGCTCGAATGCAATCCGTTTGGGCTTCCCCATTACCATGAATTCCGGCCAAGTGAATAGCCATGTATGTGCAGATGCTTACTGTCCTTGTCAGGACAGGAGATGGGAAATGAATCTCTGAGACAACTGTTTTTGTATATTATGGCATCAAAATCACACAGAACACGATCCTTCTCCCCATACCATCTACTCATCAGGTTTTCTTTTCTTTTCTTTTAATCTCATGAAGTTTTCTGTCAAGTTTTCTGCTGGGCCATTGCTTGTTTCTGCCTGGGAGGGATTCCTGAAAGCTGCAGGGAGAGAAACAGCATGCTTGCAAGTTGCTACTATCTTAGTTTTCCTTGAATATGTGGCACAGCGGCATCCTGTCATCCCTGACTCCCTTTCAAAATGACCCAAACAGAGTCGCACAACATTATGAGATGTCTGCTGTTCACTTCTTAGCAAATAAATTATTGCCTTTGCATCTTGTTGTGTGCTGTTACTTGTTTCTGCTGGGAGGGACTCCTGAAATCCACAGGGGGTTAAACAGCATGCTTGCAAGTTGGTCAGAGCTTAGCTTCCCTTGCATATGAGTCGTGGAAACACTTTGTCCATGAGTCCTTTTCAAAACAACCCAAATAGTACAGCACAATTTTATAAGAAGTCTGCTGTTCACCTCTTAGCAAATAAATTATTACCTTTGCGTGCTGGTGTGCACTCCCTTGAGTTTTCATTGGTTGTGAGACAATGCCATTACCCAGGAAGTGGCAACAATACCTCCCCCCCAAAGCTCCTTTTCTTTCACCTAGCTCACCCCCCACCCCCACCCATCCCTTTCTCTCTTGCCTGCCTGTGCTGTAGATGCACTGGTAAGAAACAAGCCAAAACACACAAAACAAACAAAGTGATCAGTGGGGTGAGGGACCCATTACAACTTCAGTTCCTGATTTTTTCCCAACATTCTGGAAGCCACTTTAACAAGCTGAACCAGTAATGTGTGTGTGTAATTTCATTTTTTTCCATTATGCACATCCCTAATAAAAGATAATAGCTGCAGATCAAACTGATATTAAAGGGACAGTTAGAGTAGCCAGTTTAAAAGCTGGCAACCCTAGGCAGTTGATCTAGTCATGGATCACCAACATAGTGTGTATTATGGCCTATAAACATACAAATCAGGGAAGATATTCCTTCAAGATGTCAGTGTAGTCAAAAGAAAGTAAAAAGAGGCTAGGATGGGTCAAGGTTTACAGGTCTTGAGAAGTGACTAGGTAATAGACTTTTGCATTTTGTTCATTATTAATTATTATTATGAAAATGAGTTTTTATAATAATAATTAATATGAAGATTAAACTATTTCCCAATCTAAAGGCCCTAAAACAAATAAGCCAAAAAATCCAACACAATTTTTTGTGTTTAATTCTGGTGTCTTTTGTTACAGAATTCCAGCACAATTTACTGAACATACCTTTGTAGACATGTATAGCAGTCCACTGCAGACTTGATAAAATGCCTTCTTAAAAATCCTACTTTGTTTGGAATGCAAAATGGAAAAGAAGGTCCTGGCATGCCATTATAATGGACCATGTTCCTCTTGAAGGGTTACAGTTTTGCAGGCGTGTTTTGTAAAAAATGTTGATGTTTTTACATTGCTTTGCTTCCCAAAGGGGATCCAAAGTGGCTTACAGAATCATTCTTCCACCTACAATTTTATCTTCACAGCACCGACCCTGCAAGATAGGTAAAGCTAAAAGTTCCTGGCCCAAGGTGACCCAACCATCTTCCATGGCAGAGTGGAGAACTGAACCTGGGTCTTCTAAATCTTACTCTAACACTCTTCTACACCACCCTGGCTCTCTGTTAATGTTTTAGATTGCCTTATGACAATAGCTATATTTATTTATTTTATTTTATTTTATTTTATTTTATTTTATTTATTTATGTCATTTATAGTCCGCCTTTCTCACTGAGACTCAAGGTGGATGACACAGTATGAGATCAGTACAATCAGTATCAAGTACATTTCAATACAGTTTCTAGGACATTTCATAAACAATACTATAGGGTAAATAGATACAAGTTTAAAAGGCATAGTATTAGCAAGAATCCAATAAAGAAAATACTGAAGTAGAACATAATCAATTCTAGGACTAACATTAGACAACATGGAGAACTGGTGGTACATAGGAATACATATTTAAAGCAGCAGATAATATGTAAGGCAATATAGTGATGAAGTCTATGATCCCCAACTCATTAGCAAAGCATCTGAAACCCCATACCTACAATACAGCCCTTCCATTTGAGTAAAAAGCCTTTTTGAATAGTTCGGTTTTGCATTGTTTTTGAAAAGCCAGGAGAGTGGGGGCTCTTCTGACTTCCTCAGGCAGGTCATTCCACAGGATAGGGGCCACCTCAGAGAAAGTCCGTGTAAAGGCTGCTGCTAACTTCACCTGTGTGCAGCCTGGCACCTGCAGAAGACCTTGTTCTGATGATTAAAGCTGCTGGGGAGGAACATAGGGAGGGAGGCGGTCCCATAGGTATGCCAGACCAAAGCCATGAAGAACTTTGTATGTAATAATACAATACAATACAAAAGAGTTTATTGTCTATAGCCATAGGCTGTACAATTCACCAAACATTGACTAATAAACAATTAAGTCCCTTATTACAGTTTATATAAGTAACTAAAATTAATTAAAACAGTATGTAATAATATTTAATAATAATAGGTATTTAAGACTTTATACTGCTTTTCCTAAGCTTAAGCTTACATGAAACTAAAGCAATCTTTTAAATCACATTTTATACACACATATACACACACATAAGCTGGAGACCCACGAGAATTGTGGGGGAGGCTTCCACCTCAGGTCCTCAAACCTTTCCCTCCTCAGGCTTTCCCCCCACATCTGCTGATGTCCTACTTTGCAGGGCTGACTTCTTGTTTAATTCCTGGTAGAGCCGGACCTTGTTTCTTCTTGGTTTCCCAAGTGAGGGTTTAATTAAAAGATACTGGTGGGGGCATGTTACCCTGGGTACTGAGTTTGTGTGTTTTACTTTCACTCTTCCACTCAGGCCCTTTTCTGGAATACATGGGGCCTTGACTAAGTATTTCACACATCTGGGAGCCATCTCTTTGTCAGTACATCAGTTTCTGAGACTTTGTTTAAAACAGTTTGAATTAATGAGTTAATTTATTTGAAATATCAAGTGAGTGTAAACAAACAGAAAACACTTATGAGTTTATTGTTTATGATTGATCTAGGACAAAAAATTCAGTTATCACTCCTTGTTAGGAAGCAAACTGTTGTTAAATAGGGTGAGTGATTTTGCTTCAGTTCACTGAATTCTAAATGGAAAACACTGAAAGAATAAGAATCAAAAATATAAATTAAAAATCAATGAAAAGTCTTTGCATTTTTTGTTACTCCTTTTTTCATTTCCCTCCTCTTTTCTCAACAGATGTGTACTTAAAAATACTGAAAACATGTATGTGCATTAAGTAAATAATTACCTTGATACTGCACAGGAGGGTTTGGAATGTGGTAAAGATATGCTGTTCTCTCTCTCCTGCCCCACATTGTCCACCTTCTGAAGCTTCTTGTGTGGCACAGGTAGGCAAAAGTAGATGGGGGCAGGAGCAATGCAAACGTATCATCACTAATAAGAAGCACCATTTCTTGGGAGCTATGTCCCATGTATGGAATCAAGAAATATCCTTTTTTGATGTCTGAAGTGAAAACTGCATATTTGCAGCAACAGATAAATGTCATAGACAGACAAGCAAGTTTTATTATGGCAAACGGTGAATTGTAGAGCTAAAATGAATTTTCTTTAAAGACTCAGCATTTGTTGTTTTGAATGCTGATGTCAAATATCCCACCGCTAACCATTTCTTCCTCAATTATTTTCAGGAGTGGAATCATTAGTCTTCAGAGCAGAGTGTATATTTGGCCATGCCCCTCCAAGGAAAGAGATAACAAGACTCTATTGGCTGAATGTCTAATGCAGTCCAGGCAACCAATGTGAAGATGGAGATATTATATAAGCTTGCTTAGGTTCCAGTGTGTAGGCTTTTGCCATAGCTGTTAATACACTCACCCCCGTATGAATCAGGTGTGGTTACCTGGTTGCCATTTGGAGGCCAGCAAGATTTGGAGGCCGGAAAAAGGGCTGGCCCAAGAGCTTTTGGCAACCTAGGTCAACTGCCGAAGTGCCCCACCCCAGGCAGTTGGCATTGGTGTGCTCCAAGGCTGGCTGGCTTGGGCTCACCCTGAGCTGTTTGCCAGCTAGTCCACCTGAGTGCAAATGGACAATGTCCAAGCTGCCTATTGGCCTGGGAATAGGACAGATTTGCCTGACACTGCAGCTCAAGTGGTTACACCCTGACCTGAATGCCAGCCTGGGCACATCCCAAACTGCAACTCAGCTGCATGCAGAGCTTCCAGCTGATCAGCTAGCTTGGATAGGCATGCCCCAATCTACTAGCCAGACTGGCAGCCTGGGAAGCAGCACTGGAGATGTGGCTGTCCGGGTGTCACTGCCCTCTGGCACCCTAAGCAAAAGCCAAGGCCCAGCTAGTGGGAAGGCCACCCCTGCCCTGAAGTAATGCTAACTGTGCACTGTGAGCTGTCTAATGATGAGAGTATGTTTTCCCAGATGGCTGTTTATTGGCTTTTGCTGCTGAGTGAGGTGGAAAGGGGGACTCCATTAGTTCTGACCAGTATCAATCAAAGCCTTATGTAGCACTTTGGGGAGGGCATAAGAATTAACATCTTACATCACAATCTTTGTGCAGACTAGAATACTCACAGCTATCAGTAGCACTAGTTGAGTTTGGAACTTAGCTTGAGTTATTCAAATGCTGGTAGCCAGAACAGGCTGCCTGTTTAGAGTAACCCACACTAAACATTTAGGAGATCTTTTCTTAATGAAATGGATATGACATAAATAAATCTACTTTAAACTATATTCTGATGTCTTTTTTTCTTCACTCTGGAAAATGGGAACAATATTTGTGTCTGGACAAAGTGCCCCCCCCACGCCCTGACACCCCCATGAGGTCCGCCAGCAGGACCCAGCCGGAGGAGGCGGCCAAGGCCGAGCGGGGAAGGACTGCCCCCGCCCCCCCTGCGACGACAGCAGCCGAGACAAGGCCAGGCAGCTCGGAGCAGCGAGACAGGGGGCCGGACCTCACCGACACTGCAACACTGCTGCCAGCAGCAGAAGTAGCTGCAGCACCGAGCCAAGGCGCACCTACCCACCCCAACGTGCGACAGGCCGGCACCCAGCTAGGCCTGAGCGGCCAGGCCTGTGGCTGGCAGATGGGACGCTGCCCTTAGGCGGGGCCAGCCAGCCCCACATTGCTCCAGGATGTGGCAGCGGTGGGGCAGGGCGCGAATGAGCACAGCCTGCTCAGCGGCCCTCTGGATGGCCAGGAGGGCCACCTGTTAGGGGAGGGAGGAGGGAGAACGACGGGGATAGGAGCAGGGGGAAGGGAAAGGCAGGAGAACAGGAGGAGGGAGGGGGATAAAAGGGAGGAAGTGGGATCATGCAGGGTGGTGAAGTAGAGAGAGGAAGGACAGGGAAAGCGAGCGGAGGGAATTACTAAGTGATAAGGAAAGGAGAGAAGAGAGAGGTGGAGTGGGGTTGGATGGGGATACGAGGGAGGGGGAGAGTGGAAGGTGGGGGGGATTAGAGGGAGAGGGACAAGGGTGCGGCCAACCCCCCTCCCCTTTTTGGAGGCCAGCTGCGGAGAGTGGGAGGGGCTCCTCTGCTCTCCTGGGTCTTAAAGGGAACCCCCCCCCAGGGCTCTCCAGCCGGGCAGGCGGGCAGGAAGTCAACCCTGGCTGCAGCGCCCCCCTCTGACCCAGACACCTCTGCTGGCGATGCCCACAATTTGATTCTTAGAATATTTGATATCTTTATTAGATACCCACTGATATTCTGTTTCAGTCTTTGGTATCTGATAGATGATATTTGTCTATTTGACAATGGGCATGCTATGGTGTTTAGTATCTATGGTATTTACTGTTAACAGTATGGAACACTTATATGCAAAGGTATATCATAATCAGTTTCATACTTTCTGCTTTCAGTGAACTCTTTTTTGAGGTCACTCTGTACTGCAGAGGATTCAGGAATATATTCTAGGAAGTACAGCAAGTTCACAAAGGACAGTGATGGTTTTCATCCATTTTAAACTAAGAATGTATCCTAAAGGACAACTAACATTTCCAAATGAGTGCACATCGAAGTGTGTCAGGTGTCAAATGGTCGGGTGTCGGGTGTCAAATGGTCCCCAAGAGGCATGGCAGTATCCCCAAAGGGCAATGCCCTAAAAGGTACTGACCCGTAGGCTGGCCTCAGGGAACCATAATATGAACCCCAAGGGGCTGCTAAGTCCATACCCACTTGCGATTGAGATGGCATGGGCAACCAGCCAGCCACCCCAGACAGCTGACCTGTAAAGGCCGGATGCCCCCACTGTGGCCAGCTACCAGAACCCACTGCTTGTGATGTACTTGCCTGTGTGTATGCCAAGGGGTGCAGCAGCAGCGGCCTGGCCCCATGGCCCCCATGGCCATGTACCTCCTTGCTGGGGCAAAGCTGACTTACCATCCTCTTCTAGAGGTTGCACGGCTACCACCACTTGTCCAGGCTTCTTTGCCCAACAATCATCGTCCATCTCATCCGGAGTCTGAGTGTCCATTCCATCACCTTCAGGCGCCACTGAGGGGCCTCCCCTGCCCAATGTACTCTCAAGAGCAGAAATACAAGACACAATATTGTTAAGGAAGGCACTGGTAGAGGCCACCCTGACTGGCCGTTTGCATTTGGCCATAGGGTTAACATTTTGCACACCCCAGGCCTGCTCCAATGCTGCAATGCAGTCCAAAAGGTCCTTCTATCTGGGACCTATATCATCCTCATCAGAGGAAGGCAAGGTCACTGAGGTTTGCCAAGAAGTCAGCCTTGCAGGCTTCTTGGCTGGCTGTTTGCCCTTGGGGGGGGGCAGAGCCTTTCTTTGGAGGCATACTAGCCAAAACAACAGCAACCCTTCCAAGGAGTCTTGCTGCACTTAACCTCTGACCAAACAGGCGTTCCAGCAAGCCCTTCCCCAGGAGTCTTGCTGCTCTTAACCACTAAACCACACTGGCAATCCAGTGACCCCTTCCCCAGGCATCCTGTCACTTTAAACCACTAAACCAAATTGGCTTTAAGCAACCCATTCCCTGGGAGTCCTGCTGCTCTAACCACTAAACCATACTGGCATTGCAGCAACCCCTTCCCCAGGAGTCCTGCTGCTCTTAAGCACTAAATCAACTGGTGTTCCTAAGCTCAATACCAGAGCCCGTTACCTTGGGCTCTGATAATACCCTCTGATAAGACCATATGCACAGGTCAGCCTGTAATCCAAAGCTAATTAACAGCAACTTGGCGACCAGCCTTCCTTCACAAAATAGGACAATAATTTACAAAAGTGCAAGTGCTATAAATAGTGATAATTCATACATATTCAAAATTCATACACATATTATCATTCCATATTCCTAACAGATTTTATAGGGAAAACCTTCATAAATGTACATCAAACAATCGGGCTACAAATCAATAGGTCTTTTGTGAGTTCTTATGCAAGGTATTGTGCATATGCAAATGTTCCTGAGTCCTTCCAGATCGAAAAGGAGCGACACCGTTGGAGATGAAGAGCAAAATTCGCAACCACGCCCAATCTGGGGCCGGCTACACGCTGCAGATTTCGTGATACCTTCGTCAGGAGCGTGTGGTTCACTCCATTATATCAAGAACAAACACAATCCAGCGTTATTTCATCATCTTCAGTCTAGAGAGCCCAAAACACGGCGACTATGCTAACTCTCTTGCGCCAGAGAGTTAGCATAGTCGCCGCATTTTGGGCTCTCTAGATTGAAGATGATGAAATAACGCTGGATTGTGTTTGTTCTTGATATAATGGAGTGAACCACACGCTCCTGACGAAGGTATCACGAAATCTGCAGCGTGTAGCCGGCCCCAGATTGGGCGTGGTTGTGAATTTTGCTCTTCATCTCCAACGGTGTCGCTCCTTTTCGATCTGGAAGGACTCAGGAACATTTGCATATGCACAATACCTTGCATAAGAACTCACAAAAGACCTATTGATTTGTAGCCCGATTGTTTGATGTACATTTATGAAGGTTTTCCCTATAAAATCTGTTAGGAATATGGAATGATAATATGTGTATGAATTTTGAATATGTATGAATTATCACTATTTATAGCACTTGCACTTTGAATACACTTTTGTAAATTATTGTCTAATATTGCAGTGTGCTTCCCGTGGACTTGTTCCTTTGTTGCTTACTTGCATGTGTAGGGGGGCAGCCATCTGTTTTTTTCTGTTCCTTCACAAAATGGCTGCCTGTGCTAATTCCAAAATGGCTGCAACACCACCCACCGGGAGGTCCCCTGTGCTATGAAGCAGGGGCAATGGGCCACTAACCACCCCGACAAAGCCTGCCACTCAAAGCAGGGAGGGAGACAACGGTTAGGTGGCAGCACCCATGTAACAAGGAGATCCCAGATGAAATGGTAGGGCCCCCCCGTAGGGGGGAGCAAGTACAGGCTTGAAGCCGCACCCCGAGAAGCAAAACGGTGCGGCAACAAGACAAGCCGATGGAAACAGCTGGCCAAAACGCTCCTGCCCATTCCCCAAGGTACTCCACAAACTAACCTGGAGGGCAGTGGGGCCAGCCTAAAGAGTCACCAGGGGACAGCTGGAAGGGAAGGAAAAGTGGGGGGGGGGATGCTAGGTGTGTCAATCAACAGCCCTGATAATGGCTGAGAATGCTCCCTCCTTCTTGCAGCAAGCCAAGCTGTCTGTGTAGCCTGTAAAGGAAGCTCCTGTCCACCCCCAACACCAACAAGCCTGAAAAAATTCCTCCAAATGGTGAGCTCCTACTGGTGCCCCAGGGCTCTGCTGCCAGCCTGACTCTCTGCTACAGCTGAAAGCAGGCTGCCTCACAAAGCCGAGGCCAAACACCACTCCTTGTGCCAGTAGAGAAACGCTGAGCATCTTCTCTGTAACTGAGCATGAGGCGCACTGAAGTGCTGAGGGCGGAGTAGCTGAATAAGATCAGCCCAGCTCTGCCCTTTGCACGCGTCCCCAGATTTCAGGGGAGAGTGCTGAGGCTTCCTCCTAAACCTGCAGAGAGGCAAAGCATGGCCCCCAGCTGTAGTGACTATTGCCACTGGCCGGGAGTGCCGTAGTATGTTTAAAAAACAAAAAAATCAGCCCACTGAATTCCAACACATCTTTGCCAGTCTTGTATACAGACCACACTCCATCTATTTAGGTATGGAGCCTCTTAGAAAATGGTTCAAATGATCAGCCAATAGTAGGGTAAGGGATTCATACCCAGGTTGCTATGGTCTCTTCAAAACAGATGATCAGGGTTTTTAAGAAGCTTCCACACATATATGTAATACCAGCTGCTGGCCTGGGGAGAAGAACTGCAAATATATCACCTGTTCACTCATGTTTCATCTTCCACTTAGGGAAGGATGCAATGAAGCCAACGTAGTTTCTAGTAGATCAGGCATTAGAGTCCCTGCCTACATGGAAGCGAAACAATCCACACACAAATTGATAAGCCGTATTACTACATTAGACCACCTGTATGTATACTTGGTTGTGTAACAATGAGAGTCACTCTTCAGCTTCATTTAGTAATCCTAGTCCAAAATTTCCCAACCATGTTTGATTCTGCTTTGCCTCCTGTTTTTGTATTCCAGTGATTAACAGTTCATCTTCTTTTGGTGTGTGATCCATTTCTTCTTGGACACTTGGGTAAAGGTTTCAGTTTCTTCCTCCTCAGCATCTGTAGCTAGAACATAAAGTTGAATGATTGTTACATCAATAGGTCTTCCATGGAGTCTGATTGATATTAATCAGTCAGACTTTGTGTTATAGCTCTTGATGGTTTGTGCTACATCTCATCTCACTATTAGAGCAAAACAATTTCTTTTGACTTGGTCATTTCTGAGTAATTTGTCATTTCTTTGTAATTTTATGACTGAAAATTTCCCAATCCTGTCCTCATTAGTTTACTCACACCCAGAACTGCAATGTTTTTGGGAACTAAATTACAACAACATAACTGTCAACACGACAAGGGCCTAATTAGCAGTACAGGTCATGCTCTGGAGCCACCCCTGGACCTCCACCCTGACCTGATTAGACAAGCCCCACTGCCCCAGCTATGAGCCATCCATGCACATGTCTGGGACCTGGCTATCCAGACAAAGTGCCCCCCCTCAAAGCTTCACCACCCAGCTGTGAAGTTGGAGGAGGAATGGCTTGTCCAGGGGTTTCCCACCAGGTAGTCTGTCCTCACAACTGGGCTGTGAAGCAGCCAGCCACTCCTGACAGACCTCAATTCCCTACCAATGGGGATATGCAAAGGGTGCTCACTGGCCCACTCATTTCCTCCAACTTCTAACCTGACACCACCAAGGCCAACCCTCTGCTTAGGCTTTTGCACCCTACAGGTGGCTTAAAGCCAACCTGACCCCTTGCTGTAGATCATCCAGAAAAACGTTGTTCCCTTTCACCTATAGGTGAACTCCATTCCCTCTGCTGAGGTTGGCAAATTTGGCCCTAATTTGCGGATGGAGCAAATAAATTTCTAACTCATCCACCAATGCTTTTAGGAGGGCTCTATTGACCATAAGCCTAGCCCTCTCAATTGCTTTTGTGTCCAACACTTCCCACCACACACAACGCAGAAGCACTGCAGACCAGAAAATCAACACATCAGGATTTCAAATTTCTTCTGCATGTTCATTGAGTGTAAAATAGCCCCCAGGATCCCAAGCTTCTTGTACACACCCGGCGGGGAAGCCTAGGGCGCAAAGCAAAATCACAAGCTTCGTGTACACACTCGGCAGAGAAGCCTTGAAGTAGGTATACACAGGAATCCCAAGCTTCTTGCACACACCTAGTGGGGAACCCTTGGGCCCAAAACAATGACTCAACATCTGGTCCAGCTGGCCTCCAACTTGGCTTGACAGGCCATAGATCATACTGCATCTGCAGATGAAGATCCTCACCATCCCACAGCAAGACACAACACTCAAGAAAACCATCTGTAACTGAATTCCTCCACAAGGCAACAGGGTGCACTTGCAATGGTTGATAGCCAGCTAACCTAAACCAACATGCCCCTGTAAGAGACCAACTGTGGATCAGTACCTGCTGTGGAATCAGTTCCACTGTAAAACAAGGACAAAACAAACACCTGCCCCCAAATGGACAGGTAACCAAGACCAATGGTCCACGGGGAACAGGAACATAGCGCCATAACAATCCCTTAACGTTTGGCAGCTTAATCAGAAAGAGGGTAGTTTAGCTGCACCACTGCTGGTACACCACCCTGGATATGGACAGGGTGGCAGGCAGACCCCCCCTCCTCCCAATATCACGGTCTTACCTGACCTGTTCCGTCCTGGGACTTGGACCTTTGCCATCCTATTGCTGGGCCACCCCAGCCCCACCTCTGCCATGCTGACTACCCTTTCTCTGATACATACATGCCATGAAGGCATGAGGGCCAGAACAAATTGGGCATGCATGGAGGAATTTACAAATTTCTCTGGAAATACCCTTTGGGAGGTAAATTCCCAGCAGAGCATTTGTGGCTGGGCCAATGGCTCCACTGGATGGTGGGTGCCAGGAGTGTCCACATTCCATTGAAAGAGGTGACCACTGTCATAGTGGACACCCAAGTTAGGTCTTGTCAGGGTCCCAAGCCAAGCTGCACTGATGAATTCAAAATACCCCTGTAGATGATATTAATATATTGAGATAGGGGTGCCGCCCTCCACGGCTGAGCATGGGCAATGACTCCAACATAAATTAGAAAACCTGGCAGCCAGTTAGCCCAAGTGCAATCAACCTTGTGGCACTTAAGTCACACTTTGTCCCACTCATCCAGGTCTTCTTTATCTTTCTCCAGCTCTCTGAAGAGAAGGGTAAAGAAAAACATCCACATATTCAGCTTTAAAAAAATTTTCTCTGGTGGCTGGTGTCATGTTCTCCCAGGAACATGGCCGTATTGCCAGGCGGCAGAGCCCTGCTGGGGCCAAGTCAACTTACCCTCATTCTCAGTTGGTTGTACTGCCCTGGCAATGAGCCCAGGCTTCGCTGACCAACCTCCTTCTGCCAACTCTGCATCAGTTTTTTGGATTGCACCTTTTGGAGCTTGCTCAACAGCAACATCACCTCCATTTTCAGTGGCCAGTCCTTCTAAGTCAGATGGATCCTCAAGGGCAGAAAGATGAGACGTTACATCCAGTTTAAATGCAGAATCAGATGCAAGCCTCACGGGCCTTCTCTGTTTTACTCTACCTGACTCCGTACTAGCTATATCCTTGGACTGCTTCAATGTGGGGCAAGCCAGGCCAGAATTTCCTGCCTGCTTGACCCTACCTCATCCTCATCTGAGGATGACAGAACTACTGGGGGTCGCCTGGGGACAGGCCACTTCATTGGCTGTTTGGCATTACAACCATCCTTATATACCACTCTTCTTGGTAGCTAGATGCCCACTCAGAGGAGTGCGCTAAATAACTCCAACTGAGAAGAGATAGCTGTTGGGCCTCAGTATCAGATGGCCCTTGGGCCTGTGCAAGAAATGGCTGCTGGACCTTATTCCCAAGATGGCTGCTGGGTCCTGTTCACAAAATGGCCCTGGACCTTATACGCAAAATGGCTGCAGGGCCTTGCACCCAAAATGGCCTCTGGGCCTATGCACCCAAAATGGTTTCCAGGCCCCATGGAAAATTGGGTGCTAAGCTTCCTTGTGAGCTGCAAGATTCTGGGGCCTAGCTCTGATGCACCAAAGGGCGGTTGACCCAACCTCCTGCCCACAAGCTGTGGCAATACTCACTATTCACTGCATGGGGCCCGCAAGCACCACCAATGCAGATACCACCTTAGGTCGGATACCTGCCCCCCCACCCCCGGCCAAACACAAAGTAGCATTGATGATGACTCTATGGGCCAAGCTACACATGACGAATGACACTTGAACGGCAAGTGTATTTCTCCCTGTTCACTTGCCCTCCACTCAATCCACTTGCCATTCAAGTGTCATTCGTCATGTGTAGCTTGGCCCTAAGATGCTGTTGAGTGCAGCTGCAGGCATTGTGTCATTGGAGCACACCACAATTGCTGCTGCCATCAAGCTATGCCTGGCAAGACCACCTCTGCATCTCTGCTCAGTGCTGGCTAGGACAGAGGAAAGTACAGTCATGCTGAGCACAAGGTACAACTGAGACACTGTGGGGGCAGAACAGCCTTATAAAACCTCCACCTCCACCACTAACCAGCATTCCCAGAAGCCTGGGAAAGTGCCACTGCCTCCTCCTCACCCAGAGAGGCAAAGTGTGGCCAACAGGGAGTGCCATATTCTTTTGCATCTCTTCCCATCAGCAACTGGATGTTCTTTTGGCTTTAATCCAGTTCCATCATTAAGAACAGCAGTATTTGTACTTGTCCTCTGCTCTTCCCCAGTAGTCAATTGAGTGCTATTCAATGTGGAGGTCCTGTCTTCCAGCACTGTATCTTCTTTTATTTTGTATTGTCTCATCATAGCCTGAGATGAGGTGAGAATATGGAGGCTGCAATGAGTAGGGAAAGAGGAAATAGTGTGGGGAAGGGGATATAGGGGAAAGTGAAGTACTTCCCACAAGTCCTTATAGGTTCCCCATTATACAACTTTGCCCAGCTCAGCTGGTACCATGCAACTGGGCCATAGAGAAGGGGCTGATGGGAGGGGCAAGGATGAAGGCAAGGAGGCAGGCCATGGTGGGTAGGAAGGAGAGAAGGAAGCAGGGAAAAGCGGAGACACTATGGGAGCAGAGAAGGGAAAGAAGACATAGTGGGGAGGGGGAACGTTATGTCCCCTGCAAGTCCTTGCAGGTTCCCATTTGTATATTCTATATTCAGTGCATGTTGAGCAGCTGTCACAGTAATCTGTCAACGAACCTATGGTTTTGTTATATTTTCCATCCATCACTTTTCCATTTCCTTCCCTTACCTGTTTTCTCTCTCATCTTCCTTCCTCTACTTGTTCAGGAAGGGATAATTTTGCACAGTAAGATAACTTCAGAATAAGCAGGGTGAAATTCAAAAGGATACTTGTAAAGATGGAGAGCTATGTAAATCCAATCTGTAATAACTATAGTTAACAGAGAAAATGCACCATATTGTTGGTCTGCAGGGAGCACTTTTATCACCATCTCATCAAGACATTTCCCCTTCTAGTTATGAAGACATTCCCTATCTGAAAAATTAATCCCAAAGAACCTTATTACTCAGCTAGGAAACTATGCAAAAATACAGCGAAGCGTTTGATCAGAGTGAAAGGAATTCTTATTTAAAAAGAAGAAGAAGAATGCTGCATTTCTCCACAATGCACTCAGACCATGTTCACATGTTAAGTTTGGATTTCCTTGCTTCCTAGAGCTCAAAAACTTCATGGAAAAAAGAGTTCATTCATCCTTGAAATAAGGAAGGCAAAATTTTACATATCATCTGCTCCACACCCCTATGAAGAGATGCAGCTGATACTAGTGATAATATTAAACGGTTGCATTTTCACAAACAGTCAAAACTGGGAATGTTGGAAGAGAAGCTGATTTGGAAAATGTATCACTGAATGTTAAATAGTCATATAATTATAATGAAGTCTCACACTAACAGAACATTAGGAATTTTCCAAGCAATTCCGAACAAAGTTACACTCTTTAGTGCCTATTAACTTCAGTGGAGTTAGATAGGTGTCTCTGTTTAGCATTACACAGTCAATACAGGATTTGTCACCTAGGGGCTATGTTGGTCTGCGTTACGGCTAAATGATCACACCAGACACTTGCGTGGGTTAGAAATGGCCACAACTTTATTGATTACAGCTATATGGAGCATTGGCCTGGCATCTGGGCTGGATCCCCGTTGGCATCGTAGGCCTTCCTGCCGACCGATGCATCCCCCGCCAGCCTCCCGCTGGCCCATCAGCTCATTCTGCTCCGTCGCCGGCTCCGCCTGGCAACCCTTGCTTCCAGCTCCGTCGGGGTGAGCAGTCCCGCAGGCCAGCTCACCCTGATGGGATCCGGCCCAATGCCTCGAAAACCGCCAACCCATAAAGTTGTGACAGAGCCCCCTCGAAACGCTCTCAGTCTGCGGAGGGTGGGAGGGTGCTAGTTGATCCGGCAGATGCTCGAACAGTAATGGCGCTGACCATGCGGCTGGACCCTCATGGGATGGATGCTCCGCCTCCGCTCCGGTCCCGCCTCCACGCCGTCCGGCCCCAGGTGCCAACCCTGCTTGCAGGTGAGTCTGCCGCTTCCTTTGTCACCTAGGGGCTATGTCGGTCTGCGTTACGGCTAAATGATCACACCAGACACTTGCGTGGGTTAGAAATGGCCACAACTTTATTGATTACAGCTATATGGAGCATTGGCCTGGCATCTGGGCTGGATCCCCGTTGGCATCGTAGGCCTTCCTGCCGACCGATGCATCTCCCGCCAGCCTCCCGCTGGCCCATCGGCTCATTCTGCTCCGTCGCCGGCTCCGTCTGGCAACCCTTGCTTCCAGCTCCGTCGGGGTGAGCAGTCCCGCAGGCCAGCTCACCCTGATGGGATCCGGCCCAATGCCTCGAAAACCGCCACTGGAGGCTGGCTGAAGGCCCGCCTCCCGCCAACGCTCCAGCTGCTGTAACCACAAAGGTGGAGCCACCCCCAATCCCCGAGGGGGGCCCTGACTTAGATGCCCAGAGGGAGGCGAAAAACCCCAAGTGGCCTTGGCCAATCTGGCCCCTTGCGGGAAAAAATTCCTCCCCGGCCCCCGAAGGTGACCGGCCAAGTGGCCCTGGGGATCTCCGCCGGGGCCCTCCGGGGGGCCCACTCTCACCCCCCCGCCTGAGCTGCTCTCGTTGTTCCTCCAGTCATTCAGCTCCGTGATGCCTCTCTCCGGTCGGGGTGGGTGCTGTGCCTGTAACTGAATCACACAAGGTTAGTACGATCTTTCCTGACATAGCCCAAATAGGCTCTGGAAGTCCACCTGCCCACATGCTTTATCCTTTCAGCGGACAGGCCCACTTCTGCTGCTGTGGTGGCTGCTCCGATGCGAAACGAGTGGGACCCGTATGCCTCTGGTGGGAAGCCTGCCGCCTGTAGGCTGGTCCGCATGACTGCTGTGAACTGGTACCTGGTAAGTGGCCTGCCGTCAGCGTGCACTAGGAGCTGACCCGGGGTGGCCGGGCGCCTGTCCAGGTATGCCCTGACCGCCTGCACTGGGCACGGGGCCCCCCGCCCCACGGCGTGGAGCTGCACGATCGCTCCACGCCCCAGCTGATAGGTCTTGGACTGCCGGACCCTGATCTTAAGTGTGCCCCCCTTGATTGATACATCTGCTCGCGCCAAGGCCCTGTTGGACTGATCCCTGGAAGAGGCCGCCGCCAGCTCGCTGACGCGGAAGGCCCCATAGAACACTAGGCTGAAGGCTGCCTCGAACAACGTGGCTTCGAAGGGTGAGTGGCATACCCCCTTCAAGTGTTGCAACAGGCCCTGCAGGACTCCCGCTGTGATGGGATGCCGGGTGTCCCTGTGGGGCAGCCCCCGTCGGGCCCAACCCGCCACGGCCCTCCGAGCCAGAAAGCTACCTGTCAGGTCTGCCCTCCCAGACGCCTTGCAAAAGAATGAAATGGCTGCCACGTGCATCTTGATGGTCTTGGGTGCGTACCCCGCTTCGTCCATCCGAGCCAGGTATTCCAACAGGGCCTCCTCCGGCACGTCGCGTCCTGGCTGGCCTAGCCTCTCCGAGAGGAACATTGTAAACGCTGCGACTGCGGTCCCATAGGCCCGCCTAGTCGTAGGCGCCAAAGAATCAAGAACTCCCTGTACTATCCGGTGCTCCCAAGCTCCCACAGCTCTTCCGGGAAGGGGTCTGGCTGTTGCTTTGCGTCTGGTGCCATCTCTCGAAACCTGTCCTCCTGAAAGCGAGAAAGGGCGTCTGCTATGTTGTTGTCCACTCCGGGAATGTGGCGAGCCCCAAACACGATGTTATTCTGCAGGCACCGAAGAACCATCCTGCGCACCAAGCGCATGACGCGCTCTGAGCGTGATGTCTGCCTGTTCACCACCCGCACCACTGCTTGGTTGTCGCACCAGAAGATAACCTTCTTGTTGCTAAAACTGGTCGGACCAGAGTTCTATGGCTGTCAGGATGGGAAAGAGCTCGAGGAACGTGAGGTCTCTGAGGATGTCCCGCCCCAGCCAAGCCATGGGCCACCTCTGCGCGCACCACTGGCCCGCCCAGTACACCCCGAAGCCCACGCCTCCTGCCGCGTCGGAGTGCACCTGCAGTGCCGCCCCCAGATCGAGGGGCTCCCGCCACCAGGACACTCCATTGAAGTCCCTCAGGAAGATGTCCCAGACGTGCAGGTCAGCTTTCAGCTGTTTCGTTATTCTGATGTGGTGCTGTGGCGCAGTGACTCCCACTGTTGCTCTGGCCAGGCGTGCGCAGAATGGCCTCCCCGGGGCCACTACCCTGCAAGGAAAGTTAAGGCTCCCCAGGAGTGACTGCACCTCTCGCAGTGTTTTCTTCTTGGCTTTGAGCGCCGAGCCAACCTTTTCCTGCAGGCCTTTCAACTTCTCCAGGGGCAGCCTGCAGGTGCCCCGCAACGAATCTATCTCTATCCCCAGGAACGACAAACAAGTAGTGGGGCCTTCCGTCTTCTCTTGGGCCAGCGGCACGCCTAGCTCCCAGGCCAATCCTTGGAACAGCTCTAAGAGCCTCTGGCACTCCCCTCCCTCCGCCGGCCCCGACATGATAAAGTCATCGAGGTAGTGAGAAATGAATGGAGAGCATGCCCGATCCTTCAGTGCCCATTCGAGGAATGTGCTGAAAGTCTCGAAGGCCGCGCAGGCCACCGCACAGCCCATTGGCATGGCTTTGTCCATGTACCATTGTTCCCGGAATTTGAACCCCAGAGGCACCAGTCCTCTGGGTGGACTGGCAATAGCCGGAAGGCGGATTGTATATCACACTTGGCCATCAGGGCACCCCGGCCGCAGGCCCGTACTAGGTTCACCGCTTGGTCAAATGATGCGTAACGCACGGTGCAGAGCTCTGATGGTATTGCTTCGTTCACTGATGCTCCTTTCGGGTAGGACAGGTGGTGAATCAGTCGGAATTCTCCCGGTGTCTTTTTGGGGACTACACCCAGCGGGGACACTCTCAGGTTGTGTACCGGGGGTGCATCGAAGGGGCCAGCCACCCTTCCAGCCTGCACCTCCTTTTCGATCTTAGCCGCCACCACGTCTGGCATGTCCCTCGCTGACTTGAGGTTGGGCACATCTGTGGTGACCCGAGGGCCCATGTATGGAATCCTGAAGCCCTTGGTAAAGCCTTTCCAGAGCAATGTGGCGGCCGCCCGATTGGAGTAGCGCTGCAGCCAAGGCCGCAGAGAACGCCAGTCCCCCACGCT
Organism: Eublepharis macularius; assembly: GCF_028583425.1. Classification (NCBI taxonomy): domain Eukaryota; kingdom Metazoa; phylum Chordata; class Lepidosauria; order Squamata; family Eublepharidae; genus Eublepharis; species Eublepharis macularius. Next base: position 70,893,641 of record NC_072794.1, read on the forward strand.
GCCAGTCTCATTTTTTTCCTGGGCCCGTGGTGACACTCTGGCCCCCCGCTGCCGGTGCTCTTGCCCCATCCTCCCCCCTGACTCCACTTCCGACTGTGCCTCCCCGAAAGGGCCGCTGCGATCCGGAGCCCTTGTGGCAGTCCCGCCGAGGGTGACGGCCTAGGCAGTCCTCGCATACGTGGTTGAAGCGGCACCGAGCCTTTCGGCAGCCCCCCACATTGAACTCCCAGCAGGGGCGCTTGCCGGCGTGGCGCCTGTATCCTGAAGCTTCGGCCTTGGCATGCTCCCCCATGCCCTTGCTGTTGACTGCCCGCAGCCAGCCCATGCTGTCTGGCTGGTCCCAATGGGTGAGCTCGTTGCTGGACGCCTTCTTCCGGAAGTTCTCGTCATACTTTAGCGCCGCCTTCTCGCCTGATGTGGCCTTGATGTGCGCTACCTCCCTCATGTGCATGGTGAGGTGCCACGCGCGCTCGGGGTATGCCGCCTGGACCACTCCCGCATATTCGCAGTACCCCAGGACCCAGTTCGTGAACGTGCGCTCTGCCGGCCTCTCCCTATCCTTACGCCTGCGCTTTCTGGGGGATCCCATGTCCCCCGCTGGCTCCTCAGCTTGCAGTAGAGTGAAAACATCCACGTAGTATCCGTTTAAGATCCGCTCCCTCACGCGAGCCGGCAGATGGTATCCGATGGGGGCTTCCCCCGGCCCTACCTGTGGCGGAGACTTCTCGCGCCGGGCTGCCGGGGTATGCTCCCACGCCGCCCTGGCCCCTACGTGGGCTCTTCCCCGGTGCCTGCGGCGCCGGACCCACTCAGCTAGCCCCGGGATGTAGGCTGCCGCCTCCCAGTAGTCCCTTGCCTTCCTTTCCCAATCCTCGTCCCCGGAGGACTCACCTCTCGACTCCCTGGACGACGATGTGCTGTGGCTCCGGCTCCTACGGCGCGACTTCCGTGACCGTCGACCTGAGGCTCTGGACCGCCCTTTGTTCCGTCCTCGTTCCGAATCACTCTCCCAGCTGCCCTCTGGGCTTGGCTTGTCCACCTCCTCGTCCACCACGATCGTGTCCCTGGCCTCCTGCGATGGGCTCCTATGCGTCGGGTGCCTGGCCTCCCGCCGCTCAGGCCCCCTTTGGGGTGAGTGACCCCTCCCTCGCTTGCCCCCCAGCCCCTTCGGGGGGCTCTGGCGGGCTGGAACGGGAGGGGGGGCGGTGGTGGCGGCCCCAGCCATGGCGGCCCGGGTGCTGGCAGCTGGTGCCCCGCCCCCGCCAAATGCCGTGGACAGCACAGCCATGTTCCCCTGCATGCTTATCCATGCCGCTTGGATGTCGACCCCTTGCAGAGGGGGGGACGCCCTGCACGAGCCCGGCTCCCCGGAGGGCACCAGCAGCCCCCCGCTGGTGCCTTTGCTGGGGGCCCCGGCCCCCCGGGGGACCCGGCGGGGTTCCCCCCACACCTTGCGAGGAACCCCTGCTGCGCCCCTCGTTTCCGGGCCCTGGCGTGACGCCTTGGCCGCTGCCTTGCCCTTCGTGCTCGCCGCTGGAGACATTCGTCCTGTAAAGTAAAGAAACACCCGCCCTGCGAGGCGGTCTGTTGGTCAGCTCCTGGGTGACGTTGGGGGTGGAGTCCGGGAGGCAGCCCCGCGCACGCTGCCGTGGGCGCCCAGCCCGGCTTGCCAGACCGGACCAGGCAGTCGCTCCTGGGGAGGCCGGCCCTGGGAATGGGGGGGGTGCCTGCCCCAAGCCATGCCGCCAGCCTGCTTCACCCTGCCGCCAGTCTGCTTCCGCGACTCGCTCAGCCCCGTGCCCCCCCTTGCGAAGTGGAAAGGTCCCCCGTTGCCGGATGGCCAGGGGCGGCCTGCTGCGGCTTGCCAGCCCCCATGCGACGCCGCTGCCCCAGGCACCCCGGCCGCCCGTCGCCAGCCCAACCGGCTGACCCCGCGGCAGCCGGGCCGCCCCCCGGCGCCCCGCCCCCGGAAGCCGCCAAGGGGCAGGGCCCCCGGAGGGGGGGTCTGAGTGCAGATGCCAGACGGCAGCCACCGAGGAAAGGCCGCCAGGGGGCCGCTGATGAACCTTGGGACTGCCGCAGCCGCGGCGGGCCGCCCGGTTGGCGGCCGGGCAGCCCACTCGCACCGCCCGAAGGGTAAGCCCCCGGGGGCCAAGCTCGGGGTGCAGGCTGGTCCCGGGAATGCCCCGCTGGGCCCGGGGCAAGGGCCCAGCGCCGCCATCGTGGAAGACTCCGTGGAGGGAGGCAAGGCCCGGGCAGCCCGCTTCTGCGGCAGCTCCCTCGGGCGGCGGCCGGGCCGCCCGCCCGCACCACCGCCACTGAGAACCCCCCCAGGCCCGCACCCGGCGCCAGCCGGATCTGGCCGCAGCTGCTCCGGCAGCTGCCGGGCAGCGCACCCATGCCGCTGCCGCCGAAGGGCCCGGGGGCCTGGAGGGAAGGTGCGGGCCAGCCTCGAAAGCACAGGCCGCCCACGGCTGCAGCGGCCCCTCGGGCGGCGGCCGGGCCACCTGCCCACGCCGCCGCCGGTAAAACACCGCCCAGGCCCACGTGCGGCGCGGGCCAGATGCGGCCCTGGCTGCTCCGGCAGCCACCGGGCAGCGCGCCCGCGCCGCCTCCCGAGGAGGGCTCAGGGGCTTGGAGAGCAGGCGTGGGCCGGCCAGCCGCGAGGGCTCGGCTGCCCGCGGCCACGGCGGCCCGCAAGGGTGGCGGCCGGGCGACCCGCCGGCACCGGCGCTGCTCAAAAACCTCCCCGGGCCCGCACGCGGCGCGAGCCGACTGGGCCGCGGTTGCTCCGGCAGCCGCCAGGCAGTGCGCCCGCGCCGCTGCCGATGGAGGGCCCGGGGGCTTGGAGAGAAGGCGCGGGCCGGCCGGCCGCAAGGGCCCCAGGCCACCCGCGGCCGTGACGGCCCGCTCGTGCGGCGGCCGGGCCACCCGCCCGCGCCGCCACTGGTAAAATGCCCCGCGGGTCCGCGCGCAGCACGAGCCAACTCGGCCGCGGCTGCTCCGGCCTCTGCCGGGCAGCGCGCCCGCGCCACCGCCGAAGGAGGGCCCTGGGGCTTGGAGGGAAGGCGCGGGCCGGCCGGAAGCGAGGGCCCTGGCCGCCCGCAGCCGCAGCGCCTGCTCAGGCGGCAGCCGGGCAACCTGCCCGTGCCGCCACCGATAAACCCCCCCCCGGGTTCACACGCGGCACGAGGAGACTCGGCCGCTGCCGCTCCGGCCTCCGCCGGGCCGGGCACCCGCGCCACCGCTGAAGGAGGGCCCAGGGGCTTGCCGTGAAGGCGCGGGCCGGCCGGCCGTGAGGCGCGGGCCGACTGCGGCCGCAGCGCCCCGCTCGGGCGGCGACCAGGCCACCCGCCCGTGCTGCCGCCGCCAAGAAACCCCCACCCCGGGCCTGCACGCTGCGCAGGCCGGATTCGGCCGCGGTTGCTCCCGCAGCCGCAGGGCAGCGCACCTGCGCTGCTTCCGAGGGAGGGCGCAGGCCGGCCTCGAGCTGAAGGGGCCCGGCCGCCTGCCCCCTGCCTCCCCCCAGGCCTGCAAGGGGGGAAGAACCATGGTGGCCCCGCGGAAGGGGAGGGGGAGGGGGCAGGCACCCCCTCACCCCCCCAACCCCCCCAGAGAGACACGGCCCCTCCAGAAAACGAGGGGAAGCGGGGACCCTCAGGCTCAGCCACCCCCCACCAGACGTGGGATGGGAATCCCCACCCAAGCATCTGCCTGCCTTACCTGATGCTAGTTGATCCGGCAGATGCTCGAACAGTAATGGCGCTGACCATGCGGCTGGACCCTCATGGGATGGATGCTCCGCCTCTGCTCCGGTCCTGCCTCCACGCCGTCCGGCCCCAGGTGCCAACCCTGATTGCAGGTGAGTCTGCCGCTTCCTTTCTCTACTGACAACGAGTTACATAATTCTAGTAATACAAGAAAGACATACTCAGTATGTTAACCCACTAAAAACATGCAACAAAGTCTATTGTTACTTGCTATTAAAATCGCAAAATGCAGTGCTGTTAAAACATTCTCTTTGTTGGCAACCTTTGCTTTGAGGGGTTTGCATTCTGGAATGAATGAACATAAGCATTTACAGAATAAAAGGCAGCACTGAGAAAATGGTTTTTGGTGAAACAATTAGCCAACTCCAACTTTGCTGCTGTAATGTTATTAAGTGGCCCTTGAATGTGGTAGTTAGGTGTGCAATACCTATTATGCAACTAAAGTTAATAATGCTGTTCACTTTAGCAACCCCAACCTTCTGTGCTATAGTACAAAAAGAAATAATGTGGTGTTGCAGCAGTGTGGTACTGCTGCAACCTGATCACTTTTATTTTTTTTACATTGGAGTCAATGGGAGATATGGCTTTTTCCAGTGGCTGTTGTTCACATGACTGTTATGAAGTGTTCTCTAATCTTTACATGACACTAGAGTGCTTGCTGAAATTTAAAAATAAAACATCTACAAAACCAGAATACAAAAGAAAGAAAGATGCTTGCATTGTGATGGATGAAATTAAACTTCCACTTCCATTGCAAATGCTTGGACATATGGACTATAATTGGTAGAGTTTTAAGCAGAGATTTCAGCTGTATCTCTACACACAGCAGTTAGTGTGGCTGAAAAGCCTGACAAATGAAAAATAACCCTGCTTCTCACAACGGCAAGGTCACCAGCGACTGATGGTTTGAATGCATTTACATATATTGTCTAGCTTCTGAATAAGAAGTTGGGGGGGATACTATATATGTGTATGCTGGGATAGGTGAAACAGCAGAATGGACATTTTGATCACATGCATTTTATGCTTTAGGAGAATAAGTCACAGGTAAACACAAGTCTCTAGGTGGTTAAACAAGCAACAGAACCAGTCATTGTCTCCTCTTCACACTATAAACAATACCAGGACAGATGGAGTCCAATTTCCCCTTCCCAAGACTGGTGGGTGTATGATTTATCTATTGACCAGTTTGCTCCATAGGCTTTGGAGCAATGTGTTTTACAATTTAGTTCAAATAATATAAGATTAATTTTCACTGGCACTAGTTTCTTCAAGTTTGACCTTGTATTCCAAAATAAATGTATATTGCTAATGCGTACAGAAGTACTAGGGATATTACTTTATGTTCACACAATGATGAGAAGTCCTGATAAAGTCATCCACAAAGATGTAAGAATGCTCAGTTCTTTCACTGGCACATTGAAAACACTAGTGGAGGTTGTTTGAAATAACATGTCAGAAGGACCAGTGACCTGGAGATAGGCAGATGGTTCAGTAATGAATGAGCAGTCAGTATGTACCAGAGCAACCAGAACTGAATCAACACCTTGTAGGACCAGATGGGATGCTTTTAGTTCTCTGTATTATGGTAACCCTGATAGACTACAAGACATGGTACAACCCAATGGCCACATTTAGTGTCAAGAAGAGTTCAAGAGGAACAAAGACCTACCAGTCCAGGGGACTCTATAGAATTGGGAGATACAAGCCCATTCCTAACAGAGAACTTTTAAACATGGGGTGGGGTGGGTAGTTAGGCTGCCACCACTTTGAGAGGCTGAGGACAGCAGGCCTCAGGGTTTACCAGACAGTCAGCTACATTGAATCTCCCCAAAAGAAGTTACAAAGGTAGCTAGACCAAACAAGTTCTAGGCAATGGGTTAAATTGAAGCCAGAAACCAAGAAACACCACATAGTTATGAAGAATATTTTGTTTTATTAAAATTGTGAATAAAAGGTTATATTTGGAAAGAGTGCAAAAGAAACAGAAAAAACAGTAACACTAGATAAAACCTACACCATCCTTACTGGCAGAGACTATGCCACTCTAATCCATGACAGAATTCTTAGTCACCATCCAGTTTCAAAGTTTAAGGAATCACATCAAGTTGTAATCTCAGGGTGCAAAGGCATTCCTAACCAAAACAAGGTCAGAAGGAACAAAAGGTTAACAGCATGAGGCCTAAACCAAATGCCAAGAACAACAGAAGCAAATTTCTTTCTCCATTTTTATGCTCAATGTCCTAACAACTCAGGGAGATTTGATTGATGAGTCAGTGCCTTGCAGCAACATATAATGATGACACTCTGCAACCAAGAGAGCAAAGTATTACCTTACATCACCAGAAGCACCTATCCTTTTCCCATGGGAACCACAGCTGGATAGAAAAGCTCAATTAGCTAAGGCTTTTTGGCCTCTCCTCTCCCTAGTCTTGAAGACTTTCCCCTCATTACTAGCTGCTATGCTATAAAACTGCAGAGTCATTCTCGTAGTGGCAGGACTTACTCATAATGTACCTTGACTGTTGCTTGCCAGTAGGTTCTTATAGCCAAAGAGACCAGTTTCTTTACATTCAGTACTAGCACTAAATTACAGTACAAAGATGAGCAGTTCTGCATCTAAAAGGCCATGATACTGTGGGGAGTCAGGGACACTGGAACTGCCTGAATCTGTAGTTCAATATTCCAGGACCTAATAATGTGCTTGTAGAACTGATCTTCATGTGAAGAGATGGACAAGCTATTGTGCATGTGGCAAACCATTTTACAGTACGAGCATGTGAACTATCCTGAGAAATTCCATTCGCCTTATCAAAATACTTAGTGCTGACTTCATTTTTCAAAAACATTTCACTCAAACAGGAACCTGAAACTTCTTATCAAATTTTACTTTAAAGAAATCCAGTAATAACCTACGATATAAAGAAGCTCCTTGGAGAAATTTACACCTAACCTTTCTACTGCAACTCTGCCCTTTTCCTATGATACAAAGAATTTACACTTGAAAAATTCACGATGGAATACACAACAAATCTCTCTGCCTCAGGGCCAAGCTACAAGTGACGAATGACACTTGAACGGCAAGTGGATTGAGTGGAGTGCAAGTGAACAGGGAGAAATACACTTGCCGTTCAAGTGTCATTTGTCACTTGTAGCTTGGCCCTCAGTTCCACCTCCTTTGTAATCTTCCCCATAAGAAGAATTCCCATCATGATCTCCCTTTGCATACCTGATGAAGTGAGCTGACAATCAAGAAAGATATTCAAATTAATGATTTTCATCTTTAAGGTGCCAGTGGACTTTTGTTCTATTTTGCACAATAGACTTACACAGCTACCCCTTTGCAATCCTCTTTTCGTCCCATCATTCCCATCCTAGCAGATAAGAGATGCTCGCTGACTTACCGGTGGGCTGGGTTGTTGTCATTGTGAAGGATGCAGTGGAGGCGGGTCAGCTAGGATGGGGCAGAGTGCCTAGCCCACCTCCAGTCCAGCCTCGTGGTCAGTACCATTCCTCCCAGGAGCGTCAGCAGGAGCAGCACATTTGCAGCTTGTTGTGTCTGGTAGGCTCCTGCCAGGAGTTTCTTCTGGGGAGGAGGGTGGCTATTCCCCCCCCCAGTGTCTTGCCTGTTGGGGGTGGGGGCACCAGCTGGACCGGCCCACCCTTTCCTCCTTCACTCCCCTTGGACCCCTCCAGAGGACGCGGGGGCCTGGTGACCACACGCTGTGCTGTGCGGCTCCCGGTGAGAGGGGGTGGGGGTGGCCTCCAGCAGAGGTGTCTGCCGTCCCGGGTGGGCAGGCCTGCCTGGCCTGGCTGACAGTGGTGGCACCTGGGCTTGCTGGGCTGCTGTCAGGCTGCACCTGTCTGGCACAGGTGGCGGCCTGCAGGACCTAGAGCGGCCTGGGGCACTGGGAATGCACTCGGCGCCGCTGGGCCACTGGGTGCCACGCTGGGTGGGCCTTCCACGGCCTCGGTGCACCTAGGATGCCTGGGCCGCTGCCAGGCCACATCACACATGCCACACGCATAATGGTGGAGGGCCGGAGGGCTGGAGCGGTTGCGGCGCTTCAGGGCAGCACCTGTGTTGCTGGATCATGGGGTGCCGCTTCAGCTGGGCGGGTTGGCCCATCCCGGGGACTCCTGGCAGGCCACAAATGCCTCCCTGGGCCTGCTGCTGAGCCAGGCTGGGAGGCCTTTGCCAGCCTCGGCACGCCTGGGTTGTACAGGCTGCTGCCTGGCTGCATGGTTGGTTTGGGGGCCTTTGGCAGCCTCGGCACACCTGGGCTGTCTGGGCTACTGCCAGGCTGCATTATGCCTGTTGGGTGCATCACGGTGGAGGACTGGGCAGCCTGGAGTGGCAGTGGCACTCCAGGCTAGCTCCTGCACTGCCGGAACGAGGAGCGCCACTCCTCTGGGCCAGCCTGTGGATGCTTCCCTAGGCCTGGCACAGGCAGGCAGAGGGGCCATTGCTGGCCTCCGTGTGCCCAGGCTACTGTGGGGATGTGTGGCTGGGATGGGGGGCCTTCAGTGGCCTCAGAGCTCCCGGGCTATCCAGGCCACTGCTGAGCCGCATTGAGTGCATCACACGCGTTGTACCCTTCGTGGCTGCGGGCCGCAGCAGCCATGGGTGGGTGTGGTGCTTTGGGGCTGTCCTTGTTGCTACCTGATCACTGGGCACTGCTCTGGCCTGGCAGGCCAGACTGGCCCTTGGGCCTGCTGGCTGGCCGTGGGGGCCTCGGGCTGCCTGGCGCACCTGGTCTGCCTGGGCCACTGCTGGGCGGAGGCTGTGTGGTGCACAAAAGGGGTTCAGGTGCCTGGGAGGCCTCAGCATGCTGGGGAGGTCTGCAGTGCTACTGGGCTGCCTGGGGGGCTTCAGCAGCCTTTCTTGTCTGGGCTGCTACAGGGCCAGAATTGCTCGACAAGGGCGGGTGCTGGGGAGCCAGCGCAGCGGCCCCGCCAACAATCCTGTGGGGCATGCTCTTGGCTGGAGTGGCTTGCCTGGGCCTGCTTGGAGCTGAGCCTGGGTGGCCCATTTCAGGGGCAATGGCCCAGCCTGGGCTCCTCTGCATCCACTCCAGGGGGTGTGCCCAGGGCTGCGACAGGCGGCTCATGCGTGGGTGCCATTGGGGCTTGCTGGTGCCACAGTGGTGCGAGGTTGTGAGGCCTGTCCCCCTCCCCCAGGCCAGAGGCAGCCTCGGGGGTGCAGCAACTTAAGGGATGGTGGGGGGTCTTCTCATCAAGACTCCTGGCCAGCCCAAGCGGGAAAAAAGGAGCGACACTCCAGGAGCCAGCAGCGAGACTCAAGGACAACCAGAGCTGAGAGAACAGGCACACGGCAACTCCAATTGGTGAGACCTAATCTGTTTCTTCACTTTCCCAAACTGGGTGAGGATAGCTACCTCATTTGGCGAGACAGTGGGTGCTGCACTCCAGACAGGCATGATTTGAACCATGCATTCTCCCGGGATGCCACTGAACGTAAGGAGGGGAGTCACTCATCATGAAAAATGGAATTAGGGGCAAGCTCATGATGCTGCCAGCTTTAAACCTATGGGATCCCCCCCCCCAGGTTATTACTAAACCTCCGCAAGAATTGTAGAACATGAAAGCCAAGTCCAGTTCTGAGGAGACAGCTACAACTCTAATGGCCTGAGCAGAGGTGGTGGACATGTGGCCAGAGCAAGGGGGGCGGACGTGGAGGCTCGCCTGACCAGACACTGTCTCAGGTCATGAGCTCATGGCAGAAGGGGATGATCCCAGGCAATCAGCAACTGCCTTGCACTGACAGCTGTCCAGGAGCTTTGCCAGCCACATCTTAGCCTGTGTGAATTAAGGGAGAGGGCACTTGCTTACAGTGTCAGTTGAGTGTGTGTTAGGCACCAGGAGACCTTTCCACCCAGCATCACCAGGGATGCATGCCCTGAGGGTCACAGATAGACATGGTCTGCAGTGTGACTCCTTGCCACGGGGAGGGGCATCAGGCCAAGAACTGGAGAGCCTGCCAGTGATGAGGAGCATCCACTGAGCATGCAATCCCCAGAGGCCATAAGGAAACTAGCAGAGCTCAATCAGATCGGATAGGATGATGGGGGGCATACCCCCCAGGCTGGCCAGAATATTGTGTCTTTGGGAAATGTGTTGAAGTCTGGAATGGTATTTTCAGGGAAAGGGTCTGACCTCTGCATCAATAATCCTAAGGTTAACATGGAGACTTTGGCAATAAGATGGATGGATGCTTTTACTCAAAGGACTTTGGTCTGCTAGCGTGTCGAGCCAAATCAAATGAATGCCAACATATTGACTGCCTCTCTACCTGGTGTGGCAGGCGAGGCCATAACATGTTGACTCACTTCTAAAGTTGTTGTAAGACTGGCAACGAAGCGGTGGATTATGACCGTGAGAGGAACGGTTGAGCAGTTTTTGTGAGGCAAGGGGACTGCCCCAAATACAGCAGGAAATAAAGCAAAACCTATGGAAAGCCAATGCAGTAAGTGTATTCCAATTGGCTGGACCGTTAGAAAACTTCACTGGGGGACATTAAGAAGTTGGAAGCTTTCTGGGTGCATCTGCCTATGTACTGTAATCTAAGTATATAGTACTGGACAAGTTCAAAATTATGTAGTCATTGTGAGAAATTAAGTTAATAAGGCTCCAGAGGTGTGGTTCACCGACAATGGAATGAAATGGTGTGGCTATAAGTTTCAAAGGAGCCTAGAGGGGGGAGGTTTGATGCATGAGACAATTGTTGTTTACTCCCCACTGCAGAATGGTGCTGCTTAGCAACTTAATCGAAGCCTACAGGAAATGGGTCTTTGCTTGCTGTTTCAGGTGGGGCTGCCTGACACCTGATGGGCAGAGGCGGTTACCTCAGTGACCTATCTTGGCAATAGAGTGCCATTGAAGGTTACCAGAAAGCTCCATTCGAGGTGTGGTTGAGAAGAGAGGCAGGACTCAAACATCGGAATCTTTGGGGCTAAAGCATGGAAATTGGATCCCCGGGCAGAATGGGGAATTCTGGCTGAGTATGCACCCGGTGGAAAGGGATTTAGCATCATTAATTCTGAAACACTCTCAGTTAATATGAGCAACATGGCTCACTTTGAGGAAGTACTATTTTCCAAGCACCCAGAAAAGGAATTCTGCGGTGGAAGCCAGCCTAGAACCTGACGAGGTCTCTTTTATTGATGTGGCTATGAGGCCAAATGCCTGGGATGCCAACCCACTGGTGGAGCACCAAGTAAAGGCTCCACCATTGGAAAGGGAGGCTGGGACCCTGGAATTTGAAGGAACTGCAGAAAGACCAGGCCAGAGGAGATTGGGACCACTGCAAGACATGCACAAAGAATCAACAAGCAAGTGCTGCCACAGAGAGGTGTATTATGTGTAGGTGTGCATCCTGGGGGTGAATCCCCCAGTGGAGATGGCAGAAATGCATTGATAGCTGGAGACATGGAAGGGGACCGCACTCCCAGAGACCCCACACTATGGAGCTCATCCCGGTCACGGTCATGGTAGGCCTCTGGAGTGACCAATTCCGCAACAGGGGATCCTCTTAGGCGATAATCAGGCAGTGGTGTGAATAGTAAACAGTCACTCGTCGTGCTCGGGGCGAGTCTGGTTTGGCACACAGGCTGGCACTCCTTTGGTTGCGGCACTATAATCAGGCACTGTGGGATGTGCAGTGCCTGCCACACAACTGAGGTAACAAGCAAACAAATGGTGGACACCCCCTTTCTTGGTTTCAGGATGACAGTTTTCAGGTGTTGGCACCGAACACTGAATGACACCCAGAACCCTTCCAGGAAGAGCAGTGGGAACTTGGGAATTTTGGCTCCTTCAAGGAGTGCCGAACTCACTGGCACCATCCGCAGGTGGGCGCGTGGGGCAGCTGTCCTGCATTCTCAGCTGTCCTCTCCATACAGCTTGCCAGATGGAGCAGGAGGGGCAGGAGGAGGGTTTTTTTGGAACACCTAGTGGGGACGGATGAGTCTGAGTATGTGCCTGAGACCACCAGAGCACACAGGGTGGCCAGGATCGGAACACCCAGTGGGGATGGATGAGTCCGAGTGTGTGTCCCATGGGCCTGGAACACTTGACAGGGAGGGAGTCTGGGCATATGCCCAAGACCCAGATTGTGTGTGGTAGCCAGCTGGCTGGCAGGCGAAGGGTGGGCCGACCCAACCAGCAGTTTCCTGGCACAATGCACCTCCCAGCGGAGACCCCGGGCAACCATCATGGCAGCCTCATGGGTTGTCCTGGGGGCACCTGACTGGTGCTGCAACTTGGCTCAAGACCATGCAATACAGGGCAGCCTTTTTGGCAGGGCACTGGGTTGGCTGGGGACATATCCCACAGGGCAGTGGCACGGGCAGCCAGAGCACTCAGGACAGATGCCTGGCAGTGACTGGCCAACTCCTGGGCCATGGCAATGGCAGCTGGCTCACAAGGTTAAAGTTCAGGGTCGTCTGGAGATCCAGCCCTCAAGTAGCAGGCTGGCCACAGGGGCAGCTACCATGGCGACCAGGCCGGGGTTGCCAGCAGGCTGAAAAGACTATTGGCCGGTGGGCTTCCAGAGTGTCTGTGGTAAGACGAGGCACTAATGTTATTTGATCTAGTTGCAGGTGCGGCATCCCCCTGGGTATAATGGCGAACAACTGGTGACAACATCGGGATATGTGGCGCAGCAGGAGCTTGGAGCCAGGGGATGCAGTGGGGCCCCCTTTGGAGTCCCGGCAGAGATCCCCAGGGCCAATTGAGCCAGTCACCTGCAGGGGCCAGGAAGGAATTTTTCCCGCAAGGGGCCAGATTGGCTGGGGACCCCTGGTTTTTTTTGCCTTCCTCAAAGTTGGGAACCCCTAGGGGAGGGAAGTGGCTCCAACTTTTTTGGTTGCAGCAGTTGGAGCTTTGGTGGGAGTCGGGCCTCTGGCTCTCCTCCAGTGGTGGTTTTGTGGCATTGGGCCGGATTCCAATAGGGTGAGTGGACCACAGATCTGCTCACCCCGACAGATTGGGAAGAAAAGGCCACCTGGCATGTGCTGGCAGTGGATGACACTTGCTATGGTGGGCCAGCACAGGGCTGGCGGAGGATGCATCAGTTGGCAGGATGCCCCTCTGATGCCAACGGGGATCCGAGCCCAGATGCCTAGCCAATGCTCCATTTTCTAACCCAAGAAAGGTGTCGTGTGAGTCATTTGAGCCAGAATGCAGACTGACATAACACATAGGTGACAAGATGAGCTCTTCCTTGAAAGGGCGAAAAAGCTTAGATCCCATCATGCTCAAGAAAAATACAGCAGGACGTATCACTGAGCCACTGCTCTCATAAGATCTTTTCTATAGAAGGCATTGAAATTTAGTTCCTATTGGTTGACTTAGCAGAATGGAACTAAGCCTCTTGTCTGTAAGAACAGAGAAGGATGGAGCCAAAGCTCCTCACACTGTTTCACACATCTTATCATACCTATGCCTGATGTCAATACAATTCTCCATACCATTTGGCAGAATTAAACAGATAGCTTAACTGCCTCAAGGTAATTTAATTAAATGATATGGAGTCAATTCAGACTGGTGGGAAGTTGTAGAAGAGGATATACCTGGACCAGTGAGGGAATGTTTTTGAGGGCCAGCTGATGATATAAGGTGGCATAAGATATTGAGATAAAAAGAGCTGCATGGTTTTGGAGGAAGGAGAAGTTTGATGGAGGGGAAGCCTCTCACTTAAACTCTACAGTTATTACTGAAAGTGATAGTAATCTGCAGCCCCTGTTTACACATTAAGCCCTGTGTTACCCTTATGCCTGCAAGAGGCTGTGTCCAATTGTTTCTCCCTGGAGAAAGGGTCAGCTATCATTCAGTAAGCTTTGGAAGCAGTTAGCATATGGTTCCATTCCCAACTCTCTGTTTCCATTTTGAGTGTGACCATTTCAGCTCTTTAAATAAATTCCTATCTTCAGGTCATTTTTTTCCCCTGATGATGTATGAGAAATTATTACTGAGCTGGGCTGAGGGCAAATACCTCTAAAAGGAAAAGAATTTCAGATACTATGTTCATAAAAGGTATATATAATAGATTGATGAATACTACAGTATATAGGGTTATAAAAATGGCCCTACTAGTTTTCCAGAAAAACAGCATTTCAGAATTTCAGGTTGCCACAATCTGACAGTAGACTGTAAAGCCTTCTATGGTCAAACATCATGGTGTTCGTTTTATGAACCATTTATCATTTCTCTGTAAACAGACCCATTTCTCATGTAAATATCACATATTGTACATTTATCTTCTGCAGCCAGGCAAGCTTGGATTTTTTTTACTGAGATCACAGTCCAACCACATTGATAATGGATGAAGGGGAACAGAGAACTGTATAGACACAAGTTACATATGTGAAAAAGCATGCAAATAAACTGAAGGAACTGAACTCCGTGGCAGTGTGATGTTTAATGTTTAGAAATAAAGAACAGAAAATTGGAGAGTTCCTAATACATCTCCACTGTAGAAATATGGACTGGAATTCAGAACACCAAAATATCACCAAAAATTCAGATGAGAATTTTGGAAGCCTCCAGATTTCATGATTAATTGAACTGCATTCTTTGAATACATATATCTGGACTGCACAACATGTGGCCCATCAAGCCAAACTGAGCCCCTAAGAAATATACTCACCTCTTGTTTTTCCTACACCCACAAAAGGAAGAGGGATTAATCACAAGTAATGGCTGAAGGGATATGTTTTGTAGATTACAAGGTATGCCATTCCTGTATGTGGATCCAATGATTAATGCATTCTTCAGTATGAAAACATATCCTCAAATGAGACATACAGCCAGATATTTATTATGAATTCTTGCCTGAAAGATCATACCTGTGCTTATCTCTGTTATGTAACAATATTATTGCTTAAGTTATGGATGTTTCTTGCCTCAAGGTGATCAAATGTACTATAAAATATATGGATCCTTATTTTAAGCTTCTCAAAATGGGGACTAGGATGATAACATAGACCTCACTAGCATTTGAGGCTTAATTTAGATTTGGTACTTCAGTGGCAGGAGATAAAAAGCTGCTGCAGCTATCAACCTACATCTTTAGCATGGTAATTAACGTTTCCTGAACCAATTTTCATTACTGACATTTCATTTCATAAGTGTAAATATGCATTCTTAATGTCTAGCTAAAATGCAATAACATGCTAAAGTAAATGCAATTTGAACTCCAGTGGCAAGAAATTTATACTCTTGGAGAGTAAAAGAAGACATGACCTGACAACAATCAATGGTGTGGCACATACATTTAGGATAAATGTGTCTGAAAGGATTTTACGTACATGTTATGTCTCTTTGTATAGGTATGATTACAGTTTAGTGAAATAAATCACAAGACAAATCAAGCCTTCCTGATGTTTTGTTTTGTCTGGAGGCAGGAAGCATGACAGTCCAGACATGCTGCAACTATGGAAAAGTTTAGATCATTGGGCCATTGCTATATCCAGTAATAAATGGGATGGTCCTTTTTTGTGAATGTTGAAAGTTACAAAACTAGGCCATCCACAGCCAAAGTAGGGTTCTTTACCTACTCAGTAAGAGGACTTTCCAGATGCAACAAAAAAAGGGGGGAGATGATTCTACAAACCTGAAGAATCCCCATGATTACACAAAAAACCTCAAAATTAAGAGAGTTAAAAACCTCAAAAATAGTGAAGTGCACATGTATACATGTTGTAAGTTCAAAGGAACAAAAGGCCAACAAATCTCACAAGCTCAGTGTTACTATTATGGGGTTGCCTAATAACATGCATGTGAGAAAGCTGCAATAGGAGTGGGGAAGAGTACAAAGCAGCAATTGCGGGGGGGGGGAGAAGAAATGATAGTGTGGGAATAGGGGGAGGGGATTCCCCCTCCTCTGAAAGTTCTCCTGGGTTCTCATCTTCTTCCATTTCAGTAGCACTAAATAAAATAAATAAAATAAAAAGGGCAAACAGGCACCCTTGAATGCCCTCCTAAACGATTTGGCTTCATAAAGGGCAAAAGTGGGGTGCCCTTCTGACATTCTCAGGAAGGTCATTGTACTGATCCTTATTCACTGCTGACATTTATAACAAAACAGACCATCTCCTCTAAATTACCTTGTGTTAGGGAATGAGGGGGTAAGCCATTGAATGTATTATTTCCCTTCCCCTGTCCTTGGTCTCTGGTGCCCTTTATGTGTTGGTCACCTTTCTTAAATTTCTTGATATTCACCCTCACCAGATGTACAGTACACTCTAAATATTTTTGAAGTATCTTCTGCAATAGACTCAGTAGTCCTGAGCTCTACCCTTGTGGCTACTGAAGCCTGTAACACAATTCTAGAATACTTCAGTACTTATTCTCAGAGCCCATGATACTATAAAACAGAATTGTAATGCTTCTTGGGCACGAGCTATTTGATTTCTCACATATTAGTCCAGTGAGAAATGCACTCACTTACAAGGGAAAGGCACAAGCTTTGTAGGAGTGGGTCACAAGTGATTACAAATGATGATGGTAGTGTAGTGTCACAATCAAAGTCTAATCGTCTCATTAATTAAGAGCAATATCATGGTCCATATTGGGTCCTGGAATGATTATTACTCAAATGCCTACTAAAAAGTGTGAATTTATCTTCTGGCATAGTTTGCAGGCAGGCAAAGCATTTTGTAGAGGTTAAAAAGTTCAATTGCTGCTTTAAAGCATGCTTGAACTTTAGGCATGAATAATCATTGATCTGCTCTTCAGCTAACCAATTTTCAAATCCCCCTCCCTGTTCCAGTGCTCTAATTACTTTCAACCAACATAGGGATAAAAGGGTCTTCCTTCTCTCCAGTGTGTAGTGATCTAATATAACTGTCTCTCACAATGAAGTTGTGTGAGTAAGGGTTGGTGTAATTTCAAAGGCTGCAACATTGAAACAAACAACGCTTTGTTCTGCAAAATATACAGCAGCTGAAAGTTGACATCCATCATTTTCCTATCTTTAGGTAGTAGTCGAAATCTCTTGTAACTAGTGAGTACTGTTATGGTACATGGCTGTGTTGGGGGTGGGGGGGATAGTCCAAGTCCTTTGTTGTATCACAGCTCCATTATACTGAGATAAGGAGAACATGTAAGCATCTCGAATGGAAGCAGGAACCCTCAGATGTCACACCCTGGTCATATGTCACAATGACATGTCACTTGCCAACATGGAATGTGATTGATGGAAAATGTCCTCTAGTCTCCCATTCATTCTCCTTTGCACCCCACTTGTTTCCATTGCATCTTCATTAGAGGTCTCATAATGTGCAAAGAACTCCATGATCCTGGGAAAACAGTATATTATCCAGAGCCTCCATTTGTGGGAAGTTTCACCCCACTCAGAATGGGATAATAAAAATGCCCTGCTTCTGAAGGACCCCTTGAATTATAGGCTAGCAGAGAGCAAGCCATTGTCACTGTGACATATGACCTTCTCCATGCCTGCTTTAGTAAAGGCAATCTGTCTCCAGGGGATGTTGTCTGAAATCTTGTGTTTTGGTGCTTTTATTTTTACATTCTGTATTCTGTTATTTTACACTTCTTAAATTCCCTACTAGCTTATTTATGCATGTGTAAAATAAAATCTTTTCTCAATTTGCTCTGTTTCTGAAAGACTCTCTGGATTATTTTCCCTCATAAGCCTGCTTTTCAAGCACACTCTACCAACTAAGGGAGAAAACAGGAGGTGAGATCCCTGTTTCACATATGCACACAGACTATGTTTAAAAGGAAAGAGATGCCTATTAATATGTCTTCAGTGGAATCCAATTGTCACCCCAAGGGCTGACCTCCAAAAGTAATGCTTTTGAGCCCCGATAAATCCTCAGGGTTTGCAAAGCCAGAGGTGCAGTGGTGTTTTTGATATCAATCATGATGAAGCTATATGCAGTCAAGGAGCCAATGCATAAGGAAGCAGACTGATTCTCATGGTGTACCCAAATCAAAACTTTTTTCTATGGGTCTTTAAGAGACAAGCTACAAGTGATGCCTGACACAGGTTGGACACTTGTCAGCTTCCCTCAAGTTTTGATGGGAAATGTAGGTGTCCTGGTCTTGTAGCTTGGCTCTCCATTTAATTAAAATTTACAGAACCCCCCCACACACACCCAGTGGAGGGGAAGGGGGCACCCGGCAAAAGCTCGACCCCTGCACTCCCCTCCCAACCGCATGTTCTCCCTCCCATAGACTGCCACTCTGTAAACTTCGGTAAGCTGCAAGACCAGGACACCTACATTTCCCATCAAGACTTGAGGGAAGCTGACAAGTGTCCAACCTGTGTCAGGCATCACTTGTAGCTTGGCTCTAAGACTCCACACACCCAGACCCTGTTTAGCAACTGATGTTTGCAGGACAATAACTGAGATACTTGTCTAGACCACTTGGGAATATCCCTTACAATATCAGGTTAGTCCAGTAACCTCATCAAATGTCCAATCAAGAAGCATAAATTTATTGCCTAGCTGGTGTTATTGCCCACTGGTTCCTCATAGCCTTTCCCCACTTCTTCCAATCAAACCTCCTTCCACAACTGCCCTCAGCATCAGTACATTCTCCTAGGGACAAAATGGTCTCTGCTCCCTGCGTTTTTCCTGCAACTGGCCATGATGGAGGAACACATTAATTAAAGGCAAACTAACTCTTATTGGACATTGAGATTATACAAAATTGAATTTTTTATTGATTTACCACATGTAAATTTCTACTGTTACCATTCAGCTGTCTAGAACAGCTGTCTTCTTTGATGCAGAAGACTTAAGAACATATACACATAAGAACCATGTTGAATCAGACCAAGGTACTTTTCACACTGGGACTTTAAAGTGTTCTAGCACCTCTTCTTCTTCCCATATCTGTGGGACTTTTATACTTGCAAGGTAGTCATGGGATGCAGAACCGATGTTTGTCCACAGCATCCCCAATTTTTCTCCCTGTGGACACACCACAATGTTATTTTGAAGTAGCTGCCAAGTTACGTCTGGCCCAATTAATGTCAGTGTGAACTCTATACTCGCCTTCTGCTTCTCTTCTCCTCCCTCTCCTTTTCCCTTGGAGCTGATTGGTCTGTGCAGAATTAACCACTCCCATCCTCTTCAGCTCTCTGAACTCGTTGTCCGCCTTTTTTTTTTTTAGTAAAGTGAGGTAAGGGTCATAAGGCTGCTTCTGTGTTGGTTTCCTTCCTCCTGGATATGCACACACTCTCTTAATTTTTTCCTCAAAGCCAGGAAGGATTCCTAGCCTTGCTGCTAACTCCCTGCTAACTTTAAAAGCAAGGAAATGGTTAAATGGCTACTTTTCCCTTCCTCCCTTGGGATACGCACACACACTCTTTAAAAAAAAAGTATGGGTTGCAACATTGTAACATTGTAACATTGCATCCTTGCCAGGAATAGTATATACACAGATTTACAATCCATCTGGAACTGGTGTGTGGGTTTGGTATATGTCAAGATGTTTTCATGTACATAAACTGATGCAGGTGTCCATTTGTGTAGCACTAAGCATAGTTACACCCTGCTGAGTGAGATGTCTGTGTAGGGATAATAATAACTCTGATTTGTTAAGCACTCTGAATGTGGCACTAATCTGTCCTAAAGACTGATATATGTACACAAGGTTATTAAAGTGGAACTATGTTATTACACTGAAATAGATGGCTGATGGGAGCCAAAGCCTGCACTATGTGCCAATGCCTGGAATTTTTTTTCAGATAGCGATCATGGTGCAGAGGTTAGAATGCAGCACTTTGGGTTCAAATCCTTGCTGTGATGGACTATACATTTTTAAAAGTCTGGAAGTGCTGTGCACAGCAGGACTGTTAAGGATTAATCCCTCACAGAATCAGAGAGCATTGACTAACAGGCTACTCCAAGAGATCTGATTGGGTAGCATGAGCTGGAAAGAGGAGGGTCTGGTTGTGAGTCCTAACAGAGAGGAATTGAGCGTGAAGAGTTTGGAGACAGAATCCTAACAGAAAGCAGCTTTAACACTGACAGGAGAACAGGGGAAAGTTGGCAAGGAGGTTGGGGAAGTAGGTGCAGATCCCCAAACAGGCCAAAGAAAAGAGGATAGATCTTCTAAGGAGATCTACTAAGGATTTTCCCTACCCAGTCAAACAGAGAGGTAGCTCTGGAGAGTGAAGAGTTCCCTGATGGGTGTAGTTGGAAACTGCCTGAGGAGACCTTCAGATTCAGTTAACGACTGAAGAAAAGCACTGGTGTGTGAAGAAAAGGGAACTGGGGTACTAGAAAGTGGATACTAGCATTCCTAACTCCAGAAGAGAAAGAGAATACTAAAATATACAAAAGTGCTTGGGGGAAAACAAGGGAATCAAAGTCTCAAAACAAGCTGTTAAGTATCGGTGAAGAACATAAGAACTGAAGTCTGTGCATGTTCTGATTTTACTTCAGATATATACATAAGTTAAATTACCTCAGAAATTTTCAATCCCTGAGTTCACCTTATCTTTCCCTTCTGAAGTAAATAAACTAATTAGTTATTTTTAGAATTTAAAAAATGCCTCTATTGCCATTTCTGTTGTTTAAGGACAAGGAAATGTCATACCTGTTCAACCATAAAAGTCATTTCAATGAACATTTCTGGTAATGGCTATGATCATATGGAGAGAGTAGACAAAGACACTTAGAAGGTATCATGAACCAATAATTTTCATTAGTTTAATGCCTCAATAGTGCTGGATCACTCAGTTGCAGCCCACCAGAGCTGTTGTAGCATAGTGGTTAAATGGCTGGGCTCCAAGTCAGTACTCTGCTGCTGTGACTCACTACTGCCATGAACTCTGCAAGTGGCCATGGGTAAACTACTACTCTCAGCCTCAGCTTCCCAGTTGTATCGTGGGGATAATGATAACACTGACTTTGCTCACCATTCTGAGCGTAGTACTAATCTGTCCAGAAGACATATAAGCACTCTGGTATATAAGCACTCTGTTGTTGTTGTTGTTGTTGTTGTTGTTAGTGCAGCAGTTGAAAATATGGAGTTCCAAAAATGTGAAGAAAGATGCTGAAGTAATCCAAAGAACATGCAATTAGTTCCAAGTGCTCAAAGGAGAAATCACATGAAAAATCATCTTTGAACCTAAATGTAATTTCAAAAGTACTTTGCAATATGGCTGTGTGGTTTGCTGTTAATTCAATTGAACATGGCAAAGCTCTTTTATTTTTATCATTTATATATTGCCCCTCTAGTTGGAATGAAGAGACAGACAACGTTGTCGGATCTAAGGGCCACTTTATTAAATTAACCTCAACATGAACATTAACCAAAATTGTGGCAAGGGTAAAGGCGGGACAGGTCAAGCCACGTGGTCACCCCTAGACCTCCACCTTGACCTGTCTGGACGAGCCCCGAAGCCCCGGGTGCGACCCATCCCAGGGGATGGCCAAGACCCGGCTGGCCAGGCAATTGGTTCCCCCCTTCCAATGCTCCTAAGCCTCAGCCATACAGCAGTGAGGGAAGGACTTGCACATGGGGTTCCCCCAGGCAGTCTGCCCACACGCGCTGGCAGCCTTCACAAGCAGTACCAGCCGCTCCTAGCAGACCCCTCTTCCCCACCAATAGGGAAGCGCCAAGGGTGCTCACTGGCCTGCTGCCTATCACCAAACTCTAGCCTGCCAAGGACCCTCCTAACAGGCACCACCTGAAGCCAATGTCCTCTGCCCATGCAATGGTGCAAGGTAGGTGAAAAAAACCCCATCCCAGGCCAATTCAGGATAAGGGGAAAAATTCCTACCTGGCTCTAAATACAGCAACCAGTTAATCCTGCACCAAAAACAGGGTGAGGAGGGTGGGCCGAGCTTCAGAAGCGACTAACGCTGGGGGAGCAGAGCTGCCTAAATGGCTGCTAGCTCTGCCCACCTAGCAGAGACCCAGATGCCCAGGAATGCATTGCTCTCCCTCCTTCCAGGGGAGCAATTCACGACCCCCTCCTTGAGCAGCTGAAGCTGCACGGAGGTAGGGTCGTATTGCCCCCCAGTCGGAATGAAGAGACAGACAACGTTGTTGGATCTAAGGGCCACTTTATTAAATTAACCTCAACATGAACATTAACCAAAACTGCAGCAAGGGTAAAGGCGGTACAGGTCAAGCCACATGGTCACCCCTAGACCTCCACCTTGACCTGTCTGGGTGAGCCCCGAAGCCCCGGGTGCGACCCATCCCAGGAGATGGCTAAGACTCAGCCGGCCAGACAATTGGTTCCCACCTTCAAAGCTCCTAAGCCTCAGCCATACAGCAGTGAGGGAAGGACTTGCACATGGGGTTCCCCCAGGCAGTCTGCCCACACGCGCTGGCAGCCATCACAAGCAGTACCAGCTGCTCCTAGTAGACCCCTCTTCCCCACCAATAGGGAAGTGCCAAAGGTGCTCACTGGCCCACTGCCTATCACCAAACTCTATCCCGCCAACGCCAACGCCAAGCCTCTGCTTAGGCCCTTGTGCCCCACTATTGGCTTAGCGCCAACCTAAACCCTTGCCTCAAATCATTGAGGGAAATCCCATTGCCAGTTTCCGACAGGTGCACCCCGTCACCCCGATAGAGGCCAGCAACCTCGGCCCTGATCCTAGGAAGGGGTAAATAGACCCCCAAATCCTCCCCTAGAGCCTTCTGAATGGCCCCATTGGCCTTCATCCTGGCCCTCTCAATTGCCTGACGGTCCAACGCTTCCCACCATACCTTACGAGGCGGACCACATAATAAGGATCCCAGGCCACCGCTGCAGGATCTCCTGCATGACTCACTTGGCCTGCAAAGACAGAGCCCTACTGTGGACAAACCCAAGGTCATTCCCACCTAGGTGAATGACCATTATATGTGGTGGAAGGCCCCGCCTCTCATCAAATAGCAATGGCAGCAAACCAGGCCAACGAAGGCCACGCCGGCCCTGCCATTCCACCGATGCCCATTTGCCCAAACCACGCTGGACCCAAATTATGTCCTCCTGGCTTGATGAGCTGCCCAAAATACCATGCTGTGCCCGCAGATCAAAATTCGTTGCTTCTCATGGCAAAACACAGCACCTAGGGAAACATCAATTAGTATAACTCTTAAAACTGATTCAGGGGACGAACATAGGACCGATAGGTGGAAGACCTCCACCTACCCACACCCTGGATAGCCTGCGCTGAATACCCCATGGCTGCAGCTGTAGATGCTGCCCCAATCCTAAATGAGTGGGTGCTAAATTTGACACCCACCAGCCCCAACTCGGCCAGTGCCCTCTTGGTCACGGCCCAAAACTGATAGTGCGTCAGTGGGGAACCATCCACGTGACAAAACAAAACCCTGGATGGCCCCCTTGAACCTGCAAGTATCTACAGCGAGCACGAACGGGACACAACTCCATGTCTGCACAGGTCCCCAAGCTGAGCACCACCACCTTTTGCCTCTGATCAGTTTTGGATTTCCTAATCGTGATGGAAACCCCACCATCTACCAATTCCATGTCCCCAACCATCAAAGCATGATCAGACCTATCAGTCTTAGACTGGACAACCAACTCACTAATGCACAGTGCCCAAAAAAAGGCTACAAGTGCAGCCGCATGAAACAATCTAACCTCAAATCCTGAGATACAAACTGCACCCCAAACCGTAATCAGCCCTTTCAAAACGGAAGGCGATATAGGTTCCCTAGAGTCAATGCGAGGTACAACTTCACGTGACCAGCCCTCCAACATTTTCCGAACTCGGAAGTCCCCTGTGGCCTCAGGGAACCCCCGAGCCTTGCTCATAAAAGCCAATGCCGCCAACTGACCCCAAATGGACTTTACCGCTAGTCCATGACCCTTCTGATGCATGCAAAAGCACATCAGATGCTCAACAGGGATAGGCCAAACCTGCTGCAGGCCCGCACCCTCCCTAAACCCCTAAACTGTCCTATCGCTCTGTCGTAGGATCGCTGTGCGCTGGGTGCCACCGTGAGCCTTATGGCCCTGTATGCTTCGGCCTCCCAAGCTGCCATAACTCCAGGGGCATCTGCGCTGGTTCCAGGTCGGCCTCTGGGGAAAGCTGCCAAAACTGCTCCATTTGTTGGCGAGACAACGCGTCTGCCACACCATTGTTTACCCCTGGAATGTGTATGGCCTTAAACAAGATGTTCCTCCAGAGACACAACAACGTAAAGGCTCAAACAAGCCTCATCACTAGGGGTGTGCAAGGCCACAGAGATTCGGTATTCCTGTTTCGGTTATTACCAAAACAGCAAACTGTTTCAGTAATCGCGAATACTGAAATGGCAAGCCGTTTCAGTATTCGCGATTCGGTAATCGTTTTGCTATTTTGGCTTGTTTCGGCTATTGATTTCAATGGGAAAACACTCTCCCGGCTTTCTGGAAGCCTGGGGGAGGCATTTTCCCACCGAATCACACCAAACTGGGTGAGGACCTTCGTTTAACTCCTCTCTAACTACCCCCCAAGTTTCAGAACGATTGGAACAAGGTGCCCCCATCCTCCTACACTTCCCATTGTTCTCTATGGGGAAAAACAAGTCCTCATCTTGCTAGGTGGCCTATAGGGAAAAAATGAAGAGGCAGGCTTCCTTTGCCAGGGGTGGCATTTTGCATGCAAAATGCCCCCCAACCCTCAGGGGCCCTTCTCCCACCTGTCCTCCCACCCTCCACCAAGGCTCAGCCTGCTCCCACTTTGGGGGGCCATTTTATGGCCTCCCCAAGTAGGTGCTCTCAGCCCCAAAATCCACCCCACACAGACCCACACAGACCCAAATCCCCCCAGCAGCCACACACAGACCCAAATCCCCCCAGCAGCCCCTCACAGACCCAAATCCACCCCCAGCAGCCCCACACCCGCCAGAACCCCAGAAGAGGCTGGCCAGCCGTCCCCCATTGTTCCCTATGTTGGGAACTTTTAAACTCTCTTTCCCAGGGCAATTCTGCACAGCCTAGGGGTGCCACAATGGTGGGCACACTCCTGAGTGCCAGCTTGTCCCTGTGAAAGAGCACCTGAACCACAGATACCCTCCCCCAAATTCCCCCACCACCTTCAGAGATGACTGGCCAGCCAGCCCCATTGTTCCCTATGATGGCAACCAACCTCACAACAAAGAATAAACCACAAACACACACTGAATCAAGTTTTAAAAAAAATATTTTCTCACTTTCAAAGTACAATTGGGCAAAGCATCATGGCACATCACACTAACAGTCCCCCACACAAAAGAATAACACAATTCACATCACATCAAAGAATCTCCAAAAAAAACACAACTTTTGTAAAGACTTAATTTTTTAAACAGCTTTAGGTTACACAGTAGGAGGGCACAACAGGGCATGAAAAAAGCAGTCCACTAGACAAAATTATCACAACTAACTTCAAATCAGAAAATCACCAAAAACACAAGACCTTTCAAAAACACTTTATTTCTTGAACAGCTTTAATTTACACAGCAGTAGGGCACAATAGGGCATGATAGCAGCTCATTACACAAAAATAACACAACTCAATTCATATCAGAGAATCACCAAAAACACAATAACCATTATAAACACTTTATTTCTGGAAAAGATGTGGGTTACACAGCGGGAGGGCACAATAGGGCACGAAAGTAGTTCACCACACAAAAGTAACACAACTCACTTAAGAGCAGAGAATCACCAAAAACACAATTCCTGTCAAAACACTTTATTTCTTGAACAGATTTAGGTTACACAGTAGTAGGGCACACCAAAGGGCATGCCAGCATTATCCTAGCCAAAAAATAACACAACTCACTTCACATCAAGTAAGCACAACACAATTCCTGAAAAATACAACTTGTTAGCTTAACCCCTCTAGATAACACATCCTTCTTTTCAGAAAACAAGGACAGAATAACAAAAACCACACACACATTTTTTTTCAAAATCTCTTTATTTCTTGGCGCATGAGGCTATCTCCCATCCCTCCCAAACCAAACTCAATAGGGGGAAACCATTGCAACAAGGTCCAGCAGAACCATTGTCATTTCCTGCAGCTATGCTTTCAGTTCAGCCACACAAAGCGGGACCGGGCACTGCCACAGGCACTACACAGTGGCATTTCTGGAGCAGTGTTGCAGAGGTTTCCCCCACCTCCACCAGCCTCAGCATCTACCTGGAAACATCTGTGAGGCATCATCATCAGCTGGTGCCCATCCCCAACTGTCCCCCAACCCCACCAAGCACACCCAACATTAACATTTCAACTTTTTTTTGTTTTTTTGTTTTTTTTAACATTTCAACTTTAAAACATTCAAAAACCATTTAACATTTTAACACTGCACATCAGCATCCCTACCTAAGCAGTCCCTATCTAACCTATTTCTCCCTCCAGCAGCAATCAACATTACTGGGGCATGTCATTATTTTTCAGAATAAATTTGGTCCCACAGGGTCTGTCACAGTACTGGGAGACGTTTTAAATTCCCTTTGGGGGGGTGTTCAAATTGCAGGGTGGGTTCCCTTTGCCACTGGCACCTAACCACCCTCCTTCTGCTGGCTGGTTTTAACTGCATCTACAGAGTTTTATGCAGGGGAGAGCGCGATTCCAAAGGACTGGACACACAGAGGATGCAGGCCACAAGTAGGGCTCACCTCAGTCACTCTGGTAGTCCAGTCCTGAGAAATTGAAGAGGCGAGAGTTGACCTTCAGGAAAGTCAAGTGCTCGACTCTTCATGGGAGAAGGCAAGAGCGATGTGGGCTGACAATGTCGCCTGCATGAGAAAAGACGTGCTCGCTCTCCATGCTCATCGGAGGGCATGAGAGCAGCCACAGTGCCTCGAGGGAGAGGTCCAGCCAGACCGACTGCTTCTTGGCCCAGTAGCTGAGCGGATTGGTGGAGAGCAACTCGCAGGGCTCCGCAAGGTAGTCCCTGACCACTGCCTCCGCCGAATCCTCTCTCACGTTACTCACGAACCCAGAGGGGCCGAGGGCCCACCGGAGCATCTCCATCTCCATCGGCTGCAGGGGGAGCCCGCTCAGAGGGGGCATGAGAGGGACCCGCACAGCAGAGCCCCTCTCCCATCCCCTCTGGTGACAGGCGTCCCCTCTTGGCCTGCCTGCACCTCACCCAAGTACAGAGGAAGTCTCTGGCTTGGGTGAGGTTCACGTCCCGCTCAGCAAAAGTGCCCTTAACGCGTGGGTCACACATGATCGCCAACATGTATGACTCATTCTGAGTGAGGGGAGTTAGCCTGGCAACTATGCCATGCTGCAGCCTTCTCACTAGTGCGCGCACTGCTGGAACGAGGTCAGCACGAGGTGCATCTGGGTCTACAAGGGTGGCCAGATTCCTCTGGAGCATGTGCACCAGGGGAATGACCAGACCCAGGGTTGCCGTGTCTGACAAGACTGCCACAGTGAAGTCCTTGAAGGGCTTCAGGACCTCCACTGTCTGAGTGATGGTGAGCCAATCCTCCCAACTGAACTCACCCACCTGACTCGCACCGTGACTCTCGGAGAGCCATGCGTGGAGTGCGGCCTGCTGCTCCACCAAGCGCTCAAGCATGGCACAGGTGGAGTTCCAGAGAGTGCTGATGTCAGCGAACAGTGCGTGCTCCGGCACGCCTGTCCTGACCTGCTTCTGGCGCAGTTCAAGTGGCTGTCACGCTGCACGAGAAGTGACTCGTGAGCCTCCGACATTTCTGGAGCAGTAACTGGAAGTCACGAGTCCGGGGATCATGGGGTTCCTTCGAGGAGCCCGCCCCAAGTGCATCACTCACCACTAGGTGAAGCTTGTGTGACGCACAGTAAATGTGCTCTTGGCTCACTAGATCCGCTGCTGCCCTCATGTTGCTGCCACCGTCCATCACCATGCATCCCACGGTGGCGGGTCCCTGGATTATCCACTCCTCCTGCTGTCTCCTCAAGGTGGCAGCGATATTCTCTGCTGTGTGCGACACGTCGAGAACCTCAGCGTGAAGCAAGGCCTTGCAGTAGCTGGCCTGGTGGTCTCCCATCCTTCCCCGGCTAGCTGTAGGCACCTCCCCCCAACCCAGAACCGCCTCAGGTTCCCACCAGTGAGCAGTAAGCGACAGGTACGCTTGCTGCACACTTCGGCAGGTCCAGATGTTGGATGTGAAATGCACAGTTCTCCCGGCAACCCGGGACAGCTGTGCCTTCACATGGTCCCTGGCAGCCCTGTAAAACGAGGGCAACACCGATCTGCTCAACGTCGTGCGAGCAGGGACGGCGTACCAGGGAAAGAAATCATGGAGCAGCCCTGAGAAATGGAAGTCTTCAACTATGGAGAACGGTCTTCCATCCACAGCTACCATATTGACAATGTGGTGCGTGAGGTGCCAGCTCACCCTCTGGATCCCCTCTCTGGGCACACTAGGGCCCTGCGTACCAAGCATCTCCAGCAGAGAGGCTTGGCATCCCTGCCCTACAGGAACCCTTGTTGGGAGAGCACCAGAGGAGCCTGCCTCCTTCTGGCTAGCTGGCAGCCGTGTGGTGCCACTCAAACTCTCCCCCTGAAGAAGCACCGCCTGGTGGTGCCTCTTCATGTGGGTCCTCATCCCAGATGTGGAGAGATGGTTCACATCTCTGCCACGGCTGATGTGCTGCCTACAATGCAGGCACTGGGCAACTCGGGGGTCCTCCGTTCTCTGGAAGTGCTTCCAGAGTTCGGAGCTGAAGGGTTGCCCATGCTTCACAGGAGAAGCACTCACAGGCCCACCCTGAGAAACCTCCTGTGAGGTGCTCTGGCCAGACACACCATGTCCCACTCTCGGCCGGGCAGTCGGGGATGGACGAGGCTGAAGGGGCAGAGATGTGGGCTCTTCCACCACAGTCTCTTCCTTTTCTTCCTGCACCCTCTCCTCCTGCACAGCCACGAGAGGCCTGCTGCTGGCCTCAGAGGAAACTGGGGTGGACCGCCCCACAGGGGGTCTCACAGGCAGTTCCTCCATAATCCTCCGGGTTCCTGGGGTGAGCGGGAGCGCAGGGAAAGTCATGTGCCCCGCGCTCATCCCAGGAGACACCACATGCTTCCCCTCCTCCAGTAGCTGGCTTGCAACCTCTGGAGGAGGTGGAGCCTCAGCAGCAGGCCCCTGCCCAGTGCCAGCCCCTGCTTGAGACACCTGGGTTGGGGGTGGCCCTCCAGCAGCTGCCTCAGGAAAGTGAGCCTTGTGAGCCCTCTTCCTGTCACCAGAAGCCAGGCTGGTGAACAGCAGCAGCGCAGGGGAGGGCTTCCTCCACTCAGATGCGGGGGCTGCCGCAGCAGTTCCCCTCTCCCTCCCCTCCTCCTGTCTAGATTTATCTCTGGCCTTTCCTCCAGGGCCCCTCTCTGCTTTCCTTTCTGCCATGCTTTCCCCTTGCGGAAGCTACTCTGACTATTCTGTAATCAAAGGAAAACAAAGGTGAACTTTGTTTTCAAGACCTATCTACCTACTTCTAAATCTGTTCTTCTTGTGGCTCTGTAATTTGTCTTGGAGATGGTCACTCAAATGTCTTTTTAAAGAACCCTATTTATGCTGGGGGACCTGAGCCTGCCAAACAGCTGAATTCCTCCAGAATTGAGCTGGCCCTAATAACAAGTGAAAGCCTTAGACACTTACAAGACTAGTATGCCTGGGCTGGCCTGGCTCCACCACGGATGCCAGAGATGGGCAGTGGGACCCTAGTTATAGGGGCACTAACGAGAAGCCTATTAACAGCTATACAGATATGTATATATATATATGAATAGAAATCAAATATAACCTAACTCTAACTACTGCTTGTCCTGCTGATCCTTATTTACTGTTTTAAACAAGCTACGCTTGGTTCCCTATCGATTAAGTTGAGGGCAATTAGCCACTGAACGCCTACAAACTGGCCTACCTTCCTAAGACACTATTTAACAGGAAAAACTTTTCTGTGGTGTGTCTGTGTGGGGTGTGGATGCGATGTTCTGAAAATGTACCTCCCCCCTCCCAGGCAAGCAAAACCCCACCCTTATGCCCACCCAAATGTAAACCCACAGACTCACTTACCAGTCCTGCAGTCCAGCGATGTTCAGGCAGACAGGCGTGCAGCAAGTCCTCTCCTCCTCGAGGCTGGGAATAGAAAGGTCCCCAAAAGTCAAGGCCCAGGTCTGTTTTGGGCCTGGCCAGGCCCTCAGCCATTGTGCAGAGCCAGGTCAGAGAGTTAAAAGGCAGGAGACATGCAAGCAGTGGTGCCACACACACCCCAGTAAACATGGTCCCAGCTTTGTTCCATGGCTGGCCCTAAAAGATGACCCCAGGAACAATGATCCAAGCCGTGAGAAAGGCAAGGCTAACCCCGCAGTACAGAGCCAGGCCTGGTGCCAGCCTAGCCAGGCCCACAGGCCACAGCCACGGTGCAGAGCCAGGCCAGAGAGTTAAAAGGCAGGAGACATGCAAGCAGTGGTGACGCCGCCACCCCCCCCCCCCCAGTAAACATGGTCCCAGCTTGGTTCCATGGCTGGCCCTAAAAGATGACCCAGGGAACAATGATCCAAGCCATAAGAAAACCAAGGACCACCCTGCAGTGCAGGCCCACAGGCCACAGCCACAGTGCAGAGCCAGGCCAGAGAGTTAAAAGGCAGGAAACATGCAAGCAAGCAGTGGTGACACACACACACCCCGTAAAAATAATCCTCTGTCTCTCAACCTGAAACAATAATCCAAGCCATAAGAAAACCAAGGCCCACCCTGCAATGCAAAGCCAGTGTCACAGTGAAACATTTTTTAGCAGAGGCCAGCAAATTGGCCCAGCATCAATTTAAACAAACTCTGTGCCTTCCCTTCCTCCCATCTCTCCCCTAAAAAAGAAAAGAATATATCCTACCAATCCTCCTCTCCTGATGAATGTCCAGCCCTGAGTTGATCCTCCACAGGCAGAAGTCCACTCCACAGGCAGAAGTCCACCCGGTGCAGTCCAGAAGTCCAAGGCAGCAAAGAAGCAGTCTCTCTCACTCTCTCCTCCTAGTCCTCAGCAGCATCAGAGGCTGTCCCAGTCCAGCCTCTAATTTAAATCCCCTGCTGCAGCTTCTGCCAAAGATTTGAATCTATTGGCTGGAAGGATGCAGCAATGGGATTGGACACTCCTAAGTTCCCCCTCCCTTGCCTTACCCCCCCCCCCGCATCCCCACTTGGAGTCCTACTCTATCACTCCTTCCTGCTCCCCCCTCCCTACCTGGGAATTTTGCTGGGAATCTTTTGATGCTTGCTTTGCATTTCATTGCAAAGTGCAATGCTAGCAAGCAAGCACCTTGCAAAGCAAGGATTCCCTCCTTTCCTAGCAAGAGGGGTGAGGGGTGAAGAGGAGGTAGTGAGTCACTCACTCCTTCTCCCCTGCTTCCTGCAGGATTTTGCTAGCCGCTTGCAAATGCAAACGACTAGCAAAATGGCGATTCTCGGTTTACCAAAATGATTACCGAAACATACTGAAACGTTTCAGTAATCGCTGTTTTGGTATTACCGAAACATTTCGGTAATCGGGAAACATTTCGGTAATACCAAAACAAACTGAAACAGGTTTGTTTCTGTATTCTTTTGGTTATCTGATAACCGAATTGCACACCCCTACTCATCACCCGGCCTGACTTCGAAGATAATGAGTTGACTACCTGCACTACTGCCTGATTGTCACATCAAAAGTGGACAACGTGGTTGAACAACTCCTCACCCCAAAGGTGAACAGCCACCAGGATGGGAAAAAACTCTAAAAAGGTCAGGTCCCTATCCAAAACTGAAACATGCCAATCAGGGCTTCGCCGCCACTGAGCCCAGCACCGTAGCCAAGCATCGCCCCGCTGCCGAGCCTCGCAGCTGCCGCCGAGCCGCTCAAACAGCCGCCAAGCTGCTCAACAGCAGCCGCCTCCCAGCTTGGAGAAGAGAAACACGTCCTCTTTCTCCGAGCTTCAGAAGCAACTAATGCCGGGGAAGCAGAACTGCCTAAACGGCTGCTAGCTCTGCCCACCTGGCAGAGACCCGGATGCCCGGCAATGCATTGCTCTCCCTTCTTCCAGGGGAGCAATGCACGACCCCCTCCTTGAGCAGCTGAAGCTGCAAGGAGATAGGGTTGTATTTTATCTATCACTTGTAATCCACTTCAGTGAGAAAGGCAGTGTTAATGCCATATATAACATACATGTGTCTACAAAACCATCAGTGAAAAGTGGAGAATCAAAATAATTGACAGAATATAGGCACTATAAAGGGGAGTGGAGAACCAAGCAAACAGGGCATTTGTATTTGTCCCTTGAAGAGAGTAGTGTTGAGAAAGTACTTCTAAAATTGTTAGGGAGAAGCTCATCTTTGAAGCTGAACAGGTTGTCCTTTGGATGAAAACTGATCTTCTGGCTGATCAATGATACCCACAATTGATCAAATACAGTATCTGTAATAAACAGTGATGAGCAATACTTACACATCATTTCTTGGTATCTTCCAAATCCTGCTATAATATAGAAGTCCATTTTCAGGGAGTTGCTGTCAAATGCGTAAAGCTTGTAACACTGAATGTTCAGGGGTAATTAGATCAAGATTCTAGCAATTTGCTGTAAGCCTTGAACTCAAATCATCCTTCATGTGCCTCTGCTAGATGTGTCTTTAAATTAGATTATAATGAGTTTGGCAGCACTATTAATAACACAGCTAGTCGTGGGGGAATATAGTTTTATTTCCTCCACATAAAATGCACCATCATGTAGCTTTTTTCCTGATCAAAAGGGGGTGATTGTCTAAGCGTCATATCTTTTGATAATGAAAGACAACTATTAGGGCATTCTGGATCCAGAAAATGTAAAGCACAGGGCTCCATATTCAGGTTTAAATGGAATGGATAGAATAAATTATTTCAAAATTGCATTATTTTAAATATCAATTGAGGTTGTTCTGTATCTTTTGAGATTATTTTGTTCAAACAGTCCAATTCCTTGTCTCAATAAGTTCAGCTTTAAAGAATTAGTCCCCTCCAAATTATGCAGTCTGTCTTCCTTTTTGGGTCACTGCTGAAAGATTAAAATGATTGATTAAACAAGGGACAGTGGCACAGGACTATCTGCCTTATGTCAGCCTTGAACAGAACTTATGAGTTAACTAAGTATATTTTGTAAAAAGAGATGAGCTACCATGTGCTAGGCTTTGTATGACAAGTCTTCTGCCTCATTTCACTTATAGAATGGTAATGTCTTGGTTTTGGGGAGCAACAACACACAATAACATTCTAGGGAAGGAGTGCAGTAACATTTACAATAAAATGTATCTTCTCTTGGAAACAGATGAGGCAATTCCTTTTTTTATTGTAGCAAAGTCTTCTGGTGGGAGAGCTTGCAAGCTTTTGAGGTGTGTAGAATTCATCAAAGAGAATGGAGCAATAGCTAATTCCGAGACAATGCTTACCCTTTCTTCCTTGTTTTGTCTTCAAATAGGAAGCTAGCCAGCTTCAATAAAAACCTATATTCATTAACATAATAGACGTTCCCTTCTGTTTTCAAAAGAATGTGGACTCACTCAGCAGTTACTTCATTGAGAAGCAGATTTTCTGGTATTAATTCTTTTAGTAACACTATTTTATTTATTTATTTTTTATTTTACTTCATTTATATCCCAACTTTCTTCCCAATGGGGACCCAAAGCAGTCTACACTGTTTCCCTCCCCTCCATTTTATCCTCAATACAACCTTGTGAAGTAGGTTAGGTAGAGAGTGTGTGACTTGACCACTCTTATAGATGATCTTATTGAAATCTCACCAAACCACTCATTGGAGTACATTGGAGATCTTCTCGCTGAGAACAGTATGCATGTGTGCAAGCATGATTGGTTTCCATGCATGCATGTTGTCTCCAAAGTCCAAACAGTCTAATAGCACTGGCATATAGATATACTTTTTCTGCAAACAAATGTAAATGAATTACAAATGTCTTGGGCAATACATTATTTTAAAAGTAGATCCTAACTTTCACAATTCCTAATTAGTGATTTTCTATTGCTTCCAGCCAACAATATGACAGATTTGGCAGGGCTTTTGCAAATACATGGTTTTGCAAAGGACAATGGGAGTGATATTTTCCCACCATCCTAGTTGGTTGGATACTTAACCCCCACCCACATCACTATTTAATGGCATCTTACTTATTCTTCTGTACCATTTCCTGCCACTTGTTTGAAGATTGTCACGCCAACAGTTAAAAAAAATCATTTTAAAATGTACACTTGAAACTATTGGTTTGTTAAATGCACAAATATAATTGAAACTATGCAAGCACAAAAACAGGAGAAATATAGATCTGTGCAGGTAGTGTAACAATTTTGTTCTGCACATGTGCAAAATAAGACACCAGGAAAGCTAGCAAATCACAGGTAAATCACAGCGGCATTTTCAACCATCAAGTCCAATAAGTTTGACCTTTGAACTCACAGCAAAAATAGTGGCATCACTTGTTGCATCTCTCTCCTTTTATATTTTGGAAGACTCAAATTCTGGATCATACATCTGAAACTCAGCTTGTTGAGTCTTAGCAAAGAAGGTGCATTTAAAAGCAAGTATGTTGGACAATTGAATTTCAGGTACTGGTAACTCTTTTGCCTTAGGCAAGATTTTAGATCCTCCTTGCACAAACTCTACAAAAGATTTCTTTAAGGGTTCCTCTAGATGATTCTTTTCTGCACGGGCATGCACTTGTTTTAACATGCTTTCTGTATAACACCATCAAAAGTGACTGAGGGGAACTGCTCAGAATGGCAGCATGGGAGGGGAGGTTCCTGGATCCTACCAATGGAGTTTTCTTATATGCAAACTGTGCAAGGGGGGGTTATTTTTACTAATGTTGCTGCTCCATGTGGAGAATCTATGCACATATGTTCCACATGGAGCAGCAAAATTGGCAAAATGCCCTTCCCCTTTTTAGCAGTCAGATCTCTCTTCACTGCTAAGAGGATAGTTTCTGGGTGAAATATCATAAACATCCCTTCCTTGTATATCATAAGTCCAAGGCACTGCCTGGCCCAGAGCAGATGCAAACCAGGCAGGAGGCTGGAAAATTACCAGAGTCACCACAGCTGACTAACTGATGCCCCGTCATGCCCCAGAGACATATAACTTAGGACAACGATGTCTCCCTTTAGGACTTATTTCATCAACACCTGATCTCACTTCCCTGTACCCACTTACTCTAATTAAAACTATTTAGCAAACTTGGTAGCTTTCCCCATCTGGCACTCAAAGGGGTCATCAAGCACCTTTTCACCTATACTCTACCTCAGATAGGAATCATCAAACCTTTCCCAACTTATTGTCCAACCTCTGGCGACAGCCATTAAGTCATTATTTTGGGGGCAAAGATATCAACTTGCCCCAGGAAGCATTTTGCCCTATAACTGGACTCCCTAACCACCAGAGAGTTAGCGTGTGTATTCTAGATCTGTCCACCCCCCCCCAATCCATTTGGGCTTCTTCTTTTCTCCTCGTGAAACATTGCTTGTTTTGTTGTTTCCTCCGTGAACCTCTATTTTCACCCTCCTGAAACTGCTTTCTCTCCCTTTCCTCTCTATTTTCTTAGTTAGCCTTGTATGTGTGCTGTGTGTGATCTCTATACGTTTGCCCTTTTATTTCTCTTGTAATAAAATCCTTTCTAGTTGAATATCTCCCTAGCTTATTTAAGAGTTCTCTAAGGGAATAATCCCTGTAAATGTAGGTGGAGAATCCCAGTTACCTTCTACCATTTGTCTCCTCTAAAGCTAATTCTCCCAACTGCCTATTTGGGTAACACCTGGTTGTTAAGTGAGAAAACTGCATTGTGCAGAGCCAGGAACCTCCTTTTGCTTGCACAGTTCCAAGACCATTTGGGCTCTCCTTTTTTAAAGAAACAGTTGCTCACAGCTGCTGTGTGACTGCAGAGTGCACATTAAAATGAATGTATGTCCATGCAGAAAAGTAACATACAGAGCAACCCTGCTGTTTTTCTCTTTATAAATATTATTACAGTAACTTTGGTCAGACAAAGGTTTTCACTTCACTACTCAACTGTTCATCAATGATTTAATCAAGACATTGCCAAATATTCCATAAAGCCAAGACTACCACTTTGTAGGCAGCTTGTTTATATCATGGTATCACTGTCTAGCAAGGGCAGGATGCAAGGCTTGTACTGTAGCCCTAAAGCATTTGGGGCAGACCTAGCACAGAATAGCACAGCTTCTTCTGCTCACCAGCAATAACTGAAGGGATCTTCAAACAGGAAGAATTGACTGACTGCAACAGACTTTTTTTGTTAAGCAATTCACTTTATTTAGGTTTTAATCTAATTTTTTTTTAATTAGACAGTAGGCTGACTTTGGTGTTCAAAGATAAAAGTCAAACAGAAGAACTGTTGAGTGAATCATTTAGTTACAAAAATCCTATTGAACACTGTTAAAAGTTATAATTTACTCATTACATTTTTAATTACGTATCTGTTAACTAATTTGCTTTTATAATTAGCATAACTATCGCATCTATTGATGATTAAACAATCTTTTTTGTTGTACCTCTAAAAGCAGTGCTTTAAAATCTTGACAAGGATTTTACCATGACCTTATCGGCACAGGCAATGTTTGCTGCTTTTGGCCCCATACCTCTTTGGGTTTTCTTCCAAATTCTGGACACTTAACTCCCCTTTCAGATTTCAATGTGGCTTTTTAAAGATTTATCTTCAGAGTTTCTGCCTGTGCTTATTCCCCGATGTTTAACTCAATGGAGTTTTGAATCTGCTTTTTCAATCATGCAGAATTTTCCTTTTGGTTTTTTCCTCTTCAGCCTCTGTTCTCTCCCCCCCCCCCCCGCCCTCCATCTTCAGGCCACTTCTCACTGATTGGCCTCTCCATCCTCCTCTCAGCTCCTCCCTCCCCCCTCCTTCCCCTCATCCTCTTCCTTTCTTAAGAAACTTTTTTTTTGAGGGGGGAAAGAAAACTTAATAATTTTATAACATCATAATGTCGTTGTTATGGCATTGTGTTGGTTTGCCCTGATGCTTGCCTCTGCCTTCCAGCTGTGGGCCAGCCTGCATTGGGCTCTCTGATTTGGACCTGGGGGGAGGGGTCATAAACTCTAAACAAAAACCTCAACCCAGAGCACGGCTGTCCTGTATAGGGGATTTTTTAAAAAACTGAGCATAATTACGGAATAACGCTAAAATGCTACAACGTCGTTATGCTTGGTTTTTAAAAAATCCCTGATACATGCTCTGAGTAGACATTTTTTATTATAACCCCCTCCTCCTCACAGTCAAAACCAGAGAGCCCTGTGCAGGTTGACCCACAGCTGGGAGGCAGAGGCCAGCATGGGAGAGAGGGGCAAACCAACACAATGCCATAGCAATAACGTTACAGTGCTATAATGACCTTAAGTTTTCTTCACACACACAAAAAAGTCTGCCATAAAGATATAATGATGGAATTATGGTTAATTTGTGTCGCAGTTTCATAGATTTCTTTTAGGATTCTATGATTTGGGGATTAAAAATTCTATGTGTAGGGTGCATCTGCGTCAATACTGTAAACACACCATGTTGGGTTTCTTTTCACCTTCATTTTTCTCCCCACCCCCCCAGTGCTAATGCCTTAGTGCTGGATGTCTTTGGTTGTCATAACATAATAACACTATTGAGCATACATAAAAATAAAAAGGGTGGTGGTGGTGAGGTGATGGCACTGGTGACAGCAACAGTGATACCAACAATGATATCTCCATCTTACCACATGCTCCTCTTTATTTCATGCTGGTGTGGACAAAAAAAAAGACAGCACCACACCAGGATTAAAAGCAGTGTGTGGAAGGATGGATGGCTAAAACGAACCCTTGAGGAGTGACCACTCAAAAAGAGAGGAGTAAATTGTCAGTGCAGAACCATGTTTGGTTAGTCAATTGACCAAAACTTTTACGTTTCAAACTG
The DNA here is from genome assembly GCF_028583425.1 of Eublepharis macularius. Lineage (NCBI taxonomy): Eukaryota > Metazoa > Chordata > Lepidosauria > Squamata > Eublepharidae > Eublepharis > Eublepharis macularius. Next base: position 70,931,321 of record NC_072794.1, read on the forward strand.
CTAATCTTCACTTTAACAGAAAGTATTGTAAAAATATCCTGATTGTGGGTGTTTCTGAGGGTGGCCTACTGCTCCATCAAACACTCAAGCATGGCATGGCTGAAGTTCTATCAAGTGACAACATCAGAAATCAGGCGATGCTTCAGCATGTCTGCCCTGGCCTGCTTCTGGTGCAGTTGGTGAGTTGCTTTCATATCACACAAGAAGTGACTCTTGAGTCACAGTCATTTCTGGAGGAGACACTGGGACTCATGAGTTGGAGGGTACTCTGCAGGTTCCTTGGAGAAACCCAGACCAAGTGCATCCTACACCAGGAGGTGACGTTTGTGGGCTGCACAGTAAATGCACTTGAGGCCCACTGCTTTCATGTTTGTGCCACCATGAGTCACCATGTATCCTATAGTGACACTGCTCTCACCTACCCAGTCCAGTAATTCCCTCTTGATAATGGCAGTGATGTTCTCTATTATGTGCACCTCATCGAGAACCATGGAATAGAGCAAAGCCTTTCAGTAGCTGGCCCAGTGATCTTCAAATTGTTCCTGCCTGACACTGGTCATCACACTCCCACCATGAAAGTCATTAGATTCCCACCAGTATGCAGTAATTAAGAAGTACATATGCTGTGACTGAAGGCAGGTTCAGCTGTGAAGTTCTCCTGGTGGCACAAGACAGCTCTGCCTTCCTTGGCAACCCTGTAAAGGTAGGGCACCATGGTCCTGCTCAGTGTGGTGCAAGCAGGGAGCATGTACCAAGGACAGACTAGCTGGAGCAGCCCTGAAAATCCAAAGTCCTCTACTACAGAGAAAGGCTGCCTGTCTATAGCAATCATCTCCACAACCTTCTGAGTGACAAGACTAAATGTCCTCTGGATCCCCCCTGTTGGCACACTAGTGCCATGCACACCAAACATCTCCAGCAGAGATGCTTGGCATCCCTTCCCTACAGGAAACTAGGAGGGAGAGCAGCAGATGGGAGCAGCATAGTGGCAGTCTCTCTCTCTCTCCCCCTGAAGAAGCACTGCCTGATGGTGCTTTATGTGGTTCCTCAGGCTGGTAATTGAGAGATGATTCACATCTTTCCTTCAACTGACCCAGGCCCTTTAATGCTGGCACTGTGCATACTGGGGGTCCTCCATGTTCTAGAAATGCTCCCAGACATTGGAGGACAAGAGAGGTCTCATGCTGCCCTGTCTCTGCGGGCACCCAAGAAGACACTTCCTATGAGTGCCTCTTGTGAAGCACTCAGGCCAGACACAACATGTTTAGGCTGGGCAGAAAAAGATGGCTTAAGGTGAAGGGGTAGAGATGTGGGGGGGGTCACCATTTCTACAATCTCTTTCTCCACCATCCTCTCCACCTGCCTCACCCTGAAAGACCTGCTGCTGGCATTGGAGGAAATGGGAAGGCTCACCTATGGTGGGTCCCTACCAGTTACTCCAACATCCTCCTAGTCCCTAGAGTGTGCACAAGGAATAGAAAACTCATGTTCCTTCAAGCTCACCCCAAAACACTCCTCATGCTGCTTCTCTTCCCTCTTCTGGGTCTCAACAGCCAGAGGAAGGGGAGCATCAGCAGCAGGCCCCTGTTCAGTGCCAAATACTGCCTCAGGTACTTGTGATGAGGCTGGTGCTTCTGCACCTACCTCAGGGTAGAGATCCTTGTGAACCCTCTTGCTGTCACCAGAAGCCAGGCAGGTGAATGGCAGTTGTGTTGGGGTGACCTTGCACTGTGCAAGGAGGGAGAGCTACAGCCCTCTTCCTCCCCTTCCATCCCTCTAGTCTTAACTCTCAGCTTTCCCCAAGGGCCTTTCTCTGGTCTTCTGTCACTCATGTTTATGCCTTCTGGAATCTACACTAACTAGTAACTAACTTTATAAAACAGTTAAATTACCATCTCATCCAATGTACATAGATAAAATGAGTTTCTTTTAAAACCTACCTACCTACTCTGAAAACATGCTTTTTGTGGGTCTAAACCCGAAGATGGACACACAAATCTTTTTTTAAAGGCCCTATTTTCAGATTCAGATTTATTCATATGGTTGATGACCAGCACAAATCATATACATTTCTTTAAAAAATAATAAAATCATACAAGGAAAGAAATACAGTTCTTAAAAAGAATACTTAATATACCTAATATCTGTAAATCTTACAAAGATATCAGTTTCCTGGTGGATTTTACAAGCAGCTGTGAGAAATCTCACACTGAGTGCTGTGACCTGTGGGTTAACACTCATGAGGAGCATCCTAATGGTCTGTAGGTCTGAGCAACTGGGATACCTTCTAAGAAGAGGGGAAATGTTCTTTGAGCAAATTTCTTGATAAAGTCGACAATACAGTGAGGTATGTTCAAAAGTTTCAACTTCACTATTGCCACCAGAGATCTTTCTATACTGTCCCTCCACCACCATGGAGGGGAATACTCTCCATCTGGCAAGAGAGAATGCTCTCCATTGGCCTGAGGTGCCCACTAATGAAAGATAAGCAGCTGGAGTGATGACATATTTCAAATGCTCAGGGGCTAATAAATCTGTTTTAAAAGGCCCTATATAGGTATGTAGCAGCACTACACTAGCAAGCAGCTTAATTCCTCTACAGGAATCAAGCTATACCTGAACCCCAATCTACAGGTCAGCCTATGACAAAAAATCCTACTTCTAGTTTGCCTGGCTTGGCTCCAAAGGAGCCAGAGGTGGACAGGTAAAACTTATCTAAATGTCAATAATGGATGGTCTATTTATGTATAGAATTTGAGTAGAACTTTAATTCCTATCTAAACATATTAAAGGAGGGGGAGACCTCTCTTTGATTTCTAAAAGCTACCAAGAATGTTTTGCTTTACAAGACCTACAACTAGCCTATCTTAAAAACACTTTTTAAAAGTCCATCCAACCCTCTCTGAATACCCAAAATACACCCAGACACCATTAGGTAAAACACAACCAAACACCGCCCCCCCCGAAGTAGAACAACCAATCAACAAAAATCTATGGTGAACACCAAGCCAAGCTTCTATGCCAACCAACAGAACAATCTTCTGTAAAAAAAGAAAAGCCCCAACAACCCAGAAAAAGCCTCCCTCAAAGTACCAGCAAAAATTTACAGCAACCTATAACAGGAGGAAACACAGAAGCCCCCACCCCCCACCCCACACACAGAAAGAACAAGTGACTTGAATAAGCAGGAACTATAAAAAAGCAAAGAAAGCACTCCAACAACAGGATATAACAGAAGAAACCCTCCCCCACAAAAGAACAAACTGAACACTAATACAAGTAAAAGCCTAACTCCACTCTCAAAAAACAAAACAACCCCCTCCCCCACACACAAACAGCAAAAGAACAGTTTTTAAAATATAAACTAAAGAAAACTTTTCCATCCTCCCACAACCCTATTCATCCCAGACATCAGGCCAACTTCCTCCCCTCAATGTATTGTCGAAGGCTTTCACGGCCGGAGAACGATGGCTGTTGTGGGTTTTCCGGGCTGTATTGCCGTGGTCTTGGCATTGTAGTTCCTGACGTTTCACGAAACGTCAGGAACTACAATGCCAAGACCACGGCAATACAGCCCGGAAAACCCACAACAGCCATTCCTCCCCTCAAATAGAAAAAACAAGGCATGCAAAAAAATTTTTTTAATGGCCTCTGCTCCAGCCCCCACAAAATGCAGCCCCAAACAAACATATCTCAACTCATCAGCAGACACCAAATCACCTTGAGGCATATGCTGCAGAATGATGGGACCCCAAGTTGTTTCAGCACAGATTGGCATGAATGCTCAGCATCACCAGCTTAAAGTGAGCCATGTAGAATGGGCCAGTGTTTCTTTGCTGTTCCTTAGCAAAGGAACAGCAAAGAAACATGGAATAAAATGAACTTGTCATGGTTAGGCCGTATTGCAGTAATTAAGATGAATGTTCTTCCAAGAATGATGTTTCTACTACAGACAATACCTATTGTTAAAGACAGTAAACAATTTGAGAAGTGGCAGAGAACGATGTTAAACTTTGTTTGGGCTGGAAAGAAACCCAGAGTTAAAATGAACGTACTCTATGATGCAAAAGAAAGAGGATTACAATTACCAAATTTTAAATTATACCATGAAGCGGTATGTCTGGACTGGCTAAAGGAATGGATGATATTGAAGAATTTGAAGTTGTTAGCACTGGAAGGATATAATAAATTATTTCAATGGCATGCATATCTATGGTATGACAAAGTAAAAGCAGACTCTATGTTTTTACATCATTATGTAAGAAGAAGTTTGTTTGCTGTATGGACTAAATACAAGAAATATATTGAAGAGACTATACCAATGTGGATTATCCCTGCGGAAGTAGTAAATCCAAGAACAGAATATGCAGGGGAAGACTGGTTGACATATAAAGAAATTCTTGAGATAAAACAGAATAATTATATGCTTAAAGGTAATGATGAATTGCCATTCCAATATGGATGGTTTCAATATATGCAGATAAAAGATTTGTATGAGAAAGACAAAAGGAAAAATTGTTTTAGACTACAAAATGCTGAGATTGAGAATTGTTTGCTTCAGGGAGGTAAGAAAATGATTTCTAAAATATATAAGATACTATTGAAATGGTTCACCGAGGAGGAGGTTGTTAAAGTTCAGATGGTTAAATGGGCAATAAACTGTAATAGGGAAATTCCAATGGAAGCTTGGGAAAAGGTATGGAAAAATGTAGTTAAAATTTCAGCATGTACCACGGTGCGTGAAAATGTTTATAAAATGATGTATAGATGGTATTTAACACCGAAGAAGTTGGCCAATGGTAACAGTCAGATGTCTGATAAATGTTGGAAATGTAAACAGCATGAAGGTTCATTCTGTCATATGTGGTGGACTTGCGATAAGGCAAAACAGTTCTGGGGGGATATAGTTAAGGTTATGTCGGATATTTTACAAAGGAATATAAATAAAACCCCAGAATTGTTGTTATTATGCATGAACCTAGAGGACTTTGATGAAATGGACAGAGTTATGGTATTTTATATGATTACGGCGGCCAGAATGTGTTATGCACAGTTGTGGAAGACTCAGGAGATACCATCTATGGAAGACTGGATTTTGAAAGTTCTGAATATGGCAGAAATGGACAAGTTAACAAGGAAATTGAAAAAACAAGAACTGGAATATACATTAAGCTGGGAAAAAAATTAAGAAATATGTGGAGAAAAAGTGGGACATGAAGGGGAAATTGTGGTCTTTGGATAGTTGTTGTTAAGGGGAGCTAGAAACTTACTTAAGGTTAAAAGGGGGTATATTATTATATTTTAATGGTATAGTATAGAGTTAGAGAGTTACAGTATTGTAGAAGTATAAATTTAAGAGTAAGATAGTATAATTATTTGGGAAAGTATAAGATTGAATAACAAGATTGTATGGGTAATAGTAAGTATATATGATATTTTAGGGATGTAATAGAAGTAATAGATTTATAATACAGATAATAGGGAGTTAAGGAATAGTATATTTTATATATATATATATATATATATATATATATATATATATGTACTTATTATATGGTTATATAATTTTCATACTCTTAATTTAGATAAGTATTATATTATGATAGTTAATATAAGTAAATAGACTAGATATATATGATATATATTATTATAGATTTTAGGATATGATATATTCTGTAGATTAAGTTGGGGATGGAAAACTGTTGGGAGTCACCAGAAAAAAGGGGGGGGGAAGGATGGGGAAAATGTAATGGGGTGGAAAATGGTAATGACTTGTATGTTTATATTTGTTAACCCATCCAATAAATTTTTTTTTTAAAAAAGGAACAGCAAAGAAACAGCCCATCTGCTATTACTGTACTGAATTAACCTGAATTAATTTGGTAAGCTTGAGTTCAAGAATACCGAACCTGATTCAGTATCCTTTTGAGTTCAGTAATAAACAAATTTTACCAAATTAGGTAACATTTGATATTTTTAAAGGACTACTGAACCCAAATTGCACATCCCTAGTGGTGAGTGAATGAAGAGAGCAAAGTCTAATAGCCAGTAGTTTGCTGTAGATGCAATCCACTCTTAAAAGTTACGCACAGTTTGATGATGCTGGTCAGCCATTTAATTGATCCAGCCTAGTTTAATCCATACACAGTTCTATCGTAAACAACTTGGAAGTTAATTGAAGGTGCATCCTTCAAAAATAATTGACTTTGATGGGATTAGAAGGGTATAAGTCTGCTGAGGATTCCATTGATAAAATTGTGTCTTCATGGGGGAGGGAGGGTGTTGCTGGTAAAACTTCACTTCAGGATCCTGGAAGAAGGGATTACATAGTGAATGTGATGGTGTTATTTGGCAAACTAATATTCTAACTCAGGCCAAATACGTCTTTGACATCTCAAATCATTCTGAATGATTGTAGGAAAGAGAAAAGCATGCTTTCTTGGTGGCTTTTAAAGGCCATTGGCTCTCTCTCTATTTTGCTATGCTACATAGTACTAGCAATTTCATTGCCTGTTTTTGTAAAGAAAGAAGAGTTTAATCCAAATCCATCTCTTTTTGCCTCACATTTTGCTAGTCGAGTGCACACAACTGGATCAAGATAAGGAGACTGACAATGAAAACAATGAAGATTAGATGTAGATGTAGGTGTAGGTGTACATTGTGCCTGCGTTTAACTGACTAATAATTAAATGTTTTCATCTCTTTTAACGTGAAATGTGAAAATGAGCCATTACAGCTATTATATTATATGCAGATATTTACTGTCAACTTTATTCACTCCTAATGCAATATATCTCAATAGTTTCTGTTCACATGTCAATTATCAAGTGATAAGAAATCAAGTGATGAAAGTATGTCAAGTGATGTGCAAGTATGTGTGAACCAGGCTTGAGCTATTCAATTTACTTCAATCTATATTGCCCCTACTCTCTTCCTCAATACATAAGATTTCTTTTTGATATAATGCCAAAAAATTACAAAGAGGTCTTTGTTAGCCTCATTGACTGCTATGAAATGCATGTGAGAGATACTGTGTTCTGGGGATATACGATTGACCTCAAACTATCCTTTGTAAAAGATAAAGTAAAGCAAAACACCTGAGTGGTATGAGTAGTTTAGAAGCATGGAGCATTAAAACAAAGCTGCATTTAAACTGCTGGGCTCTGAGTTTGCTGAAAAGCACAGCTGAGTAATTATTTTTAAAGAGTATTTGTTTTTTACTTCACTAAAATGTTTCTTAAAGACACCACTGGGGGCCACCTATCAGAGAGGTTCATTATACATAGTAACTCTGCAAAGCAGCCAAGGCTTTGAAATCAAACAATTTGTTTTAAGTGTTCAGGTGTAGATCAGGGGGAGGGTGCCTTATTCTTTCAAAATCAAAATATTTTAAGCTCAGACCTTCTCCAAGCAGCAAGAAGCTCTTTATCTTTTGCCTGATGAGGTAGGATGGATTTTTCCCCCTTAAATGTATTCACTACCTATCTTCATTTCACCATGACTAATATTGATGCAATCTGATCTGGATAGTCCAGGCAAGTCTGATTTTGTCAGATCTCAGAAGCTAAGCAGGATCAGCCTTGGTTAGTAATTGGATGGGGAGACCTCCAACAAAGACCAGGGTTGCAGAGGTGGGCAACGGCAAACCACCTCTGTTAGTTTCTTGCCATGAAAACCCCACCAGGGTCTCCATAAGTTAGCTCTGACTTGATGACAGTCTCTACCACCACTGAGCCCAACATCTCAAGAAGAAAAATCTTTTGGAGCTACACTTGTGTGCCCTCCCCTCCAACTATATCCTTGGGAAAGGATGTTTCTAGCTAACCTTTAATTTCTTTACTTTAAAGTGGATGTATGCTATACAACTAGCTACTGTTAAGCCCCACCAATTGAAGGCTAGTCTCCAATTCCTCCATGGGGTGATATATAAATCAGATTTTAATAAATAGAACTATTATAGTAAATAAAATTTTCAGTCAGATCCCAAATCCTATGTTTCAAGAGATTGTCCAATTGTGATAAAAGGTGTTACCGATTCTACTGATAGAGACACGTTAGCTCCACAACTTGGCTTGGCCGTGATCTTACGCAAAAATAATAGTAGAAGGGAATCTAATGTCCTATTCAAGCCTCAGTCCACATCAAAGCTCTATAGAGAAATTGACCACCTACTTTTATGTTAAAGACTGAAAGAGCAGCAGGGACAAACTGATCACCTTTATTAGAACAAAAAACTCTTCCACAGTACATAAGACTCAACCTCCTGTGAGATGTAATGACTCAATAAAATTACTTTTCATAGGATTAAATACTTGTAGACCAATCAATACAAAATTGTCAGCTATCAGGGAACATTACCTTAGGTTTCACATATTGATATAATTTCCTTCCATCTTATTTGGTCAGTTACAAAACCACATGAAGGTTGAGGAGTCAGCCTGTCCTGCAAAAATGAGTTCATAGCCTGGTCCTGCTGTTGAATCCTGGGCCACATTTCGAAACTCAGGTCTCCTCCTTTTATCAGCTTGTGTTAATTGTTGTTGTTGTTATTTATATTCTGCCTTTCTCACTGAGACTCAAGGCGGATTACATAGTGTGAGATTAGTACAATTAGTGGCAAGGACAAGGGCAGGCATTTCCATACAGTGTCAAGAACATTTCCATAAACAATGTCAAAGGGTAAATGAATACAGTGTCAAGAACATTTCCATAAAATGTGTCAACTACAGTGGTCCCTCAAAAACCATAATATGGCCATGTTGATACACACTCTGATCACATCCATGCTGGATTATTGTAATGCTCTTTATATGGTACTGTCTTTGAAAACTGTTTAGAAATGTAATTTGGTTTAAAATGTGGCATCTAGATTATTGTTAGAGGCTGGATACAAGGATTGTGTCCGTGCTGAAAGATCTGCTGTGTTTCCAGGTAAAATTCAAAGCCCTAGTTCTTTTATTTAAGACCTAAATGTCTCGGAGTCAGTCATTTGAAGGACTACCACATCCCATAGTGTCCAGTCCACCAGTTAAGACAGAGTTCTTAACTCCTGTTCTTTGTGCCCATGCCTGCAGATCAAGAGATAGGGCTATTTTCAGTGGTGGCAACTCACCTTTGTAATGTAAACCACCCTCCCACCCTCCCTGAGGATTGTCTTTAGTATCTTTTAGGTCAAAAACTCAGGACCCATTGCATAAAGGGAGTTATACACAAAGAACCACCATGTACACAAAAATAATGCAAAAAAATCCTATTAAAGCTGAATATTATTGTTCAAGAAAAAATGAAAATAATAATATTCACTTGTATTGTACAATTGTGGTTTCTGAAAGGTTTGTTTTGAGTATTTCCCATTTTGTATATATTCTGTTTAGTTGCATATAGTGATTGGATCACATTGTAATTGCTCTGTTTGGTTGATGACCTTGGTTGGAACACATTGTTATTGCTCTGTATGGTTTGAGGATTATAACTATTATTAGACATTGTACTTCTTCATATTTTCATTTTCATTTTTGCATGAACAATAATATTAATCTTTAATAGCATATAGAATTCATTCAAACACAATTCACAGTTTTGCATTATTTTTGTGTACATGACAGTTCTCTGTGTTTACTTTCTTTTCAGTGTAGTGGTTAAGAATGGCAGGATTCTAATCTGGATAGCCAGGTTTGATTCCCCACTCCTCTGCTTGAAGCCAGCTGCGTGATCTTGGGTCAGTCACAGTTCTTTCAGAGCTCTCTCAGCCTCACCCACCTCACATAGTGATTGTTGTGAGAATAATAATAATATACTTTGTAAACCACTCTGAGTGGGTGTTAAGTGATCCTGAAGGGCAATATATAAATTGAATGTTGTTGTTATTTCTTTTTACTCAGGATTTTAATTGAAGAATTCTATCTTTTAAAGTTGCTTTTATGGCCCACTTCTAGCTTGGCAGCTGTTTTACAGTTATCATTTTAGTTTAAAGTTTTCTTTATGGATCCTTTTAATAATGCTATTTTTATTATTTTAATTGTTTTATTGTATTTGTTTTTACTTTGAACCATCACAAGCAGGTCTATAGAGAAATAGCTTGAAATTTTCTAAATAAATACATACAATGTCAAGCCTCATTCATGTGATAGAAGGCATAAAAGTAACTAATTTATATACAAGCAGGAACAACTGTGTACAATTCTGGACATATTTTTTCTTGCACATTACATGTTACTGCAATACATTTTAGAGTTATTTTGTAACTGTGAAAAATTCAAAACAATTTTATTCAAATTCAGCACTGATCAGTCATTCTGAAATTCCCATAAAAATGGTTTAGAATTCACCCAGTTCTCCCATAAAAATACACCTTATGATTACATGGATGTGAATGAATCAGTGTCAGAGTGACACACTTTGGGTATAAAGACTAGAGATGGGCACGAACAGCAATACGAATTTTAAAAAGCCACGAACAGCCCAATCTGCTGTTTGTGAACAATTATTAAATGAATAGGTGGTTGTTGCAAGCCTCATTTGTTGCTGTTCATTGCTGTTCGTCAAGCCAGACAGTCTGGCACCTGCAATCAATTCCCTTGGCAATTTAGGCAGGGATTGTGTGGACTCCTGCTGTTGCCCTGGAAACCCCAATCTAAGTCCAATTTAGCTTGATAGGCAGGTCTTCCTTTCAAGTGTGGAGCTCCAAATTTGTTACAACAAAGGAGCAAAGAACAGGGGGGAGGGGGGCTCCCAGCTCTGACTTTGCCGACAGTAGAGAGACAGTTGCTGTTAGCATTTTGATACAAAGAGTGCATTGGAGCCTGAATTTTCTTTGTGTGTGGTGGGCTAGGGATCTCCCCCTTCAAGTTCCAGGGCTGCTGCCAGGCTCTGGGCCAAGCTATTATTTATTATTGGTACCTTTCCTGGTGCCTGCTCAGGTCAGGTTTCTGGGAGTGGTGCAGTAGAGATCTTGACTTGGATAATGGCTGGAGGAGAGCCTGCTGGCCCCCATGAACAGCCAACCACGAACATGTTCATGAACAGGGCCATGTTTGTGGTTGTTTGTGAGTCCCTGTTCTTGGATGGCAACAAACAACGAACATCATGTTTGGTTTTTTTTCTGTTCATGCCGATCTCTAATAAAGACATGGAGAAAATACCTGTGAAGACATTTGGGATAAGTTGCCATTGTGAATATTTCATCTTCATGCATTCATATTTTAATCTGATCCATGTCTTATGCCCTCAAAGAAAACTACAATTTTGGAACAGCCAGTGACAGTTCCTCAATGTAACCTTTTTATCCTGACCTTGACACATGTATGGAGTGATTCATTAGGAAAGCATTCTCAGCAGATCTGGGAGTTATCTATAGAACATGAGAAAGATGGAAGTCTCTAGTCAACTAAGAGATAATGAAAGCTATGTTTGGTCAAATAATATTTTTGGTATATAATTTATACACATAAATAATTAGAAATCACTCAAAATAAATAATTGGCAATGTTAATATTGTGCATTCTTAGAAAATACAATCTAATTAGAGATGGTTCATTTATACTAATTGTAACTGTGGCCAAGCACTGTACTGAATTCTGATGATGGTGAAGGATTTTAACTATAAATATTGTTACATTTCAGGACAAAGTTAGTCATATTTGGCTGTTGTGACCAATAAGATGTAGAATTGTGTTCCCTTTTGAAATTGCATATGTGATGGTCGCCCTTTTACCAGTGGAAGCAGAGGGTTTTTAAATTCATGTTGTACAAACTGCTGGGGAAAGGACAAAAGAGCAGTTAGGAATAATGGGCCTTGTTCTTCCTGAGATGGTAATAACTTGTCTGGGCTAACTCTTTTAGAATGCAGATGGGGGCTCACATGACTGAATGGTTGTACATACCAAAATTCCTACTTGATGTTTGGAAGAAGGTCCTTTCTCCTGATATAAACACAGACTTAAAAAAAAAAGAACTGAAGAAATATTCAATCATGTGGACATCTTATAACTTCTTATAACTCAGACACAGATTTACTACCTCCATGAGATATAGGACTAAAAGGCAGCCCCACAGAAGAACTGGTGTAGTTTGTAGTCTGTTGGTCTAGATGATCTCTTTGACCAAGAGATCAACTCCCATATAGTAAACTTCTCTGCATTTGCTGTATCTGTTTGGAATGATGAATGGGCTGATTTTACAGCTGGGAAGTGGTCAACAAGAAGGATATGTGGGCTATTTATTTATACCCCAATGAGGACCCAAAGTGGTTTACAACATTATCCTCTCCTCCAATTTATCGTCACAAGAACCTTATGAGGTCAGTTAGGCTGAGAGTGTATGAGTGGTCCAAAATTACCCTTCCATGGCAAAGTAGGGCTTCAAACCTGGGTCTCCCAGATCCTAGTCCAGCTACTAACTATACTTGCTCCTGTGGAAGTCTGAAGCCATTCCCCTTCTCAGAAAAAAGTTACCTGTAAGAAATTACATTCAGATTGTTCAGGAAAGACTATCTTCCATTTCATACACTGAAGTGCTACTATATTACAATACAGCCATAGAAATCCCAGTTGCTATATCTTGTCTTCCATGAGAGGAGGACCAAAGCATATTCTTGCCTAACCAATTGCTTGTCAAATGTACATCTCCACTGAAGCATTTTATGATTGCTAATTAAAAGGTCAATTACACAGATTTCAGTGTAAAATATTTACCCATTTAAAAGCATTATCATCTTCTCCATATAGCTGCAGTAACATTGCTATGAAAAGGCTTCATATGAGACTGTACTAATTAAGTATTCCACAACTTTTGAAACTTTTCTTTTTGCTCTCTGCCTATAGACTTTAGTAAGAAGTATCTTAGCAATCAGATGTGTACATTTCAGTACACTATCACAGTATTCTTCATACCTTTGGGCAGCTGCAATGAAACATCATAGATAATGCAAGACCATGATTCAGATGCAGAGGTTGATGTCAGTGATCAAGTTGGGGTGTTACTTTTTGTCAAGTATCACCACTGCCAGGAGCTTGGTCTTTTGTACTGTCAATCTTGTTCCATTCAGGAACATCATACCAAACGCTGAAGGATGATCTCTCATTATGTACATTTCTCTATACATCTTTGCTTTTCGAAATATGCGGATAGATCTTTGGTCTCTTGAAAAAAATGACTAGATTTTTATGCAAGCAAGAAATTATATTAACTAGAAAGCTGCAAAATCCAGCCCCTTTCAAATTCTAAATTGCTTACTTGAAGGAGAAGTAAAGTAGAACGATGTAAAAAAAATGAGAGAGAAAAGGTTCCTAATTTAAGTCTGCCAGGGGGTGGTATCTAATTTTCACTTTGAATAGAATATTGCTCCAGTAATTATCCTACTATTTAAGAACAAGAATAATTAGTGTAGTAACCTCACAGTCTAATAGTACTTGCAGCCTACTGAAGGCATGAACCCTACAATTAGAGTTGGAAAAGAATATGAAACTTTTTTACAGTACATGTTTCTGGTTATTACTATGTAAGTGGATTATTAGTAGGGCTGAAACAGGAGCTCATGTTTTTAAAAAATCTCCAACTTGAAGTGAATCCTGTACTTGTTCTTCAATATTTTTGAGGGACAATATAGAAGGCTTGTCCCTAAAACACATCCAGGCAGTGTGCATTCCACCATCATACCTGGCATCCAGACAGAAGTGGAAGTTTTCAGTCTGCCTCCTTGCATGACTAATTGACTACAGCATCAGAATTATTTGTTTTGTTCAAGGTATTATTTATGTATTTGTTTGTTTAATTGAATTTATTGTCTGCTTTCCCTGCAAGAGGCCTCGGAGTGGATAACAACAAAGAACATAAAGGAAAACATGGTAAAATAATAATAACAATAAAGAGTATAGATAAAAACATGGTAGCTTAAAATAGAATAAAATCAAGAATAATACAGTTAATTAAAACAGTCTATTAAACAGCAGCGCACACATTGCACAACCCGTTAGATGTCAACAGAATCTGTGGGGTTGAGTGGCCAGTTTCCAGACAAACAGCAGAGCCAGGGGGCAATGGTTTGATGGCTCACCTGCTTCAACCACCATATGCCTGGTGGAACATCTCTATCTTACAGGCAGAAAGATAGCAAATCCTGCTGAGCTCGAGTTTCCACAGACAGAAAGTTCCACCAGGTTTGTTCCAGAGTGAGGCAAGGCAAATCTCCTTGAGGCCAGGGATCACCAGTAGATGTTTGTCTGCTGAACAGAGCACCCTCTGGGGAATAGGTGGTAATGTTGGGGCATATGATGATGTCTCTGACTGTACACTAAGTAGTTTCACCTGAGGATGAGCAAATATGGCTCATGTGATTATCAAGGAAGTATAAAATTTCAAATATCTTTGGTTTGAATCTCTTTGATCAAGTCGCATAGCCTCCAGTCAGTTTTTACCACCACCACGCCATCAAAATAATAATTACATGGTTAAATTTTGTGAGGTGGCTAATGGGAGGCAAAGGCCCTTGATTCACCATTTGATGAGAGTGTACTGTACTGACTCTTTGAATTCTCTGCAAAATCTACAAAACCACAAAATATGCTATATAGAAATAGTCTTTAAATTTCTAATGATCTGGTCGCTTTCATAAAATAATATAAATCAGACTCTTACATTATGGTCACAGGGTTGTTGTTTTTTTGGAAATATATTTAAAGTTCTCATTTGAAGATCAAATATGGTATGTTGTGGTGAAGGTCCAAAGCCCATGAAAGTCAGTGGAAATGTTCTTATGTACTTCAAAGACTTAAAGATCAAAACTTCCCTTTCTTCCATCAATAAAGATCATAAATTTGCCCTGGAGTTTGTTTGGGTCAAGGATACAGAAATCTTTTAGAAAAGGTTTTAATAACATTAGGATGAAATATGCACAGATTTTACATGTAAAAAAGACATGGTTCTGAAATTGTATACATTTCTGTGGTTGTTGTGGATTTTCTGGGCTGTATTGCCGTGGTCTTGGCATTGTAGTTCCTGACGTTTTGCCAGCAGCTGTGGCTGGCATCTTCAGAGGTGTAGCACCAAAAGACAGAGATCTCTCAGTGTGAGAGATCTCTGTCTTTTGGTGTTACACCTCTGAAGATACCAGCCACAGCTGCTGGCGAAACGTCAGGAACTACAATGCCAAGACCACAGCAATACAGCCTGGAAAACCCACAACAACCATCGTTCTCTGGCTGTGAAAGCCTTCAACAATGTATACATTTCTCTCTAGATTTTGGAGTCTGATTAAACTGGTTTTGTGTCTTAATTTCTTATTTAGATGTTTTATCCACATTAGTGTATTTTTTTCAGTTTCCTTTAGCTTTCATACTTCTTGTTTTTATATGCATATTGTACCACTATGTTGTGGGTGCACAGAATATACATTAAAAAATCCAAAAAGGCAATCTTGAAATGATTCTACATAAAATTATCCCAGTTAATTTTGTGCAGAAATTATATTATTATCATCATCACCACCACCATTATCATCATCAATGCACAGGTGTGCACCAGTGACAAAAAAAAGTGAAAGATGCAAATGGTGACGGGATTAAATACTCATATTTCAGAACGAATTGCATGAATTTGCCTACTCAACCTGAAATCAGCCAGAAATACAATATGTCATAGAGGAACATTCATGAGCAATAATGAAATAGGACACGAAAAATCCACTTGTTTCTAGTAAACAGCAGAAAAACAAAAATGGGCATTAACTCAAAAGCAGGTATGTGGCAAGGCCTGGCCTTAATTAAACTTAGGCAAGTACTTGAGTTTCCTTGATTAAATAGCAGTCCTGTTTAAGGGAAATATACTTGGATATTACTAGGTGGTGATAGTAGGAGTAGCAGTAGTACTAACAATAATATTAATGATTATTATTAAATAATTATTAATATTATTAATAATAATATTGATAAAGTTAATGATACAGATACTTGTGTGGGAAATTAGCAAACTTCAAGCAGTAAAAACAATATTATCAACTACTAAAGTCACAAAACCAAATACTGTATGCCCACTGAAAAGCCAGTTCGTCTAGGCACCTAAATTTTGCGCATGTTCCTGATTACATAGCCTGAGGCATTGGTCCAAGCAGCTGAGTAGCAACTAATTCATGCCTAGTTGTACCCCAAACCTGCTCCTTTACAGCTACACATCTCATGTGGTATGGAGACAGCTGAAGCATGCCCTTAGGGGCAAATCCATCCCCAGATAGAAGGACAGCAGGTAGCTATGTGGGACTTCAGAGAAAGTCATCCAGGATCTTGGGAACAATTCTAAAAAAGGTAAAGGGTTGTATTTATAGAAGGACTGTATTGTAGAGAGGGGATCTCAGATGATCTGCTAATGAGTTTGGAACCATAGACCTCACTACTATGTTGCATTGGATTTCTACTAATGCTATGTCTTTGTCAACTTGTATCTGTTTACCTTATGACATTATTTATGGAATTGTTCCTGATATTGACTGTACTAATCTCACACTATGTAATCCACCTTGAGTCTCAGTGAGAAAAGTGGACTATAAATGACATAAATGAATGAATAAATAAATATATGCATTTTAAATGTTATTTTAAAGTTTTGATTATTCAGCCATCCTGGCCAGTGGCAACAGCCACTCAGGCCGGTGGCTGCTTTTGCCTCCTTGGAAGGAGGAAAGCAGAAGGCACACCCTGGCATCCAGGGCTTAGCATTGGGGGCGGAGTCTGTAGCCTTAGCCAGCTTCTCCTCCCCATTGCCTTCAGTTGTGCCTCGTGCTCGGCCTGAGCAGAGCTCATTTCAAGCTCTCTCAGCCGAGCTCCTCTGAGGCTGGTTTTACTGAGGGCCCTCAGGGCTTGGCAGCAGCAGCAGCCTTAGAGAAGCTGTGCTATTCCCCTGCTTGCTACCTTCAGACTTCGTGAGGAGAGCCAGGGCCCAGCGCCAGGCTCACTGGTTTGGCAGAGACTTTTTTCTCCTTATTTACATTTGGGGCCTGTTGTCTATCAGTCAGGAGGGCTAAAGCAGGCTTATGCCCAGCCCTTGAGGCCTCTGGGCTACCTAGGGTCCCTCCCGCCCCCAACACTGTTTTACTTTGTTGAGAGAGAATACTTGCAGTAGCAGCAGCAGCAGCAGCAGCAATCGGCTTTGCTGTAGGCCACAGGGGTGAGTTGCAGCCATTTAAGGGGTGGATTAATTCATACTTTATTGCTACTTTATTGCTAGCAGAGTGGATGCTGGTAGCCCCCCCCCCCCCGCTCCATCTAGGCTTTATCCTCCCTCGCCATTTAAATTTACTTGGGAGGGAGTATTTCTAGCAGCAATAGCTCAGCCTTGGCCTGCAGGCAGCAGGGGCCATTTTGCAGTTTATCCAGTCAGGTGCAGCCATTTTGAGAGTGGCACCCAGTGACCTTCTTAGCCTCCTGGCAGTGCAGCTATGTTATGAAGGCATTTACAATATGTGCAGCTCCAAGAGTGGCCATTTTGAGTGTGGCATTTGTGTGGCCTAATTTGCCTCCTGCTTACTAGCTGTTGCAGTCATTTTGGTGGGGCTTGTGCAGATACCTGCAGACTCATCCTTTGAGGATGATGAAGAGACCAAAGGAATGAGGGAAATACTGGGCTATCAGTGTCTATCAGTCAGGAGGGCTGAAGCAGGGTTAAGCCCAGCCCCCTCAGGCCTCCAGACTATCTAGGCCTCCCCCACACCATTGTTTTTCTTTATTGGAGAGAGTACTTACAGCAACCGGGGTGGATTGCAGCCATCTGAGGGGCAGATTGCTTCACACCTGGGCTGGTAGCACACATTATTACTTTCTCACTCATGCCACCAATGGCATATTGTGTTTTGCATCTGCTTTAGCAAGACTGGGTTTTTGTACAAAGAAAGAGGCACTGAAGGGTGAGAAGAGGTGAACCGTTTGATTGGCAGTGTGTGGGATTTGATTAATAATATTTCATTGATAAGAAACAGAACAAATTGATGTTGGAGAACAATCATCATCGTTGTCCGGCTTTGTAGGTTGCTATAAAAGCATGGTGGACTGCCACCAAAGAAAGCTATCCAAAGCTTCTCCAAAGAAAGGGGAAGCATGTATGTGTCCCACAACCAGGAGACCCCTGAGGCAAGTTTCTTCCTTTGCTGAGTACTAGTGTCATCAAGAACTTAGTGGCACATCTAGATGCCAGGAAAGGCCCGGGCCCAGAAGAGGAAGCTAGGTGGGGAATCTTCGGGGGGGGGGGGAGTGCAGAAAACTGCAAAGTTGTCATGTGGGTAGAAGTCTAAGATGTTATCTGTCCTTTCTGGCAGTTTAGTGCAACTGATGAACGGTAGCTGATCTGAGCTAGCTGCCTTAATCCAGTCCGGTTGCATGGCAGTGAACCGATTGACAAAGCTGGGTCCATATGGCCTGGGAGGATTGTTCAGCACCCCTGGCAGTGACGAGTCCGGCAAACTTTAAAAAACAACATGGATATGACTGAAGGAGGCTGGTAGCAGTGGCAGTGCAGCCACCTTATAAGGAGGTAATGGGAGCATCTGCCATGCTGGCAGTGAGGGAAGCGGATTCCAGACTGTAGAGTGCATAGCTGTGAGGCGGTATCTATGGCAGGTATCCGGTGGTCAGTGATGGTAGGTCCATTTGGCCCTTGCTGGGGTATGCTTGGCCATTGGGGGCCTTGTGGGTCAGTCCCTGCCTCCTCACCCCATGGCTCTTTCCACCCAACATGGCCTAGCTAGCACATCCCAGGGTTAGTGCTGACTGGTAATGTGAATGGGCTTATATGGTGGGGTAGCTCAGGTGCTGTCCACTCAAGTTCCTATCAGTACACACACACACACACACCCTTCATTGAAGCATGGACTGGCTATGTCATGCCTATCCAGGTCCCTCAGGGATGGCTTCAGTCCACTATATCCTGCCCTAGGTGGCTAAGTGTGGGTGCCAGGTGCTGGTGGGTCTGTGGGAAGTCCAGCAGTAGTCTGGTATGAGGATCCAGCTCTATACAACTGAAGGTACCTCGGCAGCATGGAGCATCTCCCAAACGTGCCAATGCCTTGTTTTGGGGAAGAATGTTCCTAGAGACGGGAAGCTCCCTCTTTTCTGGCTGGTCTTCCCCACTTTTTGGTCAGGTACCAGACAGCCTGCTGTAGTTCATTCCATTCATCACCCTTCCCACCCAAAAAAAGCCCAGTAAATGATGCCTGTGCGGACACATGCTTCGTCTGGGCCATCAGGTTATCAGCAGCGTCAAGTTGGCATTTTGCCTCCCCCGGGTCCTGCCTCCAGACTCTTTGCTTTTGGGTTGTCATTCAAGCACAATCCCTATACGGGCAGGGCTCTGCCAAATGCATGCTCTGTCTCAGGTGTGGCTTTTGGCTGCTTCAGCTCTTTTCTTGAGGGGCATGTAACACTCACCCGCAGCTTTAACACGGCCATGATTATCCCAGTTTCCATATCTCAGTTTTAGGATTACAGCAGGCATGTGAGAGGACCTCTAAGTATGGGGGGTTCTCAACTCCTTTAATGGAGTCACTTTATGGAGGGAGGCCTGTTGCTAGTTGGCGTGCTTTAGGCTTTCTCCAATGCCTGCGTGAAGGTCTTTTGATGGCAGCCCTAGTTAGCTTGCCCTTGAGGCCAGTGGATCCCTGGCCTGGATTCCTCAGGATTTCCCCCCTCCCCAGCTTGGAAAGCAGAGGTGTGCAGGGCAATCTAGTTTGCCATTTTAATCAGCACTCAATGGGCTTTCAATACTGCTGTACACCTTTTTAAGTGGAAGGGAGGCATGGCAACTTTGGTTTAGCGTGCCTCCCAGCTTTGATGTGACAAAACTTCTTTCAGCTGTTCTGCCTTGTTGTGGCCTAATCCCTTAAGGATGGGTCACGAGGAGCCTTTATGGCTCATAACACAAATCTTACAGATGACACGTTTGCAAACGAGCCAAAGGCAATGGGGCTTAAGAGGCTATTGGGCCTCAGGGTGGTCAGGAGCTATGCCCAGGGGTCCCCTTGGCTGGTACATGGAGGTCCAGCAATAGGATGTGACCATTGTTCTGACATACATGGCGCACCCCCATCTCAGTGCCCGAGTGGTCTGGTGGCTGGAAGGGAGATGTAGTTCTCTGCATTTCCTCCTGGTCATTTAGGTGCGGTCCTCCACCTCATGTTGGTCATTCACTGTGTGGTAATGACCTTGGCTCACAGGACATGGCTCTTTCCTTACAGGCTCACACAGGCTTGCAGCACCCAGGCAAGTAGTGGCCTGATAGTTTGAAGGGAGATGTGTTCCTCCGCCTCACGTCCTGGTCATTCACCACGTGGTGTTGACCTGGCTCACAGGTCATGGCCCTTTCCTTATAGGCTCACAGAGGCTTGCAGTGCCCAGGCAAGTAGTGGCCTGATGGTTTGATAGGAGGTGCGGACCTCTACCTCACTTTGGTCATTCACCGCGTGGTAATGACCTTGGCTTTCAGGGCATGGCCCTTTCCTTACAGGCACACGCAGGCTTGCACCGCCCAGGGAAGTAGTGGCCTGATGGTTTGATGGGAAGTGTGGACCTCCACCTCACGTTGGTCATTTATTGCGTGGTAATGACCTTGGCTCACACATCCTGGTCATTCATTTGGGAGATAATGACATGGGTTTGATGGGCATGGCCCTGTCTTGGCAGGTGCGGGATGACTTGCTGGAGAATAGCAAGTGTTGGCCCGGCATCCTGATTTTTTGGTCTGCAATGCGTCCGTGCTGGGTGTGGCAGGATGCATTGGACCACAACGCTTTAGAACAGGCTAGGCAAATGGCCAACAGAGCCCTATTCAAGTCTAGGACAGAGGGGTTGGTGATTCATTTGCTCCATCCACAAATTCGGGCCAAGTTTGCAGACCTCTACTGAGGGGATGGTGTATACCTCTCTACGAGAGACAATAGTATATTTTTGAACGACCTGTGGCAAGGGCTTAGGTTGGGCTTTCAGCCATTTGTGGGGCGCTGAGGCCTAAGCTGAGGCTTGTCCTCTGCAGTGGCAGGATTTAAGTTAGGGGGAAATTTGAGCGGGCCGGTGAGCACCCTTGGCACCTCCCCATTGGTGGGGAATTGGGGTCTGTCAGGAGCGGCTGGCTGCCGTACGGCCCAGTTGCGAGGACAGACACCCTGGGTGGGGAACCCCTGGACAAGCCAGTCTCCCCCTGCTGCCGTATGGCCAGGTGGGGGAGCTTTACAGGGGTGAACCACTTCGCCTGGCCAGGCTGGGTCCCAGCCATACCATGGATGGCTCGCCCCCGGGGCAGCGGGTGTCTCACCCAGACAGGTCAGGGCGGGGTCCAGGAGTGACCCCAGGGCCTGACCTGTACTGCTAGTTAGGCCCTTGCCGTAGTTTATGTTTAATTGTTGTAATTTTAATAAAGCGGCCCATTTTAGAACCCAAATACTGTGTCTGCCTTTTATTCCAACTGAGGGGGCAATCTGCTGTTCACTGCTTTGGAGAACCTATTTTGGGTGGACAGGCAGCATATATGTGTTTAAAACAAATAAAATAAAAATATATGAACATGGATTAGAATTGCCAACTCTGGCCTGGGAAATTCCTGGAGATATGGAGGTGGTGCCTGTGGAGGGGGGAATTTGGAGAGGGATTTCACCTAGAACCTGTGGTATACCCTGAATCTCTCTCCCTCTTCCCACTTATTTTCTAGTTTGCTCTGTGTGTATGTTGTGTACATTTCTTGTGTGTTTGTTTTTGCTGCACCTTTAATAAAACCATTTCTGTTAAACACCTACCTGGTTCTTTCAGAGAGTTCTCTAAGGAAAAGATCCTGGTATACATTGGTGAAGATTCTGCTAGTCACCTGCTCTCACTGAATCTCCTTCTATGTTAATTCCCTCAACTCGCAAGGAGACTCCCCCTTTAGGGTAACACCCCTTACCCTCCCAGTGGGAGGGGGACCTGGCACTCACCTTTATTGCTGTCTTCGTATGCATGCAAAGCATGGGAGTGTTCTCAGGACAGCACAATGATGTCACTCCCAAGATTGACGTCGTCATACTGCTCCGGGAGCATGTCCAAGAGACCTGTTTCCCTGCCTCCCCGCGCAACCAGTCAGGTGAGTAGTGACAGGAGGCAGAGGGTGGGAGTGGGGGATCACTTGCCCCTCGAAGTATAAGAGAGAACAGGGAGAGGGTTACTAGTTGAGAATATTGCTAACAGGTGAGCTTTCCAAAGTCCCCCCCCCCTGCTTCCATGTTGGTTGAGTTAAGAAGGGAATTCTATTTCTTTTAATATAAAGTCTGTTGGCAGGCCAACAGACTACAGTTCTGTCAATGGTCTGATGGGGGCATTAGAGTGTTAACCCTATTTGTGAAAGGAATGAGTTGGATGAAAGAGTAAACTCTTTACAGTGATCTAGCAACTTGAAACCTGGCCCAGCTCAATACATTATTCGTTCTCCATGGTTGAACAAGGACCTGAGGGCTCTTTGGACAGTATCCATTGGTTTCAATGGGGCAGAACCTGCACTGGAAAACTTTCCAATGGGCTGTGGTCATATTTGTTGAGACAGCAAGCTTTAAACTGCTAATTAGCTGCTGATCCTTTGCAAAAATTGCCATTATTTTCTATGAAAAATGAAGATCTTATCATAAGCAATAGTTTTTCCAACAATGTATCACTATTATTCTTTTGCATACAGTAAAAATAATAAAAATATTCTCTAATTGAAAGAATGCAATGCCTGTATTTATTGTTCCCAGTTCAGAAAAACTTGTCTAAGTCAGTTAATATTAGGCATGCTAAGATCTTTGTGATGGACATACTTGCTAGTGAACATACCTTATTCCAATTCCCTCAGTTACATTCAAAGCCTGCTCCTGATTGGATTACCCTGATATTTTCTGCTGACATTTATCTCAAGCATGACACCATGCCAAACACCTTTGCTTCTGTTCCACAGCTTCTTAGTTATTCCAGTTTGTGGCTGTTTTTGCCAAGAACTAAATCATGTCATTTACCAGAGAATAGGCAGTAACTCCCAAGTCATGATTGTTTGGGGCATGAATTTGACTGACTGGTATGAAGCATGGAATTGCTTGCAGTTCATCCCCACTTTGTGCTTGCATACTCAGATGCATCCTTCTTTTAAATCCTCCAAGATCCAGTATAGTGTAATGGTTGTGGTTGGGTGTGGGACTAGGATCATCTGAGAAATCCAGGTTTGAATCCCTACTCTGCCATGAAGCTTGCTGTGTGACTTGGGACCATCAGTCTCTCTCAGCCTAACTCACTTCCCAAGATGGTTGTGTGACAGTTGTAAGAATAAAATGGAGGGTTGGAGTGAAGCATGCCACTCTGCACTCTTTGGAGGAAAGAAATATATACTCAAATAAAAAAAAAATGACCAACATAGAATAGAATGAATGTCACAACGTTCCAAGTCCTCAAGGGTGCTGGAGTGGGGGTCAACAGCAAAAACTCAGTACAGGGGGGAAAGCATCACTTCTCAGGATAACAGGAGGAGCCACCACCATTACCTCTTAATTAATCCTAAACTTAGAGATATAAGGAAAAGATATCTGGGCAGTCCAAAACCTCCTGCCAGTCACCAGCAACCATCCAACAAGCAGTTAAACTGCCAAGAGATGGCTCACCACGAGTGTGCACCTACGATCCCTACCTTGAAGCCCTCTGATCCCATGATCTCACTTGCACCTGTATTTCATCTTATCGCTGACAACTGCTAGTTCAAAAGCATAGCTAATTTATGGAGATTTCTTTTCCTACAACCTGACTAGGCCCCTAAAGCCTGAACCAAAGATTTAAAAAAGCAAAGGAACAGACTAGACAAGGCCAGTTATTGACAATGAATAGCCTTGTTTTTTGCAACTGGTGCAGTCAGAGGTTTCTATCCAAAAATAGATTGCAAAACCTGATTGCAAGAGTAGTATGATTCATGGGTAGATATCAAATAAATACTAAGAAGTGTAAATAATAAGTCTAAACTCAAAAATAATAAAATTACTTTTAAAAACTATGAGTCTTTTTACAAATTGGAGTAGATAAATGGTGGGGACATGGCAGGTACAAAAAAACCTAATTGTCCAAAAAAGCAATTCATTCATGCAAAAAGACATATCTGAATTCATTCAAATGCATCCAAACATCTCATTGAATGAAGGCTCTTGCTTGTGACTAACCAAGCATTACTAATGAAGGTCAACAGAACAAATCAGTAGCAGCTAATCACTGTTAATTCTACTGCTTTCATTTCCCTTTAAGACTAGTTCTCATAACAGCAAGAGGTCATCCATTTTCTGGACTGTCAATGTTCAGATGTACAAGGCTGACAGGCACAAAAGGGTCATATGCAAAGCTTACATCTGCCACTGTCAAGCTATGGATGACAGGATACAGCAGACATATCTCTGGCCCATTTGCAGTAACACACAAGTACTTAGTCAAATGGATTTTATTCAGAAATCAGATCAGTTCCATATACAGGTCCATAGAACTACTTAGAAGCAAGGCAGGCATCTAAGCAGCATGAGCAGAAGTTGACAGGAATGACATCATGTGAGACAGACTTCTCTTTTACCCTTCTGGTTTACTCCTTTCTCCCCCCTCCCAATTGTAAACAATACCTCGGTGCTTTTTTTGCATGAGAACATTTCACATATTTGTGATATCACAATGAGTTACTAGGAGGCAAGAGACAGCACTGTCTGGGAATGAGCACAAAGTCATAAACACTGGAAGCTGCTACAGTTCAACAGATAACCACCTGTGAAAGCCTGAGAAAGAATAGTTATGACACTAGCAAAGTGACATTGAGCTATAGCTAGATACACTGTGTTCAGCAGAACAGAATAAAAATTGGCATGGATTGGGCTCAGATATGATAGCCTCAACCATTTAAAGATTATGTAAAGAAACACAAAATTAAGAAGGGAATGGTGGTGAAATAAGCCCTACTGTTCTCAGTGGGATTTATTTTTCTTTTATTGCTCTCTCTCAGCAAGGCAAACCACACAGAGAGAGAGAAAGAGAGAGAGACTCACATGGACAAACACATCTCACACTTTAACCCTTCAGGGGATTTAAGGGCATTCTCACTGAAATAGACCATACGCTGTGATTTCAAGACAAGCAAAGTCCTGTTGTTGATTCCTACAGCAATTGATTCCTAAGCAGTCATTGATTCTTAGACAAGCTTCTAGATGATACTGGAGCCCCAAGATTAGCCCATACTGGATGCTCACTTGCTTCCTTGGCACAGCAAAATTAAGCAGGAGGGTTAACTGACTTCCAAGGCCCTCAGAACATCCTGATCTTGGAGAATTTTGTACAAGTGAGGGATGATATAACTGAACACGTTTCCATGTAAGAAAAAAAAAACCTTCCTTACCCATAATTAACTAGAAAGTGAGAAAGAAGAGTAGATTTAAATCCTTTTGTATGTCATGCTGCCTGTCTCTGTATGAGACATTTATTATATACAGAAACATTCCATCATGTGGGCCTTCAACTAAAGGTAAAACCCAGAATCAGGCAATCTTATCTGCTGTTGATGAATGGTCCTGCATTAGCTGGATTGGGAGTAGGAATGGATTGACCAGTAAGGCCACAGGGAAAAGTCCTGGTGGGCTAATGTCCTGGGGAGAATGAAGAATGGGACTCTATGGATAAAGCAAAACAAGCTAAAATAATGTTGAACTACAAATACGTTTCCTAAAAATTGGCACTGGATTCCCCCCTCTCATTTGATGTCACTGCAGCGACATGATGTCTGTGTGACATTTATTATTTGTACTGATAAATTTCACAGTTCAACAAATACACTAGCATTAATGAATTTTAATCAAAACAGTTTTACTGATGCTAAGTTCCTGAAGACTCTCTGTGTTACTCTATTGCAGAAAAAGCAACAGAGTGTCTTGTGGCACCTTAAAGTGGTCTTAATGTAATGAAATCAGTAAGTCCTCAAGCAGGTTTACAAAGAATTCCCCATTCAAATGTCTTCCTGGACTTTGTGGTTGAAGGCTACCTGGTCATCTTTGCAGGACAGCACTGATGTATTTGAGATTAATGTTCCGCTTTTCAGTTCCAGACTCTCCTGTGAGCATGCTCAGGCCTGCACATTTCAGTTTGCCCTTTTTTTCCTTCACATGGGATGAGACTGCATATACATTTTGATTAAATCTCTGTGCAAAAAAGCAATCACACTGTAGTATAATTTAATCTAAGTGCATTTCTGCTTATCCCATCTCATAACTTAAAATGGGGTGGAGGAGACATGGACTGAGAACTACAGCAAACTGCCCATGCATCAGTTCTGAATTTTAATTTTAGAATTTCTGCGAGTTAAACTGGAATGCAGGCGGGCTGCATTGTGGGGCAGAGCCATCCTACCAAACAGAAATGAAACTTCATGGAGCCATCTGTTCGTTTGTATTTATAACCATTTGAATAAATACTTTTGTTCTTTTTAATGTGCATGTTTTTGCTTGCTCAAGTTGTAGTGATCTTAGAAGCCCAACATTTTCCTAGCCTGTCTTCTATGCACTCAAAATGAGTTGCTGAGTGAAACTATTGCCAAAAGTAACACAGCATGCACCACTTTATAGGCTTTTTTCCCCTTCACAGAGCCTAGAACATGATTACAGATTTGTGCTACCATAGCCATGGGACTTCGCAGATTGCTGCAACTTAAAAGATTTGCATAAACAGCCATCTTGCTATTGATAAGGCAGACAATATGACCATCTGTCTTTTTTTGTTGTTTTACTGTAGCCAAATGAAAGCGACATGAAGTATGGATCCTATCATTTAAGACACTGCAATTTCCCAACTCCTGTTAGTATTAATTTCAGTTCTTACTCACAACATGCTCCCCAAAGGCAATTGCTTTCCCAAAAATGCAACACATCAGACACTCATTTACCCCTAACATGGATTCCTGGTGAGGAAAACAGAGCCGTTGACTCCTTTCTGCTCAGACATCTTCTGTCTTGAAGCTTATATTATTGATCATAGAATTCAATTTTGGATCCCTGAAGGATCCAAATGCCTTTCATTCTAGATGCTTTTGCAAAACTGAGGCATAGCAAACTCCATACTTTTTCATAAGCAATTTCTCAAACAACAAAAGATAGTGTTAGCTTTGCCAATAACCTTACATAAAATCAGCTTGACAGTTCAATGTTTTGAGCGACTTTTATGCAGCTATGTCACCAATAGCCAAGGATTTTTTTTTTCTCTAATTCAAAACTCATCTCCAAGGAAACCCAAAATTTGCCTTTATGGTTGCCCTCGCTGCCCTTTGTCTTGCTGTTGTTTAAGTTCTGCTTTTGCACTAGTGCTAGTATTAAGTTTGTTGCAGGCAGTTTGACAAGAGCTTCTGCATGCACTGGCCATTGATTCAATGATGCATTTGACTAAAGGTTCAAGGTCATTCTATGTCTATTTCTGCTGTGTTTGGGGAGGGTTTCTTTTGCCCTTCCATTTGAAAAAATGGCTTCTCAATGGACTGATTTTCTCTCTTTATACCATACACTCAGTTCCTAAAACCTGCTACTAATTACCTTGGCTAGAATTCACAAGCAAAGTGCTGTGCCAAAAATAAGAGAGTGGCCCCTAAGATGTACAAATAACAAGCTGCTCCTCTGCTTATTAATCCACCATAGTTTGCACTTTGTCTTGTTAACCCTGGTGGGTGAGGTTTGGAAAGGGATGATTGAAGAAGGAACCTACATCCAGGAGATACTGAACAGACAGTCTCAAATTTAACGTGTCAGAAAGAGGGGGGGGGGAATTACCATTCCTTGTAAGGGAAAATCTTCAGTTCTTTTTAACAATGTTGCAATGTGTTCAGAGACTTTATGTTAACTGTGTGATAAAAATCAACAGTTCAGACTATAATGGACTGATGTTGCTATCACAGCATTATGGATACCTCCATAACTCTAGGATGGCTAACTTAAGCTAAATGAAAAACAGTCCAGTAGCACCTTTAAGACTAACCAATTGTATTGTAGCATAAGCTTTCGAGAATCACGTTCTCTTCGACAGATGCATGGAGGGCAGAAGGAAACTGGCCAAATATAGAGGAAGAGAGGGGAGAATGTTTTGTCTATGAAGGAAAAAGGCTCAAACTTGCCTCTAAGTCAACTGTTGTTATTTTATTAAAGTGACCCTGTATCATTGCACACATAAAAAATCAAAACGTCATAATAAGAAGTTGTCCTTTTAGGGAAACTCTGATGGACAAATCTTTTTATTTTCTCAGTGATAAACTCCTGAATTTTTTTAAAGATAATTGAAATCTCGCAAACCAGCCATAAAGGGAAACAATGAAATTAAAATACAGAGAATTTGGTTTAGGGTACACCTCTGGATCATAGTCACATAAAGAAATTTAACTGCAAAATTCACACATGTGAAATTTAACAGGTTCTCTAGTTTCAACTTGATGTGGAATATTCTGTCATTTTATGAATGTTAGAAACACATTTCTCTTAGGGATTTAACAAAAAAAAGAGACCGAAACAAACGTTGCTGAAAGAAAGTAGTTTGTTGAAACAAAACAGTTTGGGAGATAAGGAAGAAGAGATTCTGGGAAGAAATAAGATTGAGAGTAATGTTCAAAAGCCTGTTCTCAGATATATTCAAATTAAATTGTAAGCATATCAAAATACATATTTGATTTCTTCTTTTGTAACTATATCTTTCAACAGTTAATATCGAACCATAGACCAATGGTCCGTTCTCCAACTCTCATCCCAGTTTATACGTAAAAGGAATTGTGCCTTTGTAAAACTTAGCTATTATACAGATAGATAGAATTAATTACAATTGTTGCTTACTATGGAGAACCCAACAAATCGATCAAAGTCATAGGTCATTCTGAGGAGTATTTGCACGTGGCCTGATGTATGAAGGAATGTACAGTTATCTTCTTTTACCAGTTTCCTCATTAACAGCCATGACTGAAAATATGAAGCGAGGGAACAAGTACATAAAACTGGATATAAAAATGTGTATTTCAACAAAATAACATTTCAATTATTCTTTTGAAACTGGAAAAAATCCTTTTATTCCTTGACCTATACTACCAGTGAAAGTAAATTATTGCCCTTTTTTATGAGTGATAGCAATGTCAGGAGATGTCTGTACCAAGAAATTGGGAACAATAGTAGTCTTGTAGCATTCCCTTGGTGTTATGTAGAATCACATGTTTAATACTCCCCTCCCTCCCACACACAAACACACTTGCTTTGTCATGATTTCTGTAAATGTATTAATAAATAATTGTTATGGCTTCATAAGTGTAATTTTGTCAAATGATAACCAGATATGCACAGTTGAGTTACCTAATAGGTCTGCATGTC
This sequence comes from Eublepharis macularius, assembly GCF_028583425.1. Taxonomy (NCBI): domain Eukaryota; kingdom Metazoa; phylum Chordata; class Lepidosauria; order Squamata; family Eublepharidae; genus Eublepharis; species Eublepharis macularius. The sequence goes on from NC_072794.1 coordinate 70,960,683, forward strand.
AAGGCTGGCATTTCAAGTGTGTCCTTTTATATATGTAGAACTAGTTCTAGGGAAAGGGATTACTCAAGCTAACAGTTTGTAACAATAATTTTCCCAGGAAAAAGGGAAAGATGGAAGTGAAACAGATCCTTAACCAGCAAGTAGGTTTATTACCCTATCCAAGATACAGATCTGAAAGAAGAAAACATCATGGAGATAGTCAAGAAATTGAGACTGTACTATTTAAATGGCAACAATACTGAACAATTTACATCAGACAATCCAGCGAAGCTATTCAAATTTATGCCATGCTAGTGCTCCATTGAATTAATATCCAACTAAAGTACATTGAAACCAAATGACGTTTCTCACATGAGGCTAGTCCAGAGAAACCAACCTGGAAAGAAGAGATAGATGAATGGTACCCAAAACCCAGACCGAAAAGTACAGAGGGATATATGGGGAAGGAATTTTTGAAAGACTTGGCATGCCTTTTTATGCACTGAGGGTACTCTCCACCACCAAGCTTAATGTATAGGCCTTTACTACAGTGGGAAGTTATTTTCTATGTTCTCTAGTCATGCATTTAGACTACAGACAGTGGTCTCCTTTTTAACAAGTATTGTGTGGTTAATTGTTCTGGCCAGTATATTATTCAGGCAGTGACATCCTAAGCACTCTCATAATTCCATTGGCATTGTAGGCTTAGAATAGTGTGAGTCGCACTGCTAGTTATCAGTATTCACTCCTAGTTTTTCAAAACAAAAAAGAAGAAGAAAAAAGACCTTTATACCTCTAGGTAGTTGGAGACCATAATCTACCTATTCCTAGTTAGAACTATGAGTAAATGCTTTTATTTGTAGGTTTGGGCGGTGTCAAAACCTTCACTCACAGTTTTAAAAGTATCGCTAAGCTGAGAGCAAGTAAAATGGGGGAAGGGAAAGCCAGATGCTTTCTAAGCTGCACCCAGACTTGAACTTTAATCATGCAGATGTGGCCAGAAGGCTTTCTGCTAGAAACTTACTCTTCCAGGTTTGTGGGCAGGCAGAGATGTTGGAAAGGTTTCTTTCTGGAACTTTCAGGAAAAGCCTCTCTGACCTGCACTTTTGACCTGCTGGAAGTGGGGAAAGGGAGAGAATAAAAGATCTCAGCACAGGGAGGAGGGTCTCTGGCTGACTTGAGCTAGAAGCTAAAGAAGATGAGAACTCTTGCAGGAGGTGGCCATTTAACATGTGGAGGCTAGAGGCCAGAACCAGGAGATGTATGAGGACTTCTCAATAAGCTGAAACTTTCTAATATAGAAAGCCTGCCTAAACAGAAGATCTAATTTAGGCATGTACAAAAAGAGGACTTGAGGAATGGCATTTTTGCACGTTTCTTTTTTAGTTCCCTTGCTTGCTTTGGTGCTGTGCTTAAAGTGTCAGTGTTAACATTTCTTCTTTTCTTTAATAAATGCTTTTAAAATACTTAAATGCTAACTGTTCTATATACCACATAGACTTCCACTTTTCAGCCATGCTACTTAAAACAGGTGCCACAGGAAGGGGGTGATCTGTTGGTAACTGGCTGATCCGCCAGTGGTGCACAATTGCTGTAAACAATCCCTGCAGTAACCAGGTGCAGGGTAGTAGGAGTCTGGGCACAAGATGAGTAATAGTGGCAAGCCTGCCAGGGGAGAAGGGAGTCTTGGCCCGCCCCTTGGTCAATTCCCAGAAAAGGCTAAGTAGTGCAAGCAGGTACAAGAAAAAAGGGGCACAAGCCCCTTTAAGGGTTGTGGGGGCACCACATGGGTGGCACATGACAGGTGGAGACTTGGACTGCCACTGGTTACACTTAGACTACCAGAGAGTAAGAAGGAGCAATGATCATAGGTCAGTGGGCCTGTTCTGTCACAAGAATGAACCTCCATTATTGCAATGATGGGAATTTTAGAAGGAATATCTCCTGCCTTGTACAGCTAATTCAGGAAGTGGAACTAGAACTGGTGCACACAGGATGCAAGTGTGAGAGATGTAACATCCCCTCTATTAACCAGATGCCTCTACACTGTCTGTCATGTCTGAGCCCCATCCATGCCAATGCTAATACTGAACCAATGTTTCATACTGTAACTTGATGTCCTACTGCTAATGCCATAACTGTTTCTTTCACAGGCTGCTTGCAGGTGCTTGTCTAACGGACTGCAGAAACTTTCAGTGTTCATGACCTTGTAGACTACTCACTTCCATGCATTGCTATGTCTCAATTTTGATCTCTTGCTTTCTCAGTGTCTCAACTTGATGGTACAGCTATGGTACAGCTATGCAAGATGTTCTCAGGGCAAATTCGCACCACAAATCCTGTTTACTGTTGGGAGGGGGGGAGGACCAACCATGTGTGTTAAGAGGAAGGTTTTTCCCAAGAATTACTATTCCTGTCAATCTTGCTCTTACTGCTTAGATGCTTACCTCACTTCTGAGTATATGGACATATATATGGATATATATGGATATATAGCCTGACAATTCAGTTTAGAACTTCTGCAAAAGTCAATTGACTGACTCTTGAGAGGTGCTAAGGACTTACTGTTTTCAGTAGCTGAGAAAAGGAGTTATAGGTGCTCCTCATCTCTAAGAAACTGGCCCAGTGACTAGAATGTGGCATTACTATTCTCTCCAGCTCCAAATGCTCTGAACAATTAGATTCTTTTATGCAGGCAATCCATTCACCCAGTGATGTGTCACATTTACACTCATAACTCCAGTTAGTGGTAATAGGAGTTAACAGCATAAATTCCCCATGAAGCAAGAGATGAATGGACTCCTAGAGGTGAAACATGAAACCTTATTCAATTTTTGTCCACTCCAAAGGCATCTGATTCTGCTGAAATGCTCTCCCAATTGCTAGCCAACACATGGCCTTTCCGAAACTTATGAGCTAATTATCTAAAAAATAAAGCACTCAATTAATTATTATGTTAAATGAGGGGAAATCTTATCATAAATAAAGCTTTAGAAGCCTTTGAACTGTCCAGCTAATATATTGAACTGCTTGGGGGAAAGTAGGAGAAACCTATTTACCTGAGCATTCTGTGTGAATACAGAAAACCATTTTCCAAGTAGTAAAATTATGATAGTGTAGATGTACCTGTGTCCTGACCCGGATAGCCCAGGCAAGTCTGATCTCAGACCTCAGAAGCTAAGCAGGGTCAGCATTGATTAGTTATTGGATGGGACACCTCCAATGAAGACCAGGTTGCAGAGGCAGGCAATGGCAAACCACCTCTGTTAGTCTCTTGCCATGAAAACCCATCATAAGTCAGCTATGACTTGAGGGCACTCTACCACCACAGATATACCTGTATTGGAAGCCAGTCATGCTTTACATTTTGCCAACTGTTGATGAGAATATTACCACTCACTAGGATTAAGCAGTTAGAAACATACTAATCAAGATCCAACATGAACAACATCTATTTTTAAAATATATATATATATATCTGAATTTGAGCAAAGTATGCATAACATTTGGAAGTGGGCAGAAGCCTTCTAACAAAATCTTCTGCTTTCTGCTTGGATGCTGGTAACAAATGTAGTTACAAGCATACTGTGGTGATTTGTGACTTAACATATGGTTGTCAATAGGGAGGTGCAAGCTTTACAAAATTCCCAAACCAAAGATACAGACTGAAATCACAGGTTCAGGTCATTACTATGATTTCCTTGAACAGTAACACAAATATGGGATTCTTAAATATTACCAAAAACCCCACCCTGAACAATTCATATTGCTTTTTTGTCTTTCGGTGCTGCTAGCTCGCTACAGGAGTGTTTGTCTTTAGTTCTACTGATTTTCTAGGCAACAGCATTTCTCCTTTCCAATCAGTATGTTGCAGGGGAACTGCACAGAGTGCTCCCAGCCAATCACCTTTGAAGACAAGCTACAGAGACCTTCAATTCTCCTTCCCTTTCTCCTTTGTCGGGATGGAGACCTTTTGTTCTTTGCAACTGTTATGACTGGAGGACACCTTGTTCAGGGTGATTGGACCCTGTGATCCAATTTGCTCAAAACTTGGGAAATCTTTAGTGAACAGGCAGCATTAGCTCCTCTGCAATTTTGGCATCATTTGATTGGGAAAACAGCCACTCCAGCCCTCTCCCAAATCCACCAGAAGGAATAACAACAAGAACCGTTTGCTTATATTCCACCCTTCTGGACAGAATAGTGCTGTAGTCAGAGAGGTGAACAAAGTCAGTGTTATTACTATATCCACAATACAGCTGGGGAGCTGTATTTTGAGACAAGTGGCATACCCAAGGTCACTAGCTGATCCATTGCAGTCGCAGGAGTCAAACCAGCAGAATGCAAAGGAATCCCTCCTCTCTTTGTGAAAGGAAACAAACAACAGACCACAAAGAAGAATGGCAAATGTAGAGTTTTAGTGGAAAAGTTAAAAAAAAGTCAATCACTGTAAGAGTAAGAAAATGAAATGAATGCAGATAGTTTTTTTAAATGCCAGTGTCCAGTCAGTGCTCTTTTCCCCTGCCCCAGCCCTGATCTGAAATCATAATGATTTTTTTCTCAGAGTACACCCTTAGTTGTAAGTATCTAGGCAATGATCCCCTGTCATAAAGTGATTCCAAAGTCCAGTAGTGATCCAATTTAGGCTGCTCCTATTAATATAAACATTTTAATTTTTTCTTTATTTTTCAAATTCAAAAGTCTGTTAATTTTCTTAACAGCTTTCCCTTTGGGAAGCTTTGGATTATAGGGCACACAACAATTCTGTTGTTGCTGGTGGTGCTGTTGTTAAAGGCTCTCTTTCCACAAAAATATTATTGTGCTGTACTCTTTTTGCTGAAAATCTTTAACGTGAGCAGATAGCAGCTTTGCAAAAAACCAATCAGTATGCAGGCAACCATGTTGGGGTAAACAAATTGCACTGGGGAGAGCCTCTGGATTTTAGGGTTTAACCCTAAATAGAAAAATCAGTGTATTTTCTGTAGCTAGTGCCTGCCTACCATTATGATTACCAGTGAAGGATCTGGGATGTGCAGTCATTATTTTGATAATCAAGAGCCATCATGAACCTCATCCATTTTCAAATATTGTAAATGCTCTAATTCCAAACACAACTATTTACAACATTCACAAATAGTTGAAAATCTTTCAATCGGTTCATTTATTCTGGCACTTTGCTAACTGTCACTACAAATGACAACTGAGATGGGCCCATCCCATGGCCACTGACACCATTATAAAAGCAGTTGTAGTTCTTTAAAAATTGCCATGGGTCCCTAATCCAGATTACACACATGGCAGCCCCAGGAACTCTTGTCCACACACACACACACATTCTTTTACAGGGAGGCTGTTTTGGTACCTGAAAGGTGGGGGAGAGGGCAACAAGAGCTCCTGGGGCCACCATGCTGTGCACATGATCTGGATCAGGACCCAGCAACAATTTTTAAAAAACTGTTAACTGCTTTTAAAATGGCGTAGGTGGCCATGGATACAGGACTAACAGCAACCACCCTTAGTGGCCCTGATTGATGATATTCATTGGAAGAGTGACAGGAGAAATGGATGCCTGTTGTTTCTCCTGGACTTTTCAACCACTTTTGTGGCCATTGACACAGGCTGGCCAGGTCGTGGGAGAAGGTGACTGTGCTTCAGTGGTTTCACTCACTTGGCTGGCCAATTACAGAAGCTGGTACTAGAGTACTAAAGCTTGGCTGCATAGTATTTACGCTATGGGGTCCTGCAAGCTCCATCTTGTATCTTTTGATGTTTAACATCTATGTGAAACTGTTGGGGGAGTTCAGCAGAAACTTTGGAGTAGGATGCCACCAGTATGCAGGTAGATATGTGGATGTCTCTCCCTATACCTTCTATACACCAGTTAAGATTCTCCTTATTAGTCCTGCTCTCTGTGCCCCATGCACAGGTGAGAGGGATGGTGAGCAGTAGCAGAGATTTTTTAGTAGTGGCATCTAGCTTGTGGAATGCCCTTCCCCTTGAGGTTTGCTTGGTACTTGTACCACACTCTTTTAGGCACAAGGCTAAAACGTTTATTTTTACCTAAACTTTTAAGTAATGGGTTTCTCCTTTTAGAATTATTTTTACAGTATGCTTCTAGCTTGAAAACTGGTTTCTTAGACTCATTTTAGGCTGCTAAATGTTTTCATGCTCTGGTTGGGTTTTTAAATACCAATTTTTAGTGCTGGGTTCTAATAGATTGGTAATTTTTAACAATTTCATGATTCTTTCATGTTTGACTTTATAAATTATCTCAAATAGGTTTTCTGGAGGTGGGACAGAAATTTTCTGAACAACTATCAGATTAATTAATAATAAATATATAGAGAAATGCCAGCACTAAAGAAAACAAGTCCAGCTTTAAACTGACAAAACAACCACGTATATTCCTTTTCCTATCTTGGAACTGCTTATCTGTGAGCATCTGGGGGGATGTCAAAATGATATTTAAGTGAATGGGGGGCCCAGACTTACCTGCGCCTCCTGTTGCCGCCGGCGGGCAGAGGAGCGGGAACCGCGTCGGCCGCTTGCTCGCTGGCTCGCCCGGCATGCTCCGGGCGAGCCAGCGACCAATCGGTTCAAACTCCGGGCCAGCCAATCGCGGCGGCCCGGAGTCGAACCGGCGGTGGGCGGGGCCGGCCTCGCGGCCCGGCGGCGGTTCCCTCCAAGGTCCGGCGGCCGGGTATTTAGCCGGCTGCCGGATCCGCCCCCGCCCATTTCGGCGGCGGTGAGCGAGCAGAGCGGTCGGCTCTGCGCGCTGAAGAGAACGAAGAGTGGCGGAGGAAGAAGAGCCGAAGAGGCGTCGGAAGCCCGGGCAAGGCGCGGCGGGTCAGGTTGCCCAGAGGGGTCTAGCTGAGCCCCTCGTGGTTCCCGAACCCGGTCCCGCGGCCCGGCGGAAGAGGAGGCACCGGGGAAGAGGCGCGGGCAGTCGAGCCGCGTCCGGGTGGGGGGCGCCGAGCACTCAAGCGGCGGCACTTGCACCTTCCGCTCCTTCCCCTTGCCCAGCTTCCCAAATCCTCCCGGGCCTGAGGGTTGGTGGCCCGACAGGAGAGGAGGCACCGGGGAGGAGTCCGGGTGGAGGAGAGCACGAGCGAGGCGGCCAGCGGGGCAGGCACCAAGCAGCGGCACTCGCACCTTCCGCTCCTTCCTCTCGCCCAGCTTCCCAAATCCTCCTGGGTTGTGCTGGTTGGTGGGGGGGAGGCATGGCACCAAGCAAGAGGAGGGCCCCAGCAGGGGCCAGTGCCGGCGCACGCAGCGCGCCCGCGGGGGCTGCAAAAGCACCCGCGGGAATGCAAAAAATGGCCGCACGTGGGAGCAGGGGCAAGACGGGCAGCAGGCCCAGGTCGGCGGGGGGGCAGCAGCCCGCAACAGGCCAGCACCCACTGCCCCACCCTTGTCTGGGAGGAGGGCAGCAGCCCACAGGGGGGTAACACCACACAGCCAGGGGGCAGGGGAGGCTGCTTCAGGGGGCAGGCAGGCAAGCAGCCAAAAAAGGGCCACTACCAGAGGACCCAGAGCCCAGACCACAGGGAGGGCAAAAGTTCAGGGGGTGGCAGGGGAGGCCAGCCCCAGTGCCCTCCTGGATATTTCCCGGGCCTTGCAGCGCCTTACCGAGCGGGTGGAGCACCTGGGAAGCTCCGGGCCCGGGTCAGGTCAGCCGGCCCTTGAGCCTGGTGAGGCCCCCCAACGCAAACCGCGAGAGAAGGTGAAGAGAGGCCGTGGAGTCGCTCAACGCCAGGAAGCCCGTTCCTCATCCAGCTCAGACAGCAGCAGCAGTGAGGAGCGCCGGAGGCCGGCCAAGCGTAAGAGGACATCCCGCAGGAAGGGGAGGCGCTGCCATCAGCGGGAGGAAACAGACAGCGACTGGACATCAGGTGAGTCCTCCTCCTCGGATGAAGGGGCGGCGGGGGAGGACTATTGGGAGGTGGCTGCCAGGGCCCCAGGCCTCCCAGGCTGGGCCCAGTGGAGGAGGGACAGGTCCCAGTCAGGGGAGGGTGACCCTAAGGAGGTTTGGGGCCCCACAGAAGCCCCCCCACGGGTTGCCTCGTTCACAGATGACGAGGACCCCCCGGGGATTCATTTGTCACGCAAGGTCAGGGAATGCATTTTGGACGGCTACTACGTAGATGTCCTTTCCTTACTCCGCCCAGAGGCGGAGGACGGGAGATGCGCACCTCCGGCCAAACGGGACAAGCGGGGGGGGGCAAGAAGGAGGTCGCCGAGCGGACATTCGCCAACTGGCTCGAGGGATTTACGGTCTATATGGGGGTTGTCCAGGCCGCGTACCCCGAGCGGGGCTGGCACCTGACCAATCACCTGGGGAATGTCCTGCGGGCACGGGCCTTGGCGGGGGAACCCGCAGCCATGGATTATGATGAGGCCTTCCGAAAGAGGGCCTCCCACAATCCCAGGGCCCGCTGGGATCTCATTAGCCAGAAGCTCTGGCTATGGCTGGTGGGCCCGCACATGAAGGGAAAGGGTGACCCTGTTCGGGGGGGGGGCGGTGGCAGCCTCGCAGGGACAAATCTCGGGGCGTGTGCTGGGAGTACAACCAGGGGAAATGCCAGCGCACGAAGTGCCGCTTCGAACACAATTGTGACTCCTGTGGTGGGCCTCACCCGCGCCCATCCTGCCCACGGGGGGGGGGGAAACCCCACACCCCTTTCGTGGGGGCCGGTCCTCCAATAATTCCTGCAAGGACGGGGGATCGGCCGCATCCACCGCACAGCCCTCCAGCGGCAATTAGCCCCCCCTCGGGGGGCTGGGGCTTGCCCATACCCCTGTTCGGCTTCGCGCCCTGCTCCCCCTACTGGCGCGTTACCCCAACAGGGAGGCAGCGAAGTACTTGCGGGAGGGATTCGCGTCGGGCTTCCACATCCCCTACACAGGGCCGCGGGTGGCTTCCTCATCGGGGAATCTCAAGTCTGCCAGGGAGCTTCCTGAGGTGGTGGCGACCAAGATCGCCAAGGAGGTAGCAGCCGGACGCGTAGCAGGCCCCTTCTCCAGCCCGCCCCTACCTAACCTGAGGGTGTCGCCCCTGGGGGTCGTCCCTAAGAAAGCCCCAGGGGAGTTCCGGCTTATACACCATCTGTCATACCCCAAGGGATCCTCGGTCAACGAGGCCATCCCCTCTGAATTGTGCGCGGTCAGGTATGCATCTTTCGACCATGCAGTGCGCCTGGTCAGGGCTTGTGGGCGGGGGGCCCTCATGGCCAAGTGTGATGTTCAGTCGGCTTTCCGTTTGCTGCCAGTTCACCCGGGGGATCATTGCTTGCTGGGTTTTAAGTTTCAGGATCGTTGGTACGTGGACAAGGCCATGCCCATGGGGTGCTCCGTCGCCTGCGTGGCCTTTGAGACCTTTAGCACGTTCTTGGAATGGGTAGCCAAGGACCGCATGGGGTCTCCATTTATTACTCATTACTTGGATGACTTCCTCATCATGGCTCCGCCCAACAGCTCGTGCTGCGCTACCCGGCTCAGCACCTTCCAGGCCTTGGCCGCTGAACTGGGAGTCCCCCTGGCCCGGGAAAAGACCGAGGGCCCGACCTCGCGACTCACCTATTTGGGGATGGAACTGGACTCGGTGGCCGGGCTGTCCCACCTCCCCAGGGATAAGCTTGCTCGCCTGCGGGACCTGATCACCAGCATCCTGCCCCGCTCTAAGTGCACCCTTAGGGAGCTGCAGTCCATCATCGGCCATCTTAATTTCGCCTGCAGGGTGGTTTCCCCGGGGTGGGCCTTCTGTGCCCGCCTCGCGCAGGCCTGCCGGGGGGTCACCTCCCCTCACCACCGGATACGGATCACCGCAGGCCTCAGGGCCGATTTGCGGGTCTGGCTGGAATTCCTGGGCAAATTCAATGGGGTCTCTCTCTGGCAGGACCCGCTGGACCTAGGGACAGATCTGCAGGTCCATTCCGACGCTGCCGGGAGCCAGGGGTTCGGGGTCTACTTCAGAGGCTGCTGGTGCGCCCAGCGCTGGCCGGCCATGTGGGCGGGGGCCGGAATCCTCCGGGACCTGACCTTCCTGGAACTGTTTCCCATCCTGGTTGCCGTGTCCATGTGGGGGGAGCTCCTGCGGGACAAACAGGTCACATTCTGGTGTGACAATATGGCAGCAGTGAAGGTGATCTGCCACCAGTCTTCTCGCTCTGAGCGGGTTATGCGTCTGGTCCGCCGTTTCGTATTATGCTGTCTTGATTTTAACATCACCTTCTCTGCCCGACACATAGCAGGGGTAAGCAACGACCTGGCAGACGCATTATCTCGCTTCCAGATGGAGAGATTCTTCTCGCTGGCGCCGGAGGCTCATCGAGAGCCCGACCCATTCCCGGAGGAACTGTGGCAACTTGGAGGGAGTCCATAACGCAGGGAGTTCTGTGCTCGGTGGCACCTTTCACCCTCCGGGCCTACACCGCAGCGGCATCCAGATTTCAATCATTTTCCGAGGGCTGCGGGGGTGGGGCGACGGGGCCGGCAACCCAAGACACGGTCCTGCAGTATTTGGCCCACCTCCGCGAGCTGGGCCTATCTACCAGGACCATGCGGAGGGACCTGTCAGCTATCGCAATCAAAACATTCCTTTGCTAGTAAATGTAAACATTTAGGTCTAGCTATTTTACTGCTGCAAACTAACAGGGCAAACTCCCTTGAAGCCTCACTCAAGCCAACTGACCCCAAAAGGACACCAAAAGGAGATGTTTACATTTACTAGCAAAGGAATGTTTTGATTGCACCCTCCCTCTCTCCCCCCATAACTGCATCTTCTCTCTCCTCCCCTCCTCTTCTATATTTGACCAGTTTCTGTACCATGCATCTGACGAAGAGAACTTGATTCTCGAAAGCTTATGCTACAATAAAATTGGTTAGTCTTAAAGGTGCTACCGGACTCTTTTTGATTTTGCTGCTACAGACTAACATGGCTAACTCCTCTGAGTCATTGATAAGTGGTGCCCATATGACTGAAGAATGTCAAAATTGTATCTGTGATAAAGTCTAATTTAAACTCACACTTTGAACTGGGAAGAGAATGGACTTTTTATAGGATGGCTGTCTTGGAAGAGACTTTTATTAAGAGTGACTCGAGAATAATTTTGATCTCTTAGGCCAAATACAATGGAGCTGGTATAAGGTTTCAGTGTAAGAGAAGTTTTTAAGGGAAGCAGCAAATATTGGTGATTTAAAAAAAAAATCTGAGGAGACACTGCATCTTTGTAGTTGCTGAGAAGTGTCCTAAATAAAGCAACTGGTTCCCACACTGATAAGAAAACCACTCTCACTTTGAATGGAGAATGATGAGGAGCAGAAGCTTGATAATAAACTAGCCTTTACTTTTTATGGACAACATTAATGAGTTCTAGTTACACTGAATGGCTATTTATTTATTTATTTATTTATTATCTTGACTTTGTCCTCATTGAGGATCCAAAACAGCTTACATTGTCCTCCTGTCCTCCATTTTATCTTCACAACAAACCTGTGAGGTAGGTTATGCTAAGAATGTGTGACTGGCCCAAGGTCACTCAGCAAATTTTGATGGCAGAGTGGGGATTTGAAATTGCATCTTTCAGATCCTAGTTAAACACTCTAAACCCTACATTACACCAGCTCTTCACCACTTCTGGTCCAACCACCTGCACATTGCAAAAGATTCACAACTACCTCCCTCCCACACACACAACCAGTGACCCTTGCTCCATGCCCAGAAGATGGCAAAACACTGTCAGGATCCCTAGCCAAAATGGCCTGGAGAAAAATTTTACCTGACCCCAAGGTGGCAATTGGCCTTATCTTGAGCATGTAGGAAGGGACCACGAGAACTAAACATTGATGTAACCCTTCCTGCCCTCACTCTCATGATCTGTGTAGGTTCACAGAATCAGCACTGCTGTCAGATGGCCATCTAGCGTCTGCTTAAAACCTCCAAAGAAGGAGAGCCCACCACCTGTTCCACTGAGGAACCACTCTGTTAGGAAGTTCTTCCTAATGTTTAGCCGAGGACTCTTTCAATTTAATTTTTACACATTGGTTCTGGTCTGACCATCTGAGGCAGCAGAAAACAACTCCACGCCATCCTCTATATGGCAGCCCTTCAAGTATTTGAAGATGGTTATCATAACACCTCTCAGTTGTCTTCTCTCCAGGCTAAACATACCAAGCTCCTTTAACTGTTCCTCAAGTTGTCCTGAAAGGCGGTATATAAATCGAATGTTGTTGTTGTTATGGTTGTCATAGGACTTGGACTCCAGAACTCTCACCATCTTCGTTGCCCTCCTCGGGACACATTCCAGCTTCTCTATATCCTTCTTAAATTGTGGTGCCCAAAACTGAACACAGTTTTGGGCACAAAGACACCAAGACTCCCCAAGTTTCAGGGAGACTGGACCCCGAGAAAGGCATGATCTTCACTTGCTGTCAAATTTTTCCTCGTAATAAGAATGAATGGGGTGGCTGGGGGCACCTAATTTGGGGGGCACTAAAATGATCTCCCCACAATACAAAATCCACCAAAGTTACAGTGGACCTACTCCTCACTGTCCTATAAAGACTCCCCAAGTTTCAGGGAGATTGGACCTTGGGAAAGGCATGATTTATGGGTTTCCCTAGTTGCTGTCATTTTCTCTCCACAAAAGGAAAAAAAAATGGGGTGGCTGATGGCACTTTCATTGAGGGGCCATAAAATGGCTACCCAAGGTCCAATCTCCCTGAAACTTGGGGGGGGGGGTCTTTAGAGGACAGTTAACAGTAGGTCCCCTGAAAATTTTGCCAATTTATTTTGTAAAATGCCACCCCCATCCCCTGGATAGCCCCCATAGTTTTCCCCATGGGTAATAATGGAGATTGGAGGTGGCCGAGGACAAACAGGCAGGAAAGAGTTGATTCTGGCTGACAGCAAGAAACGCTGCTGTGGCTCCCAAAGTGGGAATTGCCCACTCCCTTTTGCATAGATGCGCCCCCTTCCTGGCAGGCCAAGTTGCAAGAGGTGTGGATTCCCCGTTTTTAGCCACACCCAGAAAACCTGGCAGCGATTTTTTTCTTGATACATCCAATTGATTAAATTCAGAAAAGCTGCAGAGGAAGGTTTGAGCATGGGTGAAGAGAACAGTGCCAGAGCTTTCATTGAGGCAACCCCAGCGATTGCCTCCAGTGCTGAGGTGCTGGAGGGGGTGCCGGGGCCGGGGGGGCATGCACTGCGGAGCTGGTGGTGGCAGCGTGCAGGTGGCTGACTGGGAGGGATAGAAAGCTGCCCGCGTACCACCCCAGCCGCCTGCCACACCCAGCCCGCAGCTACTGCAGCCTCCCAACTCTCCCACGCTGGGAGCAGCAGCCATGGGCCAGATGTGGCAGGCGTCCAGAGCGGCATGTGGAGCAATGGAGCGGGAGGGCTGGGAGGACACATGTGCTCCTCCCAGCCACCTGCCATGCCTGGCTGGGCCAGCAGCCTCTCAGCCCTCCCGCCCAGCTGCCCGCTGCCCCGCAGTCCGGGTGCACACACTCTGCACACACATGTGCAAGGAGGCAGGAGCACTCCTGAAGCTGCCCCCCTTTTCCGGCACCAGAAACTCTGGCGCTGGCCCTGGAAGAGAAGGTGCATCATGGGATACCATCTCTCATCTTGGAGAAATGGGGAAGAAACATATGCCAGTCTGAGCACGGGATCGAGTGCAGTATGGCCATGGTGTGCAAGTGAACATGGGGAACATGTGTGTGTTCATGTGTCATACACATGTAATTCATTTTGTGTAGTTTGGCTCTGAGAATTAAAGGTGGTTTGCTAGTGCTTTCCTCTGCAAAATCTTCCTTGGTGTTCTCCCATCCAAGTACTGACCCAGCTTAGCTTCTGAAATCTGACAAGATCAGGTTATATACCACACCACCTTCTCTTCCACAGTCCTAATTATGTCTTTTAAAAAGTCCGTCTGAATAATTTAGCTTTACATAGTCTGTGGAAATCCAGGAGGGTGGAAGCCTTCATGACCATGTAACTTCTGCTTATATAGGTTCTATGGGGCTTAGGAAGCAAACTTTCACACACATGTTAAGAAAAAAACCTTTTAAAAATTAATACAATTCAACTTTTTTTCCTTTAACTAAATTCATAAGTGCAACCATACAGAAACTTTAAATCAACAATATCTTTGAAAAGGTAAAGAGTTCAACTTGTCTGATTCCACTGAGTGATAGAGTCTTTTTTCATTATCCTTCCAATTCAAAGCAACTGTAGCCCAGGCTTCTGTCCTCTTCTTGGGGAATTACAGACCTGCAAAAATAATACCATCCCAGTAACACCAACCAAACACGATATACAAACACCACTTTTAGTCATATTGTTCACATACAACATTTGATTACCTTATTCAAGGTAATAAGAGCATATTAATTATTATTCAGCTCCCCAGCAACCAGCTTCTTCCACAGCTGCCTGCCTCTAGCTACTGACTTCACCTTATTGACTAAAGTAATTACCTCATAGGGTTTACAATCACATCAGGCAGGCTGTTCCATAAGATGGAGGCCACAACAGATAATGCAGGTATATGGGCAGTTGTTGATTTTTCCCATTTGCATAGTGGCAACTGTAGGAAGCCCTGCTGTGATAAGTGGAGGTATTGCAGTGGACCATAGAGGGGGAAGCATTCTTGCAGATATGAGGATTTGGAACCAAGGACACAAAGGGTTTTCTGTGTTAATCAATACCTTGAAAAGCGCCTGGTAACTGATAGACTGCCAATGGCATGACTGCAGGATTGGAATAATATACATGATTTGTCTACCTCTTGATAATAACTGAGCTGCAGCATTCTGCAGTAACTGGAAACTCCAAGTTGACTTTGAGGGGAGACCTATGTAGAGGACATTACAGTAGGTCTGTGCACTAGGTCTGGAGAGATCTTCCACTGAGCCTGATGTTCACTAGGTGACCTTGGGCAATCACTGTATCTTAGCCTAAGCTATCTCACAGTGTTCTTGTGAGGTAGAGATGGAGAAGAGGGCAATTGCAGATTTCATTCTGAGCTCCTTGGAGGAAGATGAAATAAAAATTTAACAAAAAGATATCTGAGGTTACCAATGAACCTGAGAAGAGAATTTAGTTAAGTGTTCCAGAAGTTTTCGAAAATTCAAAGCCAATGAGAGACCCATAGGGATAAGTGTTACATGGTAAAATGCTTGTAGAAATGTTAACCTAAAAGGGGACTGAGAAATTATATGTGTCTGTTGATCCATCTTCTCAATGTTTCAATAGTTTCTGAAGGGTAAGCCCATTTTCTTCATCTCTAGGACACACCCTGTATGTTCTTCAAAAAAATAGCTAGAGATATCCTTGACACAAATGTGAACAGTTTTCTATTTCCTGTATAGACTGTCCTAGCTTCCTTGTTTCCACTATTTTATTTATCTATTTAGTTATGTTGTTTATATTCCGTGTTTCTTTCTAAGGCAGATTTTGTGTGTGTGTGTGTGTGTGTGTGTGTGTGTGTATTGTCCTCTTCCACATTTCCTATATACTGCATCAAACCCAGGCAACAGTACAAATCCTAAGTACTATATTTACTTGTGTTTCCAAAGAGACCTTCACAAAGGTTTGCAAACAAGAGGGTGGTTTTCTTATTGCAAATGGCAAGTGATATGCCCTAATCAGATGTCTTAGTCAATAGATTCCTCAGCAACCCAGCCTAAAGAATGTCCTGATTCTCCCATTTTAATAATGTACACACAGAGCTGAGTCTCAGTAGGTCACATGATTGTTACATTAATAACAGGATTCTTCTTTAAAATAAGATCATTCTTAGATGTGTTGTATAGGACCATTGTATTTCAAACCCTGATCTCTTATAGCCAATTCCAGTGGAACTTTGTGAGTATTAGATTTATAGCCATTGCTGATTAGTTCAGACTTGAGCTCATCTGGAACCTACACTTTTTGCAGAGAATTGTTAGGTGGAAGAAAATCAGAGCAAAATTCCAGAAAATTAGAATAATCCTGTTCTGATAAATCTCGAGTTATACAACTCTGTTGCAGCATTCAGTTCTGCCATGTGTACATGATTGAACATTGTAAGACAGCTGATAAAAGATTCATATGACAATATCTTATTAAAATAAACAAGTTATTCTTTTCACAATAATTTGTTTAGTGGAGTTTCACAGTGCTCTGAACTAGACAAAACAAAACATCTTTGTGAGCTAATTACTTCTAAAATTCTATTAACATAACAATTCAATACAGCTGTTTACAGGGTATTCCTAGTTAGGGCTTCGGTTGCCATGACAACAGAACGGTTTTTAAATGAAGCAACTAATGTGAAGTTGTTCTTTCGAAACAAAGACATATAATGCATCCCTTGTAAAAATATAATATGCAAAATTTATACATTAGGCTAGAAGATCTCAAAGGGTCTTCTCCTAAAATTTATTGCACAAAAATAGCTTTGGATGACAGGCTTGTTGCTATAAACACCTCACAAACTGTGACATTACATTTGCATTACATGAACATTGATGGTCTATTATGGACAGAGGAACTGAGGTAATTGTTTAAGTTTGGGGTGCCAAGTTAAAAAAAATTGGTAAAATCATCAGGATTTTCATTATGGGTATTTAGAAAACCACTTTACTACACATTTCACCATACGTAAGACCTAATATGTGATTAAAATCCTTCTTACAACTTGATAGGATGATATAGCTGACCTGGCTACCTTGGGTGAGAGAGAGCATCCTCCTCAGGTATTCTATAACTAGGATAAGTTTGTATTGTTTTTAGACATATTTTAACAATTTGATTTTTTAATATATAGACGATCATTTAACATGATATACTGTTAGTCTATAGCCTGTGCTTTTTGGTAATATAGCTATAGCTAATTGTCAGTCAAGAAAAATGTCTAGTGGAAAACTCATACTGAGTCTGGCAGAGCACGCTATAGAGCCCATTGGAAGGATTATGAAGGAGCTGTGAGAGCAGCAAAGAAATATCATTTCTTTGCAACCACTGCATAAGCTAGTTCATGGCTCCAATCTCCAGATTTAAGTATCCTCAGAGTCACTTGGTGATTAGTATATAAGATGCTATAGCTTAGATAGAGATAATTGACAAGCATTTTAAAATATGTTATCATGAAAGACATTTCAACAAGGCAGATACTTTCTGGCTGTCTGGCCAGGGAAACTGGAGAATGTACTGCATAGCTTCAGCTATGGTATGGGAGATGGATGAGACTGGGCCCTTTGACACAAGTTTGTGTGCAGCACAAAAAGAATGCTAGCTCAGTTTGAAGCCAGGGTGGAATTGCCCAAATGATGGCAGTTATTAGAGGCTGGCACTAAAGGGTGAGGAAGGAGAAATTTAGGGTGCAGGAACAATATGGTAAGAACAATTTTACCAGTGTCCTGGATTTAATTAGGGGTGTGTGATTTGGTATTGTTCTATCAAATATGTAATCAGATAAATGCCGATTTGGCATTATTCAGCTATACCAAATCAAAATAGAGAATCCCAAATATGTTCAGGATCCCAAATACCTAAATATATTTGGGATTATCTGGCAAATGCAGCCAGACATTATAGAGACTTCTGTGAGCGCTTGTAGAATCTGGCCTGCCCTATGGCAGCTCTCTGGTTTTTGATAAATAATAGTTTTTGTTATGGAGAGTACTTTGGCTTGTTGTTGGCTCTTTTAAGAGTTTCTTGTTTGACTGTTCTTGGAGGGGGGGATAATTTTTTTCCTGGTTGAAGAGGGGTTTTTTGTTTGTTAATTTTAAAGAATTTTCTTGTTCTTTGGGAGGGGGATTGTATTTGATTGCTGTATTTTAAGGTTGTTGTTTGCTTGTTTTCTGCTTTTGAGGGGGGAATAGCTTTCTTCTGCTGCCAGCTTGATGTTCATTTTTCAGAGTTTTCTGCTTGTTGGGAGATTGCATTTTGAGTGCCATTTTTTAAAGTTGGTGGTTGCTTGTTTGCTATTTTCTGGGGGGGTTGATTTATCATAGCAATTAATGGCATTTGCGGCCTCTCTTGTTGGGTTGTTGTGCTCTTTCTGAGTGCTAGTAGTTTGTTGCTTGATCTAGGTAAAATAACATTACAACAACTATGTTTGCTTGCCATTTCCAGGACTGAGTGCTTATGCAGGATGATAGTTTTGCTCCTGTGCGATTGAATGATGTGTTGGTACTTGGTTCTGTTCTGTGGTGTCATTGGTCCTGGCTTCTGCCTGTCTTCTGTGAGTGACACTGGTTCTGTTGCAACACTGTCCCTTGTTTCACTTTAATTCTGTTGGGATTCTCTGTCCCTTGTTTCACTTTAATTCTGTTGGGATTCTCTGGTTTGACATTGGTTTTGTTGGGCTTTCTTGATTCCACTTGCATTACGACTGGGTCTTTGGCCAGTGCTGCCTTGCCCCTCTGGATTTTTGCCTGAAAGACAGCTTGGAATCCCCCCCCCGGAACAATGGAGACTGGTGGGGTAGCTCATTCAGAGGCCTCTAGAATTGGACCCTTGGGATCAATCTTCTTGAAATTTGAAAGGTATTTAGTGAATAGTCGTGACTAGGATACCTGCTATTTTGGTGGAGTTTTCTTGAAAAAAGCCTCCCCTGCCCTCCAGATAGGACTCCCATTGGGAATAATGTTCAAACATATTCAGTATCTCCCCCCCCCCCTCTAAATGTGTCTGGATATCATACTGGTATGTTTGGACCCAAATATCTGTAATATATCTGGATACCTGGATCCAAATAATACCCCTTTTTTGCTGCACACACCTAGATTTAATATCAGATATTGAAATCTATTGCTTCTCAGATGTCAACTAGTGTCAACTAGTAATGTATGAGGTTGATGAAACAGTAGAGGCAAACTAGGCAGCAACTTAGAATACCTAAATTCTAGGGGAACCTCCTTAGACATGCCTTGGTGATAGATGCTGTGTGCATTCCTCGAGGAGAACATGGAAGCCCTCTGCAGATGACATTGTATGTGTGTGTTATGTGCCATCAAGTCACCTCCAATCTATGGCGAACCTATGAATGAAAGACCTCCAAAACATCCTTTCATTAACAGACTTGCTCAGAACTTGCAAACTGGAGGACCTTGCTTCTTTTATTGAGTCAAGCCATCTCATTTTAGGTCTTCCTCTTTTCCTACTGCCTTCTACTAGAATTATTTACTTTTCCAGAGAATCTTGTCTAATCATAATGTGACCAAAGTATGATAGTCTCAGTTTTGTCATTTTAGCTTCTAGGGAGAATTCAGTCTTGATTTGATCTAGTACCCACTTATTGGTCTTTTGGGCTGTCCATGATATCCTCAGAACTCTCCTCCAGCATCACATTTCAAAACAATCAATTTTCTTCCTGTCAGCTTTATTCACTGTCCAACTTTCACATCCGTACATCGTAATGGGGAATACCGTTGTTTGGATTATCTTGATCATGGTTCCCAGAGAGACATCTTTATCTTTAAGGATCTTATTTAGCTCTCTCACAGTGGCTCTTCCAAATCTCAATCTCCTCCTGATTTCCTTGTTGCAGTCTCCCTGTTGGTTGATGATTGAGCCAAGGAATAGAAAATCTTGAACAATTTCAATTTGCTTATTGTCAACTTTAAAACTGTGTAATTCCTCAGTAGTCATTACTTTTGTCTTCTTGATGTTCAAATGTAATCTCGCTTTGGTGCTTTCTTCTTTAACCTTCATCAGTAGTTGTTTCAAGTCTTTACTATTTTCTGCCAGTAATGTGGTGTCATCTGCATATTTCAAACTGTTAATTTTCCTTCCACCTATTTTTATTCTGGCTTCTTCTAGATCTAATCCAGTTTTCCTTATGACATGCTCTGCGTAGAGGTTGAACAGGTAAGGAGATAAAGGCAGATGACATTACACATATTGACTACAATGCCCAAAGAAGGGGAGCAGGCATGAATGTAGTGTCTCTGCTCCTACCTTTGAACAATTGCTGATGATGGTTGGGAAAAGTAGTATTCACAACCACAAGGCTAGAGCTACAAGTGCACACTCCATGTTCATGGGTTCACAATAGTGCATAGGCAGAGGGCAGATCCGGGCTAGGGGCTCCCGTACCAGGTACTGGGATGCTGAGGTGAATCACCAGTATGTCATGTGGTCCCACAGAGGGGCAGATGAGTGATAGTCCAAAGGCCAAGCCGAGGTCTGGAGCCAAGAGAGGGGTGAGCAAATGAGAGTCCAAAGCCAAGTTGGAGTCAGGAGCCAAGAAGTCAGTCCTAGAGAGAGGCATGCAAGTGAGAGTCAAAGCTAGTCCAAGGTCAAAGTCTGATAGTTCAATCCAGGGCAGGGCAACGTGCAAGGCAGGATCATAAGCTTCCAGGTGCAGAGCTGCTGGTTGCAGGGAGTGGAAAACAAAGTTTTGTCCATGCTGACCTCTGCTCAGTGTCTTCCTTTTATGCTCAGGTCGAGGTAAAAGAATGAGGGGCAGGTGTTTCCTTGTTGCCTGATTGCAGCGCCTTGCTCTCTGAGATCAGCTCCGTCCAATGCTAAGCCTATAAGCACATGCTCCTGCATCTTTCCCACACAGCCACCTTTGCCTGATTCCTCCATTTTGCAGATGGCTCGGATGACTCAAGTTTCTTGGGAGCTGGTCTCTCTTTTGCTCTGTATGAGCTCTCCTCTCCAATAGCATCCCCAGAGGTCCCTGGCTGCATCCCTTGCTCTACGCTGAGGGTTCTTCCAATGCTGCGGCTGGCTCCTCCAGTTCCTCGTCCTCCAAGAAGGACCCCATAGCATGTGGTAAGGTGTTGGGTTGAGACTGATTCACAACACATTCACTCTCCTTCAACATGTGCCAAACCTGAACAAGGCTACAAACAGCTAAAAATCATAGGCCAGTCAGAAGGGAACAAACCTAGTCAACTGTTAAGTAAAAGAAAATCCACTTGGGACAAAAAAGATAAAATACACTTGTGTGGAATTATTTAAGTTCTCAGGTTAAATATAGAGCCTTTGATGGTATGAAATATTTCATGAAAAATAATTTAATTGGGGGGAAACCCTCATTTTTAAAATTCTTCTTTAATGCTGTTCAACACCATAATTATTCCTCAGGTTATTGCATCTTATTCTTCCTTATTTAATTATATGAATTGTTTCATCCTGTTGAAAAGGATAATGGCATGTGCTATGAAGCCAGTCAGGTTTGGCTATGTGATGCCATTAAGGAGGACAAGCAAAAACAATTGGGCTAGGAAGAATATTGTTTCCTACATCATTATGCATTGGTAACCGGAAATCATATTGTGAATAAGATGGTGTCACCAAGATACATAGTCAATAAAATGTGGCAATGTAGTGTCATCATGGAGAGCAAGCACCATAAATTCTGGAAAGCGCTGACCTCACCTTGTCTCATCAAACATGCATGATCCCATTCAAAGTAATGGCCTAATCATTGCTAAAGGAGATGACTTTTGATGATGGTGAAAAATGTCTTCCTTTTTAGCCCCAATTTTTCCTTTTTAGCCCTAATTAAATAACCCTGAACCATTGTAATGGTGTGGTTAAAATTCCTTCAGTTTATAATTATTAAGCATTTTTATTGTTATTCCTGGTACACAGAGGAAGGCAACATCCAATTTTATATCCAAATGAGGTTCTTTTCTACTGCAGTTGTGATCCACCATAGTTAGCATGTACTGTTTGTGTCAGTTTATCTCTTGTGGGGGTGGATGCAGCTATACTTACTATTTTGAAGCTTTGGCTTTAAATGTTCATGCTTGAAAATAATTTATTCCCAGATGAAAATGAATTGACTGATATCATCTGATACAATATAAACTAGGGATGCTTCTGAAATTCTCTGCCTCTGAATTTCATCCCAAATTTGGGATTCCAAATTACTTGGTCCTGGTGGCAGAGTGACATTTTGGTGTTCATTATCTGCCATTATTCTTTCCATATGGATTTTGAGATATTGTAAAGATTTCTATGAATTTTAATTCATGTCATTTATTCATGCTATTCCATCACTTCTTTATGTAAGCCATATGCACAAGCAATTCTGTGCATTAAAACACCACTTCTTTTTAAGTAGTGAAAAGCACAGCAGTTACTTTATAGTCCTTGAACATCCCCTGCTGTGAAATGCATATATGGAAAAACAGACCCAATGGACAACAGTATAATTAATTCCCGAAATGGCCAGGTCAGTTTTATAGTAATTCAAAAATCACCTCTTCCAACAGCCAGAAAATGGGCAGACCAGCTGAAAATTCCAAAAAACCACATCAAGACACGTCTGCTACCTGGTCATCCAGGAACAATGCTGGGTTCAGGGATGCCCCAAATTATAAAACTACTGCTTTATTAAAAGTATTTCTCCATACATACACTAAAAGTTAAGCAGGAAGTCAAAGGCCATAGAGTGTACTGCATTTGAAGTATGCATATGCAAATTGAATTAAACCTGCCAACAAAATTGGCTAAATACACGTGAAAACAATGTTTTCTGGACTGATCACATGGGTAACTTCAGCTAACTGGGATAACATTGCACATTGTCTCTAGATAGACACCAAAGTATTCACGGAAATTGTCCTGCTCCCCTTTAGCTCAGCCCAATTGTCAAGCAGTACTTCCATAAGACTGCCATTAACTGTACAGGGTGTTTCCTGCATCGAAATAGTCTTATGTGCCCTGATTACAATGGTAAAAGTCTTCTAACCCAGCATCCTTGCATTAATTACATCCATTGAAATTTTTTATTGTTTCATTGGTATATTATTTATAGGTTTTCCTATACTGGACAAATCTCCAAACTGGACAAAAGAAACAAGACTGCATAGGCAATCCACAGTCAACTTTTATAAAACATCTTCAGGCAAGATATACTCATCCTTATAGAGTACATTTGTAGGATTTTGATTTTCACACTTGCTGCAAGGCACAAAGTGATTTAATCACAAAATGATTGATAGCTGTAGTTAAACAGTACATTAGCCTAATGACGTATGAAACTGTAGCACAGTTGTTAACTTATGTAGAAGCTGATTCTTTACAGAGAAGATGAAGTCACCTTGTATGGAGTCTGAAGTGGTTCAATGGTCTCACTATGAATGTATCCTTTTGGCCTAGTTGTCTCATGAGAAGCACTTGTCAAACACATTCTATGCAATTGCTCATTACCCACTGATGTCAACCAAAGCCACTTCTTAACTTTGTGTAGACCTGCTCATAAAGCAAGTATAGAGTAGAAGTTTATGGATGACTACTATTGCTTGCTAAAATAATTTATTTTCTGAATTTTAAATGCAGGGCACATTATCGAGATGAGTAACAACAAGCCTGTAGGTTTTGCTACTGAAGACTAACATGGCTATCCTTCTAGAATTTGCCACTTAATGCTATTAGATGAATAACTAATTTAAGTGGTTACTATAAATAATATGATGGGGAAATCTTTACAAAGGTAAACAAAGAAGGGTAGTTGTCCAGTAAACAGAAGGTAGTGGCTTTTGATTGTGTATATACAATGAGATATGCAGGGTAATGTGCATTCACATATGAAGCATATGTATTGTCACCTATGTGCTACGTCAGTCTGCATTCTGGCAAATAACACACAGACACCGTTCTTGGGTTGTAATGGCCACAACTTTATTGATTACAGCTAGATGGAGCATTGGACAGGCATATGGGCATGGATCCCTATTGGCATCGGAAGGCCCACTCGCTGTCCAATGCGTATCACGCCAGCCCCATACTAGTGTACCACAACAAGCGTTCTTCCGCCACCAGCCATGCTGGACAGCCGTGGCCTCCCAATCCATCGGAGTGAGCTGCCCAAATGTCCCATTCACCCTATTAGAATCCGGCCCAGTGCCTCAAACCCACCAAACCCATAAAGTTGTGACAGCCCTCCCTCCTGCCCAGTGAGCAGAGGGTGGGCAGGGAATGTGCTGCTCCTGCCAGGGATCCAAAAGGAATGGTGCTGACCATGCGGCTGAACCGGAGGAGAGATGGACACTCCTCCTCTTCCGGGATGACCATGCCTCCACTGCATCTTGCCCCTGGTGCCAATGCAGCCTGCTGTTGAGTCAGCGAGCTTCTCTTAGCAATGCCGTAATCTAAATCTTCAGTAGCACCAGCTGAAGAAAGATGAGAGCAGCTGTATCAGCTAAGCAAGCACCCTACATGTGGAAGCAATACCAATACCAGAGCACACAGTATAGTAAAAGGAAGGAAAGCAGGGAGAAGCATGGCCAGAATGTTTATGCGGGATCAGAGAAAGATATTTGCTCCATCACAAAGTTCCTTGGTTTTACATCAGTTTCTTATTTTTAAAAAAATGACAATTAGGGCCTGTGATGATAAGGATTATTGAGAAGGCCTTCAGATATCAAACTGCCCTAAATTAACCTTTTCTAACCAAGCCCTGAGAAAATGATTGACAGGGCAGTGCACCATTTGCTTGAACTGACACCTCTCCTTGGGTCTCTGTAACATGCATCTGATGAAGAGAACTTGATTCTTGAAAGCTTATGCTACAATAAAATTGGTTAGTCTTAAAGGTGCTACTGGACTCTTTTTGATTTTGCTCTCCTTGGGATGTTTATTACAGCTGTCTTCCTGGGATGCTGTTCTAGCCTTTTGGGTGTCATCAGAAAACAAGCTCCATGACTAGGCTAGTCTCTAGCCATTGAGGACTGGTTTTAACTTCCTGGAGGGAGGGGGCATTCCCCTCTCTGGGAAAAGAGTTTAAAATGGGTTGCTGCCTTTTGTGTGTGTGGTTCATCAGGGATGGAGGGCACTAGAAGTGGGCTTGCCTTTATTCCATACCTACCCAAGTGACAAACACCCACCCAGCAGGGATGTTTCAGGTACTATTTGGTAACTCTCAAGGAACAGTTAGATATTAGACTTTTTTTCTTTTCTTTCTTTTTATCAGCTACTAAGTGCACTGCACTTCCTATATATTATTGTGATTTCTGTATTTTATATTCTACTATAGAACAATGAAGATCTTTCTTTGGTTAAGTCAAGCTGTGGAAATAGTTTCCTCAGTGATGGGCTTCTGTCTCAACCATTTGCTAGAACTTTGTACATGAATAGAAGCTCACCAGCTCTCCAAACAGCTGGTGAGGGATTAAGCCTTTTCCATTTGCGTGGTGGCAACTTACTGAAGAAACCAAAAAATTGATAGGGACTGAGAATATAACTCTGACGGGGCAGTTAGATATTAGAAACAAAACTTTCTTCTTGTCTTTCTTCAACTCACTTCAACCCACAGCACGTCTCTCCTCAAGACACTGTCCCTAGGTATTGGTGGACTCTCTCCCTGTAACTGTGCAATATGGGGGATTGCAGTGGGAAAGATGAATAAGCAAAACAATATGGGTGTTTGTCTAATTTGATCAAGTTCCTTTGCCATTCTCTTTCTTGACCAGCTTCCTTAAATCTTCTCCCTCTCCTCCCCATAGCACAATATATTGTTCCTACTACTACTAAACATTGTGAGGTTTCTTCAGAGTTCCCTCTATTCAGAGTTCCCTCTCAGATTTGCCATTTCTTGCCACATCTATCCCAGCTACTCTTCTTTCAAAAGTTCTTGGGGTTTTTTTAGTCCACGACCTACTTTGCAGACTTCAGTCTTTGCTTCCCTACCACCAGGGCTTTTTTTGAAGGGGGATACTCTGGAATGGCGTTCCGGCAGCTCTAGAATCTGTCCACGTGATTCCTTCCTCCTTCGGCCCCACGGGCTCCGCAGAGGAGGGCTAAGCTGCTTTGAGTTCATTCTGCTTTCATTCAGGGGTTTCTGTGTATGTGTGTGCTGCTTTGAGTTCATTCTGCTTTGTTTGGGGGGGGCTGTGTGTGTGTGTGCTGCTTTGAGTTCGTTCTGCTTTCTTTTCTTTTTTCTTTTTAAAAATTTTTTATTGGTGAGTACATAGTTATTACGTACACTCCCCATCATACCTAATTTATTTCAACCCCCACCCTTTCCCTCCCCCCTCCTTGTAGACTTCCAACACTTTCCAACCCTTAATCTATCTTATTACTTAACTTATTTTCCATTAAATTCTTCTAAATCATATATGTATTATATCTCTTAATCTAAGCATATTCAAATTCTCTTACATATACTCTATCAAATCCACTAATATATCCATTCTCTACATCACTGTTTAAACAGTATATTTTTGATAAAGTCTCTTAACAGTAATACTAGCTTGGGTTAATTAATAGCTAAATTTTCCCATTAATGGTAAAGTTACTTCTTTATTCTATTTAAGAAATCACAAATTAATAGTTCTCAAATTGCCACAGTCCTCCTTTCACATCCCATTTTTTTTCTAGATATTGTTTCAATTTCCCCCAATCTGCAATATATTCTCCTGGATCAAGGTCTTTGAGTTTTCTTGTCATTTTATCCATCTCAGCCATGTACAGCAATTTGTAAATCCAATCTTCTGTAGTTGGTATTTCTTGTACTTTCCATTTCTGCGCATATAGAAGTCTTGCTGCTGTAGTCATGTAAAATAACAATGTTCTGTACTGCATTGGAACATCTTCCATTCCCAAGTTCAGTAGCAGCAATTCTGGGTTCTTATTTATTTGGGTTTGCAAAACCCCATTAATTACTTCAATTATATCTGCCCAGTATTGCTTAGCTACCTCACAAGTCCACCACATTTGGTATAATGATCCTTCATGCTTTTTACATTTCCAGCATCTGTCTGACATATTAGTATTTCCTCGCGCAATTTTCTTTGGTGTTAGATACCACCTGTACATCATTTTATATACATTCTCTTTAATATTTGTACAAGTTGAAATCTTCAGTGTATTTTTCCACAAATGCTCCCAAGCTTCCATTGTTATTTCTTTATGAAAATTTATTGCCCATTTCACCGCCTGGACTTTAACTGTTTCAACTTCCGTGTGCTATTTTAGAAGTATTTATAAATTTTCGAGATTTCTTTTTTACCTTCTTGTAAAATCACTTCTTCTAATTCCGACTTTTCCAATCTTATTCCTCCTTTTGAGCAGTCCGAGTTGTAAAGATCTCTGATTTGCCTATATTGAAACCATCCATAATGAGGAGATAACTCTTCTTGCGTTTTTATTTTTAACCTTTTATGTTCCATTATTGTTATCTCTTTATAGGTTAAACATTGTTGTTCATTATAAACAGCTCTCAGATCTATTACTTTGTATGGTACCACCCATGAGGGGATACCATCTTCCATATAGTCCTTGTATTTCTTCCAGATTGTGAAAAGGCTTCTTCTAATATAATGATGCAAAAACATAGAGTCCGCTTTTACTTTGTCATACCACAGATATGCATGCCATCCAAACAGTTTTTTATGTCCCTCCAAAGCCAGCAATTTACGGTCTTTTAGCATTATCCAATCTTTTTACCATACCAAACATATTGCCTCGTAGTATAATCTTATATTTGGCAGTTGCAGTCCACCTCTTTCTTTCGAATCTTGTAATACTTTCATTTTCACACGGGGTTTCTTGCCTGCCCACACAAAGTCTGAGATTTTCCTTTGCCATTTATCAAATTGTTTGAAGTCTCGGATAATTGGGATTGTTTGCAACAAAAACATCACGCGTGGTAACACATTCATCTTGATTGCTGCTATTCTTCCCAACCATGACAAGTTTAATTTATTCCATTTTATCAAATCTCTTTCTATTTGTAACCACAGTTTCTCATAATTATTTTTAAATAAGTCTATATTTTTCGCAGTCAGCTCAATACCTAGATACTTCACTTTATTGGTTACCTCACAATCTGTTATCTCCATTAGTTCTTACTGTTTTTGCTTTGTCATATTCTTACACAATATCTTCGACTTCTTTTTATTCACATAAAATCCAGCCAAGTCTCCAAATTCCTTTATTTTATCTATTATTTTTGGCATGTTGTCTATTGGATCTTCTACTATCACCATTACATCATCCGCAAATGCTCTGACTTTGTAGGAAAATTCCTTTATTTTTATGCCTCGAATTGTATCGTCCTCTCGTATTTGAATCAACAATATTTCCAAAATCAGAATAAACAACAATGGAGACAAAGGGCAGCCCTGTCTTGTACCTTTGCTTATTTTCAGTTTTTTGGTCAAATCATCATTCACTACAATCACTGAACACTGGTCTTTATAAATTTATTTCACTGCTTGTATGAACTTTTCTCCCATTTGCAGCTTTTCCATAGTGGCAAACATAAAGTCCCAATTCAGATTGTCAAATGCTTTTTCCGCGTCCATGAAGAAGAAACCAACTTCTCTATCACAATGCTTGTCATAGTATTCAATAGCGTTTATTACTGTCCTTAGGTTATCCTTAATTTGTCTATTAGGTAAAAATCCAACCTGTTCTTCTGCAATAAATTCCAACAGCCATCCCTTTAACCTCTCCGCCAAAATTTTTGCAAATATCTTGTAATCATTATTCAGCAACGAAATTGGCCGATAATTTTTAACATTAGTCAGATCTTGTCCGTCTTTCGGAATCAACGATATGTTGGCTTAGTTCCATGAGTCAGGAATCCATTGGCCTTGCAAGATTTCATTCATTACCTCTCTTTAAAAAGGTGCCAATTCATTAGCACCATTCATTAGCATCATTTTATAGAACTTTGCCGTTATTCCATCAGGACCTGGTGCTTTCCCTAATTTAATTGATTGTATAGCTTCTTTTATTTCTTCCTCTGTCACTTCTCTGTTTAACTTTTCTTTCCATTCCTCTGACATCATTGGAAGTTTCATTTTCTCCAAATATTCCACTATTGAATCTCTGTTCACCTCCTTTTTTTGGTACAATTTTGCATAGAATTTTTAAAAAGCTTTACTAATAGCTGGTTGATCCAACAGTATTTTATCCTCTTCTCGGATTTTAATTATAGTTTTCTTCTCTTTTTTCTTTTTTAATTGCCAAGCTAGATATTTCCCAGGTTTGTTTGCACCCTCAAATAGTTTTTGATTCATTTTTTTCAAATTCCACTCCAATTCTTTATTATTCATTGCCGTCAGTTGTTCTTGCAAAACTTTTATATCCTGGTATATTTTCTTCTTCCCTGGTCTTTTCTTAAGTTGTATCTCTTTGGCTTTAATTTTTTCCATAATTTCATGTCTCTTTTCTTCCTTTCTCCTTCTGTCTCTTGCATTTAAGTCCATTAATATTCCTCTTGTCACAGCTTTGTAAGTGTCCCATACCTTGTGAGTTGGCATGTCCTTATTCATATTGTATAAAGAACTTGGTCTCTCTTCATAGCAACGCCATATTATCTTCTATCTGCAGCAAATCCTCATTTATCCTCCCTCCTCTTCTTTTAGTATTTTTCCCAAATTTCCACATAACTCGATTGTGATCTGAGCCTACCTTGGGCATTATCTCCGCATCCTTAGTCCATAACGCCAGTTCCTTGGAGGCCCAGATCATGTCAATTCTTGTTAATGTAAAGTGTCTTACTGAATAAAATGTATATTGTCTATTTTTGGGGTTTTGTCTCCTCCATACATCCTCCAGACTCTTGTTCTTTAATCGCAAAAAAAGATTTTGGCAAAAGTCCTCTTTTTTTATGTGCACTTTTAGATTTCTTGTCTTCTTCCAAGTTTGTAACTCCATTGAAGTCACCTGCCAGAATTATTTGATCATAGGTCAGTTTGTCTAACTATTCCTGTAAATCCTTGAAAAAATTTTCTTTTGCACCATTAGGCGCATAAATTCCAATCACCAACGTCTTCTTTGAATTCCAAATTATTTCCACTGCTATATACATGGATTCTGTATCACATAAAACTAATTTAGGCTGCAGCTCTTCCTTTATATACAATACAACTCCCCTCTTCTTCTTTTTGGAAGCCGCTGCAAATTCGTTTCCAAGTTTTGCAAGTTTTAAATATTTTACATCCTGCTTTTTAATATGTGTCTCTTGCAAACACACTATATTACATTTTTGTTTCAAAAGCCAGTGGAATATAATCTTGCGTTTAGAAGGTGAATTTAGTCCATTTACATTCCAAGATATAATTTTACACTCCATGATCAAATTTTAGCAATCTTTGGTAAGTCTTTTTCATTGTCTTTAATAAACGTTTCCATCTCCTGACCAGATCTGATATTCCTCCTAGTTCCACCAAATTCGAAAGCCAGCCCTTCAGGTATTTCTCATCTATATCTAATTTTCAAGTCTTTTAACATCTGGACCAGCTCTCTGTACTTTTTCCTCTCCAGCAACACTGATCTGGGCAGCTCTTTCATGATTCTCACCACTTTCCCATCGACTTCTAATGGATCTTGAAATTGTTTACTCACGATTGACTCTCTGATGCTTCTAGTTGTAAATTGCACAATCATATCTCTTGGTAGGTTCTTTTGAGCCACAAATTTTGAATTAATCCTGTATGCCACATCCAGAAGAGCTGCTATTTCCACTTCCTCTTTGTCCAGGTAACCTGCCAAAATTTCTGTAATATGGTCTTGGGTTGATTTTTCCAAAACGTTCATGATTCCACAAAATCTGAGTTGTTTTTCCATTTGTTTACATTCAGCTACTGCCATTCTTCCCTTCACTCCTCTCATCTCCGTTCTGTGCACATCTGCCAAAGTGTCAGCTGCGTTTTCTACTGCATTAACTCTCTGCTGTGTGACTTGTAGGTCTTTTTGGACTTGGTCCATATTTTTAGATAGCTCTGCCATCTCCGATTTAAATGCCTCTTTAAAGTCCTTCAAATTTTTTGCCATCTCTTGAATCATATCTTTAAGCTCTTTATTTCCTTCCATGACTTTTTTCTCCATCACTTTATTTCCCTCTGTAACTTTTCTATCTAAATTTTCCAGCGCCATCTGCCAGTCCTTTTTCGACATCGTGGGGCTATCATTACTTCACTCCCACGAGTCTGCTCTTTTCCTTAACTCCGTGGCACAAATTTGTTCTTTTATTTTATTTTTAAAAGTTTGAATTTAAATTGTTTTTCCAAAAGTTAGTGTTTACTAAATCCAAAATGCTGGGCGTCTTTCCCCTATGATTTTATTTGAGGCAGCCGCCCTTACCCTTGTCCAAGATGTCCTACTTCCTTTTCCCTTGAAGTCAAAACTCTGCCCTTCTTCAAAATGGCGATATTCCACTTCCGTTGGTTACAAGCCGCTTCTCGCCCATCTCTTTATGGTTGTGACGCACTTCCTGTTCCTCTTCGCTACACAGCAGCTCTCACAATACTGAAACTTTCTCACAGTCCACTATCTCCTCCAAGCCGCAGGTATGTAAACAATATTCGTTTTTCCGCTCTAACTTCTCTTTAAAAAGTCACTTCTTAGCAATTTATTTGCTGGAACTTTCTCAATTATTTAAGTCTCTCACAGCTTTCTAATTCTCTTTATCACTTTATTTCTTATTGTAATCTGTCCCGTACTGAGAGATAGCAATCTTTACCTTCTTAGACGTTTCTCTTGGGTTGTAATCACTGCTTCAATTATCCAATCGATTCAAAGTACTTCTTTGTGTTGCTGAAGATTGGGCATGAGGTTCTTATGTCAGAAAATGACTCCAGAGCCGCTGCAGAGATCTTGGCTGCCTGTCTTTGAGTGGGACCTCAAGGGTGGGTGGGGGATCATTGCGTAGACCCCCCCTCACACCCGAGATCAACGCACTCTCGAGGTCTTGAGCATACTTGCTTGTTCTCCGCCTGGGAACAGGGGGCTATGGGCAATTTGCGCCCCTCCAGCCCCTACAAACAGTGGCACAGACAGCTCAGCTCCCTGAACTGCGTTAGACCTTCATGGATCCCAAGCCGGCAGTCCCCGTTCTGCTTTCTTTTCATGTGGGTTGGGGGCTGTGTGGATGTGTGCTGCTTTGAGTTCATTCTGCTTTCTTTTCATGGGGTGAGTGGAGTTGTGTGTGTGTGTGTGTGTGTGTGTGTGTTGATTTCATTCTTTTGTTGACTGAAGTTGACATTGTTATGGTTCTCACAGCTTTTGAATGCAGATTGGTTCTGTGTTAGTTAAATATATCAGTTATGGTTATTTGTATTCATTAAAATATCATTTATGGCTATTCCAGTTTTATGCTAGTAATGGATAGCTGTGTCCAAGTCAAAGAAGGCTTTCATCTATATATTCATCAGCATCTAAGTGTTCTTATGTCTTAATAGCTTTAACTCAAATGGTTCTCCCCACCCTCAGCTGATTAATGTCACTGAAATTGCAGTTGACATATGGGTGTTAAGGAAGTTTGTATGAATGTTGTTTGTCTGGGACTTTGGAGTATTTATGAGCATTTCATAATGTCACAACAGCTTAGCCATTGGTAAGGTAAAGTTGGCAGGCAACCAAAAAAGTGATTTTAAACTAGGTATAGATCTAATGCAGCTAAAGTTGAGTTTCTAATTTTGATTTGCAACAGTAAAGCAAAACCCTCCCTGAAAATTTGAAAATTCAATATTCATTAGATTAGGAATTTTAGACTCTGTGGAATTTTGAGAAAAATTTCTGGATTTTTTTCTATGCTGGCAGAGGGAATCTGTTAGAATTTAGATTGTGAGATATGTTTTGGATTTTTAGAGGCCGCCTCCTTCTTGCATATTTTAAAATATGATTCCAAAGAAATGAAATGTTTGGGAAAGGGAATGGAAGATTTCACTTTTTGTAGAGGATATAGAAAGCAAAAATAACCCTTTCTCATAATAGTGTAATTTTCCAATCTTACTAACATTTATCTTCTTGTAATGCATTGTGCTTGGTTCCAGGAAGCGGTGTCACTTCCGGGAAGCGACATCACTTCTGGGAGAGATGCCACTTCCGGAAGTGACGGCATCATGCATTTCCAGGAGTACGCGCTCGCTTCATGCACTCACAT
The DNA here is from genome assembly GCF_028583425.1 of Eublepharis macularius. Lineage (NCBI taxonomy): Eukaryota > Metazoa > Chordata > Lepidosauria > Squamata > Eublepharidae > Eublepharis > Eublepharis macularius. Next base: position 70,993,511 of record NC_072794.1, read on the forward strand.
GTGAGAATAAAGAGTTCTACCACCTCTTTTCTCAGAAAAAAAGCCCTGCCTACCACCCAGGACCTCATCCCAATCTTTAGCTCTGTTTGCGATTTTTTAGTTCCAGCCAGACTGAAAATATTTCCTAATGTTGCAGATTTTGGATGGAAAACTGCTTTATAATCTGAACAACTGAACACTCGGAGCATCACTTCAGCTCATCCAATTAGTGTCACCAGCTCAGTCCATGATAAATATTTTTATGGCTGTGTATGTTATTTTAAAATTATATTTCTACATACAGCAATAAAGGATATTAGAAAATACAAGAACTAAATATTCTCAGTTGTGCTACTGACTTCCTTAGACAGTTCACTTAATTAATCAAATTTAGACTATAGAAAAAGATGCCTCCATTCATATTGGAGATGTCTTTTCTATAGTAAACCAACATGCCCCTTGACTGACTAATTTTGGAGGCCAAGGCTAAGTTCAGGAATATTTTGTTGGCTATGGCTTGTGCACTCTGTCAGAATACTGGGATACAACCCAAAAACTCCTCATAAATTCAAACACTTCCATGCTTCAATTCACCAAACTTCACTCTCAGCGACATTTGTTCTCTCTCGACAATATTCAGTCTCATCAAATAAAATTGAAAATCCTACTGATCCATTTGCTGCCTCCACAATATAATTTTCTCAGTATTTGACCACATATTTCAGCCAATTCAGTCTGGACTTGAAATAACATGTAACATGGCCCACTAGCATGGTTTCCAACTCATTTCCCCCTCTCTCCCCTAATGTATAACTCAACAATTCATTGCATATTATTTGCATTCATATTTTGGCTTTAGATGCACACAGACTTATCAATAGTATGTCTTTGGATAATGATCTGGTCATATTTACTTACTTACTTACTTATTTCATGTATAGCCCAGGGTCATTTAAGTTAGTCTCTTCTCCATTTTAACCTCACAGTAACACTGTAATGTAGGTTAAGCTGACAGTGTGTGACTGGAGAAAGGTCACTCAGCAAGTTTCCATGGGATTTGAACTAGGGTAGCCAGGTCCCCTTACCTGCCAGGCGGAAGGGGAGACCTGGCACTCATTTCTAGAATGTTCTTGCACATTTGTGCTCCCAGTGCAGCATAATGACCTCACTTCCAGGAGTGACATCATCATGAAGGTTCCAGGAGTGCCCCTGTGCTTTGCACGGGGCCAGTCCTTAAAGAATTGGTCCATTTGGGGCCCAAATCAACACAGCATGCAGCATAGGAGCACTCCTATAGCCTACGTGATTATGTCACTTTGGGAGTGATGTTGTTGTACCACACTGGGAGCATGCGCTAGGAGACCTGTTCATGCAACTTTTCCCATGCTGGTCAGTCGAGTGGTAGTGGGGGATGGATGCTAGGAGCAAGGGGACTGGCAATCCTAATTTGAACCTGTTTCTCCTGTTTAATATTCTAACCACGAAACCACACTGTCTGCTTCTGCTGCAGCTTTCTATAGTTGAAGCAAATGGTTACAAATAGTCAAAATGTAAGAATTTTCAAGTTTTACCACTCAAAACTTGAATGAATTTTTAAACTGAAATCTAATTTTTGAATGTATTTTTTACTTGAGAATTCAAGCTGTTTAGATCTCTTGCCATCTATTTTGTATAAGCAGTCAAACACTAAATCACATCATATATCATCTGTCAGATGGACTTGAATATTAATCATGCCATCCTAAGATGCTTTTCTGAGAATAAGCCTGACTGAAGAGACTTGAGTATGGTTCTGACTGAGTAGATCTGCATAGGTTAATCTCAAGTATCATTGCATGCCAACCCCCTACACTATTTGTTATTAAACAAAATCGGTGTCAGCTTTTAAATATTCTCAAATAGCACTGCTGTTGAATGAATCTTATCCCATCCCTTTGCAGCTTCAGATAACATAATCTCCACTCTATGCTGCCCCCTGCTGGGTTCCCTAAGCCCCATCGGGGACTAAAATCATCATCTGCCCTGTGGGGTGCTTTGGTATTCTGAGCAGTCTATTGTGGAGTCTTTGCAGTCCTCTTGGCTTTTGAGAGAAAAGCCAAGTTAGATCCACTAACTCATGTTGCTGCACACGTGATTCCTTTCAGGAAAGCTTCCCATTTGTTCCTGGAATGCCTTCTCCTTGGCCCTATAAGCTGCCTTTTCCTTCAGGCCCTTGTATTCCTTCCTGCTGCTATCTTCTCATCTTTCCTTGCTTGCTCATTGCGGGAGAGATTGTTGCATGTTAGCTATTAGCCTGACTCTGCCCCTTATGCCCTGTTGAGAGCTTGTCCATGTCTGGATGGATGGCACAGAGCAGGCTGAAGTTGAATACCGCGAAGACAGATGTCCTGTACTTGGGCTGTGGGCTGTTGTAGGAAGGGATCCATCTTCTGGCCTTTGGGGGGGCACCACTTGTGCCCGTACCATTGGTCAGGAGTTTGGGCATGATCCTGGATTCCTCCTTATCTATGGAGGCCCAGATTGCGACAGTTGCCCGGGCTGCTTTTTTCCATCTTCAGTAGGCCAGGCAGCTAGCCCCCTATCTCTTAGCCCAGGACCTAATGACAGTGATCCATGCAAAGGTCACCTCCAGGTTGGATTACTGTAACTCGCTCTACACAGGGCTGCCCTTGGGTATCATCCAGAGACTACAGCAGGCCCAGAATGCTGCTGCACATGTTTTGACAGGTGTTCCTTATAGGACACATATTACACCAATTCTGCAGCAGCTCCACTGGCTCTCTGTGGAATTCCAGATTCAGTTCAAGGTGCTGGTTTTGACCTATAAAGCCCTAAACGGACTGGAACCAGCATACCTGAGGGACTACCTCTCCCCGTACGTGCCCCGGAGAATGCTCAGATCAGCTGGAAAATATCTGCTGGTGGTCCCTGGCTCCAGGGAGGCTCGGTTGGCCTCAACCAGGGCCAGGGCCTTTCCTGTCCTGGCCCCAACCTGGTGGAACTCTCTCTTTGAGGACCCCCATGCTCGTCAGGATCTTCTATCATTTTGGCGGGCCTGTAAGACAGAGACGTTCCACTAGGCGTATGGTTGAGGCCAGCATGAGATCCTCACTGAGCCTCCCACCAGTCTCCCACTAAGTGTGGGGTTATACAGTGTCCACCAGCTGGCTACCCAACATACGGGTACAGCACAGGGCTATGTAGTGCCCATTCGCTAGCTGACCCCACGTATGGGTTGCAATACCTGTCCATGTCCCTCCCCCTGTATGCTGATGGGCAGGAATCTGGAATTGACCCACATCTTGGAACAGTTATTATCTGTTCGTTGATTTTATGATGAACTGTTGTTTTATGAATTTTTTAAAATATTTGTATTGTATTTTTATAACTGCTGTACCTCACCCTGAGCCCGCTTGCAGGAAGGGTGGGTTAGAAATGTAATTAATAATAATAATAATATTAAACAATCAAATATTAAATGTCCTTGTGTCTAAATTATGTACTTTCAAATACAAATCTTCTAATATACAGCACTGAATATATTGCACTGTCAAATATACAACACAGAAATTCATATACAGATACCAAATATTATAACCTCATCAGTACATATTTAATCATTTAGAGATCCTCTGGAAAATGTACATCAAAACTTAAACAGAACATTTTGAGTTGATATTTTTAGCAGCAAATTCATTTCAGCTATACCAATTTCATTTTGGCAAAAAATGAAATGTGTTGTATCTTATCATTCTGCTCAGGTCAGCTAAAAGTGGTGGGCTCCATAACAACAGCAACAACAACAGTGTGCTTATATACCACTCTTCTGGACAGATTAGTGCCACACTCAGAGCAGTGAACAAAGTCAGTGTTATTATTATCCCCACAATATAACTGGTGAGCAGGGGCTGAGAGGAGTGTCTTACCCAAGGCCACCTATTGAGCTCATGGCAGTAGTGAGAGTTGAACTAGCACAGTGCTGATTTGAAGCCCAACCACTTAACTGCTCTGCTGCAACAGCTCCATAGGTGCAAGGTGCATCCTGTTAGCACAAGCAATTACTCCATCAGTGGGATGTACCGTCCACTGGCAGAATGTGTCTTGAACTAATGGAACATGCTACCCTTCATTGAGCAGAGTGATAGGCTACTACCCACTTGTGCACATAGAAAGAGTCCCATAATACAAAACAGCTTTGTGTAATTTCTTCAGTGTTATGGCGTTATGCCTCTCTTTTGTTTGCCTGGGTATTTAGATGTTCTTATGTTTTGGGAAGAATCTTGCTTTGATCCAAAAAATTTTAACAAGCATTGTCTTCTAATTCTGAAACCTAATGATATAGTTGGTAGCTATCTGACATAGCTGGGTTAAGATGAGCCAAAATGTTCTTTAGGAAGACATGTAGGAAGTCATATTTGTACTCCATGTAGCATGGAGGCAATTTAAAACATGATGATAAAATATAAAGAGAAAATTTATACCAAAAAACCACCTCCCCCCCGAGTCACTGGGGGGCCTAATTGCAGTGTCAATCCCTGGCAGGTAGACCCCTCAAGCCCATCCACAGTGAACACATGTTGGTTCCAGCAAATGTAGCTTTATTAAGATCTGTGCAGTTCAGGTCTGTACTCCATCATGGAATTTGGCAGAAGTGACAATTCAAATCAAGCAGTCTCTGTTATAGTTGATTTTCTCGTGCTCCAAATGACAGTTAGGGTTTTGGCATGCAAGCCTACAAGAGTTCTGTGAGAATCTATTTAGTTATGACTATGCATCAGGTATACAATAAAGTCTTCCCAGCATCTGGAAAGAGTAGTGAAAGCTGGCATCTAGACACACCAAAGTCACGGTTAGCTGAGACTCACATATTTCTCTGTGATAACCGGGGAGGCCTGTTCTGGGTCCCATATGCAAGTAGCATCTGAAATATGGTTATGAATAGAGATGGGCACAATCCAAAAAAAATTAACAATCAAGCTGATCGTGGATTGGCGCCAGCAACAATCCCAATTTAACGACCTGCACCAAGCATCTCCTGTTCCCGATCTGTGGATCGTGGAGGCAAAAGCAGAGGGGCGCCTCACTGTTCCCAGCGATACAAGAATGGTGGGTGATGCTGGCGGCATCTGTGTTTGTGTTTGGCCGTCTGTGTTTGGCTGTCAGAGCTGCCTATCAGGGTTTGCAGGGATGAGATTGGAGTGCCCATGGCTACAGAACACCCCCTTCCCCCTCCCTCCCCTGGGTGTCTTCTCTCAATTGGTGACTGCTTTGCTGCTCCATGGTTGAAAGGAAACCCTGCTGATCAAGGAAAGCTGGGCTTCCATTCGGGTTTCCAGGGTGACAAAAGGAGGGCAAACAGAGCTCAGGCATTCCCCTGGCTCCATTGCCAGGGGAATAGTTTGCTAGCGCCTGAGTGTCTGGATCCCTGATCCGAGCCCAATCGCCCCAATCCAGGCCCCTCCCGATCACTGGATCATTGGACATGGATGATAACGATCCGTCGGGTCACGATTGCGTGATCGCCATTATCGTGGGTTTTTTCTGATTGTAATGTGGATCATGCCCATCTCTAGTTATGAATGATCAGAGAGAGTACACATCAAGTTAGCAATAAGGCATTGTAGCTTCAGCATATTGTGGCACAAGCAATACAACAAACAGACAACCATGGCATGGCTGTACACAGATATGACATGTAGGCTGCCTGAGAAAGGGAAGTGGTGGTGGTGCATGGCAGCTGCCATGTTTCAAGAGTGGTGGGGCAGCTCATGCCACCAGGGATCTAAGCTGAGGCCAACTAATTGGGGCAGGCTGGCCTGGTTGGCAAGGGGCATGGAAAGGGCTGCAGAACTGGGAGGTGTGCTCTCTACTCCAGTCTGCCACCAGCCCTTGTTAGCAGAAGCTTGCCTACCCCTTGGCACTTGCCTCATGGCTGGTATCCCGCCCTGCCCTCCCTTTTGTCGCAACTTTGGAGCAGAGTGGGCGGTTTGGGCATTGGGCACTGATCCTTTTGGGGGGAAATAGGACCTGCAAGCTCAGTTTCCCTGTTATGGGAATCCCTTTAAAGGGTCTGGAGAGTGAGGCATGGCAGGTGCATGCCCAACTTGGGGACTGTCAGTCCGCCTCACTCTCAGGTGGCAGGGGAACCACACAGGGGAGTACATCCATGTGGTATCCCACTGTCATCCCATGGTTCCCCCCCCCCTCAGCAGAGGGGGCATGGGGGTCAATAAGATCAAGAAGATACCAAAATGGTTGACAGAATAAAGAAGATTTTAAAAGAGGTCCTTGTGGAAACTTTGATGTATAAAAGAGATAAAAGACAAATTCTACAGATCTGCAGTAAGGCTGACGAAGTAGGAATCTGAAAAGTTAATTGGTAACAATATAAAATCAAGTTATATATATATATATATATATATATATATATATATATATATATATATATATATATATATATATATATATATATATATATATATATATATATTTCTTTAATTTGAATCAAAAGCAGGAAACCAGTAACAGAGAGACCATTTAAAGAAAATAAGAGTATGGAAAGATAGCAAATAAATTGTGGAGAGTCAACATAATCTTTATATCTATCTCCCCTGTAGAAAATGCCAGGAATCTCAACCTTTAAAAAAGTAGAAATTACGACTGGGAGAACACACTTCACAGGATCAGACGATCGGGCTTATAAGTAGGTCATCCAGAGATCCAATATAGAAAATCCCACTTTAGCTACAATTTACAAAATACCATTCCTTTTAAGGGCGAAATCCAGAATCCCACCTCCCCTAATTTGTGGAGTGGAGAGAGAAGTTTTATTTCCTCTGGATGAAGAAAGCCTGGCTTGTTTAGGAGCCTGTAGAAATCAAACCCTTTGTTCAGTTTGCTTGAAACTCAGAAGTTGGCAGACCGGCAGAAAAAGAAAACCACTGCAGTTTTGGTGACGATGGTTGTTGTGGGTTTTCCGGGCTGTATTGCCGTGGTCTTGGCATTGTAGTTCCTGACGTTTCGCCAGCAGCTGTGGCTGGCATCTTCAGAGGTGTAGCACCAAAAGACAGAGATCTCTCAGTGTCACAGTGTGGAAAAGATGTAGGTCATTGTGTATCTACTCAGGAGGGGTGGGGTTGAGCTGAGTCATCCTGTAAGAGTTTCCCAGGGTGTGGAATGCTAATGGCGGGAGGCTTCACTGTATCCTGAGGAGGTTCTTTTGCATATGGATTGGTACTTGATGTGCTAATCTTCTCTGCAGGGCTATTGTCAAGGATAGAATGTTTTGTTAGCCTGGTGTTTTTCAGAACTGGCAACCATGCTCGGTTCATTCTTAAGGTTTCTTCTTTCCTGTTGAAGTTTTGCTTGTGCTTGTGAATTTCAATGGCTTCCCTGTGCAGTCTGACAAAGTAGTTGGAAGTGTTGTCCAGTATTTTGGTGTCCTGGAATAAGATACTGTGCCCTGTTTGAGTTAGGCTATGTTCAGCCACTGCTGATTTTTCAGGTTGTCCAAGTCTGCAGTGTCTTTCATGTTCTTTTATTCTTGTCTGGATGCTACGCTTTGTGGTCCCGATGTAAACTTGTCCACAGCTGCAGGGTATACGGTATACTCCTGTAGAGGTTAGGGGGTCTCTGCTGTCTTTTGCTGATCGTAGCATCTGTTGTATTTTTCGGGTGGGTCTGAATACTGCTTGAAGGTTATGCTTTTTCATAAGCTTTCCCATCTGATCAGTAATTCCTTTGATATATGGCAAAAACACTTTTCCTGTGGGAGACTGTTTTTCTTTGGTTGTTTGCTTCATCCTGGGTTTGATTGCTCTTCGGATTTCATTTCTGGAGTAGCCATTTGCCTGAAGTGCGTGGTTTAGATGATTAATTTCCTCATTGAGAAAGTGCGGCTCACATATCCGTCTTGCACGATCCACTAATGTTTTCATTATGCCTCTTTTCTGTCGGGGATGGTGATTGGAGTTTTTGTGTAGGTACCGATCAGTGTGAGTTGGTTTCCTGTAGACCTTGTGACCTAACTGAAAGTTTGCTTTGCGGATGACCCAGGTATCCAGGAATGGGAGTTTTCCCTCGATTTCTTTCTCCATGGTGAATTGTATGTTCAGGTGGATGTTGTTGAGATGATTCAAAAACCCCATCAATTCTTCCTCCCCATGGCTCCAAATGATAAATGTATCATCCACAAACCGGAACCATACACTAGGTTTGTGGGGTGCTGATTCTAGAGCTGTTTTTTCAAAATGTTCCATGTAGAAGTTTGCTATAACTGGGCTGAGTGGGCTCCCCATGGCCACCCCATCCATCTGTTCATAGAATTCGTTGTCCCATTGGAAGTAACTGGTTGTCAGGCAATGGTGGAATAAGGCTGTTACATCCTCTGGGAAAATCTGATTAATAAGTGCAATGGTGTCTTTTATTGGAACCTTGGTAAACAGGGATACAACATCAAAACTGACAAGTATGTCTTGTGGATTGAGTTTCAGAGAACTGATTTTGTTGATGAAATCTGCTGAATCTTTGATGTAAGACGAGGTTTTCCCGATGTGGTCCTGCAGGAGATCTGCCAGATGTCTAGCTAATTCATATGTCGGTGAACCAATGGCACTCACAATGGGTCGGAGTGGGACTGAATCCTTATGTATTTTGGGGAGTCCATATAGTCTAGGTGGCTGTGCTTCAGTCTTGCATAGTTTTCTGTGTGTGTCGGGATGTAGTGAGGAATTCTTGATCAGCGCATTTGTTAGCCTGGTGATTTTGCAAGTGGGATCTCGTTTTAGTTTTTTGTAGGTGGAGGGGTCCAGGAGTTCCTTAATCTTCTTTTTGTATTCCTCTGTTTTCATGATCACTGTAGCATTGCCTTTATCAGCTGGTAGAATGATGATGTCTGGATCTGCATTGAGGGTCTTGATGGCATTTCTCTCCTTGCGTGTGATATTGCTGGTGGGAAGCTTTGCCTTTCGTAGAATCCTGGCTGTCTCTCCTCTTATTTCCTCAGCTTCCTCTTCAGGTAGATGACGAATGGCAGCTTCTACATTTGCAATGATGTCTTCCACAGGAATTCTGGTGGGGGTGACTGCAAAGTTTCCTCCCTTTGCCAAGATGGAGGTTTCTTCTGGTGAGAGTTGACGGTCTGTCAGATTGATGACAATGCGTGCATTGTCGAGCATGGGGCTTGTCTGTCTTGGTGGTCTGTTTTGGTGACGTTTGGTTGAAAAATGACTCCAGCCCCACCAAGAAGTCCCCCATAGGGAATAAAGGAAAAGCTGTCAATCTCCTTCCTTACTTCCTTAAACAAGCCACAAGCATGGTAAACTGAGAGTTTTCACTGGAAAGGTAAACGTTTTGTCGACAATACATCAAAAGTTTTGTCAGTTAAATGCAGGGGAGTTGTTTTCATTTAGATGCTTGTCGAGATCTCCAGCTGGGCTGCCACCATTTAAAAATCAGTAGATAGAGAAGCAGAGCTGCATGGAGAGGGGCCTATTTTGGGGGTCTGTACAATCAATCCTCTTTCTTAATCTGATTACAATTTAGGAATTCTTTATATTAGGGGCCGGACTATGTTCCGTGCAAATTTGGTGCCATTATCTTTATAAACAGCTGCCCAGATCCTTTGAAAATAATGATCTGTATTTTAAAATATTCATTGTGTTAGTAGCTGTGGCACAAAACTAACTTTGATTTTTGTTAGAAAAAACATCTGTAGTTGTTGGGGCCCAAGGCTTCCCTGCCGGGTGTGTGCAAGAACCTTGGGCCCCAGTTTGCGTTTTTTCCTAAGCTCCCACATGTTGTGCAAGGAGATTGGAATTGGTTGATGAGCTGGGTGCAGGCCCTAGACTCCGCTTATAGTTTTGGGAAATGGGGATTGCCTGCCCCCACCGTCTGCAAAGCTGGGCCACATTTGCTGACCTCTACTGAGGGGATGGAAATAACAACATTTGGAGGAGATGCTGCAAGGACTAGGATGGCTTTACACCACTGGTGGGGTGCTATGGCCTAAGCAGAGGCTTGACCGTAGCGTTGGCATGTTAGGAATTGGGGAAATTGAGTGGGCCCTTGGCATATCCCCATTGGTGGGAAGTGGGGTCTGTCAGGAGCAGCTGGCTGCTGTATGGCTGAGTCGTGAGGTCAGATGCCCTGGTGGGGAACCCCTGGACAAGCTGGTCCACCCCTGCAGCTGTACAGCCAGGTGGGGGAGCTTTAAGGGGGTGAACCACTTAACCAGGCCGGCCAGGCCCCAGCCATACTATGGATGGCTTGCACCCAGAGCTGTCGGGGGTCACCCATACAGGTCAGGGCAGAGGTCCAGGAGGAACCCCAGCACCTTACCTGTACCGCTAGCTAGGCCCTTGCTGTGTTGACAGATATGTTGTTATAAATTAATAAAGCGGCCCTTTAATCACAACACTTGTACCTGCCTCTTCATTCTGACTGGGGGTGGGGGGCAAACAGTTTTCTAGTGTCTCATGTGGAGGTCTTTTGCATTTCCTACTATCTTATCCTTTGAACAGGAAATGCTAGGGATTGAACTTGGGACCTTCCGCATGAACCATGGTCCTTTATAGCAAGTGAGTCAGTTTTCATGGTTCATTTAACATATTTTTTTTTAAAATGTTTTTTTTGCAATCTAAGTTTATTAGAGATGAGTGCATGCTCTTTATTTCATTTCTTTATTCACTTATACTTTCTCAGTTGTTTCCGTTCTCTACTTTTTGCTGTTGGTTTTGTAGGTTTATGTGTTTATACATGTTGTACAGGTTTTTATAACCACTTTATACAAATTTATTATATACAATATATATCATTTATACATAATATGTACATATTCTACTTTATTTGGTGCACAAATAACAATGAAAAACCCAACAGAGAAAATAGTTTGTGGAAGCAGAAAATGTTGTAAACTAAAGAATCTCAGGTTCAATTCTCACAAAGAAGAAACCATGTTGAAAGAAGGATTTCCAGACTGAAAAAACAGGAATGAGAAATTTAAAATGATCCTAAAATTTTCCTAAGGTGGTGTTCAACATGATTGTTTCTTCCCCTCAGTAGCAGAACAAACAAGATTACCTTCTCTATGCATCCTTTCTAAATACTGGGAAGACTATTATCATGTTTCTTTTTCAAGGTGCAGTCCACAAAGCACTGTTCTTTTCAATACGGCTTGTACAGGCATAGGACTTGGTAGATTGTGTTCTTAATCTTCTTTTCTCTGAGCCACATACCCACTTTCTTCAGACCTTCCTTATATGCCTTGCATTGTAAACCCTTGCTAAACCCTTTATCATCTATGTTATTGTACTCAGAATCTTCACAGAATCTTCTTCACCATAATCCTCAGATCCTTCTTGCAATACTTTTCCTTGTCATTTATTCCCTGATCTATGTATATAAAATGTAATTCTGAGAGCATGTTATACTGGAAAGACTTACTACTTCTAGCATTTGAAACCTGCGGTTCAGTACATACTGTTACTATACTATTTTGAAAATGCTATATTCTGAAGCTAATCTGTTTTGCTCCCAAAGTAGGGTCCAACAAACAAAAACAAATAGCAAACACCTTTCTGTAAACCATGTGCCCCACACATTGACACAAATAATCAACTGATGCTGAATATTGAATGAAATTATGTTCAGTAAGGATGGCCGTTTTATCTTATTGAATAAAATGTTTATCTTTCAAAACAAGTCAGGCATTCAAATCTAATTTCCAGTCATCTGAAATGTTTGAAAATCTGGATTTTTTTTTTTTAGTCAAAATACATCTAAAGGAAAAAAAGTGATGCTGTTACTACAAAAAATAACTTGGGGTTTCTTTTTGCTGTGTAGAAGGGATTTTTGCAATACAACAGCTCAGCTACCAATAGCTGGTATTTTAAATGCATTAAGCTTTTAAAAATAAAAATGAACTAATTGGATCTGTATTTTAAAATATTCATCATGTTAGTAGCTGGTGCACAAAACTAACTTTGATTTTTGTTAGAAAGAACTGTCACAACCTTTATCAATAATCTGTTTTACTTCAGCTTTCTGTATCCACTGAAAATACCACTATCCATCCAAGGAACCACAAAATGTTGGGTTAAACTTTGATTCTTCCTTCTCTGCTGCTTCCCAAATTCAATTTGTCACAAAGTCATGATGCGTCTCCTAGTTAAAAATTGCAAAAACCTGGCCATACTCATCCCTTTCCCCTCCCCAGGCCAACCTTGGATAAAACCCTAGTTTTTCATTTTATCATGTTTCTGCCTTGATTACAGCAGTCTTCTCCTACTTGGCCTTTTCTTCCCTAATTACGGTCTTCATCTCTGAACAAAGCTTGCTATTCATTACATACATAATTTGATCCATGTGACCTCATGTCTCCCCTCAAGTTTGTGCACTGGAACCTCTTCTGCCTTATTAACAATGCTTTATATGATGCTGATTATTATATTACAATAAAGAGATCATAATGTTTTATTTATTCATTTAAATCTATTTTGTGCAATCTTTCTACACAACTTAGGATCCCTAAAGCAGTAAACAATAAAAAACATTAAAGCAAGCTTTTAAAAACGCATATTATACAAAATATTAAAAGAAACAAAAATTAAATATAACCACACAAACAGGAAGGAGAGTCAGAGAGGGTAGCCAAATAAATCAGTTAAGTCTTCACCAACTGGTGGAAGACAATGATCAAGGGAGATAGATTAATCTCCTTGGAGAGGGAATTCCATCATTTTGGTATTTATTCATTTAAATCTATTTTGTGCAATCTTTCTACACAACTTAGGATCCCTAAAGCAGTAAACAATAAAAAACATTAAAGCAAGCTTTTAAAAACGCATATTATACAAAATATTAAAAGAAACAAAAATTAAATATAACCACACAAACAGGAAGGAGAGTCAGAGAGGGTAGCCAAATAAATCAGTTAAGTCTTCACCAACTGGTGGAAGACAATGATCAAGGGAGATAGATTAATCTCCTTGGAGAGGGAATTCCATCATTTTGGTACGATTGAGTTGCCTCACTCATCTAGCCTCAAACAGCAAAGGCACCCAATTAATTGCCCTGAAGATTATTGGTTTGGTTTGGTAGGTTCATATTGGAGTAGGCAGTGCTTGAGGTATGCTGGTTTGGATGGTCTGATGGAGAGGGCCCTCACTCAGGCTTTTACCCATCTATCCTCAGATGGTGAAGGTACCCAAATAACTGCCTCTGAAGATGAGTGGACAGATATGTTCATATGGGAGTACATAGTCCATAATATATGTTGGTCCCATTCTTTGCAAATATATCCATGGTTCTGAAGAACATTTATCAAAGTTCTTAATTCTGGTTTCTTATGTATATGTTAAGATTTCAGTCTATTCATTTAAATGTATTGGAAGGTTGCTATCATACATTAGTCTAGTAATGCTCTTATCAGTCTGTGCTATGGCGTAAAGTGAAGATATATCATACCACGCTAGCTTAAGAATAACCTATTATATCCAGGAATTAAAGGGAAACTAAGTTACACTTACGAAGACCTAATTATTAGTCACTACCAGTACAATTAGCCACTCAAATGTTACTAAGTGTGTATAAAATTCTATTTATGCTACTTTAAATGTGAGATTTCATAAAATCTAGTCTTATAATATGTGTTTGTTTATTGTTAGCTTAAGTGAAATAGACACTTTTTTATGTATTGAGTTGGATGCTATCATCTTTTCCATTGAAGCAATAGGGTGGAACCAATTTTAAAAATTGAAATGGGATTGTAAGACCCACATGAATTTTTTTAAATGATGTGGATGGATGGGGCTCTATTATAGTAGAGAACTGGGAAAGATTACCCTTCCTCCTCTTTGTAGAAACAAAAATATGGCTTATATATTTGTTTAAAACATTTATTAGCCATGTTTCTAACTAGCAGGAACTCAAGTCACCTTTCAATATAGAAAAAAATAAAAAAATGAGTAAACCAATAAACAAATAAAACCAATAAACATAAAAACAAAGTTGATTAAAAGCAATATTAAAGAAAAATGTCTTTGGCTAACTCCTGAAGATCTGCAATGAGGAGGCCAGGAGCACGCCTGGGGATTCTATCCCATAATCATGAGATTATTACCAAAAAGGCTCTCCCTTGTGTAACCACCAGGTGATCATCTTTAGCTGATGAGACAGTCAGGAGGGCCTCTCCCTTATAGCTTATGCAGTAAAGATTTTGAGCAACTGCTAATTTTTTCTTTATCCATGCAACTTCAGATTCATTACTTTGAAATCAAAAAGAGTCCAGAAGCACTTTTAAGACTAACCAATTTTATTGTAGCATAAGCTTTCGAGAATCAAGTTCTCTTCGTCAGATGCATGGTACAGAAACTGGTCAAATATAGAAGAGGAGGGGGGAGGAGAGGAGGAGAGAGAAGATGCAGTTAGGAGGGGAGAGGGAGGGTGCAACCAAAACATTCCTTTGCTAGTAAATGTAAACATCTCCTTTTGGAGTGGAGATTAATTGGCTTGTGTGAGGCTTCAAAGGAGTTTGCCGTGTTGGTTTGTAGCAGCAAAACAACCAGACCATCCAATTCCAATGTAGTATAAGCCTTCGATATACTACATTGGAATTGGATGGTCTGGTTGTTTTGCTGCTACAAACCAACACGGCAAACTCCTTTGAAGCCTCACACAAGCCAATTAATCTCCACTCCAAAAGGAGATGTTTACATTTACTAGCAAAGGAATGTTTTGGTTGCACCCTCCCTCTCCCCCCCCTAACTGCATCTTCTCTCTCCTCCTCTCCTCCCCCCTCCTCTTCTATATTTGACCAGTTTCTGTACCATGCATCTGACAAAGAGAACTTGATTCTCGAAAGCTTATGCTACAATAAAATTGGTTAGTCTTAAAGGTGCTACTGGATTCTTTTTGATTTTGCTACTACAGACTAACACGGCTAACTCCTCTGGATCTATTACTTTGAAAAGTATTGGTACTATATGTATTAGATTTTAATTTTTAATATAACTGAATGATACCAATAACATTACAACAAATATTGCTAAGTATGTCCCCCAGCTTCAGAGGACACAGACATTTTTGGACCATTCCTTTCAAATAAAAGCATGAAACTTCAGGGTCTCAGGACTTAGCCATGTGTGGTCCACCTTGTGGAAGAAGGCATAGATAGGTTATTTGCTAAATCTGTTTCTGGCTGCATGCTTACTATAATAGTATACCTACTGCATTGACATAAGGAGTGTCAAATTTGCCATTCACTATTGTTCAAAATAGAATTTGGAGAGCTACCCTTAGATTTTTCTGGAAGGTTTTTTTAAAATTAAAAATGCCTGCTTCCAATTGTTTGACAATGTGTTTGGGAGTTCCAATAACTAGTCCTGGTATTTAGAAACTGGTAAGGCCCTAACTATGGATAACAGGAATAATGTGAGTTTCTGTTGCAAATGATTGGCAATTACCCAGAGGCATCTAAGTATGAAGGGAGGTTTTCCCAGTCCAGCTGCCCATTCATTGTGTGGCTAGGGGAGCTGGGGAGGGATTATTTTATTTATTATTTAAAACATTTATTAGCCACCTTTCCTCCAAAGGCATGCAAGGCAGCTTACAATGTAAAATATAAACCAAATAAACCATATCAAAAAACACAGTTCAAATACATTAAAATATGTCCTAAATAAATAAGTCTTCAGCTGCCTCCCAAAGGTGGAAGGAGAGGGGGCCAGGCACACCTCCCTGGGGAGATTGTTCCACAAGTGTGTGACTGCCACTGAAAAGGCCCTCTCCCATGTACCCACCAACCAAGCTTCTTTGGTTGACGGGACAGTCAGGTTGATGGAGCAATCAAGATCACAGTCTGTAATTTTAACTTCCAAGTAGGAACGTATTGGAGAACACCATCCTTCAGTTAACCTGGTCCCAAGCCATGTAGGGCCTTAAAGGATAGAACCAGCACCTTGAATTGGGATTGGGAGTGGATTGGTAGCCAGTGCTACCAACCAGCCTTAAGCAGAGTGCATTGCAATAGTCCAGTTGAGATATAATTAAGGACTGGATCACTTTGGCTAAATCTGACTGAACCAGGGACCCACCAGCTAAAGCTAGGCAAATGCACTCTGAGCCTCCTGACTTTCTAACATGACTGCTGTGTCAAGCAGTACTTGTAAGCCGTGAACCGAACTTTTCAGGGAGAGTGTAACTCCAAACGAAACAGGATAGATCTTCCATCACTAGTCAACCATGCTACTAACCCAGAGAACTGCTGTCTTGTCAGGATTAAGTTTTAGCTTTTTCATCCTCATCCAATTCATTACTGACTCCAAGTACCAGTTCAGAATATCAACAGCATTCTTTGAATTAGGGAGAAAAGAAAGGTAGAGTCATCATCCACATATTGTTGACACCACAGCCCAAACCTTCTTATGATCTTTCTCAGTGGTTTCATGTAAATATTAAATAACATGGGGGATAAAATGGAGCCCTGTGGGACTCCGTAGGTCAATGGCCATGAGTCTCCCTGTACCACCTTCTGAGGCTGATCACCCAGAGAGGACTCGAACGATCATAACCCAGTACCCCTTAGTCGCAGGGTGGAGAGGCGACACAGAAGGATAACATGGTTGATGGTATTAAAGGCTGCTGAGAAATCCAGCAGGACTAGCAGGGTCACACAAATCCTTTTTAGTTCTCAGTAGAGGTCCTCAACCAAGGCGACAAAATGCAGTCTCTGTTTCAAATCCTGGACTGAAGCCCGAATGAAATGAATCCAGAAAATGAATCTCTTTCAAGAACCTCTGGCTCTGAGAATCAACCATCCGCTCTAACAACTTGCTCAGAAATGGAAGATTGGTGAATAGCTCCAGAGGAGTTAGCTGTGTTAGTCTGTAGTCGCAAAACAGTAGAGTCCAGTAGCACCTTTAAGACTAACCAACTTTATTGTAGCATAAGCTGTCGAGAACCACAGTTCTCTTCATCAGATGCTACAATAAAGTTGGTTAGTCTTAAAGGTGCTACTGGAGTCTTTACTATTTGGTGAATAGTTGGAAGTTCTACTACAGAGTAGGGCTCAGTGAAGGATTTTCCAATCCAGGTCAAATTATTGCCTCCCTTGAGTATGAGTGGTACAATTCCTGTTCTCAAGGAAGCATTTATCACTCCCCTTACCCAGTTAGCCAGCCCTCCTCTGGCAGCCTTTATAAGCCAGGAAGGGCAAGGGTCGAGAATGTTTCATCCCTATCAATTCACCCATGGAGACCGCTTGGCTCTGTCTGGAGAGTAGAGGGTACTTAGGAGTGATTGTGTCAATAGCATGGCCCATTTCCCTATTCCAGAGAGTGGTCAGGGCATCTACATCAGCAACAGCAGCTGAGGTGGAGAAATCTCCAAGCACAGAAAGGAAGCCATTGGGATCCAGCAGGTGCCTGGGATGGACCACCACCCTGAGGAAGAAAGAGGAAGCAGTGAGTCTAAGTTAATGATCTGATCATGACAAAGGAGTAAGTTTTAACTACTTCAGTTCCTTCTGATCAGTATAACAGACCAGATCAATGATGTGCCCTGCTAAGTATAGGGGTCAATAATTACTTGGGACAATCTCATAGTCATCATGGAGGCCATAAATGCCTGAGCTATTTCTGATAGCTTAGTCTTAGCATGGATGTTAAAGTTACCCAAAACCACAAGTCCTGGTGGCGCCACCAACTTGACTGAAATCAGCTCGGTCAGCTCTGATATTGAGCAGCATCACCTAAATCCTAATTGTTATACAGCACAGTAGGAAAGGGAGTGAAGTTTGGCACTTTTCAGCACAATTTTGTGTCAAAACAAGGATAAATAAGGACAGCAGAGATGATGGGTTAGTTTGAAGCCAGGGTGGGGTTGTCCAGTGCTCGCTGACATCATAAGCAGCCTATAAAATGTAACCCGTGCTGAAAAGGAAGGGGGGAATATATTTAACAGTGAAATGATAGTTATCAATAAAAAATAGCTTAACCCATAGGCTAATTTCTCATGTCTTCATCCTGAGGTGGAAGGGCAAAATAGATACTGTATATGTCTGTGGGGAGTGAGAGGGAGATGTGTGTTATAACTTTTTGTAACCACCTCTTCAATCACTCCATATTCAGAATGGCACCATGGAAGCCAAACTGCACTCCTGTATTTCAGTACTGTTCATAACTGCTATTTCCCTACATCATAAGACTGAACAGTCCACCACTTTTTACTTATATCTCTCAAAGGAATGATAGGAGAAAAAAGGAAAAAAAGAATCTCCAGTAGTTGTACATCTAGGCAGAAGTGTATAAAAGGTTAAAGCCATTCAAAATCAGTTTCTTTCTTCTTTTATCCTCTTCCTCTTTGAGCCAGTAAAGCACTGCTGGTCTTGAGAGGGTGAAAAGCTTCATATTAATTCCAAGAGAGGGTTTTTTTTTTTGGCAAAACCAGAAGATAGACATGAAAATACAAAAAAGCATTGATCATCTTGTAACTATGGTAAATACATCATGATTATCCTTCCTTTTTTGATCAAATATGGAATAGTTCAATGATCAGATTTTTAAAAATCAATAACTTGTTTGCATTGATTCATCTAATCTTGCAGTAGCTGAGTCACATTTATTTCATGATTAATTTTGCCTGGCCATGAAAAGGAAATGCAAACAAACAGCAAAGTTCAGAGAGACTGTGAATAAAAACTGGCTCTCAGTTGATGTATCCAAGAGACCTAAAGTCAGGGCCAGAGGATGAGAGGCTCGGCA
Organism: Eublepharis macularius; assembly: GCF_028583425.1. NCBI lineage: Eukaryota > Metazoa > Chordata > Lepidosauria > Squamata > Eublepharidae > Eublepharis > Eublepharis macularius. The sequence goes on from NC_072794.1 coordinate 71,012,248, forward strand.
CTTGCCAGAGACAACAAAATATTTCTATCCTACCTTCCCAGTGGTGTTGCCGATCTGAAATTGCATGGAGCACCCAGAAAGTTCAATGGCAGCATGGCAGAAATCTCGATTTGCAGGCCCTACAATATATAGCTTAAGAGACCAGCCAATGAATGCCTTGCTACTGGGCTCTGAAACTCCTGGACTGGATTTTTTTCCTCTATGTTTTGTTCTGGTCTTCCTTATTTCTGCCTTATATAAAAGCAGGGGTCATTTCGTAGAAAAAGAGCTGGAGGAACTCATTAGCATAACTCATTAGGATATGCCACACCCTTTGCCGTCACCGGAAATGTGTCATTAGCATAACTGATTTGCATATGCCACATCCCTGACATTACCTATCCTGGCTGTTTTGAACCCAATCCTGGCTATTCGGGGCTGAAATTGGGCCCAAAATGGAAAAAAAAGGGGCTGAAAATGGTTGAAAAGGGGCCCCAAATGGTCAGAATCGGGCCTCGGCTGAACAGGAGAGTGATCCACCACCCGTCAGAGGCCCAATCCAGGAAGAAATGGGCCCAAAATGGCCGAGAGTCAGGCGTCCTGGCATCCACATGAAGAATTTGTCCTTTTAAAACTGCTTTCTGGAACATGGCTTCTCTTTTCTATCTCTCACTGCTGGTCCTGGTTCCTGTAGGGATCTCAGCAGGGGCTGGCATCTTGGCATGAAGGCCCATTTATCTGGGTGCAGTGTGGCCACTCCAGAGTATTTACAGAGAGGGTCGCTTGTGGGTGCTGATCAGGGAGTTGCCCTGCCAGTCCCATGACGTTCCCTTCTTCATGCATCATATTGGCCTCGGTACCAAGTTAAGCCCTGTTCATACATAAAGTCTCAGTTGTCATTTGTATAATTTTTGTCCATCTGTGTTCATGAGAAATATATGTGCATTGATAGAACACTGAATGATAGAACACTGAACAAAAGCAATCTCAAGAAGATTATATATATGACTGCATCAAGATTCTTTTTGTGCTGTGTTTTATAAATAATGTATACTCTTGTACATTAGTAAAACTCCATATTAAAAAGACTCTTGATGCAACTGTTCATAAAATTACATCAACATTGCTTTTTTGCAGAGATTTAGCATTATGATTGTATACATTATTATGGCAGACCCACCCCAGCCTTTCACCACCCTTGCCACCCACTCTAAACCTCCCTTCACAGGTTTGGAACTTCCCAGGCTTGTAAGGGCTGGCCAACACATGCCACCTGTCTAGCCCCCACTTTAGCAGGCAGAGAGCCCTGACTAGAGATGGGCATGATCGGCATTATGATAGAAAAATACCCATGATAATGGCGTTCACGCGATCGGGACCTGGCGGATCGGTGCCATCCACGGCGACTGATCCAGCGTTCGGGGTGGGAGGGCTTCATCGGGGCTTGATCGGGGCGATCGGTATCTGATCAGAGATCTAGTCACTCCGGCACCAGTAATCTATTCCCCTGGCAACGGAGCCAGGGGAATGCCTGAGTTTGCCCTCCTTCTGTCACCCTGGAAACCCGAATGGAAGCCCAGCTTGCCTTGATCAGCAGGGCTTCCTTCCAACCATGGAGCAGCAACGCACTCACCAGTTGGAAGACACCCAGGGGAGGGAGGGGGAAGGGGGTGTTCTGTAGCCATGGGCACTCCAAACGTTTTTTGCTTTTTAAAAAAACGGGGCTTTGTGGGAGGAATGGCTGTTTTTCTGTCTGTCACTCTCTGTTTTTAACCTGCTTTTAAAACACTGTATTTTGTGGGAAAACCTCATTCACGGCTCTGTGTGTGTGTTTAAAATATGCTTTTGGAAGACTGGCTGCTTGCTGTTAAAATTGGGTGGGGAGGAATGGAGGATTCTGTCCCTGCTTTTTAAAAAAAGCTGGCTGAAACATGTTGATAGGATGTCTCTCTCTCTCTATTTGGAGAGGCAGGAACGGGTTAAAAACTTTCCCTCCCCCCTCTGTTCTAAGTGTGTGTGTGTGAACATCCCCTCCCTGAGAGGAGGCAGCTCGTCGCAGGGTTAAAAACTCCCCCCTGCTCTAAGTGTGTGTGTGTGTGTGTGTGTGTGTGTGTGTGTGTGTGTGTGTGTGTGTATGTGTGTGAACGTCCCCTCCCTGAGGGGAGGCGGCTCGTCGCTGGGTTAAAAATCCCCCCCTCTGCTCTAAGTGTGTGTGTGTGTGTGTGTGTGTGTGTGTGTGTGTGTGTGTGTGTGTGTGTGTGTGTGTGTGTGTGTGTGTGTGTGAATGTCCCCACCCCGTGCCCGCCGGACCCGGCAGTCGCCGCCGCCACCCACCTTCCCACATAGCTGGAAACAGCGGGGCACCCCTCCACTTCGGCCTCCCCGATCCAATCCACGGATCAGAAATGGGAGATGACCGGTGTGGATCAGTGATTTGGGGTCATCGCTGGCACCGATTCCCGATCAGCTTGATCGGTAATTTTTTGGGGATTGTGCCCACCTCTAGCCCTGACTCAAATCCTCACAGGGTCCCCTTTCTCCATTTCCAGAGGCTCCACCAGACAGGCAGCCTGTTCCCTGTATTTACCTCCCCTCACCCAGCTACTGGCCAGGGCTATTGTGGGGAAAGGAAACTAAGAGGTTACTTTCTATATATACACTGCCACAATTTACTTCACTAGACCCATATAATGTGGCTAGAGCATCTGAGATCTCTGTGTGTGATCTTTTCCTTCAGCCAACAATTCCAAGCCAGCCAGAGTTAAAACAAAATTAAACTTTATTTACAAGATGGAACATAGGAGTGAATGGTTTAAACTCAAAAACGTACTGGGGTTAAACAGGGAACATTTCAAGGTAACAGAACAGGTTTAACTGCCAGCTGTCTTTCGGCTGCCTCCTCTCAGCATCTCCAAAAGCCTTCGCTTTCCTTTCTCTCCCTCCAATCAATTCTAATTCCCATTGGCCAACATCTGCCTGCTCCCATTGGCTGTCTTTCAGGAGAGGCATAACTGGAGCAAATCCTGTCTGTCACAATTAGTAACATAAGGGGAGGCATATG